>NC_046185.1:118339609-119589609 GCF_011004875.1 Balearica regulorum gibbericeps
ATGTTGCAGTGGCTGATAAGAGAGAACCTGACAACAGTGTGTTGGACACTTTTAGAAACATGTTTATAAAGACTTAATTTTCAAGTCAGTCAGAAAAACTGAATAGAGGAGCTTCTGTGCGTGTTTGTCAAATCCTCGTTAGCTCCTGTTCTGCAAATATTATTTTAGTCTCATAACATATTGCTTTTGTTTCAGTATTTTTTCCTTGCTAAGACAAATGTTTACAAAGCAGCGGAAACAGTAAGTATGATTAGATGAGTTAGTGAGGTATGCATGTGGGTGTAAGTTTAAAGTAAAATTCAAAGGGCAGGTTAGAAGTCGCTTCCTGTTTTTTAGCTACCCTAGAAATTTTACACAAGCTGTGATGGGACATGAATCACTGGAAACCATTTTGACAAAGGGAGAAGGCCCGTTGAGGGTACAAGATTATCTCTGTGCTATGAAATTGATTAGAACACAATTTGAGTATTTGAAAGATTTATTTTCCATTACAACTAGTTTACATACGCTATACTGCAGAGATTGTATTGGTTCCATCATTTATTTGAATGCCAGGCATCTGAAACATGTTCATGTTGACAGGTTCCAAGGAAGTGCGCTTTGCTACTCCAGCAAGTATTTTCAAAGTGTCCTTATAAAATTATTGAAGCAATCTTTTAATTTCTTTGACCAGTTATCTGTTGAAAAGGATTGACTTAGTGTATACTTTGCTTTATTTAGAGTAGTTTAAAAATGGCTCAAATGAGTCAAGGTGATTTTTTTCCTTCCCTCTTACAGTTAGTAACCTTAAATCATATTGCACTCTGTTCTTGTTCCCTCTTCATGTTTTCCCTTCCTCTTTTGCCCTTCCTCCTTTCAGGTTAATTCTGAGTTTTATACTGGATGGTTGGATCACTGGGGGCACCGTCACTCTGTTGTGCCCACACAAACTATAGCTAAAACACTTAATGAAATCCTGGCACGTGGTGCTAACGTTAACCTGTAAGTGTGTGTTCAGTAGAGGTTAATTTTGGGGGATTTTTTTTCCCCATTTAAGCAAAACCTGATTTAAGTGGATGGCTTTTTTTCCCTTTTAGGTACATGTTTATAGGTGGGACTAACTTTGCCTATTGGAATGGTAAGAAATTATTTAAATTATACTAACGATGTAGGGGAGCTGTTTATGAATTAGGTAGTAACGTATTCTGTGAAAGAATAAGCTATGCCTAATTTCACGTTGGAAAAGATGACTGCACTAGCTGTTCTCTATTGCCAGCATGTTGTACTAAACTCACATGGTATTTATCTTTGCAAAGGCTCCTTCTGCTTCACTCAGTCCTGTGAATCAGTTGAAACGTGGATAAATTTGTTTCTTTTCAAAATACTTCTGAAGACTGTATAACAGAGCAATGTGAGCTCAGGAGGACATTGTCCTCCATCAAGAATAGTTTGTTTATGCCAAATACCAAGGCCTACATTGAATCTAAAAATGTAGCAGAGTCTGGCTGTGATTGGAAAGAATTCTGAAAGTTGATACTTTGGAAAACACCCAATTCTCACTGTTGTATTGCTGTCTTTTTTTCCCCCTCCTTTAGGTGCTAATATGCCCTATATGCCACAGCCCACTAGTTATGACTATGATGCTCCACTGAGTGAAGCGGGGGATCTGACAGAAAAATATTTTGCCTTGAGAGAAGTCATTGGTATGGTGAGTGTCCCTAGGACATGTTTAGAATGGTTCTTTGAAACATCCCTGGTGTATTGCAAACTCTCTTGCTCTTGTGTTGATATGTTACTTCTGAATTTACTATTTTCTGCAGATAAGGGAAATAGAGCAAAGTGATTAGGCCAACCTAACTACTTATTGTTACAAAAGGGGAAAGATCCTGCACCTCTCTGGCTATCCTTTCTGTCCCAATGGCTCCCTCCTTCCTTTGAGTTGGGGATACAGGTGCAGGTCTGACACTGAAATGATTCAGCTCTGATTTTTTGCTCCATTTGTTTTCTTCCACCTCAAGGTCAGTAAGCTGAATGGGCTGGGCTGATTCAGTCAGATGAGAGCTAGTGCTGGCACAAGGGGAGCAGAGGGAGGCAGGAAGGAGCAGAGATGGAGGAAGAGTGAACAGAGCTTTTCCCTTGCAGCATCCATCAGTCAGCTCAGGCCCATCACTTGATGTCAGCCTGACATGCACTGTGGCTTAGTGCTATGGCTTTCTGTATCCCAAGCTTCGTCTTGTGGTTTTGGGCCTTCGTGAGGAGGAGTGTGCTTATGCAAATGAACACATCTTGTTTTCGTAATGCCACAAACTGTAGCTAGTGGGTGGGACCAGCTTTGCCTTTGCTACAAAAATGTACAGTATGTCGACAAACTGGAGATTGAAGTGAGGCATGGAACCTGTATCTGGATTTTTGAATAGCCTTGCATTGGAGGCTGTTCAGATGAGGCTTAAAAACAGATTCCATGGGAATCCCAATGCTCAGGCTTGTATTCGCTGTCCTGCTGTGTGCCAGCAACATTCCTATTCACTAGAAGACATTTTTCTGATGGGAGTAGATCTCCCAAAAGTGTATTACACTTTCTCTGGAGGTGAGCACGCCTTTATCTCCATATCTGTGGGAGGCCTACTGTGGATCATTTTCTTCAATTTCTCCATTATCCCAAGCTTTCCATTGATGGGATAATTTTGATAGCCTTTCAAGGGCAACCTCCTGTCAGCTTTTCTCACCAGAGAAATTC
This sequence comes from Balearica regulorum gibbericeps, assembly GCF_011004875.1. Taxonomy (NCBI): domain Eukaryota; kingdom Metazoa; phylum Chordata; class Aves; order Gruiformes; family Gruidae; genus Balearica; species Balearica regulorum. The sequence continues at coordinate 118,342,326 of NC_046185.1, forward strand.
CCAAACTTCCTGTTTTTGAGTTGTTTTCTTCAAGGCAAGATCCCTATCTGAAATGTAAGTAGTGTTTTAGTGCACTGAGATAGCTTTGATAATATCTGAAGTGTTCAGTATAGCATAAGGTGTGTTAGGTCGTGGTATGGCTTTTTTTGGTGTGGTTTGTTTATCTCTTGCCTTCAATATCCATAGGATCTTGGTGAAGTTTTCCTGTCTCTGCTGTGGGTTCTAAACCTGTAACACTCTATCATCTACTCAGTTGCAGTTTGAGGTGGAGCTGATGAAAGAAAATTAAGTTGCCCGTAACTAGTGACTGCATTCAACATGTTAGCTGTGCTACAAGGCTAGCACGTTGTAATCATCCTTTACTGTTTCCCTCTGTTAATAAATGTAATAAAGAAGAAAGGTTTCAGTCTACAGCTTCTTTCAATTGCCGACAGCATTCTCTAATTTTTACTGTTTGGGCTGAAATTTCCTACTTTTCACTTCTTCTCTTGAGTGAATATAGTTTGGGGGCCAGAGGGGGGGGCAGGGGGGTGTTGGTGGGTTTTTTTCTGTAAGCCTGAATATCTTCATTGTTCATTCTCAAACACAGAGAGGAAGAAATGAACTTGTTACCGGAAATATAAATCAGGCTTTCATCAGTCCATAGTTGAAATTTTACAGGAGGGCATTGAGAACTACACTGCTGTGGTCTGTTTAAAAAAAAATAAAAATAGACCAACTAAACAAAAAAACCCAAACCAAATCACCAAAACCAAAACCCCTTGTCTTGGTGCAGAGGTAAGGTTTTGAGCATGAGTTTTATGCTGGATATATCATGTATAAGCCCAGCAAATCATGCCTTGTGCTGAAACTTTCAAGCTGAATTCAAAGTAAAATCTCTTAAGAAAAATGCCCTTTCAAGCCCCTCACCAAATCTATTAACAAAACCAAACAAACTAGGAGCTGCCAAAGGAGGCACTCAGAAGTCACTGAATATGCAGATTAAGATAGCCTTCACAAAGGTGGTTATTTGTGCATGTGTATTAAAATGTAAGCTTAGATTGCTTGATGACATGGATATCCATCTACAGAAGTTTTTTCGCTGTAACATGCAGAGAGGGCCATGTTCAGTAAATGAAAGAACAGATGGGAAGAGTGGACATTACAGGAGACAGGTAATGGCAGGAAAGGGGGAAGGGGATGATGGTAAGGAGAAAGTAAAGTTTTAGGCTTAGAAAGGACAAGGCTAGGATATGGGGCAGAAAGCCACTGCCTAGACTTGCCGCTCCTCAAAGGTGTCCAAGAAAGTGGTGGACATCCTTCACCCCTTCTGTCTCATGATCTCGAGTGATTCTTCCTAGAGATATAGGGCAAAAAGCAAATAGAAATAGCCCAGCAGTCAGTGTTTCCTTGTCTTGTTTCCCTATGATTGATTGGGCAATTGTCTAGACCAGGACCAGAGGGAAGCTAACAATGGGACCTCAAGGGCTCATGGAGCTGTGGAGAAGACCATGGGCTCAAGGCCATCTTCTCAAAGAAACCATCCCAGGCAGTAATGGATTAGCAGGTGGTGGTGGAGTATAGTAACTCTGAAAGGAAAGGCACGGCACAAGAGGCTAATAATTCCCATATAGAAGTGCTGCTAAGGAAGAGTCAGGTGGAAACATGGCCCTACAGACTTGGAAAGGTTAACTTGAGCTCCCATGGACTGGGGAGCTGACTGCTGGAGGGTTGTCGAAGGCAGTAAGGCAAGCTGTAGCCACAGGAGGGCTCCAAGGGCACTGTGATTCTTCATCAGCTCATTTATTAGCTCTGCTTTGTACTGTTACCTTGAGTTGAATAGTTACTAAAAATTGTTTACCATATGTGATCAAGTGAGATTTAAAAAAAGAAAACCCACAAAACAAGTCCGTCTTAGACTAGGTGTAGCTGTAATCCTTTAGTACAGTGAGATTATCTACTTTTAGCTGAAGTTTCGAGTTTGTAAGTTGTGAATTGGAAAGTGGGATTTCAGTTAAAGCACGTTTGTAATTGTTTTGTGTGTTTTGCTTTTTTTCTTCCTTCCCTTTCTAGTATAACCAGTTACCAGAAGGTCTTATCCCTCCAACAACACCCAAATTTGCATACGGGAAGGTTCGCTTGCAGAAGGTAAATTAACATCTGTAATATGCTGTGTGTCTTTCCGAAATGCTGTATGTTTGCTTTTTGCAAAATGTTTATGAGGGTGTCATGGCAGTCTCTAGATATCATACAAAATAAAGAGGAAAATCTTGAAAGCAAACTTTCAGGAAGAAGGGAGCAGAGCTTCGGAGTTGGAAATCATGCCCATGGTGGAAAATGAGAAAATGTATGTTATCTGGATACAGAAAGATAATTTTTACAATATGCACTATGTGCCTGAAGTCTTACTACACTGAAATGAATGTATCATTAACACAACAGAATCGTAGTTGTCTAAGATAACTCATACATGACTAATGTAGCTGGGGGAATGCTAGCATGAAAGCTGTGAACAAAGAGTGGCTTTGTAGCTGGTGATGCCTCTGAAGTAGAAGCAGCAGGTAGGACACATGTATCTTTTAAATACTTCTACATGTTTAAATTTTGAATATGGAACATTTATCAGTAGCACTTTCAAATTTGTTGAAAAGTTCCTTATGAGATTTGTGAAAATCTGTAGCTGATGAGAGAAATTAAATTAGTTTCCTGCTGAGGGAAAAGCGTGCAGAACCCACCCTTGCTATATCCTGTCTGACAACAGCGGTATAACTGGTCAGCACGTGAGTAGCTGGGGTTTGTCCATAGCACCATCATTTTAGGACCAGTGATGATTTGCTGTGAAATACAATTGAGAACTAGGTTCCTGCAGTGAGTGTAAAGGATGGTTTAAGGGGGGATGGAAGAGACAACAGGTATGTACTTGGCTATATTAATTCTGCTGGGCACAGACAAGTTTTTTTGAAGTGGAGGATTAGTACAGTTAGTGCACTAGATACTGTAATTCATAATGCTTTAATTTTATATTTTTAATTTGACAGCCAGCTTTTCCAATCAGCAATGCATCTGATCTGTTACACACTGCAGCTGAAATGTTGCAAAATTTGGTAGTGATAAGGATTTGCAGGCGCTTTCAAGTCATCCCACGCAGGTGGTGGGCAGAAATGCTTTTTATATAAAAGTGATTCACCAGTGAAGTTGAAACAGATCTATATCATTCTCAACAAACTTTGCATATCTTCAGACTTTTTAGGGCAGAGGTTGTCAGATGAGGTTCTCACTGAACTGGCTTAAATTTGGTAGTGTCTAATTATATACCATCATCAGTACACCCACCACTTCTACAGGTGGCATAGGTTGCCAGCATGGGAGAGTCAAAATCTGATTGCTAGACTCCTATCTTCTCATGGTTCATGGCTCTCAGACAGGGCTGTCCAATTTCACTAGAATGGCAAACTTTCTCTTTCACGCCATCAAGAAATGAATGCTGCAAGGTGCCTGGTCCCAACATCTGTCTTAAAAAGGAGGAATCAGATGACTAAACTTGCTCAAATATCGCAGCTTTGACCTGGCTGTCACAGTGGGAGCCCTGTTCCTGCACCTTCTCACCTTCTACACTTCCTGCTTTTTTGAGAGGAGATGTTTTACTCTCCACTCAGCAGTTTTAGGAATCTAGATGGCATGTCTAAACTGTCAGGTGTGATGATGTTCCTGCATTGCCTGTACATATACAGCCATCTGCATTGAAAGCCTCTAGAATTGTTTTCTGGGAAGAAGGCTGCTTTTTGCTCTGTGAACCCACTGCTTAACTTCAGCAGCAGTTTACTTCTCTGCTTGGTTACCCTGCAACACAGGATGAGTCTCTAATGACAGCAGGTTTGTACCATCCCAGCCAAAGCCATCCTCCCAACTCCATCATGCATTCTGATCCCTGCTGGGACCAGGTCCAGTGTGCCTTCTTGTATGGAGAAGCCTGAATGTATTTGGATGAATATCAGAGAGCGAATAGTCTAAATTATAAGACTTATCTTTGGTAATAGTAAACTTCCCAGCTGTATCATTTGCAGTGACAGTGCTAAAACAGGTACTATGTGAAGCTTCACTGTGCAGTTGAGGTCCAGCAATCAGTCTGCTATGCAAAGCATTGAATCCACTGCAGTGAACCAACTCCCTTGACGCTTTTGCAGCATGGAAGAGGGAAAGGAGACTCTAGAGTATTTTCAGGAGTCACATGGTGTACTTTAGAGGTACGTGTAACCAGAGCAGGCTGTTCTCTATTTTTTTCCCACAAGATGTTCTATGACAATTCGGTCCTTAAGTACCTGACAAGGTACTCGGGACCTAAACTTGAGGAAAAGAGATCTTTGCCGTTAGCAGTGCTGCCTGTCATATTTGCTGGGTTTTGGAGGTTTGCAAATAGGTTGCCCCAGATAAAAATAATTGGGGAACCCAGGCTAGTTGAGGAGGGAAAAGAAATAAAATAATAATAAAAAGTCCCTGCTGTTCCCTGATCAGGCAGTTGTTCATTTTGAACTATTGAATTATTTTAAAGAATTTTCCTGGGTGGGGAAAAAAGGTAATTTATTAAAAGACGTTGGGCACACTGACATTGCTGCAGAAGGCAGGGAAGCAGGTGATGAGAAAAAAATCTTACTGCATAGATGCAAAAGTGTTGAAGATAAGGAATGAGGGCAGGCAAAGGCAGAACAGCAATAGATGGGCTCAAGAAACGTGAGCAAGATGACAGGGTTTAGGAGTTTAAGACCCAGAATGTGGAGAGCATCCTTTCCAGAGAGAAACGAGCGAGTCTTAGTGCCTGCAATGTCACTGCGCAGGCTTGTGAGTAGGTGGTAGTTTCTGGTCATCGCTTGGAGGGCCCTGAGGAGTGCTTGGTCACAAGGAAATGCCTGCCGCAGCACTGCAACCTGCAGACTTGTATGTTCGGGAGTTGTACTCAGTTCTTGGGATGTGGAAAGCTCAAGCAATAGCAAGTAGCAGGCAAGAATGATGTGAGTTGGGCATAGAAAGGGGTTACGCAAACAGGATGCTGCCAGTGGTTGATATCATTCCTTTTGGAGCTCTTTTGTTTCTTCTTTTTTTTTTTTTTTTTTTCATCCTTGATCTTATGCTTTGGTTTTGAAGACCTTGCTCTGGAGGATAAAAGTTATTGCAATTTTTTTTATTAGTAACCATCTGTTGTTTTACAAGTTCAGTTTTTAAAAATTCTTGACAGTATTTGTAATTTTTAAATTTACTGTTAAGTTTCTGTTGTGATACTGAATGTCCACTAAGTAGCAGTCAACAGGAACTTGCGGCAAGAGCAGATCTTGTTTTGGGGTTTGTTGTTTTTTTTTGTACATGCCACTTAAGAGTGAAAAGCTGAACAAAAAGAATCCATTGAAGTTTCAAAGAAACAAGCTTCTGCCAGCCCAGTCCATAAGTGAATTGTATGTGGTTGACATGTATTCAGAACAGAAGCCTCCTTGGTAGCAGGAACTTAAAGTCAAACAGGCACATGTACAACTGCTAATAGTTCAGCAAGCCACAAAGCAGCACTTCTTGTCAGTGAGTAGCTCATTCAAGTGACCATGTGCATATTAATACTACTTATGTTCATTTCTAATTTCATTGTCCATCTAGGGCCAACACTATTAATACTCATAGGATTGTTGTTTAGTTCTGTAAATCAACTCTGTCAGTGTCTGTGCAAAGATACTCATCTCTTGCTTAACAGATGTTGTACAAGACCCAATCTCTCCTGTGGCCCACTAAGTCTTGCATATTGCTTTAACGTCACTGGCTCCCTTGGAGGAGCACAAGATAAGGAATGGAGCACAAACACAGTCCACAGTAGTTGGGGAATTTTGCTCTACAAAAACTGCTTTGTTATTTTAGGTACAATGCTGAAACTGAAAACGTAAGAACAAACTACTTTCATGACAGTTTTGCAAGCTATCATTTGACTGACAGCCTTCTTGCCAGGGTGAACATGCTTACCTCTGGGCTAGTGAGGGTGACCCAACCTCCAGGTAGTGATGGCATTACCCTTTGTATACTTATGGCCTCCTTTTTGCTTTCTTGTTCCTAGCTAAAGAGTTGAGATAAACTCATTTCAAAAGTCTGTTTAGACCCATACCTACCTGCTTGTTGTGGTTTAACCCCAGTTGGCAGCTCAGCCCCACACAACCCCTTGCTTGCTGTCCCCCAGTGGGATGGGGGAGAGAACCGGAAAGGTAGAAGTGTGAAAACTCGTGGGTTGAGGTAAAGTCAGTTTAACAGGTAAAGTAAAAACTGCATGCACAAGTCAAGCAAAATAAGGAATTTATTCACTACTGTCCATCGTCAGGCAGGCGTTCAGCCGTCCCTGGGAAAGAAGGATTCCATTGTGTAACGGTGACTTGGCAAGACAAATACCATCACTCCAAACGTGTGTCCCCCACCCTTCTTCCTTCTTCCCTCAGCTTTTATTGCTGAACACAACATCATATGATCTGGGATATCCCTTTGGTCAGCTGGGATCAGCTGTCCCGGCTGTGTCCCCTCCCATCTTCTTGTGTACCCCCAGCCTACTTGCTGGTGGGGTGAGAAGCTGTCATGGTTTTACCCCAGCCTGCAGCTAAGCACCATGCAGCTGCTTGGTCACTCCCCCCCTGCCCCCCGCCAGTGGGACAGGGGAGAGAATCAAAAGAGTGAGACAACTCGTGGGTTGAGATAAAAACATTTCAATAGGACAAATACAAAAAAGAAAATAATAATAATATAAGTGATGAACAGCGCGGTTTCCCCACCCTGAGTTGATGCTACGCAAGACCCCAAGCTGCCCAGCCTCCCAGCCCCCACATGCAAGCAAAACAATTCATTCACCACTCCCCATGGGCAGGCAGGTGTTCAGCCATCTCCAGGAAAGCAGGGCTCCAGTACGTGTAACGGTGACTTGGGAAGACAAACGCCATCACACCGAAGCCGATGCTGTACAAGACCCTCAGCTACCACGCAAGGCCCCTAGCTGCCCACTTAGAAACAGGACATGACGTTGTATGGTATGGAATAGCTCTTTGGTTTGTTTGGGTCAGCTGTCCTGGCTGTGTCCCCTCCCAGCTTCTTGGGTGCCCCTCGCCTTCTCGTTGGCAGGGCAGTATGAGAAGCTGAAAAGTCCTTGACTGCTTGGCAACAACTAACAACATCAGTGTGTTACCAACATTATTCTCATCATAAATCCAAAACACAGCACTGCACCAGCTGTCAGGAAGAAAATTAACTCTATCCCTACTGACACCAGGACAGAAGCGAAAAAGACCTTGACACTGTGTAAGCACTGCTCAGCAATAACGAAAACATCTTTGTATTCTCAAGACTGTTTTCAGCACAAATCCAAACCATAGCCCCATAAAGCTAATATGAAGAAATTTAACTCTATTCCAGCCAAAACCAGTACTATACTGAAGAAATAATTGTGTGTACATAGGATGATTCATGCTGACTTCCCTCACATACAGGATTTTGCAGAGATGTACATTTTAATATATAATTTTAGCACTGCTGTATTTCATGAATGTTCTGCAAAAATTCAATACTTGTGTTATTGAAGTAGCCTCAGAAATTTGTATTGCTGTGAATGCTCTTATAGTATACAGTTTTATATGATTTTAAATGCCTAATTTTTTTACTGTTTTTTTTTTCCTCAAGCATTTGAAATTAGATCTGCATTTGAGAAATATTTTGAATGTCTGATGTGTAATTACCACTGAATAGTGACGATACTTCTGGTGAAACAGACTGACATCTTGCATGAAAAATATGAATGCAATTGATTTTTTTTGAGCTTGTAAGACACTGGACATATCGTGTGCATCTTGACTAAGATAAAATTGATAGTGGACTCTGAGAGAGAATTGTAGATGAGTAGAATACTCTGTAATTGCAAAAGGAAATTGCAGATGGCAACAAAAGACAATTTAATTGTATGTGTGTAAGTCCTTATTCAGCAAGGTACTTATGCGTGTGACTAGCTTAAACCTTGCTCCCAGTCTCGCTAAAATCAGTCCAGTTACTTATATGTAAAATCAGTCCAGTTACTTATATGTGACACTGAATTACAACCTTAGGGTTTCTAAAAGTCACTTAAAACTAAATAGGGTAAGTTCATCTTGGATAACTCTTGATGGAACCAAATTGTATCCGTACTTAGCTCAAAATGATTCCAGAGTAACTCACTGGAAATCAGTGGCATTGTCCCTAGCTTGATTGTATGTATAATTGAGCAAAATTGTAGTTGTTTTGTATTAAAAAATATAGTTGTTTTGTATTAATTGTCCAGAGTGGTTATGTTTATAGAACTTTTGTGAGAAAGTCGTGATTATTTCTCATTAAATAATAAAGAGTCACTAAAATTTTTATGAATGCGTAGCAAATTTAGAACATTTGGGTTTTTAAAACATTGCTCCACATGTAGCATGTTTCTTTCAGGGTTCATTGATTCTCTGTACTGTATTGTAGTATTAATGTGTCTGTAAGGATGATGTAAGGGCTTAAGATGGCTTTCTGGACAGATGCAGCTAGGTGGCTGGATATGCAAGCTGTTATATTTGGATTGAAATTTACTGACCTTCATATGTATCTGCTTTCTCTATGCTGCAGGTGGGCACTGTGGTGGAGGTTCTTGACAGGTTGTCACCTGCGGGACCAGTGAAGAGCACTTACCCATTAACCTTTGTTCAGCTAAAGCAGGTGAGGATTCCTTTAGTAGGCACTTTGCACTAATTTTGTATAGTTTGTTTGAGCAACCCTCTGTGGTATGGCTCTTCTTATGTCTGGTGTCTTACACCTTACCTCAGCACAAAAGGAATAGTCATATAAAGGTGTCCAGGATTTTTGTACTGGAGACCAGGTTTTGAACCTGGTGTTTTCCTGTTTCCACAAATGTAGGTATATATGCTGTCCAGGCTTTCACCTTTATCTCTCTCCTCTCTGAAGTATTGATTTTCAGGTTGTTAAGAGACTTTTTTTTTTAATCCATCTTTATCTTCACTATTAATTTTCCTTATCCTGCTTTTTCTTTGCCTCTCCCCACCTGCTATCAGGATGAGCACAGTGGCCGAGACACTGCTTTCTTATACAAGACTGGGGGCCTGGAGATTGGATGCAATCCATTTGACACCTCTACGGGCCTCCTACCTATTTGTAGTCCTTTTCTTTTACTTATATGAGTCATAAGGCAATGCAGTGAGAGAAACCTTTGGGAGCAATCTCTTGGAGTTGTTGCAACCAAGGTCATTTGCCTCGTTGATTGAGATATAGGAAAAATACCTTTCTCTGCATTTTTCTGTGGCTTCTGCTGACTGCCACTCTCCCATATGTTCCCTCTCTTGTCAGTCTCTGCATCAGTGTCCCTGTCAATTGTGGTGGCTTTCCCTATCTTCCCTCACAAAGATCTTTCCCTTGCTGCTGAGGGACTCTGTCTTTCGACTAGCATTACGTGGCTCCTTGATTGCTTCTGTACCAAATTCTGCAGATACTGGAACATGTGTGCCAATTGCCTGCAGCTAAAATAAACTGCTTGGAGAGAATGTGATGGTGGCAGTAGCTGGGGGAGGGAGAAGAGGGGGGAGCAGTTCAGCAGTTGCCTGGGATATGGCATTAGTCAAGTAGGGATTCAAAGCTCAGATTTTTCCTGTCCAAGCCAGTAATACAGAGGTGTGAGAGAAGCTGCAGGCAGTACCTTGTGGCTGGATGTAATTTCTAGTGGGCTTTTCTCTCTCATCTTCTGGCCTTCCTGCCCTTAGTACTCTGCTTAGGAAATCTCCCGAGAGAAGAGGGCAGCTAGCAGAGCTTCCTAGCATATTTTTAATTATTTTTTCCCTCCACCCCTCTTTTTTGGGCACCTTGTTGCAAATGTAATGCAAATAAAATAATTATAGAAGAATGGAAATGGTTTACTCTCACTTTTTCCTGCCAGGGTTATGTTCTAATCCAAGTCTTGAAGATAAACGGTTTTGTGGCTACTGGGTTAAAGAGACATTGCATTTGTCACTTGTTTTTAATTAGTGTTTCACTTTGAGAACAAATCCAATGCCTGTGACTTTTTTTTAGTTTGTTTTAATTTCCTGATGGGGAACTTAGTGAAAAATATTCCAAAATGTTCCTGATGTAAATCAGGTAGTTTTTTAAAATAGATAATATCAACTTGATGAATATGTCAATTTATGAGCACTGGGTGACAAGTGCACTTTCAAGTTTGTTATATGAACTCAGTTATGAAGGTGTTTTCCAGCTATTTTTTCATTGATTTTAAGAAAGAAAGAGTACTGTCAGTCATTAACTGCTTTGTTTTTATTGAGGAAATACCTTCATAGCTAAGACCCTTATCTTTTAAAGTTACGTAAATGTTCTGATGAAACATTTAGAAATGGAAGCTCTGTGGAATTTACACCCATTACTTAAAGGTCAAAGTGAACTCTAATCTGAAGCTGGTATCTGTGATAGATGCTATCTGAAGTGAATGAAAGTTAATGTTTCAATCCGAGCATGTAGGCAGGAATGCGGGATATTTCTAATTTGTGACCTGAACTGAAGCTACGGAATGACTTGGTTCATTAATCTGTTTGGGTTTTTTTTTCCTTTCTTTTCTTTTCTTAGTATTTTGGGTTTATATTGTACAGAACTAAGCTTCCAAAAAACTGTACGGAGCCAACACAACTGTCTTCACCTTTAAACGGAGTTCATGATCGTGCCTATGTCTCTGTCGATGGGGTAAACATTGTTTGCTGGTATTCATTTCTGCTATGAGTGGCCTTCACAAAAGTCATGGATACAGTCTACCTTTTCTTTTTTTCTAGCTTACCAAAACAAATTTATTTAGATAATTTTATTTAATCAGATGAAGGAAGTATACAGTTGATTCATATTAAATGTTCATATTAGTATTTTAGAAAATACGACTATTATTTCTAAGGAAAATGTAATTGTTTTTCCATTTTTGAGATATTTGAATGTTGATACAGATTCATGACTTCGGTGAAAAATAAAAAACCTAGAAGAAGAGTTTAATTGCAGGTTCATGAATATGTTAATGATATTTACGCTTGGTGGCTTTCTACAGTGTTTCCATAGATTTTTTTTTTGCCTTTTTTTTGCCTTTTTTTGCCTTTTTTTGCCTTTTTTTGCCTTTTTTTGCCTTTTTTTGCCTTTTTTTGCCTTTTTTTGCCTTTTTTTGCCTTTTTTTGCCTTTTTTTTGCCTTTTTTTTGCCTTTTTTTTGCCTTTTTTTTTTTTCCTTTGAGGGTGGAGGGGAAGTGGAAGCCTTGAGCCTTATGAAAGTGGCTTCTGACCACAAGTTAAAAAAAAAAAAAAAATAAAAGTTTATAGTACATGATATGAACTTTACCTTTCCTCCCTTAAGCAGGGTTTTGTTCCTACTTAATGACAATTAATATCAATTCATGGACTTTGATAGCCTATTTTTTAGTTATTCTTTGACTTTTGCTGACTCTCACCACCTTTGTTTCCATTTCAAACTCTTCTTTCCTTATGTTGTGGGAATGAGAATAAATAAAGCCAAATATTGATGCAAGCTTAATTGGAAGATGAAGCCCCTTTTAATCACTGATATTGCCAAAGACTTTTCAGTCACGGGACTAAATTTAAGAACTTGCTTATGAATCAGGTTTATCAAAAATGCTAGGGTTGTAACAGTTGATTGAGCTAGTTGAATTCAGCTAAGGAGAGAGAGAGATGTGTCAGTTGGACAAATGCTGCCTAGTGGCACATCCAACTGATGTACTAAAATGTGAATATTGACATAGCAGCTTTTTGTGTGTGTGCCCGCATGCAAGAGGAGGAAAGGAAAATATTTTTTTTTACTTTCTTGTTTGTTTCCTTTGTCCCCTTTCTTTTCTTCATGCAAGTTAAAGAGACAAATAACAGGATTTTGTTGGGTTTCAATGGTTATTGTTTTCTTCCTCTTGGTGTAATTCATATAGGCTCCTCAAGGTGTCCTTGAAAGGGACAAATCACTTATGATAAATATAACTGGGAAGGCTGGAGCAAATCTGGACATCTTGGTAGAGAATATGGGCCGAGTCAACTTTGGTAGATACAATAATGACTTTAAGGTAAGTAAACAATTGACTGTGGTGGCTTTTCCTCTTTTCCACAGGTTAAAAAGAAAGTAGTGGGTTAGAAAGAGCAAAAGTATCAGGATTACACAGCTGTAGCTTTACCTCGAAATATAACTACTCACTAGTTTTCATTTGAGTTTTTCCAGTCACTGAAATCAAAGTGAAATTAAAAACTGATAGACGTCCTTCAATTTTTTTTTTTTTGTTGGTTCACGTATGTTGTCAGCCAAAGTGTCGCCCACAAGATTTCCAGGTTGAGTTGAGTCTGTAGCTAACATTTTAAAATGTACAAAGCTGTTTGAATAAACTTTAAAAATGAGTTGGAAATCAGTCTAGATCTTGGTCGTACTTCAAGGCTTGTGAATCCTGGGGTTGTATTTGTGTGTATGTGTGTATATATAGTTTTGTATCTCTTTCCATGTCACATTTAATTTGTCAGCAGCGTACACTTGCAATACTTTCTGTGTGGCTAGGAAAGGCTGTCTCGTGAACACTGTACCATGCAAAATTGCCAGTTCAGATTCGGACTGATCAGGTGTTAGAGATTATTGTTGGAAAGCTTCCGAATGCTTCTGGGTCCAGGCTACGCTTCGGGACTGTCACCTTCCCGCATGACTGACTGTGGCGGGTTGACCTTGGCTGACTAGCAGGTGCTCACCAAGCCACTCTATCACTCCTCCTCCATCAGCAGGATGGGGAGAAAATATGATGAAAAGTTCGTGGGCTGAGATAAAGAGAGGGAAATCACTCAGCAATTACGGTCACAGGCAAAAGACTTGACTTAGGGAAATTAGTTTAATTTATTGCCAGTCAGAGTTGGATAATGAGAAATAAGAACAAATCTTAAAAACACCTTCCCCCCTACCCCTCTTTTCTTCCCAGGCTCAACTTTGCTCCTGACTCTTCTGCCTTTTTCCCCTGAGAGGTGCAGGGGGATGGGGAACGGGGAATGTGGTCAGATATAACACTTCATCACAGCCACTCCTTCCTCCTCACACTCTTCCCCTGCTCTAGCATGAGGTCCCACCCACAGGATACAGTCTTTCATGAACTTCTCCAATATGGGTCCTTCCCACAGGCTGCAGTTCTTTAAGAACTGCTCCAGAGTGGGTCCTTTCCATGGGGTGCAGTTCTTCAGGAACAGACTGCTCCAGCATGGGTCCCCCAAAAGGTCACAGCTCTTGCCAGAAAACCTGCTCCAGCGTGGGCTGCTCTCCACCAGCTACAGTTCCTGCCAGGAGCCTGCTCCAATGTGGGCTCTCCACGGACTATGCTTTGTTCAGGGCATATCCAACTGCTCTGGCATGGGGCCCTCCACAAGCTGCAGGTGGATATCTGCTCCACCATCAACCTCCATGGGCTGCAGGGGACAGCCTGCCTCACCATGGTCTTCTCCAGGGGCTGCAGGGGTGCTCTGCTCTGGTGCCTGGAGCACCTCCTGCCCCTCCTTCTTCACTGACCTTGGTGTTTGCAGGGCTGGTTCTCTCCCACTTTACTCACACCTTTCTCACAGCTGCTACACAGTGTTTTTCACCCTTTCTGAAATATGTTATCCAGAGACGCTACCAACGTCACTGGTGAGGTCAGCTTTGGCCAGCAGTGGGTCCATCTTAGGGCCAGCTGGAACTGGCTTTGTCCGACATGGGGGCAGCTTTTGATGTCTTCACACAGAAGCCAACCCTGCAGTCTCCCTGCTACCAAAACCTTGCCACGCAAACCCAATAGGTTAGTGGCAGTGCCACTAACATAATGCTAGGAAGGGCAGGGGCAAAAAGGAAACTTTCCTGGTTTTAGACTTTATGGGATCCTAAGCACTGTGTGATGTTTGCTGGAGAGAGGAGTATTGTAGAGGCCAGTTTTGTATTGTGTTTCTGCTATGTTCAGTGCCACAGCACACTATTTATTTTTTTTTTTATATTACTGGGTTGCAAGTAATAGTGAAGTAATAACAAAGCTTTACAATTAAGATTTTCAGCCCCCAAACTGCAAGAATCTCTTAAACGCCCCCTAGTTTTGATTTAGCCTAAATTGATTTGGTGGTGTTTAGAAAGCTTGTCAAGTGTTTAATGGCTGTCCAGATTAATAGCTGTCAGGTGTTTGTGGTGCCTTTTGGTGCTAAGGTGATGCCAGGTAAATTAGAAGCTTCTCTTTCCTCTCAATCTAAATTCTATTGCTGACAGCTGTCTCAGAGCAGGATTAAGACTTGTCCAAAGTGTTTCTCGGTTAGTTTGGATGCAAGAGCTGGAGAAAGATAAACATTACAGGAAAGGCATGTGCCTGAACAGGATCCTTTAGTTATCAAGCAAAGGCGCAGATGCTGTAAGCAAGTAGGAGTTTTAAGGTTGTAAGTAGGGGAAAAAGTAAACCCAAATGTGTATGCATCTTGAGTAGCCTACTTGATGAGACCACAAACTCTGAGTTTGGGCCTGTTACAGAATCCAATTCAATCATAAAACATAGACTGGGATGAGATTTGCAAGATCTCCAGAATCCCCCGTTCTCACACTTGTGTTGCCATGAATAGAATGGGCCTGTTTACATTGTTAAAGAAGGATATATTGGTTATGATTAAGCAGCATGGAATAATTGAAGCTGAGGCTTGGTTGAAAGGAGACTAATTTACCAGTTATCTTATTCTTAAGTGTGTTGTGATGAGGATTTTTAGGTGTATTTCCAATTACGCTAAGACTGTAGTCAAGGCAAAGCAATATAATCTCAGCATCTGCAAAGCAGGTAGCCTACAGGCTTTCACCATATCAAAAAGCAGTTTCACACATTTTACACTTTGGAAGGCACACAGTTATTTAAATCCTAATCAGAACAAAAGTAAATATATGTGGGAACCTTTAGGATGTATGAAAGCTCTGAATTAAAAGCATCAGCAACTGAGGGTTGCTGATGCTTTTAATTCAGTGGGCAGCAGGAGTGCCAACTCTGTTTATACTGTCTTTTCAAGGTCCCTTGCCTTTATCTGAGTTACAAGAGAGGGCAGCTAGTTCCCCAATGTTTTTTCCTTAATGTAGGGGCAGCAGAAATGTTGCATTTATTTAATTATTTAATAACAGGTCAGGTGATAAGGAACCTATGTGTGTAGTGCTAAATTAAAGTAACAGAATAGAGGGTAAGAGGTTGGATTAGGGAGGTGCACAGTGTTGCTGTGGTTGATCTGAAATTCACACTTACACCAGGGTTTCAACCTTTTAAAGATTTAAGAGTGAAAGCAAGTTTAGTAGACATGTGCATTGTGAGAATAATCCTCTAAAAGCAGGATCCTTCCATGTAGAACAGGCAGCCTCTAAAAGCAGGATCCTTCCATGCAGAAGCAGCAGTCTTTCTTGGGTAGCTTTGGAAAATGTGCATTGTTTCTTCCCATAGAATCCTTCCCTTACACTGTTCTTTCTGTTGATTCTGAAATCTGGTAATAATTATGCCTTGGGTTTTAGATATTTTGTGCTTTAAAAAATAACTTTAGGGGAAGAGGTTCCTACCTTGTGAAGCTTCACATTTTTAAGCAAATGGAATAGCTTTTCTGGGGTTTTTTTTCGGTTGTTCTTATGACTTTGAGCTTGAAATGCAACTAGGCATCTAGCTTTTGGGATAGAATCTTAAAAGAGTTTTGGTTTTAAAACATTCTGTTCATCTAAGCCTTTGTTGTGGTTTAACCCCATCCAGCAGCTGAGCACCACACGGCAGCTGTCTCACCCCCCTCGCCCCACCATGAGATGGAGAGTAGAATTGGAAGAAAAGGATAAAACTTGGTGGTTTGGATAAGAACAGTTTACTAGAACAGCAAAGGAAGAGGAAAATAACAACAGTATTTAGAATATACAAAGCTGGGGATACACAATGCAATTTGCTCACCCAACCGCTGAGCAGTGACCCCTCCCTACGTGGTCATCTCCCTTTATATCTGGAGCATGACGTGATATGGTATTGAATATCCCCTTGGCTAGTTTGGGTCAACTGTCCTGGCTGTGACCCCTCCCAGCTTCTTGTGAAAATTAACTCTACCCCAGCCAAAAACCAGAACAGTCTTGTTGTTGAAGGACACAAATGAAGGAAGAGTGTCATTTCTGTTTTTTCTATATTTTTTTCACATGCTCACTGCCACCTCTATCTTTGTTTTACTTGGAAAATTTGTATTGATATCTGGACTGTTGAATATCCATTCTTACGCAGACCAAAGTAAGAATGCTCAGTGGGCACTTCATCTCATTTGAAAAATCACACCATTCATAGTGCCTAAAGATGGGCTTAGGGAAGCAGGTTAGAAAGTATGGGCTAAAGTTACATTGCGTTATTTCAATTGATTGCTAGACAGACTAAAGTCTAGGCCTGTATAGAAAAAGTTTTCCCACTTAGGTCTGTGCAGATATTTTATTTTGATATAAGAAAAATAAGTTCCTGTTCTGTAAAGTGAGCATCTAGGTAAAGGCAGAGGAAACCAGTTAGTGCTTTGTACTGATGATTAGGCTTGTGGAGTCAGTGCAATGCTTATTAGACATCGGAAAAAACACATGACAGTGTCAGCCCTCCAAGGCCATAGAAAATTTTGGTTTGCTTGTTCCTGTTTGACATGTGGTATTTGCAGCAGAACTTAAGTTGCTCTGAAAAACAGCTTCTATGCAGGGTCTGTTCAAGTGATTATGTGGACGTAGCAGCATTGGTTTAAAATCACCCCCTTGCATTGCACCGAAACACAACTTTATATATTATTATTATTATAACACAGTTAGGATGTGTGCAGGGATAACTTAATGTTCTTTCACTCTTCTTAAATCATGACCTTACAATGCTTTTGCATTCATTGTGCAAGTACCCTGGTGTGCTGCACACATAGTTCCATAGAAATGAAACAGGACTCTGTGGGCTTGAAGCTGACTGTAAGCTTAAAGTATTTCACTGAATCAAGGTCACAGAGCATGTGCCTTGATTTTGTGATACTGTGTGTTAGCTGTAGCAGATTTGTAGGAAGTAAATATTGCTTTCTCTGCTATTGTGCAGGTCTTGGTTAGTGTCTTGGTTAATGTCTTGGTTACTGACTCAGTGTTACCAGATCTCTTGATGGTATCTCAAACTGACAATATTTAATGCTTTTTCTGCGTTTTATTAAGCCTCAGGTTTTGGAATTGTGTTCACGTTAAAGCAAAACAGAAATTTTCACAGTTATGGGAAAAAAAGTTTGAAAAAACCCTTGGGCGTCGGTGAAAACTCAAAACTTTGAAGAGGAACAGATCTTTCACAGAAAATAAATGAAACCCTTTATACTTAAGCAAAGCTTATAACTTGATGAAGACCAGATGCTTGTTTTTTTTCATACACAGATTGGCAGCTGTTGCAAGTACTTTGATTCAGTTTTTATTCCTGATTGATTTATAGTTGCAGCCAAATAACTTCAATAACATGAAGCTAATTATGTTATGTTTTGGTGTTTTGTTTTTTTTTTCCCTCCTCCTAGGGTCTAGTTTCAAATTTAACTCTCGATCAAGATACACTTGTTGAATGGGAAATCTATCCTCTAGACATAGATGGAGCAGTGAACCATGACATTAATGGCCACCTTGACCGACCAAAGAGATCTGTTGGCAATCCACTGAGTTATGAAGCACCTACTTTTTACACTGGTAGACTTTCAATTCCTGAAGGGATTCCAGACTTGCCTCAAGACACCTATGTCAAGTTTCCTGGCTGGACAAAGGTACGTTTTGCTGTAAAAATTTGAAGTCCACTCAGAAGGCTGCTGAAACTTCTGTGGACAATCAAAGTCCACCTCTCTTGGATAGGTAGAAGCTGGTTGTACTGGTGGAGTGTCTCAAATATATTTAAATGACTAGAAAATGGATTCCTTGCTTTAAGTAAATTAGGAGATAAACCATTAAGAGAAGGGAAACATATTCCAAAGATACATGGTATTGGTCTAGAAGGTGGAACATTACCATAAAAGCCAAAACAACCCACCCTAGTTTTTCAACAGTGAGAAAGATGAACTGTCAGGCTATTTAGAAATGTTGCATTTAGTTGCATTGGGTTTTTCTGGTTTGGTTGGTTTTTTTTTCTTTTTCTTGAAATGTGGAGCTTTTTAGGAAGGAGTGAGTGAATGCACGCCTTGAGATAAAACAGTTTTTTATTCTGGAGGAAGTGAGATGCTACAGGACACTTTCCTGGTTATATTGATTGATTAAAAGTAAGACCATATTTGTGGTAGTGTGTGAGGAACTATGGATTCTGTTATAAAGCACAGAGAGTGTTGGACACAACTGCTGGTGTTGTGCCCATAGATATGGATCCAATGCATGGGAGATGTTACTACTTGTCTTCTGGAGATTACCTGTAACTGAACTGAGAGGATCAGAGAGCACTGCTGTGAGAAGCTTGTGGGCAGATATCTGCTTATGGGAACTTCTCATAGAGCTGAAGTGTAGATAGAGCAGCAAAGAGTGTGTTTTCACATTGCCGTCTTTGAAATAGCCAGCATGAAGGATGGGTAAGGGCCAGCTCAACTAGCTGGTGGGAGGCAAAGAGAGCAGAATGTGTGTACTGAAATGCTGCTCCTCTTGGAGGCCATTTAAGTCCAGGCTTCAGGGAGATGCCTGTGTCAGTGTTAGGTAACAAAATTATTCCTTTCTGAAACAATTTACTGCTATTAAAATAGAGTAGGAGAAGGAGTTGCTGGTAATCTACCTACAGTATTGTAGTGGTTAAGCACTTCCCAATATGCAGAAAACTGTGATTCATTTCAGACACTTAGTGTTGCTGGCACTGAGCTTGGATGAGGAAGTCTGACTTAATCCCTCTTCCTATATGTGTGCATATCTTACACAATCACTGAATAAAATCCAAAGATAGCTCTTTGCACAGGGACTGGAATCTGACGCTTTTGCAGTAAATTTTGTGACCCGACGAATCGTAAATCTTCAGGAAGCAAGATGACCATACCTGCCTGTTGGCAAACTTATCTTTGAAATGGGAAATGAGTCCATGAATTCTCATGTATTGGTGGGAATCTTTTCCTCTGATATATTGAACATAGGAACCTCTGTTTTACATAGTTTGTATACCCTCTAAAGCAGTCAGGGTGAAGAGGTCCCAGACCAACTGTAAGTAGGGCTATTGAGTTGATCCTTCAAGCTTTATATGGAATGGACCAAAGATTTAAAAAAGATACCCAGAAGTAATAAGATTGAGGTGATACTGGGTGTAGAAACTCAGACTTCCAGATAACATTACCAATTAGCAAATGCCTTTAAGGCAGAGGGCAATAAGGGTTTAAATTTCACTCGGCTCCCACTGGATCTGGGTCTTAATTCTTTGAGTGGCACTGTATGAATTGCTGATGCCAAGATGTGGAGAGGGACTTCTAATAGGGGTTAAAATCCACCTGTTTGAGTAGTTGGAAAACCATGGAAACAACACTTACCAAGAAAACGTATAGTTCTAATGATGAACCTGTCTTTGCATATTAAGACAAGGAATATGGCATACTGCACAGCCTGGAAGAAGGATGCAACATTAACAGTCATGACCTATGTCGCAGGTTGCTTGCCTTCAGTATTTTTTTAAACCTTTCGCTATTAATAAAACTTCCTCCACCCTCGCTTGAGGGAGTATGATGCCCTTAAATGTACATATATGGTTAGATTTATCAGATTATTTTTTCTTCAACAGAAAAGAGGATTTAGAGTCAGGACTGTTCTTGATTTCTGTGGAATCATGGGTTGTAGCTGCTGACTGTGCTAAAGAAAATCGTGTTACGGAAGACAGAGATCCCCCTTCCTTTATTTTGTCTAGGGCTTATTTATTGGTAGTGTGTATAGTGTCATTATTTGCTGGTTTAGGGCGTACAAATTCCTGACTGTACAGTCTTTAGAAACTGCAGTGTTAATAAGGACAGTTTGGAATTGAGAAATTAAGTTCGTAGCTTTACTGGAAAAATGAGTTACAACCAGTGACTGATTAAGATCAGAAACAGAGGCCTGTCTGATCATACCTCCTGATTAGACCTCTAATGCAGTTGACTCCTGCTTCCCCTACGGTTACAGTCACTCTCTGTAGTAGATAGAGTACTGTCTGGTGGGTGCGCTCACGAATTTGTCTTGTGTGTGGGGAGATGGCATTAATGCCATGTTTTCTTCTAAAACTACTACAGCAGCAGAGTAGTGATCTTGAATAAATAGCTCTTCTCTTGCCTTTTAATCCAGTAAAACCAAAGATAAACTTGATTTAAAAAAAAATCAAAAAATAAATTTGAGGTCAAAGTATAACACCTTGTGCTAGAACAGTGCAAGATAGCATCTGAAAGCAGGAAGTGGATACAGAGCTGAAGTGTCTCACCTGCATTTGCAAATATACCAACTCTTTATAAAATTTCTCTTGCAAGTTTTATAAAATTTTTAATAAATACTTGAAAACACAAGAAAAAAACCTCCAAAGCAGCTTGAACAACAGTATGCACTATATTACAATTGTGCTTCTGTAAATCCTTCAAAGGTGTTATTCTGATTTCAGCTGTCCCAGAAAATCTTAGTAGAAATCACCAGGAGTGCAGTAAAAGTCCTTACTTTCCACTGATTCGGACTATTTTATTATTTTTTATCAATGTACATCAATCCTATGAGTTAGTTTGGTTTTCCTTTATATTTTGATTAGCAAAGGCCAAAGCAAGAGGGAAAACACAGATGCAGTTACCTGTTCCCATCCCTTTTCTTGTCCACTGTACTCTTGTCTGACATATGGTGAAAAGACACGTAGGAGTAAAAGCAAATTATTTGTAAAAGCAAATTATTTGTCCAAATCAGCTGTATATCCTCCCTTATGTCCTGTTTAATGCACCAAGATTCAGCTCAGCTTAGTAGGAGTCCATTTACAGTTTTCACTGAATGTTCTGCAACTCACCAATTTATAGCCTTTTGGAAAAATCTGCATTTGCGTCACTTCAGTGTGTCTATTTTGTAGTGTATAAATGACTGTTTTGATTTTTTTTCTTTTTCCTCATGCCCAATCTTGTTTTATCTTTTGAACTTAATTTATTTATAATGTTATAATAATAATGTGTATTTTGAAATGGAACAAGGCATCTGGCTTTTGGGAAGGAATCTTAAAAGAGTTTCGTTTTCATGAAATCATGCAACAGGAAGGCACTACCATAATGTAATGATAATGTAGTCTTACACTTGTACAGACAGCCACAACAGAATTAGGAAATACTTTTTTCTTTTGTGAGTTCTTTCTCCTTTTAACAATCAGCTTCAAGCAAATACAGTTTTCAGGATTGCTTTGGTCTGAAACTTCATGCAAAATTCAGTGCCAGGAGCCTGCAAATCTGTTTTCTTAAGTATTGTCATATTTGGAATTACTGCAGTATTTGACTGCTTTCTTTTTAAATATTAATGATGCCTATAGCTCAACAGGGAATTTAGATTCTTTTGACTGTCATTAACATTTTCTTGAACAGATTTTCTATCCTTATATTCTATCAAACTGAAGGATGGAGGAAATTCAGTTACTATGTGAGGAGCGTTATGCTTAAAGCTATTTTGTCATTTGATCTCCATCAAATTATTAAAATGTCATTATTTTTTCTTTCTCTCTTAACAGGGGCAAATTTGGATCAATGGCTTTAATCTGGGTCGCTACTGGCCGGCCCGTGGTCCTCAGCTGACCCTTTTTGTTCCAAGGAATATACTTGTTTCATCTGTGCCGAACAACATAACAGTGTTGGAGCTGGAGCGTTCTCCTTGCAGCACCCAGGCATGCGAGATAGAATTTGTAGACAAACCGAATATCAATGCAACCACACAGTATGAAAATGATGCCCCTCAACTCTTTGTTAGAGACATATGGCTGAACCATCTATAATGATTTGACTATTTCCTTATCTTCCCCCACTTTGTTTCCGTTTCCGTCAAACCACACTTCCCCTTTTTAAAGGTTCAATGTTAATCAGTAAGTTGTTTAGCTGAGCCAACTTTTTAAATCCTTCAAGGACTTTTTATTTAAAATCTGCCATAGTTAAATAAGGAAATTCTCTTAAAAAATAAAAGCTGTCACCTTAGAATTTGCCTTGGACTGTGAAATTGAACTCAACTGGAAGATAACGTTTGCATCAGTTTAGTAAAAATGTAGTCCTTGTTAGGCTACTTACACTACACAAACCCTCTTACGCTTTTCTTTTTTACCATGTTTTGCAACTGGAGAGGAGCCTACAAAAGGGCTGCACAGTCCCACTAGCTTGCTGTTTACTCTTGTGGACTGGTAGGTCAGAGCTGCCCATACAGTAGATGCTTTCAGCTGATTTTATCATCTGGTTAATTGTCTGAAGGGGCTTACTGCCAACATTGAGCAGATATCTTTTTTATTTTTTTTTTTAGGTGGCTGTTTGGTTTTGGTTTTTTTTTTTTCTTTTCACCATCTCTGTGCAAGTGACCTTAGAAAAATTTCCATTGGTTTCTCACAGGAGCAGTGAGAACTGTGGAAGAGAGCGCTCAAATGTAAGTTGATCCAAACAGCACTAATGTGGAGGGACCTTGTAGTCTGCATCTGTCCCTTCTTGGAAAGCCAATTTAATGCTTCCTTTCTGCTGTCTCTGAAGACTTTAAGTAAATTGATAAGTACAAGGACATATGTAAAATTTAGCCTATTTTGTTTGGACCATAGCCTCTGATTAACCTGCCTGCAGGATGTAGTCTTAAAATAAGCCATTTTTCCTTTTAATGGATCCTTTTTCTTTTTGTTGGTGGTTTTTTTCCTTGTTGGTTTTTTTTTTTTTTTTCTTTTTTAACTCTAATGGGCCTGGAGTACCTGTTTTTCATAGGTCAGCACACCTTCAAATTGGAAGCCTTTAAGTTAAAGAATTTTAATTCTCTGGTTCAGTAATTCACACCTCTTGTTTTGTTCCAGTAAACTGATGATCTGTGTAAGTGCCTGATACTCGCAATGATGTACAATCTCTGTCAGTACAGCTGACTTTATACAACAAACTAAATCTTTTTTTTTAATTCTTATGGGTTTTATGTCAATCACACAAACTCCGTGGTGAGATTTAACAGCAAAAGCTTGAGACAATGGAATCAAGTATTTTCATAATCTGTGGTTTCTTACTTTGATTTTTGTCTGACATTATTAAAATGGTTCTTTAAAGATGAAATCCTTCCTGTGTTTGTTTGGGAAGGAAAAAGGGGGTGAGGAAAAGTTATGAGCAGTTACAGTATTAAAGGAGAAATGAGGTTGTAAAGTCTCTGTGGACAAGGAGTTCTTGTTGATGTCTGTCTTGTTTTCTGTGTTATGAAGACATGGTGGTTTAACCAGGCTGGCAGCTAAAACAACCACACAGTTGTTCGCTTACGCCCCCCAACTCCTTAGTGGGATGGGGAAGAGAATTAAAAAAAAAAAAAAAAAAAAAAAAAGTAAAACTTGTGGGTTGAGATAAAGACAGTTTAATATGACA
This sequence comes from Balearica regulorum gibbericeps, assembly GCF_011004875.1. Lineage (NCBI taxonomy): Eukaryota > Metazoa > Chordata > Aves > Gruiformes > Gruidae > Balearica > Balearica regulorum. Next base: position 118,365,859 of record NC_046185.1, read on the forward strand.
GAAAAGGAAGATGATAATGATAAAAGAATATACAAAACAAGTGATGCACAGCACAATTTCTCACCACCTGAAGCCAGTTCAGCTAGTTCCTGAGCCGTGATCCCACCTCACAGCTAGCTTCCCCAGTTATATACTGAGCATGGCGTCGTATGGTATGGGCTGTCCCTTTGGTCAGCTGGGGTCAGCTGTCCCAACTGTGTCCCCTCTCAACTCCTTCTGCACCCCCAACCTCCTCACTGGTGGGGTGGGGTGAGAAGCAGAAGAGGCCTTGGCTCTGTGTAAGCACTGCTCAGCAGTAACGAAAACATCTCTGTGTTATCAACACTGTTTCCAGCGCAAATTCGAAACATAGCCCCCTACCAGCTACTATGAAAAAAATTAACTCTATCCCAGCCAAAACCAGCACAGAAGATGTGTGCAAAGCAAAGTAGTCATTATGGGCTGTGTGGACCCCATCGGTGCCAGCCTTTTCTGGGATGGACAATGCAAAAACTTATTTCTTAGCCAATGAGGGACTATTAGTGTCACCTGAGGAGACAGTGAAAAAGAGCACCACTCCCTTGAGTACCTACATCTCTGCTATGTGTTTGATGGGCTTTCAAACCACACACGTGCGGTTCACCTGAGGCAGAGAGCTTCTACTCTTAGATTCTCACCTCAGATGCGAAATCTAATGGCTGGGGGCTGCATGTGTTCTGCCCTGACCCCAGATTTGTGTCTTTTCTCGGCACCATCCCTATGCAGACCCCAGAACATGCTCTGCAAGCATTTTATTATGAAATATTAAATACCTCACAGCCAGGCCTTGAAAGTAAGGAATGGAACAGAAGTAGTGAAATAGCAGTTGTGGGTTTTGTGGCTTGAAGCATGCAGAATAGCAGTGCTATTTAGGTATTATTCCTCTATAACAGTTCAGTGTTTTAACAGCCAGGAGTATTTTTATTTTTCTGGCAGTTAGTGCTGTCAGTAGAGTGGAACCCCTAGCTCTTATTCTAACTTAATTTCATTTTACATTATACTTGTGAAAATGTAGTGTTATCCATGAGACTTTACTTTTTGCCGTAACTTTCTGTAATATTACAAGCAGAAAGGCTTTGCATTGAGGATTACAAACGTGCATCTGGTTAGATATAAGACTAGCAAGTACATGGAGAAAATAGGCTTAAAGTTTTTCAAGTAGGGCATTAACACACCTTGCCTATTTACTGCTTTCAGTGAAGTGATCTCTTGTCTACAGAAAGGAACTGGAAGTTGGAGCCCTAATTCCTAATCCTGGTGTACCTACATGAAAACACTGGTAGAGGTTGCCAAGCGGTGCAGTATTTAGGAGTATGCAGAAGGGAGGTCTCTGTGACAAGGGGCCTTCAGAGTACAGCACTACCAAGAACAACCTGCTGCTTTACCCAAGCATGTGCCTTGGGAGGGTCTTCTGCTCTGCCCGTGTCTCATACTGGGTCGCTGTGCCCACACCACTGCTGCTACTACATGGCTGGGGCTTATCCTAGGTTTCCTAGCCTTGGCATGCAGTCTTCCGGGCACTCGATATGTGATACAAAATGAGACAGCAAGCAGACATTTGGTCCTTTGCAGTCTTGAGTAGGTCAGTTATTTTAACCTATCCTCAAATGTGGTTCTATCATCCGTGTCTAGGGGTGGAAATGAAATCAGAATGAAACCTTCTGACTGAAGGCCAAATGCATGGGAGAAGAGCGGCTGTGGGGAGTTCGCTGGCTCACCTTGACCATGTTTCAGTTTGGTTTTGAAAGGGCATGATGTGAAAACATTGTCAGATCCCTGGTCAGTATCTGTGGTGTAGCTGTGTGATCTGTTCCAGATGCTGAAGCTCAATGGGATGGTCTGTCTGGTGGAGCCAGCTGCTTCCTGAAGGCATGGCAAGAAGGAACATTCCTAATGCTAAAACTGTGGCTCTTCAAATGCTCAGCCCTACCTTGGGAATTTGCAAGTGCTTTTCTGGCATAGCAGCTGAATAACGGGCACAGTGTTTGCTTTGAGCAGACCGGTGCAAACCTGGTATTTAGTCAGAATCAGGCTGTAAGAAGTGGAGTTTTTACACTGATCCCATCTGGAAGGTAGGTGTGATCTTCTCAATTCTGTAGGGGAGTGCCATTTGAAATCTGCCCTTAGACTGTAGCTGTAGGGGCTCAGCTTAGCGCAGGTATTTTTTCCAGCCGTGGAGTGAGGTTTATAAGCTTAGACTGCAATCCTGCCTATGCATGAATGAAGGCCTTTTAAATGTGATTACCCAGACGAATGAGCAAGTAGGTGAACATGAACTGGTGAACAGTATGCAGTATGCAGTTGAATTCTCTTTCTTGACCTATGTTTGATATGACTCTTTCCCTTATATTCATAACATAATTACGGTTTGTGAGAGATGATCTAGCCGTATGCCTCTCTACCCTAAGCCAATGTCATCTGTATCTAAAGTATTCCCAGTGTATTTGTTTAACCTGTTCTTCAGAGTTTCCTGTGACGGAGACCTGAGATTTCCCTAGTCAAGCTAGTCTAGTGTTTACTGTTAGGAAACTTGTCGACAGCTAACTGAAGTCTTCGTTGCTGTATGTAAGCCAGTTATCAGTTTCCCTGTCCACAGCCAACATGAAGTATTGTCTTTGTGGTCTGAAACTTTTTTGTGCCCTATTATCTTCTTATCTCCCTGATGCACTGGATTTACAGAAATTTTAAGAGGTGCAGAGCACCATAGAGAAGACTCAGCAAGGATGTGTAAGGGTGAGGAGGTTCTGAATGATCTGGCCCAGGTGCTGCAGCAGCTTTTTGTTTTTGGAAGAAATGACTGAGTTGCAAGAAAGCTGTCTTACAGGCCAGGAGTTAAAAGCATGGTAGCCAGCCTCGAGGTCCTGGCTGGAAGATTGCATGACAAAGGGAACTGAAAACTACAGAAGAATGAGATCTGCTTTAATGGTTCTCCTTCAACGAGAAGGCAAAACTGGGCAGGAAGAGATGATCTTGAGACTTGATGCAAAGGGCTGAATAGAAAAATGTTGGAAAACATGTCACGGGGATCTTTGCCATGCTTTGGCTGAATAAAATACATAAGTTTAAAAATCCCTTTTCATAAGGTATTTTCTGTGGCTTGTTATGTTATCAAAGATGAGAGTAGTGAACTAGAGTCCCTAGCTTTGGGGGGACTTGAAGTCTTGAAAGTGTGCGTTACCTAGAAGAGGTTTCACAGAACCAGTGCTAGTTTCAGGCCCTTGGTAATGCAACCTTCTTTCAGTAGGATATATGGTCTTTGTGGCCAAGGAATCAGCAACATACTTAATTCCTGGTTTGGACTTTAGCATATACACCTGTCCCTCAGGAGCTGAGTATATAGATGGGACTCTAAAGTCAGGGTCTTAGGAAGGTGTCACTTTGTAGTATTTTAATGAGCAGCACAGTCTCGCTCATGAAACTCCCCAGCATGTGTTCATAGCAGACTCTGCAAGCATCTCAATAAGGTCACTATCTTGCACTTTGGTAATGTGCTTACAGCTGCATGACTGTAATTTAGCCTTTTTATTTTTTATTTTTTATTTTTTTTGTTTTCTACACAAGGGGGAAAAAAGACTCCCTAATGGATTTGGGAATTGAGTTTGAAACACCAACAGAAAGGACCTTTGTTAAGTTCAGTGGTTCTGTTGAATACTGGTGCAAATCCAGTAGGAAAATGCAGCCAGTATCTATGGTTCGATGGTTTGAAAGGATTTTTCTATTGTTCTTCAGTCTGTGTAAGCATATACACTATTTTTTTTTTTAAACTTGGTGCTTGTATACTAATATTAACTGAGTATTGTCAGCGTTGTCTGTGTTTGTGGGTCAGACTACAGACCTGAGCACAACATGGGGAAATGCCTCACAATTGTTATGCATCCCCCTAATGCTATAGCTAAGAAATTATTCTTCTCTGTTTTCTGTTTTATTCTTCCTTAAGTCTTGCTGGCTCTTCCTCTCATACTAGAAAAGTCTTACATGTAAAGATGCTCGAGAAATTTCCTTCAGTATGTCTTTCATTGTCTGAAGTGGGGTTGATTCTCCCTTCCACCCATCCATCCTAGTTTGCATGCTGCTAGGAAAATGCCTTTGCTTCCAGCTTGCTTATACCTTTCTCCTTTCTTCCAAATCCCACTCAGAAGTTCTTTTCACAAGTCCCACAATTCTTGGTCAGGTGCACAGAGTGAATACTCTCTGTGGATGTCTAGTCTAAATTTAAGCCAGAAGTCTCCCCTGGTTGTGGACTTCTTCAGTAGCACTCTCCAAAGCACTGGCCTTGGGAGAAGGTGAATGGCTTTGTGTTGTGTGTGGTGGCTGCAGGATCTGGCCGTGTTCCTATGCTACAGGTGAAGGGGTCTTCTGAAGCATAGGTAGAATTGTTGAGGAGGGGGAGGAAAAGAAACTAATAGCTTACTCTTAACCTTCCTCGTGCTCTGTTGCTGAGCTTCATACTGTAACCTTTCTCCTGTTTAGTGAAAATTTTAGTTGCTGTTTTCACAGCAGGCACATATGGGATAAGAAAGAAGCTACACAGAAGGAAAATTTGCACTCCTTTCTTGCCTCGTCCGTGTTAAATTTTATTTCTGGATGTTGAAACACTCCACTATGCCAGCGAGGCATCTCAGAAGACTAGGCTCTGAGAGATCGGTCTGGATCCTGCACACACTCGACATACCTTCTTTCAAGCTTTCTGATTACCTTTTTTCCCCTCAGTTTTAGGATGTGGTTTGAATAATGACTCGTGAATAGGTAGATCTGGTGTGCTGAAGAACCTGAGAAACTAGTCCTGAACTCATGAGGGTTTAGCATGGTTTCCTGCAAAATTTTGCCAAAGCAGTGACTTCTGCTACAGTGCATTTCTATGTTGCTCTTTTGGTCCTTTGATCCAGAGCAGTATCTACTTCAAAATCTGAAATTTAAACAATGCCAGTCTTTTGACTACAGCCAAATGTAGACAACTGCAGATGTGTCTATTTAAAGCACTGACTCTACCTAGCCCGTGTTGGAATAGAAGAAAATTGCTGCTGGTTAGTATCTGCTGAAGCAGCTCTTTTTATTACTTTTTCATGTCTAACCTCTCAGGTCTGTTTGGACTCAAAGGCTTCAGAGATGTTGAAGAAAACCTAGAGCTTCTACAGATCCTTTCTAATTTTAACTGTCTGACACCAAGACAGTTGGTGGTTTAGTATTAGCCAAATTTTGGACTCCTCTTAATGCCTTTTGTTGGGAAAAAAAGGGACACACCTCACCCCACCACCGCTCCAAAATTGAGCTTGGTCACCCATCCTAGGAAATAAAGACACTTTGGACAGAAGGTGCCAGTAATTCAGATGCTAGAGTAGAATGAAGTTTGAAGTTTGTTTCTCCTTTGTACTGTACCTACAGTGCTAAAACAGGGGATGTTTAAGCACTATGGAGACACGAGCAAACAAGAATATTCAGTGTTACAAAACATGATCTGGATGAGAAGCCTTGTGAAGACATGTGAGAAAGCATAATAATGTGTCAGACAAATAGTGGGTTGTTTGCTGTGTTTTTTTAATATTTTTTTTCTTTTTTCAAACCCAAGCAAGTTGGCAGTGAACAGGGGAAAGAAAATAATTTCCCATTTGGTGCCTCCAGCCACAATGAACCAGCTATAGTCTGTGGCCTTGCATCTCACTGAACTGGCAAAGGTGAATGATGCTGAGCTCTTTAGTTTTCAGATTTTCATAGCTAAAAGCGGAAAAATTTACATCAAAGAAAGGAAATGAACTGGGGTGAAGTTTCAGCTCTCCTGGCTGGATGTGCAGGGTGGGGACAATATATCTAAATCCTAACAAAAATCCACCTAACCACAAGGCTGCGAGTACCCTTTAGCTCTGCTGGTACGTGCTCCCCAACTGCTTATCACCATCTTGTCTTCCATTTTACCCTTGCAATTCAAGGTAGAAACTATGCTTTTTCTGACAGTCCTTGATATGTATTGCATGTTTTCAGTTGTTCACAAAATAATAAGGCTTGCTGATGCCTGGTTTGGTTTCACTATGGTTTCTGGTGAGCAAGTATCTTCTTCAGAATTACAACCACACTGTTGTACTTGTCCTCCAAGGTGGGTGAAAGAACATTCAGAGGTTCCCACCGTTTCTTCTCTTTCTGTGTAATGAGTTTGTCACGAGTCTGCCGCACTGGCGCGGCACATGGGAACGCTCTTGTCTCAGAGGCTGAGGGCTTTGAAAATACACAGAGCTCAGCTCATATTTGTTGTCTTAGTTTTCTTTTTCTCATTTTATAAAAGTGTATTTTTTTCATATAAGAATAATAGTACTGAGTTGGACTAAGGTCTGTCTAGCCCTGTATGAAGGTGAGCATATCTGATCATCTCTTTCTGAATTTCAGCACCCGAAACTTTCAGGTGAAGTCTTTTCTTCTTACTAAGTTGAACTGGAATTTCAATGCTTTTAAAGTCTTTTCAGTGGAAGAGACTCAGCTTTGACTGCTGATTCAGCTGCTCGCTCACCGTGACTCAGTTTGCAAAAAAAGCCCTGAACTCTAAAGCTCACACTCCGCAATGTAAACTAGTGTACAACAATTGAAATTATTTAAAAGCATCAGCTCTCTTTTAACAACCTGGGTCTGTGCTCCACAGTGTATTTTGATTTTGGGTCTTGCTTACTTATTGTCAGGCTGTATGCCTTTTGATGTGAAAATGTGATGCTGGTTTGACTTGGAAAGAATGTTCCTGTTCTTATGAAGTATTTAGTTTTTTCCCGCTACCTGTTTTAGCGTGTTCATGCAAATTGGTGAAACCCCCTGCTGATTACAAATGTCAAAATGTGAAGTAAATCAGGCAAGCAAGTCTATAAGGGGTAAGTGTTTTGTCTGCAAATGTTCATGATTCAGGACAACAATCACCCATTGTCTGAGAAACATTACAAAGAAATTGCTCAAAACCAAAGGTGGATTTTTTTCTTGGTGGGTTTTTGAGGTTTTTTTAGAATAATGCATTATGAAGTTGTTTTCATGTTCTGTGGAAGGAGATGGAACTTTTTGGGCTGTGAGTGAAAGAATATGCATGGTTCTTGATGTCTTGAGACAAGGCAAGAAATCTAGCAACAAATACACAAATTTTTGTCTCTATAATAATAAATACTTAGTTTCGTTGCAGTACTTTTCATCTGCAAAATGCTTTGTGTTACAAAGGAGGGAAGAGTCTTGATTTCCATGTAGCAGATGCAATAGTTGAATTGACCGAGATCCCTGGCAAAGCTGAAAACAGCACCTTAAAAAATGCACTTTTTTGTTGGTTTTGTTTGGTTTTGTTTCTCCAGGGAGAAGTAAAGGATAAGGGTGCTACAGTCTCTTCTGGGCATATCAACTCTGGTTGATAGGTAGTGATCGATATGCTTTGGCTACTTCTGCCTGGTTGAAGTCTGCAGCCCAATATGAGAAGGAAACCAGTGCAAACAGTAGAAGCCATCTAGTAAGATGCAAGTAATAAAATGTGAGGTTTTTTTCCTAAGCACAAGCATTGTCTGCACAAACATGACTGGGACCAGTTGTGTTCCGCCCCCGTGCACCGCAGTCTGTCTGTGTGGGACTCTCTGCGTTTGCTGTCACAAAGGAGAAGCGCCCTTTCGTTCAAAGGACATGTCTGGCTGGTGGGTCTGTACAAGGTCTCACATACCTGGTCCTCAACTGCTGCTCTTGTTGGAGTAGACACATCTAGCTTGTGCCATTTACTGACTACACAGACGTGGCTTTTGCTGTGAGGTATCTCACTGATATTATTATTATTATTATTATTATTATTATTATTATTATTATTATTATTATTTTCTGTGTTTTGTTTTGCTTTTGCCAAAGCAGTAACTTTGTGGGATCTTGTGACCTCAGGTCTAGAAAACATGGCAGATTCTGTTAGGAAGTATCACTAAAATGTTGATACTAGCTACATATTTGCTCCATTATTAGGGAGTGTCAGCTTTTGTACAGCTATTTCTGTGGAAGTAGTTGACGTTTCTAGAGCTCTTTTTACATTTTTTTTCTAGGAACCTGGAAGCCTATACATACCCAGTGGTTTATGTTGGCATGACCGTTCATGAATTGGGCATGTGCCCTCCTGAAAATCCAGGCCACATTCTGTCCTATCATATTATGACTGAGTTTTTTTATTGTGAAAAAGGTGAAAGAAAAGGTGAGCTTTTTTTTTCTGCTTATGACACAATTAGTAGTTACCCTGCATCCGTACAAACCCATTCCTGGAATTAAAAAAACCAAAAAATAAAAACCAACAAAACCACCACTTCACCCCCCAAAAAAAAAACCCCAAAAGGCACAGAAAAATTCTGCAGAATCTTGGGTATCTAGTGTTGACCTTGCTTTTTCCAGAACCTGACATAAATAGTTAAATAATTATCACTTAAGAGTTGACCTTTAATAAATACTAATTTGAGGTTCAATCATATATATTTTATTCACATATTCCCATTTTGATAGAGTCTATAAAACACTGTAGCTTTTTACACTCTAGAAGCAACAAAAGTTCATTTGCTAGTCAGTACATGTAAAAAAAAAAAAAAAAAACACAACAAACCCCCGCTTTTCTGTCTGGTGGTCTTCTACAGTAACGTTCATCACTTCACTAAAATTTTGCTTCTAATGCTCGCTTTTTTCTGAATTCTGGCACGTTCCTATGGGTATGTGGAATAAGCTACTGATTGAGCAATGTGGTAGATTTATTCTATTGAAGTCGTTAACAGAAAATGTGTTCAATAAGGCAAATCCATGAGTTCTTTCTACAATTTTTGGTTACATGAGGACTTTTGAAATTATTTCCCCATCAGAATAAAATTTTATTAAGAATTCAGAGCAGAAATAATGAAATATTTGATTTCAATAATGTTGAAAAATTGGCTGCGCTTACTCTAAAATAGTTTTAATCTGAAGCTGAAACAAAATGCAAACAGTAACTTGGGGTTAAAAGGTCTCGATCTGCCAATGCAGCTGCCACCAAACATCTGTTCTCTCCAGTGTTCAGATTTTCATGAAACTGCCTCTTCAAATGCAAAATGCTCTGCCAGGGTAGTCACCAGACAGGCGTCCTACTTGCATGACCGCTGCGTGCAGAGAATGTGAGCTTAAGCTGGCAAGGAAATGAATGGATTTGCTCTCAACTCCATGTGACTGTGGGCGAGGAGGTTGTGGCATGCACCATGCATATGCATTCATGCAAAAAGCCAGGAGCAGATGGGAGCCAGCCTCCCTATGGGGGTATTTTGGGGGTTCCCTAATATTTCTGAGGAAAGGAAGCGAGTACTGACCTGCATTATGCAAGGACGGGTTGGTGAAGCAGAACTGAGGAGAAACCAGCCTAAATCCAAACTTCCTTTTTCTGTCCATTTGTAAACTCTTCAGCCACTTCTCTGTAGTGTTGCAGGGTTTTGTGTGACACCTCGTGCTACGGGTTTCACTCTTCTAGAAAGCGTAAACAAGATTTTTGTTAGCAAGGGCAGACCTGTGCTCTGCAGTTTCTCAGCATTGTTTCTCTGCAGGGCCTGCAGATAACATCGTTGTTCCCTGCAATCAACCAGCCTTATTTTCTTTCCATTCCTGGTGCTTGTGAATGAGCAACAAGGGCGTAAGCAATAGGAGAAGCCATCCTTCTCTTTTTTTCTCTACGTGTGTAAAAACACCCTTCCACATACTTTGCTGGCAGAAAAGACCAGTCAGTCTGCAGTCATGGTCTTGTCAAACTTCAGTTTGCCAGCTATGAGCAAGTACAGAGATCAGTTGTGGTCTTTCTTCACTTTGATTAAATGACTACTAGCTGGTACTGCTCTTTCTATTTGTGTGTGATAGCTACAGGTTGAAAGTCAGGGAGGGACCCTCTCTTTGATCTACCTGCCCAAACTACAATACTTCTGAGGAGATATTTTGAGGGGTGCAAAGTTCCTGTGCAAAATGTTTTTCATGCAGGCATGTCCACCCGTTGTTGCAATCACTGTCCCACATACAAAAGTCTCTTCCTAAATTTGGCTACTTGGAGCTTCTTAGAAAATGCTGATCAAATGCCACTGACCTCTTTTGAGCAGACGAGTAGATCTGATAATGTCAGTCTTCATTCAGTCTTTGTTGTCTTACGGATTGCTAGCAGCACTGAGAGTGCTTTTTATGAGTGTTTCATATCTGTGGAAACAGATCAGATTCTGGCAGATCAGATTCTTGATTACCTGCTATAGTTGTTAAAAGCAAAAGCAAGGAAACAAACATCTTCTTGGAATTTTAAAAATTTCTCAGTGCCTTAGCAGTTTTTATCTTGCAACACCTGAAATCATAAAGAGCTTGCAGAGTGCAGTTACTGAGCTGCATATGCTGAACACATGCTGTTACTCAGAAACAAGAAGCTAAAACCCAGAGAAACTTCAACATTTCCAAGATGACTTGAAATAAAAAAAAAAAAAAAAAAACCTCCAACACAAAAACTAAAGGAGTATGATACACTGATAAATCATGTATTTGTGCTGCGTTTACACAGAGAACGAATTTTTTCTCTCGCAGGAACTTTTTATTGGAAAATGGCGTTAGCTGGTCATCTTCATCCACATATCTCCAGATACCCTTCACATTAACCTGTGGTTGTCCTCGCAGAACCTAGATCCAGATGGGGACTTTCCTGGCTGCGCCATTTCAGATTTGGCTACCAGAAAGGGCACAGTGTGGGCGGCTTTTACCTCGAGTCCCTCTCACAAAGCTGAAATGTGAATCGTCCCCAAGGAGAAATAGGAGGGCCCTGGGATTCTGTCAAAATTGTACATTGTGCTCATAATATCTGAGCTCTTGCTCTGTGCCTCTGCTCCCCTAGCTATAACACAGAAGCTTTTTTAAAAAATAAGGTCAAGTGGCTAGTGATGCAGAAGAGCAGACATTAATTACTCATTTCAGTAGAGATATCATATGCTACCATTTCTGAGAGTTCAAAGGAGGATCAGAAATAAATTAAGACAGAAGCCTGAGCGTGGCCTGTGAGCTGAGGACATGAGGGATATGTGGAGGGATATGCTCTGCCAAGGGAAAGAGAACAGCAGCATTGGTCAGTCATGCCAGTGCTCCATCGAAGAGTTGGCAGAGGACTTGCATTTTGCTGGTCTGGAACAGACAAAGGGCTTTTCCACTTTTGAGCCTCATTTCTGTGAGAAGTGTCTTTGACTCAATGACTGTCCCACAAGATCGGATTTTGTTGATTTTTCTGATGGATGTTGCTGCTGAATGATTGTGAAAAAGAAAATCATCCTGGTAGCATCTAACTTGGTGTCTCCTCATTGAAAAATCTATCAATCTGCTCCATTAGGAGTAATTTCTCCATGACTGCCAGTGGTACCTGCATGCAACATTGCTGTGTTACAGTAAGATGACTGCAGATAACGACCAGTACTACATCTCCTTTGAATGGTCTTATCAGTTATGCAAATGCTAGAAATCTCACCGCAGTTATACTGACTATTTATTTCCAGTCTCCTACTTAAAAGCTTCTTTCATGCCTACAGTAGTGAAGTCCTTTTGAGCTCTGTAGGCATTGCCTTAAGCACCATTTTAATGATAATTTTGAATGACATTGCTAAAATGTTCTTGATTTCTAACTGTAAATCAAGTCAAATGGAGATATATGCAGAAGAGATGGGAGTTGATGAGGCTGGTCTCTGGCTGTGTTGAGAGAGATGTTGGCTAAAACTGGAAACCATTAAGAGCTCCTGGAGGAAAATGTGTGAGTGTAGATCCCTGCTGGCAGTCTAAGACTGGAAGCGTCCTGGTAACAGAGGAGCACTGTAGTGCCTGTTGAATTGCACTGTCCTTCAGACCAGGTGTGTGGAGCTGGTGCTGGGGCAGTGGCAAGCAGTGTAATAGTGTAGGAAGGAGAATAGCAATTCCTTATTTTTTTTTCCAGGACTGGCGCTCAGACTGAGAGGAGCAGATTGAGAGGAGGCTGCTGACCATGCTGGTGCTTCTGCACAATCAAAAGGGATGAAGCTGTCTTCCAGAGTAAAAGATAAGCGTGTAATTCAGCTTTATGTTTAGGAAGTGACTGTGGTGGCCCAAGCGCTGTATGAAACAAGCCAACTAACTTGTTTTTACCTTTTCATCATTATTTATATTTAATATAATTAAGCTGATTATTTTTTCCCCTTGTCTACCTTTCTATGGCAGCTTAGCTCAACTGAAGAGAGGATAGAGGCTGGCCTTCCAAGGAACCCTGATGTAGAAGTGTGGGTTTACAAATGAGTCAAGTGAGCTTTGCTTCACTCACGTATCTATCCATTCTCTTTCATGGTTCAGTAGGTCTGCTCATACCATCAGTCATTGCTTGGAAACTCTTGTTCAGCTAAAATAACACCTTTGGTCAACTGACGTTTTGAAAATCCCTGGTTTATATTTGTTTATGTTAATACTATTATCTCGTCCTTTCTCTTCAGCAGATTTCAAAGCTGTCTCTCAAAAGAGGAGTAACATTATCTGCTGTAGGTCGGTGCATGGGGGAAGAAGGTTTGCTCCAGGTGACAGAGAGGACAAAACCACCCACGTTTGTGAGTTCCAGTCCCAGGACCTGGATTCCTGAGCCCATCGCTTAAAGGTGAGCTCCCCCTTGCACCCAATTCAGCAAACTCGCTCAGAGCACAAGTTTGAGCTCGGTTGCTCATCCAGCACACGCATTGAGTAGCTGGGAGGACTGGAAGAGGTTATTTGGGCAGAGAAACAAGGACAATGTTCGCCCCGGGGAGCTCTGGCTGCACCAGGCACCCTCTGCACCAAAGGCACATGTGCACAGGCTGTGGGGCACAAAGCCGAGCAGCGTTGTGAAGCACCTTTGAGTTTTGTGTGGAAAAGGGGCTTTACGCTAGCTCCGTTTATGGCAATGCTGCACGGCTTCTGGGTGCGGCCCGTTAATTCCACACATGAGCAGATTCGGCATCCTCCCCCACCACAGGGTGTGTGCCCAGAGCTGGACCAGCCTGTGAGCTGCTGGCCGTCTCGGTGCCATTCCTCTACACCACTCTTAGCCCTGGACCTCACTTATCTCATGGTTGTCAAGAGCCTACGGCTTGCTTTTTGCTTGCTGACCATCATTTTTTGCCAGGCCAGCACAGGCAGCCCTTCCCCTGGTCTGGAAAGCAAGGTTTCTCAAAAGGACCCGTTTATTCTCACTGACTAGAAGGATCACCAAGAAAAAAATATAACTATGGTGCACTGTCTGGCTTCCAGGTTAGTCTGTGCACTTGACCGATGAATAGCTCAGAAGTTGACAGTGCCTGTGCCATCAGAATCACATCTGTGAGGACAATGTGCCGTGCCAGCTTGGGACTGACATGTCGGTGGGTTCACTGACATCCATGAGCCTTTGAAGCACCTGACACTTGCCATTTATCTTCCTCTTCCTTTTCAAACTAAGTAATGGATGGCTTAACCCACCCCTTGCAGTAGTTTTTTCCAACTGATATTACTCAGTGGCTTGTAAAGTTTTGAGTAGCAAGAATTTTTAGTCTTTTTATTGGGAAGGAAGACACTTTCTTACCACAAGTGATCTCTTCCACAGCTATCCTCATTATCTGCATTAATGCAGATCCTTGCTTGTCAGCCTCAACGAGCTGCTAATGGTAACGCATTCCCAAAATTAATTACGATGGAGATGTGTGTGCATGAGTATTTAAGTGTGCTGCTTTTTATTTTGAGGCTTGTATTACGAGAGAGGTCACACAGAGGTGAACTTCCACTTGACGTTTCTTGTTTAGAGTGATGAGAACAATGGCACTACAATATTTTTCACATTTCTTCTCCAGCCCTTTCCTGACGCATTTTAATGTCTTGTCTGCTTCATGCCTGAGAGTTGAGCAGGCACTTTGTTATTGACAGCTTAAGGAAAATAGAAGTCTTCCTGCTGAACGGTTGTCATCCAGCAAAAAGACACACCAGAAATATCTTCCAATATGTATTTTTCAACTCTTACTTTGTCTGCTACCACATTACTGATTTTTGCCTCTTTTTAAATTATTTTTGTGCCAAAATCTAAACATTGCTGTGTGAGTTTCCTTCCCATTCTACATCTCTGATTAATATTGTATAGAGCTGTGAGTGGCTACCAGGGCATCACGCTCTTTGCATTTTGCTGTTATCAAATGCTAGGATTCTTTGTGTGGTTTCTAAATGATGGCAGACCGTTTCTGCACAATCTCTGTTTTTACTTTCTTTTGTTTTGCCAGATACATCTCCAATGAATGAAAATTGAGTCTTGGGGCTTAGGTACTTTTGGAACAAAGAACATTCACTTTAAAAGATACACTTTTAATGAAGGTGCTTCAAATTTATTCACATATGCTGGAAAATATTTTTTTAAAAAAACTTTTATTCAAAAATATTTTGAATATTTTCTATGTAAATTAAAATACAGAATTGCTGTCCTGAGTTACAGTGATAAAGTAATTCAAAGTGTCTATATATAGGTATATACACCTACACATAGACATATGTGGCAACTTGGATACCTATGAGAAAACGTGTCTGTAACAGAACGTAATGCATTTGCTTTGCGTCTTTGTACACATAAAGAATACGTTTTGTGTCCTTTTCCTTAGTGACAGAGGGTGTAACCTCTACCCGAGATGAAACATTTAACCGTAGCTGGTACTGTTAATAGCTTGCTAAAAGTCAGAGCAAACAAGACCTACACAGATCAACTGTAGAATAAAAAAATATGGTAATAACCATCCTTCTTGAATAAATGAATATATTTTCCAAATGCCCATGCTGATGACAAGCAGCTGTCTCTCCTCTGCCCCTCCATGCAGGCCAACCTCCGTCTCGATGCTGCTGAAAGAGATGCAGCACGGTGCAGTGCTTTGCGGAGAGCTGAGGCTGCTGTTACATCTGAGCAGTGATTTGTAATCACAGCAGATAAAACTTGCATGTCCATCTCCCACGTTTCACATCTAGGATACCTTCTGTCATAATATTCAGAAAATCTAGAGGCAGAAATGAAAGCTGAATTAAGTAGTTATCCGGCACTAGCTTATTGTTAAATTCATGTGCATTTGCTTAGCTTTTCAACGTTCCTGCTTTTGTCAGTTTGCTTGCTGGTGAGTTCAGTGGTTGGTCTGAAACACATTACAGAGCGTCTTGATCCCCCGTAGATTGTGTGTGGAATGAACCAGTAGATTCAGTGTGGTAAGTGATGTGAACGCCACACCACTTGCAAAAATCTCCAGGTAGCCGCCAGTTCTTAAAGAGCATCTTCAGGTACTTCTTAAATTTTTCCCCCATGAAGAAGTAGATGACTGGATTGAGGCAACAGTGAAAAAGGCCGAGGATTTCTGTTACCTGGAAAGCATAGTCCAGATTCCTGCTCACTTGACAGTCTCTAATGACTCCCGTAATTTCCAGCAGTTGCAAGAAAATAACAATGTTGTAAGGGGTCCAAAAGAAGAAAAACATGATCATGACAGCAAAGATCATCCTCACAGCCTTATTCTTTTTCTCATTTCTACAGTGAACTAATGTTTTAATGATCATGGAGTAGCAAAATGTCATAACTATAAAAGGGATTAGGAGCCCTAAAATGTTGATTTCCAAAGTAGAAAAAAGTTTCCATGTTGTGAAATTGCCTGGGTATCTTGACTTGCAGGTAGTATAATTATGTTCGTTAAAAGATTCTTTAAATACAAGTTCTGGAAATGAGGCTGAAAGAGCTACTAGCCATACAACAAGGCTAGTAATCAAGCCATGGAAGGCAGTCCTTGCTTTCAAGGAAAACACTGCACGAACAATTGCCAGGTATCTGTCTATGCTCATAAGCATAATAAAAAATATCCCACTGTAAAACCCAACCAGGTAGATCCACGAAATGATTTTACACCAGGGAGTTCCAAAAACCCATTGGTCTATTGTGAAATAAGACCAGAATGGCAAGGATAAAACAAAGAGCAAATCTGAGATGGCAAGGTTTAGTAGGTACACATCAGTCATGCTCTTCAGCCTCTTGTATTTGAAGAGGACCACAATGACCAGAATGTTTCCCGTGAGCCCGACCAGGAATACAAGGGTATACAGAACAGGGAGGAAGGAGGCTGCAAACCTCTTGACGCTTTCCTTACTGCATGGTTTTGGAGCATCGTTATAATTATCATAATAGTCATAAAAGGTTGAGATTTCAACTTCAAAGGACTCTGTACTTGAAGAAGTCATGGTTTTTTCCCCAGTTCCTGAGAAGGAAAAAATATAAAAATGTCAGTGACTTCCAGCGCGTGAAGAACGCGTGGTTACTCCGCGTGCCTGAATCACTAGCAATGACTAACTTGCAGTTCCAGTGCACTTCTCATTATAGGTTTTCAAACACTATTTGAGCGTTATGGGATGCATATGCACATTTGCAAAATGTACTTTCTTTAACATGTGAGTGCTTAGACCTTGCAACACTGTGCAAATTGGATGCCAAGCGCACAGAACACTGTTCAAATGGTGGAGAGGAAAGCAAATAGGGATGAAAGATACGGACCACAGATATCAAATCAGAGGGGGATAAATCCTGCGTGGAATTAAATAAAAAGCAAAGCCACTATTCATAGCAGTTCAGGATTTCACTGATCTTTCCAATCAGGCAAAAATCACCATAAGACAACAGTAATAAAAATGCATCTGACTGTTCCTTCTAATGAAATTACGCTTACTGAAAGTTCACATGAGTTTTCAGTAAGTGCTGTTTTCAGTGGTAAACGAATAACAGGAATTTGTCATTTTCGTACGTGTGTCCTTTTCTAATGGACAGAGACAGAGTTTTAAGAGGTGTTACTCTGAGGTAGCTTGGACACGGTGCAAATACATTGCTGATGTATTACTATGTGTTATTCACATCATAGCAAGTGTCATTTTTTTAGCCTAACAGACCGGAATTTTTTTAAGCCTGAGTTATGTCCTTCCCCTTTGTCTTTATTATTATGAATGGAAAGCAGAAGAAAAGTGACTACCATTGCTTTATTTGTCTTTGCACTGTGTGTTGCTGCTACATGACAACAAACATCAATTATCGTTATCGACTGACCCCTACTGTGGGTAGTCCCAGGCATGACACCTCTCCAGCCTACAGTTCTGTTCCATTATACACAGAGACGAATTTAACCTGAATTACAGGTCACAGGGACAAAATTGACAGCAATGGTCTAGAGATGACAGCTTTGCAACAACTGCACCTAGGCATACCTGAACCGAATCTAGTTTCAGCATAATATACTTAAATATTTAAAACTGAAAACATATACTCAGATAATGCACATACACTCACTTCTGATGATGCAGGATTTTTTAACATGATGAGCATACAGCAACTGCATTTTGTGAATTTTACCTTTTCTCCTCCTTTCTTCTCAGATGATATGAAGAAGCTTCTTTGCTGTAAGGGTGCAGAATCACTTGCTTCTCACCAGGTAGATCTGTCAGGGAGGTGCTGCCTACAGCGATATCCAGCAGCTGCAAAAAGGAGGTATCACTAGGTAGCTGTGTCTCTTAACGGAAACTTTGTACTTCCTTACAGATTACATCAGAAGTGTTTCTCTCCTCAATGCTCATCAGAGATGGTTCCTTAAACTCAGAAATAAAATTAAACACATTTTATAGTGCATAACGAAATGCAAAGTTTCCACTGAGAGCCTGATTACTGCGTTAAAGCAGCTTCATCTTACCCAATAATCACTAAAAGTAGATGTCACTAAGCAGCTCTCATTCAACAGAAACCTTGTGCTTTCTTATGGGTTGTAAAATGCATCTTAATCTCAGAAAAAAATAATCAAAGGATCATCTGTAGTGAGGAGAGAGGAGGACGGCACTTGATGAATGTGTGGGAGGTCTGTTCCTAGTCCCTCTCTGACAGAGAACTGATTTTGCAAGTTATACTCTGTAATTGTAGAAAAAAAGAACTGTATAGATTTAGTGTAGGGAAGGCTCCTTTTATTAATTGTTATTTGATCTTCCTAACTCCTGCTTATCTTGCTAAGAAAAGAAATGAAGGCATGTTAATTCACGCTACCCTTTTTTACTTGATGTCTCCTGCAGCAGGTTTTGTATACAGCAAATCTACCTTCTACCACTGAGCTATCACAGTCATAGCGGTCAAAATATCGAATAAGATGTAGGATAGGCGCATGTGGTTTAAGGCAGAGGGTGCAGAGGTTTACTGTGGTTCTTGTTCACAGCAGGAAGCTCAGCATCTTCCATGAATTTCTCCTGAGAGCGTGGTGGGTCTTATCTGTCTTTTGGGGGATCCTGGGAAGGAAGAATAGAGCACAGAGGACATGCACTAGTCAAAGGGGATGGTCTTGAGTCCTGCCAGCAGAACAGCTGTGGTAACAGCTGGCAAGTGCTGCTCTCCTCCATGTCCTGGAAGAGGGCAGCCAAACAGAAGTAAAAGCCATTTCTCAACAGGAGAGGCTGCCTGGTTGTTAGCAGGAGAAACTGAAGAGTCACAAGTAGAAGCAGAAACAAGAAAGCTACAAGAGGTGGTTGGGAGGGTAGGAAGAATAATAGATTTCAGTCCAGGAGAAGTGATAGGTTTTCTAGGTTCACCTCCTGTATTATTCCAGACACAGGTATAGCTTTCTTTCAGGTATGCTATTTGCTGCTATCCTATATACCTCTGATGTTGTTACTTTTCCTAATAACTTACATTTGGCTGAAGTGTTTCTTCCAGAAAGGCTTGATGTGAAGACAGCATGAGATGTGGGATCTACCAGTTTCATGTTTTGCCAAAATAAAGTACTTGTATGGGAAGTAGCTTCTCAGTCGCCTTTCACAAACTGCATCTGTGGAGGTTTTTAAATCCATCACTGGGAGATGTTTGTCTGGTGCAGGTTATTGCTCTGCAGATCATGTACGTCTTCTCTTCATTTTACTAGCAGTCCTTTAACGATGCAAACATCAGATGAGCAGGCAACGCTGTGGTACCAGTTTCATCAGCTCTGCTCACAGAAGCTGTTCCTCTTGCTGCTCTTTTGTCCATGTAAGGGCCCCATTAATCCCTTCTTTGACATGTTGTTGCACTAGGGGCATAAGTTCAGCTCTTCACCCCCAATAACAATGACATAAAACCTTTCTTTAAGCACCTGCTTTTCAGGAAAAAACACCTGTTGCTCTGGAGGCATTGTTCTTTTTTAGGTTTGGGTGTAATGCTTTTGCCTCAATGAACCACCGTGCATCTGCGTGCCTATCTTGTCCCACGCATTATTTTCTACTCCATCAAACTAGGTGTCTCCTTTGATTTTCATCAGTGGTGATTTTTCTTGATTTCCAGATCAAGTAGTGAACAGAATTGAATCCAGATACAATCTCTCTTCTACCCTGTAAGAACCCTTCTTGGTTAAGGGATCCCATCACCAGTAACCTTTTGAGGTCTGTCAACCTGTCCTTAGCACACATGCTGCACTTCAAATACAATTCTGATCTGTCAATGATAACGTTATCAGAGACCAAGTCTGCAGCCTTATTAATGCCAGTTTAGCTTGATTCACGTGGCACTGGCCTGAAGAAAGGACTTATCTGGCCTATTGCCTTTTGCCCAGTCCTTCCTTGCAAGCAAGGCTTTCAAGTAGCAAATGCTTCCTAAGCAGCTTTCTGTACCTGCTCGCTGCCTCAGGTGAAAAGCTGGGCTGGTCCCACCACAGTAGTGCAGCAAAAGCTTTTTGTCAGGGCATGAGTGTGTGGCTGTGGTGAGCTGAGGAAAAATGGCTGGACCAGGCTGTCTTGCAAAGCAGCAGTTGTGTTGCTGAAGCCTGCCATGCCAATGCATTTCATTGGACCAGCAAATGGGAAGGTCTGTCTTTGTAAGGAGAGTTTGAGCAAGAGCGCATCTGCCGAAAGGGGAATGCTCAGCCACCAAAAGAGAAGAATGGTTGCGGCTACAGGTGATGAAAGGTTAGGATGTATGAACTCCAGCCAATGAAACTAAAAAGAATATCTGACAGTTCATGAAAATCAAGAGGATAAAAATGAACCCTGAAACACCTTCTGATGGCCTACCAATGAAAAGAGTCCCTGGGAGAGCCTGTGAGGAAAACTGCAGAGAACACCAAAAAAAAGAAATCTTTCAGCAAACGAGACGGTGCAGAAAATGGATGAAAGGTGGTGTGAGTGAAGGTCCTGCAATGGCTTGAAGAGAAAGAAGAGTGAAAGGGACTAAGTGTAACTGTAGTCCGTAGTGGGAGAGCTCTGAGGCCCCCCTCTAACATGACAGTGTGGGGTTTTTTTCAGCTCCTCCTCAGAGAAGTAGAACCTGGCAGAGACTAACAAAAGGGAGATGGCAGAAGACCATGGGGTTAACAGGAAAGGGGGAAGGGATCTCAATGAGATGTAGAGGATGTTGCTGTAAAACTAACAGGTTGACAGGGGAAGGGGAGAAGAAAGAAGTCGTCTTACCTCTTTACTAGATGGTATCAGGTATGTGGCGCTGACCAAATAAGTTACCAGAGTGAAGAGAAGTGGACCAAACCTGATCAGCCTGACTGTGGACCAAACCTCATCAGCCTGACTGAGAGGAGATTAACCTTTTATATAGGATGGGTGGAGGGGAGGCCCACATTAAAACCAACAGAAGAGAACTTAATAAAAGCAAAAAGCAGAACAACCCAAACCATGAAAACTTTTTCTTGCCAAAAGATCATTTCAGCCACTCCCACCTTTTACAGAAAGTCTTACCATTAACTTGCCCTTTTACAGGATGCATGAGTCTTGTGCAAGGAAAGACTGGAGATACAGATTTATCTAACTTGCTAGCTAGGCTGTGAGATACTCACCGCTGATATACCACTGCACTCTTCATTCCCTCTGAAATCAGTGTTGGCTGTGGATAGATGATTCAGAAGTGTTTATTAGAGAAGTCCTCATCCAGAAGAGATTGCCTCAGGAGAACTGCAGATGATGGTAACTAAAGATAGCCAACTATTGCAAATGTGAGTATTTTGACTGATTGTGTGGATCAATGCAGGATCCAGGCTGCCAAAGTCACAGCTGGACAAACGATCAAACAATTACCTTTCTCAACAAACTGTCCTCTCTGTCAGGCGACCAACCTTCTTGTGTGGTCAGGCCTCGTGCAGTTCTTCTTTTGCAATTCAGATGAATTTGAATCACAGTTTGCACATCTGTAGTTCCAATCTTTGCTCATTAGTAAAGTGTTTGTGCCACCTACTCATTGTGCAGTTGTCTTCTTCATAATTTTTAATTTATTCCAGACTTCCTGTGCATGAGTAGAACTGCAGCAATCTGACAGAGAACTAAAAAAGGAAAGTGAATTAATTTCCTAGTTTGAGAGACAATCACTGTCTACACTGTTGTCCCAGGCGATTCACTCATAATTTACCTCAATCTTTTTGAATGTAAAAATTCCCTTTAGCTAAGACAGCTGCTTGCGCTGACAAGCAAAAAAGATTTAAATCCAAAACATGTTTTCCTTGCTAAACACAGTTAAGTTGGAATTCCCCACATCTTTTTTTCTTTCAGCGGTCCAGTCCTATGTGTTCTGCTGTTTGTGTCCACAGGCAATTCTGTGAATGGTATTGGCCATTGTTTCCTCAGCATAATTTGCTTTCTTTCCACATGCTGTGCTTGCAAAGCTGCAGAACTCATCATAAAAAAAAAAAAAAAAAAAAGAAACTTCAAACTTCACACATGACAGAAACAGTCGTTTTGTATGCTGAATTTTACTTAAAATAAAAATGACTGATGTGAAAACCATGAGTTGTATTCTTCTTAAATGTGATATGACACCATGAGGAGTTTGCTTTGTCTTGTTCAGTGATCTATCAAACGTTCTGTCAAGCTATTTCTACAGTAAAATGACTGTAGATTGTTTCCACTCTGAGGAGCACTTGATACCTGAGATACAGTTTTTCTTTTTTAAGTTTCCCAGACATCACCTAACCATCACTGTGATGTCCCCATTAAAGGCTGGTCTCTCCGAAGAGAAAAAACAAAAAGACAAGCAGTGGTGAATAGCAGAGGTCTCCTTAGGCCAGTTTGTTTGATGTTTATTGTGATGACATTAGATATAGAGGAATGATGACATTCTGGCATAAAGGCTTTGGTTTCTGTTTGCTTTGTGGTAGTGCCTCCAAGTCTCAAACACTAGTTGTTGGTAGTCTTTAAAAGCTTATTAAATGACTGGCCTTATTCTAAACACCTACACAACACATATTGCAACTGCCATGTTCCTCAGATGGCAGTTGTAACAAAAAGGAGGATAGTTAGTAAACCCAAAGTATTCGCAGAGGATCAAGACTGAGAAAGAACCAATACTTGATCTTATAAATTACTGATTTTCTATGTTTGCTAAGACCCAGGCACTCTGCCATCACAGGGTAAAAGCTGTTTCACTGCAAATCCTTTTCAAGACAAGCTGTACAGACAACTTACGTAATATTCAGTTCACTTGTAGTAGCAGGGGAAACTACTCCAGGCACTGAAATAAAATGGTGATAGCAACAATAAAACTGGAACATCTCTCTGGTCTTTGTGATTCACAAGATATTCCGATATGTTTTGTGAATCATTGGCGAAACCGCTTATAGTTAATTTCATGTCCACAGGCTGTCATTTGCTCAATAACATCAAGCAAATTAAAAAAAAAAAAAAAAAGAAGAAATTTATGTTCCTTCCAGCGGCAGGATACAGTGACTAATTTTTTCTTTTTTTTCAGAAATACATTTTTCCCACTCTGTACTTGTTCATCAGTGACCCCAGTGTCCTGTTTTAGCATGTATGACTTTTAAGTCTGACAGAGTTTAATAATACCACCCTCTGGTGGAAAGGCAAAGGAAGCTTTGACACTGAAGATGGGCAGAGGAAATGCTGGAGCAAGCTTAGGGAAGAGGGTCCTGCCTGAGCAAGGGTGATTACAGGGATGGTGAGAGGTTATGGTGACTCTGGAACTACTTGGCTCCAGGTGCCATTAGCCTTGTGAAAAAAGATGCTGCCTACGGTTGCCTTTTCTGAATCTGACTTGATCTGTAAACTGGCCTGTGCATTGAGTGTGGTCTTCATGGTAGCTTGTATTCTGTCCTTCCCTTGCACTGTAGCCTCCTGGAACCTGAGCTACCAGGGGCATCTAGAGAGCAGGGACCAGCGATGGGACCAAGGAGAAGGAACTGAACAAGAGACGAAGTGATGGTAAGCCTTAATGATTGAAATCATTAAGAGAGCTCCCTTAGAAAAATCAGCTGACACAAGTACAAGGATACCTATTTCCTAGGAGAGGACCCTGAGGGGGAGAGGGGCTACAATAAAGCAAAGAGTTGCTGGAGAGGGGCTCTGAAGCTAGTCAGGGCTTATGACCTGGTCAAATGACCAGGTCTAATACTGCCATGTACAAAACAGACAAATACAGCTTTGACCCTCCTTGGACACCTTCCTTCCCGGGCAAAAAAAATGTGTTGGTGATGGTCCTTCATCTGCACCAGGAGGTCTAGCAAGATGTCCCTGGGAAATGCTGAAAAAGCGATTCCTGTGTGCGCTTACCCGATTCCCCATCCCTGAGTGGTTTTAGACCATTAGCACTATCTCTTGAGGCCCTTCCAGTAGGAAATGCTTCCCATTTCCATGCGCTCTTGCTATGGCCAAGTTGGTGTCTATGTTGCTCAGCAATTTCCTGGGGCAAAGAGGATAGCAAAGGGCTATGGACAAAGGTCGTGCAACAACCTGCTCCAGGTGCCTCTTCGACATACCATTTACTTCTAGCTTGCTCCCACCTGGCTGGACCCCAGAAAAATAATTGAAGCTGCAGCGCAGGGTTTCAAGCAGTTCTTACATGTAAGGAACTGTGCTGGTAAAGGGCGCAGGAAATTGCACGTAGAAATAGCAGCGCGTGTCTGGCACTAGAGGGAACTGTCTCGTCAGCAGATGCGTGCAGCCATCTACTGTTCTGTTTCATCAGCTTCCTCGGTGTCCTCTAATGCACCCTGCAAACTGCGGCCATCACAAACTGTGCTGCCATTTCTTTGTGTCACGGTGCTGCTGGTTTTAATTTTAATGCGGCAAATAGGGGCTAAATGCAAACTTCTTGTGGGGGAAATGCAGCTTCTTTCAGTTGCCTGCATATCCTGACATACGTATCTCTGTGTAGCTGGACTGTTGGGCTGCAGTTGAATATGGAGCAGTGACAAATGTATGTAACTTATCAGAGACTTAAAATCTGTGTGGGGTGGGAAACAGACCACTGCAGTTTGGCAAGTGGATAATAACATAGCGAAAAAGCTGTGCTGAGTCCTTGCTTGCATTCTCTACCATTCACTTAGCTCTGCCTTCAGTGATGTAAAGTTAATGTGCTGCTTCCTGCTGATCGAAGGAACACAGCTGGAAATTTATAAATGTGAAATGTTCTTCACAAGTAAACCATTTTCCCTATGGCCAATGGGAGCTATTTTACAGTATTTCTTTAGGGAAAGGAATGACAAATACAACATATTAACTATTGACATTTGTGTATTGAATATTGGTGCAACAAACAGAATTATACAGGAGAAGTTGGTGGATTATTTTTTTTCTGCGTTGAAAACAATGTGTTAACACTGACGCTGCAGAACCCAGGTCTTTGGGTGTGTTTATGTTGAAAAGCAAACTCTTGCAGTAGTTACCAAGTAAATTAGGATGTTCTTATTAACAATGGCAGCAGAATTAATACCATCTTCAGCAGAAGCTGTATGTATGTGGCAAATGTCAGAAGCCGTCCTGTCATAGATATAAATTGTTCTCAGTTTTAGCTTCAGTTATCGGATTTGAATTTCAAAATAATAACTCCGGAAGGCACAGGTTTTCATTAGAGTTCCAGGCGTCTTACAGACTTAATAAACTGAAGTGCAAACAGTAAATACTTGGGCAGGACTGAGTAAGTCCTTAATGCAGAAAATATTTCATTCACTACTAAAATGTGCCCATTTTGGAAGTGGTATGGAAATCACTTTAGGCAAAGCACAGCACCATGCATGGGCAATCACTGTAGAAGAAAAATGTTACCAGCTAGCAGCTGCAAAAGCAAAGGTGGGCAGCAACTTCTAGAATTTGAATTTGACAAGAATATAGCTGGTAATTGAGTTTTTCTTTGGAAAACTCTCCTACGTTTGGGACTTGCGTGGACGAGACTTGTGCCTTTGTTGGCAACAGAGTATCCTGCTAGGACAAGGGTTTTGTACTACCTACGAGACCTCAGTGAGGGACCCCACAAAGGTAATAGAGGCAAAATGGAAATGACTGAACCTAACCTACAACCAGTGCATTTATAAATAGTTTCTCTGTGAAATACAGCCTTAAAACTTCACACTACCTTGAACCAGGGCTTCAGATCCACTCTCAGCAAATTCTAAATCTGAAGGAAATACATGGCTAGCGATTCCTTCTGATGCCGGTGCTGAAAACTACAGCTTTCACAGCTCTGGCTGGCTGCACTTCTAAATTTTTTTGTACAAGTTAAAAACCCCAAGAGGTAAATGAAAAGAATTCAAAGCAGCCATGCTTACCTTAAAAATGAAGACACGTAAACCGCATGATTTTGGGACTGTGATGTGATACTTGAATGAGAGGGATTCGCAGTGGCGCCTAAAAAAAATACAGATGTCCCTGTATCTCACTGCAAGCAGTTTGATTAAATATCTTTCTTGTTCATTCTGTTTATAAGTAGAACATGAATTAAGTTATGAACCTGCTGAGAAAAACTGGATTCAGGTTTTATTAGTTCCTCAAACTGTAACCCAGGTGGGAAAAGATTTATGTTAAGTGTCAGTGTAATTCTGAAACAGGAAAATGTTGATCATGATGAAAAAATAAGATGCAAAGATAGCTCACTATCCCTCAAAACCTCAAAGCCCCATCCCGCCCCCAAACCCAGTGATTTCCTGACCTTTTTGCACAACCAAATACTATTCAATGGATAGATATAACAAGTGTGCATGTGTATAGGTGCATTTTCATGTGTAAATTGTAACTTGCTAAGTAAGCAAGAGTCTATCCTCAATTTATGGCAGATGGAAAGGTTTTATCCCGCACTGAGAGACTGGCTTGCTTTCTCATGTGTAATGGGTAGGAGCTGGGTGTTGCTGGTCCTCAAGGACATGTTGATGCAGTCTAAGGATATATGGAGCATTAGTGCTGTACATAGAAAAGTGTGTGTTGTAAACTAGCCAGGCAGTTAGAAAGCACCAGCTTCCGGCTGCAGAGGTTTTGTAAGAGAAGTCGTATCTTTAAATAAAGGTTACAGTTAACTGAAAGTGCAGTGGAGGGACTTAAAGAGACGTCAGTGGGTTTTCAGTCAGGCTCAGATGGTGCAAAGTATACCTCAGGGAGTGTGATAAAATCAGCATAATAATCAGGAGTGAGTATAAAATCAGCATAAGCCTGAATAACTACACAATATTAGCTGTGCGATGTATGAAATCAGCATAAGCCTGAATAACTACACAATATTAGCTGTCACAAATCACAATGGAGACGTGTTGTGGGGCTGCAGCTCCCCATGCTTGCTGGCACAGCGAAGAGCAGCGATGCCTGTCTCAGATGCAGCTTTACCCAGTCCTGACAGTTTGTTACTGGTTGCCCTGAGATCATTGGTATGGTTCATGGAGACTGAAGTTTTTTAAGGGACAATTATATCAAAACTCATACTGCTAATGCCAAGAAACTGAAAACGTTGATTTTGGTTTTCAAAGATTTACCACTTCTGCTATGAGGTGGCATGTATATAAACTAGCTACTTGTCGCAGAGCCCAATCCCCGGAAACCCCCCCCCCGAAGTTTTTTGTGTCATATGAATGCTCAAATACCGAGCAATAAGACCTTGGACGTAATTAGTAAATTCTATATAATGATTTGCAAATACATGGCATAAAAATTGATGATGTTATGCTGATACCCTTTGGAAGTCTTCCATTGCACAGTGTGGCAAAGATGACAGAAGAAGTGCAGGTTGTCAGGAGGAGCCCTTGATTTGGAAGTGAAGGATTTTTGCAGACGCAGTGTTGCACAGTGCCTGCCAAGGCAGTCTGACTCATGGTAGCAAGTCTGCACTGCCGGGGGTAGATGCATCTGGATGGCGTGTGTGCTGTGATGCGCTGTGCTGGTGATGGATTCCTGGGAAATCACTGTGGCTAGGCAGGAAGACGCTCTCCTTTCCTAGAGAGCTGGCAGAAAGCTCTGAGCTCACGCCTTTCATTCTGGAGACAGCACGTGGATCATATTTAAAGGCACTTTTTACTCTTCCCACTTGGTAACTCACCATTGTCTGAAAAATAAAAGGAAAGTTAAATAAACCAAGCGAGGCTGCCCGTCTCAGCCTGACAATCCACCCTCTTCAGGCTGATTTCATGCAGACCACTTGTTTAGTCTCAGATTACCTTCCTCTTTCTTTCTGCACATCTTAGCATTTCTTTTAAAAAAACCATTGTAAAAAATACCACTTCTTTAAAAATATCACTTGGTTGGGGGTGGGGGCAGAGTGAGTTGTCTTATCTCACTTGCTTAGGGAGACTGAATTTTGAAAAGTAATTTAATTTCAAGTGACTCTCATGCTACATTTACTCTTAGCTAATTAGGTCTGGAGTCTGGAAGTCCACTTATAGCTGAAATTTTAAAAGTTGAGTGCATATAATATATTTATACCTAATACAAGGCCTTTTATAGAAAGGGGCTATTATACTATAGGCTGTGCTGAATGTTCAGTAGCAAAAATTTGAATATTTCATATTTGTTGAATATGGAAAATTGGTCAGTGGTGAAGCTCTCCTCCAAGCTTACTTAGAAGCAAAGTGGTACTGAGGTCCACAAAGGGCCTGCTCCTCCCACTGATACTCTAGGACAACTCTTTTATGTTAGTTGCAGAATGAGAGTGTTTCTTCAGATTTTATACATTGCCAGTTCCATCAATGTATAGAAAGAGGGTCCCACTGGCATGGACTCATTTTGTAAGACTAGTCCTTGATTTTTCCTTCTAAGGTGATCTCAGCTTCATAGGTGGCAACAACCCTTTTTCCATTCACCTAACTCCAGTCCACAGTGCCAACAAAAATCTCCTTTACTCTTGCAGCAGATGATGTCAGGAGCTTCCTGGGGAGGCCCCTGGGGAAGGTCCCTCACTTGTCTGATTGACATTTTCCACCCCCAATGCATTGTCATTGCAAGAGCAAAAAGGATATTTGGAGGCTGTGGGGTGCATGTGGTAAATGTGTCCTCTGGGACACATCGAATCTGGGTACACCTGTAGGTTTCTCTGGGGAAATCAGCTGTGGTGGGGGAGCCCACAAAGGTTGAGGAAGGTAGTGGTAAGCAGCATGGGCAAGTGGTTATTTTGTCCCCAAAGCTGTTGTCTGAGATGGCGTAGACACATTCAGTGTTTACAACATGTGGCAAGCAGAGCATGCGTGTGAAGCACATACTTAATGTGCTCTGCAAGCAATTCACAGCTTGATTCTGCCATATTCGGGCCAAACACAATGATCCCCAAACCCATACCTCCAGTTCCAGCTGTCCCAGCGTGTGCTGATGTCTGTTGATCAAGCTATCGCTCAGCAGGACGCTTGAGGATGTGCCGAGTGAAGGGATCCACCAAACTCTGGCCTTTGTCTCAGGCCACAGCCCACGGACATCAGGAGAGATGCCTGCTGGCTTGGATCAGCTTCAGGTCTCGTCCCAAATCCTTAAGGATGGTCCGTGCTCCGATTATTGCATGCTATGAACACTGACTGCATTGTTGGCACTAAATGTGCGTTCAGAAGTAACATTTTTGTTAACAGTAGGATTTTATGAGGTATGAAAGCACAGGTAAAACATTTGTTGCAATCAATAACCCCAAAATCACTTCCATGTGGATATACAGCATCAAAACTATACCCCTTTACTAGCAAAAATATTCTCCTTTGCTAGCAGTCAACTGTCATTCATTAAAGATCTCTCTTCCCTTAAAAAAGGAGTTTAGGTCTGTGTACATTTGTGCCACATGTGCCTACACGGACACGTACAACTATTGAACAGCTTCCCTACCCTTAAATTCTTCTCCATCTCCTGTTACAGGCACAGAACTCTGCTTTTGCTTCTTTCCCTCTTTCTCTCGATTCAATTCCATGTTCAGCCTTGACATACTGTACTGCTTTTTTTTTTAAAACCTTTACTGTTTTAGAATATTTAATGCTTAACAAGAGGCATGTCAGTAATTCAGTGCATAAGTGACTTCACATGGGTAATGGCCATCTCTCAGCAGTGGCTACTGTCAGATCCAGGCAGCGGCACCCGACCAGCCTCTGCCAGTGGTGACACCGAAGCAGACCCAAGCAGGGTTGGATACACAAACACAATGCATGCAGAGATGATCCAAAGGCTTTTATTACCTTGGCATCCCAGCAGGGGTTCCCCAGTAGTTTCCCGCGGACACGCGAACAGTGCGTGGTCAGCTACAGAGAAGGTGCATGACAGAGGAATCTAGCCAGGGATAACCTGAGTAACAATATGCTACAGTGCTGTGGTGGGTTGACCCTGGCTGGAGGCCGGGTGCCCACCAGAGCTGCTCTGTCACTGCCCCTTCTTAACTAGACAGGGGAGAAAAGGTATAACAAAACACTTGTGGGTTGAGATAAGGACAGGGAGAGATCACTCACTAATTATCGTCACAGGCAAAACAGACTGAACTCAGAGGGAATTCATGTAATTTATTACTAAGTAAAACAGAGTAAAGGAATGAGAAATAAAACCAAATCTTAAAACACCTCCCCCCACCCCTCCCATCTTCCCGGGCTCAACTTCCCTCCCGGCTTCAACTTCCGCCCCCCCTCAGCAGCACAGGGGGACGGGGAATGGGGGTTACGGTCAGTTCAGCACGCGGTGTTTCTGGCGCTTCTTCATCCTCAGGGGGAGGACTCCTCTCATCATTCCCCTGCTCCAGCGTGGGGTCCCTCTCACGGGAGACAGTCCTTCACGACCTTCTCCAACGTGAGTCCTTCCCACGGGCTACAGTCCTTCAGGAACTGCTCCAGCGTGGGTCTCTTCCATGGGGTGCAAACCTTCAGGAGTAGACGGCTCCAGTGTGGGTCCCCCACCGGGTCACAAGTCCTGTCAGCAAACCTGCTCCAGCGTGGGCTTCCCACGGGGTCACAGCCTCCTTCAGGTGTCTCTACCTGCTCCAGCGTGGGGGGGTCCTCCACGGGCTGCAGGTGGAATCGCTACACCCCCTCATCCTTCCTCCATGGGCTGCAGGGGGACAGCCTGCCTCACCATGGTCTTCACCACAGGCTGCAGGGGAATCTTGCTCGGCGCCTGGAGCACCTCCTGCCCCTCCTTCTGCACTGACCTTGGTGTCTGCCGATGTTCTTACATCTTCTCACTCCTCTCTCTGGCTGCAAAAGCGCTCTCTAACTGTTGTTTTTTTCTCTTTCTCAAATATGTTATCACAGAGGTGCTGATTGGCTTGGCCTTGGCCAGCGGCGGGTCCGTCTTGGAGCCGGCTGGCATTGGCTCTATCAGACACAGGGGAAGCTTCTAGCAGCTTCTCACAGAAGCCACCCCTGTAGCCCCCCCCGCCCCCCCGCTACCAAAAGCTTGCCACGCAAACTCAATACAAATGTGGAACAGAAATCTCTGCTGCCTTAACAAAGCGTGACGGGATTTATTATAAGGAGCCTGGGAAATAGCTCTAAGGAGTCTGGGAAAGAGCTGTACTGACTTCCACCGCCTATCTCCTCACCATTCTTCCGCACGTAACCATACAGCTAGACTTGCAGAAGACATATTTACATACATTTCTTCTTCAGAGAGCCTTTTAGACAAAGACAGAGCCATCCTGGTCACTGGTGTTCATGGTTAAGTTGCTGTTCACGGTGCTTTCTGCACAGCTAGCTGAATAGGTGACCTGGTAGCGACTGCAGGGGCCACAGAAACACAGGAATGGACAGTACTTTAAGCAGACACGATAAAGGTATTTCCTGAATTTTTCCCCAGCAAATGCATAGATAAGAGGATTGAGACAACAGTGACTGAATGCAATGGTTTCGGTCAGGTGCATTGCGTAGTCCAGTGATTTAATTTGGTCGCAATTTGTGAATAACTCATAGTGCTTTAAAGTCTCAAGAAAAATCAGTACATTGTAAGGGGACCAAAAGAGAAAAAACACAACCACCACAACCAAGGTCAGTTTTATGGCTCGTGTTTTTTTCTGATTTTTGCAGGACAGCAGGGTTTTGATGATCCCACAGTAGCAATAGCATATGATACATAATGGGATGAAAAAGCCAATGGTGTTCAGCTCCACATTGCAGAACACAGGCCAGATGTTCTCCAGCTTCTGGGGGAAGACAGAAATGCAGTCATTTTCTACCAGCTGGGAGAACACAAAATGTGGCACTGAAACTAAAGCCGCTATTGCCCATACTCCACAGGTTATAAGAAAGCCATGTTTCATTGTTCGGGATTTCAGAGAATATGTTGCCCGGACAATGGCCAAGTATCTGTCAATACTGATAACAGTGATAAAGAACATGCCCCCAAAGAAGCCGATGTAATACAGTGAGGAAACAGCTCTGCATGGAATAGTCCCAAAGGTCCATCCACGCACCACGTTGGAAGCCCAGAAGGGGAGGGAGATCACGAACAGAAGGTCCGAGATAGCCAAGTTCAGGAGATAGATGTCAGTGATGCTTTTTTTACTGCCTTCTCTCACAATGGCAAAAACCACCATTAGATTCCCTGTGAGGCCAAGAGCAAACACTGCAATGTAAAATATTGGCAGAAATACTTTCCCAAATTCTTGGATGTCAGTCTTATTGCAGGAAAAAGCATGTTCGTCATAAGTGTATTCAGCGGTCGTTTCTGTGAATGCTTCTGTCATGATGAATTTTCTGGCTAGAGGCAACATGAAAAGGGAAAAGAAATAACATTAGAGAGAGGAATCCAGTATCTGCTATGGTAAAATACTGAGAGACCTCACCAACATGCACGCTTTGGGATTTTGTCACTGTTTGGTTTAGTGAAATTTGTGTTACTGTGGAGGTTATGGTAGTTACTAACAAAAGCCCAGACTCTGCTGTTAATGTACTTCACTGAAAATTAGCTCTTTAGGATAAGAAAAAAATAAATTAAAATGTCAAGGGCTGTCAATAAGCCCCTGCTTATTGGAAGATCAGCAGAAGCAGCAGCAAACCGACATCCGACTATGTGAGCTCTGCAGGTGGTGCATTGCAACGTGAGAAATGCAAGCCCTCTTCCAGTCTTTTGGGCAGTGCTCACAGGAAATGATACCTCACATGTAGCTGTTGATCAGCATGTGGTGCCTGTCAACACCACCAAGAGCTCAGTCTCACCCCACATGTTAACCCCAGGGTGGAAGTGTGGTAAGATGCCTGGTTTCACCAGATCTGAGCAGATGCTTGCCAACGTGGGAGGAGCAGTTTGCACTGGGGCATCCCTTGGGAGCAAGCATACTTTTGATGAGGTTTTTTTTTAAAAAAAAAAAAAATCATCCTATAATTAAAAGAAGAGAAACTATATTGACACTTTTCCTCAAGCACCAAAGCGTCACGTGACTGCTCCTGCCTTGGGTGCAGGGTAGTCAGGTTGGAGTCAGGGCTTGTTAATTCAGAGGCTGCACCTAAAGAGGGTATGGGGTACAGGTGTGTGACCTCTGGACTCGGTGGTCTGCACATCCAGTAACTCGGGGCACCCATCAGTTCCTCTGTGCTCCCTTGGGATATGGTGTTCATGTCTCTGCAAAGATTTCTGTTTGCAGGAACCAAAAATCCTAGAGGGGTGCAGATGTTACTGCATTAGCTCTGCTCCCTGGTTGGAGTAAAGAGCTTGTAAGTATCCATTACTTGCTTTCACTGTAGGAAATGAAGGAAATTGAGTGTGATATGCTGTGCAGAAA
Source organism: Balearica regulorum gibbericeps (assembly GCF_011004875.1). Classification (NCBI taxonomy): domain Eukaryota; kingdom Metazoa; phylum Chordata; class Aves; order Gruiformes; family Gruidae; genus Balearica; species Balearica regulorum. The sequence goes on from NC_046185.1 coordinate 118,398,767, forward strand.
CCCAGGGACATGGCAACACGGCCAAACCAGCCTGCTAAACCTAAGAGTGAAGGGAAAGGTCAGTGATAACTAAACTGCAAATACACTTTGGTCACAGTGTCACAATCTTCTTACAGGAACCCCTGTTGACTGTAAAGAAGAGACCATTCAGTGACCATTAGCTGTCTCTAATATAGATGTTTACATCCTCTGTTAGTGGGAGATGTAGTCAATACAGCCAATGAAGAGCAGTGCATCTGATCCAATGCAGGTCGGGCCAACTCTGCTTTAAGGCAAGACAGACTGCTTGCCAGACTCTGCTGACCACATGGATGAAACTCCATGATGAGCATTGATGATGCTCCATGATGAGCATGGACACATTACTCAGTGATAGATGCCAACTACTCCTACTCCTGAGACTTAGAGTGAAGTGGTTGGATTCCCAGCCTACATGTCCATGTTTCAGTGATAACAATAGTTTTCATAGCCTCTGTTTAAAATAAGCCTTGCAAGACTAAGCATGAAAGAAAGATGTCCTAAGGTGTGAGACAGTCCTTGCCCAAGAAGTTTCGTATGGTGTAGTGGTAACTAAAACAAACATCCCGCATGGGTGGCTACTGTGACCATATTGACATTTTCTTCTAATGCCTCATTGCCAGAGTGCCGTTTGTGGTGTCGGCCATGAAGTTCTGGCCAGTTATTTTGTAGTCATTTCTCGAAGAGGGTTTTTTTTTTTTGTTCTAGTTGGAAACGCACGCTCTCCATTTTAAAATACCTTTTTATTCTGAAAGTTCAAAACCTAGTTGTCCCCAAAACATATAAATGAGAAGTGCCCACAGTCATTAGAAAACAATGTTTGTGGTTTTACACAACTAGGCTAGAAGAAGGGCTGTCTCAGCGTTGGTAGTTTCAGAGCATGGGCACATTGCGGAGAAGGCTGTTTGCAGCAGACAGGCACACCCACAGGCTGAGCAGCTCTTGCAAGTGTCTTTCCACTTGAACTGAGAGCTGAGCCCACCTGCAGAGTCTGTCCAGACCCTTGCTTGCGGCCTAGTTTAATTGTCCAGCTTCTGGAGATGTGTTACCTGACACCAGCAGAATTAAAGGGGACAAATAGGAGATGCCTAAGTGCTGAGGCAGAAGCTGATGGTAATTGCAAAGAGACTATATTTTTACTGGTGAGATAACTAATTAGAGTTGCCTAAGAGATGTGTGACAGGTTCCTCATCTTTTCATGTGTCTGTCTACTCATTACTTTATCTACCCTGTGGAGGGATACAGAAATGAGCAGGAGATACCATACATAATCCCAATAGCCCATCATTTTCTGCTTTTCCATCCTGACACTCCTCTTCTGAGAGTAAATGTATGCAGCAGGTACCTTTAAAATGAAAAGAGATGCTGGAGCACACCAAGTATTTTGTGCTGAGTATGAGTCAGAATGCCAGCACAACTGGCTCCCTGCCACTGAGTTTTTACGGCACCCACCTGCACAGCGCCTGAGCCTCCATCTTACCCTGTGGGCTGACATGCTCCATAGCTGGATCTTTACCGATGCACTGAGGTGCGGTAGTTGAGGGCTACCAAAATGGTTGGGGGCTGGAGCACCTGGTGTATGAGAAGAGGCTGAGAACTGGGTTTGATCAGCCTTAACAAGAGAGAGCTCAAGGGGGGGGTCTAGTGAGAAGGTGTAAAGGTGAAGCAGACAACTTTCCTCAGAGGACTAAGAGGCAATGGCCATGGGAAGTTGTCACACACTATATGGAAAAAATGTTCACGGTAAGGGTGGTTAAACACCATGACAGTGCTTCAGGGAGGTTGTGAGATCCCTGGAGATATTTGAAACTCGTCCGGCCATGCTCTGAGCGGGGGTTTGGACAAGAGACCTCCAGAAGTCCCGTCCTAATTTTATGACTCTGTGACAAAGCCGGACAGAGGCCACAATGTCCCTGCAAAGTGCCCCAGCTGCTTCTCTGCCGCGTGAGCTCCTGTTTCAGACATCTCTCTCCTGCTGTGACAGGTAGGAGTCCTCTCATGCACAGAAGTAAAAACTAATGGATACCTGGTCCTATCCCATTAGCATCTTTGCTAACTGTGCAGGCATCCAGAGAGGGCCGCTGGGTCATGCTTACCTAAACTGCTTGTGCTGTGTGAAATCCCTGATCTGGAGAGAGGGAGTGCACATGGGTTTACTCTCCTCTCTGAGAGCCTCTAGCTGTGCTGACTTTTCCCATGCTCATTCTCTTAATTCATGTCTAGAAAGACAGCTTGTTCCTCTGGAGAATTTTCATATGTGTCTGTCCAAGGCTCTGCGCTCTGTTGGGCGCAGGAAGGATTTCACACGCGTAAGGAAATGCAGCTCCCACCACGGGGCAGCCCTCAGGTCTGGCAGACTTCTGCACAGGCCGCTCCCACTGGCATTGCCCGGAGAGGAAGCTGGGTGTGGGAATGGCCACCTTCTTCACAGGAGAACATCTACACAGAGGTGCAGGATGAACTCCTGGCCTTACTGCAGTAAAGAGGAACGTTGCTTGGGCTGGGGTTTTTCCTGAAGTACCTTTTCAGTCAGGTGATCTCTGGTTCATTGATGGAGATCATTTATTTCTACAGTAGCAGATTATTTCCTTTAGTCCTGGATGAGTGGTTGCGAAGCCAAAGGGAAGGGCAAGATGCTGCACAGCACGTCCAGGGGCAAGCGAGAACTGTGCTTACCAAAATGACATTGGCATCCAAAACCGCTGGCACAGTCTGCGGCTTGTTCACTCTCTAGCTCCTGGATTTTGTATATTACCAGCCATATACTCATATCGTCCCACTGCCACTCATCCTGCACATGCAATGTCGCCAGTTCTTTTTGAATATTTAGCTCCTCTGATACCACTTAGCTCAGTTTAAGCTGATGATACTCAACAGGCAGTCTCCACACACCAAAGGGTCCCCAAAAAGAGCCCATGCCAGATAGGCATAATGTGATGAAATTTTCTCACACTCTAAAGCGAGGAAACTTAACTCTGCCCACCCCGCCAGGTATTCTCTATCAGCCTTGCAAAGCCCACCGCAGTGCATGCTGCTCACTGTCATCTTCAACCCAATTTCTCTTTTGTGCATGCGATAAATGTTCGCCTAAGGGACAAAGTTAACTGAAGAGCGTAGAAGACGGACTGTGGGGCTGCGAAGTCCCTCCACCAGACATTTTCCCTTGCTGAGTACAGGAAATAGTAGATTCAGTTCTGCTTCTCATGGAACTGCTCAACCACTTTGCTCTCTCTCCAGATATCCCCTGCAGTTTTACACCGTACTCCGCACAAACACTTCTGCTTTTAATCACGTTTATAGCTAAAAGACAACAGTCTGCAGGACCAAAAACCCTGTTTCTCAACCCAGCTATTCCCAACAACCATGTGCACTGTATGTAATACATAGGGAAGTGAAATTATGAGACACACACAAACTCCTCTAAGCAACAGAAGTTGCATTTCAACCTGCAAAGAGTATTGGCATCAGGCTGCGTGACACAAGAGCCAAATCCTATTCATGAATCTGATCTTTTCGGTTATGACCCCCGGCACTTCAGCCAAGTGCCATGTTACAAACTTTCCTGCCAAGAGGAGGGGACTGCGAACACTTTGCCCCTCCGTGATGCCTCTGCTGTCACCGAATAAAAAGAAGTAAAAAACCATAACCAAACCCAGACCTCTGCCAGAGGGTCACGCTTCAGATTTGCACAATATATTGATAAAAGTATTTAAGTCTCGGAAAGATTTTTCACACCTTTTAGTCAGCATTTCTGTGTGAGGCTGACTTAGGCGCCTTCCTCATACAAGCAAAGCACATTTTCAGTGCACGCTCAATGGGCTGGAGCTGCTCGCTGATGATTCAGTTGGCCCAGGGAAGCTGTAGGCTTTGTGGGGAGCCCTGTGAATCTCACCCTTCGATCTGAGCTGCCGCTACCCTACCCATTTGCGACTACACCCATCTGCTTCTCTCCGGATGGTGAAGCTCAGCGAGACTGCAGAAATGTCCTTAGGTACCTCAAAATGAATTGTCGTAGCTGCTGGTGGCACTTCTAACACACACCCAAAAAAAAAAAAAAAAAAAAAAATATTTAAGGGAATTAACCAGAACTGGGTGGAAGCTAACAGGAGAGATGTGAGTCTTAATAGCATGCTAGGTGAAACTCTTAACCAGCCTGGCGCCAAGCAGCTACCACACAATCAACAGATTGCCGCAGACACCTCTGACCACAGTTTGGATGATATCCAAAACAGAACTTAGACTTATGGTTAATATGCTAACTAAAGTTGGGGCCTGATTTCTAGTCTTACACCCAACTGGTTCCTGTAATTCACCTAGCTTATCTTTCAAAGCAGGGTGGCTCCATCCTTAGGGGACGGTCTCTGGAGTTGCTTGGGATCGTGTTAGATAGCCAAGGTCAAAAGCAGGCCCAGCCCAGCAGATGCAGTTACTTTAAATTTTAAATACGAGTCCTTTCTTCAGTCCTGAAGTGGGGAGACTTCACCCTACAGGTGCTGGAAGCAGACAACAAAATGCCAGTCTTCAAAAGTGGGAAGCAAGGTGAAACAGTGTCACCTGCCCTTAACCTAGCAAAACGAAATTTAAACAGTAAAGGAGGAGAGTGCAGCTAATGCCAGTCAGTGTGCCTTTATAGAAAAGAAGCTTTAGTTTGGACATCTTAAGAGATTAAAGGCTGATAAAGAGTACAAGCGTGTACTGCCTGCTTGTTTGATTGACACGCCTCACCAGCCCAAAGCAACACAAGCCCAACAAAGCCTTACAACGGGGTTTGAGCTGGTTAGCTGTCAGATCCCAAAAGCCAGCCATCTGTGGAGGAAGCCTTCCCGAACTAGGGATATTGCTTGTAAAAGATCTGTTGGAACTATGAGTTCAAAGCCAAAAACTCTTCATTTTTTTTTCATCATTGGTATGAAAACGATTGGGAATCAGAGCTGGAAGGGGAAGTGATAACAAGCTAGAGAATCAGATAGTGATTCAGACAGATCTGAGTAATCAGAGGCTTCTCAGATGATTCACGTTGGCTTTAATGTAGTCAAAGTGACACACTTGGGAGTTAAACGACACAGACCATGCCTTGAGAGTGGGGGCACATCCACTAGGAAACCTGACTGCCGATACGGGCAGGCTCGGAAAGCTCCCAGCCAGACATCGCAGTAAGAAAAGCTGATGCAACCCTTGGGTGTTTAAAGAGAAGCTAAATGGGAAGGAACAAAAGAAGGAAGACTTTACCTTTGCAGAGCTTGATACTGGGGCTGTAGGCATACTTTGATAACACTTGACTTCACTTTTGCTTGTGTTAATAACCTTGCTAATTAATGGGATTAGCCATACCATAAACTGATGCATGGAAATTCAAACCAGAAACGTGCAAGCTAGAAATCAGACACACATTTTTAACGGTGAAGACTGGGACAGACTTCAAGTAGGAAAAGGAGATTTTTGCATGTCTGAGGGTCTCCACATCAAGAGAAGATACCAGTCTGGGAAACAGGTTTAGGCCAGACGCAGCGGAGGAGCTCAGCAGGGGGGTACGGGGTAAAGCCCTACAGCCCCTGACAGGCGGGGAGGCAGCAAATGGGCTAGTGGGGCACACTTATCTCAACAACCGTGACTCTGTTTTGGTAATAAATGACTGAAAAAGCCAAACCGTCCTCTCCCCAGGTACTTCACCAGCACTAGCTAGCCCAAATCCCAGGATGGGACCCCCTGGAAGGAAGTGGGGTCCTGGGAAGAGCACGGTGCAGGTGCTGGGGTCGGGGTGGAGGGGAGGCTGTATGACAGCCGTGGAAAGAAAGCAGCACAGTTTGGGGGGGATGGGGATGTTGTTATCCAATAGCCAGCCTGCACTGCCTCTGTGAAACCCTACATGTTTTCTTTACTTCTAACCAGTTCTTTCATCATTCCTCCATTGCTTCTGAGTGGATGTGGTGTAATCCCAGATAAATCCTTGCTCCCTGCTCCCACAGTCCTTCCCTGATGACTTTAAGGTGAGGAAATTCTTTCTTTGGTGTTCTTTCTTCTCTGATTTATTCTCAGATCAGCTGGACCATTTCTGTGGCCAGGCACAGCTATGCATAATAATTGCTTATTGATTTGGGTGATGTAATTTATGGAGGCTCCCCCCAAGACTTTGAGGATAATTTTTTTGAAAACAAGTAGTGATCTGGGTTGCTTCCTTACTGGATTTTTCAAATCAAGGTGGAGTTCAAGGTGCAGAAGCACGATGATGAGGCTTTCTGAAAATTAGGGCATTTAAGGTGTCCTAAATAAAGAACCCAGAAATGGAAGCCAATCAAATCACTGCTGATTAAGAGAAATATAAGCCTGAATATTGCAGAGGCCTGTGGTCCCTTTACAAAAGCATTTAGGTCAAAGAGATGAAAAAAAAATGCCTCTTCCCTGAACCAGTTCTACAGTTTCTACACCACCATCACAAACTAAATTAGAAGCAGACACCACTAGCTGGAGATGAGCAGCATGTAAATCTACAAACTTAAACCAGTAGTTCTGAGTAAAAAAATATGTTTGCAAAGATCAGGCTTGGATCATGGAGGGCAGGAGGGGATAGTATAGAGTCCAAAATCCTCAGGATCTCTCTCACCTTCACCTAAGGCTTTATAGCATTGGAAAGTGCTTTCTCAAAGATGCTCTGTGCTAACTGGGAGATAACTGGCAGCAAGAAACCAGGGCACAAGTTTCAGCTTAAGCCATTGCATCAAAATTAGATGTACTCTGATTTTTAAAAAAAGTGCAAAAACATGGACTTACTACTGTCTCTGCCAGCGGCGAAGGTTTCATTGCCTGTGCTTCAGAGCAAATACAGAGGTATTATTTTGAACAAGATCTTGCTCTTACCCCATCAGTGCATGGTCCGGCTGGCCGGGCCAGTGGCCTCACTTGGGCTGGTTTTGCTACCATCACAGCGAAGTGGGCGCAGGGGACTGAAGCCCAATGCCCTGGGCGAATCCTGCCCCCAGCGACACCCCTCCGCTTGCTGGTTTTGTCACCCTGCCAGAAAGACTTGCTGCAAGCCACCTGGCAGGGAGAGCAGCACCGCAGCAGTGCATGGCTTGCTGGGGCCATGGCAAACCCTGACAAAACCCTGGCAGCTCACCCCTGCGGTTGCTGGTGTATTTATAGCAAAAGCCGTAAGCTGGGGCTTTTAATGGTTTCAGATCCTTCCCTCGACTCTGGGGAGGACAAAGCCCCTCTGAAGATGAGAGGGTGGCCGTGCAGAAGATTGGTTCCTGCATGCCAGGGGTCCCACCTGCTCCTTAATGGAGCAGAGGGGAGGCTCAGATTTCAGGGCATGATCTGTAAAGGCTCTTGAGCAAGTGAAGATGCATGTAGTCACATCAAGGCATTTTCCTGGGATGCCATCACTGATTCAAATAATTCTTCTGAATGGGAGCTGAGCACTGGAGGGACTTCTGAAAATCCCACAAGGCATCAGTCTGAACCTCTGGTGGTCCAAGTCCCTTTAGAAATCTGGCCCTAAGTAGGTCAGAGCCTTAAATATCCATTTCAGAAATGACTTATGCATTTAAGAAATATAACCTGACATTATGATTCAGACTCCTGTGTCCCCCCCTCCGATCTTAAAATTGAGGTTCAAAAATCACTCAAATGGTTCTGGATGTTTCATCCACGCCTCTCATGATTTTGTGGTCTTGATCCTATGGCAGAGCCCCTGCAACCTGAGATGGTTTCCAGGCAGCATCCTGGCCTCAGGGACTGGCCAGGGGATGGGAAATTACATAAACGGTGTGAGAGTCATGTTGAAGAGCAGTATTGATTTTTGTCCTTGCAGAGGCTGGGGAGCACTTTAACTCATCTGCTGGGGGCAGTGGCAGACCGGGGGAGGAACCCGGTACCCCCCCAAGAGCTGCCCGTGGAGCACTGGTGTTTGGGGCTGTCATCTGACTAGATGGTGATTTTCAGGATAATGATTTTCCTGGAAAATTTGTTTCACAGGTATTTCCTCCAGCCTGTTAGTTCTCCTATTTGCCCTTTCTGCTTGCACAGTTGCTCGTGACACTCTTACAGTTTTTTTTACACATATAGTTGAGCATTTTGCCCGCATTTTCTCTTACCTGCCCTTCCTCAGTATTTCTTTCTCCCAGACTTTCCCTTCATAAGCGGCATTCACATTTCTTTTGTATTTTCTGTTGAAGGGATAGTGAAAACAGACAATTGTTTGTAGCCATGTGCACTGTTTGTACTTGTTTATGGTTACCGTTTGCTCCGTCCTCTTGACACCTTTATCGCAGCACCTATTTACTTCCTGCCCTCTCTTTTTGTTATTAATAAGCTCACATTGCCTTGGCATCCTTGAGAAATCTGAGGTGGCTCTCTAGAAATGGGAGATCTGTTAAATTATCTTCTCGATCCTCCTTTTAGAGGGCAGAGCATATTACCCCTTGACTGTGTCCAGATGAGATTTAAGTACTGGAGTTGCCAGCCGCTTCCTGGTAAGATCACTTTTTGTATGTGATTTACTCTCAATTTACTATGTGTTCTCCTTTGTCAAACTTTAGGCTTTTCCTCTCCCTTTTAGACTTTTTCTGCACTGCCCAAACCCTCGTAATTCATTGCAGTTGCTGTCTTTTATCCTGTCGCCCAGTTCACTGCCTCTGGCCACGCTGCCTCACCCAGGGTCTGCCCCAACGGACCAGATTTTGGGAGCCGCTGATTCTGGATCTGTGTTTATATCACACAACTACTTAACAGGTTGCCACCACCGTATTACCCAAATGTCTCACCCAGACATCTTTGTGCAACATCCTTCCTATAGAAAGCTGAGTCACAGAGAAATTAAGTAATGTGGTCATACAGAAAGTTTGGTTTTCAAGTTATTTGAATTTCTGCCATTCCCTTGCTGGTCTGTCAGCATCAGACACTTTCTGTCAACTCTACCAGATTTTCTGTATTGGGCTTTCAGTGTCACTGATGTTTGGGACGTTGGTTCACTAACCAAAACAAAGAGCAAGCAATGCTGGTGAGTTGTGAAATCTCTGCAGACATCTAACAAAAAAACATCTAATGAAGTATATTCTTGCTCTGTTCTTCTGGGCTAATGCTGCACACTAATCATCTATCAGCATTTTCCTTTAACCTTGAGGATTTCTATCCAGGGTGAATATTTCTCTTACCACAAGATGCCACAAAGTCACCAAGTAAAATTTCTCTGCCCTGGTCCACTTCAATTAATAAAAGTGTTCCCCTTTCTACTTTCACAATTTATAAACATTACCCACATAATCTTTACCCAAATTAAATATCATTTAGATTCCAAGCACTAAGCAGTGAAGAGGTTCCTTAAGTTCATGAGACACCATTTCATGTCATCCTGCTCTATTAAATCATAGGTAAAATATAATCGTCTCTTACCTTAATTCATAGCTGCATTGAAAACAAATGTTTTCTTCAAGCTGTGCCTGTTTTGGTTCAAAGGCATATTTCCTCTTCTTTAGTGCTTATGTCTGCCCTATGAAACATGAACCTTGGGAGGGCAGCTTCCTGGGCTGAGCTTCAGGGCTGAGGTAAGTATTAACGTGCTGTGCTCCGGTCCTGCCGGCGCCTTGTCAAATTGTGAAGCAGGATGCGGCCACTCAGAGAGGCAGAAGTGCTTACGGAGGACAGGACTTGCACAGGAGACAAAAATGCCTGAGGAGCTTCATACTTAGCATTTAAAATCCCCTATCCTATGCAGAATGAGACATTTTTGACTCCTACCTAACAGAGAAATACAAGTCTGGTGCGATAGCGGGTGCCTCGAGCAGTGGGGGCACAGGATGCAGCACGAGGGAGTACAGGCACGGGGTGGTAAAAGATGTGGCGCAGGCTGGCACTGGGGACCCCCGCAGCTATACACAACTCACTGGTGGTCAGTTAAAAAAATGCAGACCTGGAGCTGGCGAAACTGGGTTTAGTGGTAACAGACAACAAAAATAGTATCTAACATATGTAAGGGGAACCACACATAGTAAATTGGGTGTGATGGGAGGTTGCAGACCGGCAAAGAGAGAAGAAGGTACAGAAGCATGTTAGAAAACATATAAAAATGACCCCAAGCAGATCCTAGAGGGGGGCAGAGAAAAACATCAGCATGAACATCATGTTCATCCCAGGGAAGGGCTGGAGATGCTGACAGCTCACTCCAACTCCCCACCCCAGCTCCACCACCTGGGTGAAACCACCGGCTTAGGACCCAGAGGAACAGGGTAACAGTGAGCGTACCACCAGGAAAAGGGCTAGAAACTATGTGTGTGCAAAACAATTTTAACTGCATTAGTATTCTTCCTTTTTCTGCAACCAGCAGATCTAGAGCAATAACGATTGGAGCCTTGAGACTGCCATTACACTAACAATAAATGCTTGGCTTTATCTATACATATGTTGTGCCTCGTCTTTCCCCATAAATAAGATTTTGAGGACAACACCTCCCTGCAGCCTAGGGCTTCCAGTGGACAGGAGGAATCTGAGGGTTTAAAGCATTGGCACGTTCGTTAATCAAGGACCCTTCTTGGCCCCTGACCTGAGCATCATGCTCAGGGTTGCATTACGGGTGTACCCACAATTGGGATGCCACGTGGCATGTTTCCAGGCACTGCTGGGGAATGCAATACAGTTAATCTGGAGTGAAGCCAGGCAGGAGGCTGTGCAGTGGCGTGTGTTGTTGCAGCAATCCGAGACACTGCGTCTGGTTGGGGGCTGTACCAATACCAAGGTCCTCCAGCACACACAGGAATACAGTCCTGGAAACACCTCCAGGTACTGTCCCTGCCTCAGATGCCACGGGAGGTTAAAATGCCTTCTCCCCAAAGCCAGAGTTGTGCCGCCTCCATACAGGCTGAGCTGGATGGGGTATTTGGGGTGGAGAGCGTCTTTCAGGTTGCCTGAGCTGTTGCTCATTGATTGGTGTAGTGAGTTGCCAGGCAGATTTTCTTGTATAAGTTTAGTTCTGGTATTTCTGCCAATTAAGTGTTTTTTCATGATGTTGTGCTTTATCTAGCAAAAGTTACATCCCCAAGAGCTACGCAGCAATACAGAAAAGGTCAAACTGTGGGCCTCCAACATCAGCCAAATTATGCGAGAGAAGTCAGCCCCATGGGCCACGACAAGCGCCCATGGAAATCATCAGTGAACCAATTTCTGGTCAGGTGTTAGCCAGAAACAGCAAAGATACTCTGCTGAAAATAAAGTTTAAAAGTTAGGGAATAGTAAAGGGCCAGAGCAGCAGATTTTTAAAAATTGCCTTTTCCTCCTTTTTCTCTTAAAAGTGCCAAAGCTCCATCCTGCCCTTTCTTTAAAAATAGATGTAAAGAACTCTGCAGTTTTTTCAGGAAAACATCAAAAGGCTGATGGCTGGTTTCTCCCCACACACTGAAAGTAGGATCTATGACTGCCAAAATTATGAACCTTCGATTTTTCAGAAAGATAATTTCTGGCATATTGTACTACGGAAATATTCTCATTGTGTGAGAACCGTAAGATTCAGGAAGGCAAATGGCGGCTTCCTTGATTCCAGTGATAGTCAGACATTATCCCTGCAGTGCTGCCCCAGCCGTGCGTCCTGCAGAAGTTGTGCTGTGGTTCAGAGGACACCAAAATCTAAACCTGTCTCCCACATCCTCATGGGGATGATGCAGGGCCGTGCCCTCGCCAGCCACTGCCTCCTGCCGACAAGCCATGTAAAAAAAGGTGTGGATAATCCACTAGGACCTTCCCCACTGGAGACCTGCACACACCACGCTGGTTTGCTACTGACCTGTGAAACACGGGTTGCCAGAGCCCAGGGAACCATGGCTGCTCTCGTGCCGGCGGGTACCTGCTCCTGGGTCACCAGCACATCACCTCTGGTGTTGCTCTTTGCAGTCAAAAAGCTTGCAAATAAGGGTCAGGACTGTCCATGTAACAGCAGGAGAGACAGTCCCCAGTCACCACTTGCCTCCCGGTAGAAAAGACCTCCTTGCAGCTGGGTTTCCCTGAAGGCAGCCATCAGCCCCTTCCCTCCTGCGCTGACCAGAATTCAACCAGAACTGAACACAGAGCAGGCTGTTACCCTTGTGAAGAAATGATGTTTGCCAAAAGGAGTACCCACATGGTTTTTAGCTGGACGACTTCAAATAAAGAGAAACCAAGTCAGGTTGACTCACAGATGTCCTCAACAGATCTCCCAGGGAGACAGAAAAGGCTTTCTGTTGTATTCTGCTGTTAGTGATAGCCCTAGATGAGCGATGCTCATCATCATCATGGTGTGTGCTTCTAGTGCAAGATGAATAGGTTTGAAATGAACACCACCTGAAAGACAATTCCAACATCAAGAACTATCTCTGCTCTCTGTCTTTCACCTCTGTTCACCCTCTGGTATTCAGGACACAGCTCAGGGATAAGAAAGTCTGAGAAAGTTGCTGGAAAGACTTTCATTCTGGTCCATATGTGAGTTGGGGGAAAACATTTATGTTTCTCCAAGATAACGAGAGAGAGACATTGAATCCCTCGTAACCAGAGAGACTTTTCCTGGGAAGGGTTAGGTAGAGCTTGCTGACTTCCCAACTGCGAGGTCCAGGAGGCTTTCAGAGTAGGAAATCAAGAGTGAAGGATGTGCTCTGCAGGGATACAGTGGGTAAAGAAAGGACTGTCCTGGTTTTGGCAGGGATAGAGTTAATTTTCTTCCTAGGAGCTGGTATAGTGCTGTGTTTTTGATTTAGGATGAGAATAATGTTGGTAACACATGTTTTTAGTTGTTGCCAAGCAGTCAAGGACTTTGCAGCTTCTCATACTGCCCTGCCAACAAGGCGGGGGGGGGGGGCAAGAATAAGAATAATCATTATTATAATTTTATTATAAATTGTATTCGAAATTTAATAGTTAAATAAAATTGAATACATATATTTATTAATTTTTGTATAGTGATATTGATGATGATGATGATCTTCTTCCTTTTCTGTCCTATTAAACTGTTTTTATCTTAACCCATGAGTTTTACTTTTTTTTTCATTTTCAATTCTCTCCCCCACCCCCACTGGCGGGGGGGGGCAGGGGCATGAGCAAACAGCTGTGTGGTTGTTTTAGCTGCCGGCTGGGTTAAACCATGACAGGGACAAAAACCCTTTTCTTTTTATTCCATCTCCCTCTGAATTTCCTTTTGAATTTGAAAACTTATTTCTCTCCACATCTGGGGACATCAGTGGCACTTCCACACCAGCAGCATCTCCTCTTGCTCCATGGCTGGGCTGCCAGGTCAGTTCAGGGAGGCAGGCTTTCGCACAGCAGCGCTGGCAAAGATCAAGCTTTGTGGTCTGAAGCGCTCGGTAGAGAAACGTCTGGCCTGAAGTATCAAAACAGTGCTCTGCCCAGCACACCGTGCTTTTGCTGCCCTGTGGGAAAGCCTGATGGTGGTGGTTGTCTGAAGAAAGGGGCTGTCTTTGCTCTCCAGAGCTTCTTTGGCATCCCCTCTGCAGGGCCGATGGGCAAGTGTAACTGCCTTGGGGTACCAGAGGGATCCCCAGGAACCTCCTCTCTCTCCGTGCTGTGACAGCAGGGCTTCCTTCTGTGGCCTTCAGAGACTTACTGGAGCTGTATGTTTCTTTTTGTTTGATTTATCGCTTTGCTCAAACGGAAAGCAGTTACAGCTGAGACTGTGGCAGAGCTGGAATGAATAAGCGGATGCAGAATGTGGTTTTGGAGTTGTAGCAGAAATGCCCCTTGAGGATTTAATTCCTTGTAGATAGGGAGAAAAAGGGCTAGTGTGGAAAGTAGTCTATGGAGATGCTATGCTCACACAAACTTGCAAGCATCCATACGTTGATGATGAAAGAGCAGCTATGGTCCTGTTTTGACTCCCTCTGCTATGCAGAGCACCTGCTGGGGCGTTTTGGTCTTACAACTAACTTTGACTCTAAACCACAGCCGTTGGCATCATGTTTACTTTCGTTTTGAAGACACATCAAAAGCTTATCCAAATGATTGTTCTGAGGAGCAGACTGCAACCCTGGCAAGGCTTACAAGCCTGAATGGTGCATTTGAAATGCTCCCAAAGGCTGCAGAGCTCAGGACACAGCCGTCCGTTCTCTTCCCCGGGGCTGCCAGCTGCGGCTGAACAGTGGATGGCACCATGTCGCTGGGTGCAGCTACAATGGACACTTGCACCGTTTCCTCAAGCAAAACAGTGATGGCAACAGCAGCACCCAGATGTCTCATATCCCAAGAAGGAGCTCCTCCAGCCTGAAGCCCTGCCATATTCTTCTGCATTTGTTTCAAACGGAGGAACAGAAGCAAAACGCAGGCAGCTGTGAGCTCCTTCCCTGCACTACCCGGAGTAGTGTGCCACGGAGCTGGGAATTGTATCATTCAGGCTGGATGCTTTGGAAATACTCCTTATGGCTGGGCAGTGAGCAGGGATGGAGCCCCCAGGTCCCACCACAGCTCTCTGATGCAGAGCTGCCCTGCACGGCTCAGCCCTGCACGTTCGGCAGTGCAACATCACCGTAGCCGTGACTACACTGAACCCTGCTGGGCATTTCCCCCCACCCCTTCTCTTAATTTCTGCTCCAAAACTCTCTTCTTGTCTTTTCCATCCGCTGAGTGGAGGCACTTCTGGAGGCACATCCCTGACACAGCAGTGTCCCATTCCTCCCGTGGTCACCTGCAGCAGAGCTGCTGCCTGCCCAGAGCCCACCTGGCAGCTTTTGGGGAGGGTATGGGCATCAGCTGGTTACATGCACACACACAACCCTTTGCAGAAATCATTTCTGTGCCTCACTTCTGAAAGAAAACCCAGCAGAGGGACCTCATCCCTTCATGTCACTGTCCTGGAGAGATGCAAGGAGACAACCCCACTGTAGCGGCTTTCCAGCCATCACTGGGAGATGCATTTATTCCTCATTAAAAAGGCAGGGAGGCAAAAATTACCCCGGGAGAGAGAGAGAGAAGCTGTGTTTAGGGATGAAAATGTTTTAGCTCAAGAGCTGCTGAGGAGAAGAGCCACAGAAAGCTGAAGGCTTGCACACTTTCTGCAAGCAAAAGGAGTGCAGCCCAAACGGGTATTAAAAATGAAGAGGAGCAGTTATCCATGCATTAGAAATAACACTGAAGGGATAAGGGCATTGAACCAGCTTAGTGCTTAGGCTCACTCGTGCCTTGGTGACCACATCTGGGTTCCTGAGCCTTCGTTAGCCTCCCCTCACTCCAGCTGCCACCTGGGGATGGTGCTTTCCTGCCCTGGAGAGGTGATGGAGGCTCAGCCAGGTCTCCTGGGGAGGTGTCCTAGTCCACTGGGATGGGTGATGTGCACGCGAGCCACATGGACCCACCTGTTTCAGTGCGTACCTGAGTTATACCCATCACTCAGAGCTCATCGCTGAGGCTGTGCTGCTTGTGAGGTTGGCTCCAACGATAACAGTAAGACCTGAGAAAGCGGGCAGGAAGCCGTCAGCTGGGGGATCACATCCCTGCCCTCCTGGACTCGCCCAGGCAGGAGGAACGGCCACACAGCCACACTGCAGCGAGCTGCCTCCCTCCCTCCTTTTCTGCGTCTCTCTCTCCCTCCTTTTCCTCCTCTCTCCTGCCCTCGTGCTGCTCACGAGAGCTGATGCCGGTGGGTACATTTGCACCAGCACCACCCCTCTCTGCACCGCTGCGGCCAAGCACCCCTTGGGATAGCATGGTGTTGGGGACACTGGACACCGAATTGTGCGGGGATGGTGCAAGAGGTGCACAGGTGAAAAGACACAGAAGTAGCTGGTGTGAGCGAGGGGAGGAGAAACACAGTCTGCCTGGCAGTGAGCATGGACAAAAGACCCAAGGAAACCACCCAGTGCTGCTCTTTGCTCTCAGCCCAGCTGAATACTCGAGCATTGGGGAACAAAACCTATTTACTCCATCGCTTCTTGTGTAGGAAAGGCGTTGCTTTCTGGCAGCTGGTTTGCAAATCTTGCTGACACGCACACTTCTTTACCTTGTGGTCAAGGCTGGTGCTGAGTCAAACACAAGGGACAAAACTTTTGTAGTGTCCTGCTAGTCAGTGTTCAGCCGGGGCTCTGTCCTTCCTTTCTGGCTGTCGCTGTGCTCATCCTCACACACTGCACACGCATTCACAGCTTGAGGTCAAATTTTCTTCTGGAGCTCTGTTCAGGACAAGCCATTTATTTCTATCACCTCGCTTCCCAGTGAGAGACAGCACCACTGCGCTCAGGGCAGGATGGGCAGTGAGGGGCTCGGTCTCTCCTTGCAAAACTCATGAAGTGTGGGGAGGACAGGGAAGAAAATGGCACCTGCCATTTTCAGGCAGGCACCTGGGCACCTGCCGCCTCCTCCTCCTCCTCCTCCTCTCCTACTGACACTGCTCCTCCAAATGGGGGGACACTGGCTGCCTTCCTGCCGGGGCTGGTGGCCTTGTTCCTGGGCCCCCCTCAGACAGGGCTTCCCGCTGCCGTGCTGGGCACAGCCCATATCTCCCTGGCAGTGATAGTGGCTGTTTCTCTACCCTGTGCCCGAGGTGACAGCAGCCCGTGCCACTGCCATCGCTCATGCCTGTTGACACCTCGTCTCCTCTGGCCAGTGCTCCCCCCCGCCCTAGGAAAAGCCTGGGGTGGAGCTTGGTGAGCTGCAAGCAGAGGTGCCCTTTGGCATCTCCAGCCGGGGACCAAGCCTGACCCCAGGAAGGCTTGTGAAGCCACCTGTGCCGTGGGTCCAGGGAGCAGCAGTGGCTCCAAGGGTGCTGCTGTGTCTGCACCAGCCAGCGCAGGCACCAGAGGATGTCCTGCCACAGGCTCTGTGCAAACAGAGAGCAGGCAGCCTGCTCCTCTCTGGCTCAGGCTCGGTGAAACACCTTTCCCAAGTATGAGATCTGTGGTGTGAGCGTCCCAGGTGTTACCCTCAGCTGCAGCTACTGTGTGAGGTGGCTTGTGAGCTTCTCTCCCTGCTGCATTGGGAGATGCCTGGGCATTTCACAGCTCCCCAGCAGTCTCAGTGCTGCTGGGGCTGCTTGTTCCTTCTGCTTGGACAGCCTGTCATCTCTATTTAGGAGACAAAATGGACAGAGCTGCCTAAGGGGCCAAATTCCTGTATATGCTTGCTCTACTCCATGTATGCCTCTTAATAAGTGTTGCATATTTGCTGGGTGCCGGTCCAATAGTTGTCTGCTGTTATTAACCTAGAAATGGATAATGGAGATACTGCTTCAGCATAGCTTTAGTCATGAAGTCAAGAGAACCTACTGATGTGTACATTTTTAACCAAATTGTGTTTGAGTTCACTTTAGTGGGTGGCAATAGGGCACAGGCTGTCACTGACCTGGGCATACAGTGCACCGCATCCATTCCCTCCTACTGCTAGAGACACATATTTTCTGAAGATCCCAAATGAAATCTCCTCTCATCCTCTTGAAATCTCCTCTCATCCTCTGTGCTGTGCTAAGTGTTCATCAAGGATTTGCAGCAACGTCCATCCCAGAGGCAGGTGTCAGATGTGCCCCTTCAACAGGCAGAAAACCCCAGTATCCTGTGGCCTTTCTGAAGGACTGAAACCTGCCCAGAGCGCCACAAACCTCTCTACTGGTCCACCACGACCTGCACCAACCTTGCCCTGGGCTGGGTGCTGGGTCAAGAGCTAGGTATTAAAATGGGTATTTCCCTTTGGATCATGGTTCATCTCCTTTTTTCTGAAAGAGCCCCCAAAGTCATCTGTCAATAAGTACAGCAACAGCATTCAGGTTAAGGAACGAGTCAGGCTGGGGCTGTTCCTCCATGGCAGCTGGCATGCTTCAGAGAGGACCATGGTGTCTCTGAAACAGGAGAGGAGCATATGCACATGCTGCTGAGCTGTTAGGAAATGGAGAGATGAACAGAGAACCTCCGCTCCACTCTGTTTCTCGGTATGCCGTCTTCCTTTGGCAGAGCTGAAGCTCAGGCCATGCTTTACCCCTGAAGATCATTTCATGTGTGCAACACACACCTTGTTGCCACTGTGCTCACATTTTCTGGAAAGATAGCATTTATCTCCAAGTATGGGTCAGGAAACGGTTAGGGCTTTAAGAAATGATTGCCTTGCTGCACTTCATCAGTTAACAGCCTAGTTTTGTTCTTTTTTCTGTAGAAAAAGGAGAAAATCATGGACCACTGAAGGCATGATAGCCTTGTTCTCAAGCCCCTCCTGAACCTGTGCTTCAGGATCATCTATGATAGGCATTGTTATCTGGGCAGCTAATGGTGGACAGATGTGACATGAAGACCTCAGCTGGTTGTGGTGCTTGAGTGCCCTTTTCTCTCAAAACTCAAGTGCTTTACCTTCTCTAAACCCAAGCACATGGAGGATTTTGGAGACTGAACATCCTCAGAGAGTTTCAGGTGAAGAAGGGGATAAATGTCTTGGTGATGCAGACATGGATGCATATGTCGCACATTCATTAATGTTAGCTGGAAGTCTGCCTGGACACGAGAGTGTATTGAGGAAAACCAGTATTTACTGAGGTAACACAGCAGACATCATTGCTGTTTGCTTGGTAGTACTGATAGAGGGAACTAACACTTAAGGAAAATAGCAGGACCATTAACTAGCTTAAGCCACATATCTAGTAATCTTAACCCTTACGTAAGATGTTTTAACAAGAACTAGCGTAAGGAAGGGTCAAGATGACCCTTCATTCTGCTTGCATTTTTGTAACCAATCACAAGATAAGGAGGTAGTAAATCAGAATGGAATGAACACGGAGGATTCTCTGCTAATTAGGAACCGGTCTGAGTAAGTTTTATGGTGAAGGTGAAAAGTGCACAGTGAGGAAGACATACGGCCTTCATCCCTAAGACCCCGGCCCACGACCACCAAGAGGCACTACGCGTGCGCAGCTGAGAGGAGTTAAAGGCGGAGACAATAGAAATGAACTCATTGTAATAAGACCGCCTTTCCACGGACAGATCATGAATATGTATAGGCGCTTTTTGAATATGTAACATTTTGTTGTATAAAATTCAAAGGGAATTGCCGCAAGGTGCGCACGATTTTGGTGGGATGACCCCCCGTGCTGCCCAGCGCTGAATAAACATACCTACTTTACAACTTTCCCAGTTGTGGAGTCCGATTTTCCGCACATCAGTACTCTTCTTTTGCATATATCTCATCCTCCATGGTAAGTCTGACCCAGCTGCTGACGTCAGGGTTACATTGGGTGCACTGACTGCTGGAAAGGACACCAGACCCACACGGACAGTCCCAGCCAGCCGCAAGACGAGAGCAGTGTTGGGTCGGAACAAGGCCCCAGCAAATGCACTCGTCAGCAGACTGCTGACTGCTATTCTGAGGTGGGGATTTCTGTTACCTGCCTCTGTATATTTTGGTATTTCAGCTGAGTTAGCAGAAATAAAGATTTACGCAGAAGCACACAGATGCACAGAAGCATGTTGCTCAGAAGCCGTGCGTCAAAACTGGTGTAGTACAGCAGCAGCTTTGCTTTGCCCAGCATTACCTGCTGCCTGTGAGGTACAAATATTAACCAAAAAATGCATGCCAGCCCATGTGTTGCAGTTAAAATTGTTACATATTCAGACTAAGGACATAATTCTCCTTCAATTTCCCAAACTTTTCTTACATCCAGACAGAATACCTAAAGTCATGTTTACTTTTTTTTCTGTCACCATCCTTTCTGCCTCCTCTCCTGGCACAGTTAATAATTTCCACGGTGCTTCATAACTGGTATACTAAATCAGTATTTTCAAGAGGCTGAAAACACAACAGAATTATCCTGGACATGATACAATTACCAAGGGTTTGGGGAGTTTTGTGCATGCTAATGCAGGCCCTTCCCTGCGCAGGAACATCTTTCAGCCAAGAGAGGTGTGGGACACAAATACCCTTCAATAACCCTTCTTTTTTTCCCTCATAAAACTTTTGACTGGTTCTGACCTCCGGGGTCAGCTGGATGCTACCACAGCAGCAAGGGGCAGAGTTGCACTGCTGGCTGGGAGGACTTCTCCGGAAAGGATCAAGTCAGAAGCTCCCATCCTCATCCCCAGACTGCATGCAGTGGCCTGAACGAGTGACCCGAAAGCCACAGATTCTGCCAATGATCTAATTAGTGTTGTCTCCATGTTGCTTTGGGAAGGAGGCTTCAGCATAACGCCAGAAAAAGCTAGATGTGGCCCAGTTTCATACTCCAGGATGCTGTTTTGGAACAAGATGCTGACGTTTGGAACAAGCACGTTCCCTGTGCTAAAGTGGCAGTCCTGCAGCTCAGAGCTGAAAGATGTAGAAGAAAGAATCCACCAGGTCTCACTTCACACTACTTCCCAAGGGATCTAGCAACACTGTAAGCTAGCATATCCTGATTTATCCCACTTTTTGCTGGTGCAGTTCAACAGCGTGCGTCCTTAAACATACTCTTTTGCTCTCTACAAATGCTGCACAGGTTTGCACAGTGCGGCGAGTGACCTTTGTGCAAGACGAACCCTGCTGATGCCGCTGCAATGACCTAGCTTGTCAAGGTGTTTCCATCCAAACATGAAGAGGTAGCATCAGACAAAGACTCCGTCTTTCTAACAGAGACTGTCTGTAGAAGGGATCTTCTGATGCAATTAACACCAATAAATCAAAATAGAACAAGTATGTATTTTAAGTTTAAGCTTGAATGTGGGTAACAATTACTCTGGTGTCTGTTTTAAGATGATACACTGAAGCCAGAACAAGTGAATATCTGACTATTTAATATGCCAACATCATCCTGAATCCTCTTTAACCTGCATCATCTCAGCAAAAAGAAGAAGAAAGATCAGGATATAAAGCTAAGTAGCAGATATGAGCAGGACCAATATAACAACTGTGGTGGGTACTTTTTATGCAAGCAGGTGAACAGGCATGGGATGCAGGATGGTCTAGCCTCAGCAGCTGGGTGCTTCTTGTGTTCCCAGCTCTTGCGATGACCCTAAAATTTGGCATTACCCTCCAGACGCCCAGCAGCTTGCACAGACACAGGAAGATGCCTCCTGCTCTTCTGTGCTCTCAGCGCCCTCACAGACACTGGGCAGAGCAGCAGACTGCTCCCAGGCTTGTTCCTTCAGAAAGGAGATGAACTCTGAGACCTGCAGCGATGGTCCTGGCAGTCTGCAGCGACACAGGGCAGCTCCTGCCAGCTGTGCAGCCTCCGGATGTGGGTCTCACCTTCACCTTTTGCACAGGAAGGCAGTAGCAGCGGCTCAAAGCAGTTGGGCTTCAAGGAGAAGTTGAGTTCAAGTCCAGCTTGGGGCTCCTGGTGTTACCACTGTGACAGAGGAAGGCAGCTGCCTCTGGCAGGAAATCCTTTGAGCAGCAGAAAGCGTCTCCCGCCTCCCTGCTGGAAGGCTTTGCAAGCAGTGCTGAGGCTGCAGCAGGGGGAAGATGCCCTTTAGACTGTAGTGAGAACTAGAGAAGTGAAAGACTTCGCAGAGAAGGCTCTGCACATTTATGCCACCCTCACGCTGCAGGGTTACATCCCTTGTGGGGAAGCCCTAGATCGCAGCCCCGCTCCGATACCTACACAGCAGCCAATGAAACCTCTGAGAAGAGGGAGATATCCCCTAGCAGAGATGCTCAGCAGCACTGGGGAAAGGCCATCCTCTTGCCAGCTTGGGCAAATGGGCTCCAGCACCTGTCCCAAAGCGCCCACGCAAGGGCTGCAGGATGGGGCTGCAGGGCTGCAGAAATCATTCCCATCTCTTGCGCTTCAGCTGAGCCAGGTCTGATCTAGAGGGCTCACGCTGTGGATCTGCAGGGGAGGGAGATAGCTGGTGCTGTCCTCCTGCCCATCGCCCTTTGGCTTTGTCCTGAATTTTTGTGAATCTCCTTCTAGAGCACCCGAGTGTTTGCATATACAGAAAAAGCCTGGTTGCCCAGGGGTGGTAAGGCACCCGAAAGGCAGGAGCTGCACTGCGGCGCCTGGCTGCGATCCTGCTGCTGGGACCCAGGCAGCAGCTGAACCTTTTCCCCTGGTCACAGTCTTTGCTTTACAATTTGGAGAACGTGTGTCAAGGCCCATATAAGCCAGCATGTATGTCCTGCACACCTTCTGTTACTGGTACGTTCTTGCAAAAGATTGTACCTTGCAGATTGCCAATACAAGTACACATTAAAATAGTAAATCCTATCCGAAGAAGATTAGTGGTTTAAAAGAATTATATTTTGTGTTTTGGTCTGCTCTAACTTTAGCTAAGTAAGCCCAAGGGTACCCAGTACATGTGGAAACGCTACAAGGGCAGAATCTTATAGGAAATTAAATTTCTAGAATAAAAGATAATCTGCTCTCCACTTCTTTTTCCCAAGGGAGGAGGAAGAGGGAGAGAGAGAGAGGAGAGAGAGAGAAGAGGCAGCTGGAGGGATTGTCAGTTCGTAGAACTGCCCAGGACAGAAGAAAATGTACAAGCTGAAAGAATTAACAATGAAATAAGTTCCTCAGGTGCAAGGATTGTGCAATTGCACTGCATGCAGTATCTTTATTATAAAACTTCAAATATGGTGATATCTTGTAGGGAGAAACAGATCAGGACTAAAAGCTTCAGAACACCACTGCATTTACCTATCAATATTTGTGTATATAAAGAAGATATATATACACACATGTATATGTAGGTGTATATATTTGTGTATATATACACACACATGCAGGTATATATATGTATGTATAAGTACATCTATATGCGTATGCATAGGTAACCATTCACATATAAATCAGTCATTCAGTTTCCCAGCTGGAACAGTAACTGGGAGGTCAAACCAAGTCATATGCTCAAGAGCAGCAACAATACCGGCATATCAGTTGTTTAAAGCGTTCAAAAAGTTCCCTCATGGGGAAGTGTGAGTGTCGTCTGGGTTTTAGGCACCTCTGGAGCCTCTGGCCACTCAAATCAGCCAGTGTCATCCGTTTTAGATATCACCTGAGTTACAGGATGCTTGGTGTATTACCCCTGTTTGTATCTCTCTCCATCCTGTTTCAGGTATTCGCAGAACAACCCACGGCTCAGCCAGCAGGTCAGGGCTTTGCTGAGAGCAGCCACCTCCCTGGTCTGTGGCTCACCATCCAGCAGGTCCACAGGAAGCTGTGACATATGACTCTTATCAATCCCTCAGCTCGCACTCAGTATTTTTTCCATTCTTCAGCCTTTTTTTTCCGGTAACTGTTTCTCTGCTCATCCCTAGGGCACTCACTCATTCCTGTAAGGGTTTTTTTCTTTACACCCACAGTGTAATTTCTAGGGTACAACCTCCAAACCCTTCCAGCCCCAGAGCTGTGGGACCTGGTAGCAGATGGGGAGTCAAGATCATACCTAGATATTCCTCCACATTGATTTTGACAAAACGCATGCATAGCATTTAATTCTTTGTTGATTATCTAATTATTCACTCACTAAGCTCTTTCTGGGCTGGAAACCTCATTCAGATCAGCCAACTGGGAGCCAGGCCCTGGCATGATGCCTTAAACTTGGGTACCGTTTCCCTCGAAAGAGCAGGTTTTGTCCCTGCCTACGAAGCCAATCCACTCTGCTCAGACGAGGGAAGGAGCAGCCAAGTGTCCTGAGTTCGGAAACATAAACAGTTCCTTTCAGCACTGAATCTGAGGTGGGGGAAGAAATGTTTGTAAGGCATCTCTCCATGCTGCTCGGGCAGTGCAGGAGTCTGCTGGTAATTTCGGCCTCCCTTTCACAAAGCAAGCAGGGCAGGACATGCCAAGGGAAAGGGAGGAAAATAATCTAGTCTCTGCTTCTTTTTCACAGGGGAGGAGGAAGAGGGAGGGAGAGAGAGAGGAGGGAAAGAAGAGGCAGCTGGAAGCATTGTCAGTTTTGTAGAACTGCCCAGGACGGAAGAAAATCCACAAGCTGAAAACAGACGCTAAAAAGTAAGAACCCCAAAAGCAATCATGATAAAAGTAAGCTGAAGCAGCTGCTTCCACTTTTCCTGTCCTAAAAGGTTGCCCAAACCCTGTGGATGCCCTGCTGGGAGGATTTCTCAACTTCAGGTCACCTGTTCAGGAAGAAAGTTTTTTAATTGTAGCTCTACAACACAGTGCCAACAAAAGATGACTGTGAGGACGTCACGCGCACAGAGGAGTGCTTGTCCAGACTGCGCCCACCGAAAGCACTATAGTCTTTGCAGATAAACAGAAAACGTGCGTATTTTCTGAAAGCTTCACGGAGATGCTCCTTGAACTTCTCACCCACAAAGGCGTAGATGACCGGGTTGAGGCAGCAGTGGACAAAGGAGAGCGCCTCGGCCAGCTCCATGGCTAGGTTTAGCCTTTGGCTTGTCTGGCAGTCGTCGATGATGTACAGGTTCCTCAGAGAGTCCAGAAAAAGCACAATGTTGACAGGGGTCCAGAAGAGGAAGAACACAATGACGACAATAAAAACCAGTTTCATTGCTTTGTACTTATTCTGAGTACGGCACTTCTGCAGGTTTTTCAAGATGCTGTGGTAGCAGAAACTGAGGATACCAACAGGGATCAGCCACCCCAGGACATTGACTTCAAAATTAGTGAAAGTCTTCCAGCCATTGTTGCCGTTAGGATAGTGAGGGATGCACTTAGTCTGGTTATTGTCATTCATTTCCTGGAAAAAAATTAAGTCTGGCACTGATGCTAAAATGGCCACTGCCCAAAGGACCAGGCTGGTGATAACCCCATGGGCAGTTGTCTGAATCTGTAGAGCGTAGACAGACCGGACAATGGCCAAGTACCTGTTGATGCTCATGATGGTTATGAAGAAGGCACTGCTGTAGAAACCAATGAAGTAAGCTGAGCTGATGATTTTACACATTGCATTTCCAAAAGTCCACTGGCTCTTGATGGAGTACTGAACCAAGAATGGGAGGGAGAAAACAAAGAGGAGGTCAGAGATGGCGAGGTTCAGCAGATACACATCAGTCATGGCCCTGACTTTCTTGAAGACTGTTAGGACCCAAACGACCAAAGCATTTCCTATGAGGCCAGTCACGAACAGTAGAGAGTACAGCACTGGAAAAAAGGTAGATGCAAATGCTGGAATATTTTCAAGATCACAGCTGATGTCCAGTTCTGGGTAGAAGAAGGCATATTCAGAGGCTGCAGAGGTGTTAGATGCTGGTGATGTGTAACCCACCTGTTCAAGGACAATGAATTTCATAAGGTACAAGTTCCAAATTACCCTCTCAGCAAATAGGCTAGGCACAAGTCAGCTCACACCAAGCCGCATGAGGACAAAACAGCTGTGCGTTATCTGTGTTGGAGGATGCGAATGAGGAATGAACATGAGTGACTAGTCCTCTCCTGCAAGATGAGATACTTGCACAAGAGGGGCAGAGGAGATCAAGGAAAATGCAGCGGTGGTGGTAAACCAGAGGTTACCAGTATCCCCCTGCCAGCTCCATGTGGGGTGCCCAGTTCCAAGCCTGCAGTCCAGGTGGATGTGGTGGGGCACCGGGGCCAGAGCCAGGGAGCATCCCCAAACCAGCAACCAGATGGGCATGGCCATGTGGCTGACAGCCCCTGACAAAAGTTTCAGAGTCCTGTTCTATGTTTCCTCTGAAAAATGGAGCAGTGCTCAAAGAGGAACTAACATGTAAATGCTCATCTCCTAAAAGCTGCGTTTCCAGGTAGCTATATGCCAGAAATAGCCCTTTGTGGGACTTTTGCAGAGGATTCCTGCATGGTTCAAGGTTTTCAGCTGTAGAGGCACCCGCATGTACAGGTCACTGGTGGGTGCTGCACATTGTATGCTCCCTCTACCCTGGGTGAGATCAGTGGTGGCAGCTCTGGCCTGAGGGGCAACTTCCCAAAAGCAGACAGGGTGTTCTTCCCCTTCTTCCCTCCTCCCCAGAGGAGCTTTGCTCTCTTGGCCTGTGCCAGCTCAAACCACTGCTGGCAGCAGCTCATGCCCACCAAGACTTTAGTCTGCTAACAGAGACAGCCGCAACACCAGCGGCTCTGCTCTCCTGACACCCATCAGGATGCACCAGCAGCAGCAACATTCCCCTTCCCTGCTCCCTGGCCCCCTGCAGCCCCCAGCAGCAACCACCGCAACCCTGTGCAGCACCTGTGACAGCAAACAGCCAAAGATATTTTCACTCACTAGTTGGTTTTTTTTTCAGAGAACAACAATCATCAAACTAATTTCTTTTAAACCCTTGCTGTCCCTACCAATAGTATGTGTCCCCTTAGGCAAAACTGGACCCCTCAGATGTGTTACTGGCCTTGGCTTGCAGGGCAGCAGCCCGGTGGGGGGTGACTCACCGACACGTCCTCAGAGCCCACTCTGTCCAGCTGGTACATCAAGTTCCCCTCCATAATAAAACACTGTGTCTGAAAGAGTGTAAATTAAAAAAAAAAAAAAAAAAAAAAAAGAGCCTTTATATCACAGGTTTTTAAGAAGCAACCATACCTTCACACATATATGCTGGCAGTATTTACCTTAGCTTATGTTGCAGTGACAAGTCACAGGCGAGGTCCTCACCGTGGCAGTGCACAGTCATAAAAAACCCTTTTCCTCTGTGTGGTGTGTTACATTAAAGACGTATAAAACCCCAAGCCAATGAGTTTACCACTTTACTTGACACTTAGAGGAACGGAAACATGTCGCGTTTATCTTCTAAATGATCTCTGTCTTTTCACTTTGAGCATTGATACGAACGTCAGTGGAAGAGATTTGCAATTGCCCCCACGCATCTGCAAAGTGCCCCCATCTCTCACCTGCAGTCCCTGTAGCTAGGAGAGGGGAAGCAGCGTTGCCTCACCTCTGCTCCAAGGATTTTCAGTGAAGACGTCTGGGGAGGACGGCCTAATGCTGCCAATAGCCAGTGATGGCAAAGGGCACCATGTTTGCTTTGACATTTTTCCTTGGAAATCATTTAGGTTGGAAAAAACCTTTAAGATTATCGAGTCCAACTGTAAACCTAACATTGCCAAGTCAAATGGCCTTTGCAGCGATGGTGAATGAAGGTGGGCATTCAGAGGGTTTGAGAGAGATGACAGACTGTTCCACATGAGGATCTCCAGCAGCACTTCCATTGACTGACACCCAGTGAGGTAGTGTTTGCTCAAAAACAAGCAAACAAACAAGTCGATGTGCCCAGGCATCTCCCAATGCAGCAGGGAGAGAAGCTCACAAGCCACCTCACACAGTAGCTGCAGCTGAGGGTAACACCTGGGACGCTCACACCACAGATGTCATGCTTGGGAAAGGTGTTTCACCGAGCCTGAGCCAGAGAGGAGCAGGCTGCCTGCTCTCTGTTTGCACAGAGCCTGTGGCAGGACATCCTCTGGTGCCTGCGCTGGCTGGTGCAGACACAGCAGCACCCTTGGAGCCACTGCTGCTCCCTGGAGCCACGGCACAGGTGGCTTCACAAGCCTTCCTGGGGTCAGGCTTGGTCCCCGGCTGGAGATGCCAAAGGGCACCTCTGCTTGCAGCTCACCAAGCTCCACCCCAGGCTTTTCCTAGGGCGGGGGGGAGCACTGGCCAGAGGAGACGAGGTGTCAACAGGCATGAGCGATGGCAGTGGCACGGGCTGCTGTCACCTCGGGCACAGGGTAGAGAAACAGCCACTACCACTGCCAGGGAGATATGGGCTGTGCCCGACATGGCAGCGGGAAGCCCTGTCTGAGGGGGGCCCAGGAACAAGGCCACCAGCCCCGGCAGGAAGGCAGCCAGTGTCCCCCCGTTTGGAGGAGCAGTGTCAGTAGGAGAGGAGGAGGAGGAGGAGGAGGCGGCAGGTGCCCAGGTCCCTGCCTGAAAATGGCAGGTGCCATTTTCTTCCCTGTCCTCCCCACACTGGGTCAAGAGCCAGAAAACAGCTTTCTTAACCACAAATTTAGCACCTTCAGCACCTGAGGGGTGCTCAGCTGCAGCAGTGCAGAAAGAGGGGTGGCACTGGGTGCAAACACACCTGCCAGCTTCAGGTCTGCCTCTCAGGGATCACCAGCAGCACCTTCCCTGCAGTGATATCAAGGTCATTTGCTAATCTGCCCAACACACATCAGGACATCGTCTTGCTCACGTGCTGTGGTGTGCCCATACCACATCCATGAGCCACATCCGTGCCTCCATCACATGCGAGTGTGTGTGTGCAGTGTGCCGGGGTCTCCCTCTTTGTAACTGGGGTGAGGTCAGTCCTTGGTGCCAGGTGACCACCGTGACCTGTAGATCCCCGTAAAGCCCTGCGGGACCCACTTGTGGAAGATGTCCTCATGGTGCAACACATGCAGGGCATACCGTCCACCTCCTTGGTCATGGCCAGATCGATTGTGTCAGTGTCACTCCTACGTGATGCTTGTTGGACCGCCAGAAAGACACGCTGTGGAGAGATGTGGAGACCCATTGACTCTGATGTGGAGGTGGGTTTGTTGACCAGTGCTGTCACTGGAAATGATCTTTGGGGGTCGGTCTCTCCTGTGCTGGCAGTGCCTCAAAGCAGTCTTTTCTGGCTCTGCAAAGAGGCTTGTGTCCCTCAGCAGAGTGAGCATCACTTCACCTTTCAGTTCCTGTCTCTCAGCAAATTTTCTTTTTTTGGTTTGTTTTCCTGCATAAGTGAGGCATGGAAATCATCCCTGCAGAGATGGTGCAGCAAAACTCTTCCAGGTCCAAAGCAAGCCAAGAACCTGGAGACTGCTGTTACTGCCAGGGTTTCAGGCTGGAAGAGTTCTGTCTTGGGATGTGCACCGTTTGGCCACTATTGTTGCAGTCCCTGCTTTGCTTCAGGTAAAACCACAAATGTCCATTGTAGCTCCACCCAAAGACATGGAGGAAGAGGATCCAGCCACACCACCCTCAGCTCCACACAAAAGCTCATTTCCATACAGAAACATTTTGGAAGGATCACTTACATTTGTCAGCCTTGTTAGACTTGTTAAGCTTGCTCCTCTAAAGAATCATTTAAATATATTTTTACTGTGGGGAAATTTTGTTGTTGTAACTGTGATGAGGGGACAAGGGATGGAATGTGTGTAAATTGTCCACTTTTGTTGGTGTTATGATGATGTTATTTTGATTTTGGTGTGGGGAATTCTTTTGTTGAGTTTAAGTGAAGTTTGTAGATTGTGTGAGGAATGCCTATTTTAATGACAAATGTGTGGTTCACAGAGGTGAGGGGCAGAATGTATTGGGTTTATGTGGCAAGGTTTAGGTAGCGGGGTGGTTGCAGGAGTGGCTTCTATGAGAAGACATCAGAAGCTGTCCCCATGTCAGACAAAGCCAGTTCCAGCTGGCTCCAAAACAAACCGGCTGCTGGCCGAAGCTGAGCTGATCAGCAACACTGGTAGTGTGTCTGTGGTAACATATTTTAGAAAGGGTAAAAACCGCTGTGCAACAGCAGCTGTGGGACAGGAGTGAGAACATGTGAGAGAAACAGCCCTGCAGACACCAAGGTCAATGAAGAAGGAGGGGCAGGAGGTGCTCCAGGTGCTGGAGCACAGATTCCCCTGCAGCCCGTGGTAAAGACCATGGTGATGCAGGTTGTCCCCCATGGAGGTCCATGGTAGAGCAAGATGTGAGCTAGGGAAAGAAGCACCAGGAAGGACAGGGGTGAGCTGATCCTCTTTTCCATGAGTTAGCAGGCAGAGTCAGTTAATGAAACATTAAGTCACTCCCCAGAGGGACCTGCATAATGAGGAACTTGCAAAAGGGACCAGGGCATCCCTAATTAAGAGCTTTTGCTAGCCTGTGTGTTAGATTTTCTCAGAGATGTTCCCTCTTTCTTAAGGGGCTGTGTTGTGGTTTAACCCCGCAGGCAGCTAAAACAACCACACAGCCATTTGCTCACTCCCCCCTCCCAGTGGGATGGGGGAGAGAATTGGAAATGGAAAAGGAAAAAAAAAACTCGTGGGTTGAGATAAAGACAATTTAATAGGACAAAACAAAAAAAAAGAGGAAGATAACAACAATTAAAAAAAAAGTGATGAACAGCACAATTTCCACCTGAACTCAATGCTCTGCAAGATGCCAAGCTGGCCCCTGAATATATCATATGGTATGGAATATCTCTTTGGCCAGTTTGGGTCAGCTGTCCTGGCTGTGTCTCCTCCCAGCTTCTTGGGGCCCCCCCACCTTCTTGTTGGCAGGGCAGTATGAGAAGCTGAAAAGTTCTTGACTGCTTGGCAACAACTAACAACATCAGTGTGTTACCAACATTATTCTCATCATAAATCCAAAACACAGCACTGCACAATCTGCTAGGAAGAAAATTAACTTTATCCCTGCCAAAACCAGGACAGGCTGCCATGTGGCAAAGCAAGCAAACAAGAGTGAGGACTTCATGCACTTGGCTATTGCTGCATGCAGGATTTTCTTCCTAGGAACAGCCCAACTTAGCTGGAGCATGACATGTCTGTGTGTGCTGCACCTTACTCAGCCTGGGCACAGCAAGCTTGCAGGCGAGATTCTCAGAAAAGCAGTTCGTCGAAGCCGCCATGTGTTCCTCCCAGTCCCCTCCTGCTTCGCTGATAAGAAATGGCTGGCTCCGTAGGCGCGGTGAAGACGCGCAGTCCGAGGGCTGACGCAGGTCTAAAGTAGAAGCGCCTCATTTCATCACCTTCCTCCTTCAATGCTCTGGAAACTCAGCCCTCCTCTGCTCCGGGCCCAGGATGTGGAAGACCAAGTGGAAACACTAGTGGTAAGAAAGCGTCAGGCAGAAGCTCAGGGGTTTTTTTAATGCCACAGGCTCCACAACAACACGGTTGGGGCGTGAGGGGCCGGGGGGGGGGGGCCGCTGAGGGAAGACATGGAAACTACCTATTATAAACCGTCCCCTTCCCACTGCCCGTGTCTGACAGTGCCCACTGGGACTCAGTTGCGGGGGATGTGACAAAACCGCGATCCCGGGGGCGAGGCGGCTGGCTGCTGCTCGCACTCAGGCCAGGCCGCTGCCCAGCTGGGCCCGGCCCAAGGCCGCAGACAGGGACAGCCGGTGGGGGGCGCGCGGGACGCGAAGGGTTAAGGGCAGGCGCATGCGCCCTGCAGGGTCGCGGTCTCATTCCGCGGGTTGGCTCGAGGCTGGCTGGCTGCTCGCATTGGCCAGCGGGGGAACGGCCCTGGGTGCGTCACTTTTGCCCGCCGCGCTGGCTGCCTGCGGGGCGGCGTTGGGATGCCGGGGCGAGAGGCAGAGGTAGTGACGTGCGGCCGTGCCGTTATGGTCCGTTGGGGGGTCGGTAAGCGGCCGTTGCCCCCGCGCCCTCCTTGCTCGCTCCGCGGAGGGGAGTCCGGCGGCAGCGCCCGGGTGGGAGGCGGTGGCGGGGGGCTCGCTGCGCCCCCTCCCCTCCTCTACCGCGTCCCGCGGCCGCCCGGTTCTTGAGAGACTGGCCCCGGGCCAGCCTGAGGGACGGGCGGGACGCCTGGGCCCTGCCCCGGTAAGGCGGCAGCAAACCGCGGGGCTGAAGCGCCGGTGAGCCCGGGCGGTGGTGGGGCTGGGGGATGGCCGTTGCTCTGCCCGTGCAGCGCGGCCGGAGGGTCGTAACGGGTTTTGAGAGGGGTCTGAAAGTCGGCGTTGGAAGGCAGCCGTGCGCAGCTCGCTGCAAAGGACACGTTAGTGGCTTTCGAGTGTGCCCCTCCAGAAACCACCGTGCTACAAAAATTTTCTCGGACACGATTGTGCTCCAAGGGGTGTAGAAACTCGTTCTCCATTAACAAAACACAATTATGTGTTTTAATTAAAAAAATCTCCACCTTGCTGTGTGGTTTGTGCCTCCTGCATTATCACCTGAAAAGTGCTGAGAGGCAGCAGCTGGTGTGGATAGGACAACCAGACCTTAGCTGAGCAGGCCGTGCTGTGCTTTTGGTGTGTTTGAGTTGGGTTTGGGTGGTGGGCAATTTTAAGGGAGAGCTCTGCTAGTGCGTGTAGCAGTGGGGGACCTTGGTGTGTGATGGGGAGGAAGGGTTGGAGGCGCTGGCAGCAGGGTGCCGAGCAGAGGTGGATGGGTTTGAGGCTAAGGCACAGGTATTTGGCGGGGTGGTGAGAAGGGGGCACCCGTTTCCTTAGTCATGGCAAATTGTTACCAAATGGCTGCTAATACATTTGATGTTCAGAAAACTTTTTCCAACCACCAAATTGCAAGGAGATCCTGGAACAATCTCCCAGGAAAGGCAGAAGGACCAAAACTTGGTCAGGCTCTGAAAAAGGTCAGAAAAAGTTTCCTGTGTCCTGAGCAGCAATCCTTAGCTCGTCTTCCTTTCCTATAACATGTGACATATCAGCTGCTGTATTTCTTCTTGTGCCGTTCTTAATTAAAAGGCCATTTAAAGTCATTGTCTTTCTCTTCCAGATGCATCCAGTCCTAAAGGCCTTTGTGTGTGGCTCCATCAGTGGGACTTGCTCCACACTCCTCTTCCAACCCCTTGACCTGCTGAAAACCCGCCTGCAAACTCTGCAGCCTGCTGTGAATGGGTGAGAGAGTGGGGATGTGTATGCATGGGGGTGTGGGGGTGCTCCACCATAGGCTTCTGCCTAATTTGCTGGCTGGGGCTTGGAGTTCAGGGTTGTAATTCAGATACTGGGAATCTTTCTGAAATAGGAGGTATTTTTATAGCATGGAGAAGGATTGATATTTTGCTCCAGAAGAGACAAAAACAGCTGCTCTTGTGAATGCTACTTTAATAACAGGTAACCAGAGCATTTGTGCCACTGAGAGACTGATGTTTGCTGGAGTGGCCATCATTCCGTATCATGGGGTGTCCTCTGCCTGAAAAATTGTGTGTTGTTGCCACATAACCTGTCCACGTGTGCAGCTGCTCCCATTAGCCCAGTGTAGTCAACTATGACTACATTTGCTGCTGCTAACAAGGGGAATGAGCAACTAAAGATACTAATGAGAGAGGCTTCTAACATGTGTTACAAGTGGTGGGAAAACAGAAGGTGGCAGAGAAGCCCTGGAAAGAGTAACCAAGGAAAGCAGGCTGAGTCTAGAAGGACACCTCTGAGGTGCTGGGGTAATGCACAGAGATATGAGTGAAAAGGGGTGGCTGCAGAGTACATCTGCCAGAGCATAAGCAGGTCATCTCTGCAGTTCCTGTCTTGTCATCCTTTCAGGTCCGGTCGTGCTGGGATGGTAACGCTTCTTTTCAGGGTTGTTCGTACTGAGAGTCTTCTGGGGCTCTGGAAAGGTGTCTCTCCAGTAAGTGGCTGTTTTAACCTTGACTTCTAAAAATAAGTAGATAAAGAAACCTACTGTTTATTACTAACTACGGACAGGATTTAAATAGCCAGCTCCTGTACAATTATGAATGAAACCATGTGATTTAGGATAATTAATTCCTTTTTTTAAGGAGTTAATGTTGTGAGTTCTACTGATTTGGTCATGGCAGTCCCTGTGGTTTTGCAGTCCTGAGCAGCTCAGCACTTGAATACCTTTGCAAATGTGGGGTGGCAACTGTGCCAACCTCATTTTGTTTTGGAATATCTTGTTCCTAGAAAACTGCAGTTGAGAAATGCATTAAATCCTGGCATCGTTTGAATCAATGGGTTCTCAGTGCTGTAAATTATTTTTACCTGTCTTCTTTCCTCAGCATGTTAGTATTAGTGATTTGTTTTTTCTTTGTGTGTGTGCAAAGCTTCCTGTCAAGGTTCTGTAGTACCTCTTGTCTTATGTGTGCTTTTTCTTTCTTCATCTGCTCCTGTTTCTTCTGAAGTCCTTTGCAAGATGTATTCCTGGGGTTGGGATTTACTTCAGCACTTTATACATGATGAAGCAAAAGTTTCTAGTGGACCGTTCACCCACAGCCCTGGAGTCTGTCTTTCTGGGTGCCACTGCACGTGCAGTATCAGGGATTTGCATGTTGCCAGTGACTGTTGTGAAGACCCGATATGAGGTGAGTATGACTTTCTAATTAGTTCCCTGTTAATGATGTCACGTGCCTTCCTCATGATGAAAAGGAAATTCTTTTCTTTGGAGAAGGGTGCTGCTACTTGGGTATGGTCAAGGATGTAGTCCTGATTTCATCCTGGGTCAGTGCAGGAAAAGCCGTGCACTGATTTTTAGGCAAGAAGTGTAAGATGAAACAGAATTCACCCTGAGATTTTAAAGTTTCGCTTATATACAATGTCTGTGTAATTTTAGCATCTGTCTTGTTTTACCTTTCTGAAGGATTGTTTTAAAGGCTGAAGTAGGTGGAACCCAGTTTTTGCCTTGGGCTGTCCTCTGTGCTGCAGTCTCAGGCATCACATGGCGTGCATACTATCACTTGTTCGGACAGGGTGGCTTTGGGGGGTGTGTAGGGCTCCTTGGCCTGTGCCTGGCATGTGGATGACTGACCATTGTCTACCCTTGCAGAGTGGAAGATTTGGCTATGGGAGTGTATATGGAGCTCTGAAGAGTATCTATCAGACAGAAGGGGCTCGTGGGATGTTCAGCGGGCTCACCGCAACGCTGCTGCGGGATGCACCCTTCTCTGGGATCTACCTGATGTTCTACACACAGACCAAAAAATTCACACCTCAGGGTAAGGCTGAACATTGGAGGCTGTAATGGGATATGTTTCTTTTCTTGCATCTTGCCCTGCAGTTGACTGCCTGCATGCTCTGCTTATTGCCCTCTACCTCAGTAGTTAAATTAGTCTCTTGTAGGGCTTTAGGTGGGATATTCACATTTTCCTGTGGAGGACTGTAGACCTATAGCTCAGGTCAGTGTAGAAATGGAAATTGGCCCAAAATTGATTGATTGTCTTTACAAAGACTGACGCATAAGGTGGTTTAGTGAACAGATGAAAGAGAGGATGTGTTCAGTCATCCATTTTGCTGCTGGTTGTCTTGTATACTGATCAATTTTCACTAACCCAGGGTTTCTCTGATGTTAGAACTGGCTGGGGCAACACTTGCACAATCTTTCCTTCTCTGGGTTCCTGTCAAATTTGTGAATCAAAAGTGAGGCTTTTTAATAGTGCTAACTTTTGACTTGTAGCCACTTTTCCCCTTTAAAGGTTCCTCTACCCTGCATAGATTTTCAGTTTTCTTAGACCTTGATGTTTATTTAATCATTCAGCAGCTTTTCACTTTGTCACACAGCATTCCTGGCCTGGTTTTGCCTGAGTGCATTCCCTTTGCTCTGTTGCAGACCAGTTGGATCCAGTGCTCATGCCCTTGCTGAATTTTGGCTGTGGGATCTTTGCAGGAATCTTGGCCTCACTGGCAACACAGCCTGCTGATGTCATCAAAACACACATGCAGTTGTCCCCCCAAAAGTACCGCAGGACAAGCCAGGCCATTGCCTTCATCTACAAGGTGAGGTGAATCCCTTCTAATACATGCAATCACAGCCTCACTTGTGATCTCCTCGCCTGAAGCACAGCTATGATAAGAAAGTTGTCTTTCTTATCATAGCTGTGATGAGGTGAACAAATGTGTCTGTCTGATGCGCTCTTGCGGTTAGGCTACTCAGCGTCAGCATTTTCAGAAGTTGAGGTGGGTCATGCTGTGAGAAACTGAATCTTTTGTCACTGGTTTATGTGTGGACTTGTTTAGTAATAACTGGAAAATACTCTGGTTGATGGTCTGAAAGTAGAGGCTTCAGCCCATTCCTTGCTTTTCCTTGTAATTAGAGAGTCTATTGTCACTACTCAGATGTGTTTCTTGCTGCTCTTGAGTGGATTGCAAGGCAGTGAATGTGCTCCATGATTATTCTTGCCATTCCTCAGTCCTGTATCTGTTTTCAGAAAATTACAGGTGATGGGGAATTGGAGAGCACACTCAGAGTACTGGAGCACAAAGGTGGGCATATTCCAGCAAGTGTGTCTCCACACAGTCCTGCTTCATGTTTCAGGCTGGTGAATGATTTCACTTCAGTTCTGTCTGTTATGTATTGATTCTTATGTTGGTAGTGATGGAAAGCGCTTAGCTTATTTCAGGTTAGCTTAGTGTGAAGGCTTGGAGGAGCTGTACTTACAGCTGCTGCTGCCTGTGGTTTATCGGTGTAGGCACATCTGTGATTAGCACACTGGAGCAAAGGGTTTCTTTTGTGTGTAGTGCCACTCAGATGTGTGTGGTGATTTAACCTTGGCTGGGTGCCAGGTGTCCACCAAGCTGCTCTATCATTCCCCTCCTCAGCAGGACAGGGAGGGGGGAAAAAAAATAAGATGGAAAAAAATAACCCCAAACTCATGGGTCAATATAAAGGCAGTTTAATAAAGCAAAAGCAAAAGATTCTTCTCTGCTTCCCATCAGCAAGCAATGTCTGGCCACTTCCCAGGAAACAGGACTTCAGTACATGTAGTGGTTGCTCCCAAAGACAAACATCATGATTAACAAATGCGCCCCCTTCCTCCTTTCTCATAGCTTTTATCGCTGAGCAGACATCATATGGTATGGTATATCCCTTTGGTCAGTTTGGGTCAGCTGTCCTGGCTGTGTCCCCTCCCAAGATCTTGCCCATCCCCAGTCTACTGCTGAGGAGGGGGAAGAAATGTTGGGAGAGGCAGCCTTGATGCTGTGCCAGCACTGCTCAGTAGTAGCCAAAACACTGATGTGTTGTCAACTCCTCGCTAGCTACCAATACATAGCACAGCACTATGAGGGCTGCAGTGTGGAAAATTAACTCCATCTCAGCGAGACCCAATACAATAACCCAGTTACAAAACAATTCTTTGCCCTTTGGACACTAGAAGAGAAATAAATGCGCAGTTCTTTATCCCAGGAATGCGATGGAGATGTACTCAAAGCCCACCTTTCCCTTCTTGCCCTCAGAAGGATGGATCTTGGCAGGTTTGCTTTCTTTCCATATTTAACTCTATTCCTAAACATGAATCTGTTTATTTGTGCATGGATTTTTTTGTGCACAGAACGTTTTTCTCATATCAGAATGTTTTTTTACTTCAGTACTTAGAAATCTCAGTTTTTACAGAATAGCTAAGTGACATTTTGTAAATGAAGCTCCAAAACAAGGACAAGTCCTTTTCCTGAAATGTCCTAAAACTGTTACGCTCTTGCCTTCTCTTTGCTGGGCTTGAGTGTGGATTTCCCCGTCCATTGTCACCATCCTGGCATTCCCTTCTCCACTCACTGATCCTCTTGCTTTCTTGGGTAGCCCTGCAATTGCACAGTGCTACAGGTTCTTCCTAAACATTAAATGCTATTTAAGTCTGGGTCTTTCAGAAACTGATCTGAGTCTGAGCTGAAATATATCCTGTGCTGTTCCATGTAATAAATGATGAGAAATTAAAACACTAGAGGCAGATTATGATGGATTGCTGTTTGTCTCCTGTTGCAGGACTTCGGATTGGTCGGCTTTTTCCAAGGTGGTGTGCCCCGTGCTCTCAGGCGGACTCTGATGGCAGCAATGGCATGGACAGTGTATGAACAGATGATGGAAAAAATGGGCTTGAAATCTTGACTGACTTGCACAGAAATGACCAGCTTCAGTCCTCCTGCTTGCTGTGATCAACTGGCACTAGGAAGTTCCCAGTTCCACAGAGGAATAAGCGTTGCTCAGCCAGGAGGCAGACAGCCCTTCTGAGACAGGGTGTTAGGCCTTTTGGCAAGAGAGGAAAGAAGGATTGGATCTTTGCATCATTTATCAATGCATTCCAGAAGACTGCACTTGCAGATTGCCACGGGAAATGGTAGGGTTTCCACAGCCTGGTAACTATACCCCTTTTACTTGGTGCTCACTACCTTAATGCAATGAGACATTGCTGAGCAAAAGTGTTTGAGGAGAAAACAGTGGTTGCAGAACCTGCAAGCCTTGCTGGTCTGGCTGATCTGATGTAGGTCCTCCTTCCACATATGCTTTGTTCTCACAGGGGAACGTTGCAGACCACAGTGGGAGACTGGATGTGTTTCTTAATGTTTATATTGCAGGTGTGGGTGGAAGAGAAATGAAGTGCTGAAGGAAAGCTAGGAACATGGTCCCTGTCATCACTTTTGTACTGTGCATGATAGCAGAGAAGGTAACTGGAACCTCCTTGCTGTGTCATGTGTTATTATGTAATTGAGCATCTTAACACTCTTGAAATGTGCTTCTGCCTTTACAGCAGTGTTTGCACATGAATTAAGAAGCAAAAGGCACTTTAGAGTTGATTGCTACCAAAGTTCTACTTGTTCTCTGAAAACCATTTTTCCTGCTGGTCTGACTATATCAGGAACACTCAAGTATTTTATTTTTTTTTAATCCAGTTGTACTAGAGACTTATTTGCTTCTTATTCATTTGTTAATCCCAGATCAGCACCCTCAGTGTGAGCTGGTCCTTAGATGTAGCTTTTCAGGTCACCGCTCATAATGCGTAAATGTCTAATGGAAGCAGATTTAGATACTGACAGTTCAGACTTCCCTTAAAAGCTGCTGCTGGACTGCATGTGGATTATCTCTGGGTTTGCTCTTTTCTGTAAGCTTTTGCCAAAGTTTGGGCCCTATGAGTGTTTGGTAGGTGACTTTAATTGTCTTTGGGCTCCACACAGACTCTTCACAGTTTCCCAGCTGATCATTTTCTCTTAGCAGGTAGTCCGTATTTCGGTATTCCTGAGTTTAGGCTTAGACTTTTCTCATCCACTGTGCCTTCTTCCTCCTTCCTACTTTGTTACAATGACCTCATAGCGTGTGCTGTCCAAACTTGGGTACAGCCTGCTCCCCTTTTCACTTGTGCCTCTGTGCTGGCTGGCTGGGTTGGGACTCTTGCAGCTCCATTGGTGTTGCTGCAAAGCTGGGCGTGGAATTGCGCATCCTGTTCTGTAGTGTGCCTTGCAATTGTGATATTACAATTCACTTTAGAAACAGAGCAAATGTTTCTAAATATGAAGACATGACACTGTAGCTGTACAAAAAGCTGGTACTACCTACCTGTTGATCGTAAAATTTAGAGTGTAATTTACACAATCACTGCCTGTCCTGGCAACCTGCTGAGCACAAGAGTAGAGGGGACATGGGTTGTAAAAGATGTTCTTTACCAGATTCCAACTCCGGGAAGGTTTGATGACTGATGTGAAAGTTAAGTCCAAGTAAAGTGTAAGGGGACAGGCTGGAGGTTTGGAAGGTGCTGCCTGTTTTTAGCCTCAGCCCATCTGTGAGGGGAGACTGGCGCTACACAGTGCAGGAGTCTCCAAGAATGGTGGTAGAGGGTCTGGTGTGCACATGTCGATGTGTTAATAAGAGCACTCCATCAAATCTTTCTGTGTTGTGACTTGACAAGCTGTCAGATTCCATCTGCTGCTTCTCACTGTCAGGCATGTAGGCACATCATTTGCTAAATCCTGAATATGAAGAACTGTTCCTTTCTTTCGCTGTCCCTCCTATCCTTAGTGACCTGAACTTGTGAGGGTGCATGAACAGTGGTAACTGCACATTCTGCTGTTTGTTATCCTGAGCGCTACTGGCACAGAGAGCTGGAGAACCAAATCTAGGATTTCTGATAGGATGGAGTAAGGTGGCAATTACATGAGTTCTCATATGGCTTTTACTTCCCTATTCATGGGATCAAATCAACATATTATGATGGCAGCCTGAATTGATTTGAGGCTTTCTTAATCTGGTGTGTAAATTGGATCTGTTGTTCATCCTGGGCTGTGGCAGGTGTTGCCTGCAAGATGCTTCACGAATGTTTTAGTTCTTGATTTAGCAGTGACAAAGCACTGTGCAACTTTTACAGACAGAAACTTAGGCTCCTAAAAATGAGGAAAGCAAGCAAAGAATGCCAGGTGATAAATGCTGAATTAAGTAATATCCTCATCGGAAACCTGAAATGCAGGAACGCTTTGGTGGCTTTTATGCCCTATACTCCTGCATGGTCAAGTAACAAAGGAAGAACTAGAGAATTTATTCTGGTGTGCTGGTGTTTTGAAGTCTTTTTTTTTAGCTCTGGATTCAGGCCTAAAGCAGTGTTAGCTTTTCCTTTGGGAAAGTTCTTCCATTCCCCTTATTTTGTGGAGAATGAGGAGGCTCTTTGTTGTTGCACTAGAATGAAAAAGTATGTGGTTTTGACTTGTGAATTAGCCTGGGCTCCTTTGAGTTTAAGAAATAGAGAATCTAAATTGCACTGTGTTTCATCAACCTTTGGTGCTGCAGATCCAGAAACTTCTCTACCTGTGAGCTGGGGAGAGTGAGTTTTGTGGTGCAAGTTTGTTGTTTGTTTTTCTTTATTATTTCTTTTATCAGGTCTCATATACGGGAGAAGGGAAAGCCTGAAGTTCTGTTTCACTGTCTTCCGAAAGCTGTATCACATAGGCAGACACAAGACTATTTCTCAGTGCTTATCATTACCATCCTTCACCCTTTTCCCCTCTTCGAAAACATTCTGTTTCTAAAGTGATTTACTCTAGTTATTTCTTGATAGCTATAGCAAGTCAAGAAAAACAAGTGTGTGGACTTGAAGTTTAGATATATTGCTCTTGAGGTTGCGTGCTTCTAATTAACAACAAATGGTCACTGTACAACCTAAATGACCTCCATTGCTGGCAGTACACTACGAGTGAACGTGCATTGACTCTGCTTGCCCCTGCAGCTGTGGTATAAGAACACAACTGGTTAATGTGTTGCGACAGTCAGTATTTAAGTGGAATGTAAGGACACAAGAGAAATAATCTGATTATTTATGCTTTTGAAACTTCACATTTCCCTTTTTCCTGTGCTGATAATTTGATATTTATTTTTTTTTTTGCTTTGCACTGTTTAAACAGAACTGGAGCTTTGGAACACTGTGTAGGTTTGCATATTGTGAGTGTTTATATGTTTATATAAAATATTTATGTGAGAAGGTGTATTGTATTATATGTTTCTATTAAAAACTGGTTGCCAAAATGAACTATGTCATCTCTTCAGTATTACTTAAAAAAAACCAACCAGCCCCCAAACCAGTCAAACCCATAAGGGATGGGATGGAATAGAGGCTTAAGAAAGCAAAAGAAGTTTCCCAAGAGAGCAGGACTATTGGATGAGTTCAGACCCCATACAAGGCAATGCACATTCTCTTTTTCTATGGGGTATAATATACACAGGCTGTGCTAGTACAACCTAAACCAGCTTT
This sequence comes from Balearica regulorum gibbericeps, assembly GCF_011004875.1. NCBI lineage: Eukaryota > Metazoa > Chordata > Aves > Gruiformes > Gruidae > Balearica > Balearica regulorum. The sequence continues at coordinate 118,439,704 of NC_046185.1, forward strand.
ACTTAAATGGAAAAAACGCATAGCAATGGGGAATCTTGTCTTTTTCACAGCTTCCTCTGCCTCTCTGCTGTGTGTGAAGACTGATGGAAATTGAATCTCCATACCGGCTGGTGAAATGCCTGCCTTTAGGACAGTGGGGTTTTGAGCACTCTGGGGAGAGACTGTTTTCAATCTCTTGCCAACCAGGTCTTTGCTACACAGGCAGTCTGATCTCAGCAGGGCACTGAGAAATGGTGCCTGGGACTTTGTCCTCTGCTGTGAGGTGTAGTGCAAGGTGACGCTGGATTGCTGTAATCTCCTCCTACTGTCACAGCATGGTCCTGGGATTCAGTAGGAGGCAGGTTGTGCTAAGCAAAATGTCATTACTGTTGATACTGAGATGTATGTCTTCCAGATGTGAAGATCCCAAACCCCTTCTTTTTTCAGGTGTTGCCTAGATGATGCATTCTTACGCGGAGCGATCTTTTGCAAAGAATTATCTGTGTGTCCTGATGTGCAGCTTTGTGCCAGCTGAACCCGAACTGCTTATGCAGGTACCTGATAACCAAATTAGGGTGGCGATAGCGCCCGCTGTTAAACTCCAGGCTCCCCAGAGCTCTCCTGCTGCCTTGGAGAACCACCTTCAGTGTAGGGAGTGTTTCTGCTCACGCTGCTGAGAGCTGCCCCAGCTGTGAGAAGAGATAGCAGACAGGCTCACTAACCCTCTTGGGTGGTGGAGAGTGGGAAAGATAGAAAAGGAACAGTTTAAAGGCACTGTCCTTGTAATAAAATGTTGAATTACGGATCTCCCTTTCACCTAAAAACCAGGCAAATGCTTTGCTTGCTTTTTTAATTTTTATTTTTGAATGTATTATGTGCCATGCATAATAACCGGTACCAGTACCGAAAATATTCCTCATCTGTCACACACACGTATATATGGGTACTTTTGCAAAACCAATATGGAGCTCTTGACTATGCGTATTGCTTCTGGTTTCAAAGTATCGAGCTGATTTTCCACATTGCACTGTTTCTTAATTTCCAATTTTATAACATGCTTTGGGAGATTTTATCATAATGCATTACGGAATTTTAGTAAAAATGACAAACCCCAGTAAGAGGTTAAAATGAGACTTCCACAACTTTTCTGACAGATGTTAGGCTATTCTGACTTTCTAGAACTAGAAATAAGAAGGAAATAGATTTGCTGCAGTATGTTTCCCCAAAACATGAAAGAAATAATAACAAACTGAAACACAAGCCAATATGGTATTTTACAAAGAGGCACAGTACTGTGCAGCTTCTGTAGAGGTGAGTCGATCTCCGTGGGTTCCTCTTTGTCTTCTGGAGGGCCCAGCTCCAGGGGTGCCACACCCTCTCTTAGATGATGCCTACTGGCACTTTGGGTGGGATAGATACTGCCCGAACATCTTCCTGAGCCTCTTCCCAAGGTGCCATTTAGATCCATTTGCCACAGGAGCCCTTTTGGCAGCAGAGAACACCTCCACTGCAGCCCAGTGGCTCTCCCACCACTGGGGCATCCTGTTACAGCCCCCTGCTCTGGTTTGTGGGGGGAACAGGCTGAATTCAAGGAGAAAGCCACCGGTACACGCTCTATGCTAAAATTGTTATTTGGCATTTCTGTGTGTCCCAGTAAATACGTGGCTTAATTGCATACGTGTCAGGCCCATAGATTTGGGAAATGATTTTGGATCTTTCACACAGTTTTCCACCCGCAGGTTTCACACTTGATGTGGTTTGTCTGTTCCACCCCCCCTGCTTTTTTTTTTGCTTTTTTTTTAAATTAAAGCATCAAAAATTTTGATATTCCCTTCAGGACTGCAGATGATCCTCTGCCAAATGCAGCTTTTCCTCTTGTGACACTTTGTGATCTGAAAACATCTGCACCCAAGTGCTGACCCTTGCCACTCTGTTGCAGAGTTCCCCAAGGCTTTGGGAGCAGTTCTCTGGTGAGGCAGAGGATTTGTTATGCTCCAGACACCCTGCTGACACACGGGGACAAGGTCCTAACTGCGAGCTGCCGGAGCCCAGCAGGAGCACGGGAAGCTCTGCTGCTCTGGCAGGTCAGGCGTGGGCACGTACAGTATGAACCTGCTTGTGCTTCACTGGGACTGGGTAGAGGAATCGAGGCTCAAGCAAAACAATTCCCTTGCAATTGAATAAGGCAAGTAAAATCCAACCAGATGAATCCGTATAATAATAGGGGCCTTTTGGGGTGAACAGCCATGCATGCCCATCAGGTAAATGTCAGATTTGCATACAGATGCAGCCACTGAATGTCTTGCTTTTTGTTTTCTAGGACCTGAGTGTGGCTGAGCTGGCTTCTGCAAGCCCAGTTCAGCCCATGGAGTGGTTATGCTACAGAAGCCATGCCCAGGTAAGCTGTCCTAGCTGTCTGCGTGGGAAGGGATGGGGCAAGCGCCATCCCACCCCCTCTCCGTGCCTTCCCAAACCTCTCTGCACACCAAACCAGGGCAGCTCAAACAGGAACAGCCCTGGCTGTGGCCTTGGCCACCTGGGTTACTCAATAATTTTGCCCACCATGTGTGTTGTTCCCCACAGCTGTAGGGTAGCCTGTGACGAGAATGGCAGGGTGCATTGCTCCAGGGGCTCTTCCAAGCATTTCACTGGTTGCTGTCAGTGGCTGACAGTAGTTTGCACGACAGAAGTAGGAATATCTCTATCCTTTCCATTCAAGCTCATTACATTTAGTATCAGCTTCAGTGTCTTTGTAATCAGATGTGGTGTTTGAGCTGGAAGAAGTTTCTCTCGGTTAAGGAATATTTTGAAGGTAACTCAACTTTTAAAAACAGTGTCTGTCACGCTCTGTATATAATTATGTAACCAAGTTCAGTGTGAGTGGTGACAGGGAGACATGGTCTAAAATATACGATAAGACAGATACATTTCTACCTGAGGGAGGTGTTCATTAGTGACAAAGGTTTATTTTAAAGTCTCTCAGCATGCAGTTAAAAAATAAACCAAACTTTCAGGTTGCTTAAGAAAATAATTAAGAAATACTTTACTGTCAAGCTTTAGCATGACTCTTCCAAGCCCTCTCATGGGCTGTTGAGCTCATGGTCTACCAGAAAGGGCCCAAACTGTAGCAACAAGAAACAAGTAAAGTATCAGAGATTCCAGAGGAGTCTGAAATGCTTACCAGGATCACTCCCTTGGTAACATCATATTTACTGTAATATTTGTTACTGAACTTCCAATCATTATGTTCAAATATAATCAAACACAACTGTATTAAAAGTATGCAAAAGAGCTCTCCTAACTACATCCATTGCACACCCTTCGGTAACACCATCACCTCCCCTCTCAACTCCTGCCCTCCACCCAAGCTAATACGTTGTGCTCGTGATAGGAGATATGGGTTGCACATAGCCCCAACAGGTCAGCTCTCACTCTCCACAGCACACTTATCAAAGTGCCAAAAAAGTCTATAATCTGTTAGGTACCTGTGTAATAGTTCATATTCTTGCTGAGAGCTCGCTTATTTGCTGAGTTTCGTTTTACCTACCTTTGTCACCACCATGTGGCAAATGTGTGAATTATTCTCTTAGAGAATATTCTAAAACTGCACTGGTAATCTTGCTAATTAAGATCATCTAACATGCATACAGAAAAGAAAAGTGTGAGGCCCAGCTCCTGACTTGCAGGATGAAGTTTTGTGTCAATGATGGAAAGTGACTGACAGTAAATGCACAAACTGCTGCTCACCAAAACAGGACAAGGTCTCATTGTACAGGAAGTGAAGAACATACATGAGATGATGATGTAACCTCCTACTTAAATAATCTCCCGCACAGCAACTCAGTGAGCAGTCATTGCAAAGGGGCTATCAGGAGGTTCGATGCCCAACCACACTGCTATAGTTATATTAGGTTAAAATAGATGAGAGAAAACTAAAGGAGCGCTGTTGTTAGAAGGACATGAACATGAATTATTACTTGCAGAAGGCACTGGCAATAGTGTCTGCACTTGTGTTGGGTTTGTGTGGCAAGGTTTTGGTAGCAGGGGGGGGCTACAGGGGTGGCTTCTGTGAGAAGCTGCTAGAAGCTTCCCCTGTGTCTGATAGAGCCAATGCCAGCCGGCTCCAAGATGGACCCGCCGCTGGCCAAGGCCAAGCCAATCAGCACCTCTGTGATAACATATTTGAGAAAGAGAAAAAAACAACAGTTAGAGAGCGCTTTTGCAGCCAGAGAGAGGAGTGAGAAGATGTAAGAACATCGGCAGACACCAAGGTCAGTGCAGAAGGAGGGGCAGGAGGTGCTCCAGGCGCCGAGCAAGATTCCCCTGCAGCCCGTGGTGAAGACCATGGTGAGGCAGGCTGTCCCCCTGCAGCCCATGGAGGAAGGATGAGGGGGTGTAGCGATTCCACCTGCAGCCCGTGGAGGACCCCCCCACGCTGGAGCAGGTAGAGACACCTGAAGGAGGCTGTGACCCCGTGGGAAGCCCACACTGGAGCAGGTTTGCTGACAGGACTTGTGACCCGGTGGGGGACCCACACTGGAGCCGTCTACTCCTGAAGGTTTGCACCCCATGGAAGAGACCCACGCTGGAGCAGTTCCTGAAGGACTGTAGCCCGTGGGAAGGACTCACGTTGGAGAAGGTCGTGAAGGACTGTCTCCCGTGAGAGGGACCCCACGCTGGAGCAGGGGAATGATGAGAGGAGTCCTCCCCCTGGGGATGAAGAAGCAGCAGAAACACCGCATGCAGAACTGACCGTAACCCCCATTCCCCGTCCCCCTGTGCTGCTGAGGGGGGGCGGAGGTTGAAGCCGGGAGGGAAGTTGAGCCCGGGAAGATGGGAGGGGTGGGGGGAGGTGTTTTAAGATTTGGTTTTATTTCTCATTCCTTTACTCTGTTTGACTTAGTAATAAATTACATGAATTCCCTCTCTAAGTTCAGTCTGTTTTGCTCGTGACGATAATTGGTAGTGATCTCTCCCTGTCCTTATCTCGATCCATAAGCTTTTCGTTATACTTTTTCTCCCCTGTCTAGAGAAGGAGGGGAGTGATAGAGCGGCTCTGGTGGGCACCTGGCCCCCAGCCAGGGTCAACCCACCACAGCACTGTCTGGAAATTTATCCAGATCTGAATAATAGCAAGCATAAAAAAGTAAATATTACTATTTTTCTTTTTTTCTAAGAAACTCCATCCTCAGACCTGTGTCTGCTCCCTGAATATGACAGAGAAGAGGAGAAAGATGATGGAGCATGTGAAGTCTGATCACTTTCTGCTGCTTCTTAAAAGCAAACAAACAAAAAATCTCCCAAAGGGGAAATTATCACGTTAATGTGCGCTGCAGAACAGAATGAGTAAGTTCAGTGCCAGTTTAACTTCTACTGGAATTTGTAATTTCTCTAAGACAGGGACAGCCTTGGCTGCACAAACTCTCCCACAAAGGGCAGCACCATGCCAGGCACTGCCAATGAGTGGAGGAGGAACAGGAAAGCAGAAGAGATGCTACAGCCTCTTAGAGGCCTCCTCCCACTGCAAGCAATTTAGAAACTACTACATACTTCATCAAATAACCATCAACCACTGAAAATGAGAGAGTATATTTCACTTTCAAGAGGAAAACAGATTCTAAAGTGTTACAATAAATCATAGAATCACAGAATCAAAGATTGTCTAGTTCCAACCCCCTGCCATGGGCAGGGACACCTTCCACCAGACCAGGTTGCCCAAAGCCCCATCCAACCTGGCCTTGAACACTTCCAGGGATGGGGCATCCACAACTTCTCTGGGCAACCCGTTTCAGTATTTCACCACCCTCACAGTAAAGATTTTCTACCTTATATCTAACCTAAATCTACCCTCTTTCAGCTTAAGGCCATTACCCCTTGTCCTGTCACTATGCACCCTTGTAAACAGTCCCTCTCCAGCTTTCCTGTAGGTCCCCTTCAGGTACTGGAAGGCTGCTATAAGGTCTCCCCAGAGCTTCTCTTCTCCAGGTTGAACAACCCCAACTCTCTCAGCCTGTCCTCATAGGAGAAGTGCTCCAGCCCTCTCATCGTCTTCGTGGCCTCCTCTGGACTCGCTCCAACAGGCCCATGTCTTGTTGTACTGGGGCCCCCAGAGCTGGACGCAGTACTCCAGGTGGGGTCTCACAAGAGCGGAGTAGAGGGGCAGGATCACCAACCTTGACCTGCCGGTCACACCTCTTTTGATGCAGCCCAGGACACGGTTGGCTTTCTGGGCTGCAAGTGTGTGTTGCCAGGTCATCTTGAGCTTCCTGTCCACTAACACCCCCAAGTCCTTCTCCTCAGGGCTGCTCTCACTCCATTTTTCCACCCGGCCTGTAGTTGTGCTTGGGATTGCGCTGACCCACATGCAGGACCTTGCACTTGGCCTTGTTGGACTTCATGGGGTTCACAGGGACCCACCTCTCCAGCCTGTCAAGGTCCCTCCGGATGGCATCCCTGCCCTCCAGCGTGTCGACCACACCACACAGCTCGGTGTTGTCGGCAAACTTGCTGAGGGTGCACTCGATCCCACTGTCCGTGTTGCCGACAAAGATGTTAAACAGTGCCGGTCCCACTATGTCGGTTCCCTGAGGAACGCCACTCGTCACTGGTCTCCACGTGGACACTGAGCCATTGACCACAACTCTTTGAGTGCGACCATCCAGCTAATTCCTCACCCACCGAGCGGTCCATCCATCGCGCAGCCCGAGGGGACTCCGCCTTAACCCGGCCCCGCCGCGGCTCACGACGGGCGGTGCTGCCAAGGCCCGGGCCCGCCCCCGGTCGCTAGGTGCTTTCTTCCTTAGCAACCGGCGGAGCCCCGCCCTTCCCGCGGCTCCCCATTGGCCGGGGAGGCTATATATAAACGTCACGCGGAGGCGGCCTTCCCTTTCGTTCCGCGCCCGGGCAGGCCTCCACACGGCGTTGTCAGCGTGAGTCCGGGCCGCCGGTTCGGGGGGCGGCGGCGGCGGTGGTGGTGGTGCGTCCGCCCGCCCCGCGGCGCTGACGGCGGGTCTCTGCGCGCCCCTCCGCGGTGCCGGCGGCCGGACCTGGCCGAGCCGCGGGGAAGGCCAAGGCCTGCCGGATGCGCCGGGAGGAGGAGGCCGGCGCAGCCAAGATGGCGGCTGGGGCTCCTGGCGGGCGCGTTGTCCCGGGCCCTCGTGGGGCAGAGGGAGGTGGGAGTCCCCGCCTGGCTAAGCTGGGTGCCTGTCCCCGCAGGTTCCCTGTCGTCGCTTCCAAAGGGAAACCCCACAATGTCCGGAGGTCTCGATGTCCTGCAGATGAAGGAGGAGGATGTCCTCAAATTCCTCGCTGCCGGGACCCACCTGGGAGGCACCAACCTTGACTTCCAGATGGAGCAATATATCTACAAAAGGAAAAGCGATGGTAAACCCGTAGGATGGGCGGCCCTGGGTGGGCAGCAGGGGTTTTGCAGGAACAGCTGAGGAAAGCAGAAAAGTGCTGATGCTTGAGCTCTCCAGCACTTTCTCTGTGGCCTAAAAGATGCAGATGTCTTCAGCGATTGAATCGTGTTACTCGGGGAAGGAGTATGAAATACGGATTTCAAAACTGGATAAATGCACCATAGCTGGATTTGGGCACTTCTGCTAGTTCTTGACTATAGTAACAAAATGTTTTTAATGTCTCAGTAGTTATTTCTGCTGCTTGTTTACATTGTTTTTCCATCTGAGCTGCATCCTAGTAAAAGATTGAAGCTCATACCAGGTGCTTGTTAATGTTGATAGGTGCTGGAATTGTGCTATGTTAAAACCGTATGGGAGGATTTTTCTTGGAATAGCTTTCTACTAACCGGGATTTTTGGAGTAACCACAGCCATGTGACAAGTTTAATGACAGAAGACTGCTATACTCTTTTAGGATCTTGTATTGATTGCTGGTTGCTCTAAAGCCTTTTGTCACCAATAGGTATTTACATCATCAATCTGAAGAGGACCTGGGAAAAGCTCCTGCTGGCAGCCCGTGCCATTGTTGCCATTGAGAACCCAGCTGATGTCAGTGTCATTTCTTCCAGAAATACTGGACAGGTATGGACATTTGTTGGTCACGAGGCCTGCAGTCTTGGGAGTAGGACTCTCTTGCGTGCATTGTTGCTTGCCAGTGGCAGCTTGATGTTTTAAAAGGGAGTAACATGAATTTTGGCTCCAGGAACACTTTTTTGGAAGCATGTTTCTTTTGTTGCACTAGCAGCTTAGAAGAGATTGGTTGAAACCCACCTCCTGTTTATGTAGTTTTCAGGGTGTCTGATGTTTTTCTTCCATATTGTCCTTTGAGTACTTCCTGTTGGATTTCTCGCATATTAGTCCCCTGGTGCCTCCCCCCTTCCCTAGTGATTCTGTGAGACATTGGCACTGCTTTTTGGGGATAATAAGCTTCTGATACAAAAGTTTTCAAAGAGACAATTTGCTCTGTTACTGAGCAAGGTATAGTAACTAGTATATTTTAAATTTTGTCTCTAGATTTTTAGCCCAAAAAAATCTGTCATAGGAGGGGACACAACCTTTATTTAAAGTCTGATTAGCCACTGAAGTTTATCTGTGAGCTTAGTTTCTTTGGAGTAATGCAAGTGGTGCCACAAACATAGGAAGATTGTGAATGACATGGGCTGGATTTAAAAAAGAAAAACCTTGGGTTCCTATGGACTTGACCTGCACACTGTTAAAGCTTGATGCTGAGGTCAGTTTTTGGCCGATGAGCTCTCAAGTGTCGGAAGTGTGCTACAGTAAACCAGATGGCAGGGTTTTCGCTAACGCCAGGAGAGGAGCTCCCTCTATGAATGGAGTTTGATAGTAGGCCCTGCCACATGCCCAGCTGGCTGATGCCTGAGAAGTTGAAAGCTGTTGCAAGTGAGTAAGAACCACCAACTGCAATTTTAATGGATGCAGCTAGAGTTTGTGTGTATTTACTACTGAGCTTTTCCTGTAGTTCCTGAAGTTATGCTTCTGGATAATGAAAGACCGTAGAAATAACAGAAGAATATTGGCTTTGGTTTTTTCATAAGCTGCTTGTTTTATCCCCCTTTCCGTGATTTGATTATGAGACTTGGAGTAGAGCTTGCAGCTAAGTTCAGGCTGTATCCTGACTTCTTGTTTTGCTGGTGGATACAATCTTTTTAACTCCTGGTGTTGGTGCAGCTATTTTTAGAAGCATTTTTATTTTGTCTCATTCTGAATGCAGAGCTGTTGGTGAGCCCTGAATTCTTAGGAACTGAAACAAATAAGTTCAATTAAATTTTGTGCACGTTTGCTGGATGACTTGGTTGAAATGCACTTTTCCTGCTTCGTTCATCTTTGCCATGGTCCATTTTGCAGCGTGCTGTTCTGAAGTTTGCTGCTGCTACTGGGGCTACTCCTATTGCTGGACGTTTCACCCCTGGTACCTTCACAAATCAGATCCAAGCGGCTTTCCGTGAGCCACGACTCCTGGTTGTTACGGACCCCCGGGCTGATCATCAGCCACTGACAGAGGCGTCTTACGTCAACATCCCCACGATTGCTCTGTGCAACACTGACTCCCCGCTGCGCTATGTGGATATTGCTATTCCCTGCAACAATAAGGTAACGGCTTTGTTGTAGCATTCAAAGCTGCTTCCTCCAGAGTGTGCCCTAGGTTGCAAAATGGATGCTTTTGGCAATGTAGGGTTGACTTGTATCTCACATCTCCTGGGGTGACAAGCTAATTAAGGCCTCTCGCAAGCTAGCAGGCGGGTGGGGAGGAGGAGATGAGCTGCACACTGTTGGAGCTTGGAGCTGAGGCCAGTTTCTGGCCAAGGAACTCTCAAGCGTAGGATGTGTGCTATAGTAACCTGGCAGGACTTTTCGCTGACGCCATGAGGGTCTTTGTGGCCCATTGAGTGGAGTTTGATAGTCATTCTTGCCACAGTTTATGAATAGGAATAAGATAAAGTGAACTGATGAAGAAACTGCTCTGAAACATTACCTTGCCAGAAACCACCTGAAAGGTAAAGTCTAGGGAGGTGGGAAACTATTTTTGTTGTCTGTCTAGATGTTGTTCACCAAAACTAACGTGAGCCAAATCTGAACATGGATGTAAGATTTGCTCACTTGGTCAGATTTTCCATTTCTTCATTCTGGCATATGTGATGAGCATAATTCCTGTCTTTTGAACAAGATTCATGTGGGGTAGTGAGTGGTATGAAAATCCATAGCAGGAGAAGTGCTTCAGGCCATGCTATATACAGCAAATTCAGATGCTGGTGAGGGCAGTGCACTGCGATTTCTGCAGAGACCTGAGAATGTGACTGGGAACTTGAAAAGTTGCCCGTTCCTGAGTCCGAGTCCGTAAGTCTGGGCATTAGCAAGCAATGCCTCTCTTGCCAAGCAAGAACCGTTGATGGAGTGCAAATATGTCTTTTTGCCTTTTATTAAAGAAAGGTGTTTTCAAAGGTTTAGCTTTACAGGAAATCCATCTTTCTTCTCTTCCAGGGAGCCCATTCAGTGGGTCTGATGTGGTGGATGCTGGCTCGCGAGGTCCTGCGCATGCGTGGCACCATCTCCCGTGAGCACCCGTGGGAAGTCATGCCTGACTTGTACTTCTACAGGGATCCCGAGGAGGTAGGAGACCTCTGGCAGGCTGTGTGAGATGTCCTGGCTGTGCTCCTGCCCTATGGTCCTGTGTGTCTGCTGTTGAGGATCGGTTTTGCCAATGTAATAATTGCACTTCACGCTTACAGTGGCGGTTAATTAGTCTTGTTTGTTGTTCGTTGGTGCATATTGTCTGGTATGTTACAGTGAGGGCGGTGAGGTGTTTCTGGGAGACTTAGGCTACGCTCTTCCATTGCAGATTGAAAAGGAGGAGCAGGCTGCTGCTGAGAAAGCAGTTACGAAGGAGGAGTTCCAGACGGAATGGACGGCCCCAGCTCCAGAATTCACTGCTCCTCCTCAGCCTGAGGTTGCAGATTGGTCTGAGGGAGTGCAGGTGCCGTCTGTGCCCATCCAGCAGTTCCCCACAGGTCAGTTTGGGGGAAGTCTGCTGGGGGATGTATGCCTTGTAGCGGGTGAGAAGAGCTGGGCTGCACTAAGTGGCGTTGTCTTTTGTAATTGCAGAGGACTGGAGCGCCCAGCCTGCCACGGAGGACTGGTCAGCAGCTCCCACGGCCCAGGCTACTGAGTGGGTTGGCACTGCCACGGAGTGGTCTTAAACTTCAGCCCTGCTATACTGTGAGAGAAATAAAGACTGGTTTAATACACCCTGTGCTTGGTGCTGCTTTTCTACGCTTGTTGGCAGGTGAAGCGCATGGGGCATGGTCCTTGGCCAAGGGTGGGAGGGTCTGTAAGCTGCTGTTTCATCTTCGGCGGAGTTGGGGGTGGCGGGCCCTGCCCTGCCCGCGGCAGTGTGCCGGGCTGCCCTCCCCGGCGGGCTACAGCACCGGCGCCCGGGGTGGGGGCTCCCAATTCCCGCCTTCCCTGGCTCCACGGCCCCTGGAGACGTGGCGGCTCCCTGTTGGCCAGCGAGAGGCCAACCGTAGGGCGGCGGTGCGTGTGCCGTCCGGAGGCGAGGGCGGACGTCACCGAGTGACGTCCGGGGCGGGGCTGGTTTTCCCGCCGCTCCCTCCGCGCTGGGGGGCTGGCGGGCGGCTGAGGTTGGGCTCGCCGCAAGCGGGGTTCTCAGGGCTCTGCCCGGGGTTCCACCGGTTTGGGGGGGGGAGGCGGCTGCGAGTGGCAGCCTGGCCGCGTGGAGAGGAGCTGCTCCCCTGGTGAAACACCAGTCCTAGTGTCTGTGTTAACTAGTTGACTTCTTCGTGAAAAATACTGCAGAAATTCTCAAAAAAAAAAAAAATCTACTTTAAGTATTTTGAGGATTATATTCCTGTGATTAATAGCAGTAATGGAAGGCAGACCCTTCACCAAGAGAAATGGGGGTTTTGCTGGAGATGGAGAAGCGTTCAGACTGATAACTTTCTCCATGTTGTGGTCTCGCTATTCTTTTTCTAACTTCAGCCATGGCAATTGACCTGTAAAGAATGTATGAAATTGTTTTCCCTTAGCACATGTGCTTGTTTGCTTTTACTGAGATGCATGTTAACAGTAAAAAACCCCTAAAGCTATGTATATTACTGTACAATATCTGCCTAAAGGAAGCTGATATTTTTTCCTGTTGTCTTTACCTATTACATACAAGGCAAGTAAAGATATTAATAATAATTAACAGCTTTTTGCCGAGAGGCCTGTGAGCACTTTACTGTTTGGCCCCGAAAGGGCCATTCCCATTCTCTTTGTGTGCTGTGTGGTTTTCGAGTGTGAGTTTCTTGCATCTCCTCGAGTTCTTTACTTTCCAGCACCCAGCAGTGGGAGGCTCCTGCCTGCTGCCTGAGGTCTGTCACCGCGTGTCAGCATGGGACAAGTGGGACTCTGGGTGGGTGCCGTAGCTGGACCGGGGACAGCCTGTACAGCAGCTGCTGGATTCGCTCCCCAGCTCAGAGGTTGCCCAAAATAACTTGTTGCCCTGGACTTTTACCCTTTCACATTAAAAATTTCCAAACTCGGAGTACAGGCTTACCCCTCTGTACTTTGAATCACTGCTATTGCTCTTTCACCATTTTGCCTTTTCTTTATCTGTTTTGTAACCTTCATGTGAATATGTTCCAGATATTGAGAATATGATGATCATCAGACAGATCTTGTGTAGGTGCTGGGGCTGTTTTAAATCAGTGATAGCTACATCTGAGTACTCGCTACTGAAATATTTCTGGCGCATTATTGGAATGTGATTGTTTTCATCTAAGTATTTCCTAAAGTATGACTTTGAGTTTTATGACAAGTGTCTTTTTTAGGACCAAGGACTGCCACTGAGAAGTGGATCCATGCAGCCTGGGAAAAAGAGGGTCAGGAGCCAGATCTCTGCATGTGGATTCAGAATTACCTTTTTGGGATAACTGAAGTGGGGCGGGAGAGCTCATTTGACTGGAGCTCTGCAGAGGGGATGAATAGCAGCCCTTTAGAAAAGGAGGCAGCCTTGGCTGCAGCATCAGAGAGCAGGTTGCAGGAAGGCCATGTTCCTCAGCGTGCTGGGGGCACAGGGGAGGCGAGGTCTCGGCATGGGCAGGGGGGTGGAGGCAGCAGCAGAGATGTGGCAGGAGATCTTACATCTGCAAGAGCTTCCCTGTGGCAAATGCCTTGCATATATGATCTATTGATCAGTTCAAGACAGGGAACTACCAGAGTCCAGTGGAGGGCTACAAAGATAATAGGGGACTGGAACATTTCTTGTCTGAGGAAAGGCTGAGAGAGCTGGGTCTGTTTAGTCTGGAGAAGAGAGGGGATGTCGTCAATGCTTGTAAATGTCTAGAAGATGGGGCCAGACCTTTCCCAGTGATGCCCAGTGACAGGACAAGGGGCAATGGGCACAAACTGAAACACAGGAAGTTCTGTCTCAATATGAGGAAAAACTTCTTCATGAGTGACAGAGCACTAGAACAGGCTGCCCAGAGAGGCTGTGGAGTCTCCTTCTCTGGAGATACTCAAAACTCGCCTGGATGCGATCCTGTGCAGCCTGCTCTAGGTGATCCTGCTTTAGCAGTGGGGTTGGACTAAATGATCTTCAGAGGTCCCTTCCAACCCCTACCATTCTGTGATAGGAAGAGGAGCTAGGAGTTTCCTAGAGACAATGGCTTGTTTATTATTACATTTTTTTCTGGGAAATGCAGTGTTGGTGTTGATGTTGAAGAAGGACAGCAGAGAACGTGTAGCCATGTTCTTCTGGACTGATCTGATTTGACCCAAGATGGCTTAGGCTGAGGTCTCCGTTTGTGAATACAATTTCTTTCCCTTGAGGGCCTGGCAGTGTTCCCTTTCCCCATGACCCTCTCTTTGCGTTTGGTTTGGGTTAGTTGGACTCGGCTAGATGTGCTTCCTAGGATAACCTGTCTCTTCCACATTTGGTCTCAACAGGAGCTAGCTGATGTTGCTGAGCATCGCAGAATCCCTCTGAAGAAATGAGCTGTTGAAGAGTCCTTATTGCCAATATACTATCTGATCAATGAACCTCATGCATGAGATACATGCTTTCTAATTCCGTCCCTAATTTATGTGGCCCCATTCACAGATGTTCCTTTTCTTCTCCAGTCATTTCTTTGCCCAAATAATCACATGATATTTTTAGTATCACAGTATGTTGTAGGATTACATCAAGGCTTTTCTTTTACAGGAAGCAAAGGGCTTTATGCACAGTTGAAGGAACTCAGGTCTGTTTGCTTAAATCCAGACTGCAAAAATGTTCCCCTCTTTCCATCTGTAGGTTGTTTTGCTTTGTGAAACAGTGAAAAGGTTGTAGGATGATTGATGATGTCTTTTAGGAGTATGATATACTCATCGGAAACCTGTTTACTAAAATGAGCGTGCAATTTGTATGTAAGTGTGTAAAGGAGTTGTGTGTGTGGTTGATGACCTCACCTCACTGCTCCTCTTAGGAGGTGTCCTCCCCACCCAGGAGTGCCCGTGTGCAGCTGGAGTGGATCTTGTAATGTTAAATTATTTTTCTTTCCCAGGTTAATAGCATCCTGGTACAGAGAGACTTTTCATGGAGTAAAGCACATGGTAAATCCACAATTGTCACTAACTCGGCACTCTCCAAAGCTGTGTATCCTGAACTTTCTCAGGACAAATGAACCCTGTCGTCTTGAATACGTGCATCCTCGCAGAGGAAGAACAGCATTTCAGATTTGCCTCGTCATTACTATGGGACCAAGGAGTTGCTGGGTCATCTCCCCACTGCTCTGTGGCTTCCAAAGAGACATTGGCCAGCACCTTAGGAAAAATTTCCTCTAGTCAGTGCTTGGCACTACCAGCTCCCAGCCCATGCAGCCTTGAGTTCGTGAAAACCACAAAGCCTCTGAGTTTGTGAAAACCTCATCTGCATAGAGTGTATGACAGGTAAAGGTAGAACAATGTGTTACATCCATGTGTAGCAATGGGAATGAAGAACAGCTTTGATTATCAGCGCTGCAAGAGGCAGGCCATGATAAACACCATGGGTGTGGTCTTGCTACGCACAATCTCATCCACAACTGTGGTTTCCTGAATTTCTTGCCTTCTGGGACACTGATTTCTGAACCTATTTTTATTTGCTCTTTTAATGCTTGTATTTTTATATACAGAATATTTATATACAGAATACTCACTGCCATTTTTCTACTGTCCACATTTGAAAGTGTGTAATTTTTATTTATACCTATTCTTGTATACATTCAGTAGTCACTGATGAATAAAACATAATGATTTTTTTTGTTTTAGTTATCTCTGTAGTTGAAAGAACATATATTTTCTAGGCATCTGCTTAAACATCAGTTTATCAAGTTCATAAAGCCTGAGTTTATCTAGTGTGAGAGAGTCCTAAATATTTCTGTCAGTGTTTGTTTCACTGGCTACAAGATCACTGTTTTTAGTGCTGCTCAAGCATAAATAAAATAAATCCTCTAAAGGACATTGGTTGCTTTGAAGGCCAGAGAAACCTGATCTGGTATAAAATTTTTACGCTCATTTTAAATGCCATTGCACTATACCCAAAAGGGTTTTTTGGGTTGAGTCACGCAGCTTGCTCTCTTCATTTTGGTTACAGAATCTTGCTAGTGACTCTTGGGCAGAGCAAGGGGTACCACAGCACATCTGTGCATCATGTTCCCACCACCCTTTCTGTGGAGGCTTGGGTTTTTTAACAGCAGGCAGCTCAGAAGAAGAGGGAAAGGGGCAAATGGTATGAGCCAGAGTTGGATGCTGAGGAATAAAAAAATTAACCTTTCAGTTGTTCAAAGGGATTATACACTTACCCACCCCATATGTGGGTTAGGTTTTGATTTAGGGTTATACAAAGCAGGGAGCTCAGCGTGGGGTGCAGCGTGGCATGTTGCACAATTTGGAGCTGGTCTGCCATGAGGACAGTCATGTCAAAGATTGGTACAAACTTTTGCCATTACCACACACAGCGGCACTGCTCGTTCCTGTGCTGTGGCTGGAAAACCTGCAGTGCAACTGTAAAATCTAGAAACTGCTGTGAAGCTCACACCTCTTAATTATTACTTTTAATGCTGAATTTGTTAGCATTGCCCAAGAAGCTGGTTTTGGTCCTGGAGGCTGTTTGCCACCTCACCTCTGGAGACCTGAGGGGATGCTGAGAGTGAAGGAGATGGTCTGGATATTTGCCTTTTGGGTTTGAACTAGGTCAGGAGGACCCTACCAACCTTTCGTCGCTCTCAGGCGCAGGCACGTTAACCAAAGTGGCGTTCTGGGGGGGACAGGCAAACACCTGAGCATCGCTCCAGCCTGGCAGGTTTCAGGTGGGTGATGGCGATGGGTTGCACGGTTGCAGAACGCGGGGGTGCGGATCGTTTCCAAGACCCCGGTAGATGGGGCTGTTATTCCTGGTTTGTCCGCGTTTGGGCTGCTGCTGCCCGCCTGGCTGGAGAGCTGGATGGGGCAGGCACCGGGCAAGGAAAGGATGGTCAAAAGGTCAAAAGCTGCTTTGTAAGCGCACCTGGGCCTTTCGAGGTGACTCCCTGCAGTGAAAGAGATCGCTCTGCCCCTCCTAAATATCCGAGCTGCTCTTCAACACTGTAGGAGGGACTTGCTACCGCTGCCGATCCTCTGGCTGTGGGGACTAGTGGAGAAGCATCTTCAGCGCTGGCCTCTATCTCTTGCAGTTGGGGCAGAGCTGGCCCAGCTGGTGCCCGCCCTGCCTCTTGCCCGGCTTTTCCACTTCCCTGTAGCAAGACAGTGGCCTCTCACAGGGCTCATAATGCACTTTTTGTGAAGAAAAAAAAAACACCAAAAAAAACCCTACTGTTTTTTTATACGTGTCCGAGTGTTAAACTCATTGCCTCCATGCTTAGCTGCAAACCTTGATCATGCTTTTTAAATCTCCCTGAGGGAGCAAGTGTGGGATGCTGCTGGCTTCCAGCGCAGAGGAATATGGTGCTCCTAATTGAAAATGCCTTGGAAAGTTTCTAGCTCCTCTGTCCTGCTTGGCTGATTGCTTCCAGCATTTCTAGAGTGACCTGTCTTCTCTTTAGTACTCCTAGAGCTCACAGGTGGCAAAATCAGGTTATACAATTCACTGCACCTGTTGGCTTTGCTTAAATGGGGAAAAATAAAGCAGCACACATAGAGAAGGAAGTGGAGTGTGTACTGTTTTCCTTTGATTGTTCTTTTGCTGTTAGAGGCTCTGACATGATAAGCAAGATAAAAAAATCAAAACACCCTCACTTCCTTTTCCACAGCATCTTTTTCTGGAGGCTCCTTTCAGCCATGTGCCTGTGCCCAGCTGGGTGAGGCTTTAAAAGCCCCAGGTGCTGGAGTATCTCCTCCCCTTGGCTCACAAGGACTGGTGTGGGGTAGGAGTGAGCACGCTGCTGGCTTTTCTTCTTGGCTTTGGGAGGCAAACCCACTTTGTCTGAACACTGCAAGCAGCCAGTGGTTCTTCATCAGCTGTTTCAGGAGGGTTGAGAAGACTATCAGCTAGCTTTTCTGATTTTGAGGGTTGAACCCTTTGAAAAGATTTGAGATTAATTTTTAATTTTTTTTTGCTTAAGTATGGCTTGGATTCCTCCTGTTGAACTTGGACTTGCTCCTGCACCTTGTTTTAAATTTTATTTTCCTTCTGTGAAAGCTATGTGGTTTTGGTTTTGCTTCAAATGAGAACTGGGATTTCTTGAACCACACCTTGAATATAGAAGCAGGAACTTCATTAAAATGTCAAGTCTGAGACTTACAATATAAAATGCTGCAAGTTATCAACACTGTGTGGTGCCCAGGTGGGGCAAGTGCTCTGTGAAGCTGTCCTCGTGCAGCGGCAGGTTGGTCTGTGCTGGCTCTGCTCCTCTGGGGTCCAGGAGATGGAGGTTGCTCTGTTCAGGTAAGTGTCAAGCCTTTGCATCTATTTTATTTTTATTTTAAACCTTGGGAGTCTCTTCTTCTACTGTTACAAGAATAGCGGATTTACCTTCCCTTCTAGTGTCCGTTTGGTAGTCTCCTGCGTTAGAGCAGAGCATCCCTCAGCTGTCTGCAGCCTAGGAAAGGCTCAGCATACACGTGTGCCCCCACATGTGTCCTGGGATGTGAGGGCTGCTGTAAGACTGCTGTCTTCTGGGACTGTGCATTGTGACTAGTGACTCTTGGGGATCTTCTGCTAATAAGATAATTGCAACACAAAATATGGAGGAGGACCATGAGTGCCTCCTCTGAGGCAATGTAAGCCAGAGGGGAGCAGCGTAGGGACCAGGCACAGAGCAGCTGTCTCTTTCCTTGCCAGGCTGAACTTAGCAGTCATGGCAGCTGCTCGAGCAACGTGTTTCTGGTACCACAGGGACCCCGTGGCAAGCGTACACTTGGTACATCTTCCTGGATCAGATGAGGTTTAATGGAATCTGCCTAGGACGTGTCTTGGTGTTGTGGAGCCCTTGCATCCTTCCTCTCCAGTGCCTGCGGGGTGTGTTTCTCATGGGGTAGGTTTGGGATAAGTGGTTACTACAAGGTGGCAGGACAGTTCTCCTCACCTCAGTGTTTGTGGGCCAGTTTAGGGGCTCCCTGGCAATAGGGGCTCTGAGCTTTGGGCTGGTGCCCTGACTGACTAGGGAACAGCACTGTCCCCAAAACCACTTTGAGGCTCCCTTCTCGCCCACGGCCAGGTGGAGCAATAGCTTTGCAAATAGTTTTAAACAGATGTTATTTTTAGAGGTTCTGCCTTGCATCCCTTATGAACACAATGGTTCATATATCTTATATTCCTCTGAACACGATGCTGGGATGTGCCAGGAAAGGGGCACCACGCTGTCTGCGGGCGGCTTGTGGCTGCTGATGTGCCAGCACTGGCTCTGGTCCAGCTCCTCTTCACCCACAGAGGATAACAATTTGAAATGCAATTAGTAAATGAACCCCAACTAAGAGGGGTTGAATAGGCACCAGGTTGGGATGCAGTCGTGACTGGGAGGTGCGTGGTGACTGGGAGGGAAATTGGGGCTGCCTGTGTCCAGGCAGGCTGTACTGGAGGGAATGGTAGCTGTGGGGTAGTGTGGGAGGAGGAGGATCTGGTTGTGCCCATGAAGTCTTGCTGCATTTCTTGTTGGAGTGGCAGTGAAGAGCTTTACCAGCTGGCCAGGACAAAGTCCAACCCCAAAAACTATTCCCTTATGTGTAACCACCCCATATATTTTTAGATGGATGTTTGGGTTTCTGCATGGACTTTGGATTGGGGGAGTGCTGTGAGCAATGTATGTCTGGTTCACCCCTGATGAAGTGATGGTTTTGGCTGTCTGGCGGACAACCAGATCAAATATGCTACTTGGCTTTGGAAGTATGGTAGCGTTGCATACACAGGTGGTGACTTGTCCTGTTCCAGGATAACTAGATTAGCTCTTCAGAGCAGTAAAAGAACTTTAAAGCTACTTATCCTCCATGTTAATGGCATTGGTGGCTGGATTGGAACGTGCCTGACACTTGGCTTTCCCTAAAGCTGGCTTACAGATTTCCACCGCTTCTGTGTGAGGGGACTGGCTCTGTCCACGGGTCGATGCTCAGGGCAATGCAAAGGCAGGGGTTTCCCCACTGCCAGCTCTCTGCTGCTGTGACACAACCCCATCCCATACGGGGATGATGGTGGGTGTGTGAACAGTTGAGCAGGAGCTGTGGAGAGGTTTCCTGGGCTGAGCCCAGCTGCAGCTGCTTGCAAAGGAAAGCTTCCTGGTGGCTTATCAGTTATTTTTGCATATACAGCGTTTGAAACACTTGTGCATCCTTCTCCTCCAAAAAGGGCTGGGCTTTCTGGGGAGCAGAAACTTGACTTGCCAGGGCCCTCATGAAAAGCCCTGTGGACCCGGCCTTGGGGCCATTTCCCTGCCACAGTGGCTGCTGATGGAGCTGGGGGGCCCACCAGCTGCAGTGGGGCTGCTGTGATGGCGGTGAAGCTCTGCTTCATGTTCAGGTGATGGTTGTACTGTTGTGCCCAAGCTACCGTAGCAACGTGCTCTGGTTACTGAAGAAGGCATGATCTTTTTATTATGGGTTTTTTTTGCTCTCTACCTGGTCCTAAGCCCCCCTTGGTACCTGACTTAAATCTAATAATAATCTTCATATTTTGAAGATCCTAAACATCTGCTTAGGCACTGAATTATTTACTGCTGCTGATGTGCAAAAAAAAAAAAAAGTCCTGTATATGTGAAATGTTTCTTAATTAGAGGGAGATTTGGATATGCAGCCTTTTGCAAAAGCTTTGGTTCCCCTAAACAGCACTGCTTTGAGGGAAGGAGGCAGGCTAGAGAAAGGGGGAGACCATACCTGCTTGGGATGTTTCTGTAGCTGCTGCTCCCCAGTAAAATGGGATTACTAGCTCATTTTTAATAATGCTCTAACTATTACTAACCTGATCTGCACACTTGATCACTGTGATGGTTTGCCCACCCCTGAGCAGCCCAGGTAATGGTGCTATGCCGCTATGGTTCAACTAAGCTGTAGTTATTTTCTCTCTCTCCCACATTGCCTGGAGGGAGATGGCATTGGCAGCTTCTGTGACCATCACTTGGTTCCTACCAGAGAAGCTCACCTCACCTCTGTTCCTACTTCAATATCTTCCAGCTGTTTCCTTGCAGAAGTTTTTCATTGCTTGTATGCAACAGTGGTGGGTGCAGTGTGTCCTCACCCCTGTGCTGGCCCCAAGGGTCATGCGAATTTCTGATTTTCTAACCCATCCAGCTGCTATGTCTGCCCCCCCCCGCAATTTCCCAGCTCTGTGGGCTGGGTTAAACAATGCTAAATCCTGCTCTGGTTCCCTTGGGCACGAGCCTCTGGGGGACCCCATCTGGGCTCAGCCCTGGGGGCTGTTGTGTCCAGCCGGTGCTCTCCTGCCTGTGTCTGGATCCCAGGAGGTGGGGGAGACCCTCTGCGGCCACCCCTCTCCTCCCCTTGGCCGCTCTGCCACCTTCGGATGGTTTTTTCTTGTCTGGCCTTTTCCTGGGGGTTTGATGCTGATACGCACAAAGCCTTTGCCCACTGGGAAATTGCATCTGTCCATCCCTGGGTGGCTGCGGGCTCACCTCCCTCTGTCTGCAGACTGCTGTGGAGGGATGCTTGGTGGGCCAGCCACAAACGCGTCCCCTCGCCTCGGTGCTTTCCAGTTTTGCCATGAATCATGAAGAAATGGCGCAGACAATGAGGTGCAGAAAATGTTTTAATCCTGAAATGTTTTGAAATTTGCTTGTCTGTATCTCTGCCCTTTGTGGATGCGCACAAATGTGGTCTCCCAATGCGTGGGAGCTTAGTGGTCTCTGCTGAGCGCGTGGAGGAGATGGGCACTCCTGGGGAGTACCACGTAACACCAATTCAAGATTTGGAGACAATGTTCACCGCTGGTTTTGCCTGTCTACAGATGTCTGAATTGAAGGGGACTCAGGGAATTGGGTCCTGTGATTGGAAATGAATGATTGCGGCAAAGCCAAGCCTCCCTGCGTTAGCTTGCTGCAGCATAGTGTTGCATTGATATGCTCTGTTTAGAACACGCTGCTGAATTCGGGTTCAGCAATGACAACAATGTTGTGTGAGAAATGGGCCGGGACCTAGAAATCCTCGGTTTCCAGAATTGCCTTTTCCCTAGGGAAAAACCGTGTCTGAGCATTTGTGAGTGACAGAGCCTTGGCTGCAGATGAAACTGGGCTGCCACCTGCCAAAGGACAAGCTGCTGCCTTGGGGCTTGGGCATGAAAAGCATGATGGAGAGACAAAAAATCCCCATGGCTGTCAGGCTGGAGAGCTGATAACGTTGCATGCAACATGAATCAAAATGGGGGATCACTCTTAAAGCCTTTTGGTGAGTGCTTAATTTTTTTTTTTTTTTTTTTTTTTGGTCAGGACATTGCTGCTTTGAAGAGGCAAAGTTTAGAGATGCAACGGGTTCAGCTTTCAAAGGTCCCTATCTGACCTGCTTCAGTGGCAGCAAAACCATCTGATTTGTGATCACAGAGAGAGGGCCAAGCATGCTGGGATGCAGAGAGGTGGATGTCCTATTGTGCCTGTGGTCTGCTGGGATCAAATCAGGGGCCCACAGGACATTAGACTGAGTTTTGGTGCATCTTCACCAGCATGGAAGCCACTGTGGTGCTCCTGGCACTAGCAAAGCCCCTGCCTGGCCAGGTGTGCTGAGCAACATGCCTTGTGGGGTGCGATAAGCTGCAAAAATACCTGTCTCCATCACTGGGAAGTTTCTCTGGGTGTGGGGAATGGCTGCTGGTTGTCTTCCTCACCTGGTTTTGTCAGTGAAGGCGTCTCAGAGTAGGTCTCAGCGGGTGCCCATGACAGTGCTTCTCATGGCTCCTGTCCCTACAACGGCTCCTGTGGTGTGCGGAGCCTGTGTGTTTTTGAGAGGTTTCTTTAGCCTAGATGTGCAGATGACACTCTTCCTCAGCACCTTGAAAGAAATTAAAAATCTGTCCCCAAAATACTGGTTTATTAGCTGGGATGAAGAACACCCCCCGCCATGAGCAGTGCTG
This sequence comes from Balearica regulorum gibbericeps, assembly GCF_011004875.1. NCBI lineage: Eukaryota > Metazoa > Chordata > Aves > Gruiformes > Gruidae > Balearica > Balearica regulorum. The sequence goes on from NC_046185.1 coordinate 118,462,182, forward strand.
TGCAACGAAAGACAGTGAAGATCCCAAAGAAAGGAGGTTTATTACATGTGAGACCTCTGTAGCTCAGAGTTTCAAGCAAGGTGACAATCCTATAGCTGTGAAGGTTCAAAATGTGTGATAGATGGCTTGATCTTAGTGCAGGGTTGGCTATAGGAGCAGGGGATGAAAGAGGGCTCAACAAGATGATTTTTAACTGCTTGTTTGGAGTAAGTGAGGCTGTCACTGGTGGTGGTGTGCAATGCCTGTTCCCATTTCTGTTCTTGGTAAACTTCATGTAAGCAACTTGAAAATGCAAACTCAGATGTTTCAAAGTTGTCTTTTGGAAGGAACTTATTCTCCTTCTGGAGTCAAAAGCTGATTTTTCTGCTTTGGAAAAGCCAGGACCCCAGTATTATGGTACGGAATGCAAAATCAGTGCATTCTTTGCATGTACATGAGATATTTTGACCACTTCGCTGGCTTTATGAGCAAACCTGTTTAGTGACATCTACTATTTTCTGTTCATTGAGTGTATAGAAAAGTTTGTCTTGCACCATGGCCAAGCACAGTATGAAAGAAATGGTTGAATGGCATTTTTGACCCTAAGAGAAGTGTGCATGTTGTCATTCCTTTCACAGCTCACATTTAGCTGCATATGTTTTGCAAAACTGCCCTTTCAAAATTTTAATTTTTTATTTTGTTGAGATTCTTCTTCATCAGTAACGCTGAACAGATGCTCAATCTTTACGTCTCTGGCCATGCAAACTGAAAACTGATGCCCATGAGAGTTGCCTGTTTAAAAACAAGCCTTTGGTGAGAAGAATAATAAAAGAATTAAGCTTAGATATTTCCTTATTTTTGATCAAGGATGCAGTATTCAAGCTAGTGGCAATAGAAGATGTGAAAAATTTGCAATGCAAAGGGCTCTTCTAGTCATATATGAATGTAAACTGTGTGCTGTGTGAGGTGTTACTAGGAGGCTCCCACTACACACGACTAAGCTTTTCTTTTTTTTTTTTTTTTTTTTTTCTTTCCTCTTGAAGTTAGCCTGAGTTCCAGGGGAAGCTTGGGATGGATATAGTCTTTCAACATATGTCAGGGGAGGAGGTGTGTGTGAAATCAATGCTAAATTGTCAGACAAGTACTTATTGCTCTTCCTAACAATAGAAAAATAGGGATGAAACCAAACACTGCTGAATGCTCCAATGAGTGTTTGGAGTTTAACCTTCAGTTGCACAGGAGGAACTGGTAAATAGGCTCAAAACTCAGAGAGCCAAATAATCATTTCTGTCAATACGAGGACCAAGGGCTGGCATTTTTACCCCCCTCACAACTGTTGTGCTCTAACACTGTGAATTGGAGTCAGGGAAGAGGTGTCACCGGTCTGCAGCAATTGTTGTCTAGCTGATACCATCGCCCTCATATCCTGAAGCCTCTGAGCTTGCAAAAGACATTGATCAGTGGGTGAACCTAATGTATTATAATTAGGCATGAGCAAACCTTGAAAAATTAATTAGCTAACGGGCAGTTGTGTGCTCCAGAGATGACAAAGTGATTTGTAATGCTCAGTATTATTGCAGGTCTCAGGGGCCTGATTCAGAGAGCATTCAAATCCTGGAATAGTTACTCATCTGGGTCTAAGTCTGTCTCTGCTTTTCTCAGGTTTTCAAAACCTGTCTGGAGTTCTCTATGGCTTCTTTATAATGTTCCTTATTGCCCTTGTATTTCTTGTGCAAATAAATAAATATTCTCCCATTTTCTTCCATGTGTGCACACACATAGGCACATGCACATTTCCAGCCCCTTTCTGTTTTTTAGCAGAGGTGAATGAGACCTGAAGCTATGTCTCCCCTTTCCAAATTGTGTTTTAATGTGAGATGAGGAGCGAAATTCTATTCCTCATTATGCAACCATTCCTTAAGGTACTGGACTCTGCAGGGCAAAACGACTGGGATGAAATCAGGGCACCGTGTCATTTCCATGCCAGCCTGCTAATCCCCAAGGATGTCAGGACCTTCCCCCAGCACTTTCTGACCAATATTTTCTACAGACACGTGGGGAGAAGGATGGGGGACAACAGCTTCTGTCTCCTGAAAAAGATCTTCTCTTGTCTGACTTTTCTCCAGTTCAATGACTGGGTATCTCTGTGGACGGAGGTGGCAGGAGAGGCAACTGCAGCTGTGTTGCATCAGCAACTCTCACAGCAAAGAGGCAAGACAAGAGCTTGTCTGTGAGACCCAGCTCAGAGAAATGTCCTGCCAAGACCAGGAAAAATCTGATGAGCAGCTTCCCAGGTGGAGGCTCCTTGGGAGAATGAGTAACCCAGACCATTTCAGCGTGCCTGGGAACAGCCAAACAGACTTTGAGCCACACACCAGGGACAGCTGTTTCTACAAATAACCCATTGACTTTTCTGTATTTGAAAGCAAAATGCAATGGTTTAATTTTTGAAGAAATTCTGAATTCTTTTATTTGAGTCTCGCTTGTATCTCCTGGTACTTCTCTAGGGCTCTGGTCTCTTTTATACAGACGTCAAACAATGAGCTAGATCTCTATCTACAAATAAGCACAGCACAATATTTAAGCTCTTAACTTCTATGAGGAATCAGATGCCTAAATACTTTTGCTGGTTTGCACCTGAAAAATGGAATCCCTTTCCCAGTCTGCCTCAAATATAACCTAACTGGAGCCTTTTGCCCAGCTCCTCGGAGGTAGACGTTCCCAGACTGGAGGTCAAATGGTCTGTGTTCTGTCAAGTCATAGGGGAGGAATAAGTTACTGAGTTTCTTGTCCTGAATTATCACATGACGAGACTTGTGGCATTTAGTGAAAAAATTTGAGGCGAGAACCTTTAATTCCAGATATCTGAGTTGCAGTGGAATTGTTACTAGCTATATTTATGGATTTGTTTTTACTAAGAACATGAGTTAATTTTTTACTGAAATTTTTATTAAGAACAACATGTACATGAACATCAGATCTAAGCTGGCTGGGATGAGTTTTTATCAACAACAGGAAGAAATTGTAGGTGCAAAGGAGCAGGTCAACCCAGAGAAGTCCTGCCATGGAGTCCTAGGAAGTCCTGTAGGTCTTGAAGATATGATCCTCAAATTGCACCAGAAGTTTAACTGGTTATAATTGGAAACTAGGCCAAAGCACTTTTAGTCTCTCAGTTGTGCTGGGTGGTGTTACTAAATTAGGAGTCGTGTCTAGGGATTGAAATAATAGTCTGTTGACAGTAGCTTGCACTATGGAAAGAGGAGCAGAGCAGGAGCCCAGAGAAAGTGGTGGTGAAATAAACAGCGAGGTTGAAACAGAAAGATGAAAGTTTGGAGGAGGTAGACTGGAGGAAAGCTATCACGAAGGACAAAATGCAGCTGACAAAATGTCTTCCTCTGCTGGTCTAGTTAGTCTACTACTAGCGTCTGCCATGCAGCTGGACAGGGACACTCACTTCTTTTAAAAGAATACTTCATTCCTCAGGTTGGGGGACAGCAAAAAACCCAAACAAAACAACAAAACCTTTGTTGAAATAAATTACAGGTAAACTCACACTGCTTTTATTAGCTGAAGAAGTCTGGAGGAACTGACAAGCATTGATGCTACAGAGCATGCTCACCATGCCTCAGTTAGTAACCACAGGGCTGTGTCCTGTACGTAGCAGTTTAGCAGTGCCACAGCTGATTTTCATCCTGACCTCTGCCCATCTCCTTCATGATCAAAATCAGTGGAGTCATTAGGGCGTACACTCCAAAGTACTATTAAAACAGCTTTGTTTAGAAACTTAGATAGTCAGTGTTGGATAGATACAGCTAGTCATGAGTGGATGATTAACATACAGTAATAATTTCCTACTAAAACTACAATAGTTCATGCAGCACCTCTATTTTAATGTCAAATGGGAGAAACATTGCTGAGCTTATCGAGCAGCGTGTGAGTAGCGTGGCTGTCCTCTCCCCCTTCCAGGGACTGGTCCCACTGGGTGCCCTCTTGGCCTGGGCTGGCCAGGGTAAGGTGGCCGGACACCCAGTGTTGGTGGCTGTGTCACGAACACATGTGGTGGTGGGGTGAATGCTGCTCCTCTCCCACCGGTCATGGGGCTGCCATCCAGGGCTGCTGCTTTGCCTTGTTTCCCGACAGGACTGGTTTTATTAGGAGACTCTATTTTCTTGTCTAGAGCAAAGATTATGAATGTTATTTTCACTGCCTCTTTTCCTCTCCCCAGTGGCTTCTGTTTCTTCTACGTGCAATAACCCAAGTGTTTGGGGATTTGTGTTTGAGTGAAGAAACCATAAATAAGACTGTTAGCCCCTGGCCAGCAGCCAGTATGTATCTCTGCTGCCCAAGTCCTCTTTGCAGGTTCTTACTGATGCATTTATAAGATGTGATAGTCCTACCAGCCATGCTGGTACACATCTTGCCTTGTGGTGGTCATGAGTAATTGCTGATTTTAGTCTTTATTTTCAGGGCACCCGCAATGCTGCAAGGACTATTTCCATTTAAATGAGTGCTCTGGGTTTGCTCCAGGAGGAATCTGTATCAGCTTGGTCTGAACTTTCCAGCTCGTCTCGGCCTCTCCGAGAAACAGCCCATCTAAATGCAGGAGGGTTATCATGGCACTAATCTGCTTTCACGTGCATTGAACTGCTTCTCACACATGAGAGCAGGAGGCTCTGGAAGTCAGGAAAGGGCTGGTTCAGCCCAAGCCTGGAGGAACTCTTTTCCTCTAGAGTGGCCAGACTCTGGTGCTAATGCCCCCTCCTGCATCTTTCTGCCCAGCCAGGGACACCCTCAGCAGAGCTTACTGCGTGCATTTATTTGCCCCAAGTCCAATCTGATCCTGTAAAAAGCTTTTGTCTTGTTCATAATGAATATTCCAATGAAAATCTCAATTCGGAAAAAGTCTGTCCTCAACTCATCTGCCCAAAAACAATGCTGGAATTTCAGCATTGTTTCTGGAATAGATGGCTGGTTTCATGACCGGCGTGGTTAATCGTTGGGATATGAATCACAACTTTGGATTAAGATTCCCACACTGTGATAAGCCTGTGTGAGACATAATCCAGTCTGAAAACATGCCCTTCCTGGGTGTCCATTGGCAGGTGGACTCTTGTAAGTAAGTGGACAAAATCTGTGCTAGTTATACTCATCCCATCCCTTGCAAATATGTATTGCTCCAGTTTCTCTATCCTTCCCAGTCATTGTTTGGTGGCAAAAGGAGCATTTTCAGGAGGGTTGAGGGGAGATTGTGTTTACCTTCTGCTTGTTTGGGGTGACTTTCGTTCTTTGTACTTGGTGTAAGTAAATCCTCCAGATCTTGTAGCATGGGGTTAGTGCTGGCTTTGTTGTTTCTCTTGTTTTTCTCCTCTTCGCGTTGCTGCATCAATAAAAAACATCAAGTTTAGTTTGAAACTGTAATGTAATCAGTGAAATGGTGGCCTGGTGTCATGGTTGGACTGGCTAAGTGTTTGTTGGTCTGAATGTAATATCTTTGTCAAGTTCGAGTGAAGAATCTGGCAAATCAATAAATGGTGACAGGGCTGGTGCCACAGCTAGGGGTTGGACTACTTAGACCATGGGACTTGCTTTGAGAAACCTGATCTGCTGGGGGCTGATGGAGTCCATCCGTCAGAGAAGCAGAGCAGCATCTTTGGTCATAGGCTCACCGAGCTGGTGAAGCAAGCTTCATACTAAAGTTGCTGGGGGAGAGGAACCTCAATCCATCCCTTTAGGTAGTACCAGGCCCTGCTTTGTGACCCCTCCATGGGAATTTGTGCTCCTTTAAACCCTGATCACAACCAATTTGTGCAGTGTGAAACAGACTATGTGCTCCTAAGTCCGAGTGTGCTGTAGGATGTGTTCAACTCTTGCAATACTTCAGGATGCCCTACACACCAAGACCCATATTTTAAGCCACATGGATGAGTGATCAGTTCCGAATTTGAGCATTTGGATATAATTTATGGAGTCTCATTTCTCAGTGCTCGCATCCTCACTTTTAATGTCACACTGATCTTTGCTTTATGCAATGCATTGCTTTATATGGGGTTGCTTCCTTGGCTTGGATCCTGCTCTGTACCAGTAAAATGGCTGATACCAATCCTTGGATGGCATCGTATCCTCTCCTTATGCAAGGCTTGATACTTTGGACACATCTGTGTAGTACAAAATAGCACAGGGTTAAAGAACTACCAGGAAAGCTCTGGGAGACATGTGTGCTGCCAGACCAGCGTGGGCCATGGTAGCAGGATGGCTTTGCTGTTTCTCATTGACACTCATTATCTGAGCAGAGCTGTGCTTTTGCAGGTGTTCTGCTGCCAGACTTAATTCGTATTAGTTCAAGGGTCCTTGTGTTATGGTCATCTGCATGTTGCAGCCTCTCCCAGTTCTGGATATGAAGTCCAAATCCTACCCTGCTAATTCAAGTCATTGCATCTGTATCTTGCATTTCCCATCTGCACAGCAGAGAGACACACCAGCCTCCTTTGTAAAGTGCTTTGAGAATTACTGGTAAAAAAATTTATTACCGTGTTGTTATTTATGGCTCTTTGCTCTTCAGCTTGTACAAAATCTGGCTGTGGTTTTGACAGGCTTATCATTGTCCCTGGGAAATCTCAGGGTCCAAAACATTGCTTGAACTTTGAGGTAACTTATTTTTGTAGGTGGAAAACTCACTGTAGTTTTCATGTGTGAAATAGCGGCCTATTATGGGATGTGACCACTCTTTGCAGTTAGCCATTAAATGCCATCACAGAGGACTGAAGAAGCATAAAATGTGCCTTCCTCTCTGTCACTAATGTGTTCAGAAGTGAAGAGCAACTCAAAAGCATATGTTGCACATCAAACTTGCAGTGCACGATATTTCAAAGATGGTTTTGCCAGATGAATACTTACCATTTGCATTTTCTTCTTCAGCTCTGCATTGGCGCGCTGGTATGCTTCACCCACAGCATTTAGGTAATAGATGGCGAGGCTACAAAAACAAATGTGTTGCTGTAGTGATAGAATCAGGGGAGAGAGAAAATTTCACAGGGAGGGAACATTTAATTTTTTCCTACCTCCTAATACCTAGTTTTCCTACCAGCTGTCTCCAAACTGCATTTAGAGGTTCAAGGCTTTGGAAAACTTCAGGCTGCCTCACGGCACGGTCAGCTAAGATGGGCTGAGCCAGTCCAGTAGCTCAGTTCTGCTCAAACAGAAGAAAAAAAGACTATCTTGCCCCCCTGCCTTCACCTTGTCTGGCCATGGGCTCCCTCTGCTTCCTTTGCACCAGACCCTTGGGTCTTTCCTTGGTGGTGAGCTGATTCAACTCAATGCATGGATGAAAACGAACTTAGCTGATAAAACACATGGCTTTCTGCCGTGGCTCAAAGGAAAACCAAAACAGGTACCAGGTCACACAGAGAACTTAGGAAAAAAAAAAAAAACAACCTAGGAAACAAAGAAAATGGTGGCAGGCAACAGTCCTCAAGGCACAGTCCACCTTCACCCTTGGCTGGGACTGGCTGCATCCTGCGTCCCGGCAAGGGGCCATCGCAAGCGAGCAGAGATGGGGACTGAGGGCGAGCAGGAGCCAGGTCGGAGCAGAGCCACTGGCTTTTGTTTTGATCCTTTCTTCTGCAAAAAAGGCACGCCAGAGCCAGGGAAAAATGAATCAAACTGGAGGGACCTGAAAGGCGATCGGGATTGGAGAGGGTGTGCTGGCAGCCAGCCTTTGGCGCACGGGGAGGTGCGTGTTTTAAAACATGCCCAAGTGTCTGGGGCTGTCTTGCCACTACTGCCACCCGCCAGCCAGTAATATTTTGGTTGTCAAAAATGTCTCCTCCTGCTTTTGTGGTGTGCTTTTATTCTTCTAAGCGATAAACATCATCTGCTCAGTGACTCTGAGCCATTCCCAGGAAAAACACCAGCCGTTCAGTTCACCACTATAGGATTTTTTTTTAAAGTAGAAAATGCTCTTATTTAAAAAAAAAAAAAAAACAAACAAACCCTAAAACTAAACAAACACACCCCTCACTGTCCCCACCCCAACAAACTGGAGAGAGGAAAAAAAAAAAGGTTTCCTGACAGTTCATAACCTGCTTGTGTGGCTCTGGCCCAGGTTCAGCATCCTCAAACCACGCTTGAGGATTTTGTCAGCAGAGTACCCGTCTCCAAGCCCAGCAAGGCACTGTGTACTGACATATTGGGTCCCAGGTGGGAGATCAGGAAGGGATACTTAGGATGGCCTTTCCTGAGGCTTTTTGCAGGGGTCTGTCTAGAGGAATCACATTTGCTTCTTTTTGCCTAGTATTAACCCAAAACGCAGTCTTGGTTATCTGGGCTCTCTGCCCTCAAAAAACATCTTGGAAATTGTTATTTCTGTTCAAGGATATGGTAGTTTTATTTCTCCTATGTTATCAAGCTCATTCCCTAGAAAATATTACTTTGTAATCAGGGCTTTGGGGCTGCTCTGCCATTTTTGTCATGACCACCCGGGACGTAAGTGCCTGGAGCACCCCTGTTTTCGTAAAGGTAACTGCATCTGCCATTTCAGAACCATCTGGGATACCATGCACTCTGTTTCTGAGCTGTTTTCTTGAGTTCGTTGAGTAACTGAGCAAATACGTTTCCATGCCTTTTCTAGTCCTTTCTCACCCTCTGCATTAGTGGCCAGCATCATCTCCAACCACCATGGCTTCCTCCCCTGTGTTTAATGAGGCATTGATGGGAAGGTCCCTCTTCCAAATACTGTGAGATATAAGCCTGCTCTGTCTTTAGGCTAAGCCTGAATTTCCTCTGTCCTTGGTTTATTGCAGGTTTATTGCTCAAGGAAGGTTTGAACTGCTCTTAAGGGGTCTTGGGAGGGAGAGAGGAAAGGGACAGTGCCACAGAAAGGGGATTTGGGGAGATGCCTTCACTGAGGTTCAAATCTGCAAGTAGTCAGGCAGATTTGGACTGGGTTGTTCAAGCCAAGCGTCAGCAATGCTGAAGCAATCTGAGTGATCCTCCCAAGTGCATGTCAGTGTTCTGGGCAGGTCCTACAGGCGTGCTGGATTTGCTATTGAATTCGTGATTGACGTTGCTAGTGCCGGTTCACAGAAAATGTAGGGCAAAGCCAAGTCCTGACCTGACTGTGAGCAGCAGCACGAGGAGCTGTAAACTTTGCTGGGAAATCGAGTAAGCATTAGCAAATGGGAGTTTATCCACTTTCGATGGGGTGTTTTAAATCTACTTGCCTTTAAAATGAGTCTGGGGATGCACCTTTATGCTTGAGCTGCTTAGCATGGATGCTGCATGGTACCCCTCTTCTCTGATTTACTGCTCCCTCAGAGCTGGGGAGAGAATGTGGGTCACTGTCCTTCTCTAGCCTGCACAAATTTTTCAATCTTTTTCTCCTTGATGCAGTAGGGTGCTTCTAGCTAATGCCAGGAAGTTCTGTAAGCCACTGCTTGAAATCCTGCTCCTGACCAAGTGGGGTTAGGTTATGTGACTGAGTGCACAATATCTCTGCTGCTTCTTGTGCTTTGTTTCCTTTTTCCCTTGTCCTCAGGCAGCTAAAAACAGGACAGTAAATTTGACACCCATGTCACCCGCTGGACCCCATCATTTTTTGGGACCAGAAGCCAAGAACAGAAATAAATAGAAGAGGCATTTTGCGTTGCGCCTGGAAAAAAAGAAGGGATTATCATGGCTAGAGAAAATGATTCCATTCAGTCCACAGAAGCAGAAAACACATTTTTTTGGGTGTCTATCATCAAAATCAACAGATTGTCCATTTACGATCCACCTGTCGCTCTTTGTAAAGGCTATTTTTTATTTAGGCTGCATTGTAGGTTTCCTTGGCTGCTACTTTTAGAGCTGCTGCTCATCAAGACCAAATGAAGCTTTTGCGTTTTCTTGTTTTAAATCTCTTGGCAAGCTGGATGGGGATCAGCATAAGGACTGGCTCCAGCTTGACCCTGTCTACACCACAGCAGAAGTATCAGCAAAGGCTGAAGACTTTCAGGGAGGAGGCAGAAAACTGGAGACTTGCTAAATGTGATTTCAGCTCTCAGTAGCTGAATGACTGGAAATCACCAATATCTAATATCCTCAAAGGCTGCACAGCCAATGTATCTGGGTGGGAAACGAGGATGTTTTAGGTAATGTGGACATAGCGTATCTCTCAGTTTGTGAAGAGAATTGGGGCAGAGACAAAACAGTGTCTTGAGGAGAGACAGATTGATGGGGAGGCTGTGGTGTGGGAATAGTCCAGACTGGGAAGGAGTAATAAAAGATATCTCTTCAGCAGATAAACTGTATTTGTGCTGTTCCCTGTCCTGGCTGTCAGTGGAGGAAAGGGCAAGAGACTGTCACTGAACAAAACCTTATTTTCAAAGGTCAACTGCTCTCCCACCACCTTTTCCGGGGGGTTGCATTAAAGCCTCAGAAACCTGACCTGCAGCCCTTCTGTAAAGGTCATCCATTTGGGGTGGATTAGTTTGTAACCTTCATCTCCTGTTTGCGGTAGCGTCTGCTGGTGCTACTGTGAAGCCTGCAGGAATAGAGCTAATAACTCAATAATATGCTTGGTAGTTCTGGGGATGTAGCGTGAGACTTTTTGTCTCCTGTGTTTATCTGATCTGATTCTTCTAAGAGTAGTATCTGTCTGTACGAGTTGCAGTATCTGATCATCTTTATTTAGGTTAAAATGAGTAAGTAGATCAAGGCAGGTAGAGGGATGACAGGTCATTTTCAGTGTAACTGGGATTTTTCTCAGGTTGTTTCTATAAGAAATTCCAAAACGTGGGAACTTGCATTTGATTTAATTTAATGGCGTTATCTTCAGTGTAACCTGTTCAGAATGAAGGATCACAGTGCCCAAGAGCAGCTGTACTGGATCAGCCCAGAGGCCCATCTCCAATGTGTATGTATGCCCGAGGAAGAGTCAGAGCAGGCAAGTGTGTAGAATATGTTCCCCAAACCTCTCCCTGTCTCCCACTGTTTAGTCTGGAGTGTTGAAAGTTGCCTATAATATGTGGCCTCGGCTCTCCCATTCATTTTGATAGCTATGGAAACCTCGAGAACAATGCAAAAAATATCTCTTTTAAAAAGAAAAAAAGAGAAGTGCCGTTGGTCCTAGTGCTGCTGAAGGTACTAGGGTTAAGTGTGGTTTCAAAGCTGAAATGATCAGACAGCACTGAAACAAATTCCAGATATGCTATTTGGAAAAAGAAAAAAGAAAGGGGGGGAGGGGGAAGGAAGGAAGGAAAAAAAGCCAACACAAGAAACCAAACCAAAACCACACCTCTTCGTATTTTTGGAATGTCTAATTTTTGAATGCCCTGGCTTGGCAGTGCTGTAAATACCACCAGCTGTGACAGAAATTGCTTCTCCACAAGGCACCAGGCTGAGACTGTCCATTTATTTCCTACTGGCTACTGAAAATTTTTTGTATGGAAGCTGTGACAGCTTTGATATCCATGAGGCTTCAGTCAGCAATGTGTTTCATCTACAAGGTTGTGTTTAATTGGGTCAGTAAATTAAATTTTGGGAAACTGGGTTGGGCATGGGAGGGGGGCTTGGAAATGTGTCTCTGCCCTCATCAGGGCTGTTTTCTCAGCAGAAGCTGTATGCAGATCTCACTAACATCCCAGCATTTTTTTCCCAACCTCCTCCCCCCAGCTAGGCACATGATATTGCAAGGAAAACTTACACCATGAGCAGAATTGCAGGTATGATCAGTCCTGGATTTGCCACATAGCTGAAGATCTTGGCAACAAAAAGTGGGAAATCGAGCTCGATGGTCTCTTGAATGACTTCATACATCCTTTTCTTTCCACTGGAAAGAAAAAAGGCCAGTTAAGGAGTGTAGGTATTTCCTGGAGGGACAAAATAACCCCTATTTTAATGATGCTAAGTAGTGCGTTTCCTCTCTCTTTCAGTGAGCATCAGCTTGCTGTTGGCCACCAAGGATTTTGACAAAAAATTCTACTGGAATGACTTAATTTTAAATTATCTATTGGTCCATCCATTCCCCACTTGCTCCCCATTGATTATAAGAATAATCTCTGCTAGGCCAACTTGCTCCTGGAGATAATACATTTATTTCCACATGTGACTCCTCTAGGAGTTCTGTTTACCCCTCTGAAATGTAAAAAACCCTACAGATTGTAGTAACCATATATTTCTGATCAATATCTTGTTGAATGTGGCCTTTTCATGGTAGAGATGACTTTCCATATGCAAATTCCATCTTTCTGAAATAATGAGTCAATGTGAAGAGCTGCTAAGTAATGACAAAAATAGCAAGCTGTGATTATTGCTTAATAAGAAACTCAGTGAAAGAGTCATTTCAAACTGGGTTGATAAAACAGATGAGAGTATTCTGTAGGAAAGTAGAACAAATCTGTAAAAGGCTGGATTATGTAATTGATCATCTCTCCCCAGCATCTCTGGGTCTGTGAATTCAACCCTACGAGTGCTATTCCACATTTTTGGCTTCTTGTCTCCTGGGATCTTGCAGGATGCTGCTCAGGAAGATGTTGGACACTGTCCTGAGGATGAGAGTCAATAAAGACAAACTTGGCTAAACGATATCCCAACTTCATCAACTGCCTTAAGCCCAGGAGAGCTGAGCTTTCAGTTGAATTGAGAGGGTGTGCCAAGGGTCTGAATCAGGCTGAGTGGCTTTTGAAGGGTTGATTGGGAATTGAAATAGCTCTTTCACGTTGCAGATTAGTCATCTCCAAATGATAGCGCCTGTGCAACAAGTTTCTTGTCAGATCTCCTGACATTGCTCGTTGACACCTGTCCTTGTTATAGAACTGAGGGAATTTTGGTCTCTTGCCTTCTCCCCTGAGTCTTTTATCTTTCTATTGTCATTCTCCATTAGCAAGTGGATAACCTAAACCAATGCATCTACAGGAACAATTTGTTCTAAGCTGGCTCCTTGCTGAGTCAGACTTGGGCCCAGGAAATGACATTATTCAATCAAATTAGACTTTATTGGCATGTTAATCTGGTCCACTGAATGCTCTGTGCAGTGCTGATTCTGTCCTAATTAAAAAAAAAATATTAAAAAAAAAAAAAGCTGCAACTCTTCAGGCTTAGACATCAATTCCATGCTATTTTCCAACAAAATTCAACACATAAAATGCATCTTGTGCTGTGGGAGTCCTTGGCTCTATAGAAGGTCTTAGAAGGAGCCTTTGGACTGTTGTTTTGCTCCTAAAATGTTTCTGAGAGCATTAGGGGTTCTCCCATTGTTTGTTTTTTTTTACTGGGGGCTGCACCCTGCTGTCCCACCCCTACTGTCCTCTGGTGCTTTCATTGGCATGTGTTGCCCACAGCTGGGCACAGCCCGTTACCTCACATTGCTAAGGATTTAACCAGACAGAGAATGGAGGTATTCCACCATCTCTGCTGGAGTCTGGGCCTTCTAACTTCATGAAAATAATTCCATGTATCAGAGCAGAAAACTGGTGTTTTGGGTGTTTGGCTAGTACCTGAACGGTCCACAGTCAAAAGAGGGAGGCAGGGACATGATGGTGTAAGCCACAGGCAGGAGGCTGAGGAACAGGATCAACAGCAAAAGTCCCATATAAAAATTATTAGACTTGGAGGCTTTGAAGACTCGCTCATGAGGGACATTGCTACTCATGACAGCCCAGCACTGAAAATACATGGAGGTTAATAAGCGCAGCACATTTATACCCACGAGCCCTGGTGCGTAAAAGGATCCCATCCTGAAAAGGAAAGGAGAAGGACAGGTGATATTTTTTTGATAGACTGCAAGGTTTTTTTGTTTTCAGAAGAAGGGAAAAAAAAAAAAAGCATTCATGTGGTGGCAAGTTTACCCACAAATAAAGACAGAGTGGACTGGCTTGTGCTACCACCGTTCTCCCAGAGGAGAAGCCGCCTGCGTCCACGTTACGGTACAGCAATCGTACATTGAGGACCAGTGAGGTCTCAGACCCCTCAGTGCTTTTTAAAAAAAAAAAAAAGATTTTTTTTGTCAGTTTGTGATAAAAATTGCTTGGGGATAGCTTGGAAAATATCAGGCGAGCGTAACCAGCAGGGAGAGACCTCCCTGAGTCTGCAGAGATGTTGTAGTAGGGGAACAGGCAGAAATCATAAATCCGTGGCAAAAGAAACCTTACTTCCAGAGGAGGTGAGGCCGCTCTGTGCTGTTGCCTATTGCTTCTTGTGCTGTTACAGCAGGGCAGAACAGCCCTGGTTTGCCCTCCCTTGGGGCAGTTTTAGGACATCCCCCTCCTGCCCGAGCTGCTCAGCTGGCTCCGTGCCTACCCTTGCATTGACACGTAAGCTCGTGGTGCCCCCCAAACCCTTTCTGATCTTCTCCCCCAGTGTGTGAACCATCTTAACACATTTTTACCACTGGAAAAAAATGACCTTATAAAACTGACAGTGGGGCAGGGTTTGCAAGACTGTTTCCTGCTGCAATTATGCCACTGCTACTCCTCTTGGACAAGTAAGCTGGCATTTTTAAATTTCTGCTTTTATAGTCAAGCATAGAAAGCCAAACAATCAGAGGAACCAAAACTCAAGGGTTATTCTAGCTTGTCTGGAAGATTTCTAACTCCACTGACAGGTTTTCTAAATATAATAATAATAAAAACAACAAAAAGAGGAAATATCTTACCAAATCATTCCCTGATTGAAGACCAAACCCAAAACGTTGCCGCTAATGTCAAACTCAGCATAGGATGGCTGCATGGGGAAAGAAAGGAGAGTTTGTTGTTGCTAGAGGTACCAGCTGTTGTTTGCTGCTGGGTATAAGGATGCTTATTTAAAGCTGGTATGAAGGGATTTCTGGGAGGGCTCCCGCTGTGTGCGTACTGCTTGAATGACCAGCAGCAGCATGGTGAAGGCAAAATTGGAGCTACTGTGCTGTGGGCTGCTGCTTCTCTCTTGGCTTGCTGAAAATTGGAAAGATATATGGACGTGCTTAGAGTTGCTCTGTATTTATATCTTCTCCCTGCTAATATAAAGCCAGCTGAGAGCAAAGGAGCCGTGGCATGGGACTAAGTTTTATATTCCAGCTGGTGCATCTGGCTATGCACTTACAGTTCTAACCTGGTAAAATACTGAACGTTTAAACGATGATAATGATGAGCTGGAGGGCAAGTGATATGCCAGATATATCCATGTCCTCAGGTCTTGCAGCAGCTGGCTGCTGAAGAACAGAAACAGAGAGCAAAGGGAGAGAAACATGTGGGAATATATGACCTCATGGGTATCTGGTGGCATTTTGCACTGTACCAGCCCGTAGTTTACATGGAGCAACATGTCTGATGTGGGTGCTAATGGTGGTAAGTCCAGAACAGGCTGCTCTAATCTATTGACAGTATTTGTTATTTTATAAATTATTATTCTAATAGATTTGCCTATGATGAACCTGCTGTTTCTTCTACATATATCCGCTTTTGCGCACACAAAATTCAGATGATCTTTGGCAGCTTGAACTACGTGTAAAGTTTTTC
The DNA here is from genome assembly GCF_011004875.1 of Balearica regulorum gibbericeps. Lineage (NCBI taxonomy): Eukaryota > Metazoa > Chordata > Aves > Gruiformes > Gruidae > Balearica > Balearica regulorum. The sequence goes on from NC_046185.1 coordinate 118,477,628, forward strand.
TTTTACATTTTCTTGAAAAAAATTAATTTTACTGCAATGCAGAAAACATGGTTCTAAGAAATGATGGGTGATGTGCTTGTATGTTTGAGATGTCCTGTGCAGTATGTCTGTTTTTCACCTAATTTGCATATACTTAATGCTGTCAGCAGTTCACAAAGTTGAGGTCTAAGATGTTTGGTTTTTATGATGAAAACTTGAAAGGACCCTAGTCAGAACCTCGCTTAGCTGACTGCTTACAGCTTTGAGAAGGGGTGGGTGCAAACATTGTTTTCTTTGTTCTTTTGAATCCAGTCCATTTCTGCTTCAAAACAAAGACAACTTCAGTGTCTGCTGTCCTCTGCCTTGAGTACTTTCTGAGAGAGAAGTCTGGGTTAAACAAGAGACTTATTCACAATATGCCTTAGAAAAAAACATGTATACAATTGTGCTGGTGCCCATGGCTAGGTTGGGTTAGACAGCTGTTATCAAACCATCTTTCACTCCTTTTTCATTCCTGGGCCAGAATGAAAAAAAAAAAAACAAACCCAAAAAAACCAAAACCGAACAAACAACAAAAAAACCCCAACTCAAAACCAACCCCTACTTGAGCACCAATGGAGTAATACAGTGAATATGTGAATCTCCCAAAGATGTAGGAGATTGGTAATGTGGCCTTTATGAATACCAGAGAGCCCAGCGCTGTTGTGCGTTACACACGTGGGAGAGAGGAAGAAAACACTCCTTGCTCCACTGCAGCAGGAGTAACACCAGCAGCTTCCAGCATCAATCAGAAGACGATGCTGTGCGTAAAGCATGCTACTGCCTTGCGGGGTGGGCAACGAACAGGAGGGTCTGGGATTTTAAGAAGAGGTATAGAAGGACTCAAAGATTTGAGGTTATAATGGCTGAATGATCAGGTAATTATTTTTTTTTTTTAAACTCAACTTCATGTTTTAACCCTGAGGTGGCAGAGAGAACTGCATTTTTGTAGGGTTCTTTCTGGGATGAACCTAACTGATCCAGAGAAGTGATGCACAGACTACCTACACCAATTAAATTATCAGACAAGACCGGAGGACCACTGGAATAATTCAAAATCAATCTGTTTGTAGCATTTGACCAAATAGCCCTAAATTACTTCTATTTTCTCAGCTATAGGACATTGACTTACAAATCCAGCTTCTAGGTCCCAGCACCAACAGTAATTCACAAATCTGACGAAGCAAGCTCGGATGAAATCTCCCACCAGGATGGTTATGTAGGTCACCAGGATATCGGACACGGTGAGCCTTACAAACTCCTGCAATTTCAAACAAGGAAAAAACATTTAGCTACTATAATTTCAGTAGCGCATTTGGGACTGTATTTTTTTATTAAGCCGTTTGTCTTTATATGACAGCAACCCTCATATAGGCATGTCATGAGCAAACTCCCTGCCTGTTTTCAAATGCTCGGTGGTGCCTAAGCTTCACCTCTGTGCTTGGGAACCAGGAACTCTGTTAGAGCCATTAGCCCTGATTGCTGCTGCCAGTGTTACTGACCGCGCTATATGTTGTGGCAGCACATAAAATGTAAGCAGAATGTTAACGCTGCACTAATGCTGGTGTAAAACATACGTACGCTGAGGGTAATTTTGATTGTGCATAGCTCTGCTATGGCTCGGCTCCGTAATTTTCATGTGGACTCCTCAGGAAATTGCTCAGTTGTAAACAAGGGCTGTGAGGAAGTGTAGAGAGGGGAGACGTGCATGACAAGAAGGGTAGAATTGCAGGTAGAAGTAAGACTTGTAGGATGGGGGATAGCTGGTGTCCCAAGGATTCAAAAGGAAAAAACACTGACAAGAAAAGGTTTAAAAGTCTGAGGAGAAAAACCTCAAGGATTTGGAGGATGACAGCTCAGTTGCACTGAGGATCAGCCCCTTCCAAGGAGTGATGGTGGCTGGTCTTTCCCCACTTGACTGAAAACCTCTTGGCCAGTGAAGACCCGTTGAGTGTACAGTAATGCATAGCCTTGTAGCTTGGTTAAGCCCTAGCTATCTATATCTGCCAATAAATAATTGCTTTTAGTTTTTAAGTTGTGCATAGTCTGGCTGCAGAACTTCTCAGTGAATGAAGAATATTGCCCAAAGTGGGAAGGTTGCAGGGTGGGTTCGAGGGGTGAAACTCTGAGGACTCGAAGGCCACCCTGCATGTGTTTCAGGAAGGTTATTTTTGCCTAATTCTGCTCTCATCCCATGGCCTCACGATGCTTTAGTGGTTGGGGGATGTGTAAGGAGTTCCCTTGGGGCATGTCCTCTGGTCAGGTTTTACCCACGTGCTCTGAAGCCTCCTTGCAATGCGAATCGAAGCGCAGCAGTAGTGGAGAAGACAGGTTCCTTCAAAGGCGCAGTCATGATCTGAACCAAAAGACAATGCAGGCATGGCTGCAAACTACACGGCCTTTTGTGCTCTTCACAGAAAGGGCTGCGGAGCTGTGCATGCCCTGGGTGCATCCAGCTGGGAATTTCACCACCATAGCTTGAGAACTGTGGCCAAGGATTTATACTGCCTTTGCACTGCTGTGCGAGAGTCGGGAAAAGAGATGCCATTTGCAAGGAAAACTTCAAGCCTGGAAGTGCTAAAAACATCATCAACAACAAACCCCACCCCAAACTAGCCCAGAGACTACATAATGAATTTCTTACGATGCCAACAGTTGTCTCCCAGCAGGGTCCCCTGGGCACGTCTGCAGGATCGAGGGGAGGTGGGGTGACGGTGCTGCCATTCCCCACAGACGAGTTGTGGTGGCCAAGCAGCGTCCAGCGTGTGATGTTCTTCACCACATCCTCTTCAGCCAGCTGCAATGAAGAGACCTCCCAGCCAAAAACGTCAGGAAATGGGGAGCCCCAGAGGATGCGTTTGGAGACACCCAAGGTGTTGGGTTTCCCCCTCCTCCCTACCAGTTCCCACCCATTATACAAGCATTTGCTTACAACAGAGTTGCGGTGCTGGCATTGGAAAGGGAAATGGCACAGAAACTCCTTCCCTTTGGCCAGGAGCAGGAGAGCAGCAGCCCCTCCAGACTGAAAGTAGCTTGGGGCACTATGACTTTTGGGGGAGCTAGCAGCCTGCTCCCCGTGAATGGAGGAGCCAGACCTCCTGCAAGGTTAGTGTGTGCGGAGGGAGCCTTCACCCAGTCCTCCTTCTTCACTTTCTTCATCGTTTTTCAGGGCAGAGCAAACCGCCCTGATTCCTCCAACTCTTCTCAGCTTCAAACAGACTCATTTTTCTGTGGATCAGTTAGATGTTTATCCTTTCCTGCAGTTATCTGCCTGCAACACGCTACCAGGATATTATTAAAGAGGGGAGGGCAGGGGAAAAGGATTATAAACTATATCCTCGGGGTCTGCGTTAATAGAAATTGCAAACAGTGTCAGATGGAGAGAAAAATCAAATTATACTAATATGCCATGATTATAGGAGACAATTCAGGGCTGTAAAGAGAAGCTGGAGACTCTCTGGAAACCCCTCTGGGCTGTGGTTCTCCCCAGAGCACTGTAGCCGGTGCTCGAGAGGATTGGGGAGGGGGGAAGCGCCTGCTGCAAAGGGGGTGATCGTCTCTGCCAGCTGCAGGGATGGGCTGCACTCGCCCTCGGCTCTGGACAATGCTAGTGAATGTGGCTTTTTTCTCAGCTCTTACTTTTTCGTTGACGTCATCCATCAAGGCCAACAAAAACGTGTAGAGGTTCCCAAGGAAGAGTGCAAAGATCCGCCCCAGCTGCCATTTCAGCCCGATGCGGGGATGGTAATTTTCTAGTGCAGCAATGGTTTCAAACAGCGGAGGGCAAAACATGCCCAGCAAGGACATGACAATTTCAACCTGCCACATGAGGAAAACGAGATTACCGCTAACAGTTACAATGATGACTATATTAGAGCAGAGTGAGGGCTGCCGGCAATGGGTTGGAGCTTTCTGAAGGATTTATAAAGGGGAGTGAGTCAAAGCGAGCTCAGCTCCTGGCTTTGCTTAGCGTGCAGGCAGCACAGCGTCAGACTTCAGGGCTGGGTTACACAGTTGCTCTTGCAGGAGCATTTTTGCTGTTATCTCAAAGGAATGAGCTCTGAAGAATTTGTTCCTTGTCAGTCCAGACTCATGAATATTTAGGTTACTTGAGTCCCTCGCAGTACTGCTTGCATCAGCTCCAAGGTTCTTATTTTAGTTTCTGAGGAAGCTCAAGGTTTGGCTTGTGCGCTTAAAGATAATTAGTCAATGCTTATGTTTATTTTCCACATTCAGCACCTTTGCTTTTGCAATAGGCAATTACGGATTTGAATGGAAGCACATCAAGGACTCAGTTTTGCAGCTCAAGAAAAGATGTTCTAGTGGTAGTTTTGTTCCTCTATATGGTGCAAGACGCTAAGTCGTACTGTGGTCAATGAGGTCATTGGCAAGTCAGCGTTAGCTGAGGCATGACTTGCAGGCTCTATCTTTTTTTACAGCCCTACAGTGCCCATTGGCCTGCAGAGGACTGTGCCTGTACAGCCGCTGGCGGGCTATAACTCAGAGGTCTCTCTTTTTTTTTCTTTCTTTTTTTTTGTGTGCTTTTTTTTCCAGGAGGGGGAACAGCACCCAGAACTGTGTATATTCAGATCTCAAGTTATCACCAGGAAAGTCTCAGACTTTAAACTTTTTTTTTTAATAGGATTTTTTTTCTTTGGGAAAAGTTCACTGAAATAAAGCATTTTGTGTGAAAGTGCTGTCTTGCTAACGTTTTCTGAGGGAATTATGAAAATGCATGGCTTTGAATTTAATTTGGCTTTGATGTATAAATACATGATAATATAGTATACATTGAAATGAAGCCTTTCTATAGGTTGAAACAATTTTTTGTATGTGTGTCAAGAGCTTCAAGATTTGAACTTCTCGTTCCAAAAACAGACATTTAAAAATTTTGACAACTGAAATTTTTGTGCAAGTTGTAAAATCTTATTCCCATTATTCAGAGTGGACAATAAAGATCTGAGTTTAGTTTTATGTCTGATCATGGACATTTCTAACACCCAGAGAGCTTTCTAGTGCAACAGAATTTGTAAGCATTAATATGCAATTTGAGGTAGATGCTTTAAAAAAATGGTCAGTGATGTAAGTCCTGAAAGCACATTGAATTTTATGGTGATTTATAGTAAGAGCAGTTTCCCTTCTTTTCAGGAGCTGTTAATCTGCCCTAGAAACTCTCAGTGAGACCAACTTGCTTCCCAGCTAAAACAAGTACAAAGGTACTGAAGGGGACTTCTGGGCCCTGGCAGGGAATCCCTCTGCCTTGGATGCTGTCCTTAAGCTGTGGCAACGATTATGCTGACGTCCAAGGCAAATTATCACAGCAGAAAACTGGAAGCAAAGTTTCCTTACCTCGTTTCTTTCATACCACCCAACGTTTTGCATTTTGGAAAACGTCTGGGAGCGTTTCACCACAAAATAAATGAGGTAGCCACTCCCGCACAAGCAGCATATGATGAGTACGTTGGCCAAAACCCGCAGGAACCTCCTCAGGTGGATGTTCTCATCCTTGTTGCTTTCTTGCTCATCCACAATAGACTCCTGAAAAAAACAGGGATGCTCACAGAATTGGAGTGTGTATCTTGCAGCACTGAGCCTAAGGCAACATCAAATGGTTTTCTACCCTATGAAATGAAATCCCATGCTATTCCAGCTATATTGAATTTTGTAATTGTGTTAAGCTCACATAAAGCTTCATACAGGCATCCTGGTTTGACTGAAAGACATCAAGTAGCAAACACCCCACAGTCCCAGGGGAATGTGGCAGGTAAATTATGCTCTGAAGTAAACCAGATTTTTTTTCAAATCCTAAAAAGGTTGTTGGGGTGACTCATGGCACGTGAGCTGGAGCCGCTGTGATTCAACACCATACCCCGTTCATATGGAGAGATGCAGTACAGGTACCCAGATTTCCCCTTAAACCTCTGCCATGGTAGGCACTGGGAGCATCCCCAGAAGCAGACAGAGAAATGCCAGTTAGGGTTACCTTGAAGCTGGTGGTGATGGATGCAAACTTGTTGTCTGCTGTCTCTGGGTTGCCAATGAGGTAGTCCCAGCTGGTGAACATTTTCCAGCTGAAAATGAAGTTGTCATCATCCCCGTCTGCTGTACTTTCGTTGGCATTGCGTGCCATCCTGTGCAAGGACATGTGTGGTGGCAAGGTCAGGGAGTGTTTCACAGAGCCACCCGTGTCCTTCGGCTTTGCAAAGTAGCACCGGTGTTTTGGGATTGCTGGTGGATAAGGAAGGAGCGGAGTGACTGTTCTAGGGGTTTGGGTGCGACTGTCTATCATGTGCCGTGGGACTTTAGGTTTAAGGAAAACTGAACAGTCAAAAGGGGTCTTCAGGGCTTTGCAGGTCTTGTATTGAAAACGGTAATGTGGAAAAAAAACTACCACAGGTGATTAAAGCAGATTAAGGATTGCTTCTACCAGCTAGTGTGTGAAGAAAGTCTATTTACAGTGCTTCTGGGGCCTAGGGTACAGTATAAGATTATGGCTACCTTTAGTTAGTTAAATTTAGTCAAAAATCACCAGTGCCATCCAATACACCCACTGCAACAAAGTTTTAGTGAGATTTTAGTAGCTGCACAATGCTGGAGCCAAAGAGCTTGCAGCAAACCATGCAGGGAGAGAAAAAGGATTATTCTTGTTAATCAGCAAAGGAGCAGATATAGCTTCTGCTGTTCCCTCTCTATTATTTGATCCCTGAAATCCTTCTGTAACTCCCACTAGAGTTCCTAGCACCAGTCCCTCAAGGAAGGCGAGACAACAGATGCTGCAATTTCATGGCAAATGTACAGCAAATCCCCGTGTCCCGCTCCAGCCAGAGGCTCAAGAGGCTCTTTCTGCTGCCCAGCAATAAGGGCCTGTTTTGAGAGCTGTACAAATCCGGGGGCTTATCCTTTCTTGCAAAGGAAAGATAACTTTTGCATGGTGTGGCCTCTAGAGAGAGACAGAGGGTTTTATTTTTGGCTTTGTCTCAGCAGCAAGAGGTGCCTTGGTTGCATCCTGGGTGCCCTGGGGATGCCGCGGGGGCCGCACTGGTGCCCAGGGACAGTGCACGAGGGGCACAGAGATTGGAGCCCTGCTCCAAACCTGCACTGATTGGTTTGGGGATGCACCAAAAGCAGTCTGGTAGCGTTTGGCTCTTTACTACACCCCTTGCACCATCTGTGTGACTCACATTGGCATTCAGGAATGTTTTTTTTGCAATGAAAGGATGGGAAAAGGAGCCTTTGACATTTGCTGTAAATAAAATGTTCCTTTGTGTAAAAAATCCACCTGACAGCCCTGTAGTGATGTTGGAAGAAGGATTAAAGTGATTTAGAGATGAGGAGGAGAAAGAAGAGGGCTGGAGAAGGAGGTGGGAGGGTTCAAAATAATGCATGTGAGCCCATGTCTGAGGCAGGGGACTGCCCAGGTCCACCCAGCCCACCAGAGCCAGGGGTGGTGGATGCTGAGGCCAAGTGTGTGACCACAGCAGGCATGCAGCCCCCTTCACCCCACGCTCCCTGAGCTGCCCGGCCAAGGCTGGACCAAGCTGTGAGCCGTGCCCACGGAGGGGATCCCAGCTGCAAGGCACAGCTGGGTGGATTTTGCAGAGAGGGCAATGCCAGCCGTACTTACGATCTTATAACAACCATCAGGCTGTAGCCGAATACACTGACCCCAACCATGAAATATGCCATCGGTAGCCTGTATTTTAACCAGCCAATTGTCCGCTGGTTATTGTAGTAGCCGTAAAAGAGCGCTGAGTATTTGATGTAGCCCTGGAAGGAAAGCAAAAATAAACCTTTGTGTAAACTGTGCAGGTTTTCTTCCTCAGGGAAGAGGTTTCTGGTGAAAACTGAAGATTTAAAACAAGAAAAATCAACCTGGAAAAATTTTTAGTGTCTCATTCTTGGCTGCTTGCTGCCCTGTCAATTTTGAAAGCCATCCTCCTAAGAGCTTATCTTCCTAAGAGCGGGAAGAAGAGGGAGAGCCTATCAGAGGATACTGGCTCAAAACTAAAATGTAGTTTTTATCCATCACTATTTCATCCTTCCCAGAAAAACATCCTTACTGCTCTTTGTGGCTGTAGCCCACATGCTTCTGTAAGCCAGTATCAAACACTCAGATCTTGTAGAAATGCTGTAGCAAAGGGGTTTCCCACCATGATATGAAACTTTTTCTTTCAGCTGGGAGGCAGCTGATGCTCGGTACCCTGCAGATTTAGTTCCTTTTACTGGCTACCACCTGCAGAGCAAATATAGCTAAAGACTAAAATCAAAGCATGACTTTCCTGTGCAAAGCAGAGCTCGGACACAATATCAACTATGATGTCTCAAGTAGATTTTTTTTTTTTTTTTTTTGCTGTACAAGCTGTTGGGCATTCAACCAGTGTGCAGATCTCCTAATTTGCGTTAGCAATCTCTCCCTATTTTTCTGTCATATCTTCTCCGAGTTCGTGTGTATCTTTGCATATTGTACTTCTGTATTTTTTGCCTGTTGTCTTTCAGCTCATAAATTAAGTGTACTTAATCAGTCTGGCCATGATAGTTCAGCAAGCTCCCCTCTGATCAAACTTTTGAAAAGACCAAAATTGAGACATAAATTGAAGCTTGTATCAGAGGCTGTGTAATGGATCTTGTTTAGAGACACCAAGTAATTTACATGGGAAGGGACCCCTGGAGGTCATCTAGTCAAGCCCCCTGCACAAAGCAGAGCCAATTTCAAAATTAAGTGCTGTAGCTCGGGGCCATGTCCAGCTGAGTTTTGAAAATCTCCAAGGACGGAGATCCCACGACCTTTCTGGGCTTCTCTTCCAGTGTTTGACCGCTTTCATTTAATCAATTAGACTAAGCTCCTCCAAAGTGCCAGGTTTTTCATTCCTAACTTAATATAAAACTTTGGTATCCCTGGTTGCCACATTACCTGCGTGTTTGCCTTGCACAAAGCGCAGTGCCACAGGGACAGGACGACTTTGCGTGTGTCTTTGCCTGTGCTGCCGAGCCTCTCGGGGAAATGCGGCAAGCCCGTGGCTGGCACACCACAGCGCGGCTGCTTGGGGCTCTGTATAATGTGTGCTGGGGAGGCGTAATGAAAAAAGCCTCATAAAATATGAAGATGATATTCCCTGAAGGTGCTAGTGAGGTTTTTTTCTCAGGTTGTAATCCCAAACCTTTGTCTTTTTGATTCATCAAATGGTGTGGACTGAAAAATGAGTTTCTCTGGTCACATCATCCAGTACGTTCTTTAAACTCCATTTGTGAGACATGGTGTCTGGTGTCCAAGTGAGATTTATTCCTTTCTACTCTTCTGGAAATCCATGATGTGACCTCCTTGTTGCCAAAGCATACATTTCCCTGGCTTCTCTCTCTCTTGAAATGTATTTTTCAGGATCACAGTATTGACTCTTCATTTTATGCCTGCTCTGAAATATGTTTCCCAATTGCTCCCCTCCTGTGGAGCACGCTGGAATAAGCATCTATTCATTTTCAAAGGGCAAGTCTCTGCAAAGGGCTTAATTTGACATCATCTGGCTGCAGATGGTATAGGTGTGTGTTGCTGCCCCATAGCTGGAGATTGCTTCTCCAGCTTGAGTGAGTGCTCCCTGGTGTCAAACAGCAAGGGGGAGCGGGTACGGTACGGGGAGCTGTATGGCAGAGGGGTTCAGAGGATTGAGCCCTTGGTGACAGCAGGGGAAGGGAGATGTATGTACCAAGCCACTGGCGGGTCATGGTAGCCAGCCTTTCGTGCAATGGTACAGCCTCATCTAAGAGCAAATTTCCTTACTGATATGCATATAGTTTATTGTCCCCCAGACAAAATAAGCAGCTGCAGTTCAGCAACACTCCTGCAGGGTTGTTTTGGTTTTTTCTTATTTTGGAGTTTTGTTTGGGGTTTTTTTTTTTGTGGATGAATGAGTTTAAATGCTGTTTCTCATATTTTTACAATGTGATGCTCAAATGAGCTTTTTATTCAGTGCAGTGTTATTCAAAGTGTTGCCAATTCACCTCTGAATTTTGGATTCTGGCAAGTGAATGAAAGTGCTGGGAGAGCAAGAGCTAAAAGGATCCTCAGCAGAAAATGGGTGGTGAATGAAGGTCTGGCCCTGTCAGGTTCCTGGACGCGTCAGTGTTTGAAGCCTTATTAATAAATTAATTTAAATAATCTGGCTTACATTAAAGTAGTTGTTGTGGGTTTTTTCTAGCTAAGGAAATTGTGATGGGGTTTATTACAGAAGGACTGGGTGCCACACTTGTAATATGTGGGCCAGCACCAACAAGCATTTAAAAAATATTTTCAGAAGTAGCAGCTTTGAAAGTCAGATCCCAAGGTATTGGCCACAGCAGAATCTCTTCACTCCCCCGCACACATCTGTTTATTTTTTGGGCTGTCCCCTAAAACCACTTAATCCCTTTGGCCTAAATCTTCAAAGGCAAAGAGTACCTGGCGGGGGGGAGGATCTGAGTCGAGACTGCAGCCAAGGGTGGGCGGCTGGAAACTCGGTCTTTCCCTTTGGGTACAAGTCCTAAATTTTGGTTCTAGCTTTAGGGTCATATAAATATTTCAGGGTAACAGGGATGGCAGAGATGTGGGGAGCAATCCCCTTCCTAAGGCTATGAGTGAGTTCAGTGCTGTGGCAAGGTGGTCCCTGCCCGCGAAGGGGGTCCGCAGCTTGAACGCGCCTTCTGGGTGCCTGGGTCATTGTAGCTCTCGCGTTTCACTGGCGTGCCGGCTGGCTTTCTGGTTGGAAGTAAAATGGCTCTTCTGCATACAAAATTTTTTGTGTTTTTCAGAATAAAATTCTACATCGTGAATGTGAGATGATCATGTAGATTTCTATAGACTGTTCTATGTAGATTTAAAATACAGCAGAAATTTATTTATTGGGTGTTTTTTCCTCTGAAAAAGGACCTTTTTTTTTTTTTGCCTCAGTTCACGAGTCAACTCTGTGAATATGTTTTAAGTGAGTTGCACCAACCTCATCACCAGGCAGTTTGCATAGTCACCTGCTTCTACTGATGCTCGTAGAAAAACATGACTTTGGCTTCTTGTGCTTTGTGAATAAAAATACTGTGCAGATAAAAGTACATGGGATTCCTAAATCTGCTTTGACTTCCTTCAGTGTGGAACTGTATAACTCAACTGGCCTTAGTGGATTTTACTTTGTCCTGTTGCACCTCATTAACCCCAGACAGATACATTAGCCAGCTGTGTTGGGATGTGATATGTCCCCTTTGGAATAAAAGTGCATCTGCTTTGTTTCTGCAACACTGAGAAATATATGCATGTGTGTCTTTGTGTGTATACGCACACACATATGACATACGCCAGCTAGCACATTTGTATAGGGAAGTGGTTCAAATCCATATATATGCAGGTGCCTGCATGTGCACATGCTGTTTTGGCCAGAAATCAGTAGAGATCCACAAAGATTTCATGGCAGCAGGTGTCTTCATACTCTGGAAGAAATAGGTGCTTTGATAGTGTATCTTAGAACAAATTTGTCCCTGTAGCACCACTAACTTCTGAAGGGTTGTAGTAGGTATTCAGCTGATCTCTTATGATTAATGCTCCTGTACTTACCTCAAAATCCCAAAGAACTGAAAAATCCATAGCTGTTGCTTGTTCAGCCCGGGGTACGGTTTTCCTCGGCATGCTTCCATATGGCATTCCCATCAGGACCTGGTGAACGTTAATAACAGCGATGCATGTGTAGTGTAACACATTGTACAGGTTTTAGCAGTTGTTTTTTTTTCTTAATGAGTCTCTTTTGGTTGATTTTAATAGATATTTCATTTCTTAATACCGGAGCAGCAGTCTAAAATATTTAATTCCACTCAGATAACCAGAGGAGTTCCCTTTCCCTGGTAACATCCATTGTACAGGAACTATTTTGCCAAGGAACTGTATCTCTCAATGAACGGCTCCAGTTTAAATGTCCTTAGTTTTAGGAAGAAGTTCTTTGCTTGAACTTCATGGGTCTAATGCAATAAAGGGATTAGCTTTATCTATTTATGCAGGACTCCTCCTTTGAGAAGTCAAGAGCACTGGGTTGAGCTTGCGGTGTATTTTGTATTATATAGTCTTGAATTGAAAAATGATCTCAGGGTGAGGTGAAGGGCAGTTAGGTTTGGGCAAAAGAGCATCTGACAAAATGATGCAAAGAGCAGTTTTCATGGCACAGCCTCTCCTGATAGCACCACACAAAGCAGGTCTTGTAGCAAGTCCAGCAGCTATTGTGGTCCGGACAGAGAACGTCAAGTGCTATGGAGAGTTAATAATATATCTACAAGTAGACTCTGACTGGTGTCCATACCAAGATATCTCATTAGCATTCATAGCCTAGAAAGGTCCTAGCATATCATCTATCACTTATTTTTTAGGGCTATCTAATTAATTTCAAAATCATTTATGATTAAATGTTTATTGCCCAGCTACTCTCCATATCGTAACAGCTCAGTAGGCAATGAGTAACAGTATACATACTTTAAAGACGAAATCTGTTTAGTCTTCTACCATATGCATAGTTGCTAACAAAATACATTTGTATTGTTCAGTGCTAATGGTTATGTCTCTTCATCCTGGGAGGAAACAGAGCTTTTATTTTCGATAGTGTGAACAACCACATTAAGGAGAACAAAAGCATGGTCCTCAGGAGAGACTCTGTGCTGCATTTTTGCTACATAAAAATCTGCATTGAACAGAGCAGATGCCATTGTCTGCAGATTGCACAGCCTTTAAAGACAGCACTGAGTAATTTAGCCAGAGCTGTAATGGCTACATTAAAGAATTCTTGAATAAACGATCATATAAAGTTGACTATGAGATCCTTTTCCTTCTCCACGAACAGCGAGAAATAGAAAAACTAAAAATAAAACTCTTCCTCGTGAATCATCTGAATTAGAAGTACAGAAAAGGGATATTTCCCAAACAAATGTTAGTTGGCAAAATGCTTGGGAAATTATTCTTTCCCGTGACGGCTCCTCCTGCGGGGCTCTGCGGTGTCTGTCGCCCCAGGGCCGTGCCCCTCAGAGGGCCCAAAAGGGGCTCGTGTGCCTGAGGAGAGGTCCTGGCAGTGGCACCATCCATCAGAAACCCAGGTTTTCCACTGTCGCCTTATCCTTGTGTCTGTGAAAGCTCATGCAACTGCACGTTGTCAAAACTGGACTCGACACACCCAGTGAGGACTGCATTGCAGCTGGCAGCCCTGGTCCTTGGTAATTACGTAGGAATCTACTTCACCACCTGTACTGTGATTTTTGCAATGCAGAGAGGTGAAGGAAATGTTTGGGGAGGTCCCATACTGCAATGAGGATTTTCTTAATCAGTTTCAGAGCACAGTCCTATTCTTACAGCTCTTACGTACCTGAGCTTGTGTGTATAGGATTCCTAGATCATATTTTTCACTTTAGTCAAAATGTAAAAATAGCCTCAGGTTAGATTTTTGAGCTCCCTTTTTTGCTGCTGGATGGGCAGGATCTTTGATGGCATTTTAGGTCTCCTAATTTCAATCTGACTTTTGCTCCTGTGTCAGTAACAGCCTTGTAAGTTATTCTTTGTAAATAATCACACTTATACATTCAATTTTTCTAAAGCACTGCCCATTATAAGACACTTGTTTGTGCTATCAATCTCACGTTCCTGTTAAGCAATGGGCAAGATATTACTGAAAGGAAAATTAAGCACTTACCTCTGGAATTATAACCAGTCCGAATATTAACCCAAAAAGGACAAGATTTACTCCGTACATCCACCGCAGAAATATGAAGTAGGAAGCAACTGAGGAACCAAAGTGACCTTGAACCAGAAGACACTTAGTGGTTAGGAGTCTAGGAGGGCTAAACTATCCTCAGCAAGACGCGGACCCCTTTACCCTCAGGTCTCCCCAGCGTGTTGCCCAAGACCCTCCTGACAGTCCCCACCACTGATGGAGATGGCAAAGCCTGGAGCTGCCTGGGGTGTGTGCTCCTGGGTTGGTATCAGTGCCCGGGGCAAGCGGAGACTGGGGACCAGGGAGCTGGAGAGTTGTTTGGATGAAGGCAAAGCTGTCTTACAAAATGTCTCACTGCCACTGCGCAGCAACTTCCACTTACTCTCCACTTCTTTTATCTTCATCTCCCAGGGTATGCACTGGGTTTTAAAATTGTCGAAGTCTCTCTTAAATTTCACCCATTTCTGAAACAAGACAATATTGCTGTGAACAGAGAGGAGCAAAGAGGGAGGCCGTAGGGCTTTCTAATGTCAGGGTTTGGTAGCGCTGCTAGGAATGGGTGTAAAGTCCAAAGCAAAAACTCTGGTCTGCGTCTGATCTTTTGGACTATTTCAGAAACTAGGTTCAATCTAAAAGGCCCCCCCACCCCCAAGTGTCTGCATTCAATATGTGAATTTTAACCTTTCCAGGCTTTCGGAAAGCTGCAGTTGTGCTATGAGTTTACCTTATTATATAGGGGTGGAAAATCCAGACCTAGCCATGGACCGAAAGAATTGATGCAGAACCAACTCTATTTAAAATGAAATTTAATCTGATAAAATACTGAGCTTTAATCCTTCATCAGACCAGTGGCTAAACTCCCATTGATTTGATCATCTCAGGCCTGGCTCCATTTTTCACTTCTCTATATAATCTCCATGACAACATGCATCTTGGCTACCAACTTCAGTCTTACAACACAGTCGTCATTCTCCTTGTCTCATTAATGAGGAAGATGAAATTTTACACGAGTCCATGGGACAGTGCAAGAGTTTGGCATGGCCTCTCTCCTCTTTAGGGGTACCTTGTCCCACAGTTTTGGAGGTTGCAACCAGAAAGCCATGTTTTTCCCTGCCCCTGCAAATCCTCCCTTGCTTCAGGGAAGGTCTCAACAAGATTCAGGTGGGGGGAATTTCCCCCTGTTCTTTCTGTAATCATCACAGATTTGAAGTTGGCTACTCCTTTTTTGAATGTGGGCAGGAAGTTGTATTCTGATTTCCTGGTGTTTCTTCTGCCAAATATGGGTCAATAAACTCTACTAAAAATGGGCTGAATGGATAACCAGATACCCAGGCTTTTCCCTGACATCGTTGCAGCACTTACCTTTGCCATCATCATCTTATACGCGTACAACTTTTTGCCCTTGCCTTTTCCCAGAGCTCCTTCAAACTTCTCTACAAAAGCTTGTGCCTCCCTAATCAGAAAACAAACAAGTGCGTTATTTAAACAGCAAAGGGGTCTTTAGCTTTTCACCTCTGCCTGCAGTGGTGGGAAAGCAGCCACACTGCCCTCCCCATGTGAAGGCAGGGATTTGGGCTCTCTGCACCCCGTGCTGTGTCTGGGGTGGTCTTGCTCTGCCATGCAAAGCTCACATGCCCACCCATGGCTAGCCAACAGGTCCCCAAAGTGCTCGTGCTCACGCAGAGATGTGTCCCAAATCTTGCTCCCTGCTTTTCCCTGGGTGTAGACCAGAAGCCTGCCTGTTCATCTTGCTCCAGAGCTCTCCCACCCCAGCACGCCTACTACAATTTCTTTCTCCATTGGTCAAGAAAAAAACCCAAACATTTTCTACTGAAACAAATTCCAAGAGGATGCAGAATTTCCCTACATGAACACCTTCCCATATCAGAGATCTACAAGTAGCTCAACAGGAAAATCTCAGTGCCAGAGAAATGAGCATATGCTGGTCAGGAGTAAAATCAAGCTGCAGATTGCAATTAATTTTAGAATAGGTTTCTAAAGGAAATAAAGAGAAATGAACCTAGGTAGATGTTATTAGATGTTAGAGTACGCTGAGTTTGTGATAGGATTGTCATATATTGATGTTGCTGATACGGCATGAGAAGAGACTAAATTTAAGGAGTTGGGAGATCCTTTGCAATCCTAAGCCTGTGGGGAAGTTGGACTTCTACTTGGTAGAAATAGTTGCCTAGTTCAGCCCTGTAACCTTGGGAAAATCACCTGTAACTTTATTTGCAAACCTAAAGAGAGATTTCTAAGTCTTGCACATATTTTTTTACTCTCTTTGTGTTTCATATCCCTCATGTGTGCAATGGGGCTAAGCCTTTCTTGTCTCAAGGTAGAGACCGTGCAGCCAAAATACCTAACGAATGTACAGCACTCAGAGAGCCTTTCTGGAGACCCCTGCACAAGCAATGCAACGATTTCATTTAGGTTCATTAGCAGGTGGTAAGGATCGCCGTGGTTCAGGGATGAGATGAAAGGATAGAGGTGTGTTATTAAACATGATTCTAGGCAGAATTTTAGCCCGGATCCTATAGCAAAGGGAAAATATGTCAGAAATAATATCGCTTTGCTTTTTTCTTCCTTTTCTTGCAGAACTTTGGACTTTCAGGGTCATAAGACTTTATTTGTAATGAGCTCAAGCTTATAGCATGCCTGTGAGATAGAAAAGCTGCTTTAATATAGTTTTCCTGCGTAGATATTTACCCAGATTTTTAGAAATAATTGGCAATATTCAAGCCTCCTGATTTTAATAAAAGATGGAGCCAGTCTTGGGCTTCAGGGTGTAAAAGAGAGAAGCAGAGACACCCGATGACTGCCAGCCTTCACAGTCTGGTCACTGCAGCTCTGAGCAGCCTCTTGCGAAAGACAGAGGGGGGACATCACCACTCCCGATGGGACTGTGCATACCTTTCAATGCTATTTTTAAAGCTCTCCTGGTAGAAAGGGGTTTCAGATGATTTTTAACCAATAGAGCTGAGATTTGAAACATTGCCTTGACCTGGGAACGGTCCTGGTGAACCCTGCCCCGCTGCCCCCCTTTGCCCTGCACTAAGGGATCTTTGCAGCTGCCCCAGTTGTTCTCACGTTCAGCGTGGACTAGGTGGCAATATTATCTTTGCTCCATAAACCTCTGCAAATAATATTTTTTTCCAAGCAGCACTGTCTCAGGAAGTGTGAAGTAACATGGCACTTTGCCGCTTTGATTTCTGTTTGACAATGGGCATGAATAAGCAAACCAGGGCACAGAGTTTGCTTTAACAAGTAGCCTGACAGTAGTGAGTCATTTGGTTTTAAATACAAGGGTAGAATGACCTGGCTGTGGGTATCAGTTGAACAGATTTGCACCTTGCCCGTTCTTTGGTTACAGAGGCTGAAAATCAAATTCCACATTTTAACTCTGAACATTTAAGCCCAGACAGGCTGGCCAGGCTCTGCTGGTCACTTTTTCTGAGACCAAGGTGTTAGAGTAACGGCCGCAAACAGGCAATTTCTAGGAAAGGCAAAGTGCATCTGACAGCAAAGACCGCGGGGGTGTGGGTTCCTGGTGTGATGGGTACCTGAGCACTGAGAGCTTCTTCACCATCCTCCAGGGCTTGTTCCTCATGGTGGAAATCAGTTTTTTCTTTTGCTCCACCTGCTCCATCAGCATCGCGAGCTCTTCCTCCGACAGTGACTCCTCATCGGATGAGTTGGAAGAAGCAGAAGTAGTACTGGGGAAGATGCAAAACAAAGGGCACAAAACAGAAAAACTTGCAGGAGTTAGAGGGAAGGTCTTGCTTGGGGTGGGCACGGTGCCACTGCCCCTTGGGGATCCCACTCTGACGTGGGCACAGCGCCTCATCATTCCCCGGCTTGGTGTGATGCCAACGCAGGATAACGAAGAGGTGATTGCACCCCACCATAACTCACCCAACATTGTGCTTTGGACCACGCTTCAGCTATAGAAGCATTGCCTAGGGCTACAGCTGGCTTTGGAGAAATGTTTTTCACACCTTCAGAAGGAAATGGAAGATAAGGGGAGAAGCAGAGGGTTGGGACAAGCAAGATTTGGAAGAGAAAGAGACTTGAAAACCTGAGAGATCCATTTTAACCTGAGTGTTTCCATACACCAACGAAAAAAATGTGCCCAGGTCTGAGTCGTGCAAGCTGTCTTGTTTAAGAGTGCTTTTCTACACCCTGCTGTAGGCGCTAGGACTCCACTACATGCACAGATCCGATCCTGGCTGAGAAATGATAATGACAGAAGACCTTAGAAGCAGTTTGGTTGTGTGGCATTTTACACTACTGTTTTCCACTGTTGCACCTCTTTTGGGAGAGCAGTGACTTATTCACAGTCTATTGGGTTTGCAGTTCTGACCCGTACGCCACTGGCACATCGATACCACTGCCAGTCTGACACAAGGCACGGTACTCAGGGATTGTTTAATTACCTGTTTTTCCTGGCTGTCTTCTGTTTGTTCTCCCCCTCCTTTCCTTTCTTGTTTGTTTTACTTTCTTTGTTTTCCAACTCCTTTTGATCTTTGGTAGGAGACTTTTTGCCTCTCTCTCTCTGCCGGCTTCCTTCCTCTCCTGCCGTTTTTCCATCACTGTTTTTTCTTTGGTAGATTTTTCTCCTAGAAGCTCTGTTTTGTTGACTACAACTGTCTTCCTCTTTGCTCTCATCTTCTTTGTCTTTCTCCTGCTTTTTCCTTTCAAGTCTGCTTGCTCTCCTGGTTTCCCTGAGGGGCTGTTTCTTAGGTGTCTTGTGCTTTACTTTATCATCTACAAGGGATAAAAAAAGTCTGCTTTGGGAAACACTTAGCTTTTCATGCTGGCAAAATAAGGATTCATCAGAAAAGTGCAGGCAGCCAGGATGCCTGATGCAAACCCTAGCGAAGTCAATGAGCAGATGCCTGTTGACCTTGGTGGGCTTTGTTGTTATGCCCCATCCAAGAACCGTGTCCAGCATTTTGGTTATGCAACGCCCATTTAAGACAGTGAAACTCATTTTAGCACATCAGTGGCTGGTATGTGACCGTAAGAAAATTGGAAATTAGTTACAAATGCAAAAGCCCATCCATCAGAGAACACAGACAGATATCTTTCCAACCTGTAAACACACCAGAGCAAAGGAAAGAGCAAGTGCAGCCAGTTAAATAGTACGTAGTGTGTTTGTTGGTGCAATGTCCTTGAAAGCTGTTTACTTTTCAAGGCTGTGGATGGAGGTCTTCTATTTATAAAGAGAAAAGGCACAGCTTAGGCAGCACCAGGTCTTGTTTCTCTGAGTTTTCTTTTCTATAGGAAGGTGTATATCCAGAGAAGAAAAAAAACAGATAGCCTCTGATGCACATTTCATTCTTACTGGCATTGCAAGATAAAAAAATAATTTGTCCAGAAGTCAGAAGTGCTTCTAGTTTGAAGGACTGAAATGGAGCATGATTTAATTGCAGAATACTATGGAAAGGGGAAAAGATTTAATTGCAGAATACTATGGAAAGGGGAAAAAAAAAAATAATTAGAAAACCCTCAAGCCCCTCCACCCCTTTTACCACCAAGTACCTTAAAATCAATAGTAAGTTTTTCAGATTCTTTTGCCTTCTAATTTTCCAAAATTTCTTACTAATGAAAATAGAGTGTTAAAAAAAAATAAAATTGTAATGTTAGCATTTTCCCCACGGTTGGAGAAATTGTAATGGAAGAAGGAAATTGTGCTGGAGTAGGATCCAGAGTGAAAAATGAGCAGCCTAAAAGTCAAGGAAAATAGAAGCAAAAAGAATTTGAGTATTTGCTTTTTTGTTTTGGTGAAAAGTTAGAAATTAGTAACCAGCAAATAGCTTTTGCTTGCTAGTGGTAAAAAATTAGTAGGCGGTGGTTGTCACACTTGTCACTGGGAATAAGAAGGAGCTTTCAACTTATTTCTCAAGAGCCATTAGGTAGGTTTCAGTTACTATAGAATGGTGCATCTCAGCTAAATTTCAGTTAGTGATCTAGGTCAAAGGAACAGCTACTCACTTTAGGAAAATGTTCATTTTGGGCAACCATCACAGTTTTAATTTGCAAGCTATCAAATATTAGCTTAAATGTGGAGCATTCATTTGTTATTTTTATCTTATTTCCTTGTTTGCCTGTATGGGAAAGGTGGATATGATTTAAAAAAAAAAAAAAATCCCAGTCATTTGCTAATTACTTTCTCATATTTTATGGATTGTACAGACATGGCCGTGAGCCAATTTTGCAGTGGCGTCTACAATCATATCACCTATCCAGCGCTGTTATGATCTTGCCTCTTTGCTATCTCTCTTTATTTAGTGTTATAATCTTACCCTTTAGCTATTTCTTTTTATTTACTAAAAACACAGGGTTAAAGCTGTTTTTAATCCTGTCACTGGCTCTTTCTGATTTCCTAACAGCCGTCAGTCTGCCTCCAATCCATTTTCATTTTTATCTTCTCGTGGTCACGATTAATCAAGATACCAGCGTGTTATGGTTTAAGCAAGCATTACAGGGAGGGCAAGCGGGACCTCGGTGCGGTGCAAAGCAGTCCCAGCCCCGCATAGGGTGATGCTTTACTGTCATGCCTGGTTTAGTAGGGATGACTGCCAAGGGACAGGGGCTCTGACAGCCTCCTACTCTAGGAGCGTGGATGAAAGGGGACAGACTGCTTAATAATGGTAGTTTACATATCACTATTATAAGTCAGACCTCAAGGGAAAAATCTGCTTGCTCACAAGTAGCTCATTAAATGGTTCCTGTTGCAGAGCAAGTCACAAGCCAGAGAGAAAAAGGACAGGTATTACCTCCTGTATTTCAAACAAGACAGCATTTTTTAATCTCTACGTTACCTTCACTCTCTGTGTCACTTTCGACTTGTCCATCAATCTCTATTCCGGCTGCAAGACAAAGAACAAAGAGTAATTGCATTTGTTGCTGGGATTTACACACGCGATGCTTTACACAGCTAGTCCTTAAGTGCCAGCTGAGCTTGGCAGAACGTCCCTTGTTGTTTATACATTATATTCTTTTCCTAGAGTGACACTCTTAATATTTACTTTAGTTTGGCAAATTGACAAAAGTTCCCTGCATGAGCAAACTGAAATTGCATGATCTTTGAGAGATGCAAAATGATGTGCTTGGAAAGTCATGAGACATTTTCTCAAGTATTTGGCATCATCCAAACTGAAATGATCTCATAGTGATACCAACCATCTTCCATGATGACCTGTAAAGCACATTTCTTTTTCTTCCCCATGAGAGCCTCCCGTCTTTTGCACAGATACCGTAGCCGCTACACTGTGCACGCGCACCCCAGTTATATACAGGTTACTCTCTCTTCCAGTGCCCATGTGCTTGTCTCCTGGGCACTGCAGACAGACGGACACATCCAGCCGCCGGTGACCTCCTGCTTGTGAGCCATGCGGGCAGGGGAGGCAGGGAGGGGTGGGAGAGGCAGGGAAAACCTGGGCTCTGCCTCAGCCCACCCAAACACTTTCCCTTCGGCTCCCTTCTCCCTGTGAAAAAGCACCTGTTGGCATTACATTGCATTTCATTATTTAAACATGAAGGAAAGCCCTTTGGTGGATACTTGGTGGTATCGTATGAAACACAGACACAAGTCACGTCTGGTTCTGACATAAGCATGTGGCTGGAGGCTTTGAAAGGATCAATTTTCTTAATGCCATATTCTTTACTGACCTGTGTCAATCTGTGTAACCCTGTTAGCCATTCTCCTGCACTTATTAAACCTCTCAGTGCGGTGCCCCTTGGGGCACGGCTGTGGGTCACCTTTTGTCCTCCATGTGCGTTCTTTGTAGGGGACTCATGAGCTAATAGATGCAGCAAGGAGTCAGGAGTCAGGACACCAGGATCTCTCTTTCCTTTGCTCCTCTATTCTGTGTGACCTTAGCATACTCATTGCACTTGCTGGTAAAATAGGATAGATTTTCTTTCTAGGTGCTCTGAGGCTTAATTAATTAATGCGAGACCCTCATTCGGAAGGTCCTTTAGTACCGCAAAGTATTGTATTTCATGCTTGCAGCTTGCAGTCTTTCAATGGGCCAAGTATAGGTCTGTCTGAGCAATCTCTGGTGTAAAACCTGCAGTATCTGCCCCAGCTGTAGCTTCCTCAGCGACCTGGTACATCCCCAGCGCAGGGTTTCTCCCATGAGCACGCGGATTGCGCAGGAACAGTTTCCGAAGAGGAAAGTGACCTCGTGTCATCCATGAAGTCTGCGACAGACCCCTGGGTTGCGTGGGCATCCTTTGGGGACCTGGCGTGGTGACAGTACACAAAGCCTTTTCTCTAAGTGTTGGCAGAGAGACAGTTAATTCCCCCCCCTTCCCTCCCGAAAGAGAGGAGTGTTGTGGAGACCAACTTGAGGCACCCTCGTACTCTTGCAGATGACTCCTGGTCTGGGTCCAGTGCAGCACCCGAGGAGGTGCCGACCTGAACAGGAGACTCTCTGCTTCTTTTTGAGTGCTGAATTTTGGTCCAAAGGCACCTTTCAACTATTTTAAGTCCAATCCCATGGATTGTGTGATCTGCCTTTGACTTTAGCTCAGCTTGCCTGAGCTAAATACATAATGTATGGCATATGCCCATACATTATTAACAACTCTAACCCAACAAGTTCATTACACAGGGCATTTCCACTGTGTGTTCCCCACACCAGTGGGTCTGACTGGGGCTGAAGACAGCAGTAGTGGTCTTTGAAGGTCTTCCCAGTGAACAAGTTTCACCTATAACCCTATATGTCAATGTGGCAGGTTGAAAAGTTGTTCCAAATGTCGTTGCATTAATACTGCTCCAGGCAAAACGGAGCAATTTGCAGTTGCTGGAGGCTACTGGAACGGATTGTCTGCAGGCTACTTCAGTTGCCTCAAGCCTCAGCCCTAAGCATCTCTTTCCCAAACAGAGGATCTAGGGATTTCATTTTTCTTGTTAAGTGAAAACCAGGTTTCTGGAGAATCAGGTGGTAAGAGGCGAAAGGGGCATGGATGCCCATCATATACCTGCTTCCTGAGAAATACTCTGCCTCTCAGAACGGCAGCTCATGGGGTGCCGATGTACCAAAATGTGCGGCTGGATAGTACCCCTGGCCTCCTGCTCCAAGCCAAAACTCCCATCCTTTGATTTTGTAATCTGCACTCCTGTTCATGGAGGTGGTGGCAAGGTTGTGATGGTTGTTCATGCAGTCACAGGAGCCCAGGGCACAACAAATTCGGAGGAAATCCGTGGCACCCACGTGGCACTCCTTGCCGCATGGGGTGGAGATCACGCCGCACCGATGGAGGAGGTGGTAGCTGAGGGGTCTCGGTGTATGGGGCAGAGCAGGAATGGTGGCTGTACTGCGCAGCACTCGAGAGACAGCGCATCGGTATGGCTGTTTAGTGGCTGAAGGTATTTGCAGTAAGCTCTGTTTGGATGTTGTTTCCCCCCGTACCTACACTGTCAAAAGTAGTAAGATTGACCCTGACAAATCTGCACTCTTACAGGCTGGGTGGCAACATTTTACCCTGGCATGGGTACAGATCGTTATCTTTCACACTGCCAGCTTCGCTGGACTCCATCACACAGAGAGGAGGGAGGTGCATAACAGGTGGCAATTATTTCCTAACAAAGAAGGTTAAGTGGCTGCCAAAGTGCCATATTCTTTAGGAGAAACCCCTATATTACCTTTCAGACTTGACCTATGGTACAACAAACCACCTTCTGTATGATCTGCTGCTCCCTTTGCCTTAGAGCCTCAAGATCAGCACAAACAAAATAACCCACCCCAGGTAATGCTGTCTTCCTCCTCCAGAAACGAGGGTCCACCTGAGGCTGATGTGCAGCCACACAAGGATGATGACAAACCTCGGGGTCTTTGTCCTTTGTGGCACATGTCCTTGGGGGGAGAGGCAGAGCCACCATCACGTTTGAGGTGGTCCAGGTAGGGCCAGAGGGTGCGATGGAGAAGACAGGCTGGGCAGGTGAGCCTGGGGAGCATCCAGGAGCAGCATTCAGTGTAACAAAGTGGTGTCATGCAAGCTGAGACCAAGAAAAAGTGCAGCATGGTTAGGCCAAACCACAGACTTGCCAGACTTGTTTGCCTATTATGATTTTTGGTAAGTGCTTAGACATCTGTAATTTCTCCCCAGAATCAGGCTGGTGGAGATCTCGCTGTACCTGTTTTTACCTGTGTGATATTGCATTTGTAGTGCACTTCAGGTGGGCTGGACACTAAAGACTGTTGGTCAAAACCAGAAAGTTTAAAGAAAAAACCATATAGCAGTTTATATGCAACAAAGAAATATTAATGGAAAAACTTAAGGTGGAATATTCTATAAAATGCTGCATTTGAAGTAAAAAACCCATACTTCATTATGTCCTTTTGACACCTGTCTTTCCTTGAAGATAGAAGCTGCTTAGTTAAAAGTAACATATACAAAAACTTTGCAACAACCCCAAGGATGGCAGGCCTGGGAGAGCAACGAGACACCTCGCGTGCTGTAAGAGAGGTTGCACACGCCGACTGCTCGTGCCCGTGGGTGTGCATCAAACAGATGACAGATCCCGAAATAGCTCTGAAATAGGGCTGACCTGAGCCTGCATAGCCATACAACGGGGAAATGCTGCCGTTCTTCAGCATCCAGCACGCTGCCGTCCTCAGCTTATGAGCCTGATTTTCCTAAGAGGATAAAGTGTCTTGCAGGGTTTTTGATTTCTTAGGATTATGGATCAGGGGGGATTAATGGATTAGTCTTTTACCTTTGAGTTATTCCACACAAGGTATGAATAAGTAATGCACGACCACGAATCCAGCTATTACTTATGTAAATGTCAGACTTTGTACGCAGAGTGCGAGCAATTTGTGGAGTTGTAGCGCTAATTTTTTGTCCTATATTAGGACAAAATTATTTAGCTTGTTTCTCCTCACGTTGGTGACTAATGCTAGATAATTTGACGGTTTTGAGTTTTAACATATGAGGACATTGGACTTCTCACACACCTCCAAGTGTTAAATAAAAAGCAGTTTGTGTTATGGAGAGAGGGTAACTGAATCCTGGAAGCACACACAACATGCTTCTAAATGCTTAATGAGCTAGTGTTTCTCCCTTTCTTGCTTTCTGATTAACATAGGTCTTTAGCTAATTAATCCATGGATTACATTTATTCAATATTCATCCCATCTATAAGTAATCTTTACTTGAGAATGTTTTTCAACAATAGCAATAATACCTGATCTGTGTGTGGATGTTTTGATGAGGGCCTAAAACTCACAAATTGCCAGAGCTCACTAATGATTTATCTGAGACAGACATTTAAAAGTTAGAGATCGCTTCCCAACACTGACTTGGTTCTGTCTGACTGTTAAAGAAAACTAATTTTTTTTTTCAAAAAATAACATAATCGTGTTTTCCAGGGTCTCTCAGGCATGCTTCATAAAGCTGGATCCAGCTCAGCTGTGATCCAATCTGGCTTTTGACCAAAATCTGGGGTTTACTTTGCCAAAAAAAAATTTCCAACTAAACCATGGAAATCCAGCATGGGCTACATGTTAACCTGAACATATATGTCTGCAGAGGTTATCCTTGCCCTCATGTAATCTCTGCAATGCCATAGTATTTCTCTGTACTTTGGTGTAAGGGTCTGGAGTGACCTCTGACAGAGAAGCATGGAAAGGCTCAGAAAGTAAGGACTCGTCAGCAGTGTTCACTGCAAACACATGGGTAGACAGTCTCATTATTTTAACATAACCTGGCAAAGAAATTTCTCAGCTCTTTGCAGTCTCTGAAAATAATCCTTTGGCTCCCACACAGAACAGAGGGTCTGGACTATGGCTGGAGGCAGTAAAACGGTGCCAAATACATGTCCTACGCTGTTTGTGCAGCACGAGCATTAGTTACTTGTAAGGACGATGAAGTCCCACTGGAAGAAATTGTGCGAGACTAATCTCATGTTTGGGATGCTCAACTTAGTGCCTTGCCAGCTCGTGCTTTGCCCATGAAAATAACCTTTATCTGAATAATCCCAACCCATGGTGGGGTGCACGATAGGTCCCTGGAGGCAGAGCCATTGCTTTTTAAATTTCTTTCTTCCTGTTATTTCATAGTGTTCTCTCTTCCGCTTTCCCTCAGCTCACGCCTCAAGGCACAGCTGGGAGTTTCCCAGGAAGGAGCACAACAAGATCTCTACATGCTGTTAGTCTGTGTTTTCGCTGAAGAACAATTAGTGCCAGAGGGCTGCTAATTCAGGTGGCCTGTCAGGGAGAATTAACCAAAAAAGGGGGAGGATGTGCACTGGCAGGTCCTGGAGCTGTGCCAGCCTGGAGAGATATCTTTGAACGTCAGATCAATCACAGGATACAGCTCCTCAGTCTTCCATTATTTCTTATCATGTTGAAGCTGGTAATAAATTATTAATTTTTTTTTTTAATTATGCTTATATTGCCCAGCTGTGTGAGAATAGAGCACTCCTTTAGCAACAGCCTTATGGGAAACACTGCCGTCATTAAAACTCCAGCCTAGGGCAAAACACAAGCCCGTGTCTGCCAGCTTGCTGCCATCTTCACCAAGTCCACATCTCAGGCTAAGCACATGCTTAGAGCCATCCTGGATCCACGCAGCCTGTCAGTGCTCTCCGAACACGGCATGCAAGTGTTTGGCGGTGTTTGTTGCTCCTGTATCATCCCTTCCCATCGCTGGCCTTGACAGGTTTTGAGGGCAGGAGGCTCTCGTTCATCTGAAAAGTGGTGTGTGCACCATGGCCCTGTGGTCCTGGCACTGCGTGAGTAACTAAGCGGCGTTGGGAAAACCATTTTAATTTCTAGCCAGAAACAGAAACCTCCACCCATCTCCAACACTCTTTGTAGGGAACAGACACTGCACAACATTTTTTTTCAACCCATCACTCCCTATCTGAAGAGTTAATGAAGTCCAAAAGGCTGTGAAGTTTCCAAGGAAAAGAAGAGAATATAGGGAAGAATGCATGTGGAAACCCAGGAGGAGAGAAGGGGTTTTGCACAAATTCTGGAGTAGAAGAGGAACATTTTGTTGTGGAGAAACAGTTTTGGTGGGGTTCATTCCTACTGTACACACCTGCTCAGCCCTGGTCTGGAAGGGAAATTCCAGCATGGTCCTCTGAGCTTTGGAGGAGGTGCCCAAAAGGCCAGCAATGAAGGGCACAGTATGAGAAGATCAGGAGAAGAACATCCTTCACTGGCGTTGAATCTTTTTTGCTGCCTCGTGTCCAGCCCTGGCAGACACGGAGGGGATGCTGCTGCTGGATTTCCCCCTCTTTTGTTCTGGGTCTGAGAGGATTCCTGTGGGAAAAAATCCTTTCCCTTTTGTCTAGAATCTCTTTGCCTGAAAAACAAGATTTCTTTTTAACATAGAAAGACAGATGGAAAGCTGCCTGACAATCCAATCACGGCAGGAGGAGCTTGCATGCTTTTAACCTCTTCCGAAAACACACAAAACTCCCAGAGGAGCTTTGCCTGCATCTGCACAAGCCAGACCCTCCACTGCTGCAAGCCCTTCAAAGCTTTACTGACTTCCACGAGGCTCTGACAAGTTACACTAGCCATGGGTTTGTGCCAAATAACCCTAACGCTTCTGCTAGATCACGGGCTCAGTGATGCGCCGGACTTCAAGGGGTCTCACCGTAAAGCACTTGCAGAGTCAGAAGGTCTCTGTGAAGGTCCCTGTCTGTGTCAGAAGACGAGAGGCGAGGGGTGACTGGAAGTCAGATGTAGGATCTCTGTTTAAAATAATCTCAAGGCTCTACACACAGTTGATTTCTATTGGGAAAAAAACAAAACATGCTCCTGTGCCATAGTTAGAAATGTAAAGCCATATTAATGAAATGCTTTGCATTAATTTTTTCTTAGGTTTTCCGTGTAAGCTTTTAAAAAGAGTAAAACGCATCATGATAGTGCGCAAAACTCACATAGCATGAGAGCGAGCTAAGACAGAACAGAAGCAATTTGTCTGGGGAAGAGGAATACGATGATTAGGCATTCTAAGGGATTCTTTAATAAATTCAAGTTGTGCCACAGTAACCTGTGTCTCCCTTTGCCTCAGTCTCAGTTACTCCCTGAGCGATGAACGGATACTACTTACAAGAGTTGTACCTCCCTTCTGCTCCTAAGAAGGTAGCATTGCTCACCTCTGATATGCTCCTAGCATACTCCTACCTCGCCGAGATCTGGCCCAGTTCAGAAGTGACTTACAATCAAAATGTCTTTTAGCCCTTGGCCCTGGACAGCTTCTCCATGGGCAGGGAAGAGATGGGGTGAGGTGGTAGGGGAAGGGAGAGTGTTTCAGGGGGATGGCATCCTTCACGTGCAAGATGGGCTCGAGAACCAGAAGTGGATGGCTACCAGGCTTTCATGGCAGGGGGCTGGAAGCGGTGGGTGATGCTGCATGCAGCTGAGGTGAGCCCAACCCAGCTGCAATGCAATGGGACCTCCCTCTTGTGGCAGCCACTTTGCATAGCAAATTGCTCCGTTTCAGCAGATTCACCATCTCTTCTGGCAGAGGCTTGATAAAGGAATGGGAGCTTGCACTGGGTGAAACTGGTATTTATTTTTTTCCTTCACGCTGTGTCTGCTTTCTGTCTCATTACTGAGTCAGCAGAGGTTTCATTAGCATCTGATTCAGAAAGAAATCTGGTGTGGCAGATCAGACGTGGTACTGAGTTAAAATACTTCATTTAACAAAAGTCCGTTTTATGCTTGCCGTAACCCCCTAGAGACCAGTCTCCACATTTATAAAGCACCACTGCGTTTCACACCCAATGACTCTGGTGGTGCCATACCTATTTTATTAAGAGAATAAAATGCTCACCTGGCTGAGTGATAACTGGCTCTTTAAGGGGGGTGTCAAACAGAAAAACTGAATGGAAAAAAGGACGCTTATGTTAAACACAATCTGCATTTTAAACCCAAAGATTTTCTTATTGAAACATTAAAACTCCCCCAAAAACCAGAACATCAAAACCCCAAACCAAAGTTTTGCGCTTTTTTTTTTTCTTATATGAAATATCATTCAACTAAAATGTTGTCCTGTTGGGAAGCTTAGGGCCAAACTGGCAGAAGTGAGGATGAAGGGCAGGCACATCCCTTCCATCAGGTCATGCCCTCCTCTCCGCGCAGCTTCCTGGGTCAGCCACTGGTTTCTTTTACAAGAGCCAAATACAATTTTGCATTCTGCCTGAACCTTTTGAAGGCTCCAAATCTCAGATGCACCACCGCACGGCACTGCAGGGGGGACGCCTGTGTCAGTAGCTTCTCTTCAAGCCGGGTGACTTTCCTTAGGAGGTGTGCGTGCTTTTGGGAAACTTGGGGAAAAATCTGGTTGAGGATGGCAATGGAAATGTTTTCCAAAAGTATCACAGGAGATGACTAATCAGAACAGATTTATGGTTTCTGTGATTGCCTCTGGATTCAAACCTTTCAGGTTTTCAGCCTCCAGAAAACGTCACGGTGCAGCTCCTTGCACCGTGCACCTCCTCACGGTGCAGCCCCTGGTACCAGCAGAAATAACCAGTGCTGGGAGGGGTGCAGTACTCAGGGATAACTTCCTTAGGGTGCACAGCAGAGAGAGTCCATGAGGAATTTTTGCCTCTTGTTTTCTCTCCTCCCTGGTTGCTGCTGCCTTTTCCATTTTTTTCTTTTCCAGCCCTCTGGGTAGGGTCCAGCAAGCCAGTGACATGCCCCAGGGTGGCTGTAGCAGAGTCTGGCTCTCCCCGTTTTGTTGTGTTAAATCAAGAAAAATTATGTTGGGTATTAAAACCTGATATCTTTATCTTCTGCTCTCTTAGGTAGAATTGGAGCTACAGCCTCAAAAAGCAGAATAGAAGTGTTATTTTCATGTTGTGTAAGTCCTTAATAGAATACTTTCTATATTCTGTCTCTTTTTTTAATGACTATTACTAAACATCCTGCTATTGAAGGTTATGTTTTCTTTCTTTTTCCTTTTTTTAATTTGAATCGCCTGTGTGTAACAGAATAGAGGTGGGGTTGAAATTCCTGCTTGGTAACAAAAACAGATTTGAAAAATCACTTAGGAGTATTAGCCTGAGGAAATTTTACAGTCACTTATCACAGATATCTTTAGGAAAAGCCCCAAACTACTGGGAGAGGGGCTGGAAGGAAATAAACTTGTTATTTCCTAACAGGGTGAGATGATGATGCATTCATCACAGCTGAGCTCTGCAAGTTAGGCAGTCTGTGCAGAAGGGCTGAGACTATGATCTGAGGTCAGTAATTCAACATAATCATAGAAAAGTATTTAGATATGGAGCTAAAGATAGGCAAGTGTGTAGTAATTTGTTTTCAGGCAGCTAAAGTAATCCAACTGACTTCAGCCATGCCATGTAAATACTCTATGTTAGGCATAGTTTCAGAAACTTGGTGAGTCTGAGTCTTTTATGGCACCCAAGGCAAGAAATGATACCCTGTTGGTTTCTGGTGTAATTCTACTGATGTTGGAAAGATCTGTTTTAGAGGTACCTGGAGTCCTTGTCGGTCTGAAGAAAAACTTCTGGGGTGTCTCTCTAAATTTTTAATTTGTTTTCATGATGTTTCTTTCCTTAAATGTACTACCAATGTACTTTATTATCAAATCTCAAGGCAACAGGCCAGCATGTGTTGAGGAAAATCTTGTTAGATTGTCATTCATAGCAAAATATTCCCTAAGTTTAGTGGAAACTTTTGCCTTTTTGTCTCATGAACAAATTAAATACTTAGTAAGTGGCAAGGGAAGAAAATCCCCAATGAGTTATGTGCTTTTGAAGTGTTAGTTTTTTCCATGTTTATTATTAAAAATGACCGTGTATTATTAAATACTGAGAAAAATGTAATGATAGATAAAGGTCTATCCTTTACCAGTCCAGGGTGTGTTGCTGATATAACTGGCTTATGAAAAGTTATTGCTTTTATTTACAGTCACTGAGTATCTTCTGGTACATTTATTGTCTTTAGATGATTTGTGAGAAAGCTCCCTCTGTTTAGAGATGTAAGAGGATAATTTTTTACTGTTATTAATTTGTGTGTATACATATATACACCTATATATATGTGGCCATATATATGTGTGAGTATACACATATGTATATATATCTTCTTTTGTTCAAAGTATAACAAATTCAGTAAGTTCTGGCAGGGCTGGGTGCTCTGGAACTTCATGTCCAGCATTACGTGTATAATGTAAAACATATCTATATGCCTCTTCTACCGTATGACCAGGACAGTAGCACATCTGTATTCTTTTGTGCTTACAAACATTTATGTTGACTTCATCTCCTGGAGGATTCAGTTGGGTAAATCCAGTGTTAAAACTAAAACTGAGCTAGTATGGATGAGGTTTTCAGTATTGCAATGAAACTGGATTTTTTTGTGAAACTTTGAAACAAAAATTGAATGCAGGTGTGTGCAGGCAACCTTTTCCATCAGCTTGGGCTGAGTTACCACCTGGGACAAATCATGATCTTCCAGCAGCTGAGGCAGGCTGGGGTTAGGCTGGCAAAACTTCTGCTCCTGGCAAATATCTAAGAAATGTTATAATGTTCACTGGGCAGATTAGCCTTAATGTTATTGCTGACCCCCCTGCTGTTAAACTTGACTCATGTGATAGTGTAACAAGAATTAAATTTAGGCTGATGTTTTAAATTTTATGAAGCACATAGGCACTGGTCCAGTTCTTTGGCTGCTGCTTTAACTGGAGACTTTTATTACAGGAACTTAATTTGTTAAATCACTGTTGCATGAGTTTGAGACCAGGTGAAGTACATTGCCACGAAGATCCAAATGTAAAAGATAGAAAGATAGGTTATTTAAGGAAGACAAAGTAATGTTGATTAAAATATTAACCTTCTATGTGGAATGCAGAATGGATTTTGGGTTTTGTTGTTGCTTTTTCCTCTAACTGCACTGGCCTGTTCCTGGGGCAATTTGTTAGCAAGTGCTCATTTACAGTGCCACTACATAGTCATGCTTTTGGCTTAATAATGTGCCTTCTGGTTTGTAGTTGCTTGCTATGACTGCAGGACTCTTGTCAAAACCAATATTAACTTGTTTTAGCCATTGAAGAGAAAGAAAGAACAATCTGTTTGCATTTATTAAGACCAAATGGACGAGGTCCTAAGCAACCTAGTCTGAACTTGGCTTGGACCCCATTTTGAGCAGGGGTTTGGACCAGAGACATCCTCAGGTGTGCCTTCAGCCCGAAAGATCTTATGATTACTGAAAAATATCACGCACTTGTGAGCTAATGGAAACTGTTCTGTAGGGCATGAAGGAGGGGCTGTGACTGTTTTAAATTACACTATTTAATCTAGACTATATAGCCTAAGCCTTTAGTTTGGGCTGGAGTTCTGAATTCCTCCTTTTCTTTGAAAAAAAAAAGGATGTTAGTGTTCTCTCTACGTGACAGAGAGAAATGCTGATTGTACCTGCTATTTCCAACCTGAACCCTATCCCTGTCTCCCCCAAGCACCAGACTGTTTGTTTTCTTTGGCTTTATGGAATTTTAAAGAGTTTTCTCTGAACCTCATGCCTTTATGCATACGAAAGGGATTTGAAAGGCCTGCCTTTTGACCTGCTAAGCTCGGTGTCCCTCTGGGGATTGCCTGAGACGCAAGCTTTTGTCTTGTTGAGTTATGCTAAAATAGTTTCCGGTGTGTGGTATTTTAAGTTACCAGAATAGTTCTGCTCATCTATTTTGTATTTCTATGGGGAAATATAAGCAAAATGTGCCCTGGGAGAAATCTAGCTTTATTCTTGCTTTGCTACAGGGAAACAGAGCCTGAAGAGTGTTAAACCATGAGCTTGAGAAGGGCAACAAAGGTCTTCAACTTTGGTCTTCTAATTCCCAGATTTGTGCTTTACCCATGTTTACTTGCAGTTTTTACCTCCTGCCTTTGGTTTCATGAGCCTGTCTTTCTGTAGAGATTTGCATGCTCTGGCATGCTTGAGACTATCAGCAACACATTGCCTTTTGATAGCATTTCAGTAGTTACATCGTCTATTCCTTTTGATGCCACGGCTTGATTGAGAGCATGTTCTTCCTGGTAGAGATTTCTAAGCAGGAACCAAATTCTTGTTTTTATTAAATTGCTATCTCTTATCCCAAAAATTCATAACACCATTATTAAGATATTTCCCTGCTAAATAGGCCAGGGTGAGAATGCAAACTGGGTAGAGTAAGAACTTATTTTGGAAACAGCAATATTAGCAGTCTCTGACCATGGCCAGGGAGGGATCTGAAGAAGCAAATGGAAGCATTGTCTCTGCCAGGTCCAGGAGCAGCATTGTCTGTTCCTACCTCTGCTCCCAGCACCTTTTTAGGGGCCAGCATCTTTGGTGACAACAGTGCTGACCAAAAGCTGATATTTTGGTAGAGTGAACTAAAAATGCTGGGACAGTGGTGGCTGGGATGCTTGTCTGGGGTTTGGGAAATCCAGGCTGAGGGACCTGCTCTGAATCGTGTAGATCTGGAGCTTATAGACACCACTGCTACTTCTGTGCAAGGCAAATGCCCTAATCCCTTGTCTGAGAGTTTTGGTCCCTCAGTCGTGTGTTGTGGCTGCTCTGCTTCTGCTAAGTGAATGCAAATTGAATTAGACACAGACCTGTACGCCCAGGATGGGAGAAGTTGCCCAATGTAGACGGACGTGAGCCCAGGTGCCTGGGGTGCTTCAGCCGCTTCTGCAGTCAGTGAGAACTAAGAAACTTGTATGGCATCAGTTTTATTGCAATTTCTAGTGCCTGTGTAAGGAGATGAGGGGTTTTTTTTGTTGGAAGAATTTCCTATCTGTTCTAAAAGTCCGTGTCTTGAAGGCTGGGCTTGGGGATGAGGAGGGAACCTGGATGCTGGCAAAATCAAGGACCTGCTGTGAGTTAGGCATAGGGATTTAATGGCTTAGCTATGTTGTATTAATCACTTATTTCTCTGTTGCCTCCATTTCTACGTTGAATTCAAAGTATCCTTTAAATGGATTTGCTTAAAGAATATCTACACCTAATGTTTCAGCAGACAGCAAGGTGATGTGGGTTGTTTTTATTTAGTTCTTTTTTATAAATACATGCTGACTTATACACCAGTAGTCAGTCTCAGGAAAGCACCTCGGAAATCGATGGAGCCATGCTGATTTACGCTGCCTAAAGATTTGGTCTACCATTTTGCCAAGTCTGTGCAAAATAGTGCTTTGTGCTTGTGCTTAGAATCATAGAATACCAGGTTGGAAGGGACCTCAAGGATCATCTGGTCCAATGTTTCTTGGCAAAAGCATGACCTAGATAAGACAGCCCAGCACCCTGCCCAGCTGAATCTTAAAAGTGTCCAATGTTGGGGAATCCACCGCTTCCCTGGGGACATTATTCCAATAGCTGATTGTTCTCACTGTGGAAAATTTTCCTCTTGTGTCCAATTGGAATCTCCCCAGGAGTAACTTGTACTCATTACTCCTCGTCTTTTCCATGTGACTCCTCATAAAAAGGGAGTCTCCATCTTGTTTGTAGCCACCCTTTAAGTACTGGATCATAGTGATGAGGCCTCCCCCAAGCCTTTTTTTCTCAAGGCTGAACAAACCTAGTTCTCTCAGCCTTTCCTCATATGGCAGGCTTCCCAGCCCTTTGATCATCTTTGTGGCCCTTCTCTGGACCCCCTCCAGCCTGTCCACATTTTTTTTGTATAGCTGGGACAAAAACTGAACACGGTATTCCAGGTGTGGCCTGACAAGCACTGAGTAGAGTGGGATAATGACTTCTTTATCTCCGCCGGTGATGCCCTTGTTGATGCAACCCAGCATCCTGTTGGCTTTCTTTGCCACAGCAACACATTGTTCACTCATATTGAGCTTGTTGTCCACCAGCACCCCCAGGTCCCTTTCCACAGCTGCTCCCCCGCTGGGTAGATCCCAGTCTGTGCTGCACTCCTGGATATTGTTTTCCCAGGTGCAAGACCTTACACTTTTCCTTGTTGAACTTCATAAGGTTCCTGTTAGCCCACTCTTCCAGTCTATCCAGGTCTTCCTACAGGGTGGCTCTCCCTTCCAAAGTATCCACTTCCCCACACAGTTTGGTATCATTGGAAAACTTCATCAGGCTACACTTCATCCCATCATTCAGATCACTTGTGAAGATATTAAACAGCGTTGGGTCCAATATTGATCCCTGGGGGATCCCACTTGTGATAGATCGCCAGTTTGAAAAAGAGCTATTTACCACCATCCAGTTCCCCGCGCACCGCACGGACTACTTGTTTAGACCATTGACTCATCAGTTTCTCTAGGAGGAGGCTGTGGGGAACCGTATCGAAAGCCTTGGTGAAATCCAGGTAGAGAATGTCCACCGCTTGCCCCTCATCACCTGAGCAGGTTACTTTGTTGTTGAAGGTGATCAGGTTTGTCGAGCACGATTTCCCTTTGGGGAGCCTGTGCTGACTTTTCTCAATCATGTGCTTCATTTAACTTGTGGTAGCCCCTGGGAGGAATCATTCCATAACTTTCCCAAGCACTGAAGTAAGACTGATGGGCCTATAATTTCCTGGATTCTCCTTTAAGCCCTTTTTGAGGATGAGGGTGACATTAGCCTTCTTCCAGTCTTCCGGGATGTCCCCCAATCTCCATGACTTCTCAAAGATTATGGAGAGCAGCCTCGCAATGACATCAGCCAGCTTTCTTAACACCCTTGGGTGGATACTGTCAGGGCCCGTCAATTGGTAGGGGACAAGCTCCTGTAATACTTCACGTACAAACTCTTTCTTCACTGATGGTGGGTCTGTGTTTGCATCAACCTGGATTTTTGTTCCCAAGGCCTGGGGCCCAACAGTGCTGGTAAAGACAGAGGTGAAGAAAGTGTTGAGAACCTCTGCCTTTTCAGTGTTGTTGGTGACTAATTCACTTCTCCTGTTTAACAGTGGGCCACTATTTTCCTTCTATTTCTGCTTGTTGTTTACATACCTGAAGAACCCTTTCTTGTAGTTTTTGACATCTCAGGCCAACTTCAAATCAAGCTGAGATTTTGCAAGTGCCCTGGCAATGCCCTTGTAGTTCTTAATGGGTATTCATCTGCTTTTCCATCTCTGGTATGCTTCTCTTTTGGCTTTGAGCATTTGAGAAGGGCATGGGCTCTTGATGTATGGAAAGAGCATTTGAGAAGGGCATGGGCTCTTGATGTATGGAAAGAGCCCTTGAGAAGGGAACGGCTTATGATGCAAATGGAGTGGACCAGGCTGTCATTCAGGAGGTATGGTGGAGAGATGGCTCAGGAAGCTGTTCCTTGCCTACTTTCAGCAAGAAGCCATTACTGCCTTTCTGAGAGCTGTTACCGTGAGATGTCTGTAAACTGCCTGAGGAGAGTCCAAAACTGTTGCTTTCATCACCCATTCCCCCTCTTGGATACCATAGCGAGCACCTAAGAGGTGGCAGCTTTCTTGACCACCGCTTGATGGCAGTGGATTTTGTGATCACTTTGAATGCACTTAAGAATAGAGTCAGCCAGGTTAACTTTACCTGTGATCACTGCTCGGCACGTATGTGCCTGCATCATGCCTTGGGGCTCAGTGGGATGCAGAAACCCTTCGCTTCTCAGCTGTGAGGCACTTGGCCCTAAGGACATGGCTAGAGCTGGCGTGCACCGTGTATGTGTGTGTGCAGGATTTGCACATCCTTGGGCACAGCTGGGTGTTCAACCGCAAAACCATCCACATGAATCCAGAGATTTTGGTGGTCCACTAGGAAGAGGATGCACCTGAAACTGGGTCGCTCCAGCCCCACCTGGCAGCACCTCTCTGCTTGTTCACAGATGATGGAGGAATGGCATTTAACTGAGAGAAAGTGGCTTTGCTAAAAAGCCACTTTTTGAGTTGTACTGAGAGCAAAATTATTTATCAACATATGTTGAATTTGGCATGTAGCTTTAGATAGAAAGAAAACATGCAGGGAGAAGGGTATAGTTAAAAAAAACCCCAACAAAACACAAAACCCCCACAGGCATTTCATTCAGTTTTTTAACACAATTTCTTCCATGAGAAATTTCTGCCTCTTTTTTTCTCTGGACAAAATAAAACAAAAAAAAATCATGTTTCAGTTCAATTCAAACTGGTTATATTCTCCTTTAAAAAATTTTTGATTCAGTGTAAGTCTTTCTTTCATCCCTCTACAATTTTAGGCAGTACTGAAGGGAAACATGCCTCCAGGTTTTAGTATTAAATCTCCTTACAGCTTTAAGTAATGTAATAATCATTACACTAAGATATCCACTTATCACACAACACAAACTAAATCTGTGTGCTTATTTGAGCCAAATTATTTTGCTATAATTAACATGATATAGATTATGGTGTATGGATCTGAGAAATACTTACCACAAAGCCTTGACACTGACGGCATTGCACCATCCCAGTGGGCTTTCACTTTTGATCCCTGTCTCCCCCAGATGCTGCAAATCAGTGCTGTCTCAAGAATTTTTATATGACTTCATATGGGTTTTATTACATCATCAAATACAAGGAGGATTCTTGCTGCTTCTCAGTGAATAGTGTTGAGCTGTATTACTGCACTCACTGATCACAACAAATTGGTAACTTACTGGGAATGAAATGTCACTACTATAAAAAAATATAAATTATAAAGATGAGATTGCTCTGTCAAGAAAATTGGAGATTGAAGTGCCTATTTGAATATATATATATATGCAGACCTAATGGATGCAAAGCTATAAATGCAGAGGAGAGAGAATGATTACAGCAATAGATTTGTGTAGTTATCAATCTATAAAAATCAAACAGCCAAGACATTTTAAAAGGAAAATCAAAATATCATTAACAGGAGATTAAGATTTCAGACAAGACAAATGGAAGATAAACTGTGATATTTACCAGCTAAAAGGAGGATGCTTACGTTGAAAACTTCAGGCCCCTCCAAAATTGCTTGGACAGATTTATACCTTTTAAAAGCATCTCTGTCTGTCTGTGGGACCCTCCCAAGTCCCTACAGATACAGTCCATCCTCTTCTTTACATAGCAAACTTCATCACTGGATTTATCACCAGCAGCAGCTGCCAGGATGGAGTTCTTCACTCCCTTGAGTTTCTTACTAGCCTGACTCAGCTGGATCCATTTTTATTACTACTTCTTGCAATTTTGAGGAACAGAATCAAAGACATCTATTTCAAACAGTGTTAAAAAAAAAATCCTTATTTTTGGTATTTTGTTCATGCATGGCTTTAGCAGAATGATGAGCAGAATTTAGCAGAATGATTTTGTGAACAAAAATTGTAAGAGTAAAAACCCGTAGCAGAAGTTGAAAGCACAACGAAGATCCTGTGTGAAATTGGAAAACTCTCCTGGAAGATATGTAAAAGGATATTTTGAAAAGAATCTATTTTAAAATGTCAGCTTTATGAAAGATGCAGGGCAGGATGAGAAGGAGATTGTCTCGAGGAGACTGGACACCTGACTTTCAAAACATATCATCAATCACATTTAATACAAAGGTAACTGTTATACATGTATATTTGTGTATGAACTAACACAAGACAAAGTTTTAATGTATGTAAGACTGAAGAAAAAAAAGACCATTGTATCCTAAGTCATAAGAAAAATGAGTAGAATCCTCCCCCCTCCCCCGACAGTCAATGACACTTTTCCATCACAAGCAACTCCATTAATAACAAAGTACAAGTTTTCAATCCCCAAAAAGAAATGTGTGCCACAAAAGCCCATGGATCATAGCATTGTACTGGAGTGCAAGCAAGAGTACATTGGGGCACCTATTGGCCTTTCAGTATCATTTGGAGGAAATAAGCATATTATGAAGTATTGCATTTTGTTAATTTGCACTCAAAAAAGTATTATGCTAGAGTGAAAGCAGTCAGCGCAAAGCACCCACGGGAAATTACACCATCAGGAGAAGCGCTGCAGTTACCTTTACAGGGAGCATCAAGCGCTTGGCAATTCGGAGTGTAAAGCATGAATGTTAATAGGGACATGTACAATAATACGGATGTAAGGATATCTTGTGAGCTGGCCAGAAAGCTCTCGGCATTTTTAATTTTGGTTTTCATCGTGGTGGGATGTATTGTCCTTTTATCTGCATTTATTTCTTCCTAAGTTGCTTATCATGAGTCCTGATACGTGTACAGCCAACTCACTGTGATATGAAACGCTTTGGAAATTCTTCTCAAGACTTGTAGAAATGCATAACAGAAAAGTTATTCTTCTGAATTCTTGAAAATTTCTTGCTCTGTGTATATATGTATGCATGTGTGTGTACCTCTCTCATGTATGTGAAAATAATGTTGTGATTCATACGTAAGTATGAGGACCTAAATGATGCCTAAAGGTTCAAAGGGTATAAGTGAGCTTGCTGGACTGAACAGCAGAAGACCATTATTGTTCCTGTTCAGCGTTAGAAACCTGGTCGTAACCGTATCCACAGATATCTGTCCTGCCTCGCTTTGTTAGTTGTGTGTTTCCCCAGAGAGCTGTACTTTAGAAATGCCGGCTAGAGCTGGATTCGAGTTAATGCTGGTTTGAGTGCAGAGTAACATCAGTGTTTTTAAGAGCTATCATTAATAAATTACTCAAATCTATTTAAGTCCATATTTCAGCTAGGCCCTTTCGTTAATATTAGGGAAAACTATGGTCAAGCTTCCCAGCCTGAATTTAAATATAGGGTAACACAAAAAGAATCACTCTTGTATGTGGTCTGGAAAGCTGAGGGTATTAGTTCTCTCTCTAGGCATTGCAATACCACTGCAATATTTGCACACTTGCAAGTATCAATAAATTTACCTCCCAGCACCATATGAAGCAGAGAAGTCACTTTATTCCCCAGAAGGAAGGAAAGCTGAAGATGGGTTTGCTGTCTCAATGGCGTTGGGCACAGGGCGAGGTGTGGGCTGTTGGCTGCGAGGAGGCAGGTTTCTGCGAGCTGGCTGGGCAGGATTCGCTCTGGGTTGTCCCTGTCACCTCTGATGTTGCCTGTGTCCGGCTTCTGCCTCCTTTCAAGACAGTTAGTGAAAATGCACAGCCTTTTCTCTCTGGATGCATTTTTTCTGGCTGATGTGCTGAATTTTAAACAAGCTATCTGGCTCTTCCTCTGGTTTACTGTGGAAGGACTATTTGCTGCTTGACTATTGATGTTGTATTCTTAAAATGGAATAGAAATAATTACAGTTTCCCATATTTCAAGATTTATGCTGTCTAGCATGCCCTGTGAGGCGCTTCCTTATTCTCAGTAGAGAAAAACTGAACCTCTGATCATTTGAGCGCATTTAATGTGGGAGAAGTTTCTGTGTGGCACTTGCAGGTTAGAGAGAGAAAAGAGAAAATTATTGGAAAGTCTCTTTCTACATCCTGGTTTTCTTTCTTTCCCTGCCCAAAAGTTTGAAAACAATTTATGGGGTGGAAAGATGCACAAATTATATTCTTCTACATTAGGCCACAGAGAGATAACATATTGCATATATGTACACACGCTCATATCTGTGCATGGTGCTTTAAAAAAAAAAACACAAAAATGGCATGGCGAGGTATGGACCTTAATGCACAGAGTTTTTACGCTTTGTAATAGTACTAGTATTATCAATACTTTTCTATTGTTATAGTACCGAGAAACCAAGCCAGATGGAAGTGTGCTGTGCGGGAAGCAGAACAAAAAGTCTCTGCCCCAAAGAGATTCAAGTCTTCTTCTAGTGTGCCCTGCTTGCTTGAAAAACCCAGCTGGGGTTTTCCAGGTTTTGTCGGGGAGCCGTTCCGCCTCGTAGGAGGAAGGGCTGCTGACAGAGGGGAGGATGGGGTCAGCTGGGCGGGGGGGGGGGGGGGGCTGTTTTTGATGCAAAAGACAGGATGGAGTTGTT
The DNA here is from genome assembly GCF_011004875.1 of Balearica regulorum gibbericeps. Classification (NCBI taxonomy): domain Eukaryota; kingdom Metazoa; phylum Chordata; class Aves; order Gruiformes; family Gruidae; genus Balearica; species Balearica regulorum. The sequence continues at coordinate 118,518,174 of NC_046185.1, forward strand.
GTATTTGATGCGCTGGGAGAGGAGGAGATGGCTTGGGACCTGCAGGGAAGGGGGAAATAATCTTACGAGAGCCAAGGCATGTGAAAATTGGCTTGTGGTTAATGGTCAGGCCTGCTGATCTAAGCTAGAGAAACTGGTCAGAATGAGAGGCAAGATTTCCTGAAAAACAAAACTAACTTAAGTCAAGACTTCTTTCAGCCACCAGCTGTTTTCCTGTACCATGCATCTTAGTCCATCTCTACACCTTGGACAGATTGGATTCCTTTAAAATCCCACTTCATCCTTCTTATCCCAGCCATCCAGATGGTATAGTCTGATCTAAACCGGTCTGTGCAGCTTGGACAAAGAGGCGTATCTCCATCACTACCTGCAGTTGAGACTGAGTTGCACCAGGGCAGGATGTGTCCCACATCTGCAGGGGTGTAGGAGGGAGGTTGCAGGCTGCTTTTCTGCAATATGTGGATTTCCCACGAGCGCTAACTGTATCCTGGCCTTTGTCCGGATGCTGAGCTCAGGGCTAAGCTACCGACTGCTTGTGATTAAATGCCCAAGGTCATGCACAGCAAAAGCAAGCGGTGCAGATTTTGAAACACGACATTGATCACGTGCGGGGACAAATTCATTGAAGAAAACAGTAGGGTGAATTTAGCGTTAGCTCCCGATGTCGGAGGGTGATGCTCTGCGGGGAGCACCCAGCTCAAGGGGCTGTGTGTGTGTGATGCTGCCAGCACGGGACTGGGGGCTCTTCCCAGAGGGAAGGGCACAGCATGAATGTTACTCCCTCTACATTTTTTTTTTCCCTCCTAAACTGAAGTGGCTATGGACCCATCTCCTCCGGTTCTGCCTGTATTCAAGCAGATGAGATCCAGAATTATTCCCTTAGTTATTGTATAAATGCCTACAGAGCAGCGATGTCCCCGTGGACGGAGTGGTATCAGCTGTGCCTGCAACCGGCAGCTGAGTGGAAAATAAACAACATCTGCATTGGGGGGAAATGGATGGAAACTGAAAATTAAAAAAAAAAAAAAAAAAGGCTATGAAAGCCTAGAAACACATTTGAGAATCACTGGTGTGTTTGATATTACAGCACAGTATGTACTGGCCACATCAGCACTGTATGTGCAGTGCTTGCTTGTGATAGCCTAGCTTTCATGGGGTTTTTCATAGGCGCATAAAGGATATCAGCTTCTTGTTAGCTAACAAAACATGCTGTGTAGTTTAATTAGCTTCTTGGGGAGGGAAAATCCCCGTGGATTTAAATTATGAGAAGACTCATGGATTTAAATGAATACTGCAAACACAAAGCACGTTTCTGGCTGGTTTTCTGACTTCCAGTTACATGGGATTGTTTTTGTCCCTCTTACCAGCACTCTGTGCTGCCTCCCTGTGTTTTACAGTGTGAAGGAAACGATGCTTTTACCTGTAGTGGGGCTTTTTGTTGTGGTTTGTGGGGTTTTTTCTCTTTTTTTTTGATCAACATTCTTGACTGCAGTTAGCAGAAGGCTCCACCTTTCTGCCCCATCGCTTTCGATTTCTGTGTTCCGGGAGGAGGCTGCTACTCTGCTGACTCTGGCATCTCACCCCGAAGCCACGTCCTGATCCTCCTCCGTGGGAACCCTTTTCTGAGAATCCCACTCAATTCTTAAACATCTGGCATCATATTATGGTTAACTGCTTTTTTCAGCAGTTAAATCCAAAGTTGCTTGCCCCAGGAGACTTGGAAAAAAGCAGAGAGAAACATCTGTTAATTTGTCTTGGGCCATATTGCCGCACCTTTATGGCAGTCTGTTTCTTAACTATGAAATGCAATATCGAATATCTCCGCACACAGTGTAGGGACCATGGAGCCCAGAGAGGTGTGTCTATCCCCATCATCCTCCTCCTCTTGTGGTTTGTGCCAGAAACCACTCTTCAGTCTTGGATTTTGAGTATTGCTTCTTGTAATCTGACCTCTGCTTCCAGATAAAGCGTCAACGGTTAAAAGTTTATTTCTTGAGGCATTCACAGACATCTGGCTCCAGTTTCACACTGTTTCTCTTTGAAACAGTTAATACCTGAGTGTCTGGTTGCATACTCCAGAAAAAAGACTTATCTATGGACCACTGAAAAAAGCTGAATATTTTTGTAGAAACCTGCATAAATGTAGCATAGGATAAATTTTAGAAATAGCGTCTGTGGGAATGGCATAAATCCTGATTCTGTGCAGTTCCCAGATCATTAAGGGACAACAGGTTTTCACAACTGGGATGATGTAAATTAATATGTATGAGTGGGGAGGTGCTGAACAAGCAAAAATCCTTTTGGAGTCCTCCCACCCCTGAAGAACATCTCCTGGCAGAGGTCCTAATCCTGACCCTCAGAGAGGCAAGGATCAGTCCAGTTAAATGCTGAATGAATCACTATGACCCTTGAATCTGACTTTCCCTGTCACACAGGTCATGTAATTTCATTTTACTTATGAATTAATGCCTTAATTTTTTGACTGAACTCAAGTACGTGTCTTCTGAAAAGCTAAGGACTTTGCATAGTTAAGATCCAGCATGTTGTGAGCCACCTTGTTCCAATGATCAATGTTGAAAGAAATGTTCTCATGCCTTTTAGCCTGAATTTGGCTAGATTCATCTTGCTGTCACTGAGTATTTTTTTTTAAACCTTTATCTGATAGATTGGGTTCACTTGTAAATATATGGGTGTTTCTTTTTGTAAGCATAGAAAGAATCTTAACTAATCAGATGTAAATAAAATTCTGGATACACTTTGTAGATTGGACTACCTCAGTCCAAAGTTATAAGGTAGATTTTCTATATCACAAATTATTATTCACTGAACTTTTGCCAATTAATAAAAATTATTTGAAGTGTGGGTGGAAGAGGTAAACATCCTGTTTCACAGTCTCCTTCACTGGTGTGTAATAGAAACGTTTGCAGCTTATTTCAACTTTGGGGTGTTCTTCTCACCTGTCCCAGACCTGCCTTTGCCACCTTTATTAGCGCATTATTTCCCACCTTCTTTGCAGCTTTGCTGGTCCCTCTGAGTCGGGTGCTCCATGGTGGCAAAGAGCGCGACTCTCTTCGCCTGTATAAAGCATAGTGCGGTCACGGGAGGGTTACCCATGGCGTTGGCAGCCCGAGCTGGGTACCTTTGGAACAGCCTGCGGAAGGTACAGCGTGAGCGCACCGCACGGCTGCGTGGCTCCCTGGTCCTTGCAAGCACCTGTACGTGTAGCCCTGGTTTGCCTTTTAACGTCATCTCTGCGATTTTGCTAATGACGTCCTGGTTTAAGTGGGTACCGCTTCAGTGACCAAACTACCCACCGTATGAATTGTGTAACATCCCCACAGGACAGTGATGCTTTGGGCCAAGTTCTGCTGTTAAACAATGGATTAAACCCAGATCAGCTCGGGAGGAGATCAAAACTTCAAAATTTTAACTCCCTGCTGTCCTCGCATCCTCTTTCATCCTTGTTTCTTATTCTCTGAGTTAATATGGGAGATAATCGTGTTCTTTTTGAGCCTGTGCTATGGAAAAGGTGATCAAGTTTTCTCTCCCTGCGACATGTGAAAGGAGCACCCTGCTCTTGCTAGAGAAAAGAGAAAAATGCTGCTTTCACACCCCTCTGCCATCATGTCCTCAGTGCCACCTCACCAAGGCAAACTCCAGTCCTTAATCTAGGTAAATCGATGCGGAGGGCCATGAAGCAAGCTCATAAATTAGTCTACTTAAAAGGTTGCACTTTACATATTTGAAGATAATTGGACAATGACGACTAATTCATAGAATGATAAAATATTGACAGGAAAAGAGGCATCCATCCCCACATCTATCCTTGGATTAAATAGCAGAGAAGTCTACTTTATTTTTCCCTCCTTTCTATCCCTAATGGATGTAATCATGGAATGCAGATTTTTTTTTTACATAAGAGTCTTTCCTCGATTCTGCACTACAAAGGCACGAATGTGGGAATGGATATCAAAAAGAGGCTTACTATTGTTTATGTGGCCTTGTACACGATGCCAAGGGCATCATTTCTATTGCATCCCAGCCAGCCTTGTTTAGCAATGAAGTAAAAAAAATTTCATGCCACGGCTTTTTCTGCTGTGAACAGTGCAGCAAGCATATTTGCAGGGAAAAGGCTTCTGTTATTCATACACTGGCTGCATCAAATTGATGACAACACTCTTGTAAATGGATATCTATCTTGTACAGCTCTGTTTCCATGACAGTAGCCAACAGACTGTACTGCGATGGGGACAATAAGGTAGCCTTTCCATATGGAACACCTTGATACCCACAGTTATTCCCAAATAATTTCTTTCAGATTCCCAATTATTAGCCTTTCTGTGTAGATCCAGAAATGAATACTAAAAAATAATAATAATAAAAAATTGATTATTCCTATAAAAGCATCCTGCTGTAAGAAAGAGCTGGAAAATAATTTCTCGTCCCTCTTTAATGCCTCTCTATAGGCTGATCCTTAGATGTGATACAGAGACTTCAATACCATGAAAATCAGTGGAAAATTGGAAAGAGGAAAGGAAGCAAAACAGCAAGAATCTGAAGTTTCTATGCCTTGGGGGCAAATAAGCATCTTTGCCAGTAATCATTGGTATTAGATAAACAGAGCATGATATAAGATATAAGTGACTTTCTTTCCTGTCTTATTTTTAATCATTCTGTCATGTCATAGAAGGACTGTGTGTTCAGCTATATGAGCTGGCTGAAATGCAAGTTAATGGTGGCAAACCAGTTTTGTCTTGCTCTGCTGAATTAGTGGGCTGACTGATGCAAGTCCTACCCTCTGTCATCCCTTGGTTTGCTTCACACTTGCTAACGCTCTTGTAGCAGTTGCCTTGTACTGAGTGGGAATTTACAGACCTGGGCACTAGCACAGGAAAGGAAAAAAGCCAGAAAACTCCTGTGGGTTAAGGGTATTTTTGCAAATCGAGCTTTTTTTTTTTTCCCCTTTTTCTTTCTTTCTTTCTTATTAAAAGCAGTCAAGAACAACCCCATACAAGAACCAAAATAAGCTGAAGAAAGATTTTTCAGAAACCAGATTCACCCAAGGAAATTCTAGAGGCAGGAAGATATACCAAATATTGGTTTTCCAGCCTGAAAGCTGAGAATGAGCAGAAATATATAAGCCGAAAAAAAAATTTTACTTGAAAGCATCTAGGTTCAATTTTGAATGTATTCAGAAAACACGATAACTGTTAAAACTGGCCCCTCTAGCTTTCACCTGATCTGTGATGTCTTGGCAGATGTGTGTCAACAAGTGGAGCGAATCTTTCATTTGCTTCTCTTCCCATTTTTCTGTATATGTTGTTTTGTGCCTTACCTCTCTGTACGTACAAACAGGCTTGCCGTCCGCCCCAGCTCCTGAACGAAACACGTTTCCACAATAACCAATTCGAACCTGTGTAATAACCCCTGGACGACCTGTCAGGATTGGGTTTGCTCAGGGGTTGCTGCGTTCCCGGGGTGACAGAGAGCCCTTACCGTGTGCACTGCCACCCTTTTGGGCCCAGCAAAGCGATCTGCTGCTGCCATAGCTCCCTACCTCTGCGTGCCCACAAGCCTTTACCTTACACCTCCTCACCCCACGCCCGGCTCTCCTCCCCTTGCCTCCCAGCCCTGCAACCAGATTTGACTCCTCACATCTTCCTTCCCCATATCTGGCATCTCTCTGAGACTTCTATTTTTTTTATTTTTTAAAATCTGTGAATGTCTCCTCAGCCTTTGTTACCTCTCTCCAGGTTCTGTGCTGTAACATCTCTGATGTCCTCACATCTTTTCATTTCCAGCTATTCCAACTGATCCGTTTCCTCCTGCTGTTGCTTTTAGTATTTATTCTTCCCCTCAGCCTAGCCACTGCTTTTTCAGCTTTAACACCTCTGTTTCCTCCAAGCCAAGGCTAGTCTGATCTCCCTCGCTCTAATTCTCTCCATGCTTTCCTCTATCGTCTGCCAAAAACGTATCTTCACCTCTTTCCTCCAAGGCTGGTTTGAGGGCTCCCAGCACCCGTTGCAGTGCCACTCAGCTATCTGTAGTGTGGACGGATGGTTGGGCTTCTGCGGACCACGCTCCCCACACTCCTCTCCAGTCTCCAAAGCCACGAAGGCATCTGGCTTGTAAATCCCTTGGGTACCACAACCTGGAAATAGGGCTGGATCCTGCATCCTGCTCACACGGGCACAGGGAGGTCCCACTGGGATGCACAAGGCTGTAGTTAAGGGGCCTGGAGCCACATGAGAAAAGGCCTTGAGAATAGCTTATGCCTCATAAGTTTTACCAGGAAACCAAAATTCAGCTGAAAGATCCCGCTTGTGAGCATTGAGTTTCCGTGTCTTGTATGTGTATTTTCCTCCCCGGGCATAGTGAAGAAGCAAGGCGAGCTGTCTCCACAGCCCAACCACACCTGTGCTTAGCCTTGCCCACCACAACGCCAGTTTCTCTCTATCAATGGCTAGTTTCTAGAAAGAAAGTCTTGCATCTGGACTAGATTTTGCTTTTAACTTTTGAGCCCAAACCAGCATCGCTGCTGCTTCTCGTGTTCTTGCCCAAGCGCTTTCCCCGGCGTCTGCTTGGGACTGCGGCCATGATGCTGCCTCACCTGCGCGTGCTGCAGCCCTTTCCTTCCCTCTCCTGGTGTGGAGAGGGCCCCTCCATGGACGTAAAGCCCTATCACGAGCGAGGGCTAGCCTGCGACAGAGGTTGTGTCGTGCCCCTGGTTTCCCCGAGCACTGCCTTGCCAGCAACCCACGACAACGCACTGTCTCCTCTATTTCTGAGCTGCGTTTCTCTTCCCGAGACATGGAGCCTGCTCATCAGCCCATGCAACATGACTGCTATTGAAAACAACGGGGAGCTGTGCTGATTTACACCTCCTAAGGAGCCAGCCTGTCCTGCTAGCTTATTATTTAAGTGATGAAAATATCAAAAGTAGTTGACTTTTTCTACTCAGAGCTGCCTTCATTTTCTCTAGTGATGTGAAATATCACTTTTTTTTTTTTAATTTTAGTTTGTTGTGTTGTATTTATTGAGTTGTGTTATTTGCCCTAATTAGCGTTAGACAGATTGAGGAAGAAACACTGTGAATGCTGAAGGTGAATTTGCTTCCCACCAACGGCAGGTTTAATGTGGCACAATTAAGAAAAATTGGGGAGCACTTCTGCCCTTGCGTAGCGTTGATGCAAAAGGAGCGGACTTTTGCTGGGGACCAGCCAGCAGCACAACGGGGTGTTCCTTTGCACGGTTCAGCTGAAAGCACCCTGAGGCAGCATCAGACCCCAGCACCGCTGTGGTGGTCACCCCTCGGGGCGGGCAGGCGGGGTGGGCGTCCCCTGCACTGCAACCATTGCTTTCCCCGTGGGACACCACAGGAGGTGAGGAAGCCTTTGATATGTTTTTAAGCAGTCAGACACAGGGCGGGTCATTGCTTATGTCAGGGTGAAATGAAAGGAAATCGGTCTCTGAGGGGCACCCGTATGAACTTAGATGTTTCTTTATTTAAAGAGCTCGTGTTATGAGAGCAAGTGATGCCATAGGTAGGGAGTGATGGGCTTGTTGCCATGGGAACTGCTCTTTCTACTTGAATAACAAAATCAATAATTGCCTTTAACCTCCACTGTGTGTTTGGAGTTTGGTCCCTTCTCATCATGTAGATTTTGAGAGGGGAGTATGATGGATTCTGCAAGAAAACAAAATCTCCGTGGATGCTCTCCACTGTTCCCTGCCTGTCTCTGGCTCTGTTAGGTGATATATTAATGCCATACCTTAATTTAAATAGATGGAGGCTTTATCCTGCTATGCTGAAGGCCTAATCCTGTAACCTTTGCCTTTATTTTAGGGAGCAAAACCTGTGCTTCTAGGAATGGTAACCAAAGCACCATCAGGGCTACCAGCGCTGGTCAAGATCGCTGGCATGGGTAAAGACTACGTAGTCTGACCATAACGTGAGGAGCGTAGGGGCTGCTGAGTTTGACCCAGGTGGTCACAGTAACCACATGTAATTTTGAATCCCTCCCTACGGCGGAATCTCTTTGCGAGCCAGGCTCTTCCCTGGCGCAGCTCCCCGGAGCCACGAGCACAGCTCCCCCGTTTCCTGGGGACTGCTGGGAGCTGTCATTGCTCGGTCACTGCGGTGCCAAAATAAGGCATTGCTCCACGTACGTCATGCATTTTTCTTTTTTTCCTTCCAGCCGTTACACACTTTGGTCAGCAGCAAAATAATTCACAGTGTTAACGTGTTAGAGGCTCATTACTGGGAATGAAGCTAACGCCCCACTGGGATGAACAGAGGTGATTCATGCTGCTCCGAACTGCTGGGTTCGCTTGTTTACAAACTCAAGCTGCTGATGCGACTGCTCAGTTACATCCCGGGCTATGAGTTAGCTTTTTTCTCATCATGAATTTCCCTTTTGGTTATTTCTGGGGGGGAAGCCTTAAAGGGATCCATTTTAATTTCTGCATATGCTTTGTGTATTTGTGCTAGCAACATGAATAGATTGATGCATTGATTTATATGTAAATATTTGTCTTTAGCAATTTGATGTATTCAGCAAAATGATTAATGATGACAGGATATAGTTCGTGAACATTCCCTCCCTCAGCTACTTTCAGTAATGCTGATCTTTCACACCTGGGAGCCCCAGGGATCTTTTTAATCTCTGCAGTTTACAAAATATATCAACAACCTGAGAATAAACAAGAAAAATACTTGGAAGAGAACTTTGGTTTCTCTCCCTTCCCATCATAACCAACTTGTTTATATTGTTGTTTTGGTGTTTTGCTGGATTGCAGTATCTTATATAGGGGCCACTTACATTCTCAAAATAACTTCCCCCACCCATGGGAGAACAATTTTCTTGTTTATATATTGTTTTATCCACAGGGAGTTTGAGGAAGGCGAATGTCAAGGCCTGGAGTCCCATTAGATCCAGTAGACACAATCTGATCATTGTACCAGTTGCAGGCGTAGGTGTTAAGATCAGGAGACCACTAACAATGGCAGCAAATAGGATCATCACACATTTTTCTGATCGGTTGTTTTCCCAAGGCATGACCTGGGCGTGCAAACACCCAATAGGAGCTGTTGCCCAATGTCTTAGTGCATACCGGTCCCAATTTTGCCCTAGAAATTTAGTGCAGTTTGGTCTGACCGTCTATTTGGCATCTATAGTGTAGGATGCTGCTAGTGAATATATCAGGAGTTTGTTTCCAGCTTCTCAAATTTGTTAAGCTTAGCCAGCTTTGTACATTTGAAGTTTATCTTCAAAGCCTTAAGGTCAGAAAAATGGCCTTGGACTGAACAGGTAACAGTGGTATTGAGTACAGCATCTCAATAAATATACGCCACTCTCCATTTATTTTACAGTGTTGGGGGAAATTCATTAGGTTCATGAACTGGCAAAGCTCGTAAATTGGAGTTTTACTTAAAGCAGGCTAATTAGTCATAGTTTTAAGTAATTTAGGGGGTTGATGCACTTGTGACTCGGAGAAAGTTGGGTCCTGATCTGTTGTGCAATCTGCAAAAGGCTGGTTGAACTCTGTGAGAGACAGACCTTTACATGGCATGAGCCAGCAAAGACCTGAGCTGGCATAAATCTGTGTCAGGAGAATCTTTAAAAGCCTTATAAAGTCAGCGATGACTTTAAATGATCTCTCTTATTCTGTGTTGCCAAAACTAGTCCAGGAATCTGCTTTTTCCAGACGAGTGAATAGAAGCAGAAGCCCTTTTCTAGGGGGTGGTTTTTTGGTGGGTTTTTTTTTTTTTTTAGCTTACTGAATTTATTCATAGGATTATTTCAGAAAGAATTGGAATATTTCCATTGATTTGTCTTTCCAGTCCCACTCAATGAAAATGTTATATCCTGTCCCCAGTTTCTTTCTGGTAGTGACAGAGGTCCTCTGGTGCCCCCTCCAGCATCTGGCTTCATATTCAGGAGTGCACATTCATTATTTCCCTTCGTCTAGCAGTGCTGCCAGCTGAAACATCTCCTGTTGCTCTTAGTGATTTAGAGTATCAAAGAATACTTAAGCTTCCAGAAAGTGACTGTTGAGGAGAATTTAGGAGAATAAAATGGTATCACTCCATCTAAGATGTAATTCAGTGTAATGCACACACAAAATAAACAGATATTTGTAATTGGATGCACCAGCCATGAAAATCATGAGTCATGATAATTGTTATTTTAAAAAAGACAGATCTCCACCTTCTTCCAGTTCCCTGTGCCTACCTGGACCCAGAACCTCCTGGAGCCAAATCTTGGCTCTCTCTGAAGAAAGAACAAGGCCAAAAAACACATTGAAGAGATTATAGCAGAACCCCTGAATGGGTCTGATCCTGTCTCACAGCTGACCAAGACATCCTGTGCACCAAGCTGTTTCCTTGCGCTTATTCCCCTCCAGGGTACAGGGGTCCCCCAGCACCACTGGCAGAGATGTCTCCCTGTGTGCCAAAGGGAGAAGAGGCAGGATGGAGGGGTTTAAAAATTCCTCCCTCTCCCCATTTTGAAAGATAGAGCAAAGAATATTCCTTTTCTGATTTTTTTCTCTACTTTTCTGGAAAGAATAGCTTTTCTTTTTTGGTTATTTATGGACAAGTGCTTGTTTCCAGCTTCCTGGGGGCCTCCCAGGGGATTTCTGATATGCTTGCTCAGCCTGGGCCATAGCAGAGCCTTGCTGGCACGTTCCCCTCATCCATACTCTTTGGAGAGCATCTTTTTTCCTGTTACAGAAGCTGTCAAGTTTGCCAGAAAAACAAACCCTCTGACACAAAAGGCATAAAGCTGACGTGAAGCAAGCAATGGTCTGTACTTAAACCATACCCCCTCCCGGATAACTGGGAGTAATTGAGGCTTTGATGGATGAACTCTGTTACTCCAGTCATTCACTGCCGAACCTTTGCGCCTACTTGAAATTCATAGAAATTCCTGTTGTTGAGACTGTTTACCATGTAGATGACGAATATGGGCCTGGCTTGCTCTAAAGCGGTTTTGCAGTTTCCCCTTATACTTTATTTTACTGACAATCTCCCTTCTCCTTTGTCTTGACGGTTGGCAAAGAGCCAGTTGCTGGAGCAGGCTTCATTTCTGGGGGCCATCAGCTTTGATTTTGCTCTCACGCACTGCATGCCCAGTGCCCTCACACTGGAAAGCTGTGTTACAGCCTCTAAGTCAAGATGATTACTATCCCTGCTACTGAGAAGAATCGCTACCAAGCTTGCCAGTACGTTGCTGTAAATTAGAGAAATTCCCATCTAAATTTCTGCAAGAAACAGAGCTAAGATAACGGGAGAACTGGGCAGGATAGCCAAGGAAATCAAAGTGTGTTGGCCTGGGAAGTCATCAGTTTGAATAATTCCCTTTATTATAGAACAGCACTGACATACAATATAAATACCTGGTAGAATTTTATCTATATATATCCTTTAGATTTGCATATTGCAGCATTTATCAGTTTAGAAAAGGAATTATGTGCTTATAGAATAGTCTGTAGTAGTTTCTTCCACTGCAGTCTTACAGTGGGAGACAGAAAAGAGCTCAGTGTTACTGAGGGCTGATTACTTCACATCTGCATGGGATCTTAATGCATGACTACATTAATCTGCTGTATATTTAGGACTGTCTGAACCCTGACATGCCTTTGCATATATAGCAAAATCAGGGTTCAGGCAAACCTGATAGTATCCTATCAAGAAGATCAACTTTTTTTTCATTTATTCATATTTTTACTTACAGAAATAATATAGAGGAAGTATAGTGCCTATATACCATGCAGTAGTGCCTTTTAAGGGTAGGAGTTTCCCTAATTTCTACTAACAGCACCTGTGAGAAAAAGCTTTGGGGACAGGAGAAACACATTACGTGGGAAGTCACAGTGCAGGTTCCTGTGACTCTAAGTCCAAATGTATTTGTTCTTCTCTAACGTATAGACTGTGCTCAGTGGCATTTTTTCAGCTTATTTGATAGACGAGGCAATGACTCCAGTGAAGGCAGGATATTATCACCTTCTGTAAAGTGCATAATCTTTGCATCTCTTACCGCCTTTATAAAGCGCCTCAGCCTCGGCTCCCCTGGAGAGTGTGCAGTGAAGCATTTCCATGGACTCGCCCTGTCCTTGCATTCTGCCTTGGGCACTAGTTGGAGGAAACACCCTTTGGAGCTGGATCACCCTTGGTTCCGCACAGTACAGCCGTTCCTATGTCTTCCTTTCATCTGCTAACCTAGAGATGTGCGGACAACTGCTTACAGTCTGAGTTAGTGTCTAAAAAGGACTTTATAGAGCCGCAGGTCTAAGCCTCTACTGTTGCAAGCCACCACATTGAATAATTCCCACCATCAATCAATCCAGATCCACTTTAGAGTATTAGTATTTTTCTACTATTAATTTCTACTGTTCTGCTAAGTAGTTTGGACTAGTGTGTGCGAAGATGCGGTACTTCTAAAAGAAAACCTCCACGACTAAGAGGCAAAGGGAAAATCAGGCTGGAGACGTTCTGCAGTAAACTTCATCTCTGGTGAGCTGTGCATGGTTGCAACCCTCACTGCTGCTGATTTATAGAATATTTATAGATCATACAAAGGCTGTAAATTTGAAAACGTGATAGTTCAAATTATTTGGCCTCTCATTTATTTTGGATGCTGCTTCAAAACCCAAGTTCTCTAATTCCAAAACTAGATTTATTCATGGCCAGTTTATACTCCTGCGTTCTTCTACTAAGGGCAGCCCTGTGCTTCTGACCCATTGTCTAGTTTCCTTCTTGTTACAGGGGCAGCTGTGTGCCCACTCAGTGCTGTCTCACAGCTAGAACAAACTAAACTCTTAGCTGGATCCCTGTTCCCCACTCTTCCTAGGATCCAGCTGAGAAGTATCTGATTCACTACAGCATTTAAGTGCGCAATCCGTCACTTTTTATAATTAAATTTCCATTGTTCCTCTCTTCAGGGTTGCCTAGTTTTTCTTAGACAATTTTCTTATTGTCCTTTTTTGCTAACAGTGAGTTCCCACTTGAAATCTTGGTAAGAAATGTGCTGATGACACAATGTAATTAACGAAAACACTAATGAATATGAATAGAAAATTTGAAAAGATTGACCTGTAATGAATTCTGCTTGTAATCTTGCTCTGGCCTGATGAAATCTGCCCAGCTGGTTGCAGTCACTTTAACCACTTGAAATTTCCTGTACTAATTCTCAGTTTATGTAATAACCCTCCATAGTGGTTTAAGGAAGTTCCAGTAGATGCAATTTACCACGTTTTCCCTTGTCTAGAAAATAAGTTTTTCATCAAAGATGATGAAAAGAAGACAGACAAAAGTCTAGTCTGACATAACTGACATTGGGAAATACATGCTAAATGTTGTCCCCTTTTAGTTTTATGTCTTTAATGACTCTCTTCTTCCCAGCTTTGTTCTGAACACTTGCATGGTCATGAGGCCAGACTGTTAAATCTCAAGGTTGTCCTCAAAGCTCTTTTCCTCCCTTTCTTAAATAGGTAACTGTGTTTTGCTCTTCTTCCATGTAGTGCTGCACAACCTCTTACAATGTCAGCTGTGCTGCCTTTGTTTCTCTAACGCAATTGTCCTGGATGGAAACAGGTAAAAAAACATTTCAACTTAGATTTTTAGCTGGCATCTAGATTTTTCTTAATCTTTTCAGCCTCTAAACCCCCATCCATGCTTTTAGCAGGCCAGCTGCTCAGTCCTCCTTCCCTCTGGGAACCCTTTCCCACAGGCTCTTCCCCTGGCTTTAGGTGGAAACTTTCAAAGAGGACTTCTTTTTTCTCTTGGACATATGGAAATATGAAGTCTTTTGCATTTGAAAGACTTTGAGCTTTTCAGTCCAGCAGACTTGTATTTCTAGAAGTTCTCCTTATTTCTCCACCTGTACCTTTGTAAGAGACTACCATTTGTCTCTCTGATTCTTTAAAGAGAATCAACTCAGGATTGCTCCATCCCAGACTACAAGCAGGTCTTTTATGCTCCCTTCATTAGGTGCCAAAACCAAATTTAAAATAGCGTCAACTCTTGTTGGCTCAGTGACTATGTCTTCAGGTGTCTGTCAGCTCTCTATCTAGACACCTGTCTCTGAGATGAAGTGTGCTCAGAACAAAGTCTTCACCGTTACAGCCAGCGCAACAGCTAGGCTTAATCTTTGCAGGCACTCTGGTTCCTTGACAGGAGGGTGTTACTATAATGGCCTGGCAATTATGACAGCCAAAATTATCATAAAGCATTGCACGTAGCTGATTGTTTTCCATACTGAGTATCAGAGGGTATAGTCTAGAGCCAAGCATCTCAGGTTGAGGACAAGAAATAAGGCCAATTCAGTGATGACATCAATCATGTCAATAGTGATGAGTAAACAAAATGTCATGGCTTCTTGGCAAGGCTCCTGGAGCTAAGTAACACTAGTGGTTAAACTAACTTGAGACTGCTGGAGTTCTGAAATATCATTATGCTAATTTTGGAGAGGCAATAACAATGACTGAAGTCTAGGATGACTTGTTGAATTTGTCAGACTAAGGCAATTTGCTGATGTGATTATATTTTGATTCATTATAATTTTGGCTTGGAACATTTAATTCATGTATTTATTTCATTCTGTATTGCAATTGAATCTCTCATCTTGCATATACCTAGCTTAGATTTAGAGGCCTTTGGAAGAAAGAGGCTGTGATTTTTACACCTGACTTGAAAATTTAGATATGCTGGCTGCATTTTCCAAAGGGCTTCCATGATCAAGGACAAAAGTCCTACTCACAGGCTTTTTATTGGGGCGGGTGATTGCTGAGAACTCCTGAAAAATCCTCTGCACTACTCTGTGACTGCAATACCCATCAAATGCCTGGCTCTGTGGTCAGCTCCAGAAACACCGCTCTTTGGCATCCTGTGCATGGAGGCATGCCCATGTGCGTACTGCTAGAAATCAGATTATATGAACCCTAAACTCCCAAACCTGCAGGTAAACCACCGATGCGATGCCGGCCCTCTGGGGCTGCTGAGCCCAGATCACCTGGATTTGGATGGGGCGTGTTGGCCATATCTAGAGACTGGCTCCTACCACTGTTCTCATTTCTCACTTTGGTTCGGGCAAGCACTGGTTTGGGGTTCCTCTTGACAAGAAGCAATTTTTGCGTTCCAAGTACCTTATGATGTCACAAAGAGATGCATCCACTTCAGTCATCATCACAGACCATCTCTAGCTGCCCTTTTGGGAAGTGGACACCTCTTGATTTGAGTGCTGTGGGTTGTCAGGAGGGAGGGAGGGATGGCCCGGAACCTTACTGTCCCCTCCTGGATGGCAGCGCCATGGTGGCCTGCAGAGGACTGGGCGTGCAGTCAGCAGCAAGAGCGGGACCTGGTCCCTTGCCATCAGAGACGTTGTGTCAAGGGGAAATGCAATGCATAAAGGAGAGTGGATAATGTGAAATGCAAGAAAAGCAAGGCTTAAAGATTTTTTTTTTTCCTTTCTTTTTTTCCCTTCCCCCCCCCCCGGAGCCTCCTGAAATAAAAGCCAATGCCCCTTGGCTTGAAAGGGTGTATGACTGCAGAGCACTATAAAGCTAAACCATCGTGTTCCCTTGAAATAAAATTTTGCACAAAGGCAGCCTGCATTACATCCCTGCCTGAATGCTTTTTAAAACTCCCCAGTTCAGAGAACTCTTGTAATTGCTTTCAGTCTGCTTTTCCACCACTCCAGGTCTAATCTTTGTTTTCGATGTAGTGACAGCGGTTGCTCAAAGCTCCATGCAGTCTTCAGCCAAAAACTCCATTATTTTGGCACCTGTTGGCTCCTAAAATCTATGGGTTTGGCTCAGGGAATCCTCACTTCCACTGATGTGGTAGAATTTGTCATCAGTTCAGTCATGGAAAAGTCATCCCTGTATCTGCTGGATCCTGCACATAACCAGGGTTACAGCCCTAGATCCAGTCCTTTTGTCTGCAGAACAGAGTTTTTCTGTCATTAACGTAACTGAATATTCAGGAATGTGAATGGAAAATTTACTTTTGCTCTGGGTTTTGCTTTGACTAAAGCTGCACTTTCAGGGAACTGCTAATTGAGATCTTTTGACCATTCTTCATAGAGATGGCATTAAAAATAGGAGTTTTATTTTAAAGAACTTTTAATGATTTTTCAATTCTTAATTCAAAACCTTTGAAGAAATCTGATTGCTAGAAAGGACCATACTAAAAAACTGATTTTCAAAATCACTCAGTTACCTTTTAAGGTATTTCAGACTCTGGTACCTGAAAATTGGAGGCATGCAAAATCTCTAATTACTTCTGGTATTCTGTTCCATGTCCCCTTTGCCTTTCTTCATAGGATGAGATTTTCTGCACAGAACTCATTTAGGAAAAAAAAAAAAGAAAAGATGAGAGTTTTATAACGGATACTTAAAAACAGGGCTTGTTTCGACCTGACGTGAAATTGCACTCAACGATTCAGATCTAAATTGACACCTCTGGGTTGTAATTTCTCTTAGGAGTATTTTTATACTCATACCAAAAAAAAGTTCCTACTGGAAAGGAAGATCAAATAACCCTAAATCCTAGTTTTGGAGTATTTCAAGTCTGCGTCCTGCTCTTTGCCAGATATGCTCCTCTGTAGCGTCCGCGATGATTTTGCTGCATAGCCCTGGAAAGGGGAGCCCTGATGCCTGCCCCTGCTGCTTCCCCAGGAAGGTGTGTGTGCTCCCTGCCTGGCCGTGCCCCGGTGAGGGGCATATCTCTTGATTAAAATGCCATCTCCTCGTGTGCTCCTGGCTGGTGTGTTACAAGTTCAGTAAAACACTGACAATTGGAGTGGATGTCATTCTGCAGCTCTCGTCTGGAGTGCTGCGAGGCAGTGGTGATGGGAATCCAGCATTGCGTGCAAGTGGGTACGGGGTCCTCTGCTATGAAATTACTGCAAATGCTTGTGTGTGGTCACAGCAGGTGACTTAAGTTTCTCCATTGATCTGGCATCCCCCCGGTCCCCTTCCCCGGGAATGGGAGAGGTACGTGGGTTGTATTTGAGACCATGCACTCCCCTCCTCTGGCAGAGCTGTTGCCAGCAGTATTTGCCCTTGTGATTTGCTGGAGCACCCACATTTTATATGGCTGCGTTTAGAGAAGTAAAAACTGTTTTGAAGGGCACCATTGCCCAGCAGCTCCCCTCCTATGGCTGTGCCCCCCTGGTCAACATTCCCCCCGACCATGCTCCCTCGGCAGGGATTGCTCGTGCAAAACGTGCTTTCCCGTGTCTTCCCCCAGGCTTTTCTGTCCTCTGAAAGGCGTATGGCAACCTCTTCTCTGCTATCACATTTTATTACTTTTTATCTCCTTCCAGAAGGAGGTCACTAAGAGTCAGCTGCTTTTTTCTCTTAAGATGTTGGCTGTTTGTGGTGTTTGTCTTATAAAGTCACTTACCAAGAGAGGAAGCGTCACTTTAATACATATGCAGAGATATATTAACCACCAAGGAAACCTCTTACCAGCTCTCAGTTGTGCTTAGCTGTAAAGTCCTATCACCCTTACTTTGCACTTCTTGCTTCTCCTCACAGATTGCTGAATTTTCCCTCCCAGGTTCCTGAAGACTTTTTCCATGTTTACAGATTTAATTTTGGTTTGTTTGTTTCTCCTGGTATCATGCCTTATGAGAGCAAACGAGCATTTTGGAGGTTATTCAGCATCACTTTTTGATGTATCTCTGAGCTAGTCGTGGAGTCAGTCTTTATCTGCTTTGCAGTTTTTTTCAGGCTATTCATCATGAAGTTATTAGTTTCAAATTATCTTCCTCCCTGCTTTCCAGGTCCTCTTACTTTTCAGTGCAGAGTTCTCCACTTCTTGTTTTTGCCTGCAGACACAATGCTTTATTGAATCTGTGAGCTCTGACTTCTCAGTTTTTCTCCCACTTGTCAAATTTATGCTCTGAAATTTCAGCTACTGACACCACTTTACTTGGCAGAATCTAACAATGCTTCTTGAAGGCTTCTGTATCTGTGGGGGCTTTTTTAGCTATGTAACCTTTACTGAGAAATAGCTCAGAAAAAATAACTACATTCTTAATGACAAACCTTTGTAGTTGATGATACATACATTTTTGATGTGACAGTGAAGTTTTATGTGGTCAAAAAGAACCTCTATGTACTAGGAATTAGTTAACCCCCCCTCCAATGACTAAATGAATCATAAGCTGGTGACAAAATTTGATTCATCATGTGACAGGTATTGTAAAGCAATTGCAGGACATTATGGATAGAGTTTGTCTCCTCTGAGTTTAGCTACCTACAGGCTTGATATTTATATCTGAACTAGTTGTCTTTGTCTCCATTTCTAGTCAATGGAGAGCAATGGGTACTTCAGAGGATTCAAGCTCTCCACCACGCAGACATCTCAGATGTACCAGGGGTTGGGGCACCAAAGTTTTTTTGCTTTCTCTGCTGGGCTTTGATAGACAAGACAATAAAAGAGGATTCCTCTGGGGGCAAGCCAGTGTATTACAGACCAGGCTCTAGCCCTTTTACACAGCACCAGAGTTCAAATACTGTTATGCTTTTTTGAGAGAAGTATTTATCAGAGTCTTAGCGATGGACTTACAGACCACAATGGCCTTACCTTGACATTACAGAGCAGAACTAAGGTCATAGGAAAATACAGTAACAACAACAGAGAAGCAACAGATGGAGCCAGATATTTTCCAGAAGCATGGACCAGTGAATAAGGCGATCACAAATAACCAGATATGTTTGCTTTATGCAGTAGGAGAGCTTATTTTAGTAGCCACAGATAATAAAAGAACAGCCCCACTCCTGGGTGAAATGTTCGTATTTCGCATTGGTGCATGCACAGGTCTCTTTTGTAGACAACCCCAGGTCTCTGCAGAGAGTCTAGTGGGACGTCCTGACTTCATTGAATTAATTTCTCTTTCAGTATTGATATAACTTGTGTCCACTCATTGTGCATTTACATTATATTGCATTTATTTTTTATGACACATTATGAAGCACAGTTCAGATTTGAATCAAGTGTATAGTTGTTTGCCTTTTTCTTTTTTTTAAGGTTGTGAAAAAGTTGTTTTTCTCTGGCTGGAGGGGTGTGTTCCTTGAAAATCTCTTGAAATTGTGCATGAAGGTCAGCAGAAGGAACTGACACCGTTTTGACATTACACGATCCAGAAAGAAGCTCGTCTTCCTCCACTGACTGTGGCAGGGAGGGAGGGACCCCGTTTACTCTTGTTTTAGCTAAAACAAGCGTAGGTAGGCAGCAGGTTGTATGTATGCTGGTTGTGTGTGCCGGGCACGGGAGACTGGGTGAAGGGGGACGGTCCCGAGGGAGACACTGCTGCTTCCCAGCAGAAGACCTAATACTGGTGCCTGCTGGTACCTGTTGTTGAACTGGGGTGCTGGCTGTACTCTACTAGTTCTCCATGGCGTGGGGTGGTGGCTCTTCAGTGGCTGGGTCTCTGCAGGCATTCCCGTTCACATGGTGGGACATCTCACCTCTAGCGCTCACAGTCCTCACATGTTGTGTCAGCGCTGTCCCAAGCCAGGCACAGCTCAAAGGGGAGATTTTTTAGTTTTATTTTATTATTTAAATACAACACTAAGATACACAGTCGCAATCTAGTCAGTATTAATGACTAGACTTTATTAATGATTTCACAACACATGGCAAGAAAATGTGCTTCAGCGGCATATTTTCTTTTCCATATGACAGAATAACAAGTCCCTTCAGGAGCATATCAATTGCTTTATCTTGGCTAAGCAGTGTAAGTCTTCTGTCTGTCCTGTTAAGACTGCATAAAGGAAGCAAGCAAATGAAACTGGTTTACATATACTGATTCTTCTTCATGCCTCAGGCCTGAAAAGGCTACATCTTATTTCACTAAGACCAAAGTTTAGGCAATATCCAGAATTGAAATAGCTGATTTAATTGCTTGCTTCAAAGTACATCCACCAAACTCCATGTTCTTCACTGCTTAGTTCCATAGACGTGACAACATATGCTTCAAACCTTCAATAACAATCATGTTTACTGCAAACAAGTCAAACATTCACCAGTAAACATGTAAATAAGAACAGTAGCAGCAGATGTCCAAACAAAACCAGTACTGTGCTATCCAGGTTTCAACTTGGCACCCATCTTAGACAAGTTCATTCACGGGGAAAGGTTATTGCATCTACGTAAGGCTATGTTAAAACAGTGAAATAAATCTGTCCAGCTCAGATTTTGCCACCTTGGATGCTGCTTCTCTAACTTTGTACTAGTTCTTTTGAAGTTTATTGTTCTTAGAAGTATCTTTCCAGTGCATCAGCTCAACTTGCATGATTTTTAACGTGACCTTTCTCATCTTCTAATTCATTCGTGTTGCTCAACTGTTTCCCCATGACCCTATCAGTTCCAGAGTCCTCCAGTATGTCTTATTGAAGCTAACTCCAGCTGGAGGCTTCCCTTCCAGGTTTCCAAAGTACAGTGAACAAAAAGAGTTTTGAAAAAGCTTCAAGATAAGAGACATAGTGATAAAAAATGCAACCTATCCTGAGAAAGTGTTTAACATGCAAGTAAAATACATGTCTGGACTGTCTTGTCAAAATCCAATTTGGGCATCTGCCTTTGCACTAGATGGGTTTTAGTGATTCACAGGGCAAATAGTCACACAGTTTTTCTGATCTTCAAATCTATATGTGATGTGGTCATTTATTGTAATGCCTTATAGGCAGGTAGGGTGACCCAAGCCACTCTTCACTAAACCTGGTTACAGGCAAGGAGGCAGGGAGGACCACCAGGAGAAAGTGTAGAAGGGCTTGGGAGAGAGAAAATCCTAAAGGCAAATGCTTGAGAGTGCCAAGCTGAGAGAAGCTTCAACTGAAATTTCAGTAGTGTAGATTGAGTTATTAATAAAATCAAAGTTGACGCTCAGCTGTTCTTAAAGTAGCGCAAACAGGCTTGGCTGCGGGGCCTTCAGTATTGTTACGCTGATTTATATGGAGAATAAGACTTCATTTCAAGGTCTCTGTGCTGTATTGAGGGCTGTATAGTAACTCCATTTATTTAGTGTAGTACGTACAAGGGTGGAGTTTCTTTTGGCTTTTAGTTCAGATGGCTGTTTGGTTTTGTTTACCAGCTTTTTCACCAAATTCTGTTTACAGCTGCTCTTAAAGGCGATGAGCGGATCTTGATATCCCTTCTGCTCGTATTACCCTCATGGTATTCCTCTGAAGGCCTTGGCAAAGCTTTCAGTTCACAGTACGATTTTTTTTTTTTTAAATGCAACTACTGAACGTGTGGAGACATTAAGACACAGAGCCTGATCCCAGCTGTGTTTGGTTTTTTTTAACATGGGTTTAACTCTCCTGACAGCAGCTGTGTTGTTCTTGATTTTGACAGATGTCATTGAAGTAAGGCAGAAAGATGACATACACTTAAAATCAGATCCAAAATCTTAGTTCTTCTTTTGCATATCTTTACTGACTTTTTACAGACATGTTCTTATACACACTCAAAAGATTTTTCACTATTTTTAATTTTATTCAGCTTCAAATATACATATAACTAATCAAATATATATATTAGGGTTTTTTATATATATGTATAGTTATATATATATTTTCACCAACCCACTCTATATGAGGGTTGGTGAAAATAGTCAAATTATTGCTTTAGCTCACTGGCAGAGAAGCTGTCTTGAAAAACGTGCAAAGAAGGAACACAGTCTGCCTATGACTTTACTGCGACCGTAACTCACACCTCTTCAATGTATTACTCTTGATTCCAGAAGCATCACTGCCCCTCGCTGCTGCATTACTGGCAAAGGCATGCCTTCTGGAAAAGGCAGACCTTTGATTTAGCAGGAAACAACCCCAGCTCCAACTCGGACCCGGTTTGCAGCCCATAGAGAAAAGTGTTGTCTTCCCCACTGCATTTAACCCTTATCATCTCTCCAGTATCAGAAAAAGGTCTTGCTGTGAATCCCTGTTTGCTGTGAAGAAATCAACATCGATGAGGATTCACTGTGTGAGCGCAGAGCTCCATTCCCTCTTCTCCCCCACTGGTTTATGTCTAAAACGTACGAAAAAATATGATGGATACATGCTGTGCAGAATACCAAATGTAGCAATAAGCTCTATCTTGCAGAGTACCTTGAGAAAGTTTCCCCTGCAATCATTTTCTGTGCATGTACTGCATGTATTCATTCACCTCCTTCCTCTATCTCTGTTTTTTTTTTTTAAATGATTGCAGCTGCTGGTTCCATTGTCTCCAATTTTATTGTTTAAAGCTAGAACAGATGGTGATACGTCTATTACATACTAAACTGTGCCATGCAGGAATCATTAGCACAGCTGAACTGGCTCCTTGTGAGAGTGGTTTTCTCCTTTGAAACAGATTAAAGGACTCGGAAGAAATCCACTGCACTGCTGGATGCCTGTGATGGGCTGAATGGATCACACTCCATTCTTGGCCAAAAAATACAGTGTGAGGGGACAACTAGCATCCTTTCCTACTGGAGCAGATTTACCATAGGTTTCTGCATCCTCTGAGGCAATAGAGAGGGGAGCTGAGCAGGGCTCCGTGCTGGAGAACTGCCACTGGGGCATGGGGGAAAAGCCCTGCAGCTACTGAGCTGCTTCCTTCCTGGTTTTGCACGGACCGATTGATCGGAGTTGCGTGACAATACAGCTGCGGGAAACTATATTTTACTTCTATTTAACACAATTTCCAGGAGGTCCCTCTGCATAGGTCTTTGGGGTAGAATTATTTTTCTCTTTTAAATTAGAATATACAGTGGCTGGGTCAGTGTGCCCCAGTTTCTTCTCTTGGTCTCTCATGGCTGCAGTGCAAATAATTAATAAAAGGACCAGTTGTAAAAAGGCCACAGGAACCACAGCCCTATGAGTGATATATTACAAAACAGGATTCAATGGGCCTGGGTTTGACTCCTGAAGTATAATAGTCTCGCCATCCACTGTCTCTGATGCAATGGATCAAAATGTTCTTTAAAGTTAAAATGAAGATATTTCCAGAGTACAGGACTGTACTTTTATCTAATAAATGTTGCCAGAAGGAATCTCCATTTAAACAGCAAGATTCCAAATCCTCTATTCCTTTTCTTTCCTCAATAAAATCCAGTTCGCTCTGAGATATTTACAATGTCCTTTCCGTGCTTATCAAGTGACACCGTACTGTGCAATGAATAGAGCTGGAGAGCTTCATGTTGATGACACACTGTGTGGAAACATGTTTTTCAGAGTTTCACTCTCTGACGGAGATGAGATGTCAGACAAGGGCTCTTCTTGTATTGCAATCCAGCACCTCCCTATTCAAATCACTCCAAAATACTTCTTCAAACACAGACTTCACCGAGGGCTCCTTTCAATTCTCTTATTCTTACGATCATCTCTGCTGAAGCTGTGTGATGTGCCCACTCTAAACTTGGAAATGTTTCTACTTGGCCTGGAGCAGAACTATTTTGCTGCGTGGCTGTTTCAGGAGCTCACCAGCAGAATGGAGGCTGTGGCTGCTCCCTCTCCTTTCCCTCCACTGTTGACTGTTTTTCAGCAACTACTTTTCAAAAGCTTTGTTGAATTTTTGTGAGTCTGGAAATCTTTATACTGAGCCAACACTGCGTATTTCATAGCCACAACAAACGAAATTACATTTTATCGGGTCACTGACTTGGCTGCCTCCCAAAGCAATCCTCCGCTGGTCCTATTGAACACTTCTGTTAGCCATAAAAAACATGTTTTTGATCTGCTAGAAAATGGTATGCTCTCATATTACAATGATTAGGGAATGAAAAAGCTCTTAAGGCCCAGCCTTACAAATCAAGTGTGTGCGTGTTTTATAGAAATTTGTAATTCATAGAAAAGAAAGCGATACTAGTTAGATTACACAGGTATCATAGTAGCATGTGCTTTTCCGCTACTCATTATTTTAATTGCCCTAGTAATTTGCACATCAAAGGGACCAGATCAGCCTTCAGCTGCAGACTTGGGTAACAGAGTAGGCCTTGGCGTGCCATGCCAGATCCAAGTATATGTACATGGAAATCCAGGTATATCCAAGGGGATATAACATTGACAAGCACTTTGGGATTTTTATTTCTCAACCTAGTGTGTGGCTTCACCAGCTCTGCATTCCTATCCTAATTTCTGTCTGGGTCAAATAAAGGTTGTGCTCAGTCTGAAAAATCTGTGATTAGCAGTACTTAGGATTGACTCTTAGAAAAATTCAGTTGTGCTGTTTAGATTTTAGATTTTGAAGCTGAGATATAAATGTGGATTGATTGGTTGACTGCTTGACTCTCTTGTGGCTCTGATGAAATTCAGCAAGCAATACTAAACCCTTCATTTCCTCACTCCTTTATTGTACAGTAAATTATATTTATCTCTGAAATGAGAGCTCTCATTTAATTTTCTCCTTTATATTTCTCTTTGCTGCCCCTCTCATGGATGGAAGGTCACACCAGCTCCCACATGGTTGCTTTTGTTGGTTGCTCTATGAGGACATGTGCATAAGCAGAGAGCCAGAGGCAGCCAGAATCTTTAGCCTCAGATCTTGTAAGCTCTGTCCCTCATACTCTATATGTGCATGTTAGTAAACTATGTTTTCTATTGTTCACAGATATAGGGTCATCATCACCAGGACTATACAGTGGTAAGAAAGTTCTTTTTCATGGTGCACACAGAAGATAAAACCCTCAGAGAAATTTATTGATACAACTCTTTGGGAGGAAAAGGAAAAAAAAAAAAAAGAAATGAGAAGCAAATTTTTCTTTTTGACTGTTCCACCCTCGTAGATCCAACATCCCTGATTTCTATGGTTAACATTTACAAAGTTTCTCAAATTAGAAATATGAGCCAAACTCTTTTTGTTCTAAACACTTCTACTAAGCAAGGCAAACTTTAAACAAAATAAGAGCCTGGCAGTACAGATCTTGTTATCAAAGCTCTTGAGAGTCACTGGCAAATGTCAGAGGAATAAATTGCATTATCTATTGATGAATGACATCTCCACAGATAGTTCAAGCTAAACGGACTTTTTCATTCATTTTCTTTGCAACCCGAAGTCCTTCTCTGCAGTGAAATGAACCTTCTTTCCACTCTAAGCTTTTCTTATTAGATTTTTGTTTGGTGTTGAGAGCTAAAAACTCAGTGAGTTATTTGCTCAGCAGAGAAATTCCTGAGATAATCACCATTCTTTGACATATATTTGTGTTTGTGGCCTTGCCAAAGAAATGAGATATTAGGGAAGGCCTCCCAAAGCCAGAAAAATAAATACCTGCAGCTGCAGCAGGAACAGTGGCTGCATCCAAGCAAGATGCTCATGAAGGACCCACGTAGGCAGTCCACTCTTCTGCGTTGGCCATCTTTAGTGCTCAGTAGATGGTACCAGCATATAAATAATAAATGTGTCATGCCCCCTTGTCGTGGTTTTACCCCAGCCGGCAGCTGAGCACCACGCAGCCGCTTGCTCACTCCCCCCCCCATCAGGATGGAGGAGAGAATTGGAAAAGTTAAGTGAGAAAACTCCTGGGTTGAGATAAAGGCAGTTTAATATGTAAAGCAAAAGCTGCGCACACAAGCAAAGCAAGGAATTAATTCACCACTTCCCATGGGCAGGCAGGTGTTCAGCCATCCCCAGGAAGCAGGGCTCCATCATGTGTAACGGTTACTTGGGAAGACAAACACCATCACTCTGAATGCTGCTGCCCCACCCCACTTCCTCTTCCCCCAAGCTCCTTATGAACTGACCATGACGTCATATGGTATGGAATATCCCTTTGGTCAGTTGGGGGTCAGCTGTCCTGGCTGTTCCCCTCCCAACTCCTTGTGCACCCCCAGCCAATCCCACCGGCAAGGCGGTGCAAGAAGCAGAAAAGGCCTTGGCCCTGCATAAACACTGCTCAACAACAGGTCCATAGACCAAAAACATCTCTGTATTATCAACACTGTTTCCAGCACAAATCCAAAACATAGCCCCATACTAGCTACTGTGAAGAAAATTAACCCTCTCAGCTGAAACCAGGACACCCCTTCACTGTGCACACTGTGTGTTGCAGTGTGTTTAACCAAGATGTACATTCATTGCAGAAAGTCAGCCTGAAGGAGGGTTTCTTAGATGCTGTTACAGCAAGGAGGCCAAGGTCAGCATGGGCCTGGGGCACACTGAGGTCAGACAGCACTCATCACAGAAGAGAGGACAGCCCTTTCCTGGGCAAGTCTGCAGCCTGCGTGGACAAGGGTGTAAGTGGAAACACTGCCTTCCCAAAGAGCATTGAGTGGGTTAATTAGTAATAGAGCTGGGCGTAGCATCAGAGCTTCATGACATCTCTTAAATGGTGGATGACACCACCTTTGTCATTGTGCTGAAAGTTGCCCTGCCTCTGTAGTGTACAGGGAGGGAAACCCAACGCTTCTTCCTCACCCATGTGTGCAAGTGAGGATCTGGGGTGGGGAGCTCTTACCCAGGGTATCTGGAGGATGCCTACCCCGCTTTGGGAGCTTACCTTGCTCTTTATCCCTTTTGTTTTCTCTGGTAATGGCAGGCTGCCTGGAGCCATGCTCAAATACAAGTGTTTAAATTGACTGTGCTTTGGTCATGCTTAAAATCTGTTTGTAAGGGACAGGGGTTTTGCTCCTGTCATTGCATCTAATCACATCACTCCTTTCATGTTTTGACAGTTAAGCCATTGCTGTGCCAGGCTCCTCTATTTTGCTGGTTTAAATGGAGGAATGATTAGCCCAGGGCACCACTTCTCAAAGCCACACTCATGTTTAAAATGTCTCCTTGGCATAATATATTACAAAACATATCCAGAGTATAAAAATGACAGAATCCTGAAGCATCAGAGGGAGAAAAGCACAGCACAAAACCTGTGTTGGATGGGATGTAGATTAGATTCAGTCCTATGTGAACTCTTTTGCCCCAAAGTAGCTGTAGATTCAAAGATGCCTTTGGTTTCTACATTTAAGGAATTTTAATATAGCATTAAACTAAAGTCTTTCCTTTGGCCTCTTCTTCTCAAATTTCTTAGTCCAGATAACCAATTCACATACTCGTGTTTGAATGGGAGAGAGGCTACAAAATTCAATGAATATGGTTTTGGCTTGATTTGGTTTATTTTTTTCTTATAGAAGGCAGCATGTAGCAGATCATGGAAACCTATTTTTTTCCTAAATTCGGGACAGAGTGCAGTTGTTTGTATATCTGAATGACTTTGTCACCAGGAGCTCTGTATTCTTGCTGATGGAGAGCACACATCTTTGTCCCAAACCTGCCATTTCTGAAGGGTGAGCTCAGATGAAAGTAGTTGATTCTATGCTTGGCAATTGATATTTCCCTCAACATTTGGAAGTTGAATTTTTTAATGGAGAATCAGGGGATTCTAGAAGTTCAAACAGATTCACAAAGTTATATATGGAACCCAGGAAACATAAAAATTAAAACCACACATCCTTAGCTGCCCTCTAACAAGTAAAGATAGGACATGCCTCAAGCAATGACAGTCTAGTTAACGTAGCCATTTGCAAGGGTCATTTTTGATTCTGCTACAGAAAAGGGCATTTAAAAACAATTCTATTTCCTGATGAAGCTTTTGCAAGAGAAGCTTGTAAACTGGCAGCTGATATTTTTCAGCAAGTAATCAAAAGAGCAGAAGGTGGCTTCCTCGGGAAAAGGTACTTAAGATGCCTAAAAATATTTTTGCCTTTACTTTATTTCCTTGAAACCTGTTAACAAGGTCTGAAAAAGAAAGGTCTCTTCTGCTGTAGTTACACAAAGTCCAGCCTCTCGCTTTAAAATAAAGTCCTTTATGCCGGTAGTGCTATTGATTCTTCTGGTTATGGCACTGAGGTCTCCATGGGGAAAGGAGATTGCTGACTCTTTTTTTTTTAAAAAAGAAAGCGTTGAAGTTAAATAGACACTAGGAAAAATAAACAGTATTTTGTTTATTTTGTTTTGATATGTCCTCTCAATCAGTCAGGTTTCATACTGGTGGCTTGTGCCGATTCTGTGATTAGTCGAGGTCTCCAGGGAAGAAAGAATGATTTGCCTTCAATTTCTAAAGCAAAGGGCCCTTCGTCCTCGCACAGCCTCCTCTGTGCCCTCCTCCCCAAATGCAAAAGTAAAATATCTCATGTTCTCTAGGCCAACATAAAGCATAAGGAAGCAAACTAAGCACAAATATACATTTCCCCCTTTTCAGTGACCTTTAATCTGTTTGAGTTGTGGGAAGCAGTTCATAAAAATCTGGAAGAGTGTCATATTTATTACAATGGTTTTTTTAGATGGCAGA
Source organism: Balearica regulorum gibbericeps (assembly GCF_011004875.1). Taxonomy (NCBI): domain Eukaryota; kingdom Metazoa; phylum Chordata; class Aves; order Gruiformes; family Gruidae; genus Balearica; species Balearica regulorum. The sequence goes on from NC_046185.1 coordinate 118,546,451, forward strand.
TGGCTTGCTTTCTTGGCCTGTTTCTCAAATACGTGGTATTTAATGTCTAAATTCACACGTTTTCCTCATGCAAAGGAAAGAGATGGTTATTTTAACAGTTACAATACACAGATGAGGTCTTTTTTTTTTTTTTTTTTTTTTTTTTCACTTTGCACACGTCTTGCATTGCACCACTGGTATATAGAATGTTTGAGGGGAGGAGAAGAGGCATCTCCTAGGCAGCTGAATATTTCTCTTATTTCTTATGTGAAAAATGACAAACCCTGGCCAGGTCAAATATCATTTGAATCGGTCTTTTAAATGAAATATCTTTGCACACAGAGAGTCGGGATCCTGTTCCCAATTACGTGAGGGAGATGGGAAAGATTCACAACCTTCTGCCTGTAACAAAGTGGAGGAGGGGAAGGGCAGCTCGAGCAGCCACAAGATCTGGCTGCAAAATAGCCCACGCAATCCAGATTCAGAGAAATTTTTGGTTTTAATCTGTATTCTTTCATTTGGAAAAAGAAGCTTTATAAACTTCATTAAAAGGTTGTTGATACCAGCAGAAGCCTGCGAATACTGATAGCTACCCAGTCCATGTGCATTTGTGACACCAATTTTTCACACATTAAGATACTCATTCCCCATTTCTCTGATCTCCAGGAACATTTTTCCTTTCCCTAACCCTCCACAGCCCCCATTTGACTTGGCAGCGCGTCCCCCGCGGCACAACGCTATCTCCCACGGGGATACTGCTGAGACAGGCAAAGGGCACCGGATTATTTTCCTAGCTCTGCCTCTGAAAAATGCTACACGAGCACCAAATATATGCTGATGTGGGTTCACGGAAGTGCAAACAGCCCAGCAAGGAGAGCAGGGAAGTGGTTTGTCTGAAGAGGAATGCAGAGGTGGCAGAAACTCGGGGAGCCTGATGCTGTGCATCAGGCTGAACGTAACCCCATGGCTGCGTGCATGGAGTTGTCCCCACCAGCCAGCTGGCTGTGTCTGTCCCTCTCCATTCCTGTCCCCCTTTCCCAGTGCCGGAGATGCTGGGCATCTCGTAGGAGCATCTCTGAAAGCCCATTTATGGTGCAGTTACATGTTCTACACGCCCTCTTAATGGTAATTGAGAGAAGTCAGTCTGAATTTTCCGAGGTTTGGATTAGGGATCTTTCTCCTCCTTCACCTTATACTCTTTTTCTTCAGGTTCTCCACTTTCTCAAGCACTGTGAACGCTCCCATTTGCTTTAGCTTTCTCTGTTTGTCTTCTCTGATTTCCTTTATGGTGCTGTCAGGTGAAAAATAATTGTGGACAAGAAGTACACCTGTCTGATGTGTTGAAGGACCAGCCCTAATTGCATGTGGCACTGTAGCACAGTGTAAGATAATTGCTAGAGGCAGATCTTCTGTATTGTAGATACATCCGTGATCCTAAATCTGCAAGTGCCTGTAATGATGAAGGAAGCAAACTTCAATGAGAACTGATATTTTTCCTCTTTTGGTCAGGAAGGCAATTGACTGGTGTGTCAATCATGTCTGCAACTTCCACTCTTATGAATCTGTCCCCAACTTGCAGAGAGATTTGGGGTATCTACAACTGCTATCTGTGCAGTTAGTTTAAAATGTGCAATTACTTCCACATCTCCCCAAAACAGAAACTAACTCCAGTTAAAATTACACTCTAGATTCAAATAGATTTAAGAAGGTATAGGTACACACAGGGTCATCTCATCAATTTAAAATCATATCAATAGCCAATCATATCAACCAGTTGTGTTCACACCAGTCAAGTCTCAGACACCGGACCTACTGCACGCACCATGTTGTTGGCTGAATTAAACAAATATGAGTTGGATTCAACTGAAGTCTGTCCGCACTCAACTCACCAACACATCCAGAAGCTCACAAGTGATCAGATGGCTTTACCTAAGGAGTTAAAACTGTGCTGCAGGAACTGTCCCTCTGGGCCATCTTACCCTCACGGGAAAGTGGAAGTCCATCTGTTATCATGAACCATGCTCCTGGCTGTGTTGGTTTTGCGTGGCAAGGTTTTGGTAGCGGGGGGGCTACAGGGGTGAGAAGCTTCTGTGAGAAGCTGCTAGAAGCTTCCCCTGTGTCTGATAGAGCCAATGCCAGCTGGCTCCAAGACGGACCTGCCGCTGGCCAAGGCCAAGCCATATCAGCGCCTCTGTGATAACATATTTAAGAAAAACAGTTAGAGAGCGCTTTTGCAGCCAGAGAGAGGAGTGAGAAGATGTAAGAACATCGCAGACACCAAGGTCAGTGCAGAAGGAGGGGCAGGAGGTGCTCCAGGCGCCGAGCAAGATTCCCCCTGCAGCCCGTGGTGAAGACCATGGTGAGGCAGGCTGTCCCCCTGCAGCCCATGGAGGAAGGATGGGGGGTGTAGCGATTTCCACCTGCAGCCCGTGGAGGACCCTCCCCACGCTGGAGCAGGTAGAGACACCTGAAGGAGGCTGTGACCCCATGGGAAGCCCACGCTGGAGCAGGTTTGCTGACAGGACTTGTGACCCGGTGGGGGACCCACACTGGAGCAGTCTACTCCTGAAGGTTTGCACCCCATGGAAGAGACCCACGCTGGAGCAGTTCCTGAAGGACTGTAGCCCATGGGAAGGACTCACGTTGGAGAAGGTCGTGAAGGATTGTCTCCCGTGAGAGGGACCCCACGCTGGAGCAGGGGAATGATGAGAGGAGGAAGAAGCAGCAGAGACAACGTGTGATGACCTGACCGTAACCCCCATTCCCCATCCCCCCGTGCTGCTGAGGAGGGCGGAGGTTGAAGCCGGGAGGGAAGTTGAGCCCGGGAAGATGGGAGGGGTGGGGGGGAGGTGTTTTAAGATTTGGTTTTATTTCTCATTCCTTTACTCTGTTTTACTTAGTAATAAATTACATGCATTCCCTCTCTAAGTTCAGCCTGTTTTGCTCGTGATGATAATTAGTGAATGATCTCTCCCTGTCCTTATCTCGATCCATAAGCTTTTCGTTGTACTTTTTCTCCCCTGTCTAGAGAAGGAGGGGAGTGATAGAGCAGCTCTGGTGGGCACCTGGCCCCCAGCCAGGGTCAACGGACCACACTGGCAAAGGCTGGAAACATTCCCAGGTGGGCCGTGGTACCTTGGGTGCCAAGCAGGGATTTTTTTTGCATGGGCTAATGTGGATGAGCTTGACAGAAGAGTTAAAGATAGTAATTATGACAGCAGTTATGCTGGTGAGGGAGAAGGCTAGATCAAAGAAATTAGGATGTAGGTAGTATCCTCTTCTCTCATGTCAGCTTCAGCCAGTGCAGGATGGCCGCAGCCTCACTTCAACAGATTACCCATGGTTGTGCTGTCACTTACCACATCTCAGCTCAAACTAGATGCAGGGACATCTGTCAGGTTATAGCCAAGAGATACCCTGGGAGAAAAGAAAAAAGGACTGTGCCTAAGGCACAGTGAAGGCAGTTTGAGATTACTTTTTAGGTGTTGTCCTTTAAAACATATCTTCTTCAATTAAAAGTGTGCTGGAGTTAAGACCAGGGCTGGCTCTGGTCAGCATTCAGACAGCAAGTCTTCACTGTAGATTAAATTTTATGTGATTTCAGTATGCGACTGGCACTGGTCGCCATGTGCATGCAATTGTTACTCTGTGTGTACAGGCCATGTAGGTTCAGACAGTTTAACCTGTGCTCAAAATTCCCAAAATGCCTTAAAATGCCTTGATGGAACATGGAAAAATATTTCAAACTCGAGTCAGAGGGACTGAGGTTGAGATCAGCCAAACCCACATCCTTGACACTCCATAAAATGCCACCCAGACCGAGACGAGCAGCTAAACTCAGCTCTTCAGCCACAGCATCTTGTAATCCAGCTTAAGTCACGCAAAAGTTGATTTAGAAGCTAAGTTCATGTAAATACGTTAGAGTGGATAGAAACCAGGTGCTTTTGCCCCTGTTACTTGTTGAAGGCTCAGTGTGCTCTCTGCCACCTGTATGTTGTTGGTGATCTCTAAGACCGCAATATAAAAAGCAGTGCAATGTGGGTAATGAGGTATAGAAGAAGGATGCTTTCAGGTAGCTTTGTTAGGAAAATTCACCCAGCCTCTGGCTTGAAGTAGTTAAGGAAGCTTTCAGAGTATGCTAGTCAAGAGGACTTCTTTCTTGCTCCTTGCTGGGAATAGCGTTCCCTGGCACGCTGTTCACACAGCACATGTCACCATTGGGATATCATTTGGTACGAGGAGAGCTGAGTGCACAGTCAGCTGTGAGGTACGGGTGCAGAATTACTGCTCTTGGGGCCACCAGCTTAGCAGCTAGCTTGAGAGCTGTGTGCCCTATTGACCTACATTTACCTGCCATGGAGGATGTACAGGTAGGCGGCTGCTCTGTTTATCACTGGATCTTTTGCATGTAGCAACAAATCAGTAGACATCTCTGTATCTGTGCTGGCTTGGTAGCTTGTCTTCTGTCCTCACTGACTCTTCATGTGTCACCCTAAGTTTAGTCACAGTGTCTGTTGTTGCAATCGACTTTGAATAATACCAGAAAATAAATGTAAAGCTGCTTAGTTTTTGTTTCCCTTTAGGGGATTGTTGGCCCTGCTTTTGCTGAAGAGAGTGTGTTCAGATTGTAGGACGTAGGTGACAAACTCTGAATCCCAGTTTCTAAGTGCTTCTGGCTTGGGAAAAGTTTGTTGCCTCCCCAAGCATTTTAGGAGTAATCCTGATCTCCTCCCCAAGTCCCAAGCTTGGGTAGCACCCCCCATGAAGAGAAAGGGAAGTGGTCTGAAGTGCTGAGAAACAAGCTCAATGCAGGCCTGCTAAGCATTGCAGGCAGCTTTCAACTTGATTTTTAAAAGTTTAAATTCTCAGGTTAAAATTTTAATTGAGCTTTTGACCACTTATGCCACTCTCAGTAGTTTATTTGCCTTTTGAGAAGAGGAGAAAATAGAAAAGTTTCCCTTCAGTGACATTCTGCCTACCCAAATATCAATAATAGGATTTAATAACTTCTTGTTTTAAACTCTGGTGCATTGTTGCAGTTAAACTGCTATCATGTTTCATGCCTGAACCGGTTCTGCATCAGTGATGGATGGAGCATTGCATTTTTATGTACTGTATTTCAGCCACAGATTGTAAATTCTGTGCAATCCTTAGGGCCGAAAAGCAGTAGTAGGTAACGATAGGTATGAATCTTTTCATGTAATATCTAGCTGCAGTTATTACTGGTTTAGATATTCATCTCACATCAGCACGCAGATGTTTAGAAGGCAGGCTTAAATAAAACAAAATTAGAAAGAAGTCTGCCTGTTATAAGAGTTTGCATCACTTAATACTTTTTGCATTAAGGTAGGTAGATTTTTTTAAAAAATTCTATATTAAGTCCTATTTCCTGCTGTGGCTAATATGTTTTGGTTTCATGCTGCTCATTGTAATTCTATTTCTAAATAAAACTGAAAAATAATTAACCCCTTTCTCCCTCCCAGTGGATTGAGAAAGATAATTAGATTCTCATCCCGAAGTTATCTGAAGAGTGGTATTTAAAAGAAACCAAAAATAGGGTGTCCGAGGAGTATTATGGTACACTTAAAATTGATGTATTTCCTGCGTGAAGCATCAGGTCACTGCTTAGTCTTCCTTGGCAAATAAAAGCTGTCATATCAGAAACAAATGGTCACTTAAGCATTCATGTTCAGAGATGCAGTTTCCCAGCACGTGTATATATTTTGATGTTCACAGTGCCAGTAAAATCATATTATCTTCTAAGCATTTCTGCACCTTGTCAACCACGATTAATTTCTGTTTAAACCTTGTTAACGAACAAGAGAAAGAATAACATTACCGGCTGAGGAACAACTGCAAAGCCAGTATTTAAAACATGATTGAGCCGGTGGCAGAGGGAAAGGAGCTTCCCTGCTGCTCCCGTCACGTGGCGCAAAGACGTGTGTAAAGGTGACACGCAAGTGTCAGAGGAAAACTGAGTGACGCCCGGAAACAGGCACTGACTGTCCCAGCGAGCTGGTGCTTGATGCTGCGCTCACACCCACTCCGGGCAGCATCCTCCCTGGCATCTCTGGGAAACCTGGTGCAGCTCCTGGGGGCACAAGGGCTTCTGTTTTTAAAAGATGCATTTAAAACATATGTTTTTCTTCTCCAAGCCTCTGTATAAAGCCAAAGAGCAGTCATGCTTGGTGTTGTGTGTCTCAAAAACAGCCTTGTGATGCCAGGTCTTTCCACCTTTAAAAAGCACATTTTGCAGCCTAGAGAGATGAGAGTGGCAGAGGTGTGGGAGAATGAGGGTTCCCACCTACGGAAGGAGAATCTGTGCCAAGTGTAAACGAACTGTACAAATCTCAGGGGAAGCTGAGCAAGCAGCGGAAGGTTGAACTGGGATGCAGAGGAGGGTGGTGGCTGCAAAGCTGTGTGTCCATCTTCAGGTGCGCTCCTTGCACTGTATGCGCACTCTTGCTTTCAGTTCAAATCCATTTTAAGTTGGTCTGTCTTCACTCCAGCTTTATTAGAACTAAATAAGTAATAATATTAGTAACACCTTTTTCATTTTGAGCTGAATGAAGCACTTCCTTTGATGCTCAAACATTTTTCAGTTCCAGTTTGGCATCATCAGTCAAAACGGAACTGTGGAAATAGGGACCAAATTCAAGCATAGGTTTGAATCTTGGCTGTCCTTCAGTGACAGTCAACCTCTCTTGCCCTGTTTCTCTTGTCATACACTTCAAACAGGGCTAGCAGGAGAGACCAGCTCACCTGGGGATGTGGCACAGTGCGGTGTTTAGGGCATATCCCAGGCACGTGGGGAGGTCTGCTCTGTCCTACCCTTTCTCGAGTGACAGGGAACTGAGCCTGCTCTTCTCATCTGCTTTACTCCTTCAGTCTCAGAGACATACAGCAAGTTGGTAGTGACTCTTTCTCCACCGTTTTTTTGGCTGTAGCTTCCTAGCAATTCTTATTTCAAATGCTTTGCTGAATTTGACAGAAAACAAGTGGATGGTTTCTAATTCTTGATTATTTTAAATTTTTTTTTTAGACAAATTATTATTTGCAGAATTTTATTGCACTGTTTGGGCCAAATCTTGTCTTTTATTTAGTCTTGCATTTCAGCTGTAACTAGAGGAAAAGGTATCTCACATGCCAGGAGGAAAGCAGAGGATGGGAGAGGTTTCACATCCCAAAACCGTGTTAGCTGAGGAGAGGAGGGGAGTCAGACACGCCTTGTGGGCCTGACCCTGCCTGTTTCTGCATACTGCAGCTGGTTTTACACGCGCTGTCAAATCCTGCTCTGGAGCTGCCTCCTCCAGGGTAGGACCTGGGAGAAACATCCTCCCCAGCTGTCCCAGCAGCAGCTGCCAGAGCTGGTGGGTGAGCGATGGGAGGTTCGCTGCAGGGTGAGCACCCCAGTGCCAGGCTGCAGAGATGCACGGTGGTGTCTTCTGCTCATCCAGGGGCACGTGGGCAGATGCCCAAAGGAAAGACTACTGTTAGCCTGAAGCGCTGCGAGAGCATCTTACTGCTGAGTGGTCTGAAACGCGGCAGACTTCAGCGTGAGAATGCGACTGACAAATGCGATCTCAATAATTGTTTAAGGCAAATCAATTCTTTTAACGGTCCTAGCTTGTACTATGTCTCAGTGTTCTGTAAATAAATTTTGATGGGATTTTCATTAGAGCTCCAAAGGGACAAACTTGCGTTTATTTGATAATAGTTCAAAGGAAGACAAGGAACTTTCTGAAATCCACTTTGATTGTCACTCTTTAACTTTTTTTTATATAAAACAGGTTTGCCTATTATTAGGAAACTGGGAATAATTTTATCTATTATACGTGTTTCTAGCTTCAATTTTGCTATAAGAGGCATGAAACAATTTTATCACTTATACTCAGTCCACTAAAGTGACTTTTGAAGATCATAAAATCCACTTGTTTTATTCTTCTCTAACACAGTTTAAGAAATGTTGCTATTTGCTTTCTTCTGCCTGATAACACTTACTTTGCTATTATTGTTACTACTTTTTTTATGGCAGCGATTAGAATCTAAAACGTCTGCCTGCTTTCTCTGTAGAGCTAGAGGTAACGAAGAGATGAAATCAAGCAGGACTGCCTTTCAGAAGCAGTGCTTTCTTACGCTAGGGCTGTGTTGTCTGCTTTTTATCCCCAAGCCCCAGATTTTGTGTGTCTGGTGAGCCAACCATCCAGCAAACAGCCAGAGATGCTGCATGGGGTATCTAAAATCTGAATTAATACCGAGACAGTGACTGGCTGGGCAAGTGCCCAATGCTGTCTTATTAGCATGCAGGAGCCCTGCCAAGGTGTTAAGAGGAAAAAGCAGTGAGAGGGGGATGTTGGAGAGGATGGGGCTGCAGTAGAGCCAGGGTGGTTCTGGCTCTCAGATTTGGATGTTGACCCCATGCAAGCTGAAGCTGAGGGCATGGGCCAGACCCCCAGAAGGGGGTTAGCCCATAGCAGGTACTTGGCAGCTACTTTTATATCTGCCAGGAGGAGACCTGCCATGGGACTTGGAAGGGAGGGGAGCAGCCACGGCCCCCCATGACACCTCTTGCCAGGCGTGGTGTCCCTGCCCCACCTGAATGCCTCTCAGACCCTCAGTTTGGGTAGAGGAGCTGGAGGAGGCCATGCAGGGCTTTGGGCTATGAGCTTGGTGCCTTCAGTGCAAAACCTGCTGAGGTCCTGTGGCACCTGGTATTGTGGCAATGAATTACTTGGCCAAAACCATTTTTAGTGGGAGAGGCTGGTACGGGACTCTTCTGTTGTTCATCAGGATTTTTTTTTTTTTAATTTCTGATTGGCTCTGTTGGATGGTAACGCAATGCTATACACGGCATAGAAAGTCATGGTTTTAAGCAGCAGTAGCTGACAGTAATCAAAGGAACGGCTGTGGCCAAGAGCATCACCAGCCGTGCCAGCACGGTGCACCGACTGCTCTTGGGCACAGGAGAACTGTCAGGATACTGGGTCAATTATGGAGTCTGGCAACATAGCAGTCTCCTCTTTCCGTTAGGTTTTGGCTGATGGAATTTGGGAGGAAGGCGAGTTTTTTGGGGGAGAGAGACCGGCTGGCTGGTTTCAGGGCCAGAAGCCTCACCTGCAGGTGTTAGGATTCAGGCTGTGTCACTGGCTGGGAAAATTGACTTCAAGGGACTGAAATTAAGAAGGAGCAAAGATGAGTATTTTTTCCATGAAAAACCATAATGTTGTGCTCAAATGTTGTATCGAATGCTGCTTGGACACCTGCCTTGAGACAGCTCAGCTCGTGAAAGGGGGGGGACATCAAAACCCACGAGTGGAGTCTGTAGCGGTCCAGAGATGCAGAGCAGATGCTTGCGCACTGCCGTGTGCTGTCATCAAAACTTCTTAAAAAGCAGGGCAGTCTTGGCTTTATCTGTAATTTCTTCTTCTCAGATATATTTCTACTGGTATTTCAAGGCCTGCTTTTTAAAACCTGTGGGTTTATAGCTTTGAGAAGGATAGGATAATATTTTAAATGGAATTAGTATGACAAGGTGGGGTTATGAAACCTGTTCATGTAATTCAGCATAATGTACAGAATTGTGTATTTACTCGTTTCTTCCCGTGTTGCTAAACTGGTGTTCTTTCAAAAGACTCCCTTACTTACATCAATTTACACGTCTTTCTAGCTTGTCTGCAATATCTGGCCACCTCAGATTTTAATTGCCTTTCTCTGAGTTTGTGAAATGGTGCATTTGTTGTCACAGGTCAGTAGTTGTTATTATTACTCTTGCTGATGATAAATGAAAAGTTGCGCTTTCTTCCTATTAAAAAGGGGTTGTCGTCTCTTAAAAGTAGTTTGTGCTGCAGCAGATGACAAGCAACCATTATGCGTTTTATTTTTGGGAGGTACAGACAGCCTTGGCTGAATAATGAGTAGGGCTATAGTAAAATTCATGAGCGTTCATCATCTGCCTACGCCAAAGGTGACATACTGAAAGGCTTGTGAGTAGCGTACATAATTACGGCTTCATCTGAAATGGCTGTGGTCGCACAACATGCATAGGGACATGCAACTTAAAGGGAAAAAAATTAAAAATTAGGGGTGGCATGAAGGTATGGGTCACTGATGGGTGATTTGAGACTGGGTCATTTGGTAGCTGCAAGGTTTAAAACACCCCCGTTTTGGGGGGGTCTTGGAGACTCGGATCTTTTCAGATCAGGGAAGGCTCTGCCTAGAATTTTTCTTGCATTGTCCATAATCCTGTCTTTCCTCACTCATATATATTCTTGAGAAGTGGCTGACAAGGTCCTTGAACAATGAATAATACCCTGACAGCTGCAGCTTTATTGTGAACTACTGCTAAATGCAACAGTTGTGTCATTAGATTTTAAGAACAGTATCTGCTTCTTACCCATTTCCTTATATAAATCATTCACACAGTGGAGATGTATTGAATATCATGTTGTAAGGATAAAAAAAAAAATGGTGCCCATAGAGAACCAACTGCCTTTATTAACAACATTGTCATGTGATGCTGCCCTGGGTAATCTAATCTCGTTCTTCCCATGGGTGCTCGTACTAAGAAAATAGAAAGTGGATTTGGCTAGCCAGCTGACTACTAGTTTAATACGCCTGGAAGAACATGAATAACTGTAGATACAGCCGAAGTGTGGCAATATCCGTAGGCTAACGTTTCCAATCACACACCTGCAGAGCTGAAGTTACCTACAGAGAGAGGCCCTAAGCAATGGCAAAACATTTCCAGCACTGCAGTTCCCCTGTGTGCACAGACTGTACAGCAATGGATTTAGCCCTTTCGGATGCTGCAGAAGGCTAAATTGTTATGTACATACACAGAGATTACAGAAATGGCAGAATTCTGTTTTTGGTGTGGACTTTAACCAAGTAGCCCCAAACTGTATGAAAATGCATGTGGAAACCATCTTTTAATCATAAACAGAAACAATTAACTGCAGGTATCCTTGAATTTCTAAGGATTAGTTACAGCCAGATTCTAATTTACAGGGACTTTCCACTGAAGCTGAATTAAAACCTTTAGGACAGTATTACTGTAATTGAACCAGTTATGTCTGAATGTGCACATCTTGCTAAGGAACGAGATTGGGAGCATTACCTCATTACAGGACAACCACCATATTCCACCTTTCAGAGTTTCTTACTTAGATATCAGAAAATTTATTAAGGGTCAGCCTGGAAAGAAGCATTTGGGGTGAGGGGTGCGTGGGATCCCAAAGAGATATTTTATGCTCTTTGTGTTGCTTCACTTTTGATTGACTGATTTCTGAACCATCTCCTATTGTTGATCTGCACTCAGGGCCTCCTTCCCCCCCCATTTTCTTCATGTGAGCCATTATTACCTACTTTCCTCTTTGAATATTTGATGTTATTGATCCCAAGCTTCTTCCTGACATCTTGTTGGATATTTATAGTAGTTATCTCACATCATCTGTCAGATGCTCTTCTTCTAGGGTAAAGACTCCATTTTTCAGAAGTTTTCCTACAAGGGTGAACGGTTGGGTCCTTCTCTCAGATTTCTGCTTCTGATTTTGCCTCCCATCTTTTGTTACCAGTTTGCGGTTTTTAAGCTACTGCACGCTGGTGGGAAGCTGGCTGCAGATTATGCTATTGACTTGTATGGGTGACAACCATCAGAGCTTGGGCTCTGGTCTTGTTGGTACCCAATAAGACAGACCTGTTTAGCACACAGAGCTGATCTTAGGGATGAGCAACTGGAGCGAGCAACGCAACGCTGGTACACAAATGGGGCCGATCCCTACCTTGGCTGTCACAAGATGAAGTTTGGGCTCTTTCAGTACCCAGTCGGAAAGCAAACCCCAGTGGACCATTTCAGAGGGCTGTTGATCAGCAGCTGGTGACACCCTTTTCTCTCTAGCAATGTATACCAGCATATTCTTCTGGGGAAAAAAAATACCTGAGGATCCTCTTCTTTCTGTAGTTAGTAAATCTCTATCTCTTAACAAAAGCCCAGCTGTTAGTTGCAGCGCTCTTGTCAAAGTCTGGTAAAGGTAAAGATTTTGTCTGGAAACCTTTGGTTCTCACTTAACTGTGCCTTTTTTCACCCTACCCTGATCTGAAGCAGTTGAGAGCTGCTGTGCTATTGTGGGTGTCGATAAACAAGCTGTAGTTGTCGTGTTATAGGATCTGGAGAAGAGATTTGGGTGAGGTTCCTGTAATGGAGGCAGAGCAATGGCATCAGCGGGGACCCTGCGAGGACTTGCTGTGAAAGCACTTCTCTTTTTTTTTTATTTTTTTTATTCCATGGTTGAACTTGTGGATTGAAGAGCAGCTTGCTTGTTCTGATTTTGGAAACAGATTTTCCTCTATATCTGAGCAAACCAAATTTTTAAGAATATGAAACTATGACATATTTACTCCAGTTATGGAAAAGGGATGGTGATGGGAAATGGCAAAGGATGTTCATTCAACTGAAGGTTTTTCTTTTAATATTTATGGTAAAAGTCCACTTTTTTAGCTGATATGTTTTAAAGTTTTAGGCTTTTTTTTTTTTCCTCTTACACATTATGATTTCCCAGTGATGTGAAGATAGTTATGGAATAATACAGAGAGGTGATTTTATTTATATGTATAAAACACCTCTGAATTGCTCATGCTCTGGCTTTAGGAGTCTGTGAGGATAGTTAGTATTTCTAGTTAGTATTTCTGAATAACTTTCCTCAGTGTCATTTTTACAGGTTCCTTAGGTCATTCATGGATTGTATGCTTTGAATCAGAGATTACCGTTTTATTAATTTCGCTTCTATTTTAACCTCCAGACCTTTGTCTCAGGTCCCACTTCCAGTCTTTCTTAGCCTGTCCTACATTTGTGGATTTCATTATTGGAGTTCCCTAGAGAACCAATTGTCCTCTGGAGATTGATTTAATCCTCTCCTTTAGCCTGTATTTTTTTTCTTTCTTCTACTCCTTCCTACTCTGTGTATCTAAATTATTGTACTTCCTACTCTGTCCTCTCAAGTGATCACACTAAAAATCAAAATTAGAAATGGACATGGTACAGCCTACGTAAAGAGTGAACTCTTGGCATTTTAGAGAAATTGGACATTTTGACCCAATATTCTTCAGCAGATGCAAGCTGGAAAAAGGGAGCTTTTATTAGCTGTAAGGAAAAACCTTTTCCCTAGGATGAAAATCTTTTAACCCAGGGTTGTCAAACTCTGGAACGGCGTTGGGCTGGAGACCCATGGGGGACCCTTCCTGCTGACATTGAGTCTGTGACTCTCTGGGGCAAAAATCATCCTGAGCCAAGCTGCAAAGGAGACCAGCCACAGCAAAGCATGTCCTGGAGAGTCAGTGATACCGTCTCTAAGGTTCAGGGGTGGATGGTCTGCATGCTGGTAGGGCACGTGTGATTTACTGACATTGCAGTTATCTTGCATCACTTGGTGGTTGCTTTGGTTCTTGTGAGTTATGCAGCCTCCCACGTTCTTGCAAAAACCTTTTACCTCATTATTATGCTCCATCTACTGCTTTTTCTTTGGTTTTGAGTTTATTTGTTGACTATCAAAAGTAATCCTCTTGGCCAAGACAGATTCATGTTTGGAAAGGCAATTGCCCACCCAGTGTCAAAAGCCATGTATTTGGGGCTGCTACCAGCTCTCCAGCCAGGGTCATGTGTGCTTGTTTAGCCAGCTGTGGTCTGCTCTGCAGAGAGGAGGACCCAATTTTCCCTGTATTGGATCCACCTAGGACTACTTCCTCCCTCCTCTACTTAAAAATGGAATTTATTGATCATCTGCAGAGACCTAAAATTGTTCTCATCTGCAGCAGCAGTTCTCTAGTGCATGTTCCCTTCTGGCTTTAAAGATACTTTCCAGCCCTTCCCTGCTAGAAGACAAGATGCGATTTCCTTGCCTTTACCCTCAGGAACTTCCTTCTGAATGTGAACATTAGCACAGCTTTGCAAAGACAACATACTTACGACCAAACACCTTCCCCTCACACTCAAGCTCATAGTAGCTGGGAGATGATCATGATTTGAGGTTTCCTTATATGAGGTGAGCCTATGTTGGTGTCGGGTTATTCTTTTTTAGCAAGGTCCCCATTTATTCCCCACCTATGTTTCCTCCCAAGGGAGTGTGATGCTGCAGAGGCTCCCAGACCTCAAAGCATCTGTCGGTGGAAGGAGGTGAGTAAAGGGAGCGTGGAGGTCTCGGGAGTGAGAGGAACAGGAGAATGAAGAGCCTGGGTGGCATCATCATCATGAATAAACCAAACAACTTGTATGTCATGAGCTCCTCACCCCAACCCCTTCCCCACTGCCAGTAAAAGACTGAAGATTTGATATCCAAGTGAAAATTGCTTCTTTTTGGGCTGTGAAAGTGCCATACACCAGGCATACGTCCCACATCCTGCCTCTTTCAGGTTTTTTTTTCTTTATTTTTTGGAAGCACAGATATGGTTTTGTAGCACTACCAGCTCACAGAGCAGAGGATTCTTGCAGTCCCCAGCAGCTCCCGTCACACCAATGCCGCGCAGCTAGAGTCAGCATGCTGCTTGCACCTCTAAGACACAAGAAGTACAGGTATGTTTCTGTAGCAGCAGTCAACAATTTCCCTTCAGAATTATTTCAAAATGAGCATCTTCTTTTTTTACCTGTAGATTTTTCATCAAAACAGTAGCTCCCATGTGCTCCCTTCTTTCCCTTTCTTTCAGTAAATCAAAAATCAAAGGAATATGAGTAGGGTTGGTTTTTTTTTTTTCACTTTTCTCTTTCATGTTTTTTTCTTTGACCTTTTGAAGCTTTCTTAGCTTTGGAGCTGGCAAAAGGAATTGTGGGACAGTCTAGCTCTGTGCTTTGACTGAAGTCCTGACCTGAGAGGAAGGGTTGAAAATTAGCAGAAAGACTGAAAGTCGGGAAGAAAAAAAAGATTATTTAAATAAAAACCTCTCTACATATCATTACTGTATTTTCTTGCATAGAGAACATTGAAATCTTTGCTCTGGTAGCTAGATCTGCAGAGAAAACCTCATCTGCATTTCCTTAGCAAAGGTGCAGTTGTAATAAATATTAACTGAATATTGACTTCTTTGGAGTTCTTGAGATTTAGTGTGATAATGGGATGCATGATAATGTCCAAATGAAGTCCCTAAAGCCTTCAGTAGCCATCAAGGACTGCACTGATTATTCGTGAATCTTATGTTCCTTATGTACTTGGCCAGAGGAAAGAAATGCAGCCCGGGCTCCTGGGAACAGGCAGGCAACCTCCCACTTTCTTTCCAAGAGGGGAAAGGATCCCCTGCCTTGTGCAGGGAGAAACCCCTCGTCCCAAAGCAGGGACCTGTCCTTCGTCCCTGCCGCAGGTGCTGGCTGTAGATGTGGGAGGCTCTCCCAGTAGGGCTGAATTTGGGGTCGCTATGACCCAATGACTTTTTCCATCCTATTTCCTCATCCCTGCGCATCAGAAAGCTGTATCTTCCTGCCTCCTCTCAGCTGAGGAGATCACTTGTTTGCCAAATTTTCAAACAAATTCTTTCCTGCTTTCTCCTATGCTGCTCTTTGCACTGGAGAAGAGAGGGAGGAAAAAACCCCAATAATGACAGTAAAACCACATTTTCAAAAACACTTCCAGCGGTTCTCCCTCTGCCCTTTGCCCAAATTGCACTGGATAACCCTGAGCTGGCTGGGGAAGGGGGCTGCTGTGCATCGTGCGGGGCAGCATTGCCGCCACATCCCTGCCTGCGTCCCCCAGGCTGCCCCTCGGACATCTCCCGACCCAAACATAGGCTATAACAAGCTCCCTGGGGCAGGGACGGGCTTTCTGCTCGGCACAGGGAGGCTGTTCCTCATTACGAGAGCCCATAGGTGTTGCAGCAGCATAGGTGTTAATTATAAATAACAAGCGGTCACCTTTGCCTCTATTGGGAGGTTTAGCAGTGCTGGACATGGTGAGGTAAAGATCCCTCGGTACTGGTTTTATTAGTGTTCCCAGTGTGCCAAGCACCATTTGCACCAGCAGGATCTATTTTTACTCCTCTTACCGTGGCGTTTCATTAGCTTTTTACCTCTCCTGAACCTTTCCATGAGCTCACTGCTTTGAAACACCAGCACAAATGTGATTGCCGCACGCTTGAGATTTAAGGGTGAGCTGCTACCAGCTCCCCTAGAGCCAATTTCGGGGAAGCTCAGCCGTGGGTAACGCTGCAGATGCTGCAGCTCTGAAAGGTAAAGGGGGGCAGAGAGAGGGAAGGTACAGGTGGAGGAAGAGGATGGAAGGCAAAGCAGATACATGATGACAGAAAATGAAAATAGGTCTGTTGTAAAATAATTTCAAAATACCTTTTTTTGTTTTTTAAGGGAGGAGGTTTCCATACATTTCTGTCAGACAATTTAGCTAAGAATGTTGTATAAGGTTGTCTGCATTTATAGCAATTAATTCAAAAAGAAACTGCAATTCTCTATAAAGCACCAGTAAATATGAATATATTCATATTCCTACCTCCAGTGAAACAGCCATGGGCAAGTCTGATAATTACTAACCTTTGCTTACAAAACAAAACCGCATTTCATCTACAGCCAAATGTTCGGTTCTTCTGAATGCAAAATAGAGTATTTTTCCATACCAGAATCTGATTTCTGCACAAAAGCATGTATAGTTAAGCCTTATCCAACTGCTTATGTAAGTATAACTCTCAATATATGTTAGTGTTAGTAATAACAGAGTAATGTAATTTTCTCTCAATATATGTTAGTGTTAGTAATAACAGAGCAATGTAATTTTGAGCACATTTTAACCCTGCTTTGAAGTAGTATATTTGGCATGGCAAGTGTTTTCCTAAGTAATGAGCCAAACAAATTGCTATTCAGATAGAGGAAGAGGTTGTAAAAGACGAGTTCTCTGAAATATCACAAAAGCATTTAAAATTGATAGCAGTAAATAACAGAGGGATATACCATTGCTCAACTCACTTGCTTTTGAGGGGAGTCACAAAACAGGAGCTATACTAAAGTCATCAGTAAGTGTTTTATCCAGAGATTGAAAGAGAAGAGAAAGAAAGATTATGTAGACATGAAATTTAAAAACTGAACATTTTCAGTGACCCTGAAATCTTTAGGATGAGAAATGGAATATTAGTTGAGTTGCGGACTTGAGGGTGCTGTCACTGTTGAGTTTTTCAGGCCTGAGATAACTGGATGCGCCATGAGCTAGCATATACATGTTTATTAGTTCATTTGTGTATCCTCTGATGAAAGTCTTTGCTAGAATGTGACCTGTTGAGCTCATACCCTGTGAGGTTCTACGCCAGGCCTTGGTCATCTCAAAATTTCAGCAGAAGCCTTGTGCCTTTCCCTGCGAAGTGAAGAGGTGCAGGATACAGAGTTCCCCAGTTGGGTAACAAATGGTGGAAGACTTGAACCTTCACAGAAATTGCAGGCACAGACATCTGTCTCTGCTGCTGGAGCAGACTGATGCCCCAGGGAGGGACTCCTCAGCTGGGATAGGCGGCAGAGGACTTGCCCTGGATGAGGAAGGGAAATGTGTCTCTTGATCCAGATAAGCTACCAAGGGCTGCACGAGGGACATGGACAGCAGTGCCATAGCACCTCCTCTCCTCTTCTCCTATTTATCTTTGCGCTCCTCACTGGGGAGTGCAGGAAGCCAGGTCTGTAGCCTGATTTACTCCACTTGGGTTATATGGAGCAACCCTTGCTACATCAGCTTTGCCTGCATGCAGGAGGCCCAGCTTCTCACATGGTGTTTCACCTCAGTGCCCCGAGATCGCCACTGTGGGACCTGGCCACAGATCCAGCTCTGGCATTTGCACCATGTGGGCTGGAAGCCAGATCCAGACTGATCCCTGCTTGCTAGCCAGCCTTCCCTGTGCTGCTGCAAGGGGTTTTCACATCCCAGCCACACAACTTTGCACTCATCTTTGCTGAACTTCATGATGTTCCCATCCACTCTCTTTCCTGCCTGTCCAGCTGTCTGAATAGCAGTCTGACCTATCAGCATGCCAGTCGCTCCCCCAGGTTGGCATTATTTTATGAACTTGGTGAGATGTCACTTTGTTCCCGTGTTCTGGTATTAACAAAGGTGATAAACAATTTTCCCTAGTATCAGTGGGCTGCCAGCTGGATTTTATTCTGCTGGTCACAACCCTTTAAGCAGCCATGTTTCTACCTACCTTATATTCAAGTTATCCAGCTGATAGCACACCAGTTTGGTTGTAAGAAGACTGTAGGAGACAATGCCAAAGGCCTTGCTAAGTTCAAAATATGCAATATCCAGTTGCCTAATGACAGGCTATGGAAGTCAAACCTTCATGAAAAGAGCATTTGAGCTCGGTGCCATGCCGGTCCAGCCACACAGTCTCCTGTTTGGCACTGGTTTGGCTGGTATTTCTGACTTGCACAGAACTTGGGCAGAGCACAGGTTCATGCTTTTCTGTGCAGTTACTCATGCAGATATCTTCTTTCCAACGTCAACCCAAAGAGCCTGTCCATAAACAAAGCAGTCCAGATAGGCAATATGTTGCTCAACACTGATAAGATGCAGAACTTTGAACTGGCCTCAGGGAAAGGGCTGAGCCATGTTCATCAACAGAGTTTAAACAAGGATAACAGCTTTTAATATTACTTGCAGCCCCAGGAAGGCTTTCAGCGATTTCTCTAAAGTCTCAATGTTGATCTTGACCATTTTTAGTACAGCTGAACTTTAAAACATAGTGAAAGCTCAGGTGCAATTCCTTTGGGATGCAGAAAGAACAAATTCCATATAATGATGATAGAATATTCTGTTCAGTGTAGTCAATGAGTTGGTTCAAATATAGACCAGAAGTTACCAAAGAGTATGCAACCATTAACAGGAAACTGCTGAATAGGGTGGAAATAAGTTGCTGCTTTTACGTTCAAGATTTTGTCTCAAGCAATTTCTGACTGGGAGATGCATGGAAGACAGTGCCCAAGCAACTAAACAGATGATCATACTAAGAAATAAATCATCCTGCTCATGGTAAAAAACATGCTCATCAGGAATATTTCCTGTATGCAAGCTACATATCGGCTAGGAGATCAGGAGCAAAGGACTGGACCACAGCTGATCACTGGAGCTGTGTCTGAAGATCTCCTCATCCACTTACGGACTGATTTAATGGTGATTGGAAGGAAATGCATTTATGAAATGCCTATTTTGTGAAACAGCTTTTTATTGCTTCCTCTGCAAAAGCTGAGCTGTCACTAAGTAATGGTATCTAATCTCCAGGGCTCTGAACCCAGTATTTTCTGCAGTAGCATGTTCTGTTGTGGGGGCTTTGTTTGGCTCATGGACTGTTTTAGAAATTGTGTGTGTCTCTGAGTATCTTGGTTGGAGGCAGGACAGGCATCAAGATTGAGATTCTTAGTATACTGGTCAGGTTGGGTGTTTTTATATCTTCCCTCTTAAGGGGCACTTGTAAGAGTATGATTTTCAGAAGAAAGTGGGTACTAAGCCCATTCTGAAAATCAGCCCCATTAAAACTGCTCTAAGTTGGGTGCCCAAAGCCATAAACCAGCCTGGAAAATGCTTGACCAGCAAAATTTTTCTGGGATCTTCCTTGAATTATTTAAGGGCAAAAAGGAGCTGTAGTGCCTACCCAGATCTAGAGCAAGAGCATCAAAGCAAACCTGAAGTTCCTTGTGTAGGGGGGAAAGGGAGGCAGGGGCATGTGCTGGGGAGAAGGAAAGAAGAGCGCGGCCAGGAAAGAAGTTATTGCCTTGCTAAGGAAGAACAATTCCAGTGCTGCATCACACCTCGGGAGAGGTTTAAAATGTGGCTCCCCAAGGAAGAATGAAAATGAATCTGCAAAGTTTGAAGCAATGAAAATAAATAAGGAAAGCCCTAAACTTTTAGCCACCCACACCGTGACAGGGCTGGTTTAATGGCCACGTATAAATTTTGAAGAAATGTAGTATGCAGCCGTTAGCTCCTTTGCGTAGCTAGTCTGCCAGCACTAACAGAAGGGTATTTTGGCTCCAAATCTTGTTTCTGTGTGGTACAGGTGTCTGAAGAAGGTCATTACATAAAAATGTAAAACACGTATGTGCACCAGGAATGAAGGTAACCATCAACTAATTTGCTTCTGTTCGCTTTATTGCAGATAAGCACGCACAAGTATATAAACGCACACACAAATGAGTAGGAAAACTCTAAGACAGAACCCTGTTGCTTTGATGATCTTTTTGATAGACACTTCAAAAAAAGAAATAATCACAGTATCACAAGTATCACCAAAGGAAACAGCTGTTCTCTGGGAAAAGAATGAAATATAGAGGATGGGAAAGAAGTGGTAGAGATGCCCCCAGCCATCCTGCTGCCACACTCTTGACATGCGGTTTGGGCTCTCCATCCTGGGACAGAACCACAAGATCAAAGCGAGCACCACCGCTCGCGAGCCTGGGGACAGTCCAGCACTGGGATAAGGATCTCTGTTTTCCCTTTGTAACGTTTCTCCCATCAGAGAGGCTGATTTACATTTGCTTTTTGACATCTGCGCACGTCCCTTCTCGCCCCTCAGCATCCTCCCTGCTATGCTCCGGTTTCCAGCAGCAGAGCAGGACCCTGGAGGTCCCTGGTGCCTGACAGCATGTCGGTAGCTAAACACCGCTCCGGCTTCCTAGCAGATCCCTCAGCGTGCCCAGCGAGAAGAGGTTTGCTCGACACGGCCTCGGCGCTGGGTCCCCAGCAGGCTGCGAGCGGGTGGGTGGGCAGTGGGAGGCAGAGACGCAATCTGGAGAAGAGCAGGGCTGCAGCTAACGGGCATCGTAGTGTGCCGTTGCTTAGTGCCAGCACTTCTGGTTTTCAGAGGAAGCCTGTTACAGTCTTACTGGTAAGTGCAGGAAAAACTCTTTGATGAGTCCTGGAGTCTTCATTCAGGACCTGAAGCATTTGATAAAGCTGAAAAAGCTGGTGTGTACATAAGAGCAAAACACATCAGATATGCTGCTATTCCTATGGACATAACAAGAAATGCCCCTGTAGTTCAAGGTAGATTTTAATATGGAATATTATGAGCAAGCCAAATGGATGACTATGGTTTATAGATAGAGCTATGACATTACACAATTTAATGTGTCACATATGGTTACAACATGCAAAAATCCACGAAAAGACTGTGTAAGGAAAAGTATTTTGTCTAGCAGTTAAGGTTGCTAGTAATGTGTGAGTACTGTTGATGTATATTTAATCAGAGCAGTTGAGTGCTGGAGACTGTATTTCAGATCTGAAAGCTGGGGTTAATTTGTTATTCTCTACTATCTGAGCAAAAAAGCTACAAGATTATTAACACAATTATTTTGTAAGCAAGAGTTGGGGATTTGTGTGCTATAGAAAAGCAAGTTTTGTTGGCAATTTCATTGTCTTCCCCTTTGGACATTTAGGTAAGGAGTCGTGGAAGGCAAGAAGGTGCTTTTAAATGATATGGCAGATGCTTTTCCTGGCGGAGAGCTGAGTTTGCCTGAGTCCTGGTGATTTCCCACAGCTCCTAAGGAGAAAGATGACTCTCCAGGGCTGAACCTCCTGCTGTGCCTTTCATCTGCATTCTGCACCTCAGGGTGAGAGCAGGATGTGGTGGAGAGTCCTACAGCAAAGCTCTGCCTTCATTGTCTTCATCAAGTCATGACCACAGCTAACACCAGCCCAGGTGTCTTTTATAGGGGCTAGGTTCAAAGCTCTGCTGCCCTCAGGTTAAGACCTTATTGCTTAAGCTATATAAAGGGGTTCTTAATGCAGCAAGGCTTGGAGGCCAGGGTTCATTTTGCATGTTTAAAATCATGCATAATTCAGTTGCAAGTCAGAAGTGCATAAGCCTGAGGGCTCCTTCCAGTGCTTAATGCAAGAGCTGACTCTGGCAAACTGCAGGGTTTGAGGAGATTTGTTGATAGGGTTGCTGTGTTTTCCTGTAGACTCTCAGGGGATCTAGCCAGTCCTTGAGAGGGCCAACGTCCCTGTTGTGTTTAAGGGCTGCAGTTTTGCTTTTTTGTTTAGTTTCTTTGCCAAATGTGAAATGAGATGTCTAGGAGCAGGGTATCATGGTATATACTTCAGCTTCTATATTAGGGTAAAGGAGCTCAGCTTTTGATTGTACAGGGCCAGACAGATAAGGCACAGTCCATATTTTTATCCTGATTGTCCAAAACTATGAAACATTTTCATTATTTTCTATATCAGCACGGGACACTATCCTGCTTCTATACAAAGCACAAGGTTGTCTCTTGCTCTACAGTGTTACCTCTGCAGAATATAATTAAAAAAGGATCTGGCCAAAAAATCCATCTATTCCTAACAACGAACCAAAACAAAACAGTAGGAATTTGAAATTAAAATAATGAAATCTCCTGAGGAGCTGCGATTATGAATGTCCAGAGGACATTCCCCCAGGCTATGAGGGTAGGAAGGGCAGCCCACCCATGCCTGAGTGTGCCACCAGCTGGCTTACAAAACCCTGGAGGACAGAGGAGATCCTGGGTAACTCATCACTGTTGTCTGTATCAGCAAGTTCTCTCCAAAGAGGTGAAAGATCAGGAAAGAAGAAAACCAATGATTTTTCTGGGTGGGAAGAGAGAGGGAAGGAAAGGCCAGAAAAGAGCCATTGGACAGCGAGAGGGGGCACTGGCAAGGTCGCTGCTAAAGCCAGCAGTGCAGCTGCATCTCGGCTCATCCTCTGTGGCAAAGCATCAGTGAACGTGGACTAATGGGATGCCTCGAGGGGGTGTTGGCAAATCCTGTGTGAGCCAACGTGTGTGAGAATTTGCACATTGTACACATCAAAAAGCCACTAGACAAGGGCTCTGGTGTGATAAGACACTGCAAGCTCATGGCATTTCAGTACCCACCGTGGTTCAGGGCTTATCGCTGTATTTATTGTGGTGTTGTGTATACTTAGAGGAGAGGCTGCTGCAAACAGCACCATAAAATTAAAGACAGAAAATAGCAATATTGAGTTTTTAATGGCAGTTGTGGTGTGCTGCAGCTCTAATGAACGGTTTAGTTTTGTAGTGTGATTAATTTCCTGGCACAGAGGAGGTTTTTTTAATCTTGGAGGACATAGCATTGGAAGCGGGGAGGGAGTGGAAAACAGGCATTTTAAGTCTAGAAATTTAATTGCAAGATAGTGCTTGAAATATAAATTGATACATAGAACTGCTTTAAGAGATAAGCATTACCAATGACGTTTGTTTCTGGCAGACAGGATGATCACGCTATTATGAAAAAGATACTGCTATGGGCTTTACTTTGTAATTTATATGGATGTGAATTTGTTTGACATAATTCTCTTGGCTGCTTCTCATCCTGTAACATGGCAGTGAAGCTCTGAAATCTTGCTATGGGCACATGACTTCTTGGAAAGGGTGGAAATGCTCAGACTCTCCCTGAAATACACAGTTGTGAGAATCAGGTTTATGATGATTTTTCTCCAGTTGCCTTAAACCAAGTATCGAATTTATGGTCCTGCACATTGTCTGTTCTCCATAGTCTGGCGTAAGTCATTGCAGAGGATGGGCAAGCTTATGTTTATCAGGATGTAGCTGAATTAGCTCATAATAATTAAGATCATAAATGGCAGCACTCATCTAATTTCTTTATTGCTCTTCAGAGTTTGGCTTTACAAGCACCTGTGGTTTTTTTCTCTCTGGTCTTTTCTGCTCTCTCAGATGTTCAGTAATTAGTAAGAGAGACACATAGAGCATTTTCACATCACAGAACAAGGCAAAGTTTACAAGTACCACTAAAAGTCTTAGAAAGGATTCCCACAGTGATGATGGATGAAATGTTTGCAGGAGCCATTTATCCACTGAAGTTGACCTTTTCTCTGTTTGAAGGTTTTAAGTGATTTATTTATTTATTTATTTTAATCATGACTTCTGAGTCATGTTTAAAGTGAACAGGTTAGAACTCACAGCCATGCTGTTCTTCTGCCTCTCTTGCAACAGTACTGTTTGTCCCTGGTAAGGCAGGTGACTGCCATGTGCAGGGTCTTCAGAGTTACCTGCTCTTGTGTAGAGATCCCTCAGGCTGCTTCATCCCTTCATGGTAATGTCACGCATTGCAACACCAAACCATGCAGAGGTACTAGTTCTGGCACAGAAGCCATGTAGACGTACTCATGGGACACTTTAACTCCATGGCAGGTCTGTGCAACATTGCACAAGCGTAGATGAATCGCTTTCAGACTTGGTTCATGCAAAGCCCATGTGGTGCCACCATGCACAGTGATGTGCTTTTGACTTAAGGGACCCCCAGGACCTCTTTGCTGTTATCCCACCCCTGCGGCTGGAGTGCCTTTATGGGTGGAACAGCTCTGCAGTCGTGAGCAGTGCACCCCATGCATCTGGATGTTTGACTTTTAGGAACCAAAAAGGGGATTGTTTCATACACAGGCCTAAGCCAAATACTGGCCCATTCTAACACTGGCAGACCAGTCACCTTCAACTGTGGAAAGTAAAAATCAAGACTGCAGCAACTTTCTGGTACTATCTCCATTTAATCCACTTCTGAATGCTTGTTTTCTGTTTTAAATGTTATTTTAAATGGAAAACTACAGCAATATCCTCAGGAGCTTGCACCTACCATATCAATCCCACATTGTATGTATTTGCAATCATCATAAACAGGAATTGTGTGTTAAGGAAAGTAGATACAACTACAAGCCAACAGAAACAAAACGGTTGGATTTCCAGCTTTGTCTCCTTGGATGACCAGGGACCCCACAGTCTGCCTGTAATTCCTTTTCATCACAACTCCAAAACTACAGTATGACTAAAAATATGCTGCTCTAAATCGGAGCAGCCCTGATGAGGGTTGCAAGAGCGTAGGAGGAACAGAGACCAGGGGACAGAACTGCTTGCTGTCTTACTGAATGGATTTCCTCAAGGAAAGGGTAGGTGGTTGACCCAGGAACCAGAGGCATTTTTGCATCAAAGACTTTGGATTGCAATACATGTGAAAAAAGCATATAGGCTGATCCCACCATATATAATCTTAATCTCACGTTTAGGAGGCAGCAAGAGGAAAAGGTATTTCAGTATCATCTGAGGTCAAAGCAGGGAAGTGCAAGAGGGGTTCAGATAAACTACCCTAAGTTCTGCCCAGCCCGAGACCAAATTTTAGCTGAGGCCTTATCAGATTGAGTTGATTTCACTTTCTGCCCTGCTTAATTCCAGCCATAGCATGAGATACAAGCTACAGCCATCTGCAGAAGCTTGTGCCTAGTATGTATATATGTATATATTTCATCTCTGAAAAGTCAATAATGAAACTAAGGTAAGGATAATAATGTTCCACTCATATATAAAAACTTGTACAAAAAGACTTGAAAATATCTTGTAAGTAAACTATTTGTGTTGTAATCTTCCTATTGTAATCACAATCCCTTTTCTATGCTACATCTCCAGAAGGTTATGTAAAATTATGGTAGGGGGCATAATTTATTGCAATGTTCAGTAATCAGATAAGTGCTGTATTCACAGGAAGGAAGACATTATAGCATTCAGCCCTCTGTTCAGCTCAAAAATAGCTCAGATGTTAAAAAAAAAGAAAAAGACATGATTGCAGGCATTTACTGATGCTGGTTCCAGAGCCTTTTTCAAGTGATATGCAGTGCATTGGTAGACAATATAAAAGCCATTTGATACTTAACAAAAGAAAACCGCAATGGCTCAAACAGGCCAAATACACCCAAGTGGCCACAACGCAGAGCTGGATCAATGACTCATGGGCAATTACAGCTGGCATTAATTTCAATTGGCAAGAAACTAAACTAGGAATTTTGGTTCTCGAGAGAAAACCTTCCCAAGGTTTGTCAGCCTACCCGTGAGTCAGACGCTTCCTTACTGTTCCCTTTAGCTGGTGTCCTTTTTAACCAGCTTAGAGACTCACGAAGGGGAAAGCATGCCTGTGCACTTACTGTCGCTCAGAAACGTGGGCATTAGTGGAAGGCAGAGGACAGGCGACGCATGTGCAGGGCAAACACTGGCCAGGTCTTGCTGGGTATAGCTAGGGCAGCATGCCAAGATGATGCAGGAAAATGCTGAAACTGCTGCCTCCCAAAGCGCCTGCCCAGCAGCACTGCGTGAAAACCCTTAAGGCTTGCAGCCCAAACCTTTACCCAGCCACAGGCGTAATCCTCGCCTTCTTTCAGACCCAGCTCACCTTCGGCATAGCCTTTGCTGATTCCAAACCTGAGGTTTAACCCAGGAGCGCCTCCTGATCCCACAGTAATCCCTAGCTCAGATGAAGACAGATCTTTAAAAGCAGCGTTACCGTTAAATCTAGGTTTGTAAACTGATTTTCAGTTCTAATAACAGGATCGTTTGAGATTAGGCATTGGACCAGGGGCAAAGGGTAACTAGATTTGGTGCTGGTGCCCATAAAGGCTTTCTCCCTATAGTTTGTTTTGACTATGTCTAAAAAAATTGTTGGGGTTCAGGCTGGAAGGATGGCAGAAGAGTGGTGTATCATTGGACTCGGTACATTAGTGGTTGTCTTTCTAGTTTTAATGTGGGAATGGCATGTTAAAAGAAGAATTAAGTGTGGGACTCTGACTAGAAGGGGCAGATGTACGTGGTACAGCGCTGACTGGGTTTAGAGCTTACTCCAGTAAGCACCTTCCAGTTCGTGGGATGGAGACAGCAGGGGTCCAAAGGGATAGAGCTAATGTTAGACTTCCTCACCTCATCTTTAACCCCCAACTGCAACTGGAATTTTCCTCTAAATCCAGAAATGCCTACTGGCGCTAGATCTAAAATAGATACTAACTTGGCCTCAGTCATAAACTTCATATAGCATTTTTTGGGCTCCCATGAAATCCCAACTCATCAACTCCTGATTGCGTTAAAAGTATTTCCCTGAATTCTGCAATCCAGCAGCATTTTCATACAATAGGCTGCATAAGTGAATGTGTTCACATTCCTTAAGTCTTTACAAATTAGTTCTTTGAAAGAAGGGACCAGGTTTCTTAAGATTCTGCTACATTTAGATGAATCAGTCATTGAAACGCTTCCATTTTGGTTGCACTATTGCTGCTGTAACTTTCTTTATTCTCTGTCCCATTAATGACTTACCCATGTCCTGAAACTGGGCATAAAAAAATAACAATCTTACAATTGAATGTATGGTTTCAGTTTGTTCCTTGTTCAAGGAGTAACTAACAGTAATAAATGTGAGTAGAGGTGCAGGGATGCACTAGATTCTCTGCAGAGCAAAATATTCTAGAAAAGGCTTCTTGGAAACATTATGTTTGGTCAAGAGTTTTGCATTTCTGGTGACTGCCAAAGCCCAGGACCTAGGCATAATCCACACTAAAGATTCAACCCATGATCTGCTGATATATAGGCAAAGAGTATATGAAAGGGGAAGTATACAGAAAAACATCCACTTTCTGTTCTGTTATCTGGGTTGTTTCTTACACTGGTGCCCTCCATCTGACCTAAATGTGCTTTGGGGGACCTGGAAAACTAGCAGTTGGGTTTTTCCTACAGGATCTGTAATAACCAGTCACTGTGCAGCCTTCCTAAAGCGAAGAGTTGTATATTTGAAACTATTGCACTTTGGGGAAAACTGATCTTAGAACAAATTGTGCAGTGTCTGTGTTCCCCTCTGTTCACCCAGAGAGCAAAACTGAGGCTATGCAGCCTCCCTCAGCACCCTGTGTCCCTCACTGAGCAATGCACAGTTAGAATTAAAGGAGACAATTACATTTAAATGGGATTAATTAATTTTTTTTTAATTTTCACTTGTTTGAAGTCATTTAACTAAGCGAAACTGAATTGAACAGGCAGAAAACCAGTTTGAAAGTTCCCAGAGTTCTTACTTGCAAAATGACAATGTCTTTGTGACAGCTTTCTATAGTCAAGGTAGGATGGATATTTTCATAAGACGACAAGAAGGAAGCTACTGAATTTTCTGATGAAGGGCTATGGCTGACTTGTCAAACATTAAAAACTAGTATTAAAATGGGAATTCCACTCACGAGGTTCAGCTGAGGAGTTGGAACCAGCATCTTGATGAGTTTCCATCCTGTAACTAGCAATGTGCCAGTGGTGTTAGCAGAACTGTGTTAGGATGTCTGCAGGCCTCTCTTTGGCTTTCAATCCCTGATGTGCTGCTGGCATGTGAGCTAGTTCAGTGGGAGAACTAGATTCACACAAAAGCTTTTTGCCTTTTGTGGTGAGAGCTTCTTCATGCCCATGCTCATTACTGGCAACTCCACTGGTCTGTCCTAGTGAATAAGGTCAGCAATAAATCTTCATTTGTTGGCAAAGTAAGCAGACAGGCCAATGTTTGGAATACCTGCTCTCTCCTCCTTTTCCTCTCACCAAGAAGAGCATCTCATAGAGATGTGTTGAAACACATTAGCAAGCCCGACTTACAGAATAGTCTACTGCATCCTTTTCCCTTGTCATCAGTGGGGAAGCTTTTGTGAGCATTGAACAGATTTTAATTCCATACTAATAAGGAACAAAACCACAAGTAAGAATCTTACAAATGCAGTTATATACACACCCAAAAAGCAAAATAAAAGTTCTTTCCTATGGTATTAAATGGCTGCAAAAGGCTAGATAGATAAGCATTCACCTCAACTTGCCCAACATCTCACTCTTCAAGCTTAGCTGTTGAACGGTCTAATGATCAAGTATTATGAAGGCTGCAAGCAACCCCACCATCTTATCCCATCAATCTCTTAACTTGGATATTACAGAATATAGAAAGGATAAGGAAAGAACACCAGCAAGAAGGCTTGCAGAATAATTTTCTTCATTGAATAAAAGGACCAAAAAAGCTCTCTTTTAATGAGTGCCCGTTATGATAATACAGAAAGGCACAGATGAAACAACTGATGTTTCAAGCAATCTGGAAAGCCAGTAGAGTAGTATCTCATGGTGAGCAGAGATATCTCAGTTACTGTGCACCTCTGGCCTTCTTAGACCTGTCCAATACTTCCCCTCTCGAATCCGAAACTTCTACTCTTCTCAGGATTTCACTTTGTTGTCAGTTTGATCTACAGTGGCCAAGTACCTGCTGTGTTTGTCTTTAGGGGTTTGAGGAGGTACCTGGTGCTCTGCTTCTTTTGGACCTGTCACAGCAGAATGAATATCATGGTCTTTCAGCAAAAGATGGGTTATTCTAAAGCAAAGTATTGCAGCAGAAAACAATCTTAAGGCAATAAATGGGCTACACATATGTCAGGTTCTCTGGGTCCCACCTGTTTACTCTTCTCGATTCATGTGTAAAGCTCTTTTGAGCAGTGACTGTCTCATTTGATATTTCAAATAATATATCATTTGGCATGTAAAGTGCTTAACAAAATGTGTCTCAGGCCTAGCTGCAGTGTCTGCTCTCCATGCTGGATCCAAGAGGATAGTGTATTGACAATAAGAAATACAGACATTTCTGCTTACAACAGCATTAGGGAAACAGCAATGCATCAAAGCCTCTCTTTAAATATTCATTCATTTACTTTGGTTCTAGAAATATTTGTAAAATTGCCCTACAGTGGCACATTCACCCATCTTGAAGAAATCTATTCATTGTGAATTGTGGGGACCTAGCTAACAGGGAAAGACAGTAGCAATATCATGGAACAATGTCACTGCTGGTCACTGGGGAAAGAATCTGACACTTACTGCTGATTTTGAAGACATCTTTTTCCAGACAAATTAATAAATGTGATTACACACAGCATATGATGCTATGCAGGTTGAACATAGCAGAATCCAAATAAGCATGGAGATGTTCAAAGACTGGATCCGAGAGTAGCTGAAGAACTAACTGCAGTTATTATCACTGACATCTTATAAAGTCAGAGCTCAGAGTTGTGAAGAGGAGTTAGTCATTGGAAGGAAACCTAAATAGTTGCTCTGTCCCTAGTTCCCCAAGGGCTCTTTTTTTCTCTTGTACTCATCAGTAGCTGTGACAGATTTCTTTCTCTTGTCACCTCCTCAGCATCTTCATATAAAAAGACTTAACCCATGGGAGCACTCCCATATATCAGAGTGCAGGTCCTGAGCTGTGGGAAGAGAGCACTTGGTTTAGCTCAGGAGGGCTGGTTCCCCCAGATCATTGCAGTCCCTCACAGAAATAGCAAATATGAATTCATCCCAGCTGCACAAGCCCTAAAAAACTTATTTAGAGGGACATGCCAGTTGTGTCTTCTGTTCCAGCTGCTTCAGGTAGCACTTCCCAATCATCTGCTCATGAAGAGCCTCATGCCTGTGGTCAGAGTAGGTCCATCCTACCAGCGTGTAGCCAGATCGCACTCACATATGGCAGAATCAGGACCAAATAGTCGGTAGGTGTGGATGTCTCTGCTATTCAAGGAACATGCCCTAATGCTCTGCCACAGCCACTTTGGAGATGGAGGGATCATATTGTAGCTGGTAATTAAGAAGCATGCCTTTTCTTGTTGTTTGGTCTTCATCTGTCCTGCTAGAATTCACCACAGGGTTTGCAAAAAGGGAACAAACTCATCCACCCTGGAAAACAGCCTTGCAATTATTTATTTATTTTTAAGTCAGTTGCCTCACAAGAAAATTGCTCTGTAATCACAGCAACTTGCTTGCAGTCTACTGCCCTTTGATGTTAAAAAGTTTATTAGTGGAGCTTCATTCTGCATCTGAATAATGCATTATCCTGTGATTTCGTACTTAGGGCTTTTCTCTATGCAGGTGGTCAGAGGGGAGCGGGGGAGTCCTTTCCCCCAGCATCTTTTGAATCACCCTTGAAATCTCTGACTTTTGCATGCAGAAGATGGAACTTCTGAGAAGAAAGTGTTGTTTCTAATATGATTCAGTGTTGGCATTCTTCTTATTCTTAAAAATTAATTGTTTCTGTCACTGAGTTACTGCCTCAGATGGACACTCCAGAACCACAATGCTTTGAACATGGGGCTGGAAGGGACTCCGTGC
Source organism: Balearica regulorum gibbericeps (assembly GCF_011004875.1). Lineage (NCBI taxonomy): Eukaryota > Metazoa > Chordata > Aves > Gruiformes > Gruidae > Balearica > Balearica regulorum. The sequence continues at coordinate 118,577,349 of NC_046185.1, forward strand.
AACCACAGCATTGTGCCCCCTGGTTTGGCAGGCAACTGCACCAGACCATTCTTGCTGGGCAAACTCCATATGAAAAGCATCCTGGATGTTGTTCCCTAGCTGTTGTTTTTCCAGGCCAGTTTAGCCCCAATCTTTCAGATCCCCAATAAAAATGTCTCCACTTGTTATCCTCATAGGGTTTTTTTCCAACTTGGTTTGAATTCTCTTAGACATTTGCCCAGGGATGTGGGCTGTACCCTAGACAAGGCAGCAGCAATTGCTCGTGCAGTAGCATTAATACTTTCCTCTCTCTCCTGGAAACACTTTTTCTGATGCATATTAATTGCATTTGGCTTCTGCTTTGTCAGCTTCTTTATCAGCATGTACTTCTGCCTTTGAGTCCACTCAGGGGACACCAGCTCCCAGTGCTCCAGGTGACCTCCAGAAAACTTTGGACAGCCTGCTACGCTGGGGAAAAATCCACCTTGTCAAATTAGAGTGAATGATGATATCTTAGGATGTGTAATCCAAGTATTTTGCTGATAGTCATAGGTTGTTAACATGAACTAAAGTTATAGTGACAGTTCAGCTGCAGAGATGAGCTGTGGGAGCAGGTTAGGACTTCCTAACTGCAGGCGGCATTGGGACTGACCCCAAAATCTGATAGCACAGGCAGCGATACTCAGGGAATGGTTAAGCTGATGATTACATGCTTGCAGCAGCAATATTAGCAAAACTAGTGTGAAGCACTCTCCTGCAATGAAAGGTACTCTCCTTTAGTGCCCACAGAGGTTTTGGAAACACAGCTGGTCCTTCCTTGGAAGCAAAGCCCTATGTGGTACCACCAGTTTGCCATAACCCCATGCTAGAGGCACTTGCGGTTCCCTGTTGTGTACCACTGCAAGGTTATCCAGCTCTCCTCTGTGATTTGCCACCACTTTTCCATTGTTTTAATCTCTAACTAGAAATGTCCATGGTTTTGTAAGATTTGAAGCACAAAAATAGCATTCCTTGGTTCTTTTCCAGTAGAAAGTGAAGTCCCTAATAGCTTGTGTATCTTCTGGCTGATGTCTTCTGCTGTATTTCACCTTTACCAGTCCTCATAGAAGTTCACACTAGATTAAATGCTGTAAGATTTTTTTTCACAACTTTTATTTGCAGTTAAAGAAGTTGTCCAAGTATCTAGATGGATAGATAGATTTTTTGCGCATTATTTATATTTCAGTTCTACTGGTAAATAAATTATTGCAATTATTGGCCTGTAAGTGAAAAATGTTGTCTGAATTTTTATGGACTGAATATTCATAGGAGGTGAGTGTTTTCGCTGTTTGCAGAGTGAATACAAATGCACACATTAACATCCCAGATCCATGTCTACTAGAAATCTCTGGCACAAAACAAGAGAGATTTGAAGTGACAATGCTTTCCCAAATCACAGAAGATGAAAAACGATTACTTAATTATAATATTTAAAACACCAACAATTAATGCTTTGATCAGAATTTCTGTCAGAATTTTAAATTAATGTGAACACATGGGACATGGACAGCTCACTGCTGGTCACCCACACGATATCCTCATCCTTGCTGTAGTTCTGTCATATTTCCTCCTGAGAATTTAACGCTGATGAAGAACTGAATGCCTCCAAGTTGTTGTAATCATTAACAGTAAGTTTAAATCTGCTAGAGAAAATGGAAATTTAGGGCAAGGATTAAGAAATAACATCTTCTAGAGTTTGCTTTGCATTCTTAAGTTTATTCCCTACCCCAGATAGGTTTGTCACTGCTGTGTTTGATTGAACACAGTACGATGGCATCGCTGCCTTGAAATTATTTTGGAGGAGAGAATGGAACATGTAGAGTATTTATTGAAAGATTGGGTTGAATATTTTTGTCCTGAGGCTCCCTCTGGAGTTGTTTCATTCTTGTTGTAGGGCATTTTAGTGGTGACAAGCACTGCGTTTCAAATTTCGTTAATGCATTTAATGCAATAAATCAACTCTCCTAAGAGTGTCCTTTCCGTCGCGTCCACTGAGGTCAGTTGGAAACTCACTGTTGATTTTAAAGGTGTCCATTAGCTCAATGTCTTGAGCACCAAGACCTGAGGTTTTCTAGCTGTCCTAGCTAACGGATAACAAGCATGGAGCAGTTCTGGTGTTGTCTGCACTGTTTTGTCTTTGCACTGCCTAAAATCCATGAGCAGCATTAGCTTCCAAACCCCTCCACAAGCAGATCTCCCTTTCCATACTGCCACCAATGCCTAACATATATGAAACTGCCAGCAGTTAATCTGCTGGAGCGCCAAGATTATTCATTATTGTCTGGACCAACATCCTTCCATCTCAATGCTATTTCTTGACATATTTGAGGACAGGAACTCTCTTTGCGCTCTGCATTGGCACAGTTCCTAGCGAAACGGCCATCTGGCGTGGTGCTCCTCAGCGTGTCAGTGGTGCAGATGGGAAGTAACATTGGATCAATGCTCTACGTGTCTGTCTCATTGCTGTAAAGATGTTTAATGTAAGGAAAAAATAGGTTCCCCTTCAGGGCATGGCTGGCTGGCTGCACAGAGGCAAGAGAAGCCAGCCCTCCTCTTGTCACGCTCCTCTTTGGTATCTCAGAGGCTAACAAGAGCCATCTGGGTTACTCACTCTTTGTCTGAAGATAAGGGAGTCACAGCTTGCAAGAGCACGGGGGCATCCCCGCTCAGGAGGTGGTGAGAGGGGCTGGTGGCAGGGACCGGCAGCCGGGCTTGCGTGCAGGGAGAAAAGTGCTGTTGTGCCTGGGAGCCCAGACTCACCCAAAATCTCTGCTAAAGGATGGAAAGCTGCCAGATAAGCATGTAAGGAACTTCTGGGCAGGGGTTAAGTCTTTTCCTTCTCTGTTATACCATTTGCAGTGCTAGGATTATGTGGTGCTTTCGTGGTTATATTGGTTTGCCTTGGTCTCAGGCAATGACCCAGGCTGAGAGAGGCAGGGTGGTGTTATTCTCTCCCAAAGCCTGAGAGCTGAGATAGGCAACTAGAGGCTGTAAGGCTGAGAGCTCTGTTTCATGCTGGTGAAAACTCTGTCACTCACACAAGTGATATACAGACACATGTTGGTTTTTTCATGCAATTGGAAAAAAAAAAAAAAAAAAGGTGGAGTTGTGGACAGTAGCTGGCAAAGCATTAACCTGATTTTTTTAGGGCTTTTTACAGATTCTTCTTGTAAGTTTTATTATTATTGTTACCTCTTATTATTTGTTTTAAAAGTAATGATTTTTTCTTGTCATTATAGATTGACAGAGAATACACATAAACTGCATAGTATTTTAGTATTTCCTGATCCAACTACTGACATTGTTTTCCCTGTTTGGTAGGAACCTCTGCCAGAAACTGCCTTTTAGGTCCATGAATTACCTCTCTCAGCTATTACCAGTACTTGGGACCCGAGCCAAAGACAGATTGGGGTGCAAAGGAACACATTTGTTCCTTTGAAAGGAATTCAAACACCAAAGATATCCAGTAATACCAAATGGCTGATGGAGTACAGAAAATTAACGGAAAAGTAAATTACTTTATGTGTAGATATTCATGCTGGGTTTTTTTATTTGCCCTAATGTGAAAATCCCTCTTTGAAGTAAAATTAGCAGTGGCATAGTCCTTTGTGTTTAATCAACATTAAACCTACAAATGAAGAGACAGCTAGACAGACATGGAAAACAATTATATAATCTGAAGGAAACAGTAGCAGTAATTATCTGAAGAATTATATGGCTTTAGACTTGGAGAGGAAATGAAAATACACAAAGTGCAAAATTTATTTCTAAAAATATAGACAGATGGGGTGAAATGCCATAAAATTACTGTTGTCTGTGTGACATTTTGAAGAAAGATAGGGGTATGCTTCTAATGGATAGAGAGTTCCTTTCTGAGAAAATACAATAAGCCAGGCAGGGAACTACAAAGCATAATTGTTTTATTCAATTTCAAATTTGATGCTAGTTGAATGAAAAATTGCTGCCAGTGGATGGAAGCAACAATACCTTTTGGGTGGTTGGTTATAACTACTGAATTAAAGGTATAAATTATTCTGGTAAAGAAAGGGAATGTTCTTTGCTCATGTCCTTGTGACTTAGTTTAGCGTTGAGCAGAGATACGCGCAGTACAACAATCTAAGGAAATGTTTCTCTCTAGAGCATGTTTGATCTTCAGCTGAGGCTGGAAAGCAATAAATCAAAGCAACTCCAGCAGATGGCAACTATTCAAATTTCTGCTTCCTTTCCTGCGTATAATGCAGGATGAAGTGCGCTCACATTTCTCCTAGCAGAAGCTAGTGAAGTAGAGGGAAACGCAAAATCTGGCTATTAGAGCCTGGAGTCTGGGGTGGCAATGAAAGCACCTGGCTTTTCATCTCAGTTCTGACAAAGATGTGACCCTGTGAAAGTAATTTAACTACTCCATGAACTGTGAAGATATAATAACGTCAGCGCACAAGACACAAGCGGGTAAAAGTCTCATCGTGTCAGCACCTAGCAGTGGTAGAAGCACCAAATAAAGTCTTTAGGGGTACTGGGCATTGGCTTTGCAGCATCATATTTTTTTTGATTTTTGAGCCGCTCAGTCTATCTAAATAGATGTAAAATCACTGATTGATCAGACTTTATAAAACTGCCCATCCAGGCTTTATGCCGTAGAGAGTGTCACTACTCTTAAATAGCAAATTTGTTTCTCTGAGTTTGACAAGTGTTTAGGTTATCTGCATTCAACCTGCAACACACACAGCAGACCAAGCCTGCTTCTGCTGCCTCTGACATCCCACCACTGACAAACTGCTGCACAAGGGTCTGCTCACTGGGTCTGGTTGAAAACCACTGCCAAGTCATAAGAGTCGACTTGCTCTGTACCACGTCCGTACAGTGACACGATGTGTGTCTGTCACTGCCTCTTTTGCGCATCATGTGTGTGTTCTTTGAAAGACCAATATTAGTCACAGCATGTAGGGAGTCTTCTGGAAGATCTGCTCATTTTCTCTCCCTGGTTTCTCTCGTCTTCCCCATGGCACCGTGTGTCTCAGGTCGAAGCATTCGAAGAGACTGCACTAGCATTCCCCTGAAGTTCGTGGGTGGCACCAGTTGACTGTGGCTGGAGAGCAACTTACTTAATATCGGGACCTCAAAAGTAAGCAAACCTGCTTCTTCAGACTGCCCAAGAGTGAATTTGGTTGCTTTTGCTTTGTTAAACCACTTTGTGGTTGCTGTTCCCTAACAAGTGGTTGACAGGGGAAGTGGTTTGGTCTTCATTAATCTACTTCAAATTCCTGCAAAGAGAGAAACCACTTGTAAAGGACTTTTAAGCCTGATCTAGGTGTGGTAGTGCCCCTATAGCAACCTGGGTGGTTGCAGGGGAAGCATTCATTCATAGCAGGTGTACTGTAAGTCAAGCTGATCCTTGATTAGGGATGGACTAGATATCCCTATGAAATGATCCTTTCCAACTCTATTTTTCCACATTGCAGCAGTAGAGTAGTTATTTAATTGCTCTGCTTAATTCTGCAGAAAATATTGATGTCTTCATGTGGTATGAAATCCTGCGGGACTGAGTGAACCGTATCTGCATGCAGGAAAATGAGGTTCCTTAGCCCTGAAGGATCATGTTTGATCAAGGTCCTGTAATGCTTTTTCATTTTATTATTTTTGCAGTATCATTCAAGACAAGCTGGGAAGATCATTTTTATGAACTATTAGTTGGGTCATTTATTCTTTTGCCTTTAAAATACGAATACCTTCACCCTCTACTAATAAAAACTTTCCCTCAGGGACATAAATAACTAGATGCTAAGTGATGGTAACTTAATTTTGAAAATGTGTAAATTGGCCACAGATTTTCTACAGCTGAATTTCATTACAGCATGTTTTCACACAGGTCAATGTAGTTAAATCTGTAGCAGGGCTCAGAAATGGCAGGATTAGTGGCACTCCCAGGCAGCAAGATGTGGCTGAACTGACTTCTTAGGTGACCTCCATGGGGTGAGGTCGGTATGTCTGATTTCCAGAGCTATATTCTGCTCACGTAACCATAACTCCAGAAAACTGGTATTGATTAACTTTGCTTGCACAGGAAAAAGTGTCCCATTTCTTTTTTTTAATGACCAAAGCCAAGAGTGAGTTTCTGCTCAAACTTTTTTCCAAGGTGGAAAGGAGGGTCTGATAACCGTCCCTGGATAAAGATGTCCCTGAAGCATTTGAACTGTTGCCATTTAATTTCCCCTGTGTGTTTGCCATGGGTGGGGGCCCTAGTAAGGAAACTGCATAAAAATGGGGAAACAAAAAAATACCTAAAAGATGGTATCTCAGAAGCTGCATGCAAGAAGAGTGGGGATAAATGAACAAGAGAGAGTTCCAGAGGCTTGCTTGCTTAAAATATCTGACAGTGTTCCAGAAGGCCTTAATTTCATGTCCTGCCCCTTGTGCAGCCCACTGGGTTTGGGGCAGTCCCAGCACCTATCTCAGAAGCTCTGTCTCTCAGCAATAGAGTTTTCCAGCCATTGTTTCCTTTAACCTTTAGCCCAGGGGGACTTTGTCTCCACTATTCAAAACGCTAAAGCACAAATGTCACATTCAATGAAACACGAAGCAATTGGAGAACCCAGATCCATCCTCCTCACGGCACTTTGATGTTTGCTGCTTCTGGTTATGAGGTTTCTAGATGTCTTGTCAACCAGCACTCTGCCCCAGCTATCCCACTCCTCCTCGTCTCTCAGAATAGTGCTGATGACTATTTTATTCAGGTATTTACATAAATATGACACGCTGAGGATTTGAGCTCTGTGCCTTTGCTTTTGATTTGTCTTGTTTGGAGGATAATTGCAAAGCTGCTGTTCAGTGATCTGCTGAGGTTACTGTTTGTGGGCCCAGAAGCAGTTCTCCAAACACTGACATCAGTCTTTTTATTGTTATTGGTTAATAGGACTGGGACCTCCTCCAAACATTAAGATGCACTGGCTGGCGTTAGAGCAGAAAAGTGGTTTGTAAAAGAACTACCAAGCAGCACAAGATCTGAACTGTCCATCCCATGTATTCCCTGGGCAAGGCAGCCTCAGAGTAGTGGCAAGAGAACAGCCCTAACCGTGAGCTTAGCACACACAGAGCCTAAATCAGTATCCTGGATATTGCACCGCTAAAGGCAACAGAACTTCCTGCATCATTTTCTTCTTGAATTTTTTTAGCTTGCAAATTCCTCTTCATTTTCCACATTTCCTAAGCATCACTGGTGAGATGGCATGTGGTGAGCTGACAGGTGGAAGGAGTGAGGTGCATGGCCATGGACCTCCTGCTAGCCAAAATGGGGCAGGGAGGGGACAGCTGCCAGTCTTGTGGTCAATTGCCTGGCTCCTGCCCTGGGTGCAGGGGGGCTGGTGTGATAGAGTCATGGGAGTCTGAAGGCTGCTCCCTCATTTAATCCCTAAAACCATCTCAAATAACTTTAAGAAGAAAATTTTAAAGATCTTGTCACAATAGAGTGCCTGGGATTAAATACACATTAGTTCTTCCCTACCCTCATCCCCATTTGATCTTTATGGCTATCTTGCTAGCCCAAAGCTTTCATCCTGATCTGCTGTGACAGGTCAGAGCAATTTGTGCTATTTAGGGAAGCAGCAATGGGCCCTTCTGTCACCTTTGTCATTTAATTTAGCCCTGAAACCATTGGCTCAGATGATTAAATCTGCTCTGGAATTATGAAGAGTTGGGATTGGCAGTTAAACTTGTCAATTTTTCCATGTGTGTTGATGCCATGTTCATGTACCTTCATGGACAAGTCAGGAATATCCTGTGTTCTTCTGGGCTGTAGAAGGTGGCAGTAAAGCCTTGCGTCTTAAAAGAGTTCCTCCAGACCTCTGTTGATAGAAACATCCTGCGTTTCGTGGGAAGGAAAGCCAGCAGGGGTGTCTGGCCTGTTTCTCATGCCTGTGTGCTCTCCTGATGAGGAAATTTCCCTGCAGGGAGAATAGGAAGGTTTGTGCTAGCTGTGCTGTCCTGACACGTGCCTCCTGGGACAATACAAACTGGCCAGAGGGTGCTGAAATCTGAATAGGACCAAACAACATCACCAACTAATGCCCTTTATGTGAAGACCAAGAACTTCAAAGTGCACAAGAGATTGGGGGTGTTTAAGATTTTGGTTATCTAGTTCAAGGTGTTTGATGTGATTTAATGAAGGAGGTCAAGTCTTTCTAGGGAGGCAGAAAAAAACCAGAACAGGGACCCTAGAAATAGTTGTCTCAAAGCCCACAATTCTTTCTTGAGTCATCACACTTGTTTTACTGCTTTTTTGCCCTGTTCAATTCTGTGTGTATGCATGTGTATATATTAAACTATGTTAAATCTCAGCAATTTCATTAGCGAGAAACACCTGTTTTGGCCCCAGAGGGAAAGGTAGGGAGGTAAGTATATCCACTTCTGAGCTGTGGGAGGCTGACTTTCCCACTCTGATTCAGCATGCTGGTTTAATACTGAAAAAGCATTTTGCAGCTTCTCTAATTTAGGCTACCACCTCACTAGATGTGGGCAACTGAGGTGGAGCCTCTGCTTCACCTGAGTATTTCATGTTGTGTCACAGGGTGACATCACTTTTCTGCTCTGAGATAATGGCTGCAGAGGTGAAAATTGGCTCACCAATTAAGCGCATGGGAAGGCTTTGATAATGTATCTGGGAAGTGGCCATGTGGGAGGGCTCTTCTGTCCGATGACTGGCAGCTGCCATCCCACTGGGACTCAGGGAGGCAGAGTTCTTGCCTCGGGCACGGTGTAAATACACCCTGTTAATTGACTCATAGCAGAGGCTGGAGAAATCCTGGTTCCCATGCTCAGTGTGCGAGGCCCAATGGACTGGTGGGGGAGAAAGCTATCAAAACCTCTCATGAGCCCATAAGGCTTTGCTTGTAGGCAAGGATTTCAGAGTATGGCCATGTCATAGCGGTGGACTCATCGTTACAGGGAAGGAGCTCTGCTACCACATGGGTATCAAGGGAAAGACCACAGCTCAGCTTGGGGAGAGGAGGCAGATCCCAGGGATGGCCTTTCTAACTCTCTTCCCCAACTCATCTAGCACCCCAAGGGCAGAGACGACTTTTTGTAGTTATGACCCACCTTCCCACCCACCAGACTGCCTGGACATATTTTTTTTTTTTTGTAGCAAGGAAGGATTTAACTGTGACCTCAGGCCTGGTGACTCTGTTAAATATGAACTGAGAAATTAGGAGGAGGACCTCAAAGTAGGTGAGGTACAGATGGGGAAGAACAGAAAGCACTCACCTTAACATCAGATCTGGAATTGGAGTAATCTGGGGGAGACAGAGTACATCTCTCTTTGTGATGGCAGACCTATTTTTGGCCCTCACTGAGAAAGAGTGGTTAAGAGTGGTAGGTCACTGTAGGTCAGTAGGTCAGGTTACTGGCTCCTGCCTCCTGTTAGCAGATATCCAGGGCAGGCCCCAGAAGTTGCTGGCTGCAGGACTGAAGGTGGGCTGCTAAGAATTTGTGGGTGAGAAGCAGGACCCTCTACCCTGCTTCATGGGTGATGAGGTGGGGACCAGCTGAGGAGAAGCTGCAGGCAACTGTCACAAGCCCTGCAGTAGCAGAAATTGCCACCCTGACATTGAAGTAGGTTATCCAGAGAGGTCATGCCATTTCTATCCTTGGAGACTTTCAGAACCTGACTGGCTTAAGCCCTGAGCCACCTGGTATGATCCCATGGCTGACCCTTCTTTGGGCAGGAGCTTGGACTGGATGACACCATGGCATGACGTGAGCAGGCAACACATGCTGTATGGCCTGAGCTATAGACAACAGTTCCTTCACCAGCTCAGCTAGCAAAGGTGCAGTGTAATCACTACTTTGCCAGTCTTCTTACGTATATGGGATGAAATACATACAGATCTTCTGTGATTGCTCCTGACTTTTCTTCAAATTTTCCTAAAGCCATTTTCACTTCAGGTACTGAAGGAAAAAATAAAAAAATCTTCCACAGAGATGCAGATCCTAACTTTTCAAAGGGGCAGATTCACAGTAGAAACAGAAAGGGCAATATTGTAAAAAACTCACCCGAAAAAGCATAGAAAGATTTTATCAGTTAATTATTTTCAAGTTTTTTATTGTTGCCAATGTCTAGTGAAAGAAAATTCACTTGGCACTTTCCAGGTATACCAAAAAATAATGTTCCAGTACTCAAGCAAGAAACGTTCCTTGTATGAATTTAATCCAAATAAGAATTCAAAAATTAATCATCTCTCTGAAAAGTAATGCTGCAATTTGGGATGGCACAGGTTAATAATCTGCACTTGATATGGAATAACCTGCAACATATCTCATATCCTGACCCTGAAACAATTCTTCTTGAGTCATTTCTTCGATCATTGGAATGTTTCTTTGGCTTAGAAAAGTTATGAGACAGCAAAATACCAGTGCAGCAAGGGAGGGGGCATCTTGAGCACACTGCTAGAAATACATTTCATTATGATTCTTTGTTTTAGGTGCTGTAAGGCTGACGTAGCATAACAGAAATGGAAATGTGTTTGCATTTTATCTACTCTGGGATGTTGATTTGCACCTAATCCAGACCTGTAGCATGATTTCCCCATGCAGAGCAAGCAGGAAAAGTCCTTTGTCACCAGTTGTGGAGGTAAAGGTGAGGTCGAGGACACAATGCACTGGGGTTTCAGAGGTGCCAGTTAGCTGCTCCCTCCGTGCTTTGACACAGATGACTGCTAGATGATACCGAGAAAAAAAAAATCCACCCACCACCACCCCCCCCCAGCATTGTGCCTTTGTAAGCTGTTTTTTATACTGAAATTAGTTAGCAGGCTGTGAGGATGTGCTTCAGAGATGTGCAGGAGGGGGTGGTGGTGCCTGGGAGTGCTGTGGGACTGGCTGCGCCAAACGCCCTGTACGGGGCTGCCAATATTTGCAGAGGGCTGGAATCAGTGGCCCACCGGTCCCGTGGCCCCCTAATTCCTACCAGCAGGCGTAATGTGCGTCGTGGCTTAACACTTTTCTGTGCACATTCAGCCCCAGAGCCAAATGGGGTTGTGGCAGTGGCAGGAGGATGATGCTGGGATAACACTGAGCTGTCCTGTCTTTGGTGGGTGGCTGTAAGCGGGGGGGGGGGGGGTGGTGGGGTGTCATTCTAGATCTCTTAACTTGATCTTTTCTGCCTTGCTTTTCATTTATTCTAGAGAAAATGAGAAATATTTTCACTACCTCTTATGCTGCCTCTCACTTCTTGTTAATTTTCTCAAGCTCTTGCCTCTCCCAGAAAGGATTTTTTTCACTACTAGCATCTGAGGGGAAAAAGAAAGCAAGGACTTGGAAATCAGCTTATTGCAGGTTGGTTTGTTTTTTTTTTTTTCCTCCTCCTTCAGCTAGCAAGTTTTGCAAGTGCTATATTTCCGTTGGACACTTTTCTGTCCTCTAAGATCCATGTACATTTTTCCTGAGATGACATCTACCTCCAGATAGAAAGTAAAAAAGAAATATATAATCTGTGGCTACTAAAGAGTAGCCAGCTCTCACTGAAGCCCAGGGATGAGACCATACATATCAAAATACCTAACTTAGGGAAAACAGGCGTGATTCACTTAGATATAAACAGCTGTAAGAATCAAAGGCTTCATAAAGCTTTGCATGCCCTTTTGATTCATTTCTTTTACAGCAGCATGATGATTACCCTGCAGCAATTTAAGCTGTTCTGTTGGTAAGAGATCCAAGGGAGCCTTCTTTCCTCCAGGTTTGGATCTTTTGCCTCCCGTGTTTTCCTCTGCATGCCTCAGCAGAGCTGTGCAAGTGTCGCTGGGGCAGTGGGCTGTGCTGGCCATGTGTAGGATGGATCTCCTTCATCCTTTGCTGGATGTGCTCCACTGCCTCTCTCCCTTCCACCCATCCATTTTTTTCACAGGCTTTCAGGCATCTCCTCCTCCCTGAGATGTGATTGAAATTGTCCTTTGGATTAAAAGTAATTATGTGGGTACTCACAAACAGATAAGACCATTTCATACCTCCTTTTCTTAGAAAAGCAGGATAAGAGAATGTGTCACTGGCCAGCAGCATAAAGCATTTGCATTAAAAAATGAGAACAGCTCTGGGCTGTCAGGAAAGGAAAGTAATGTATGCACAGAATCTGAAATGTAATTACAGGATATACTCTTCTGCTCAGATTTGTTAATAAACTGCATGACATTGTATTTTATTATAAAATGGGATTGCACAATCGGGGAGCATCACAAAAGACACCCATCAGGCCTGCTAATGCACCACATGCAAGGACATGTTTTTGCTACCTTGCCTCTGAGTGTCTTTGCAAGGTCCTCATTTTCTCTGATATACCTCTCTTTAATATAAATGTGTTTGTTATGATACCCAGAAAGACTAAGCAACCAAAAAAACTTATCATGGCAAACCCAGTTATCTATCCATTTTCATTGGAAAATGACAGAACAAACCTTTTGCAGAGGAGGGCATGTCCTGCATGCTCCTCTTCTCTCACTGTTTTTTTCACTCTAGAGCAAGAAATACTAAAACTTTTAGTGTAACAGACAAACAAAAATATTTCTTCCTGACATCAATCAGGGGAACAGATGAGAAATTCCAGCTGAAACCTTCCCTACTTTCCTGCAGGTAAGCTGTCTTCAAAATTTTAGCCAGAACGGTTGAAATTTATCACATTTTTTAAAAAAAACCCCATATTTTAAAGGAAATTATCAAGAAATTTGAACAACAGGCATTGCAGCCTGAATGCTGTACCTGCCTGTACAAAGCATTAGGCTCAGACTTCAGGGATGGTTGATGCAGGCTGAGATTGGATGACTGAGAGATGGGTGGTTGGGGTATAACGGGAACAGTGGCATACCAACAGGAGCTTCTTATGGTAATTACGTTTTAACTTTCCTGTCTTCTTTTGACAAGTCGTTGAATTATTTGCACGTGGGGTTTTTTTTAAATGAGAAAAAGGAAAACCTTGTAATTTGGAAACCTGCGTATTCAGGGTGATCTTAAACCTCCTTATAGAAATGTGTGTTGCCATTTCAATGTCTCCCTGATTTCAGACTTATGCAAAACCAAGAGATTACTCCCATGCTTGTTTATGTCTAGCATAGCCTAAAGGAGAACGTTTGCATATATTCCAGCAAAAAGGATTTGTCACTCCTGTAACGTCGTGGGTAAGAGGGTTGGTCTCGGAGGTCTCTCGGATACCCTTCTGGTTTTTTTGCAGGCTGTGGGAGAGCTGAGCTTCCTGCGTTCCCGCAGTGGGGGCAGCCCCAACACCCGCTGGGCAGGAGCCCCGGGACTGCCGGGGCATCCGGGCTGTCTCTGGCCGCGACGCGCTGGCTCAGAGCCGGCTGCAAAGGCTGCCAAGGGGCTGCCCTCGCCTTTCTTAGCTGCAGCGCACACACAAAAAAAAGAAAAAAAAAAAAAAAAAAAGAAATGGACACAGAGGTTTTCCCTTTAGTTCAGAGTAACTGTTTAGAAAAGTGGCTATTTTAGAAAAGCCCTTTTTTGATGGGGCAGCCTTTTAATAAAAGAGAAAGGCATTTGTCTCTATCTGCTTTAGCCCCTAAGAGCAGCCTTGTTCTGGCAGCTTTGTGGCTGGTTGCAGTGCTGAGCAGCTCCAAGGAAAGAAAAAGGGATAGGAGAGACAATAAGGTACCCGAATACCAAGGGAGAGGGTGGCTATGTGAGGGGTTAACTTGCTAAAAGCTGAAACAAAACCAATAGGAAATTCCACCTGGATCAAACCCAGCTTTGAAACTTGGATGCAAGTGAGAGAGTTTCGCTGAAATAGAGAAAAAAATGCGTAGCTCTGTGTCCAACAAAACATGTTGTTCTTCCCAGAAAGAAGCTGTTTGTTTTCAGGCACTTGACATCAAGGCAAAGGAAGGAAAATACTTGATTTGTAGAACTGCTGGCATACGAATGGCCCAGAGCTTTGGGCGTACATCCAGGGGCATTGGAAATCAACGTTTAACTCCCTTTGGCACCTTAGGGAAAAGAGACCTCAGAATCTGGTAAACTTACAAGATCAACTTTTCAGAAAAACGCCTTTGGATATACTCGTTCCTCTCTAATCTGTCACACTGTGGGCCACCGTGAAAGTTAAACAAGCTGTTATTGTTTTGGTACCCTCTGGTTTGGAAAACAAAATTAAGATGATATCTTTGAAAATGACAATGGGAAGGTGGAAACAAGGATCACCTTTCAGTGTGTGGTGGTGGAGCCTGGAAGCATAGAAAGAATGGTCCGAGATCCCAGCATCGCGACTTTTATTGCACAGAGCCAATTAAAAACAGAGTTTCTGTGTGTCTTAATTTCCTGCACAAAAGCCACGGGACTACTTGATAAGCAGACATACTCGCTAAGGAATAGCTTCACTACTTGAAGTTTCTTAGGGGAATCATTAGAAAAATGTGTTTATCTTGATCCTCAAGGGAAATACCAGAATGGTATTGTCCAAAATCACTGCCTAAGCAGTGAAGATTTTTTAGCTGGTTTAGCACAGCTTGAGAAAAGGCATATTTCATGCAATGCTGGGAGCTGATTGCTGCTGTAGAGGGGACAAAGAAGAACTTAAGAGTCATTTGTGTTAAATTAAAAAAGCCCCACAAAACACTTAAAAGTATTGAATTGGCTAGCCTGTATGTTTATTATCTCTGGGCTCAAGCAATAAAAAAGCCTGCTCTACTTCTGCTCTCTAACTGCAGGTGAAATGGCCTTCAGTGGACCAAGAGGGCAGTAACGCTGCTGTTTTCCTGCAATCACGTCCTTTATAGCCTCGGATGGGCAGCCAGGACACAAACAAGCCAGGTAGCAACATGGTTGGTCTACAAAATGAATGCCAGCCATGTACCCACAGGCTGATCTACTACCCCGGGACTTTTGGGTATCTGTAGTATCGCTCTGTTCACTGCAGATGGTTGTTGAAACTGGATGTTCTTTCTTTAAACTAGTGCTGTGCAACAATGCTCTCTTTTGGTCATGGGCATGCTGGAGGGCTCTCAGGAGATGTAGCTGGAATGAGCTCTCTGTAGGTGACCCACAGGCTTTGAGAAGCTCCGTCAGCTTAAATCCTGATGGGAGACATTCAGGTGACATTTGAGCCTGTAGATGTTTGGGGAGATTTTCCATTAAGAAGGGGGGGGGGAAAAATAATCATGTGGCTTGTTTTGTTTGTGAGTGTTTAATCACTGTTTTGATAATTTTCTGATAGTCATCAGGCTGGTCCTGCAATAAACTGATCTGTGAGCTTTTGTAAAGGATACTTAACAGTTTAATGTGCCAGTTTGCACCAGCTTCTCTCAGCCTGATTGTGCCATCCACTCGTATTGTTCTGCCAGACATACTTGCGATCCAGCCCTATAATTAGGAGCCTGAAAACAGTGGCTGCGCTGCGTTTCCACAGCATATGTCATCCCAGAGCTACCGCATCGCTGTCTTCCAAATCCTGGACTTCATTTCTCCCCATGCCAAGTCAGACAGAAAACTCGGGAAAGGAAAAGGTCAGCCATACAGAAAATGTGACATTTATAAAAATAGACAGGTTGGAAGAGGATTTGCTATTTAAGACAGACACAATTAGAGTAGCTTTGCCCCTCCAGGCTCAAGTGAGCGTGACTTTGCCGGAGGAGCTAGAAAGTGGACGTAGGGACAGCGAGCCTGGGCGCAGCAGAGCCAGTCCACGCTCCCAGTATCGTAAGGGTTTCCACCGCTGGTTTGCATCCCATCCTATGTGTTGTACCAGTACAACACCAGAAAGGTTAGTGGCTCCGTGTAACCTAGCTAAATAAAACCACCCTCTCTTAACCAGAGCCAGTGAAGGAAGGATCACCACAGAGCGAATTACTGCGTACATTTCATGGGAAGCACTTGGTGCTCCAGACCCTACCAAGAGCAGCGTTCAGCGTGTGACTGGGAAAGTGTAGGTGTGTGTGAGACAGAAAAAAGATTGTGGGGGACCAGTAGAAGAAGATACTGCTTTTCTTCCAATTATTATTATTTTTGATCCATCTGGTGTTTAAACCAGCCTTGCCAAGTCATAAGAAAGAGATCTGCTCTTCAGCAGTATTGCTGAGTCCCAGCTGATTTATGTTCACAGATCATTAGGGAAGTATCTGGAGAGGAAACAGCCCTTTCAGGACTAGGAAAAGCCTTACAACTTGCCACTTCTTATGTTGTGTGAAAAGCAATCCACAGTTTATAGGGTCAGCCAAACACTCTGACTTCACTGATACCTAAAAGGAACCAAGAATATTCTTTTCTTAAAGTATTATATTATTAAAGGGGCTCAGATCTCAGTGGGGTCAGAAAAATCTAAAAAGCCCTAACATAGGTCAAATGCACATTCTAAATATAATACAGACAATTACGCAAACTAAGCGTATTTCTAGTGTTTATTTTTTTGCCATATTGAAATTGTTTCTAAGCTGATATATATTTATCAGCCTATCCCAGGAAGACATTTTGTTATGCAGTGCGGAAATTCAGGTTGGAACAAATGGTGATATTTTATATAAATCCATGAGTCAAAATTCAATTTTCTAAAAAATAATTGCCTGTTTCTGAAGAGTATTATAGCAATTATCTAGGGACAGTTTTTGCTTTAAAGGCTTTGTCCAAGGATTCTTTCAGGATTTCATAAGCAGTCATTACTAAAGAACTGTATCAAATCTGTGGGGAGGCATAGGTTAAGTCCATAATAGAAAAAGAAGTGGAAACATCCAGCTTTAAAGATTGAACATTTCAAAACTTCTAATTTGCCCATCTGAGGAAAGCCAGCTTCTGAAAAGGTTTTGGCTTTTCATCCTACCTTTGAGTAAAGACTTTTCACATCTTTTTAAATTCTAAGAATTGTTAGAACAAACTAGAAAAGAGGAATGATGTGAACGGGTCAGTCTTTACTGTGATGCTCTTTCCCAGACTGTAAGGCTTTCCTTTTTCTGTCACCTAGTGAGTGTTTTAATATCCTCAGCCATTATGTGTAAGTTTATATTAATGTGAGATTTCAGGGTGTTTGTCTGTGAATAGTGATTTCACTATTCCTTCATTAAAGCTCCCAGGTAGAAAAATTCATTGGAGCATTTCACTTCACAAGAATATAATTTTAGGTTTTCCACAGCTGGTTTTAGAATTTGAAGTTGTCCAGCATTTCCATTAAACAATAGAAATTGGAAATGCAAAGCAATGTTTCATTCTTTTTTCTGCCATTGCAAACTGAAAGCGCAACTTTCTGCAGCAGATGTTGTTAAGAGACCAAAATCCATTTCTCCTAAGCAAATGCCAGGAGACCCTGAATGTGTGGAGATGCACATTATTTGTACTGACCAAAGAGTTCAGAAAAAAAGACATGAAATCCAAGTCAAACCACGCTGAACGTCCCTGTCGCTTTGCGACGCCTGTCACTTCAAGCCTGTGAGCCGTCCCATTGAGTCACACTCTGTCGCACACTGGGGGATACCTGTTTAGAGGCGTAGAGGGGTGCTTTCTTTAATCCTAAAATGGTCCTGGTAAAGAAGGGCACTTACAACTGGCTTGAAACGTGTGCATAACCTTACATTTATTTGGCAAGCAATCTGCAAAGATGTCATAACTCTATCTGAACCTCAGTCTAAGCTTAATTTTAAAGCATTTGCTAGTTGTACCAGGCTCAGATATGCTATTTTTTCAAGTATCATTGTTATTTCCCCCAGGATGGTGAATCTGCACCCTCTCTTGTGTTACAATAGCATGCTTGATATCCCCCCCCTTGTTATAACCCTTTAGAAAAACAAATATTTAAAACTTATTATTGGTCCTTTTAAACAGCTGACTTGAGCTCTTGTGGCTCACCAGATGTTTTACTCTCTTTTTGTACCCTTTCTCAGGCATCCACTAGCAAGCCACGGTGAGACAGGACCTGGGCTTGTCAGAGGTCTGGTTGGGCCAGGGCCACCAGCTCTGCTTTTTTATGAAATGAATATTACATCTGAAGTTCAAAGCAGCATGAATTTTTATGTTTTGCAAGTGTTGCTAAAAATCACAAGATTTAAGTGAAGCAGCTTCATTTTTCAGCGCTTAAAATAATAAATGTAGCATTCTTGAAAACCTACACTGCCAAAATGGGAAATTATGCCTTCTATTTATCTTAATGTAAAAACAGATTTGAAACATAAACCAGGAAAAAGCAACTGCAAAACACCCCGTTTTCTACCCAAGTTCTTTGCTTAGCTTTTTCAAACCTAGTCTGCTATTTAATTTTGATATGCAGCCAGTTTTCTTCCAAGAAGAATAGGCAGCACAACATCCAGATATTACGAGAAACATTTACTGGAAGAAGGCTATATATACGTCTGCAGTATAACTTTTTTGACTACCAAGGCTTGGATTAGCATTCAGGCTTCTGGATGTTTAGTCATGCTGAGACTGCCAGACTTGGGTAGAAGTTTGTCCATGACAAGTTTTTAGCTTTTCTCCAAGGGTGTCTCAAATCACCTTGTGGTTTGAGAAGCCAAGGTGGGCACAGCAGGGTGGCATTTGCAATTGAGCTCTCTATACTGCTGTGAATGTGAATAAAGGGGAAAAAAAATGTGGGGGAGTTATTTTTTCCATGGGCACATCCATCTGCAAGAATAACGAATACTTTAAAGAGGAGGTAGGGGGAAGGATGGAAGTGTAAAAGTTCTGCACAGTCTGGGGAGAGAGACCAGCCACCCCCATTATATTTTGTGCTTGTGGTTGCACATCATCTAAATAAATCCCTTCATGTGGCAATGGAAGGTGATGTTACAGAAGTATACAGACTTCTTTAAGCCAGATCAGCCCCTCTTTCTCTTTTGCACAGAAAAGCACAAATCATGTCTTTCATTTAAGAATAATAATATGAGATATTATGTTGCTAAGGCTAAGGTTTAAGGTTCTGGCACAGATGGAGGATGTTATGTCCACTCAAATCAAAGAAAAAATGTGGCTGCCCTGATACAGCCAAACTTTTAGGTTTTAGGGTTTAGAACAGACTTGGGTCCACTGGGGCTATATAATCCATCTGTTTCCATAGAAACCGTATATTGCGCTCTTCTTCCTAGTTCCCCGTTAAGTAAGGAAATGAACGGCCACTCTGAATAGTGAGCTTTGAGCGTGAGAGGTAGATTATTACAACAGGCTGCCTTTGTAATGCGAGATTTGTAGTGACCACCAGCTCCCAGTGCAACAGAGATGTTAGGAACAGTCTTCTCTTGCAAAAAAACTCAAGCTTGTGCAAGAGAAAACAAATAAGAATGACCCTTGATCTCCAAAAGGCCAGTTCTGACCATGGTCACTAACCTTCTTCAGAAGGAGCAGTGTGCAGTGTCTCCCACTGGGCAGGTGGTGAGCATTGCCCGCTGTTCCTCCAGCTGTGAGGCTGCTGCATGGGCAAACTAGGACATGTTTTGGCATTTTCTCTGACCTTTCAAAGCCACCATTTTATTTTGGGGGAAGAAGAGCAAATAGCTTGTGCTTGTTACTATGTGTGGTTCTTGAGAAGGTACACAGGAAAGGCTTTGCCCCCACCCAAAACCACTCCCTTCCCCAGCTGTGTACAGCTGTGCTGTTCAATCAGCCCAAAGTGTGGACGCTGGTTTGGAGCATCTTGGTAGAAGCACCTGCCATTACTTCTAATAACTTCAATGTAGTAGCTTATGTGGGCACCTGACAGTTCAGGGGACACCAGGAACTGCAAGTCCTCCAAGACTGAAGCTGTGGTTAGAGCTATCACAGGTGAACAGTCAGCTACAAATGTAGAGGGCCATCTGCATCTGTTGCATCATTTGAATATGGAGTGCTAACTTTATGTTGGAGTGCTTCTATACTGAACGTCATTTGCTGTCCCTGCTTCTTCATAGTTTGTTTGACTCCTAGTCATTGCTTTGCACGCTGGTTGCCCTTGAAGCAAGGTAACGGAATCATTCTCAAGCATGCTGTAACAGGAGGCTTGTTTCAGTTGTCTGACCTGCATCTGAATTCATTTGCAAATGGGCTTTTTGGATTGGGGGTTTCCACATGAACCAGCACAAAAGGAGCATCTCACATCCAAATCTCAGTCTATATCTGGTCTCCCATGGAATTCAGGTTGACAGGAGAAGTTTGGAGGAAGAAAGAATGAAAAAAAAAAAAAAAAAAAGCTCTTAGAAACAGAGGGAATTAAAAATTTTGGCTGACTGGGGTGCAAAAAGATGCATATAAAGAACCAGACTGACATTCAAAAGAACACGGAATGTTTCCTGACTCTACTACAGCTGGCTTTCCCTTGTGACTTCAAGCAAGTATGTTGAAATACTTAATGCATCTGTTTTCCCCATCCATAAAACCAGGTAATTGTTCCCAATTTGCTTCACCCAGGTTACAGAATGATTTGTCAAAGTGATATAAATGCCAGTTTTCTGCTCCTCTCTCTGGAGTTATGGGCATCTTTCCACCGCCCATTTGGATGTTAGCGTTGACAGTTTCAATCTGGAGAGGAGATGTGTGGTGAGATACCAGCATGCCAGGTCCTTTGTCTGGAGGAATACGCTCTTGATAATGACTGTCTTCCTTCTCACTTTAGGATTGTTGTGTTGAGGTGATTTTATGTGTTCACTAACACATCTCCACTTTCCCTTTTCTTAAATGGTCTGCATGTCTATGTTACATCCAAATGCACTGTTTGAGGTGGTTTTCATGTACATTGCATATATGTTCTTTGTTCTCTTTATTATCCCCTGAGCTGGTTATACCCAATTCCCAAGGTTGCATTTCTCTGATGGGACCATTAATGAGCTGTGAGACCTAGGACCTCCAATACCGTTCTGTGCCTGTACTTCTCAATGCTGCAGTTTATTCGGTGGCCATAGACTGTTCATTATATAAACAAAAGCTATATATTATCATTATCAGTTACAAAATTGATATAACAATAGGTGTTACATCACACAATGTTACAATGTTAAGTAGGTGGGTAATAGTTACCTACCTGGTCATTACAAAATTGCCATTCCAAGCAAAACCACATCTTCACATGGGTCAGACAGGGTCTGATGGGTTTCTGAGGTCTGCTTCAAAGCTACATAATAAGACCTTGCATTCTCCCACCCCTAGCTTTTTCCTGTGATGTCTCCTCTGTCTACAACGATATAGATGTGAAACATGGCATAAAGGAGCTTTTAACACAGGCATCTGTAGGTATGCTGTGTGGTCACCAATGACATCGTCTCCACAAAAGACACGTGTAAACAAAATCTGAGGTCTGTGGGTCCTGCAGAGCCCTCGAGCCCCTGGGAGCTCTGAAGAACGACCTCATATCATGCAAACTAAGAAAAAAAATCTGTGTCTCACCTACACGAGAAAGATTTTACAGGTGAGAGTAAACCCTCAGCTTCACCTTTTGGTTTGGTGTCTGCCACTATTAAATGGACACTGGAGCTGAAATACCCCTGTTGAAGTCAGATGTGTCCCCATGGAGGTGGGCAGGTGGCCAGGCAAGACGAGCAAGTTCTCACTGCTGCTGCCTGTGCTGTCTCTGCTCCACATAGGGCAGGTGAAATTGGTAGCAAAGCACTTTTAATGACCACTAAGGACACAGGAAAAGGCTTACCGGATTACAGCATCCTTCCAATAAAAGAACCTATAATTTTGGGATACGGAAAGTTAAATGGCTGTTGGTAACCTGAGTAAAACTTAAACCATCAACCCATCAAGCAGTAGTTTTCCCAATGCCAGAGAAAATATCCATGGGTTTGGGAACATCACCTGAGGAGGGAGCACCTTCTGTGCCCTGGGCCTCTGCTCTCCTCATCCATCACTTCTTGAGGAAAAGGGAAAGCAGAGAGCTTGATGTTGAGAAAATGCCTCCTGATACCCCAGATGAAGTGCCCTCTCCATCCTTACCCTGACTTGCTAGTCACTTAGGGTGGCAGCAACACGGCGATTTTGAAAGGGGCTTCCTTCTGGCTTCTGTGTGCCCAGAGGAATCCCAGGTGATAAAGATGCTCCGTGGCCTCTCAAGCATTGGTACAAGGCTGTTCTTTTTTTCTTTCTCTTTTTTTTTTTTTTTTACCTTCCCCCTGGAGCTTTATTTGCATGTGTGTTTCAGAGAGGGCAAACACATCTATTTAATCTAGAAGATTTAAGACAGACAGGTCGCTTCACCAAGAACATGCTTTGTCTCATGTGCCCTAGCAGCAAAGTAACATCTATATGAGGAACTTTGCCAGTGCATCATTACAAATGTTGCTCCAGGAGAAATGCAGAGGTGGAGGCCCCAGGGAGAAGCTGTTTGCCTGACTCTGCGGTGATCACTTCTTGGGACCTATTAGCTGAGAAATTTAAATGCTGGAAAATGCCTGACTGCTCTACAGGGGATGGTAAGAGTAGGTGAGAGGCAGGTCCTCCTTGGAACCAAAGGGCTCTCTGATGGAGAGGCTAGAAGGTGACTTTAGTGGGGGGAAAACCATGCAAACCCACCCACTCGATGCCTCTGCACAAAGGGCATTCTCCTGTAAGAGGAACGGAGGGGAACGGTGCAGGCAGCAGCGCGGTGAGAGAGAGACAGCGTACCCTGCGCCACTGGCTTGGTTTTGGAGGGACTGAAAATCTTATAAGAAGAAGGTCTCTGCTTAGATTGGATCAATCATAACTAAACAAGAATGGTGCTCCTGCAGGAAAAATATAACCTGTGGGTGGTTAAGCTTCTCTGAAAGAGTGAAGGAGGGAAAGGGAAATTTATAAAGGTGTGACTCGGGGGAGAGATAAAAGGGACATATGCTCCTGCAGCAAAAATAAACTGCATAATAGATTAAACTGGGAATTTATTGTCACAATTTTAGGGAAAGCGTGTTCAGTAATATTTGGTTGTTAAAATGCCTGTGAGTAACAAGAAGTTTATCAAGCAACAGTGCAAAGCAAAAGTCAGATGTAGCTAGGAAAAAACATGTCAAAGGCATTTCAGCTGGGAATTGTTGCTGGAAAGGGTTTCTGTTCTTAGTGCTTATGTAAAATGGGTAAATAGCACTGGCTTCAGCCAGACATTGGGTAATTTTATTTCCTTTTCAGATTGATTATGATACTGGCTTGTGGTGTGCAATGCTGCTATTTCTTCTGGATAGTAAATGGCTCTGAGCAAAAATAATGTCAAGTGTTTCGTCCTGTAAATAGAAGATGACTGGGTTGCAATCACTACATTAATTTGCTTTGTTCCCAGCTGATGTGTAAGTTTTTAGAGTTGAAAGGACTCCCTGCCCTATTACAACAGAATGGATTTATCACCATTTGGAGTTGAATCCTTTTTTTTTTTTCCTGGTGATAATTGCATTTCTCTGAATATTTTGTTGGAATTGTTATTTTATTTTTTGTAGTTTGGGGGTGGGGGGGATTCTTTCTATTACATTTAGCGCAGACACCTCTTGAGCGTCTTTGTACATGTCCTGCAAAACTCTATAGAAATACTAATTTTTCTGAGCATTAATAATAGGAGTAATTAATTTCTTCTTCTAGGTGTTTTCTGCTGTTCTGCAGCACCCCAGAATGTGATTCATTTTTAACATGAGGCAGGTGAGGGAACTGCTTTTGTCTTCCGAGACTGTGTGGTGCACCGAAGTGGAAGACATCTCCTCTTACTTAAGCCAGGTTGACTCCACTGATACCCTGGACCTATCCCTGGACAGGAATCAGGCCTACTACGTCCGCTACTTCACAAAAGTAATATAAACACCTGAGATCCATTAAAACAAACCCAGATCTGGGGCTGGCTGTGATGTGCAGGTAGGCCAACATCAGTGCTGGGTAAATTGCTGCAAGACTAACAGCATCCCCTGAAGAACATCGCTGTTGGTCTCTGCAATGCACGCACTGGTTGGAGTTTCTCAGTAAACCAGCTCTTATTTTGTAGCCTAGGATTAAGATGCTGAAATAAAAATTTTGTTTACAGTATAATCCACTGGTGACTGCGAAGAATTACTGAGTCCAGTGTGTATTTTTAAAGTAAATTTCCTGGGTGTATTTCTCATTTTTAGCATGCATTAGTTGAGTACTTGGTAACTGGAGTATTTTCCACTGATATATTTTCACTGCAAAATAAGTATCTAAACATAATGCTATTGAATTCCTACCACAACAGTTGTCTCTGTCTTAATGCCAGTAAGAAATTTAATTGGCCTTGTACAGCCTTCTACTAACCCGTGATAAAAGCTTATTTAAATGGATTGGATATCATCTCCTTATAATTGTAAATGCCTTTTTCTTGGTAAGCAGCACTGTGTATATAATTTCTTTTCAGCAACCTTTAGAGGTAATAGGAACAACTTTCAATTAATTGCAACTGTCTTGGCAAATCTGATCTTTCTAACCAAGCCAAGACTGTGCAATAGTCTCCACTAAAGCTGCCGCTGAGGAAAATTGCAGACAAAACACATAAATCGGTTGTTAATTGTGTGCTTGATTGATTAAAGAGTTTGTGATATTGTGCACTGTTCCTGATATTTTAAGGAGGGAGACAAAAAATTATGAGAATTGTGTATATTATAGTAGTTTTCAGGAAGCTTAGAAGTATGATTTGAAAGGGGAAAATGCCCAGCCAAACACGAACACATCCACACTGTGTTTCCAGATCTTAATCTGTCATACATCAAATTGATCTGCAGTAACTCGTCATGTGTTAATTTTTCTACTGCAAATATGTCAGGAAACTGTGTAAGCAATTAAGGCAAAAGCTGTATGATTTGGTTTTTTTGATGGTTTTTTGGTTTTTGTTTTTTTTTTTTTTTTGCTATGTTGGAGGAGCCGATTAGATAATGATCCCAAACTATGAAATCCTTGCATTTTGACAGTCGCCTAGCAGTGCGCCTTGCCATCCTAGTTAAATACATACAGTAAATCATGTGGTGACACCACCAGCATTCAAAGTACCTACAGAAGCCGCATGTGGGGGAAAAGAAACTCTTAGTCTACCTTTGTGTAGCCTTTGCAGCACATCTATTTTTAAAACCTCACAGAGGACTTTGCCCCTGCTCTCTTCAGAGCACGCACACGTCAGCGCTGCTCATCACTTTTATTTTCCTCTGACTAGGGTAACTTGTAGAGGGAATTCAAGAAATAAGCAGACAGCAGACATGACACGAGCACTGTCAGGGTTTGATGGCATGCAGCTTTAAGCCATGCTCAGAAATGGGATCAGTTTTATTTCCTCCTCCCCCAGCTTGCCTGTTTTTTTTTAAGACTCTGCAATTCTGCTCAGCATTACGTTAGGGAAATTTCCAAAAGCGAGACGGGCCTCAGAACACTGGGAGAGGCGAGGCAGAAGGACACTGAAGCTGCTGAGAGGATGGGGTTGGCTCCAGCCCTGTGAAGTGCGGAGCATCTGACCCGCACAGGGCGGCTTTGGGCCAGCACCTGCTCTGCAGCCCGAGCACACGGTGAGGAATAACGACGCCTGTTTGACGCCAGTGCAGATGCCATTGAAACCCACGGCTGAATGGGAGTAACACCCGAGTGAGCTGATGGCAGTGCAGGGCTGAGGTGTGCAGCGCAAACGGGAGTTTATCTGGGGCGAGCTACCGAACGATGATCACAAGTTAAGCTGGTGAGAGGACGTGGGTCCTTCCAACCATTGGAAATCAAAGAGGGTATTAAACTAGTGTGATTAAACATCTCTTAATTGGATGAAGAGAAATGAGCAAATGGCTGCCAAGCAGGAGGCTCTGGGTACATTCTGTCACATGCCAGGGCTGTGTTTCAGGACCTGTCGGAGCTGTGCTCACAATTCCTGCTCCCCTGGCTTGGCAACTTGAGGCTCCTCTCACTCCCACAGACACCCCCAGCACGTCCCTCCCTGGTCACAGCGCATCCTTACCCGGGCACAGCCAGCTCCCCGGTCATTTCCCTTCTCCTCTCCCAGCTGGCTCCCGATCAGACCCGCACGCGTACCTGGGGCAGGGAATGGTTTTGCTCATAATCTCTGTGCAGATGGTGCCCAGTTGCTCTATTTAAGCACTGCAGGGAGCACACGAGCACAACTGGCAGCTTTAATGCAGCCAGTGCTTGCTGAGAAATCAAAGCCTTGTCCTGACTGTCTAGGTGGATAAAGAAGAATTTGGCACCCACTGCAATCCTCTCCTCACCCACCCTTTCTTCCGAGAAACTGCCCCATTTGGAAGGATTTGGGGAGGAAGCAGAGCCTGCTCCTCTTGCTTTCTTGCCCACCCATTTCATCCTGGCACGCAGAGATGGACAACACGCGATCAAAAGCATCAGAGGGAACAGGAAACTAAATGTGTCCTTGTACAGCCCGGGCACTTTGTTAGGATGTGTCACTGCCTTCATCAAACGAAGTAGTGAGAAAGAACATGGGGGTCTGTAATGTTTTTTTAAAGAAACTCTTGCACACGGATTTTTACCTCAACCCATGGTTTAGCCTCAGCATGGGTACATTTTACCACAGGGCTGGGAGGTGAGATGATTGTGGCCCAGCTGATGCTGGGGGCAGGGTGTGGTGTCTACCCTTCAGGTTTAATTAATTCTCTTTAATGCAGCAACAGAAACTTCCATTTAGGAGTGCAAGGCCTGGGCTATAAAATTCCCCGACTCCTTAGGGCATCCCCAGCCTGCTCTTGTCTCCTCTGCCCTTCTGGAAGAAGGCTGCCTGCCCCAGTCCTGCTGCACAGGGACTATGCATCAAGTATTGCAGCTGAAGGGAGAAATACCAGGTTGTGATGGTCCTGGCCTGCTTCCCCAAGTTCCTGTGGTGGGAGGACCCTGAGCTGCCCAGGGCTAGGGGGAGGAGATGAGGCTGGGTGGCTGCAGTGCTCAGGGGTGTGCAGGCATGTGTGCCCCAGCATGGTGGAGTGGGCTGGCCCCTCTCACGTGTGCCTCAGCATCGATGGCATATGACAAGAGTCTAACCTGGAGACAGGCACCCTTTGTTCCTTTGCTCATTCATGTGTGTTTAGAAGCCAGGAAGCCCCACAAATGAGAGTGAGTGAAATATTGCTGTTAAGACCTGCTCTCTTACTACCTAATTCTGCTGCTTGTGAGTTTCTTCCAGAGTATTTATCTCCTTTTCTTGGCCATATGGGTTTGGCCTTCTCTGTTTTTTTCCTGCCTCACAACTCCTGGCTACCTTTCCAAATAGTGATTAGCTTTAAAATCTTGCTCAGCCATCCTTGACGCTGAGCTTGGCTTCTTTCTTCTGTCTTAACAGTCTTTTCTCCTTTGACAGCAAGGTTATATACTTTCACACACTGTCAAGTATCTGGTCCTCTTGTCTTTCTTTTCTCTCAGCTCCTCAGCAAACATTTCACATTGCCATCAAGCCTAATGGTGCTTACAAGCTGGGGTTTTTTTACATTTACTTTTTGTAATCTTTTTTTTCTTTCTTTTTTTTTTTCCCCTCCCCTCTTCTGCACTCAAAGCTGCAGGCTGCCAGGCTGTGGTGTGGAAAAAAATAAAAGCCATTAATTTTATAGGCCCTGAATAACTGGGTTTGCTGAAGTTGCACTGGTAAAAGCAAAGCAACCTGCAGTGCAGAAATGAATCTAGGCTTTCCATGCAAACAGCTCCATGATGTGCCAAGACTTGGAAAACTTCCCCTGTGGCTCTGCTCTCCCTGATCCGCTGCTTGTGCAAACACAGTGGATTCCTGCTCCAGGAATATAAACCTCAGCATCTCGGTGCCATGGAGTGGCTACTCATGGGGGTGCAGCAGCCACCTGCGCCGGCCTCTGAAGAGCTCAGCTCTGAAGGAGATCATGTGGTTTTCTTGTTGTGGATGGAGGAAGACAGTAACTCAAACCATCATCAGTGGCAAACAGTGAGGTGAAAACTTGTCAATGAGTCATGCTGAAAATCAGTATTTCTTCCTTAGGTTAGAGGAAGGGATCACAAGGAAGATGGATGTCCAGGGTATGTTGATCTGAGCATGATCCCTACCAGCCTGTTCCTCTGCGTCCTATGGGAATACACATTTGCCCGATCCAGCAGAGCACGCAGGTGGGCTTCAGTGTCGTGCACGCTCACCTATGTGTTGGCAGTGTAGGTTAAAAGACACCTTTTATGAACAAAGTAAAGATAAACCAGGGGCAGAGCAATCAGCTGCTCCTGGAAGGAGAGCACAGGAAATGTGGTAAGTCAAATTAATGCTAAATTAAGGAAAAATGGAGAACCTGGAGATGTCAGAACTGTGACCAGGCTGTGATTCACTCTCACTTTAAGCTGACTGAAGTGCAATCTGCTGGCTGAAAAATAACTTTTTGAGAGGTATACAGGAAGGTAGATTTTGGCCAGACCAGTTCCTTCAGCTAGCTCACGATGTGGCTGCCCAAGGAGAGAGAAACATGACTGAGGAGGAACAAAGTGGCAACATCATTTGAATGCAGCCTTCGTCCAGGCTGGCTTCTCCTGAGTGAGAAACTCCCAACCTCAGCAACTTTGCGATGTTCTTGCCATTACAATGTGTTTAAAATGGCAATCCTCTCCCACCTTTTTCCATTCATGTGTGCCATTTTGCTAGGCAGAGAGCAAACTTCAAATCAGTAACTCACGCTCATCACTTGAATGACGTTCAGGATGATGTATTAATTGTGGATTTGTGATTAACCCTCATGCTATCACGTGACTATTCAACCTCAAATCCCTACAGAGAGGAGATTTTTTTAAGAAGAAATAGCATAAATATGGCCAGATCACTGAAGATGTCTATTGTCCTTGTCCATGAACTACAGTGGCACGTGATACATTAGTACCGCAGAGAATGAGCGCCAGGGGCATCATGTTTTCTTTGCTGTATTACAAATACAAAGGCCAGATTTTAATATGGAAGGTCTTGAAATTTCCTGTCGGAAAGTTTCTATTTCAGACCAGTAGAGGGAGAAAGCAGGCCAAAGACATAAATTAGTGGTTTTCATGAAGATTTATTGTGGAAAAAAATCAAATTTAACTCCATAGTTAAAGTGCAAAAACAGTTGTTCCATTTGCTGCTGGGTTCTTTGCTGTCTTTTATTATTCCATTTATTAAAAAGCTAATGAATAGTAAGTATATGTTATATTTTCCTGTCCTGACAGGGAAAGGAGGATGATTTAATTTGAGAAGCAGAGTTTTAGTCATCAGTAGCTGAAAACTATACTTGAATATTTGGCTAGGTAAAAAGAAACTATTTGCACACATGAAATATTTGCTGCAACTCAAGCAAGTTAATCTTCTGGATGGGTGTGTAAGGTGTAATGTCACAGGACACTATGCAAAAAATCTTCAAAATAATGAAACATAATAATAAGCGAAATAATAAATGCAGTTGCATCAAAATTTTGGAAAGTGATTGGCCCATTCTTCCTGAAGAAATTTTTTCTGCCTTGAAATTATCGGTCTCATCCATAATACATTTGGTACAGTGCAGGCAGGGAGAGGTAGAATAATTTGCACATTCAGACCTGCAAGACAAGGAATGGGCAGTTAGGAGAAGAACTACCAAAGTAATCACATCCAGAGAGTAGTGAGGTTGTCTGAGACTCACCTTGTTGGTGCCACTGTTTCACATGTCGTCTCCCTGATAGAGATTCAGATACCGTTCTCATCGCACAGTCTCTGCTCATTTTCTTGTAGAACAGGATGTGATTGACATCTCCAATGTGGAGTTCTTTCTCTCCTTCCCGAGGTGTCTGTAGAATGCACTGCAAAGTGTCTTGGTCTGATTGCATTTATTTTAAAATGCAAATCATACCAAACATTAAGAAAAAGTTGAAGAGAGCAGCATACTTTTATATTTTTTTTATGGTCTAGAGTACTGAATGCTCCAGGGAAGATTAAGAGAATGGATCCCTCCACTAACAAACACAGTCCACCAATATACTTAATATTTCATTTCTCTTTTGTCCTTCCCTTAGCCCCAGATTTGTCCTAGATTTGAGATACCAGATTCCACAAGTGTGAGTACCTGGTTCTTTATAATTTTGTCTATAATTACGAAAGGATGTTTGGGTACTAGAGCTGACCAGAGAAGTTGCTGCAAATGTCCTGCTCCTGAACTAGACTTTTTCAACAGACTGATTACTTTTATTATTCATGCAGCTGCTAAAATCCTATGTATTTCTGGTTTGCTCCTTATCGCGAATTCATCCTTCTCCTTATCATCTTGCATTCAGAGAACCTCACTTCACAGATAAAGCTGTGTCTGGGGGCTACAGGGATCCTGAATCTTCTCAGCTTATCCGTTTGCACTCACTCCTCTTTCACCTCTCCATTGGCAAAATACCCCCTTCCACTAAGTGAAGAGCCTTGATAATGCCTTCAAGGATAGAGCACTTTTCAATTGTTTGGCATGTGATATGGAGATTTTTTAGTATATTTATGCATTTAGTAAAGGTAAGATTAAATTGCAAGAAAGGGCAATATAGCTGCAAGTGAAACGAATGAACCTCAGATATAAAAGCTAAAGTCTTACAGCAACATTGGCCTGACAATTTATTTGCTGTTCTGTTTGGGGATTTTTTTTTAAAGAATTATAGCTTGCAGTAAAGCTATTTACATCAAGTACATCAACTGGAATTTGGTATTAAAACTGTAACTGAATCTATTCCTGTTGATGTTGTTTAATATAGACTGTCAAATGGTTTAGAAGTAATGAAGTCACATAATACTTACGATGTACACTGGGTCATCACTAATAGTTGCTGTGGAAACCTTATTGTCTCTTCTCTTCTACCACAGCAGTACATAATCGTAGTGGGTTTGTTTTTTCAAGGATTACATTCCATAGCACTTTCAAAGAACAAGAAAAATTAATGACCTTCACCTAAGGCAGTTTAATTATAGGAGAGATGATTCCTCACTTTTCCACGCCAGGTGTGGGAATAGGAGTGGGGCTGCATTTCAGATGCTGCCACGGGACCACTCCAGCTTCGCTCTTCAGGCGTGAGGACGTAAAGTTACAGAACCGGGAGCCCTGAAATAAAAAGGGCTGAAGTTTTCACTGAGAGCTGTGGGCCATCTGCCGTTCCAGAAATGAAGCCATGGAGCAGTGATGGCTGTAACAGTTTAACTGCATGTGTCGATGGAGGTCTGATCTAAGTGGGTTTTTATACGGGGAGGATCCAGACGATGGCAGATTGTTACAGGGAACGTGATAGCACGTGTGCAGCACACCGGTACCGGCACATAGAAATCTCACCCTTCCAGGAAGGCCACTGATGATCATGCTCATGCCTAAGTGTATTTGAAGTAAATAAATGTCAGTCTGCAACTTTATATTTGTTTTACAGTTAGGGTCCAACGCTTGCCCTCAAGGGCAACCAGCCTGTCGCCCTGCTGCCGGGGTCACGGGCATCTTTCCTGGCACGGAGCTGTCTCATCGGCAAACAGCCAAGGCATCAAAATAATCCCTCATCAGAACGGCCATAAGAAAAGAACCGAGGGCCTCCAAAGTGGACATCAGGAAAGAAAAGGTTATTATATCAGAAAGACCGTTGGATTAAGACTTGGCTGCAGAGCTTTCTATTCCTGGTACCGCAGACTGCCTGTGCACAAGACGACTAACAGTCTCTGTGCTAGACCCTATTTCAGTACAAATCATCTATAATTGTTTTAATGACTTTGTTAATGATTCACAGATATCTTATATGCACTATTTACTCAGCTTTCTTCCTTACCCCATGGCCTACAGCAGAGATGCCGCTGAGGAGAACAATAATAATTGGCACCCATAGGAAAATGAACAGTTTGAGCTGTGCAATTAGAGACCAGTCTCTCCCCTTAAATCCTTAATTAATAGATGTGGGTATTTTAGGTTTTAAAATTGCGATGACTGTATTTTTATACATTCACCAGGAACTTGCATAAGGAAATGAAGTTCAGTATATAAATATTTGTCTGGAGTGACACACCCTGTTAGTCTGAGAGTTTCAGAGCTGAGTAGAGAAAGAAGGCGTATGTCATCTGGTCCCAGGTCTACCGGAGTGCTGATATACTCCAGTTTCCCAACTGGAAAGGTAGTTCTCATAAGAATTACAAAAAAATGAGAAACTCTTGAGGTCTGGTTTGCAATGAGATATTGTTAATTTGGGCAGAGCAGAAAGAGGTGGGGATTAGGCCTTGCAGGGCTGATCCTGGTCTTGCGGAGGAGTGTGGCCGTGCGGTGCCTGCAGCCCTCAGCGAGGACGAGCCAGGGTGAAATAAGTGACACGGTCCTGTCAGACATGATGCTTTTAAAACAAGATGGAAAACAGTCGACGTGAGGTCCCAAGGTAGATATACAAAAAAAAGAAACTTGTGTGGATTTGGGACAATGCCTGGAGGATTTGATTTGCATAAAACCATACAGTCATTTCGGCAGCTTGTGACAGGTATAATCCCGCTCCAGTACGTCCCATGCTCTTTTGAGGGTAGGTTAAATAAGAATTTTACTTTGTGTGTGAGAAAACACCGAGGAACAAACTGATTATAGAAAATCCAGGGAGGGGAATTAGAGCATTCATGGGGTAAGCTCTTTGAAACAAGCACAGTGTATTTTCTATGGGCTTGTACAGAGCGCAGCTCGAAGGGTACTGAGCATAATCAAGGCATGTGAGACGTTGTGCAAGAATATGTCAAACAATAACGTGATCAGATGTGCCAGCATCTGACACATCTACTTTCATAATACTTTGACTCAGTTCTTTTCTGAAAAGGGGTGCTGGCAGGCAACCTTCTTTTAGTTGCTGTAATTATTGCTGCTGTGCATTTGTCTCTAAGCTTTGCGTTTGGCAACAGAGAAACTACCTTGATGAAAGAGTCATCATGGAAATAATTTTTGCTCGATAATTTTTATTTTAATGTCCATCTCTGCTAGATGCATCGTGGAGACAAGTTTCTCAGGATATCTGTTACTGCTATGCCTGGGTAAACCTTACCGGTCAGTGTATCTAATTAACATGGTCTGCTTCCCTGGCTCAGACATGCTCATGAACTAGACTGTCATTTGCAAAGAGCTTGCCTCACTGTCATGAGGCTTTTTTGCTGTTCACAACATCCATTTTTTCCTCAGCCATGTGGTACTAATTCTGAACAGATGAATATCACAGAAGGAGGGACTTATATCTAAGATGGCTGCATAAAAGTTTCGTAAACGTGTAAACACTTGTGTGGATGACAATGTACCTTTTTCTATGCAATAGTCTAATGGGAAAGGAAAAAAGTGAGCAAGCTCACCTTTTCTCTGCATCTCTAAAGTGGTTAAATCCAATATCCCCCAAATAAAAGGTTGGAAAACTCTGCTCAGCTGGTTTTGCTGACCCCATTTCTGTGCAGAAATTAATGTCAGGATTAGGGTTTCTTTCAAAAAAAAAAAAAAATTCTGAAAACTACTTTATTCAGGGTATACTAAGATATAAGAAGTTAATATTAAGTATTTTAATTTTGACTAATCTCGCTTAAAGGAATTCACTGCTTTTGTACTGCCTAGAAGTTTTAAGACTGTTCATAGGGATTACATTATTGCTGTAGTTTTGCTTGTAAAATATAAGCAGAGAATTATATAATGTATACTCTGCATCTGAGGATAGTTTGTCTGTATAGAGTTATAATAAGGGGGGGAAAAGCTCTTAACACCATCACCTTAATTTGTCGGTTTTAGCCCAAGCCAGTTAGGTTGATGACAGCTTCTAAAATCTAATTTTTAATAATTTCAAATAAGGAAAAACATGCACTTTATTTGAATAAGAAAAGCATTTAATAGGTCTTTCTATGAAAAGCAACCTACTTGACTGTAGTCTGGCTCTGGGCATCAGAGGCATTTAGTAAAAGTCATGTTTAGAAGCAAATGAACGATTTCTGATAGTGCTAGAGAATAGAACCAGCAAAACCAAAAGAGAGTAACTCTAGAAGCAACTGCAGGTGAAGTGGGTTTAGACGGGTTTAAGTCCAAAATTTCACAGCCAACTGTTGATTCTGATACAAAGAAACCAAATGAGGCCAAAAGAAAATACCACAAGAGAACAAAAGCTAAACCAACGCTCGCTCCTGTTTGTTCAGCGCTTGTATCTGTGAAGTCGAAGCTGATTTTGCATGAGCATTTTCCTGCTCAGCTGGAGACTTTCATGGTTTTTCTTATTCCTCCCCTGGGCACCAAACAGCTTTTTCTCTCTTTTTTTTTTTGATTTGTAAAGAACAGAGCAGTGCTGAACCATACAAAGGCGCTACCACACCCTCAGTGCCACTTTGCACAGGACATAAATGAAGCTCTAAAGAAAAACTTGAGCGGACCACATCCCTCCTGTCGCTGCTTGTCCTCGGATTGACGAGCAAGAGGGACTTAGTGCATGAAAGGTGGGGCTAAGTGGAGAAAAAGATTGATACAAAAAAACCACCCTGGGGATGAAGGACATGCGCCTTGTGTGTTTCAGCCACTGTCACAAAATGAAGTTCATTCTTCAAGGAAACTGAAGAACTCACCACGCCTTTTTAAGACTTTTCTTTTCACTTGCAGAAATGTAGGAGTTGAATCTTGTCTTCACCCACAGGCATTTGGTGGCAGGCATAAGGGAAGAGCAGCATCTTCCACAGACACCTTCAAGCTTCCATTTGTGCACCCTGTATGAATGAGGAAATCTGCAGTAACAGAGGTACGGTCAGCATCGCATTCGCTTCTGAAACTTTTATCCCCATTCTGATTATTCTTCCCAGTAATCATGGGTAGCTCTTACCACCGTATTATCTTTTTTTTTTTTTTTTTTGGCTTTGCCATCTCTTTTACTAGCTCATTTTCTTGTTACCTTTCTACTGATGACAAAAAAAACCCCCAACCCAACCAACAAACAAAATGCGACATACACACACAGAGACAGAAAAAAAAAAAAAAAAGGACACCCACCCACTCCTGCCATCCCATCACTGCTGGCAACAAATCATTTTTACTGTATCAGTTACAGTTTGTCCGCTGGTGTTTTTGTCCCAGTTGTGAGAGTCTAGTATGTTTGTTTCTTTTAAAAGTGTTAGCTTGCTTAAGTTCTGCTGCTAGTTAAATAGCAAAACTTCTTCAAGCATTCTCCTTTACTAACATATGTATGTAATCTTAATTCTGTCTTCTCTCAGCTTTCCTTTTTCTCTTTTCACACTTAATGTTTGTCAGAGCTCCTCCTTACACTGTGAGGCTTGCAGGGCAGGGAACCTGACTGTTGAAATCTCTGAAGAAAAGTCATGGCAAAATGCCACTCCACATTGTACGCTGTACATTGTAAATACTATTAAAAATTTGTCTATTCTTCTCAGATCTTTCACTTCTTTCCTATTTGCTTATGGGCTATGAATTACTTAACTGGTCAAACTGAATTATCATAATACTCCAAGTTTTGCATACACACTTTATAAAATAATTCATATTTACGAAGATCTTTGAGATGTTAAGGTAAAAAGTAACAATCACTCCCAAGTTATTACCACCAAATTATCGTTTACTACATTTTGTAGAAATACTCTGAGGTCTTAACAGATCTGTGCAAAGCAAGAGAGGCTTAATTACTTATTACTGTCTTTATTTTCTGCCCTGAGATAGCAACAGGCTGGAATAAATTCCTAATTGGTCCCTGTGGCTAACAGAGTGACTTGTGTCTTTCCAGCAGGTACTGTCCACATTTGCACATCCAATTTCCTTACTAAAACCCTTATCTTTTTTGGAGATGGGTGGTGGAGAATGTTGGGATGCTTGGAAAGCAAACTTCACAGAGTCCTCCTGGAGTGGTCTGGGATTGTCAAGAAAGCCCTTTATATGATCCAGCGGGACTGAGTGCATTGGCTAACCCCCTCTCTCTGCATCCCACTGTACATCCTCCGAGGGACACCAAACCGGTGCACGCAGCCTGACCTGGCCTCCTTGCGCAAGCATGGCCGGCTGGTCACCCAGCGCAGCTTGGGGACGGGCTCAGGAGTCACCCGTTGGCCACCGCAGCCCTGTAGCCACATGTAGCTCGTGCTACCGCTGGATTTAGTGCGGAGCTTTCCAGGCATAAACCGCCTGCTTATTTCAGTCTACATTTGGATGACTTTTTTTTTTTTTTTTACTTTATGGAAAAGGCTGTGTTGTGACAAGACAAACTCACCACCAATAAAATACCTATTTTCTTGTCCTGCACCCCGTTATTACTAGATCCGCTATCTATTTTTTACAAGATTTTTTCCATGCTACAGCTTCTTTGGCACCATGTGGCAAAACAGTTGCTGTACCACAGATGAATACTGGGGGTCTAACTTCTTTTTTGGTTCTCTCCATATGGAGGTTATTGTCACTCTCTTGTGAATGTAAGGAGGACTAGGAATTTCAGAGCTATAGGAAGTGAGATAAATATACTACAGGGCATTCCCCTTTCCCTGATGACCAGTCCACTGTTGCTGGTACCCCTTGCACCCCTTGGTGCCCTG
Organism: Balearica regulorum gibbericeps; assembly: GCF_011004875.1. Classification (NCBI taxonomy): domain Eukaryota; kingdom Metazoa; phylum Chordata; class Aves; order Gruiformes; family Gruidae; genus Balearica; species Balearica regulorum. The sequence continues at coordinate 118,613,716 of NC_046185.1, forward strand.
CTCCCTTCTGCAATCACCAGGCACTGGGTGGGAAGGGGGCCAGGCATGTCTCACTCATGGGGCAAAAATTCCCGTGCTACCACTTGCATCTCATCTTTGGCTGCAGAGTTTTTCTTCCTTAGACTTCTGTTTATTCTGCATCCTTATTTAGATACTTATTTTAATTATTCAATGGCTGTGTCATATGTGATTCCAGGGAAAGCCTGGCATATCTCAGCTTCACCCATCTATGCCTTATGATTTTGCCTATAAGGGTGAAAAAGAGATTTTAGTCTGGTTTTTTTTTTTTTTTTTTACTGTGAATGGCATCCATCAGAAAATACTTGCTATAGATGCAAAGAGAAGTTAATTTCTTTTGAAGACACCAAAACCAGTAGATGAAGACAAATAGGACATCCAGCAGGTAAGGGATGCTGCCAAATAGAGAAGTCCAGCATACTATCCATAAGGCCATTAGAATATTTCTTCACTGGCGCATTGTTCTTCTCTTTCCCCTCCCTTACTTGCACTGTCAGTTGTTAATGGCTGATTTAAGTGTGCCATAAGTTAATACCTTCCCGGTGGAGTACTGTTGCAGAGTAAAAATGTACTAATTACTGTACTGGTGTGGAACAAAAGAGCCTCGAGTCCAGCGTTTTGTCTCCAGTGGAGAAGAATGTGAAATATTACAGAGAAAGGTATAAACTCTCCGTGTACCTAATTGCACAATGGTGAGGCAAGGGCGAAACATTACTCTTGAACTCAACTTAATATTAGCTTATTAGCTTGAGTGTGAGGAGCAGGACCACAGTTTTACCTGTTTGATCTCACAGTTGGGTAATCATAAACGTTACAGCTAATTGATATTGATGGCCGATCTTAAAACGTGTTCTTCTTTCAGGGATTGAGCTAGAAGCGTAAGGTTAGAGAGGGATTTCTACCCAGATATTTTTTCAATTATTAAAAAATGCTTGTCGCGAGTTATCGATTAGTCTTCGAATACAGGCAAAGAGGGACCTTTCTTTTTTTTCAGTTCCAGATTTGTTGCCATGTCACATTGCTCTTGAAAAATGTTGCTGTTGAAAATGACTGGTTCTTTTTCTTGTTTTTATTTAAAGAAGTAACAAGTTTCTTCTGTTTGGGAAATACCCAGACATATATTTACCTATAGGTGTGTTTGGGAAAAACAAAATAATATTTGATGCAGAATACTTCCTAAAGTGGTTTTCTTTTTTGCATCCACTTTTGAAATGAATGTGGTGTCTACCTCACAGTGTGGCACCCATTTTACTAACATAGACAAGCGTAGGTTAGCATAGAAGTAAATGTTTAATAAACTAGTTTATTTGTAATACCACGAAATTAACGTAAACAAAAATATTCTCCCAGAAAATATCTTCCTTGAAAGCATGCCAAAATTTATTGAATACATCTGTCTTAACAAAGCACTTCAACTGAGATCAAATAAAACCGTACCTTGCAGTGAACAGCTGCAGCTATTTTAAACCGAAGTTAAACAAGCATGAAAAAACGGGGATGAAAAATAACACCATGGGAAAAGTAATTAGCCCAATCCAGTACAATCTGCAGTGATACAGGACATAAAAAAGCACAGCCAAATTACAGCGGTGACTCACTGACGATTTCAATGACCGACCAGACCACACCTTCGCTATGATTCCCCGGTGTGCTGCATCCACAGGGATGCAATTCTCGTCCGTTTGCGTTTCCCCTTCGGAAGACACCCCCGCACCCGCCCTGCACCCACAGCGAGGCACAGACAAGCATCGCCTGGCGGCACCTATTCCTGTCTCCGCTGCACCGGGCCAGCTGGCCTTCAGGCGGCGGACGGGCCGCCCGTGTTCCCCCGTGTGAGAGCAGCGGGCAGCCCCGAGGCACACGCCGGAGTTGCGGGAGCCCCGTTGTTGCCTGTCGGGGGGGGCCCAGCCCGGCCCGGAGCACCACACGCCGGTTTAGGGACGAACACACACCCCCCGCCCCGAGTGCACGGCTGGGGGGCGGACGGGGCGGGGGGGGGGGAAGACCAAGGGAGCGCGCGCCCCCGTTTCTTTCCCGGCGCGCGTGCCGGCGCCAGCCCGCGTACCGCCCCTCCCCCGCCGCCCTTCGCCCGGCCCCTCCTCGCCGATTGGCCGGCGGCGCCCGGGCAGGTGCCGGTGCGTGGCGGGAGCTGCCGCCGGCACCGCAGCAGCAGCAGTACTCGGTGGTGCGTCCGGCGGGGAGGGGAGGCGGCAGCAGAAGCAGACAGACTGCGACGGCGGGCTCTCGGCGTGTGCCGGCCAGTGCGGAGCGGGAGCGGGGCACCTGTGCCTGGCGGCTCCGCGCAGGTGTCCGGCCGGGGGCCGGCGCGGGGTGGCCGCGGCTTCCTCCCTGCATGAGCGACGGGGCGCAGCCGTCTCCGCCGGTGGCTCTGCCCGTACCCCAAGCGTGGGGAAGTTACTGCCCGCCTGCCATCTTGCTGCAGCCCTCGCGTTTGGCCGAGGGTGAGTACGGCCGGGGGCGCAGCCGCCGCTCCCCGCGGGCTGGGGCAGAGGCTTGGGGCGGGGGGTCACCCGCAGCGCCGCCGCGGAGCCGGCCGGCGCCGTGAGGGGGCCCTGCGGCAGGGCCGCGGCTGTGGGGCCGCCCGCCGCAGCGCCCCGTCGGGAGGCGGCTGGGGCTCGGCCCGCGCCGAGTCCCCCCTCGCGGCCGGCGGGTCCCGCGGCCGTTGGCGGCTGTGAGGGACCGTCGCCCTGCGCGGCGTTCGGGGCGCGGCGGGCCGCTCCTCCGCGGCGGCCCCGTGTGCCGGGGGCGGGGGGGCGGGCACGACGGCACGGTATTAGGCTTCTTTTAATTACTGGCTAGATGTCTGAGTAGCTTCGTAGTGTTCTGCTGACAGCGTGGTTATTCAAGCGCCGTCACTGCAGTGCTGCTACTATTATTAATATTGTTATTATTACTATTATCGTTATGTTTAACTCTTGATCAGCTTCCTTGTGAGCACGGGTGGGGTGGGGGTCCTGCATGGCGCTGCCTCAGCCCCCTTTCCGACAGAGCATCCCGCCGCTCCGCACTTGTAATTTATGCTTCAGACAGAAGCAGCGTGTGTTTTCCTAGTATCAAGGTCAGTTTATCGTAACTGCTGAGGAAAATACCATATGGCAAGGGCTGACTTTTCTTAGGGAATCTAATTAAGCAGGGCCGTGTGTTGTGCTGGGGTTTGTGTTGTGTTTTAGGCGAACGTAACCAAATTAGATCACAAAATGCCTTAAAGTGAGTGTGCGTCCCTCCTCATGCATGTTTGCGGGGATGTTAACTGTATCTGGGAATCTATTTTGACAAATGGTGGGTTTTGCCTTCTCTCTACCATTTTACTATTTCCTGCGTGTCTAAAATGTGGGTAGCTGTCTTGTTATGGGGGCCTGGAGTTCGCCGGAATAGGCACAGCAAGGATTTTGGAAATAAAGGATTTTACTCATTCCTCTGACAACCCTTTTCTGGAAGGCTAGAGAGCAAAAGAAAGGAAAGATAGTATAGTTCTCATATTATCAGACATCTTTCTGACTTTGAGGGAACTGTCATCAAGCTGGACAGGTTTTTATAGTTACTTATTAATGGTGATAGCAGCTCGCTGTGAGCTGCATTGAGACCACTGACTCTGTCCCTGCAGTTAAGTGTCAAACAGTGTTTGCTGCTCGCTTCTAGCTTGAGATAGTGAACAGAGCTGTGTAAAAAGCAGAATATGCTGTATCTTGTATGTAAACCCTCAGGCTACTGCCTTACCCATCATTACTCAGGTACCGGGTTGTATCAGAGCATATTTAGTGATGCCTTATGCCCAGGCGTGCAAAAATGTACTCGGCGATTCTGTAGCCTTCCTATGGAATTTGTCAGATAACTTATTACAATGCAGATAGCAGCTGCAAACAGGAGAGTATAATTTCCAACAGCTGTGGTACTTTAATTGCCAGTGATAACTCCCAGAAGTCAATTCCACCCCAGCAGCCCCCTCATAGATGAGAGATGCTTGAAGAGGAGCACTGCCCCCTGTGACAGGACTTGCGTCTTGAACCTGCTGCTGATTCAAGTAACACAATATTGCCCTTTCAGACAGGTTAATGCTTTTTAATGGGCTGTCTTCATCTGAACCAGTGCTGTCTAGGAGTGATAAAAGATCACGAAAGTGAAGCTAAAACTTTTGTTTATTTTTATGAGTTGTTTTCCTGCTTCCACCCTGACCTGATGAATACAGCTGAGTGCGTTGACAATTGATTCCTAAACTAGGCTTTTGGATTATGTAGGGTGTACCCGAGTGTATGAACACAGTAAGAATTCACCTTTCTCACTTAATAGTTGCAGTAAACAGAACACTTGAAGAACTTGTACTTAAACAAAGGGGAAAAAAAAATCCCTAAACTATGCATGGGTGATGCTGAAGAAAAGCTGTATATACCAAATGCACTATTGTTCATAAACAGTACATCTGTATGAAAATGTGACTCCTTTATATTGCTGCCAACATCAATATGCCCTGTTGTTATCGGACTGCAAACTGCTGCTTTGGTGGTGTAAACCACCTTAACTTGCCCTTGGAAAGTTGGACAAGTTGAAAGAAACTAGTCGAATATAGTTCCATGAAAACGACAGGGCCAATTTCAATTTTTCTCTTTGAGAAAACACATTCATTTGTTTGAGCAGACTAATCCAGCCTTCCCATGGGGTTCTTTATTCGCCTTCCTTTTGAGCCCAGGTAGGTTATTTACTAGATAGATTCTCAGAGAAAATAAAGGCTTCTGGCTTACCTGCAGACCACTGACAGCCAGAAAATAAACCAGCCCCAAGTTTCTTATATTCAGAGGTTTATAGCAGCTTACTTTCAAAAGAAGCTTATTGGACTTGAGGGAAGAGGAAGATAACTGTTATATTTCAGTGTAGAGCGGAGCACACCATACTGTTGCTCAGATTACCAAAGAAACTTGACCTTTATCTATGGCATAAACAGGGAATTTGGTAGAAGGGCTAAATACAGTGTAATTTGATAAGATTTCAAGCCATGGTCTAGTTTTATGTATCTTTTTGTGAGAGTGGGCCAAGATGCCTATCTCCAAACTTCGTGTGAATTTATACAGACCCCTTATATACAGCTGGCATACTGGTATGATCTGTCATTCATATGGTAAAAATGGGTAATTATGACCTGCTTGCTATTTAACTTTCAGTTGAAATGTGTTATCCTCTTTTTTTTTTTAAACAATGCTTATAGAAAAATGCCAAGCTGTGTTTTTTAAAACCGCATTTTCAGAAAATAAACATCATGTTAGTTATTCTGTGTCCTGAAAATAAATAAAGCACTGTATAGTAGAAAGCAGTTTAAATAATCACCTAGCAACTTTAGCATAGATGAACAGAATATAAAGACTGCAGTCGCTTGACTGGTCAAAAGCTAATATCAGCATTATTGCAATAATGACAAATTTTTAGATCTTATGGATACTATTCTGGGAATAGGAACACATTAAATTTCCAGGCCAGTATGCATTAAATTTCAACAGCAGAGCAATTCTTGATTTTATTTTTTTTTAAGAATGTTGTACTAACAAAAACCTTTATCTTGCAAAATTTTACTGATCCATTAGTCCCTGAGTTGGGTAAAGGAAACAAGACCTCTTGTTATTTCCTATTATCTATATGCTTTATATACCTATTGATCAATGGATGATCATAAAAGAAAAACTAATATTGGTGTTTGGTATTCAGATTATTGCAGTTATTACTATCTACTGGTTGTTTTAAGATATAAAGCATTACCGTAGGAAATGAATTTTGCATTCTTAAGGCAAAGTACACCTCCAAATAAAATATCACCTATTGAAGTGGAGGAGCTAACCACTGCGGAGATTAATCTTGAAGATGAGGCACTTTTGATGGCATTGTCTCAAGTTGACTCATGGTAATCAATTAAGCAGTTTTCTGAGTTTTGCTGGCGCTGGCTGGCGGGCGGGAACGGAACTCTAGCCTGTCCTACGGCTGAAGACCCAAGCTCAAGTTCTGCTGTGCAGCAGTTCCAGAAATCTTCTCTTTCTGGACTTTTCTTTGCAACATAGGCTGCTTATTGATGGAGAACAATAAACGGATAAGTGACTTAATGCAGCTATAGTTTCTGGATCAAGTCTGTTTAAAGGGTGCTGAGGTAATTAACTGTAGAAAATAAGATGTAGTCTTTTCTTGTGATAGCAATCTGAAGTGTAGAGCCTTGTTCAAAGGCTATTAAAGTCTGTGGCATTCCCGTTGTCTTTAATGAGTCTTGAAGCCAGGCAACAGCCTGAAGTCTTTGGGGTTTTTTAATAACAAAACAATGCCTTCCCCAACACCCTCCACCCGCCTTCATGCAGAATAATATGTAGCTCTGCTGTTGTAAACCAACTTTCTGTTCTTGGAGGACGACAGTACGTAATCTGTTGTTTTCCTTCTGGAAAGGAAAGAAAGCAAAATATGTTTACAACTCAAGGAGTAAATTTGCTGTTCTGCTCTTGTGATGAGGAGTTTCATCTCTTGTGAAACTAATATGAGAAGAGGTTCTTTGCTTATTAGGTATTACTTCTGATACAGAAGGTCATTTTAATATGGTTTTCTTCTGTCCCTTTTGAGGCTGTATGATCAGGATGTTGTGTCACAGGGCAATCCAACTGGAAAAGTGCTGGTTTGTGCCATAATCATTAATTGCTATGGCATGGGTGTTCAGCATATGATACAAGTGCTGTTGACAGAGATGCAGCTAACACTGTCCTGAAATACCTCCAGTTGCAGAGTGTACCTATTTTTTTTCTTGCCTTTGTTAGTCTTGCAAGAGGTTGATTCTTTTTTTTTCCCCTTATGAAAACTGATCCCTCTGCCCCTCAGTGATCATCACTGCAAGCACAAAAGTCACAGGTTGATTCCCAAATGAGAAGAAAATAGTTTACCTCTAGAGGAAGATCAACCTGATTATTCCCCCACACCCCTTCTCTTCTAACATTTCATGGTGAGGCTTCATATTCTTCCTCCAAGGTAGTATCACAGGGCAAAAAGAGGGGAATCAATGGATGAAATAGTGTAGACTCGGGTTCCACACATGATTAAGTGAACTGTGCTTCCTCCATGGAAATATGTCATTTATGTAGTTGTGGTAGGTGAAGAATATGTAAGATTGTGCTTTCAGTTGCGGGGGAGGGGGGGGGAAGTTGGTGTCAATGTTGTATCAAGGTCCAGAAAGCTTATTATGATGGATACTGGGAGTCTAAAAATTGGCAGAAGCTAATGTAGAGGACTAGAAACAGGAATTTTCCTGATAAAGCTGGTGTTCTTCATGTCGGCTCATCAAAGGAGCATGCTATTTCAGTGTACTGGTAGCATTACTTCAGTCTTCAAGAGTGGGCCCTGATAAAGGCAACTTCTTTAGGGGAAAAAAAAAAGTTAATAAGGTACAGAGGAGTCATAGCTAGTACCTAAAGATGGTGGCTTAACTTGATACAGTTGATCAAATAATAGTTTCTGTGGGACTCAAAAAGGTGTCTGTGCGGGCTGGATGATCCTCTAAACATGTAAGAGGATGAACTGCTTTGGTTCCCTAGCGTAAACTAAAGGAGCTGTGAGGCTGCTCCAGGTTTGGATCCAAGTATGAGTGAACCAGCAGTCAAAACCTGACAGTGAAGTTGGCCTTTGAACTCCAGAAAGTGCCTGACTCTGTCTTGTGTTTGAGTGTAAATGTTCCTTGTTTGTATAAACTTGGGATCCAGAACTTCAGGTTTGTGTTCATTGGCCAGGGCTCAGATTCTCTCCAGGTTGTGCAGTGTCAATAAAAGCAAAAGTAGCCAAGCTCAGGTCCAAAGCAGAGCCTCCTACAGTGTAGAGTAGGTCCCAGTGTCAACAAACCAATCCATTAACTCCCCCACCTGATAGATTAACCCAGCTCCTAGTTTGGTGTTCAGAGGCTTTCTACAGCTCTGGTATGATTTCCACAGCTCTGGCTCTATTTTACTCTTGTTTTATGTCACTTAACAGATGTTTATCTAAACAATTCAAAGACAACCTGCTTCTGAAACCCTTTTTTTCATGGATGGGGCATAAGTCATGTGTCAACCAACTACAGCTGATTGCTAAGTCTCAGTGAAATGGGACATGTGGCTTTGCAGATGTCATTCTTTACTATTGTATCTCTTATGATTCTTGCTTGTTCTAGCATAAATCAGGGTTAGAAGCACTTTGCAGGTGTCAGAGTGAACACGGAAGGCAGAGTCTTATGACATTATTTTTGTTTTTTATTTTGTTCATTTACTTGCTAATCTGTAAAATTCAGTAATTTGCAGTGGGATTTCCTGTCAGTGGTTTGAATTGGCAGTGATTTACTGTATTAAATTTGTTTTCACATCTGGCAGCACTAGAGAATACTGCCTCATTGTGGCAACTGCTGTTAGAAGCATCTTCTTACTTCTAAAAATAGAATTTCTGTCTCTGTCCTAGTCCTGCAGAAAGATTCTCTCAGTCAAAGGTTAGTTCTTGGATCAAACTTAAGGATATGCTGATGAATGATACTTAGTAAGAGAGATGCAGGATATCAATTAGTGCAACATATGTTGTGGGGGAAACAATGCATTTTATTGTGTAGGATATTTTAAGTATGTCTGTGGTCTGTTTGCATATTGGTTGAATTTTATGTTATGGATGTTTTGGTAGCAGTCAAGCAATCCACTTAACTGTTTACTTTTGTAGTTCACATGGGTTGATGACAATGTGGCTTTCAAGATGACAATATCATGAGATTCTTAATTTATCATAACCCTTTTGCAAAATTAAATTTATATGCAGTTGTAAAACGTGTAGTGCTTCCAGAGCAGTTTGGAGTTTTACAAAAGCTTCACCTTTTCTCTCGGTGTTTTCTTCCCCAGATTAAAGGTATGAATAACTCGGGTGAGAAGCCTTACTATCACTTTACGCAGTAGCAATGCTTTGGCATCTTGAACCTGCAAGAGTTATCTTTGTGGACCTGTATTTTCTTGGTTAGTTTGTTGAATTTTATAGCTGTTCTTACAGAAAGCGACTGCTGTGGTACTGGGGAAGGCATTTAACTATAAAACCATGCTGCTCCACAGCTTTCATGGTAGTGGACCTTCTGTATCATTCGGTTTCTTCAAGCTGTATAGAGAATGTGATGTTGGCATCTGAAATAGGGATCTGCACAGGAGTATTCTGAGTTGTGTTCTCTTATATACTCTTCCACAAAGAGGGAGTTAAATGTTTGAGCCTTCCCAGGCTTAACATGATGTTGAACCTGAGCCTTTTTCTGGGTGCATGTATTAGACTGTTGCACAGATAAAGTGAATGCTCCATTCTCTGTCTACCTCTTAAAATGAGATAGAAACTGCCATCGATTCTTTGAAGGAACAGAGAAGGATTTGCTGTTTCTTTCATCTCCCTTCAATCTGTGTAGCTTATTTGAGGGCATTTGATTGTGAAATGCTGAGACTGACAGGTGTCTCAAGAGAATGATGTGGCATGTGTAGTGCAACACAGGTGGGTGAATGTATTTTTGCAGTCCTGAGCTAATGCTGAGGAGAGAGGTAGGAATACAAATGAGCTTTTTTTATTTAGTATTTTCTTCATGCTGGCTCAAGCGTAGAAAGTACAGTGTGAAGACTGACCTGCCAAGTGTGTTCTGGTTTGGGTTTTTATGGGAAGATGGAGGAAGGGACGTGACTCTGTCCAGTGTGTTCTCTCTGTGCAGGGAGCCTGGGTGTACATAGCAGTAGGCTCTGAGCCCCACTTTGCAAGTTGGGCATCCAAAGCGAAGCCCGTGCAGCCTCATGCACACAGACATGCAAACGTCTGATTGTGTTGGGCTCTTTGGGATCAGTTGCATGCCCTAAGCGCATATGCTGGCTTTCTCCCTGACCTGTGATGATTCACCTTGGGGTTGTTGACAGTCTGTTACAGTAATGAGCTGCATTTTATGCTTTAGATTGAAGGCACGTGGAAAAGAGGCCAATCATCCAAGAGACGGTTGTGCATCAGTGCATTGCTGCTGTGATTTTTGTCTGTCTCTCCAAACTGTCCTCCTCATTTCAGGAAGAGTAACAGTCAGTCTCACGCAGTCAGGATACTGTCAGACCCACCATCTTGACTACACGTTCTTCCATAAGTCAGTCACTACTAAATAGAGAAAATAGAGCTGAACGTGATTTGCCAAAATTCAGCATAAACAATGGAAAATGAGACTGAAGTAAAATGAGAGGATACAGTAACTAGAAAGCCAATGGCAGTGAAATACATGCTAACAGTATATGCTGGATGACCTACGATCTTTAGCAGCTGTAGGGTCAAATTCTGGATGAGCCTTTCCTCTAGGAGTTCACTGTTACCAGTGAGAAGATTATTCTGGTCAATGAATTTGTTTTTTATATCACAGTTTGAATTCCCACTGCGATTTATACTTGTGTATCAGTTGTAGGCCTGATGCATAGGTATAAAATGGTCATGATTTATTATTGAGATTCTCTTTTTAATATGACTTTTAATCTGTCAAAGTTAGATGACAGAAATTAAGTCCTCCAATGTAATCTTTAGTCTTTTCTGTAAAAATAAGTTTTTTGCTATTGCAATAAAATAGCTTCTACTTTTTTTAGAAACAGTTTAATATCCTGTGTTCTGCTTCTGGAAGAGTGCCATCCTTAGGTGAGAGGTACCATTATTTTTTGCATAAATCGTGGCTTTAGTGGCCCTTTTCTACTTCTCTGTTTCATGTTTAGTACTTAAAAGAATGTAAAATCTAGAAGCAAGAAGATTGTGAAACTCGTGTTTATTTCCTAAATAGATTAAAATTTAAAACCAGATAGCACTATCCTTTGACCTTTAAGATTTACAATTTCCTCCATTATAGTATGTCTAGACAAGTAGTACTTGTAGACAAAAAGTACACACAGTTATTGTAATAACTTGCTTTAATAAGGAAAATTTCTCCTGGAAGGAACTGAATGAATTTCATGGTTCTTTTAAAAACCTGCTGTTTCACTCTCCCCACCTCATAGTGAAATAAATCTAATTTTGCTCAGAAACTTACAAGCTGTTTGGTTTTCTAAACAGATCTCATGTAAAATTAGTACAAGGCTGAAAAGAAGATAATTTTCTGCTTTGGTTATAGACCAGGAAATATGTGCAGTAAATCTCAGTTAAAATCAGTGTGGGTACAAAGAATAACATCCTCTTTGAGATCTTTGTCTTGCATCTAATTTAAAATGTGGCACACCAGATACAAGTCCTCATGCTGAAGTCAGTTGGGCTGTGCTTAATTTTTCATCCAAAGAGGTGGCTTCGTATTTCTAATAAGTATATTTTCCCTCTTGTTATCTTGGGACACCAGTTTATTTCCAGTGAAAAGGGAAGAATATCCTCAGTGTTTACTGCAGCTTCTAGACTTTCTTGCAGTTTAAAAAAGATTGAGAAATTTGTGACCAATGTTAATTATGCCTCATTTTAGACTTAATGATGTGCTAGCTGTAGCAGAAATGACTTTGGACAGTAATGTTCTTTAAATGTTTTCTTTTGGTTAAAGTCTGTTTTGTTCAAGCGTGCTAACATAATTCAAAACCCAGGAATCCCCTTTACACTTTCAACACTCAGACCTTGTTTTTGTCACCAAATAAAGTGTGTGACATATAATTTATATATGATATACATTGTTACATTTACATTAAAAGTTTAGCATAATGACCTTGTGCTGGCAATGTGATCACTTCTTTTGGATTTTCATTAAACAAAACTTTTTTTTTTAAATATGAAATGTGATGAAGGAGCTCTGCTGTAGACAAAGCACTTGTCTTCCTTTTTGGCTTAGAAAGATGAGTATCTTGTTGTATGATTTAAAGGACAAAATGTTCACCAATAAGATTATACAAGGAATTTCTCAAGTTACTAGAAGACTTCTGCAGAAGTTGGTCAAATGCCAAACTGTAATGACAAGACAGATCGAGCAGCATTATTTAGGTCCTGAAAGTCTGCTGAAGTAAGTGAAGATGAGTTGGTTGGCAACAGAATCAAAGATATAATTACTAGAAGGGGTTTTTTTCTTCTCAGTTTTCTACCTGGAAAATACTAGAAGTGGTAAAGTGGCAGAACAGAGTAGAAAAGCTCTAGTCTTTAGTTTGGTGACTCTGAAGCTGAGCACATGTGAGGGTGAAGGTATTCTGTATGAAATATTTTGATTGCAAATAGCTGGGTTGAAGCAGTTTGTCATATTGGCTCCTCAAGTATCATATTTCATTAATGCACAGGAGCAGCATTTTAAAGCAAAAATGATACTGTGTTGTGGAAACAAGTGAAACCTCAATTAAAAATTTACTCAGAAATGGAAAGAATTGTAGGACCTTGTTTGCAGTGCCAGGGTATTGGAGGGATCTCTTCCAGATACACAGCGTATAGTTCCCCTGAGCCTTCTCTCCAGGCTGAGCAGTCCTAGTGCTCCCAGCATCTTCTCTTGTGAAAGATGCTCCAGTCCCTTGATCATCTTTGTGGCCTTGGATTTGCTGGATTTGCTCCAGTGAGTCCATACCTTTCTTGTACTGGGGAGCCCAAACTGGACGCAGCACTCCAGATGCACCCTCGCCAGTGCTGATTTGATACCTTGAACACTGTGCTTAGTTTTGGACCCCTTACTACAAGGAGGACATTGAGGTGCTGGAGCGTGTCCAAAGAGGGGCAATGAAGCTGGTGAAGGGTCTAGAGAGCAGGTCCTATGAGGAGTGGCTGAGGGAACTGGGATTGTCTAGCCTGGAGGAAAGGAGGCTGAGGGGAGACCTTCTCGTTCTCTGCAAGTCCTTGAAAGAAGGTTGTAGCCAGGTGGGTGTCGGTCTCTTCTCCCAAGTAACAAGTGACAGGACAAGAGGAAACGGCCTCAAGTTGTGCCGGGGAGGTTTAGATTGGATGTTAGGAACAATTTCTTCATTGTGAAACGATTGTCAAGCCTTGGAAGAGGCTGCCCAGGGGACTGGTTGAGTCACCATCCCTGGAGGTATTTAAGAGACCTGTAGATGTGGCACTTGGGGACATGGTTTAGTGGTGGACTTGGCAGTGTTAGGTTAACAGTCGGACTTGATGATCTTAAAGGTCTTTTCCAACCCGAAAAGTTCTGGGATTTTCTGATTTTTTTATTTTTTTTTTTGCTACAGCATAAAACTGAGATGTCTATGTTGTACAACAGTCAGTGTGACCTCTTGCATAATCAACTTTATAAGGTGGCTGTTTGTCAAGCAGAGAATCTATTTTAAATGTTAGTTGGTGCTTTAAAAAAAAAAAAGTTTGTGGGCTTTCTCCCCACCCTCTAATGCTAATCTGCTGCTGAGACTGCAAGTCCAAACAGTTTAGCTACCATATGAGTGTCTAGGAAATATACTACGTGCCCTCATTTTTTGTGTTGATATTCTTGTCCATTTTAAAATTCAGAAACATTGCTTGTTCTTGAAAAACATTTCATTTGCTTGTTCTTCTGTAGGGTTTTTGTAGTTGTTTTGTGGGATTTGTGGTTTGGTTGGTTTATTTTGAGATTAAATTCAAGAAGTGTTTTCAATGTGGAAGCCTTAATTAGATCTTAAAACAGTAAGAAGTATTAAGATTAGAGTATTACTCAAACAATACCCTATCATGTATTGTAAGCCTAGGTTTTCCTGTTACAATGTGTTAATTTGTTGAGCAAAAGTTTTCTAGCAAATTATTCCTTGTAATGTCTCTTAAAGCTTAGATTTTGCATTCAGTTTGAGATTTAGCAAAGAAATATTACTTGTGAAGGTAAAAATCTGAACAGCCTCATGTAAGTTATTTCAGTTGAGGCCAGAAGTTATTTTAGGCTGAGAAACTATTCTATTGTTGTTTTCTTAAAAATGTAACTTGTTACACTTCCTCTAGAGGATTTGCCATCATGTATTTCCAAAATGCATAATCCGGATCTACTGAAAAAAACACTTGAGCATTGTTTATAAATATTTATAAACTGCTGTGATACTTCCAGATCAGAGGTGATTTTGTAATGCGATGAAAAATTATTTCCTGGGAAAAACGACACGAGTTCCATAGAGGTTAATGGAATATTGGAGTGCAGACTGAGAGTCTTATAGGTAAATAAACCACATGAAAATCAGAAGTTAGTCGCTGGCGATGCTAAAGTCTATGCATACTTGAAATTAAGTCTTTGCTGACCCCAAAAAGTCAGAGGTAGTGGGGCTGCCCTCTTAACTCCAGATTTAGGTGTAAATTTCTAAATTTCTCCCTTCTAATATATGCTCTCAGTCAGCAGTGGTGGCTGAATCAAAGGGATAATTTTCTTTACTGATGGACCACAGTTTGTATATGTGGTGGAAAAAACAGTGTAAATTTTGACAAAGTTTTCAAAAACATTTTGATGAAGACCTGAAGGGAGAACTTATTATGAGAATGTTAATTACAGTTGTTAGCTTGATACACAAGAACAACTGGAATGGCATCTTTGATCTCCTAGTATCTTCATTGTCTTGTGTCTCAGACAACTTAGCCCCGTCATGGAGGCATGTCTACAGGCTCCAGCAATTGCTTAAAGTAATTTTATTTCCTTTTAGTTTATAACCTGTGTTTCTCCCATAAAATGTATGGGTGTGAAAAAAGTTAATTGGAAAAGTCCTGCTTACTTCCCTGCAGATGTGGCTTTCCTGTAGTGAAGCCCTCTGATGCTTTTAGAAAGTCAGAGGCCTTTGCTCTGAAGTGCTTTGCATGGGAAGAGCTGAAGAGGTATTCCAAAGCCTGAAGCAAAGAACATGTCCCAGGGCACTGATTGTTCTGTCTTTGAGCTGCAATGTGTAAGCGTAACCTCAGTAAGCCCTGCCTCACCAGTTCTTAAGCTTGCCAGTGCCCAGTGAGGCTTTGGTACAAGGACAGCGGATGAAGGGACATGGGAAAGTCTTAACATTCTGGTAAATTTCAGGAAGATTTATGCGTGTGTGTGGGATGAAAGAAAATCATGCCAGTTGTTCCTCACTATCTTTTAGCCAACCTTTAATTTTAATGTACATTTTTTTGGCCCTGCAAGTGGGATCAGTGAAGACTGCAGTAGTCCTTTGTTCCTGTGGCACTTTTTTCTACAAAAATTAGGGTAATTTTATTTAAAAGTACACTTTCATAGCCTTTATTAACTCATTGTTGATGTTCCTGTTCAGCTTCCTTGGTAAACCCAAAGAGTCAAGCCAGAACATACTCTTCCATACTCTTCTAACTCTTTGTTAGCTGTATGGTGAGCATGTGTCTCACTGGAGGGATCTTGTCATCCTGATTTCACCTAAGCTTCTATCCAAATGGCTTGTTTTTGTTGAAGGGTTATTTCCTTGAATGAAGAGTGTATTCTAAACTTCATTGATAGCCTAACCAAAATAGAAAAAATAAGTAATACTCTCCTTCCACGTGTGGGGTTTTTTCTGTTTGAAGAACTATAACCAGATGATTGAAGGAAGGTAAATACTGTATAAAAAACAAACAAAAAACCAAAACCCAAACAAAAACCAACCAACCACATCCCCCATCATCATCATCCAAGTATAACAAATGAATTATGTCTAGAAAGTAAAGGTGATTTTTGTTTTCTTTTCCCCATGCTGCTTCTTGCTATACTATTTGGACCACTTAATTGTATGCTGTAGTAGTGTTGCTTCAGGGTGGGTTTTTGACACATAACCAGCTTACGTGTTTTACATAGCTTTGTTCACTTGACACTTATCATGGATAAAGAGGCAGTAATAGTTGCCTCTTCAGTATAATGTAAGAATTTTTGTGTGTTTGTAATTATTATATACATTGCTAGGAGCTCATAAGAAAGCTGCAAAAATGGTGTGATGTTTCTGAAACCATAACTTAATGTAGATATGGACACCTTTGTGATTGCCCGAGTAATTACATCAATCAAATTACAGAAATTAATACTGATAGATGAATTGACTAGAATTCAACAAAATTAAAGTCATGAAAAAATAAATTAGGACAAATCGTTGATAATTCATTAATGAAATAAATGGACCAAGCTCTAGTGCAAACTTTATAGTACCTTCAGTTCACACATAACATTGACTACTACTTTTTCTCCTCCATTGTCATTCACAGAAAGGGGAAATAATGATATTGTGGTGGTAGTGACATCTAAATCTTCCCAGTCACTTTTGGAAATGCATTTGAAATATGTATATATATGCTTACTTTTTTTTATGGTGTTTCAGAATAATTCCTGGTAGTTGGTAGTACAAAATATTTTTGAGTGTTACAGGAGAGTATGTTCTTGGTTCATATACGGTCTCAGGGACTGCATTTTGCAGTTTTGCAAACACATGGCATAAAATCTTAAGAAATGTCTAAACCAAATTTCACCTTAGTTTAATGTGTTTCTTGTTGAGGGCAGCATTGAGGTCTTCCCTCAATATTACTTAATATCCCAAATAATTTATCTTTTACGTTTATTTTTAAATTGGGGGTGATTGCTTTCAGGACATGGAACTTGAAAAATAATTCTGAAATGAATCATTTTCTTCTCTGATGCTTATGGCAGCAACTTTTTTTTGTTGCGCAGATGTGCCTGTGATTTCAACACACTTGGGAAAAATACCAGTGCTTTATTTTGGTTTTTTTTCTGTTTCTGATTTCAGATATTCCTTATAGTTATTCATATCCAGGACAGAGTATATAATGGGGAGAAAACTGGATCTTTCTGGCTTGACTGATGAAGAAGCAGAGCACGTGCTCCAGGTGGTTCAGCGAGATTTCAGCCTTCGTAAGAAAGAAGAGGAAAGGTTGAGGTAGGAATAAAAACAAGATTAAAAATATTGGTTTCTTTGGGTTATTACAGCTGGTTTTAGGGGGAAACAGAGTACACAGCTCTTTTGTGTTGTTCTATGTATTAATAATCATTCCTATCACATGGGCAATAAAGATCCAAACTTTTCCATGTGAATTCAATTATTGAGTAGTAATTAATTTTTGTGTTTAGTCTATCCTGGCCTAAACCACAACAATGGTCTCTAAATCATCTGTGTATGTCTTCTGGGTAGAGGCTAAGTAGTGGTTGACTTTAACCTAAACAGAAGTATATGTTAAGAGAATCTGTTGCTTGCTGTAGTCAGTTCCTTTTATTCAGAAACTTTGTCTCTGCAGACATCTGAAGATGAAGAAGTTCTACTCATCTCTTTCTCCCAAAGTAATCAATGGGACATTTCATCCCTAGTATTGATAAGTTAACTTAGCTTCCAGTAATCTACGTACAAAATGATTGCAAGCAGAAACAACCCAGAAAAAAACCCCAAAACCTTGTTGCAGAGTAATTTCTTAGTGTAGGAACTTTGGCACGTGACAAGGGGGCTACTGACAGACTGAACTGGTAGACGCAATATTTTTCTTGTAGTTTCAAAAATATTTCCTTGAATTATTATGCTGATTTTTTTTTATTACCTTCTTTGAACACATCATTATTTATTCTCTAGAATAGTCTGAAGTCTATCTATAGTTGTCAAATGCACATTCTCTTACCATACTACTGGTATCACATATATGATTTGTTTCTTTATCATTTAGCATCAAGCTGAAGTCAGCAGAGCAGGAAGATGACTGAAATAAACACAAAACTAGGTGTATATATATATATTATGTGCAATTGGAACTGAGAGAAATCCTGTCTATCAGTTTTCTGGTACTATTTTCTGAAACTATTTGGAATGCTAGGAACAAGAAAAAAGGCTTGTGGCATAGGCCTAATTCAATTTTGGCATGCTGTGCAAGTTCTTGCTTGGGTTGGTAGTGCAAGCTTGCCGCAGGGAGGAAAGACTGGATGAGGATGCCATGCAGATATTTTCTTTTATATGTCTGTTTTTCCCTGGGTTTTACTGAATATTTTTGGTAGTCTTTCACAACAAAGCCAAGAGATTCTAGAAACAGCTTAAAGAGGGCAAGTGCAGGGGCTTTCTCTGGCTGTTTTTATGTGACTAGAGCAAGCATACCACAGTTAGCAAATTCTGGGGCATCTTACCTATTCTGTACGACTAGATCCTATAGTGAGAGGAGGAGGAGGAGAGGATGGAAGGCATGCCCACAGAAAATTGATCAGAAAGCCTGGATAGATAAACTTTTTGCTGGCGTTTGTATTTTACCATTTTGCTGCTGAAGTTGTTCATGAGACTTGATAATTGAATGATCACCAGTAGAAGACTGGTGTGAGGAGATAAAACACTGGAAGACAGGAGAAACACACGGACTCAACTCAGATTATATATGAGTATGTAAATTTTTTTCTCTTGAGTGTAGTTCATGCCTTTTGCAAGTATTCAAGTATGTTAAAAGTCCCGCACGTGATGAGCCATATTAACAAAGTCAAAGTTCTGAAGTATAGGCTGATATTTAAGATATGAATTTAAACAATTTTAATGATCTTAAAGATTGCTAGTGAAGTTCAAAGCTTATTTCTGACTTAAAAGCTATGACTCCTTTTTTTTTTTTTTTTCCATTGGGCTACTCCATTTTTTTACAAAATGCAGAGTTAAAAGGAAGGATGTAGCAACACATCTTTTTGTCTTACTGTATTATAGAAAATGTAATAATACAAGAAACTTATACCTTGCTATAGATTAGATTTTTCAGTCTGTAAGAAAGCAGATTATTTCTTATGTCTGCTTTGATGTTCTTGACTCTATTGCCTTTGTTTTTAGAAAGTTACCAACTGGCAAAGTCTACTGTATAGTTTAACTTTAGAAGTATTGTCAAGGTTTGTAATCTTTTTTAAAAGAAAAAAATGGCATATATATAAAGTATTAGACTGCTGTTAATAAATTCAAAACCAAGTTATATCTGAAGGTAGTTTTTTTCGTTGGTTTTTTTTCTTCCTGTAATTAATTCCAGGTAGCAACATTAGTCTTTGGATGGAACTGTTGAAGCTTTTGTGTGTGATACTTAAAGTAGGATTTCTGTACAATTCTTCGTACTATAGATAGTTTTATTTTTGGGTTTTTTTCATGACAAAGATTAAGTAGCTGTTTCAGAGATCTCTCTCTGGAATTATTCCCATTGGTAGAAATTATTTCTAAAGATCAAGAACTACTTAAGGGAATAATGTGACAGATTTCCACTATATCAGGAGAACAATGAAAGCTAAGAAAACTGAGTGGTTGGTAACTCTTCAGCTGCCGGTAGCAAAGCTGAAGTTAAGTAACATACTGTGCTGGTTTTGGCTGGGATAGGGTTAATTCTCTTCATAGTAGCTGGTATGGGGCTGTGTTTTGGATTTGTGCTGGAAACAGTGTTGATAACACAGAGATGTTTTTGTTACTGCTGAGCAGTGCTTACACAGAGCCAAGGCCTTTTCTGCTTCTCACCCCACCCCACCAGAGAGGAGGCTGGGGGTGCACAAGAAGTTGGGAGGGGACACAGCCGGGACAGCTGACCCCAACTGACCAAAGGGATATCCCACATCATATGGTGACACGCTCAGTGGATAAAGCTGGGGGAAGAAGGAAGAGGGGGACGTTTGGAGTGATGGTGTTTATCTTCCCAAGTCACCATTACCTGTGATGGAGCCCTGCTTTCCTGGGGATGGCTGAACACCTGCCTGCCCATGGGAAGCGGTGAATGAATTCCTTGTTTTGCTTTGCTTGTGTGTGCGGCTTTTGCTTTACCTATTAAACCGTCTTTATCTCAACCCATGAGTTTTCTCACTTTCACTTTTCCGATTCTCTCCCTCATCCCACTTCAGGGGTTAGTGAGTGAGCAGCTGTGTGGTGCTTAGTTGCCTGCTGGGGTTAAACCACGACACATACTACAAGAAATGAAGTTTATCTTCACCTCTAATAAATGTTTTTAAGGTAGTAAAGTAAAATGGCAACTGTTTTAGAGCTGATATTCCAATGTCTTTTACAATATTGCAGTTGTTACATGTTAATTTATTTTTCCATATTCTGTAAACAAAATAACACAATGAATGTGTGGAGAAAAGTCCGTACTAATCATCTTTATTTGCTGCTGCAAAGCTGTTTTGAATCTCTCTGCAGTGACAATTTTTAGCAGTGGTTCTCTAATTTAAATCTTTCTCCCAACTTTAAGTTACTGTTATCAGACAGGCTCTTCATGTACATTTGGGGGGGGGGACCCCACCAAAATTAGTTGGCTAAAAATAGTGAGATAACAAGATAACCATATGTAAATAGTTAGTGTGGTTGATTTATTATACCTTACTGCTTCATATCAGTTCAGTTTCTTTTTTTTGCTATGGCGCTCAGCCTGGTATCAGATTAATAATATTTACTGTTCTTTGTTGCTTGTTCACCCATAATCTTTCTCTTTTGATTATGTGTTGGTTCTGTTCTTTGGCAGTAGTGTTATGTTTTTATTTACTCTGATGTTAGTGTAATCATCCAGAATCATTGAGGCTAAAATTATAACACAGACCTGTAAATAGATGGGCTTGATTTTCTGTGAATCAATTGAAGTAGGCAAACCAGGCAGATCTGGTATAATTAGGAAGGTGATGGATTTGAGTTGCTTGGCATGTGTTCTCAGGACTAGGCTGTGCTATTACAGCCTTGTGTATGTCACCTCTGCCGCAGAAGCTCTGCAGGCTGTCTTAGGGATACTGGGACACTAATAATCATAGCTGGCTTTTTGAGCAAGCTGACTGGACACACTAATGGTTTGTTTTCTCATGGACAAATTTATTTTCTTAATCTTGAATTTCAGACTTCATGCATCTGCGGAATGTTAGCAATGAGGAAGGTTGGACTGTTTTGAGGGTTGAACTTTTAACATTTTGCCGTGTATAACTTCTTTGTCATATCTGCAGTTTGTTTTGTTGGTTTTTTGTTGTTTTGTTTTTAATTTTTTTAAAGAAATGGCAGAGGAGAGCTTATAAGAGTTTACAAGGCCAAATGTGTGTTCGTGAGACGGGCCTCTTTACATAAACAGATGTGTAAGAGAGATTGCTGCTTTTTATTTGTTTCCATTTACTGCCTGTGTATTCAATTTTCCAGACTTCCACTGTTTCTTCTGCTTTGCTGTGGGCAAAATCAATTCCCCCTTTGGTTTTGTTTTTACGGTTACCACTGTATTTATAAACATGCTTGCCCATTTGTTTCAAGTCAGGAATGCTGAGAAGTCAGGGTGTTTTAAATAACAGAAATCATCATTTTACAGAAAAAAAGTTGATGGATCATCTTATTGGGGTAGATGTTCCTAACCCGTTATGTTTTAGCCATGTTGACAGGTTAAAAGATGGCTGCTGTGATGCTGAGTTTAACGTTTGGAGCAACTGCAAAGGGGTAAAAGTTAGATGGGTGGGAAAGGGGACAGGCATAGAAAGGGCTCAGTGCTGATGAGCTGCTGTCAGAGCTGATGCGTTATCTGTCAGCAGCTGCTTTACTGTAGAAGGCCATGGCCTGAGCGACTTAAGCCATCTTCCTATAACCATTGGTTAAGAAAAGTTTCCAACGCCATTGTGAATGCTGAATCAGCCATTTGTGGCAGTATTCTAGCGAGGACCTTCAGAAACTTGCATTGGGCATGGATGAAAAATGTTTCATTGCAGGGGACATGGTTCTCTTTTGTTTAAAGCACTGCTCTTAACCACCTGGGAAAATGTATTTACAAGGAAAAATTACTGACCTTCTGGTACCACGTGGCCATGCGATCATAACATGTTAATTGCTTAATATAGTTACGTGGGATAACCGGAGCAGTACAAGGGAGGCATTGAGAGTCGACTGTCACCCACAGGCAGAAACATCACCACGTCTTGCCTGGTTTCGTGTCTTTTGTAGCTGAGTTGGTGAATTATCAACTTTGCTGCCTGCCTTTATGCAGTTGTATTTTCAGTTGTGGTAAAGATACACTGCAATGATTCATGATCAAATCTCCAGCAGTGCTTTATTTACAGAAAAAGAGAGGTGTGTGCTCACTGGAGGACCCTCTCTGCTCTCGCTGTTCTAGTTTTCTTTTAGCCGAAGAATTGGTAAGAGACTAGAATAGAGTCTTGTGTAGAAGGTGATGAAATGTTTTAAATTAAGAGAGTTGCTTTTGCCCGCTTTCTTCTTTCTGCTCCTTTTGCATCGTAGCCCAGTGCAGCATAAGGAGGTAGACTTGTGCAGAGGCTTCTTAGAAATAAATTCTTGTACCTGACAAAACCCAGAAACCAGTTTGATGCTTTTTCATGTCAGACTGCAGTAGACTTCAGTGTATTCACAGTATGTGTCATGGGTCTTGTAGTGGATAAAATATTAAACTCCTTCCAACCTCTGTTAATCGAAATATTGTCTGAGTGAGTCATATCTAGCTGGCAAAATGTCAAGTCAGACAGTTGGGTAGCTATCTGTTGATTCTGCGTATCAGTTCTTGTTCCTCCTTCCTGTGGCAGGCTTGTATTTAAGTACCTTAAACCAAACAAAAAACAACCAAAAAAACCCTGTCTGTCTTCCCTCCCCTCCTCACCTCCAAACAAAGACATTTTAAAGCTGTTTTCCTCATGAGGAAGGAATGGGAGATTGGTCTCATCTCCGCAAGGCTCAGTGCTCCAGCAGATGAACTTCTGATCAATACCTTGTGGCTCAAAGTGATTTCATAAAGTTAGCTTGCCTTCCCTTCACTCTGATGAACAGTGTGGGGAGAGCACAAGGAGCATTCCTGTCCATTACTCTGATTTTTTTTTTCTTTTTTTAAAATTTTTTTTTGTAGCGGGTAGGCACTGTTCTGGTTCCTGTGCCTGCTCGTTAATTCCTCAAGGGATCCAGAGAAGGAAGCTGTAACATACAACTTCATATCCCTGCTTCTGCCCATGAGACTTGAGAGTATGGCCACACTGTGCTAAGAAGAATGGCTAGCACTTCTTTATGGGCTGTCCTGACATGGGTATTCTCTCCCTGTGATAAAAGGTCTTAAAGTGGTTTACTCCTATGAGAAAGGTGCTCTTTGCGATTCCCAGCATAACACAGCCGCACGCTTCTCTAGTGCAAGGCTCTGCTGAGCTGTCATAAGTTTAGCACTCATCTGTCTAAACTTATTTTTGAGTGCAATGAATGATTCATCAGAATCATAGCTGCAACTTAATGTGTTATTTTGCTACTGCTTTGGCTTATAAGACAAGATTAAAACCTATTTAGGGTAGTACAGCTGTTTCCTGGAAATAAGGGTTCATTAACAAGATTATGAGCAAGACATCTTTATAGATTATCACCAATTTTTGTACATAGTGTTCCAAGATGCAAAGAAACCTGTTTCCTAGCTCATGCAGGCTGTCAGGATTAAGAGTTGTCAGTAACTTCATCTGTGTACTAGATGCTTTACACTGTTGCTGTGTAGGCCTCTCTCAAAGTAATGTTTAATGTTTCAACAGATAACCCTTAGCCATATTCTCAGGTCAGGATTAAGTTGCTTATCAAAAAATTGTTAGTGACCTGGATGAATTCTGCATGAAAGTCAGATAGCTAATGGTTGTTTTGGCTGCAAAGTCAGTAAGAATGCACTTTAAAATGCATTTAGAAACTGTTACTTGTTGCTAATTTCAAGAAATACTGATCCAAGTCTGGCGCTTGCTGTCAAATAATGCTGTGTTTGGGATTAGACAAGGAAGTAGGTATTTCAGCAATGAAAAATCTTACTTCATGCACAGTGCAGTAGTGGTTAGAGTCTGCACCCCTTGTTTTTTTGATTTGCCCAGAACTCCCTGTTCTAACACCTGATGGTCCTGGTGTAAAGCTAGTGTGTAAGTTCTGCTGACTCAGCATTGGTCCCTGCTGCACCTATGAGCAGAGAAGGTGATTGCAGTTGACAAGACAGTAGGACCTAGTTTATGCTTTACAAGAGAAAAATCAGGGCGCTGTAAAGAAGCTGGCATTAGAAGCAAAGAACTTCCATCTGTTTAAGTTATAGGTTTTGGTCCAAATTTTTTCTGCCTAATTGAGGAAAAAACACCAGGGTACTTCCAAAAGGCAGCTTATGTTTAGGTGCCTCTAAAACCAGTTCTGTGCATCTTGCTTGTGACTAATGGGAACCTGCTATGACTGTCCTTATTTGAATGCCATATAGATGCTATAGGGAAAGCACGGATGGAACTTCTCAACAAGTTATTTGGCAAATGCAGGACCTTATTCCCCAAACTGTAATTCTTGAATTTTGTGCCAAGTGTTTTAATACAGGAAATTCCAGATGTGAGTTTTGGCTTTTTAAAGATGTATTTACAAATGCAGTTTCAACTGAGAGGAAATGCTGGTGACCCAAGCATGAAAAAACACAAGAGATGATGTTTATGAAAAGGTGCAAAAAGAAAAAGCCTAGTTTTAGGGAGTATTAGAGAAATTTGTATAGAAAGAAATGTTTTCAGCTAACACTTTCAACATTGGACAGGCCATGGGAGATGTAGCTGAAGTACAGTCCGTGTATGCTGTACTGAACTTGCATGATCTGTGGGTAAGTATTTAATAAAGGAAGCAGTGTGATGTTGCGGAGATGTTATAAAACTTATTGCAGGGATTTTTTTTTGTGGTAATTTGGTCTTCGTCATGGGTTATGACTAATGAAATTAACGGCCATAGTTTAGCTAAAAGGAGTGAGTGTGCCTAGTGATAATGAATAACTATAATGTAAAATCAATATTTAATTTCTGATATCTTGTGTATGAAGAGTCTTAAGCTGTTAAATGTGACTTGTAAGAGTAATATTCTCTCATCTGACTAGTGCTGCAGTGCAGGGAAGGGGTGTTCTCTTGAGTATGGACTCCTGTCTGTACAATTTAGTCACAGTGAAAATGTTAAATTTTAAGGGTCTTTTGCAGAGAAAGTGCTTCAACTTTATTTCTGAAGAAACAAGATACTAATCTTGTTAAATATGCTACTCAATTTATCAGAAACCTCTTTATTAAAGCTCAATGTCAGTTCATGGGAAAAAATATAGAGATGTTCATGGGTTGATAGAAGGAATCTGCTGAGGAAAGAGGTTGCCGGGGAAATTTTAGAATCTGTGTTACAGGTTTTAAGGACAGGGTATTCAAGGCTCTATTCTGGATCATGCCTTGGGCATGAAGATGAACCACATGAACCTCTTGAGTTCTGCCCCCCCCATTGCTCTGTGAATTCAGCGTTGTTGTTTCTCCAGAGGTTAGCTAGATCTGGGCAAATACCACATTGAAAGTTGGGCTCATCTACTGTGTGTCTGTCATCTTTTTGCTGCTGTACTGGACCGAAATGCAAATATGCAAGCAAAAAACTGATAATTTTCTAGTCTCATATAAGCACTGCTGGGTGAATAATTAACCTGAGAGAGAAACCCCTATCATCTAGCAGATAATTGCTAAAACATTCAGCCTTTTGGTAAAGAAAGCTTGTTTTATTAGAAGGAGGATGGAGAGTTGGGACACACTCATGGGTATTAAATGAAACAGAATGCTAGAGAGCAGGAGAAGAAATTTTCTTATGAGGTTCTTAAATTTTTATTTTTCCCCTGGAGGAACCAGGGAGAGATGCACAAAATAACTGGGTCAGTGTATGTATTGCACTATCTAAAGTAAAGATTAAGATTTTTTTGAAAAGGAAATAAGTGTCTGGTTCAGAATCTGATGCTTCTGAAGATGAAACTGAAAGCAGTAGTGCCTGGAGAGGTGACTTTCCAGGAACCAGTTTAAGTTACTGTGAAGAAAAGTGATTAAAAGATCTGTGGATATACTGTATGAAACCTATGGCTTTATTGAAGGAGCGTGGTTTTATCCAGCTTAGGTAATTTTACAGGTCAAGATCTTTTACCAACATACAATTGTTATCTATGCATGCCTAAGTCTACCTTAAGTGTTGTTTTCTCTATGCAGGTGTTGCTATAGTAGTACAATTTGTAGTACTTTCCCAAGTTACGGTAAGGCATGTAAATAAATATAAAAAGAAGGGTTACATAATGTAACTTATACAGGGCTTATTCTTCATATTAGAGTTTACAGTACAGGGATGCTGTAAGTTCATTTCCATACAATGTTCACTAAGTTGTATGCAGTATGTGCCAAATCTTACAGTTTTGGAAGAAATGTTGTATTTGAAATGTTTGGGGTTTTTTTTTCCAGAAGAGAATGATTTTACTGTGAGTTTCTATAGCAACATGCTGTAGACCTGTCCTTGGCCGCATCAGTCTTAATGGATCTGTCTGAAACTGTATAGCTTCCTGTCTTACATACAGTCACCTTTGGTTTTCAAGAAAGTAAGAGATACTGCTTATCATGAAGTTTGTCAATCTGAAATATGACTTGTCATTTAAATTTAAAATTTGACTTAATACTTTTTTCAGAAACACATGCATTATGGAAGTTCAAAAGTACACATTTAAGAAACA
The DNA here is from genome assembly GCF_011004875.1 of Balearica regulorum gibbericeps. Lineage (NCBI taxonomy): Eukaryota > Metazoa > Chordata > Aves > Gruiformes > Gruidae > Balearica > Balearica regulorum. The sequence goes on from NC_046185.1 coordinate 118,640,056, forward strand.
CTAAGATTTCTAAAAGAAAAGACTGCTGCTTTTACCTACAAGGCAGTAACTATTCTTAAAAAGTATTATAATATTTCAGAGATACTAGATTTAAGGAAAATAATATTGACTGGAAATTGGATTTGCTGATGTTTTTATTTCAAGAGGAAATATTGTTGGTGAATGAATGGATTGTCTTTGCCTTTGCTTAACTAAAGAATCTCCATTGTCTGTGTTCTTCATAGACAATGAATTCTCTCTGGCCTTTTTTGTGGCCAGCTCCTGTGCCCTCAGCTGAGAGCAGAACCAGGAACAGCTGTAAGTAGCAGCACGGGAAAGTGACAGACTGGAATAGGGGTGCCGTGAAGTTGAGTTGCCTTTGGGCACTGAAATCAGTGTGGACCTGTCTCCTACTGTCATTATGATTATAAAAAGGTGCATTTTGAATACTTGCTAATGTTTCCTTTCTGAAGCCTATGAAGAACTGAAAGCCTGTCAGAATCTGCATGGCAAATAAATGTTCAGTGTGTGGAAGGAGCACTTAGGTAAGGCCACTATATTAGTACGAGCAAAATGAGTGTTTTGTTCACTATGCTGAAGCTTAGGGAGTGTGTCACAGGATATGCCTCAAACTACTGAATCAGCAGAGGTAAAGGTGGATCTTAACAAATTGTTGTGATGATTTTGTATTCACTTAACACCTCATCCTTCAAATTCTCCAGAACTTTTAATTGTCATGGGAGCTCCCTGCTTAAAACTGTGCTAGAGGAATAAGCTGTGCTAAATGGGACACCAATTCTTAGAAATCTGTCCCGAGCCTAGGAACTTCTTTCATGAGAAGTTCATGGGAAGATAGCTACTTTCTAATTTAAGATTTAATAAAACTTGTGCCGAATTCTTCACCATTCTACCTCCTTCCAAAATGAACCATTACAAACTGATCTGCTTGCTTTCCAGAAATGTCACGACATATACCTAGAGGGGAGCTCAATTTTTAGTGTTTATAGGCATGTTCTGTGTTTATGGTGAGTTCAAAGGACTGAGAGACAACTTTTGAAAGGGAACAGAACTGACCAATTTAAGAAGTGTGTGCTAGAGATAGCTGATCTTTCTTTGTTTCACAAATGGCAGAATTCTCAGTATTTTTCTTTCTAAATGAAATTAGTGAACACTTTCAGCTAAAGGAGAAAGGAGACAATTCCAAAGATGTCAAAACACTCCCAAAGTGTTGTTTCAGACGTGTCTTTGGAGATATTTTCTAACTGTAACACTTTCTAACACTTGTTGGTTGTGTATCTGAAGTAAAATGGCTTGCTTTTGTTACCCTTGCAAAAATAATAATAATTAAAAAGTAGTAGTATAAATGAACATGTTAAGTTTTGCATTTAAAATAATTTAGGCGTGCAAATGGTATCAGCTGTTGTATCTCAACTGAGGGTGGTATGCAAGTTAATATACCACAAAGTATTGCTGTAATGGATGCTACCTAAGTATATGATCCTACCCTATGATAAATGTGAGATAATTATAGTGTACCCTTGAGGTATATGGTAAGGAGCTTCATGTTTGCTTAGAGGTAGAAGCTAACATATGGGCAGTTACTACAGAGTAATACTTCTCACTGTAATTGAACTTTGGGTAAGTTGTTAATCTCCTGTTGCCTTTATTTGCAGTTGATGTATATTTGGCTCTGCGTCTGAGGTTAGAGCAAGTCTTTCAACTGCGCACCAGAGAAGACTGTAATGGTCCGTTCCTTTATTTTTGAATGAATTGTAATTGGTCAATATATTTGCTTATGCCTTGCTCCCTTTATTGCTTTTATCCTTTTCTCCTCCTAGTTATGACTTAAAGTTCTCCTGAAAGCAGCTGAACTCAAATGTACTTTTTTGTTTTTTTGGAAGGAGTGAAATAATTTTACTATTACTGTTGACTGCTATCCACACTTCATGAAGAAAAATGCATAAATCTCCCTGTAAAGCTGGTTTACAACAGGGTTAGTATCTTCAGAAATCATAGTAGATTTTCCTTAACAGAGTTCTTCAGTGTGTTAGAAAGATGTAAACCTAATACGGCCTTATGGCAAATGAGCTGTGGTTCTTGGTACTGTTTGGATTATAATTTGGCTAGTAAATATTGGAGGATGCAGGCTGCAAATGATGATGTGTTTCTGCAGCACTTCCAGCTTGAAAGGATATTCTGAGTTTAGCTAGTTTTTGTCAAGCATGTTGGAAGTGAAATAATTTGGAAACGGCATAGAACTCGATGTTTGCATCTCAGTCAAAAGAACTTTAAATCAAGAAGCAATTAGAAGTGAAGCCTGTTGGAGGTGACAGGGATTTAATCAAATTTTTCTGCTGTTCAGAAACACTTTGGTTAAGACACAACAAGAGTTTAATATCTCTCTTGGCTACCGTAGGGTTTGTCAGTGAGGGTGCCTGCTGATGTGCTGGTGGCATCTCCTCCTTCCCCCCCACCCCGTTTTAATGAATGCATGATGGACTTTCCGTTTTTGCTGTGAGCATAACACTGGAAGGGAGGGTACCGTTCTATCATGATAGAAGACCTGTCATTAACAGGAGGGCAATGCTTTGCTGCTATGGTCCTATGGCTTATATAGTTCTTGAACTATTTTTATTTTTTTATATAGTCTTGAATTATTTTATGTAGTTCTCGAACCTGCAGGAGGTCATGAGTTTCTTGCTTCTGTTTTGACTTTGGGTTTCCTGCTCCCCTGCCGCCCCCCCCCCCCCCCCCCCCCTTACTTTTCTGTGTTTCTAGTAGGAATGTTGAAAATGTGACTAGTTTGAAAGGCTTTGTTGCAGCTGCATCTAGGCTGTCAGTCATCCTGGAGGTAATCCTACGGCCATCTTCCATTACCTTGGTCACACAAAAGAATGAAACTGTCTTTTCAATCAATGTCACTTCAGCTGATGGCAAGATGTCACCTGTGATTCTGTCTCTTGAAAACATTATTTTAGTGGATTGTGGACTAATAAGTAAATAGTCAAATCCTTGTACGATAAGTATAGAGTATCTCTTGTTAGGAGGCTGTAATCTAAATAATGTTGTCACTAGTAAAGAAATCTGTTCCATGCCATAAGATACCATTTGAAATTTCTATACGCCTCATAAATATTGCCTGTTGATGTATCACTATTATATTATTACAGGTAGCTGCATTTAGTGTGTGAGTAGGATGTGAATTTGTTTCACATGCAGCTAATAAGTCATCTAGATAAAGAAGAAATTAATTTTACTGTAAATTAATTAAAACTACTGTGAATTTGTAATTTTCCCTTTCATATTTTACATATTTAGTTTTTTGAGAACAGTTCTTTAATGCTGGCGTAAAACCTAGTCAGCCAGTATGACCTGTGAACTGACAGTTTTGTTCTATGGTAGGTGGTGAATCTGTGTAAAATTGAGTGGTTATATGTAATACTAACAGTATATTAATGTATTATAGCATATTATAACATATCATAATATACTAATAGTATATAATAGAATACTAATTAGCACAATCACGCTGGCAAAGTGTGCTTTCAGAGTGCCAGAGCAGGTGAGAAAGTAAATTCCCAAGACTGACGACAGTCTTGGGAATAAGAGGCTTATAACAAGTCCAATGTGTCCCTTCATGTTTGTCATTAATACCAGCTGGACTTGTAGCTCTCCAAAGATGCAAACTTGAGATTTGAAAAACCAGCTTAGAACCTCTAAGTGGCCCAGTTTCAGAGAGACTGGACACTTAGACTGAATGAACATTCATGTGTTTGGAATAGTGTAAAACACCAAGTCTTTTGGATGGCAGTTCTGTCAGCCAGCTGTAACAGAGATTTTCCTGGCTTAGATTACATCAGTTGTCTGTGAGTAACTGCTGGAAAGGGTTTTTAATGTTTTGTAGTGGGTCTAAGGAGGAATAGCCTTCATATTCTTTATGTTTGCCAAACTCTTAATTTAATTCCAGGCTGGTGTTCCTATCTTGTTGCATTCTGAATAAAAATAAGGACAGAAAATAAGTATTAGTAGCACAAGAGGGAATAATTTTTCTTTCTAATCAAACAAAATATTATTCTAGTCCTTGGCACAGTCTATGATGATCAAAAGGTGTTCTCCTGGCCAGCAGTTCTCTCAAATTTCATTTGTCTTTAATCAATGGAGGAAGCAGTTCCAGGCACTCTAGGGCAAAGCCTTTCTGCTCTTGGGTAATGTGAAAAGATGCAGCATCCCATTTAATCAACTTAGGAATCAGTTTCATAAAAGAAAGGACAGCAACTCCATCATCACCTGAAAACAGAAATTCACTTTGTGCACTTCTCAGGAGTACATTTCCCTGGTTAAGTTGATAACATTATCATCAGAAGTGCCAACATAGGTTGTTTTTAAAATCCCTCCGCCTTGTCAGTGTTTACAATAGCTGTGTTAAGTAAGGTACGCCTTGGACGCAGTAGTGACTCCTGCTAGGAATTGGAACTGATGGGATTCAGCAGTTAAGCAGTCTTGCAGGCTGTTGAGCAGGGAATTCCCAACAATGGCTCTCTACAGTACAGTGTTCTTCTATGCAAACAGTCCTGTCCAAACACCACCTACTTTGAATAAATGAGTGAAGAGGATACTGTTGCAAAAGGAGAATGCGACTGATGTCATCCCTTTGAGCAGAAATGATGATCTTAACATACATATGTTATCTTGGTATTGCAGGCATTGCTACTTTAGCAGCAATTATTAACATTAGCATTAATTACCACTAATGTGATGAGTAAATCAGCAGTACATAATTGTAGTCTATGCGAACAGGCAGGCATTTTTGAAACAGCTATGATGCTTTTTTTCGTTCAGTGAAAAAAATCTTCTAATGCCGATGTTTGCTGCAGAAGAGTAGTCTCAGAAATTTGGCAGAGCATTTCAGGCATATCTTTGATGTCTCCACGTTTAATTTGGTTGGTGTGGTGGGATTTTGCTTTGATTTGTTTTCTTCAGCATTTTACAATGCTTTGTAAAGGTGATTGGGGTTATCTGAGATGAGAGATTGGGGGAAAAGGAGGAAGAAGGAAGAATATTCCAAGAAGCCACTATTATCTGGTGAAATCAAAGGCTGACGTTCACTTTATCCTGCTTACGGTGTCATGATTTGGCTGCCTCTAGTATGATTTATGAATCTAGCTCAGTTGGCTTTGCATGGATCAAGCTCCTCTTCAGTATTATAGATTTCTTTCTTCACTCGCAAACAAATGTTTTTGTTTTAGGTAACAGCAGTTAGCACAGAGAATTTAAAGTCAGGACTTAATCTCTGTCTTTCTGAATAGTAAAAACCAAACAGCGAGGCACTAAAACTTTATTAACTTTATTTAATCTTTGCGTTTTGGGAATCTGGTCCTATCTCCTACCTAACATTGTAGGTGCCTAATGTAGCAAAACTTGAGACTGAAACAGCTTGCCATAGAGATGCTAATGAATATTAGCTTTCATGAAGTGGTCAGAAATTGGATAACAGAAATCACAAGCACTCTATCTTTTTATACGCTCCTGATCTTGGAAAACCAAACATCCTCCACAGATACCTGTGATTAGAAAATATGTCATGGGTTAGGAGCACTTATATTTGAACGCTGCCATGTTCCAAGTAAAACATCACCATATACCTTATGTTTGAATATCTTAAACCAATTTATAATTATGACTTTTGTATTTTGAAAGGCAGAAGAAAAGTTGGAGGATACAAAGAGCTTCCCAGACCTCTCTCTTTCAATTTGAGCAATTTACCTAGGGAACAGATGAATTCGGGTCCTTTATTGCTGGTGAAGAGTCTGGTCTTCCTGAAAACACATTGAATTTGATGAAGAGGCTGAGTAAATAATACCTTTTGTTCTTTACATGTCTTAATAGTTGGCCAGTAGAGCTCCTTAGGTGTAGATCAAAAGGTATATAGCAATCTGGAAAGCTCTTTATGTAGGGCCCATGATATTTACACTGTTTCTAATGAGTTGTGCTGACTTTTCTGAGGTAACCGTCCAGTAGCAATGGATCACAGCCTTTTTCTGATAACAATAAACTTGCTGTGTAATAGATGTTACAGATTAATTTCCACCATTACTTCCATTTAAAATATTCTCTCTAGCAGAGATAAAAAGATAAATTAGAAAGCTGGACTAAAAACAAATAAGCCTGAAATGCAGGATCATATTTTGATGATTTGCCAGTCATCTTTCATTGTGTAGAATCATGTAGATTCTTCTCAAAATCAAGGTATTGTGTTAGATTTCATAAATGTTTTAGAAGATTTTGATTTTAGGGAACTTATTTCTCTAGAGCAAATTTCAGAGGAGAGTGTCGAATAGATCAATCTACTAATGCATACGATGCATATTGTAATGGTTGTCTCTCTTTTGTAACTCCTCGTTTGTTTCCAAGTGTTTCACTGCTTTGCAAAGCTTTAAATTATGCTAAGTGTTCATTTTTCTACCTGGGTTGTGAGCTATTATTTACTGACTCATTTGGTTTGATCACACTTGATGTGCTTCCTAGAAAAATATTTAAGGTTTACTTTAATGGATAAGCAAATGTTTAGAAGATTGCACGTACTGTCACAGGTTTAGCATTTGAGACAGTAAATCTATTTCTACGGCCATAATAAACCACACAGTGGTGTTTATTACGGAAAATTTGAGTTATATAATTACTCTCAATTATTGATGTCAGAAAAGGCAATGAGAAATATTATTTTTAAACAAAGCTCACACTTATCCCTGATGATATATTATTAAAAAGCTGGTGTTGTTTCCTGGCAGGAATAATTTGTCAGGGTTTCCAGTTGCTTTCCACATTTTGTGAAATGTAGTGGAATTACCCCAAAAAAGGAGCGGAAGGGGAGCGTAGCGCAGTGGCCCTCTGAGAGGGAATTTGTACTGTGAGCAGCTGCTGTTAAAAGCAGAAAAGCCTGATGTTTCCTGAGGACCAGAACCCAGCTGCCATTGGCATTGCAGTGATCCTGGCTGTTGGTGCAGAGCACTGTGGCTGCAGGAACTCTCTCCTTGTGCTGGGAAGGTCTCAGCTGGCACTAGGCTTGTGTCATGGTACTCCTAGTATCCTGCCTCTTCCTTGGCTCATGAAGTGTGTGGTAGGGGGATAAAAATGGCGCTCATCTCACTGAAACGAGTGTCTGCATGTCTGCACAGATGGTGTGAGATGGGGTCTTGAAGCTCTTCTATGTGATGCCAGAACAGACTCCCAAATCTGTCTGCCCTACCTTGGGGAAGAGAGGGAGGCAGCTTCACAGCCTTTGACTGGGATTTAGCAAGGTGCAGCAGGTATGATTGTATTTGGCTGAATGAAACCCTTTAATGTACACCTAGTTCAAAAAACTTAAATGTAAAAAGGCTTATTTGAAGTCCCACGCTTACTGTTTCTTGGTATTCTCTTATCAAATGCATTCTCTGACCCCTTAATACTAACTCTGTAAACTTGACCGCTGCTGCAAAAGTTGAGCTGACTTCTTTCAATTTCATGCCTAACTGCCTTGTTAAAGTCCTGGCAGCATTGTTGAGATGGGAAGCATTGCTTGTGCAGCCTTTTCATCACTAGTAGGGTTGCATGATTGTAATTAGATTTTTTTTTTTTGTAAAATATTGCACAAGAAATAATAATCTGTGTTTCAATTTAGCACTGCTGTGTCTTCGGGCTTCTGAGGAATAAGAAGTTATATACCCATTTTCATCAAACACATGTGACATTGAATACTTGCTGGGAGAGAGTCTGCAACTTAAAAAAAAAAAGAGGAGAGTTGTGTTTCAGTTCAAGTTAAAGTTTCAGGAACAATTATCCCACAAATCCACCCCTGAGCTGCTAACACTTCAAAAATCAAAATTTTAGTCATACTGAGCCTTTTATTTAAGCCCTCTTACTTACAGTTGTCTTAATGTTTTTAGTTTCCATGGGTTAGATGCAAATCAAACACCATTTCTGAGACTTTTGGCTAAAATGAACCTTTCATATGAAAGGCTTTAGCTTTCATTACAGACCTAGATCTTTAATAGAGAATCGGAATGACAGCTATTTTGCCCATCCATTTACAATTGTCACTTGAATGTTAAACAACGACACTGTCCCTTGAAAGGCAGATATTAGTTGATTGCAAACATGCATATAGTGGACAGTACTCAATTTCCCCTACTTTAGATAGTTTCCAGTAGCATTGATGGATAATCTGTCATTACTTTTTGTTGCAAAAGGTGAATTTGTTATTAAAATGGTACCAGCAAAATAGGCTTTGAAGGACTTTGCCTGCTAACGTTTGTTGTGTTGAAGAAACAAACAAAAAAGCCAAGACCCATCTGATGTTGCAGATAGTACTGTAAATACTTTGGATGAGGTGGGGGTTTTTTATTTCTGGACTCATCACAAGGGTTCAGTAAGCAAATATGTAAAATTTAGCTTTTGTTTTTCATGGCTTTTTTTCTGAACACTGATTTATACAGTGATTGCTATTACTTGCAATCCATAATAAAATATTTATCTATACACCATGCAGTAAATTGCTGTAGAGAAAGTCACAAGTGGTAACTTAGTTGAAAGTGTCTCAGAATTATACTCTGTAGAAATTTCTCATTTGATCATATAATACATTTTTCCTGTTTAATTAAATTTAGGCGATAAAAAAAAAATTATCCTATATTTGGATTTTGCAGTAGTCAGTGGAGGAGGAAGTGCAATTTTTGCCCCCCTCTTCCTATTTCTGTAGACCAGAGGAGAATGTGCTCCTCCTTCCTTTTTCTCTTCTCTGGTAGAAATATATACCCTCCCCTGGTATCTAAAGATGATACTACTGCATTCTCCTCTGTTTCATGGTTTGGGCAAATGTAATATTTGTATCTCCAGTCCACTATACCTATTTGCTAAAAAATTTGTTATCAATTTGTTATTTACTTACTGTACATAGCAATGAAGTATAGCCAATGTATTGGCATCTGACATTGAGGCAGTTGTTCAACATTCTGTGTAGCTGTTGTCCCCCTGTCAAATATGTCTATAAGGGTATTTACCTGTCTAGGGGATAATACTGTAAAAGCTTTATTGCTTATCTGGAGGGAACTTTAGATGGCTGAAGTTGTTATCCTTGCAACCAAATTAATGTTTGAATAAGTTTGTCTGCTTATATAAAAGAAATGGTTTAAAACTCAGTAGCTGAAGTCCCCTCGCTGTTCTGGCAGGGGACAGGCATCCACTTGAATGTTCTTGAAGCGTTGCCATGGCCAGTTTTCCAGCTTGACAGAAAGAAGAGAGGGACCAACCTCCTGGGCCAAGACACTGTTCCAGGGACAAATCAAAGCTCCATTCACTCAATTGCATCTTCCTGTGCTTCTTTCCAGCTGGTCTGGTATCATTTCATTAACTGTTGACTGAAGAGAGTGGAATATCATAGATGATTTGGGTAAATGATTCCCTGTGATGAAGAGATGAGTCTGCTTGTCTCCCACCTGTCTCTGCCTAGTGGTGGGAGATGGAGAACATTTGTAGAAGAGAGGCTGTTCTTGCATTGACTGCCAGATGTTCTGATCTCCTTCCAAGGTTTTTCTTTTTTCTTAGAGAACAATTAATCGGTTGCATTGACTGGACGACGTGGGTCATAATCTTTAAGCCTATCAGCATGCTTCTGTTTGTACTTCTTGCCTAGGGCATACCTGCTCTGGGCAGTAAAGCTAGCAGAGATCGCAGTCAGTAAGGCCATGCAGTAGTACAAGGTCCTACTAAGCAAATCTACAGTTTTAAGGCTGAAAGTGGCCTGGCTGTCCCTGCAGGGCTTCTCAGTTCCCAGGCAGTACAAACAGAACCAGGTTGTCTCTGGGGTCAAGCAAATCTGTTGTGCGAAGAGCGAGCCTTGCAATAGAGAACTAACTGTTTGTTTTTGTCTAAATGGTGTTTCCCTTTAATTGTATGTAAGGGAGAATTTAAATCATTCAGTGTTGTCAACCCAGGTGTTAAAAATACAACCCACCCTCCAGTAAACAATTTCTCAAAAACCTCTGGTTAAAATGATAGATGCAAAATTCCTTTTAATTGCTTTCTGGGAGGCAAGAGTTATTAATCTTACTTTTTAAGTCCTAGGATAGCATTCTTTATGTGGTAAAAAAAAAAAAACCCAACCAACAAAAAAACCCCTCTTTTATTTGTCATTTGGAGTATTTGGAGCCCTACATTATTGGACTTGTCTTCAGGCAGGTAGGACTTTGCTTTTTAGGAGTCTTTCAGAAACACTTGAGGCAAATAAAAAAAATGTAATTTGAGTTTCCCATTTTGTATTTGTCTCATCTTGTTCTTGTAGAACTTGAAATGTGTCACAGTTTTAAATAATCTATTCCTGATCTAATGAAAGTGAATTTAGCTCTTCTGAATGTAAACACTAAAACATGGCTGATGTTTTTAAAAATGTTAATTATTGTAAGCAGTATATGCAGACTTATGCTGATTGCTTTAATATCATTAACTTTGACAGCGGTAAGCTGCTCCTTCAGCTGGAAGGACAGACCTTTACAGTGTATCAGGAAAGTCTTTTAATTTGGTGAATTTATCATAACTGAAGTAGTGCAGTGATAAATTGGTTCCAATATATTAAGCTGCCCTGTATGGTACAGTGGTGTCTTTTTTTTTTTTTTAAATGTGAGTCACACATACCTGGCAAGGATAAATGCAGGATCTTTCAGGGTTATTTAAGTTCTATAAAATCCCCTGTAATGGGTTTGATAATACTTGAGGGACCATAGGTCAGAGGGAGTTCAGAAAGGTTGCTTTGTTTTGGGGAAATAAGCTTAATCTGAATTGAGTGTGCTGTTTGTTTTCCCCATCATCTGCAACTGATTTATAAACCAGATTTCTGATAGTGCCTTTTCCTGTAAAAAGTGTTCTGGGAGAGTTTTGTAGTTACTGGAACACAGTATTTCACAGGACAAATGCAACCTTCACACTTCTGAAATGTTAATGTAGTTGATCTTATTTCCATGGAACGTTTCTGATTGCTATTGCAGCAGTGCTGCTTCGTCCTCATCTCTCTCAGCTGATCTCACTGCAGAGTTCTTCTGAAAAGTCATGTTTGTGCTGTATGTCTAATTCTTATCTGTTCTGATTATTCTGTGTGTGCTGTCAGTCTGTTTCCGCACCGCTTACTTGCAGGCTTGCAGCTCTTCGTTCCTATGCCTTTTGGCATGGGTGGAGAAGCAGAAGAGGGTTGAGCCTGTCCAGGAGCTAGGTGGACTTTCCTCACTACAGCTGACGGGCACCTCTAGCACAGTGTAAATAGTGTTACATTTCATTTGAAGTTGGCTGTGCTATTAGCTTCCATGTTTCTTGCACTAATCCAGAACTGGTTTTAACTTTGCCTCCGGAGAGTGTGGGGCAGAAGATCTAGTCTGCTTTTGTGTGTCTTAGGGCTGCCCATTTCACAGCAGGATCAATCTGGTGCTGCTTCTTGGAGGTCTCCCATCCGGTTACTGACCCTTCATACAGGAATTTGAAGCTGGACAGGATTGCCGCAGATAGAGGAGAAGCTGGGAGCCAGTTTAAGCACCCTGGGAAATCAAGCTGATTCTTTTCTAACAGACTTGCAAACTTAGCTAAACACATACTCGACCTGAGGAAACCAACGTGGTTCTAGGAGTACAAAGATTGTAGTTGGGCAGAGACCTTTACTTAGCAAGGGATTAGCGGGGTACAGTGAGCTGCGCTCCAGCCTCTGCCTTCCTGAGAGTGTGTTGGGTTTTTTTTAGCGTCATGAATTTGAGTTAGAACTTTGGCATTTCTTGAAATAAGCTTGTGTATCTGGTTTAACAGAGGTTTATTCTTGCTCTTTGTAGTATTAATAAAAGCCAAAGGTTTAATCTTGAAGACTCAAGCTCTCTGGAACCATGCATCCATGTCAGCTTTAAGCCTGTATGCGACCTTCTCAGCAGAGCATAAGAGGACTATTGTGCTGCCTTGGCTGGTGCTGTTTGCACATTGTAACAATGGGTCCAGTGATTTAAACTTAAGGTTTTTCTTTTTTTATGAGTTTATTGACATAATTCTTTAACAATCAGCTCTATTTTTATTTTAAATAATAATATTTGAAATGATATATAAACAACTATTTTCTGTTTGCATTGCCTCCCTCCAAATGAAGGATATTCAGTTAAGAAAAGAAATAAATAAATGTTGGAATGGAGGCTCCTGGCAGAAAGAGAGAGCTTGTTAAGCCAGAACAGTTTCTTTGAGATAATGGGCAAAGAAGTACAAATAAGTTTTCCTGTGTTATGCTGCACTAGAGAAATCAAGGCAAATCAGATCGGTGTTGCATACAAATATATCCCTCTGGAGCATCCTGTGTGTCTAACTTTGACACACTTTATATTGGTGCTAACAGCAAGAAGACTCGAGGCAAAGTTGGGCTAATAATCATACAAAGGTGTGAAGGTTTTTTGTGGGGTTTTGGCAGGAGGTGGAGGATGTTGGAAGACCAACTTTGAACTAAATATTATTTTATGCTATTTTGCTACCATCCTTAGTTCCATTCTATTTTGCTATCATGATGACGTCTTCAATCATCTCATTCAAGAATCTGTGTGTTGAATAACGTGAGGGTTTTTTTCCACTTTTAACCTTTCCTTCAACGTGCTGTCTTGTTTTCTAAAGGATGAAAATGCTAGAAGAAGCCAGTCTTAGAATCATATCCTTTACTGTATGTTATAAAGAAGTCTAAAATTCTAAGATGCTCTATCTTTTGGGGAGCATTTTTATGCATAGATATTTCAGATCTGGATCAAATTTTTATCAGACTTTTTTCACAGCTGGAGTTGGTCATTGCATTGAACTTGTCCTTTACCGTCTATTAATTGTGGTGTTCATTTCAGAAAGGAATCAAGATGTGCGTGTAAAGAAAATACATTCAAGCTTAATGATACTTGTGCTTCTGCTTAATATGTTGTTATTTATTTTGTTTTTCATGTTGTTACTAAGAATTGAAGTTAGTTGCTGGCACATACCCACAGGTTCGCTCCCAACTGTTTCCAGCATTGTTTGCTCCAAAATATTGATAAAATCTTAACACTTGCAGGGGTGCCTTATCTTCTCTGTTTGACAGCCTCCACCCTCAGCTAATAGCTTTCAAGTGCAATGTTCTCTGGGCTTGACATGTAGTGCTTAACTGATGCCTGTGAACCTGAAGCATCCAGATCCTGCTTTCAGAAAAGATATATTACAAGTGACAGGCTGTCCATAAGTATATATGTTGTTCCTTTAAAATCTGCTTGAGACAGGTTCTCTGCAAAGCTGTTGGCCTTGGTATGAGTACCTCTATAAAACATAATTAGAATCCAGAGTTGGAATAGCAGCTGTTGCTGAACAATAGATGAAGGATGTGAGTTTTGGATTTTCTCCATAGTCTTCCACTAAATTTTGAACCTTTAATTTTTTAATGTTTGGGAAATGCCTTGAAGCATAGCAAAGACTGTCAAAATAATTTGCCATCTTTCTAGTAAACTGGAGTGCTGCAATAATTCACAGCAGGCAGAGGTGCAGAAATTTATTTGATGGGTGTTTAACCTTCATACACACCCAGTAGCGCTATCATTTGACTGGGTTTTTTTAAACTTCAGCCACATGAAGGCCACAGGAATAATGAATGTTTTGCTTATCTAGGTTTCCTTAACCTTTTTTGTTAGTTTGTGAATCCCATTATGAAGATGAAACAACAGCGCAGTTTGTGGTCTAGTTCCCAAGGCGGTTGCTTGGGTGTAGCTGCCAGCCACCCGTGCACTGGGTGGGTTTCATTTCCCATTGTTTTCAAGTATTGAACCTCTTGTCGTCTTGGTTGTCGCTAAATCTGTTTCTAGATCTCAAGTCCAGCCTAATTGTGTGTTCCCTATGATGTGTCTGTCTTGTTTCACAGCATCCTTGGTCTCCTGCTTATGTGGTAGGGATACCCAGATGAAGGTGCATTTGAGTGTCACGCAGAACCTCTCTTCCCTTGTTTGTTGGACTAGCTGGGGCAATAGTGGCCACACCACTCCCAGTGTGTGAAGAGTAGCTCTGGCAGCAGCAGCATATCACGGTGGTTTGTGCTGCTTCTCAGCAAGGCTGGCTAGACAACAATAAGTTATCTCTTTTTTTTGGCCATTTTTAATATATGAGAGTGAATGGATGTCTTTCTGACTGAAAGTATCAGGAGTCAGATCTGTGGAGTAAGAATGTGCCTCCCCCCCAAAAAAGTAATTTTGCAGTGAGTAACTGTTCTTTTGGCCTGGCTGAAGTTGGCTTGTATTATTCATAAAGGCTAGACTGGTTTTAATAAAGATAATTCTCTTCAGATAACATAGAAAAAAAATACTCATTTATTAGGTTCAGGTTCTTCATGTTCCTGTGGCACTGGTCATGAACAATAACTCTTGATATTGTAGTTTTCTTTGTGTTAGGTTAAATGGCTTGGATTTTTTTTTATTACTTTATTTTTTTAACTAGAGCTCTTCCATAATAAAAAATGGCTTTCCTCCTTCTTCCTTCTGTATGTTGGCAAACATCCAGAAAATTAAGTGAAGGCAACATGAGGTGGCTGGCCAGCTTGAGAGGTCCAAGTTTGTTTCTCAAGTCCTTTTGGGGACACTTTTAGTTCAGGCTCAAACTATCTTTTTAAACTGTGTTGTAGGAACACTTCTTTTGTAAGTAAAGCTGATGTCTTGGTGGTAGTATAGATATATGGCTCTGCCCTATAGTAGAGTTCCATCAGGCTTCTGATAGCAATGACTTCTGACAACAGCATGGAAAATAAGGAGAGCTTCATACTGGAAATATCTGATTCAGGAGTCAAAAATACCCTGAAGGTTATTCAAGACTGTGTATATCTGTGGGAAATCTCAAGAGCATCTTAAAGCTGTAGCATGAGATAATGTAACTAAAAGCTGACTCCTGATGTAGAATTAAACATTCTGTTTGAACTCATGTATTTCCTGACACTTGTTTAATTGTGCAAGCGGGATATCCTGTGATGCTACTTTTTTTCAATGACGTTCTCATTTGTTTTTAATTTGAAGTAAAAATAAATTTCATTGTCAGGAAGAATTTTCTCATCATCATCTTTTCCATGCATTATGCTCAGTAAATGAAGCCAGGGATGCTACCTAGTTCTGTCTCATTAAGAGATTGATTCAGAGAAGTACTAAATGTCCCTAGCTCTAATTCTCTTGCTGAGAGTTGAAAGAACACAGTGCCTGCACTGCAGATTAGGTGTATGACATGTTCAGGAGGGATGCGAAACTGTAAGAGTTGCATATAATCTGTGGTTTCAGAAATATTTATAATTTTTTTCCGAAAATCTTGGGTATTATAATCAGAGAGCACTTGTAAAAGAGTATATCCTAAACAAATTGAGATGGATAATAGAGCTGCTTGGTTTTGAGCCTAAGCAACATGTTTTGAGTAGTCAAACTGAATTAGTGATTCATTTCACATGAAGCCATCCACTAGAACTGCTGTGGGGCTGTTCCAGAAGTTTTGATTGAATACCTAGGGGCATCAGGGAATATGCTTTCATAAATTTAGTTTCCAGATTTTTATTCCATAAAAGGTTAATAATTGATGACTTGAAATTTAACAATGGGGAAAACTCAATGATATTTAAAACTGCACACTTTAGATGGATAGTTCCATTCAGATGCAGTTTAACATGAAAATTGATGTGATAGACTTACTGTATTAGATGATGCATTAGAGTACTGTACTAAAGCTTTGTCTCTGCACTATGCTTGTCCAGTTCAGGGCCTCATTTTGAAAACAAGCCGGTCTTTACCTGCCCTCTAGTTTTTGATGGATGTCTCCTCTTGTTCTCCTCTATTTTTGCCATGGGTAACAATTGTCCCATGAGAATTTTGCATTCCATTGATACTACCTTATTAACCTTGCTAAAAGCTTATTAACCACTGTGTTTTATATTTAATAGCAAAGCACAGTAAGAAAGTGGAGATTTGTTGCCTTATTACTGGTAAAAGTAATTCTGAAACATGAGTTCATCCATTTTAATTAAAGTATTGATCCAATAGTGATACTTCTTCAGAATTTTCCCCATCTGTACATACTGAGCCAGGTTCTAAAGAGCCTTGAGAGAACTACAGCTCAGCATTTAATAAGATCGCTGAAGTTTGAACAACATATCCAATTTAGAGTGCAGTTTATTCTGAAAAAGATAAATTGCAATGGCACTTTCTTACTCGGTGTTCACAGAGTCACAGCATGGCTGAAGGGTTGGAAGGGATCTCTGGAGGCCATCTTGTCCAACTCCCCTGCTCAAGCAGGGCCACCTAGAGCCAGTTGCCCAGGACCACGTCCAGATGGCTTTTGAGTATCTTCAAGGGTAGAGATTCCACAACCTCACTGAGCAACCTGTGCCAGTGCTCCCTCATCACCATGGTAAAAAGGTGTTTCCTGATGTTCAGTGGCAACCTCCTGTGTTTCAGTTTGTGCCCATCACCTCTGGTCCTGTCACTGGGCACCACTGGAAAGAGCCTGCCTCCATCCTCTCTGTGCCCTCCCTTCAGGTATTTACACACATTGATAGGATCCCCCTGAGCCTTCTCTTCTCGAGGCTGTACACTCCCAACTCTCTTAGCCTTTCTTCATAGGAGAAATGCTCTGGTCCCTTCATCTTAGTGGCCCTTTGCTGGACTCTCTTCAGTATGTCCATCTCTCTTGTACTGAGAGCCCAGAACTACACAGTTTCATGTAGGTATTGTTTCAAGGTCTAATGTTCACTTTTTTACATGATAGCTAATGGATGACAAGATTTACCTGTAGCAATGCCTCAGTCTCCTCTAGGGTTTTGTTTTCTTGCCTTCAGAAGAGGGGAATACCAGCCAGACCCATCAGGTCAGAGGAATGACCTGTGTTGTGCATCTCTGGAAAGCCAGTCCTGCTGACATTATGCAGCTCCTGTGTGGGCATGCAAGCAGGGTGACTTTTCAGGAGTGATGATATGGGGAGACGGTCCTTGCAGAAGGATGCTACTTTACTTAATTAAGCGACCACATTATGTATGAAAGTGACTGAGGAAAAAGGAAAGCTGCCAGACCTCAATTTGCCCTTTTTTCCTCTTACTGAGGAGTTAATTTCAAAGAAAAATCTACTAAGTAGAAGGGTGGGGAGGAGAGTGTGGGACAGGGCAGGCAGGCCTTGGTACTTAGTAGCATTTCTCTAGTCTCCAAAGGTTTTTATATTTAAGTTTTCATGTTATTAAGACAAAAAAAGTCCATTTCTGAAAGTGCCTCTGGTAACAAACTTTGAGAAGCCAAGACAGGGCAAAACTCTGACCAACCTAAACTATTTGGTCCTTTTAAACTAGAACCTTCATGTTTGCGCAGTTTCCTGGGGTCTAGTTCTGTTGTAGGCAGAGAGGTATGAGTGCTTTTGATCCAAGTGAAGGCATATTTCTTTTGAATTGCATACCTAAGGATAGACGTGGAAGAGGTCTTGCGCTGGTTCGATTTGCTGTGGTATACATGAGGATTAAATCAAGAGGCATGTCTGTAGGCACAGCCTCGTGTGAACTTGCAGTGAGCTGATTGCAGAGGTAGAATTCAGTAAGTTTGGGTTTCTGAGCTTTTCAGTAGTGGTATATCCTTGTTACTCCCTATTTGTCTTTTGTACTTTTTGAAATTTTTATTAAAAAAGAATCAATAATAAAATGTTTACTACAAAAGATTCCTGCTACTGCATTCTGGAAAGTGTATTAAAAAATATGCTCACATCCTTCCCATAAAAGCAGGATCAGTGTTTCTTATAAATCCGTCCGCTCCTGATCACTTCCAACGTGACATCCTAATCCTCTGCATATGACGACACAATCCTCTTCACAGCAACCAATTGTGAAAAATATTCACATGACTCAGAACATTATTATAATTTGGGTTTAGGCCTAATTAATTGTTGTTAGTTATAAAATTCTGTTCCCTATAAATAAAAATGTAAAAAGATGCTGTAATTGTACCTTAGGCGTATCTTACTCTAACATTGGCAAGTCAGTCTATACTGGCTTTTTTTCTTTTATTGAACCCCAGTTTTTTAGCTCAAGCAGCTTGTTTCAACTGCATATAATCACTTTTCTCAAAATGTAAATGATGACTTACATGAGGCTGACTTGCAGCAAGTCATCCTGAAATACTAATGCATAGTGTCTGAAAGACCTACTGCAAAAGGTATTATCAAAAGAAAATGAAAATGCATTCCTCGAGTTTGGATTGGGTAAAGTTGCTTATTGTTGCTTTGGTTATTGCTAACCAGCTGTGTTTCTCTATTGAAGCTACTATTTGTTTGTTTGTGGCTGGTTTTTTTTTAACTTGTGTGATTTATCTTTTTTTTGTCAGAACGATATTTATGCCAAACAAGTATCAGGATGGAGTTTATGTGGCAAGGCTGAGCCCTAGAGATTGCTGAAGAAGTAGCAGTAAGGAGGGTGAATAAGCTAGAAGCTTTCACATTCCGTATTTGCATCAAAATGCAGAATGAAGTAATAGCAATATATATATGGTTCCAAACCTTTAATAAATAAGTAAACTATTAGGGTGTGTAGAAAATAGTTTTATGTGTTTCACCTAATTTAGCAAAACAATACCAAGCCTACGTATGTTTGGCTTGCTCATTTGTTTTTTCCACCTAATGACTCCCATTCTGCAATAATTTAAGAAGTTTATTCTGGTTTTTGGAGGGGATGACTTAGCTGTAGAGGAACACAACATAAAATTATTTTGGAGAAAAAAAATGCTTGACATTTCCAGTAGTCTTTCTTAATTAAGCACACAATTATGTTTAACTTGTATTCAGTGGTAAGACTAAGCAAGTTTCTTCTTAGTAGTTATGTCACTAACTGAACTATGTCCCTGAGATTTTAAAACTTTTTACCTTTTGGACTAGATCTTATGCATCTCTTGCCTGAGACTGAGTAACGATGGCTGCTGAATAGAGTCCTTTTCTTGTTTGCAGAGCAATTTCAACAGAGGAGGTGGTGGCACACTGCTGTACCTCCCTTGGTTTACTTCTGTCTTGTGTAGGGTTTTGAGTTACAAAAATAATTCTAATTTAACAAAAAATAAAAGGAACAGCAAAAAAGGGAAGATGCTTGGAATCGGGATGAATAATGTTGAAAGGCAGAAGCTCAAGTAAACGTGTCCTACTGGCTAAAGGAAAAAGTCTGAAAAGACCAAAAAAAAAAAAGCATTAAAAACCAGCATGAAAGATCTTTTAGAAATAAAAAGACATCCTTCAAAAATTGAAAACAGTGTCAACTGAAAAAAATAGAAAAGGACATAAATTCTGACATTTTAAAGGTAAAATCACTAAACCCCCCCACTTCAAAGCCAAGTTTTTAAGTGCATAACAGCTAATAAAAAAAAAAAAAAAAACCAAACCAACCCATAATAAGCCAGGGAGTCAGCAAAGCTGATGATAATAATTAGGAAGAAAAGGAAGCATTACTGGTGCATAATATAATGGCAGCACAGCTAAGTTGAGTATTTTTTCACTGTAGAAATCAACAGTGTTTCCCCCATTGAAATATTAGACAGAAGGTTGCAATATGTTATCACTTTTCCATAATGGAAAAAGATTCCTGTTGATCAAAAGCAGTGTGTTGGTTTTGCGTGGCAAGGTTTTGGTAGCGGGGGCGGGGGGGCTACAGGGGTGGCTTCTGTGAGAAGCTGCTAGAAGCTTCCCCTGTGTCTGATAGAGCCAATGCCAGCCGGCTCCAAGACGGACCCGCCGCTGGCCAAGGCCAAGCCAATCAGTGCCTCTGTGATAACATATTTGAGAAAGAGAAAAAAACAACAGTTAGAGAGCGCTTTTGCAGCCAGAGAGAGGAGTGAGAAGATGTAAGAACATCGGCAGACACCAAGGTCAGTGCAGAAGGAGGGGCAGGAGGTGCTCCAGGCGCCGAGCAAGATTCCCCTGCAGCCCGTGGTGAAGACCATGGTGAGGCAGGCTGTCCCCCTGCAGCCCATGGAGGAAGGATGAGGGGGTGTAGCGATTCCACCTGCAGCCCGTGGAGGACCCCCCCACGCTGGAGCAGGTAGAGACAGCTGAAGGAGGCTGTGACCCCATGGGAAGCCCACGCTGGAGCAGGTTTGCTGACAGGACTTGTGACCCGGTGGGGGACCCACACTGGAGCAGTCTACTCCTGAAGGTTTGCACCCCATGGGAGAGACCCACGCTGGAGCAGTTCCTGAAGGACTGTAGCCCATGGGAAGGACTCACGTTGGAGAAGTTCGTGAAGGACTGTCTCCCGTGAGAGGGACCCCACGCTGGAGCAGGGGAATGATGAGAGGAGTCCTCCCCCTGAGGATGAAGAAGCGGCAGAAACACCGCGTGCTGAACTGACCGTAACCCCCATTCCCCGTCCCCCTGTGCTGCTGAGGGGGGGCGGAGGTTGAAGCCGGGAGGGAAGTTGAGCCTGGGAAGATGGGAGGGGTGGGGGGAGGTGTTTTAAGATTTGGTTTTATTTCTCATTCCTTTACTCTGTTTTGCTTAGTAATAAATTAGATGATTTTCCTCTCTAAGTTCAGTCTGTTTTGCTCGTGATGATAATTAGAGAATGATCTCTCCCTGTCCTTATCTTGACCCACAAGCTTTTCATTATACCTTTTCTCCCCTGTCTAGAGAAGGAGGGGAGTGATAGAGCAGCTCTGGTGGGCACCTGGCCCTCAGCCAGGGTCAACCCACCACAAGCAGCTATGAAGACTTCTGAGGGACCTTGTGGTTTCAGTAATTAAATGCAGACAAGATTAGACTTTAGTAAGTACCAAACAATGTACATGGTGAAGAGGAAGAAATCTTAACCTTTAAATTAGTAAATTAGCTGGTGCCATTAAAGAAGGACTTACGGATAATATCTTAGGAATTGGTTCAGTACTCGGTGGTACTGAACTACTGAATCTAGAAGGATGTCGACAATACACTAGTAAAGGAATAGAGTATAAATTAGAAAATATGACTTGTGCGAATGTGTAATTCTGTACCGCATCCACTACTTAATACCTTATGCACTTCCCTAATGCTATAGTTATCTTTAAAATATTGTAGCAGTAGTAAATGTACAGGAAGGGTTGTCATGTTTGATCAAAGGTATGGAATATTTTCTGTCTGAGGCCTAAAACTCTTCAGCTTAGAAAAAACCTCAGCTGTATGGTGATAGATCAAAGAGGTTTTTAAAATCCTGAGTGGAATAAAGAATGTGAATATAGACTTTCATTTTTGCCATTTTGCATTAATGAGGCAAGTTAAAGTATTATGGTTGAATGGGGGGAAACAGATTGTTTAAAAAGAGTAAATGAGTGAATAAACCAAAGACGCTCTTCCTTCAAAGTCCTTAACCTGATTGTACTGTAGTGGTGGTATAGTCAAGATTGTCTACAGAAAAATGAAGGTAAAGATTGTAAGAAAAGGCAATATTCTTTATTACACCAAGAGATGCAGTTATTAAAAGCAGAGTAGTCTGAAGAAAGCCCTGTGTGTCCAAGAAACATGTCTTCCCTCTTCACCTCCCCTGCTGCACTAGCTGCTCAAATAACCAAGTTGTGGAAATTACCATGGATTAAATAACCATGTAAATTGTGTACAGCTGTGTAGTTTAAACAAAGGAAAAACATTTCTTTTGAATGCAGATTTTCTTGCATCTGTACCTGGTTCTTCTAATGACTCATTGCTCTCCATGATAGCATGGGTTTTAGATTGACATGATTGTGTCAAAGACCCAGTTGTTTCACTGTTTTTTAATCTGTGGCAGCTGTTACGCCAGTAATGCATTCTATTACTATCTTATTTTTTTCTAGGAAAAAACCTTTTAAGTTTTACAAAGATTTAAACTGATTAGCCCTATTTCCAAATATGTGGCCTAGTTATGAAGTCTGCATGCTCTTAATATGCATAATTGTAAAATGTTGTACAACGTCGTACAGCGTGTACCAAATTACCAGATCCATATTTATGTCTAGCCATAGTCTGGTAAAAGCTCAGATGCCTTTTGCTTTGTTTGCATCTCTTCCTTGAGAAGAGCCCCAGTCTAGTCTCAAGTCTAGACTGTCTCCATTTGATATTGTGTTGCTTTTTTCATAGTGTGATTTCAGTGTATTTCTAAGCGGTCTTTTTAAGTATCTTGGTTGATATTTACTGCAATATTGTTAGATTAATTAGTTGCTAGAGAAGTTAGCAATCAGTTGCTGGGGAGCTGAAGGAAACCGTAAGACAGCCTAGGTGATGTGCCTGTTACAGAATATGAAGAGTCTATTTTGAAAGAGAATTAAAGGAGACCTGGTAGTAAGCAGGGGGTGTGTGTGTGAATCATCTAGCCTTTATACCAGACATAAAAACTGTTGCTGTTTAAAATGGCAGAAGGGTCTGCTCTGTCTTTAATATATGTGAACATTTTGCAGTTAAACCTTTTTTTTTCTCTTGTAAATAAGACTGAACTAGTTCATACTTATTTTCATTCTGCTGTTCCTGAAGCCTTCAATATATACTCTGTAATCTTTCAAATAGTCTGGAAATAATAGCACTCTCCACTGATAAATCTTTTTAATATATAAATGCAGCAGTGATATTTTAAGAACAATTAAAGTAGTCTTGTTTAATGAACCACTGATTTGAACAGATAACCCACTGGCTTGCCAAAGTATATTCATTAATCATGAATGCTGTTCAAAAAAAGGACTGGAAATTTCTTTTGTTTCTCCTTTTTAAAGTTAAAATCTGACATACTTATTTCATAAAAGAAAAAAAACCAGACCATTTCACTACTCAATACATCCCTTTGTCCTAGTGTTTTGATGCCCTGTCAGATTTCAAGTTAATTTTCCTACTCTTTCTGCTTCTATACATAGGTTTGTTCTAGTTGTTTCTGGTATTTTGTTGGTCTTTCAGATTAGTATTTTGGTTCCTCCCCCTGCTCCCTTAACGTTTTCAGCTTTTTGATCTGTAATTATATGTGGTTTTCCTTGTTTTGAACTGTACTGTTCTTGTGCCTTATAAGAACAGCTTCTGACTTCTGAAATGTCGTGCCTAAGTATTTCCTTCCTCCAATTGTTGCTTACCTCACTGAGAAATAAAGAAAATCTCAACTAGGAAATTACTTGACCCTTTTACTTGGTCGCAGATCGTCATAGTTATCCATATTTCTCATGCTGGAAAACTACACCAGCAGTAATTCTTAGTTTACAAAATCCTTATGAAGTTATAAGCAGTTGACAATAGTATTATGCTATTTGGAAAAATATATGGAATTGCTTATTTGAATTAATACAGTTTGAGAGAAGAAATTTATGGATTTAACTTTCTCTCTCCTTGCCCACCCCATCCTCCCTCAAGTGTGACCCACCATTTTAGTGTAACTTCATTTCTTGTAGCACTGACTTTCTTGGTCAGACTTCATGGTCTGCTCCCATGTTGAATGCGGCATGGACTGTGCCTTGGAGTAGGGGCTGCTTGAGAGGCAGCTATTGCTGCAGGTAGTGATGGGGATGTCATCATTCAGGAGGGTGACTCAAGAGGATATAACAAGCACTGCTTCAGGAGGGCTGAAAAGCAAGGACCGGAACAGGGGTGTTGAAGTAATGTTTTGGTACACAGCCACTGTGTTGAGAGCAACAGGTTGGTGACCTTGTGGTTTGAAATCCATCTTTCCAATTAAGTTGGATGGGCATAACCCCTTAAAGGGAATTTAGTGTTCTCCATCACCTCTCAGGAAGAAGGGTGAACACCTCTGTGAGATGGGCACTGTCATGCTGGATGTGCAGAACTGCCACGCAGATATACAGTGTATGTAGCATCTTCATTTTCCTAGTGCACCATGTACAACATCACCTCAGAATTTAGTTACAAACCTGCTTTAACATAGTAGAAGTCTTTATGATCTATTAACGTATCAGGAGACCAGTTAAGCTTTTACATGCTCAACATCCAGATGAAGCTACTGTTTCATGATCTCAGGGTGCAGATGGCCTGAGATGCTCTGTGGAGATGATCGTCTGGATATGAGGATGCTTTGACTAAGGTTGAAATGGATTCTAGCAGTCCCCGTAAATTAATGACTCGATTAGAAAAGGCGAGCTTATCTGAGCTGATACTTTCAATTTTGATGTGGAACTTTTAGTGTCTTGTTTAGTTTTATTTGATGTTTGCTTTCATTTCACTGTATCTGGTTCTTATTTGGTAAGGAGGCTGAGTGAACAGTGAGGCTGTTTAAAAGTTCCCTGTGATTGCTGTGGCTTTCAATATAAAGCGAGGCCAGGATTTGAGTTGTTTGTAGAAATGATCTTAACTGGGGCTTTCTCCCTCTGCCCCCGCCATTGGTATGCTTATTTATCTCAGTAATTAGTGCATTCAGGATGTCAGAGTTGTGTATGTGTATATATGTTATACATCAAACAGCATGGATTGGATTGTGTTCACTTTTTACTGCGATGAACCCATGCGAAAGTTGATGAGTTTGTAATGTGTGAAGTGTGAGAATAAGAAATTACTCTGTGCCTTTTAATTAGCGCGGGAGTTCTTACAAAGGCATGGAAAGGAACGGGTAGCAGCTAGAAATGGTACTGATGGAGAAACTGGATGACTGTGTTTGGAGAGGGCACGGCAGCCACACCAGAACTGTGTGTGGTGGTGTTGGAAAGGTGAACCTGCTTTCTCCCACCTCGAGAGAAGCGAGTTCCCAGGACCTTCACAGACCTCCGTCTAGAGCTGTATGGAGGGCTCTGGGGAAGGGACCATGAAGAAAAAGGTCTGATGGGCTGAGCAGAGGCATGCTGTCCCTATTGGCAGCTGGAGACAGCCTTGGAGCAGTCTTGTCCAGCATAAAACTTGCCTTTGTGTTGTTTGCCATTGGCTGTTCAGTTCCCTTTTGTGACAGTAGCATCCCAAATATAAGTAGGAGCTCCAGAGCCAGCATTTTCTTCAGAAATCTTCCTGGAAATGGGGAGCCGTAACTGCTGCTGTTCTCACACAGGTGGGATGACAGACATGCCTTTTCTGATAGTATAGCAGAGAGGAAATACTCCTCCCCAAAAAGATTGGAGGTAGAAATACTGTTAAAACAGAGGGAGTAAGAGGAGAAAGAAGCAGCTGGTATCAGCTGGCTACAAACATGATACTATAATTTTTCCCTGGTTATCCTTTCTTCTCCTCTCTATCCTTCTGTGCCCCCTGGGGGCTTCCTCCTTGTTCTCCTGCCCTGTGCTGTTCTTGGAGACCACTGGAGAGGTTAGACCCAGTGGACACAAACTAAGACTGGAAGTCCTGGTAATTATCACTCAGCGTCACCATCCTCAATTAAGAGGCACTTGGGTTCTGACTTTATAGATTCTATTGATTTTTTTTCAGAAATAAACTCCCAGATGTTACTGTGTGGTACTTGAAAAAGACAAGAAGCAATCAGTGCACTATATTTAGTTTTAAACATTGGAATTATAAATAGACACAATGGGTGTCTTTAACTGATTGATTAAATATAAATAATGGAGCAATTTTGTCTCCTTTTTCTAAAGGAGAAGAAACAAAGTGCACTAATGCTTGACTCAAATTTTAGTTTGAAAAGATACTCTCAGTACTAGGGCAACGTATTTACCTCTTATGCTTTATTTCAGGATCAAGATAATTTGGCTAGACCTGGTTGGTGAATTTTGATGGTCTTTAGCTGGAACTCCATAGAGCTTCAAAATTGTTACGTACCTCAGGGAGCACTGGCTGTTGGTACAGGTCTGATGGTATGGGGCAGTGTTCTCTCCTATCCCCCAGTCTCAAGAGATGGGAACCTTTCTGGCATATGTTTCTGTCTTTTCTCCTATTAGCAATCTAACTGTCAGGGTACTGCTAAGTGTGATATTTCAGGGCCAGCAATGGTAGAACTATCTTCCAGATGTATTCCTTCTGCACCCCCACCTTCAGTGGATAAGGTGAAATTTCTGATTTTCAGTTCACACTGGGGCCAGAACAGATTTGGGAATCTTCCCCACTGTGGAAATGCCTTTCCTTGCCCAGCTCTAATGCAAGTTTGCACGTAAGTAAAATAATTGCACTCAAGTGTTTGCTTGCCTGAGCTGCAGCGTGAATTTTAGGTTCTCCTGAGTTGGGTTTACTGTTGTAGTGGTAGTAGTGATCTAGTTCTGGGTATTAGAAGGCATTGTTTTTGTGCACTGCAAGGCCAAGAATTGTAATGATTTTCCAGTAAGTTCATTCAATGCCCATTCTTCAAGACTTCAAAGACTTCACCTTCGGGACTAGGTGGTATTATGTTGTGCTGAATTTAAGTGGAATGAATGGGATACAAACAGGAAAGGGGTTTAACACTACTTTGTAGTGCTGCAAGATTTGGTTGTTAAAGCTCTGAGTACTGAGGCCTTGGTCTACTTGATCACAAAGTAACCAGGCACTGATTGGGGGGGGGGGACGGACGGACGGACGACTCTATTTAACTCTTATTTTTAAGAAGGAAGAAACCTAACAAAAGAATACAATTAATTGCAGAACTATTTTTTTGTTGTAATAATGACATCTAGTTATTTTTGTATCAGATAATTAAACTTTTTGTGTTAAATTATTAGAGGCATAGCAAGTAATGCTTTTAGAGGTAAGGAGAAGTTAGCAGTCGGGGGATGGGGCGACTGCTGCTGCTATTGGAGCACAGTCCAGCCCTCTTAGATACCCCCCAAGAGGAACACATGGAAAGGAAGGATGAAGACTAGAAACAGCATCCAGTTCTGCAGCCGAGTCAGTGCTAAAGGCAAGTGGGCAGCATGTTCCCTCCTTAACCTCTGCTTGGCAAGACTTGTTGAGTTTGTGTCACCAGTGGGCTGCTCAAGGCACTGATTTCAGTAGTGCCTTGAGTAGTTGCTGACTTGCAGCAGTGCTGTGCAGAGGAAACTGTCTTGGTTAGCTAGCTTGTGCTTCTTTAAACAGAAGCCATAAGGAGGGTAGGGTTGAATGGGGAATGAGAAATCCCCTTCAGGATTTAGCTGATGGAACAGGCTCCCCAGGGAAGTGGTCACAGCACTGGGTTTGACTGAGTTCAAGAAGCATCTGGACAATGCTGTCAGTCATATGCTCTGATTCAGCTGGTCCTGTGTGGAGCCAGGAGTTGGACTTGATGATCCTCTGGGTCCCTTCCAACTCAGGATATTCTATGATTCTATGATGCTGGTAGCTACGATTCCCTTCCCTCACCCTTCAAGGAAGGGGGGGGGGGGGGGGGGGGGGGGGCGGAAATCCTGTGGCTTTCCTTTGAGGTGTCACCAATAGATGTTCTCGTAAAGTCGGGATTTTCCCCAAGATCACTAAAGCGTAGGTAATGAATTTACCTCTGGTAACCAGCATTCTCAAGCAAATAGTCATGGCTTCTGTTGCAACTCTTGCAAATTTATGTTATTTCCAGTGAAACAACTGGTGCGAATCAGCTGGTTTAGCTCTGATGTCTTGAGCTATGTAGCTGCCTGTGCTAAACGAGCCTTCCATTACGCTGC
This sequence comes from Balearica regulorum gibbericeps, assembly GCF_011004875.1. Lineage (NCBI taxonomy): Eukaryota > Metazoa > Chordata > Aves > Gruiformes > Gruidae > Balearica > Balearica regulorum. The sequence continues at coordinate 118,667,538 of NC_046185.1, forward strand.
TGGTCCAGTTTAGTTGGCCCAGCAGATAATATATGATCTTCCTATGGTGTGAGTTTTCAGAGAATTAGGTGGTGCTTTCATAGCTGGGATAGCAAATCATCTTTGGCTCTTAGCAGATGGCATAAATTAGAGCAGCCTAAATTATTGGAATGAAAGAAAATTGCAGAGGGGATAAGCACAGAGGGGGATGTATTCTTGGGATGCATTTTATGCAATTGTCCTGCAGGATGTGAAATATCTAGGAGTATTTTGGCAAAATACAGATGTGAGTAGTAGAACATACAATGAAAACCCCTTTTAAAAGTATCTTCTTATAAATTTATTTAGTACTGCAGCATGCAAAGTGCTGTTTACAAAAAAAAAAGAAAAAAGGAAGCTGTTTCCACAGTAATTTTGGAAATTCATTAGTGTCAATTTTGAAGAGCAGGTATTAGAATTTGCTTGGTGAATTCTTGACTGTGTTCCATTTGATTTAAAAGTTAACAGGAAACATTTCTCCCAGGTTTATAGTAGCTAATTAATATTTTGATATTTAATGAATGTAAATTACTTATTTTTTGTAATGTCCTGATATTTTTCATGGTCCTTAGGAAAATCAAAGCTTCTGGTTTGTTTCTTATTACTTCCTTAGTTGAGTCAGTGAATTTGGATTGCTGTTAACTCAAAATATTTCATTTGAGTTGTTTTTTTTTTTTGTTTGGTTGTTGGTTTTTATTTTTACTGTGCAGTGTGTACTGTAATGAACACTTTTTTCCAAGGCTGCAGTTTTTACTGCATTTAGGGTCAAATGAGGCCGTGCAAGGAGGTAATGTTTGTTTGACAATGTATCATTCCCAAAACAAACCCCAGCATGGTGCTTCCTGTGCTGGAGCCAGGGCTCCTTGTCTGTTTGTTAGACGTGACTTTGCAATCTACAAAGTTTGTGGAAGGTTGCTGACAGTAACTAGTCTTTTACTAGTCCTTTTTGGAGATTTGCAAGCTTGCTTTTTTTCCTTGGGATGAATACTTCTTCAAAGTGAATGTGCATTTTTCTGCATGTGGACACATGCATGGGGAAAATGAGCTCATCTGAGCTGTTTGATGCCTGGCTGGTTACTCAAGTCTATATCACTGTTGTGCTAGGAAAGGGAATGTGTGCATATATAGGTAGTGTGGTTTATAATACAATGAGTTTTGTGCTGCTTTGAGCAGCAGTAGCTCCTCTGCCTTGTGATTGGGACCAATGCGTGGTTGGGAGAGCAGAAGCACAGTACTGCCTGTGTAATGGAAGGCCACAGTGAATGTCTTCTGAGGCTGACTGCCCTGTTTTTTGCTTCCATTTACTCCAGTTTATTCAGTACTATTTTGGATATGCAGTTAAAAATAGCATCAAAACAATCTCCCCTAAAAATCACACCGGAGTGTACTGAAACTGCTTTGTGAACAGTGACAGCCTGCTTTGTGTCCTCTCCACCCCAGCAACTCTAGGTCCCCATTTGTCTCTCCATGGCTCATTGGCAAGGAGCAGTGCTGGGGGAGCTGGCCTGGGGCTGTTTGGGTGCTGGGGTGTTCCTGCTGCCGGGCCTGCCAACCTTTAACAAACCAGCTGCGGAATAGCTGAGCTTTCCCTTGTGGCTAAACAAAACTAATGCCCTCTCTGTAGGAGTCTAACCCTTCTAATTACCTAATTGCAGAACTCTGTGCAATCTTGAGACTTTACCTCTTTCTTACATTTACTTGAAACTTGCTAACAGGCTCAAGCCACATTAAAAAATATTGCAATCTGAGAAAACCATCTTGTAATAATCTAGTAAATGCAGGCAGATCCAGATTGTTTCTCAAAGGTGAGAGAATTCAGATGCTCTTCAACACAGCCAGTACTGGGATTACACTGCCTCTGTTAAGAAGTGCCTCTTCAGCACGTAGTGATGCTATTGAGTTTCTTTGTATTTGCACATGTTTATCCTTCATATCCTGTGGCTCACCATTGATTCTGTTGGCAGAAATTTGCTGGTCTCTTTGTGTTGTCCTGGTTTTGCTAAGATAAAGAAACTTTCTAAATTTTAAAATTAATTAAGAACAAAGAAGCTAATTTCCATATTTCATCCATACAGAAGAAATTTAATATATATATAGACATAATTTATATCATAAATATCATCACACTAGATCATGTTGGTTTTTGAACTAGAAGCAGTGACATTGTGTTTTCTAAGTTACTCCTTAGACACATCAGAAAAACAATGTCATTTTTCTGTTTAGCTAAAGTGTTTGATCTTGTATTATGAAATAATAGATCATACATGACTGTTCCATAAACCATTCTGGGGCTCTAATGAGAGAAAAGAAAGTTAATTAAGCATGGTATTAAATCATGCTGTTTGTTCTTCAGTTCCATTTAGCTGAAAGGCTACTGTTAAATTTTCATTTTGGAAGTAACTTTTATTAAATTTCTATGCATGGTCAAGATGGCTAAGTAGGATTTAAATAACAGGCTCCATGTTCTTCATTCATAGTTTCTTGTTGTAGGCATATAGTTCACCAAGGGGAAGTGCAAAGTCCTGCACCTGGGGAGGAACACCGCCCCACACCCATATGTGTTAGGGGCTGCCCACCTGGAAAGCAGCTTGGCAGAAAAGGACCTGGTGGACACCAAGCTGAACATGAGCCAGCAATGTGCCCTTGCCACAAAGAAAGCCAATGCTATCCTTGGCTGCATTAGGCAAAGTATTGCCTGCAGTTTGAGGGTGGTGATCCTTCCTCTCTACTCAGCACTGGTGAGGCCACATCTGGAGTGCTGGGTTCAATTCTGGGCCCCTAGTATGAGAAGAGATGGACATACTGGAGGGAGTCCAGCAAAGGGCCGCTAAGGCTATTAAGGGACTGGGAGCATCTCTCCTATGAGGAAAGACTGAGAAAGCTGAGATGGTTCAGCTTGGAGAAGAGAAGGCTCGGGGGAAACTCACACATTTTATATAAATATCTGAAGGGAGGGCACGGAGAGGATGGAGGCAGCTCTTTCCAGTGGTGCCCAGTGACAGGACCAGAGGTGATGGGTACAAACTGAAACACAGGAGGTTGCCCCTGAACATCAGGAAACACCTTTTTACCATGGTGGTGACCAAGCACTGGCACAGGTTGCTCAGTGAGGTTATGGAGTCTCCATCCTTGGAGGTACTCAAAAGCCATCTGGACATGGTCCTGGGCAACTGGCTCTAGGTGGCCCTGCTTGAGCAGGGGGGTTTGACCAGGTGAACTCCGGTGGTTCTTTCAAACCTCAGCCACACTGTGATTATGTGGTATCTAAATATTCCTGTAATTGTCGTGCTTGTCATAGTGTCTAAAGGCAGTAGCATTTATTGCACAGTATTCATAGAGTAGTAAGTAATGATAGAGTATAAGAGGAATTTGCAACCCAGTCTGAAAAATGCTGTGTTTTGAGTTTGATGAGCCACTGGAGTAAAAGCCAAGCAGCAGTGGTAAGTAGCTACGTGGTATTATACTGTAGATGAGTCTAATGGAAAAGCACAAAATTAAAAGATTACATTCTATTGTAATACTGTTGCATGTACCGTGGTAATATGAAGTAACACGCAGATGTGTGTGTACGTATGTCATGTTCACTCATTCTGAGGATTTAATTCCATAAATCATTTTATAATTAGGAACCCTGCCTCATTAAAATTAATTGCAAAATATAGAAGTTTAGAATATAGTATATATTTGTCACTCTTTAAGAATGAAAATTGTGACAAATAATTAAATTGCTAGTAATGAAGCCATACAGTGGTTTAAAAAGAAAGTCTCACTTTAATTGGGCAGGATAGTACTTTGTGATAATTAGTAAAATATGAGACATACTTGCTCTTGAATCTTTTAATATGAAATAGACGGGATGCATATATCATATGTATTACCCTACGGTGAGAGCAGCAGATATCACAAGAATATCAGCAGCAGAGGAACAGAATAACTGAAAGGTACATTACCACGCATCAAATTTTGTGGCATTGACTTTACGTACCCTTTTCTCCACAAATTTTTTTTTCTACCAGCCTTTAGCATTTACATTAGCGTTCCTGTGTTTAAAGAACTAAATAATTTTAATACACTGATGACAGGATATGAAGCTTTTCACCTTGACATCACAAGTTCAAATTCAAATATAATTGGCAATGACAAAGTAGTTGCCCTCTGCTCAGTGGCCTGTCTTACAATGAGTTGTTGGTCCTGCCCTCGAGCTCTGTGGAAATGTGCCCATGTAGCACATGGTGTGGGGGTGATCAAGCTTGCCAAAGGATAAGAATTGGATGGGCATCTGGACACTTAATTATTCTTTGACTTCTACAAAGTATGTTTATTTTTGCAAATATGTGGTCAGACAGCAGTCAAACCCAGTCAGGTTGCCTCTGAGCATTTTCTTTGCCTGAGTCTTTCTGAAGCTGAGATACAATACGAACACAAGCTCAGTGACCTGTGCATGCTTGTTTAATGTAATGTATAAATGGGTGTGTTAAAAGAGATATGTTTAGGGAAGATTAATTTTTCATGTGGTTTACTTAAACAGAGCTTCTCCAGTAATGTCAACTGTAAAGCTGTCCTGCCTCTTATTATTCATAAATAAAATGTCCTGTTCATTATTATTCATAATGTCAAAAAGACCAGTTGTTTGGATGGGAGATGAGCTTTTTTCCTTTTAAGTATTAATGAAGAGTTGCTTTGCTTTTACCAACCCTTTATTATAACTGTTAGTTTGTGACTGAAATGTATGCTTGTAAATGCTTCTTACACACCTTTTAATTTGGTAAAAATACTAATTGGCATGATTGAGACCCACAGGAAAAATTCAGGGTTAATATTGGCTTTTAGTGCTACAACTAAAATCTTCAAAAAAGAGAGTTATGCCAGACTCTCCTTTCCTCCCAGAGCAGCCTGGCCTGCTGCACTGAATCAGAGGTGCTGAGGGTTGGGATTTGATTGTGTTCCTAAAAGGGCTTGAAATGTGCAAAAATGTTTGTTCTTTTACTGCATTCCATATCTATTGTATTAAACTCCTTATTTTGGTGATCTTCAAATGAAGATGCCTTGTCTTCTTGCCTTGCCTTGCCTTGTCTTACTTGTTTTTCCTTCCATGCCTGGTCAGATGTTTGGGGAGCACGTGGGAAGCAGCTGGAGGATCACGCTTCTTCTCAGGTCTGACAGGGATAGCCATGATTTGTCCAATTCAGAATTGTGCTGATAGTCAGACTTGTCAGGAATTAATGTTTTCCTTTGGCTTTGCTTGACTATTATGAATTTATCACTTTGCTGTCTACCCACTAGGTATCTGACTCCCAATATTGGATAGGAATTTTCTATGATAAGTTTCCTGCGACCAGCATGGGTCCCAGATGCTGATCACTTTTGTATTATTTGTGTGGCCTACCAGTTCTGTGCTTTCTGATAAAGGTCTAGATGGTTGGTGCTTTTGTTACATGTAGCTTGTCATCCATGCTGTGACTATATTTTTTGACTTGAGCTAAATGTTTCATGGCTGCTTATAACTCGGTGATTCTGGCACTTATGTGCCTATAAAACAGTATTATCCCCTTACAATAACTGTCAGCACAGTATTATTTATACTCCTTTAAAATTTTACTATCAATTTATTTAAAAAATTAATAATAATTTTTCCAGTGATCAGATCCTTTCTTATAAACTGTAAAATTCATGTCCTTTCTCAGAAGCAATTGTAAAAGTACTGGTTTTGAGTACAACCCTCCCTCATTTTCTTCCTTTTCCTTTTTTTCTCTTCTTCAAGCAGTGGTTGCCAGTATAGTCTTGCATCACAAATGTATATGCACAGATCCTAGAGAGAAGAATAGTGTCTTTCTAACCCTTTGAAATTAATGTAGATACCAGTATTTTTATTGTTGTTGCTGATTCTAGAGGCTCTGGTGAATTGCAGTCCTCATTTGGTTTGGGCTCAATCCATGCAGAGAGATGTAAAATATTCCTATCTAACATTTTGACTATTCCAGCATGGAAAAAATAAACCACTGTGGAGAAACATGTAATATTCAAGGCAACCAATGCAGTGATGTACATGTTTGGTGGGGTTTTTTTGCTGATTAAATGCTTGGCAGTTGTGCTGGAACTGGAGAAAAGAGTTAAGGACACAAAATTAGGCAAAAATTAAGAGTATGGAGGTTGATTTTCCTTGTGCCATCCAGCTTCTAAAACATTGAAAGCAATGGATAGAAATGATGTGTGTTTAGGGGGTTAATTTTTTTAAGGAAAAGGCATATTGGAATAAAGTTCATGTGCAATATTTTATTTCATGAAGAAACTCCTTGTGGTGCACAAAAGGAAGAGCTTCCAAATGGATATGCTTTAGTCCCTGATATTTTCAAGGGAGACTTTCAGTATTGATTATTAGAGAATAGTGCAAGAGAAAAAGATTAAATAACAAACATTATTATTATTGTGGTGTGCTGAATTTTGATTCATCGGAGCTGAGCCTAGACAGTTTACAAAATGTGCCTCTTCCAAGGTAAGTCTGCTTGTCTCAGCTGAATCCTTATAATTAAATATGATTGTTTCATTACATTAACTAGGTTATTTATGTGAGGGTATTTGATCTTTGCAGACTACAAAGACAAAACGCACCAAAATACAGATTTCCAAATGCAACTATTCCAATGAAAATTAAAGACTAGTCTGATAACTGGAATTCACTTTTTATTTGGATTTTCAGTATGCACTGCAGTTTTTTCTATTTATTTTTTCCACACTTGTAATGTGCTCTTGTAGTAAATTATGCTTCATTTGTCTGGATTAAAGTAGGAATAGCTTTTATTACTACAAAGAGAACAGTGAACAAGTTGGAAAAAGTACGTCTAAATAAGTATGATTCTTCATCCATCTGCAAACACATAATTATGAAGTTAACTGAAGGAAATATTAAAACCATTCACAAACTATTGTGAAAGAATATCCTAGAAGCCATGCATACTTTGAAATCACAAGTGTTCTAAGGGGTTCAGAACATAACCTTCAAAAGAGAGACAGCAAATTGGCCAAAATTTACCAATCATTTCTCAGTTTACCTTGGTGTGAAACATTGCCTGTAGTAGTAAGACAACTTATTTTTCATATCTGTTCAATCTTTGTTCTCACTATACATGCAGACTCCTAATGCTTGGATGCTCAACTACCACTTTTTGATGTGAGATGATGGCTTTACTTGGGTGCCTACGTTTGAAAGATAGAAAATCACCCAGTTGCAGTGGTCAGTATATGGCTAGGGGAAAAATCCTTCGGATACCTTAAATCTGTGAGTATCACTTGATTCCTTGCCTATGAAGAGACAGGAGAGGGAGCAGCTACATTTATTTCATAATGTCTCAGCCTCTCTTCACAGGAGAGGTGCTCCAGCCCTCCTTGGACTTGCTCCAATAGGTCCATGTCTTTCCTGTACTGGGGGACCCCAGACTTGGACACAGTACTCCAGGTGAGCTCTTATGAGAGCGGAGTAGAGGGGCAGGATCACCTCCCTTGAACTGCTGGTCACACTGCTTTTGATGCAGCCCAGGACACAGTTGGCTTTCTGGGCTTCAAGTGCACATTGCAGGCTCACATCCAGCTTTTTGTCAACTAATACCCCCCAAGTCCTTCTCCTCGGGGCTGCTCTCTCTCCATTCTCCACCCAGCCTGTAGGTGTGCTTGGGATTGTGCCGACCCATGTGCAGGACCTTGAACTTGGCCTTGCTGAACTTCAAGTGGTTTGCATGGGCCCACCTCTCCAGCCTGTCAGGGTCCCTCTGGATGGCATCCCTTTCCTCCAGTGTGTCAACCACACCACACAGCTTGGTGGTGTTGAGCTCACCCTCAGTAAGTCTGCCAGTCCTACTGTCCATGTAACAATAAGGATGTTTAACAGTGCCAGTCCCAATACGACCCCTGAGGAACACCACTTGTCACTGGTCTCTACTTGGACTTTGAGCTGTTGACTGCAACTCTTTTGAGTGTGACCACCCAGCCAATTCCTTATCCACCAAATGGTCCATCCATCAAATCCATATCTCTCCAATTTAGAGACAAGAATGTCACGCGGGACAGTGTCAAATGCTTTGCACAGGTCCAGGTAGATGACATCAGATTTTTTCCCCTTATCCACCAACACTGTATCCCTGTTGTAGAAGGCCACCAAATCTGTTAGGCACAATTTTCCCTTAGTGAAGCCATGTTAGCTGTCACCAGTTGTCTCCTTATTTTCCATGTGCATTAGCATAGTTTCTAGGAGGATCTGCTCCTTGATCTTTCTGGGCACAGAGGTGAGACTGACTGGCCTGTAGTTCCTTGGGTCTTCCTTTTTTCCCTTCTTAAAAATGGGGATTATGTTTCCCTCTTTCCAGTCAGTGGGAACTTCACCAGACTGCCATGACTTCTCAAATATGATGGATAGTGGCTTAGCAACTTCATCTGTCAGTTCCCCTAGGACCTGCGGATGCATCTCATGAGGTCCCATGAACTTGTGCACCTTCAGGTTCCTTAGATGGTCTCAAACCTGATTTTCTCCTACAGTGAGTGGTTCTGCATTCTCCCAGTCTCTGCCTTGGCCTTCTGCAACTTTGGCGGTGTGGCTAGAGTGCTTGCTGGTGAAGACTGAGGCAAAAAAGTTGTTGAGTACCTCAGCCTTCTCTGTATCCTGGGTAACCAGGTCTCCAGTTTCCTTCGGGAGAGGGCTCACGTTTTCCCTTATCTTCCTTTTATCACTGACATACCTGTTGAAGCTTTTCTCGTTGCCCTTGACATCCCTGGTTAGATTTAATTCTATCAAGGCCTTAGCTTTCCTAACCTGATCCTGCTTGGACAGCTTCTCTGTATTCCTCCCAGGCTACTTTCCTTTGCTTCCACCCTCTGTAGGGTTCCTTGTTATGTTTGTCCAGGAGCTCCTTGTTCATCCATGCAGGCCTCTGGGTGTTTTTGCCTGACTTCCTCTTTGTTGGGATACATTGCTCCTGAGCTTGGAGGTGGTGATCCTTTAATACTAAACCGGCTTTTTTGGGCTCCTCTACCCTCCAGGGCTTGGATATTGACAAGGTTATTGACAGGTGATGGTCTCCTTAAATCAGGATCCTCCTTGTTTGGTTGGTGGCTGTTTCCCCCCTCAGTCCCCCAAAAGGACGTAGAAGGGACCTTAGGAAATCAGCCTTTTTTCTAGGCTTAATTTTTATGCAGCAAGTTTTTCTTTCTTATATTCTTTATTTCTAGATCTCAGATCATTCTAGCTGCTGCGGTTGACTCTATTCAGTTGCTTCCTAGATTACCGAAAACCAGTATCTAGCCGTGGTCTAATGAACCCAGCTAAGACCTTATCCATGTAAAGCAGGTTGGAGGGAAGATTTCAAGTGGTTTTCAGGCCGTTATGCTGTCAATGCTTCATGTTTTTGCAATGGTATTGAAAACACTGTTGCCTTATACTCATTTTTTGATACTTTCCTGGGAGTATTCATCCTTAAAGCACTACTGCTCCTCTGCTGTCTTCATCATGTGTTTGCATAGTTGATTCTCTCTGAGTAAGTCTTCAACCTTGGGTTTGTCCCTTACTGAATTTCACAGAGGTTTCTTTTCAGACAATTTACCAATAATCTCAATTGTTTCAAGTTTTTTTCTGGCTGCCTTTGTCATCTCCAAATAAGTATATTCTTTCTTCAGCTTCATTTATTAAGACTGACTGGAATAGCTTGCAGTGACACTTGATACATCTTTCCATTTTGAGTGGTCCATTGACAGCTCCTCTTTGCTTATAGTTAGTCAGTTTTGCGTCTACATTTGTTATGCCAAGACTATGCAGCACAGATTAATCTTTATTTTTCAATGTTTTTATAAAGGACATCTAAATACCTAGCTTGAAAGGTTTTCATTAAGAGCTGAATGAGAAGCTTTTTTGAAGATCACTGAAAAGCTCAGAGTTGGTTCTTGCTGTCATAAAATCTTGTAACGGCTACTTTTCTCTGGCAGATGCAGTTACTGTAAATTACATGAAGGTAGCTGATTAGGTTAGATTTTGTTGTAGGTTGATTTAACTTAAATAGGACTTAATAAAATAATGAAACTGTTGCTACAATTTAGTTTTTCTGATGAGCAGAGGTGCCTGCTACTAAAATGTATTCTTTATAAAACTGATTAATCTACATCACCCTGTTCACTCAGATGGTGAAGATGCTGAATTTAGTGAGGTAGCATGGGAGGCCCTACAAACTAAAGTTGTTTTTTCCCTCGTGTTCCTCATTGACAAAAACTCCTTAGTCCCTGCATCTGCTTTATCCAGCTTGGTTTGCACCAACAGCCTCACAAAAAAGGTGGAAAATCCTGTGGCGAGAGTTGGAGTTTTCTGTAAAGACTTCATTTAATGCGCTTGGGGAAATCAGTTGGTCCCGCACCTTTGGAGGTATTCTAATTCCTTACTTCCATTGATTTCCTTCAGTTAAATGTCTAAATGCCTTCAAAGGGCAAAGTGTGACAGTGCAATTGGGCTAGTTGAAGCTGATGTAAGGGGTGGTCTCTGCCATTGCAGGAAGTGCTTATTGGTAATTGCATCACCTTGTTTATTTAACTAAAATCTGACCCTCCAAAACAGAATTAGCATTCAGTGTCTCCTCATCTTCACAGCATCTCTGAATATGTTAAAGATGATGAGAGCCCAGATTATACAGGCTAAGTAGTCCTCTAACACCAAAAGTAGAAAGAAGAAAGATACTAAATAACAGGCAAGTGTCAAAGTCTTTTGGGTTATAGAGAGTTAAGAGATGCTGGTTTTTAAAGTACTGTATACTTTGTTTCTTAAATGGTTTCAGGAAATTCTAGCCACTGATTTTAAGTTGTACATCTTTTAATACCTCCCAAGGGGTGTCCAATGTATTCTCTTTATGTTATTAAAGGTCAGATTTGCTCACAAAGGGTGAAGTTCATCCTTCCCACAGAGTTATTTGTACCTTTTTTTTCCCTTTCAAAAACTCTTTAGGGATTTTTGGATAGAGGAGTTACCTTGCCTTAATCTACAGCTAGGCTTCAAAATGTTTTAATTTCTTTTTTTTTGGGGTGGGGGGGGTGGTGTAACAATCAAGTTTGTGTAATAGTAGACAACTTGTAATACCAGCCTGGACAGGCTTTCTCTGCTTTTCCCTTCCTTCATGATGTTGGTAGCCAAAAAGTACAAAAACCTTCCATTCTTTTCCCACCAAGTTGTGTTGACCATTACCTACATCATGTAAAGAATGACTGTACTTGGGTTGTGTTCTTATGTAAAATGCAAATTTCATAAAATCATGCAAACAATTTCAAATCTCTTAGGAGATCCTACTGAGTTAGCTTTCTTCTAAAGCTGCATTTGTCTCCTGCCATGAATTGAAGAACCCTAAGTATTTCAGTACAAAAAAGGTTGAAGACCTGGGCAATTTCTTTGTTTTCTAAATCTGAATTAAAGGGACTACAAAGTTCTGTGTCTATGGATTTTTTCAGATTTTTGTGTCTTGAATGGATTCAGTATAATTTGTAACTTTTACTGCAAGCCAATAAGGTATTTAGAAATGCCTTTGCAATAGGTAGTTTCTTCCTATATATCACGTTACTCCTAATTAATATGATGTAGTATTGAAGTATCACCTTTATGACTAAGACAAGACAGCAGCAGTGAACACAGATCATTTTGTTTCTGCAATGTTTATTTGATAATATTTTAGTTTATTATTATTCAGGAAAAGGTAGCCGCTGGCAAGCACAATTCTACTGGTCTGTATGTTTTAATTAATAGTTAATTATATCAGGATTCCTACATAATAACATTATGCAACCACATTTGTGTGTAAAGGACTCCTTACAACTGACACTTTAACACTGACAGCCTCAGGAAATAGCGATTTTTCTATATTTTTCAGCAGTCTTGCTTTTTGCTAAGCTCAGAAGCCTATTTCCTCCTCTCACTGAAGATAAGTGTTTTGCCAGAGACTGCTGTGGGTTCAAGGAAAACAATTTGAATCAACGTATATAGCCCCGGTCTGGAAATGTAGGGATGCTTTTTGTGAGTGCCAAGAGCTGGCTGCATGCTATTTGTGCAAGGACTTGGCTCCTGTCTTTTCTAGCACCTGTGCCCATGACTGCATTACATTTTCTTCTTTTTTATTAAGGCTTTATACTCTTTGATAAACAGCAACAATTTCTATGTAACTCTTTCACTTTAAGTAAATACTAATCTTTAGTTACAGTAGTATCTGGGTACTCACTTTAGTCTGTGTAACCTTTTATGCATCCCTGAGACTATATGATAGCCAGGTAAAATTGGAGGTAGAGATGGGACCTGGAGGCCAGAAGATAAGAAGTGACTTGTCAGATGTCACACAGGAGCTTTCCACAGTGCAGGTCACTGCCACTGGTGTCCGAGCCTTAGCCCAGGCAGTTTGTCCTTCCTCTGCATAATCATTCTGAAACATCCATCTCCAAGGTGTTGTGTTCTCTGCAGTGTGGAAAATATGCAGCTGAATGATGTGTTACTATAATAATGATGCTGTCTTTTGGTCTTCAGAAGTATTAGTAATAAATTCTTTCAGTAACTGGTTGAAGCAGACCAAAAGTATTTTTTTTCCACCACTTTCAATGTGTATGTGTGTACAGAGAAATTACAGCACAGATAGTTCACAGAAGTAGCCTTTTTTGCCTATCTGTTTCAGATCTATTTTTATGTCCCTCTTTCTTTTCAAGGTCCTGAATAGTGGAATCATGTATATTCTGAATCTTAGATTTCTAATGTATCTAAATTTGTACCCTTCCAAATGAAAGTATCACAAATAAGCAAGCATCCTTTAGAGACCTGGCACATTATGGATGTAAAAGCAAACGAGACACAGCCAAGCTTAGAATGTAAAAATTCGTGATATAATGCTTGATGCTTATATACCAAGAAATAAAAGCTAACTTTCCTTTGGATTTTTGGCTCACAGCATTTTTCCCTTCATATTATCATATAAAATATTTTAATATAACTCCCAGGATAGTAGGACAAATGGTATTTTGAAAATTAATGTTTAGTATTTCAATTTGTACTGTGTTCTGAATTTATTTGTGAGCTATGAAACATAAAAGGAACATAATGGTGTAAAGATTATTAAAGCTGAAAGAATTCCAAAATTGCTTCCTTTTAGAACTTGTGCCAGTTTTAGCTGTAGATCTTTTTTCTTTTTTTTCCTTCCTTTCTTTAAGATGAGTAGTCATTTTTGTTTTCAGATTTTTATAAGTCTGGGTAATTCAGCATTGTCTGGGTCCAGCTGCATGGAAATGTGTTGTCCTCCTGACAACTGTCTTATTGAAATTAGAAAAAGAAAAATCTGGCAGAAAAAAATGTCAATCTCCAAGTAATAATAATAATAATAAAACATCTTTGATTATTTTTGCAAACTTTTGTGCCAAAATAGGTCCAACCAGTGTCCTTCAACATTTTTGTGTACTTGCTTTCTAAGAATAGAATTACAGTGGGCAAAGTCCTAAGTAATGTTGGTGTGCTGGTTTCAACTGGGATAGACTTAATTTTCTTCCTAGTAGTGGGCACAGTGCTGTGGATTTAGGATGAGAATAATGTTGATAACACACTGATATTTTGGTTGTTGCAATGTTTACACCAAGTCAAGGACTTTTCAGCTTCTCATACTTCCCCACCAGCAAGGAGACTGGAGGTGCACAAGAAGTTGGGAGGGGACACGGCCAGGACAGCTGACCCCAGCTGGCCAAAGGGATAGTCCATACCATATAAAGTCATGCTCAGTATGTAACTGGGAGGAAGCTGGCCAGGGGCTAGGATCACAGCTTGGGAACTAGCTGGGCATCACTGGTCTCCAGGTAATTGGGCTGCACATCACTTACTTTGTATATTCTATTATTATGATTATTATTCACTTCCTTTTCTATCATGTTAAACTATCTTTATCTTTATCCTGATTGTCTCCCCCATCCCACTGGAGTGGGGCGGAGAACGAGCGAACAGCTGTGTGGTTGTTTTAGCTGCCAGCCGGGTTAAACCACAATAGTTGAACATTTACATTAATAATTTAGAAACCAATACTATTTTAATGCTTTCTAACTCTAGCAACGTGGTTTGTTTAAAATCTTTCCTCGAAACTCTTTAACACTATTGTGGTGTTCTTCAGGTTTTGTTGTAAATGGAGCAGCACTTGAGCTGTACGAAATATTCATGTTAATGCAGACAGGGAGATCTAGTTTTGATGTTACTAGAAAATAAAGTATTATCAGGGATTTAACTTAATTCTGAGGTCAATAGTTGCAATGCTAATAAAGGAGAATTTATCACTGTATTTGTTGTATAGTAGCTTTCCCTTAAAGATGATAGGACCACATCAGCTTGATTTAGAGGGAAAAAAAAAACCAACCCCAGAACGATTAAAGGCACGTCTGAAGTGAACATAGGGTGGATACACTGGTTTGAATAAAAGGTAGTGAATATTTCTTATTACTCTACCATATCTCCTAGTATATAGATATATTCAGTGACAGTGTATTTGGCAAGTCTGTCATTTCTTCAGAAGTATGTGGTACAAAGGAAAAGGTGAGCTAGCAAATAAATATAGCAAAGCCAAAAGGGGCAGAATTTCCTAAAAGAGAAAGGCGTCAGGAAATTTTGCTTTTGTTACGGGTGCAGAGGAAAAGGCAGACAGAGAGGAGCTGGTTTTGTTCATTAAGGCTGAAAACATCTCTCAGTGAAGTGCAGTGGTAAGCTGCGTGGGTGGGAGGGTAGTTGAGGCCTGCGAATGGCGAGGCGCTCTGTCCTCCTGCAGAGTCCTTCCCTGAGAGTTACGGAGAAGAGCAAGTGAATGAGGTATGTGTTTGGTAAGGTCCATTGGTGCTGCCATGCTGTCTGCACAGTCCACAGCAGTTGCTTAAAATTGAGAGCAGCATACTTCTAATTCAATGACCTTTGGGTCACTTGCACGCATGGATTTGTATGTATGTACATATATTATGTAAATAATTATTCCAGATTGGAGTTGTTGCAGGCATTGTGCTAGTTAAGACGCTACAGCTGGTGGCCACGTAAGACTAGTTTTGCTGTTGCAGCGACAATGTGGCAGCCCAAGTGTAGACGTCTTAAGGAGTCTGTGATCACTGGTGTTGAGGAATTAAGCACCATGATTTCTCAAGACAGAGCTGATACCCAGCCACCAAAGTATTTTAAATACAAATGCAGTTAACTTTCACTGTCTCCTGAAGTGAGTTTCGTAAGGTTGTATATCTAGTTTGTGAAGCTGTGGGTATTTCACTCTTAGGCTCAGAAAAGTGCAGACTGCTGTGAGAATGACGTGACCTTACTGATTTCTTGTGGCTTCCTGCCTTTTCCTACAGTTACGGCAAGTACTTAGCCTGTGTCCTGGACTGTTTGCAGAACAGAGCCCAAAATAGATAATGGGGAAAGCTTTAAAAAAACCAACCAACGAAAAACAAACAAACTCCCCCAAACCAGACCCCACAATCCTTTCTACTTTTCTGGCTTATTTTCAGCTATCATAATATTATGGAGAGACATCTCACATTTGGGGGGTACATCCAAACTGGAAATGATGGGATCCAGGGCAGTAGTATTCACTTTTTTCTCTTATTTCTTGTTTGCTTGTTTCTTCCCTGTGCATCCCCATGGGGTGTAAGGCTGTGCAGGCATGGAGCAGGTATGGAATCACCATGGGACAGCTTTATGTGTCCCTCCTCTCCTGCCCAAGCTTTTTTAACCACTTCTAAGGTTCCTGTTACAGACAGAGCAGCTACTCTTTTTTTTCCTGGGTACATAATGTACTGGGAGTTATCTAGCATCAATATACATTATTCAGACTCTATATAATGGCAAGCAACCAGCACTTACGTAATCGTAAGATCAAAGAGACCTGGAAAACAGCAGAAAAGGAGTTACTTCCTCATTAAATTTAGAGATAAGGATACAGGCAGAAGTTGAAATAAACTTTTTTCATTAGGGAAGAAAATTATTGGGGTCAGAGGATCCCAACTGCTTGCCAAATACTGCTAGGCTTTAAAGTGCTTGCAGGGCTTGTGTTCTGCACATCTATTTCATTTGTAATGCGCCTTCCTTGGGGAGATAATATCTGTGAGAGGGGGACAATGTGACCCAGAAACAAGGCAGCTCTGGTCTTGGGAGAGATGGGAGAACATTGTGAGCTCTGTGACCAAGTAGTTGTGTGAGTCTTGGCAAGTTCATTCTTTTTGTTTCTCAATGCTTTGCCTAACTAGGCAGAGCAGGCAGGACCAGTTACTGGCACAGTTCATGTTTCTTACTGTACGTTTGCATAGTGCCTAGTACAGTGTATCACTAGTTGCAAAAGGCTGCATTGGGTCTGGCTGAGATGGAGCTAATTGTCCTCATCGCAGCCCTCATAGCACTGTGCTGTGTGTTGGTAGCCAGCAAGGTGTTGGTAACACACCAGGGTTTTGGCTACTACTGAGCAGCGCTGCACCAGGCAGGCTGGGGGTGGGCAAGATCTTGGGAGGGGACACAGCCAGGACAGCTGACCCAAACTGACCAAAGGGATATACCATACCATATGATGTCTGCTCAGCCGTAAAAGCTATAAGAAAGGAGGAAGGGGGCGCATTTGTTAATCATGATGTTTGTCTTTGGGAGCAACCACTACATGTACTGAAGTCCTGTTTCCTGGGAAGTGGCCAGACATTGCCTGCTGATGGGAAGTAGAGAATAATCTTTTGGTTTTCCTTTGCTTCCACATGTGACCTTTGCTTTTGCTTTATTAAACTGCCTTGATCTTGACCCATGAGGTTTTTTCCATTTTATTTTCTCTCCCTCCCCATCCTGCTGAGGAGGGGAATGATAGAGCAGCTTGGTGGGCACGTGGCATCCAGCCAAGGTCAACCCTTAAGAAAAGCCTCAGTGCCAGAGATAGCGCATGTTGTAAGCTGCGCAAAACACACTGGACGTTGAAAATCCTCGGGAAAAGCAGAATCAAACTCTGTTAGCCCACCAGATTTCTTCATCAAGCAACGGAAGCAGGTGGTCTAAATTTTAATGCAGTGTCTCATTTGGTGAGATACCTCATTGCTAGCTAGTAGGTAGCACCTGCTATACTGCATTAATACATTTGCATCAGAATGAGGATGAAGGCTTACTCTGTCTCCTCTGGTTTTCTGAATATGACGCAGTGTGCCATGGATTCTTGGTCAGATCTTGGTTCTGCTTCTCATTACTGTCTCGGACATCTGAGTAGCAGTAATGCCCAACATGCCATGGGGATGAAGTCTGCTGGCAGACCTTGGGAGGGAACCCAGCACTGTGTGCTTGGTCCAGAGTCCGGCAGGGTGTCACCCCCTACATGAGAAAGGGGACCGAGCCTGGCAGCCGTAGCAGCATTGGGAAGGAGCTTGGCCATGAGCACAGGGCTTTTGCTTGGGCCACCGCAGCAGTAACTCCAGCGGGGCTGTCTGCTTAGGCTGCCTCATTGTTCACTGTGCCTCTTGCTTGGTATTTTTAGGCAGAATTTAAGCTGTTAGCCCCCAACCCAGGTTGCGTACTCCCCT
Organism: Balearica regulorum gibbericeps; assembly: GCF_011004875.1. Lineage (NCBI taxonomy): Eukaryota > Metazoa > Chordata > Aves > Gruiformes > Gruidae > Balearica > Balearica regulorum. Next base: position 118,685,100 of record NC_046185.1, read on the forward strand.
TTTTGTAGAGGAGAGACTGCTGCTGTATGCATGGCTCTTGCTGAGGAAAACCAGCTCATGTCTAACATCACCCACCACCACCCCTTGGATCTAGTCAGCTGAAACAGCCAAAACAGAAAGGTTACTTAAGCTGCTTTTACAAACTTGTGATCCATTGCTCAAGCAGGCCAGGGCTCCAGGACAGTTGCCAAACAATGGCTGATCTGGTGGGGAGCACAGAGCGTTCTTGGCCAGTAGTCTTGGCGTTTTCTCCTTCTTCTGCCTGCCCCAGAACCTGCTCGGCCTTGGGGGATTGGAGGAGTCAGGAGCAGCTCTGCCCAGCTGCTCTGAACCTGCTTCCTTACCTTCTCTGCCTGGGACCAGTTTGGGGAGTTTTCATCTATCTCTATGATAACTGCTCTCCCTTTTCTTGTCTTATGAGTACTTGAAGGAAAGAACGGAGTTCAACTTTGCTTTGAAGGTTGAGCTACAGCCTGCACTTGTATGCCTAGGGCTGAGAAGACAAGGTGGAAACAGTAGTTAAGGATGTATCACAGTCTAATAAAAAAATTTTATATACTAGACTCCCTATATTGAGCAAGTTTTTAAAGCCAAATAAATGTGCATTATTAAATAACAGGTATGAATATTGTATGGGACAGTAGGCAGTTTAACAGGCCTTTCTGGACAGATTGAAGTGTGACACAGCTTTGTGAATCAGAAAATCAACAATTAAAGTGTGTGCATATATATATATATATATAAAAAAAATAAATAAAAAGTGATTAAACTTCAATTTCAAAACTTTGATCTTTTGACTGTTGCTCCCTAAATGGCAAAGGTGTATGGTGGTTAACTAGTGGAGAGTGGCAATGAGATAACTAAACAAAGGTTGTAAAGACTGTGCAACGTATTCTATGATTAAAGATTCTAATTCTGTTCTCTCAGGTAAATATTTCAGATGTGTGTTTTTCATGGGTTTTTTTGATTACCCAAGAGAATGGAATTGTAGTTAAGCAATATTAAAAATGCGTATTAGTACCTAATAGGCCAGCACTGTTGAATATACATAATTACATTTCCATAGCTTTTTTCCTGAGTTCAGGATGTTAATAGCTTGTGAATAATTAAGTATTTTGGATATTTTCTGATGAAGGAAGCAAAAGATTTGTTAATGGCAAATGGAGGAATCAAACTGCAGTTCTAGAAGAGTCTTTGGCTTCCTTTTTTACAACTGAATTCATTCTTGTATTACGTAGGACCTGTACATTACTTTGTCTCTGTTTTCCCCTTTCCAGGGCAGTCAGCACTGTTGGTAAATATTTCAGGAATATTCAAAGGAAGATCTCCCAAGCTGAGCAGATGTTACATTAATTCAGGAAAACAACTTAAGGTTAATCACACACAGAAATTTGGACCTAGTCATATGGAAAAATCCGTATGACGTCACTTCTGTATCTTCTTTGATGCTTACATTGACTGTATGCATGTGTTATATCCTTTAAGCCAGCTCTCCTTCCACAGTTGTTAAAAGAATGGCAATGTAGAGTTAAGTTTTCATTGCATACTATGTTGTGTAAACATATCAAAAAAGCTGAGGTCTAATAATCTAAACTATATGAGAACATATTATTGAACATAATGGAACTCCCATCCCAACCCCACACCAAAGTCAAACTTTTAGAACATGGATAAGGAATTGGCTGGATGGTCACACTCAGAGATTTAGTCAACGGCTTGATGTCCAAGTGGAGACCAGTGACGAGTGGCGTTCCTCAGGGGTCAGTATTGGGATTGGTGGGATTGAGTGCACCCTCAGCAAGTTTGCTGATGACACCAAGCTGTTTGGTGTGGCTGACGTGCTGGAGGGAAGGGATGCCATCCAGAGGGACCTTTACAGGCTTGAGAGGTGGACCTGTGCAAACCACATGAAGTTCAACAAGTGCAAGGTCCTGAATGTGGGTCAAGGCATTCCCAAGCACAGATACAGGCAGGGCAGAGAATGGATTGAGAGCGGCCCTGAGGAGAAGGACTTGGAGGTATTAGTTGATGAAAAGCTGGACATGAGCTGGCAATGTGCGCTTGCAGCCTAGAAAGCCAGCCATATCCTGGACCGCATCAAAAGCAGTGTGACCAGCAGTTGAGGGAGGTGATTCTGCCCCTCTACTCTGCTCTTGTGAGAGCCCACTTGGAGTACTGCATCCAGCTCTGGGGTCCCCCAGTACAGGAAAGACATGGACCTGTTGGAGCAAGTCCAGAGGAGGCCATGAAGATGATGAGAGGGCTGGAGCACCTCTCCTATAAAGACAGGCTGAGAGATTTGGGGTTGTTCAACCTGGAGAAGAGAAGGCTCTGGAGAGACCTTATAGCAGCTTTCCAGTACCTAAAGAGGGCCTACAGGAAAGCTGAAGAGGGACTGCTTACAAGGGCAAGTAGTGATAGGACGAGGGGGAATGGTTTTAAGCCAAAGGAGGGTAGATTTAGATTAGATATAAGGAAGGAATTCTTTACTGTTAGAGTGGTGAGGCACTAGAACAGGCTACCCAGAGAGGTTATGGATGCCCCATCCCTGGAAGTGTTCAAGGCCAGGTTGGATGAGGCTTTGGGCAACGTGGTCTAGTGGAGGGTGTCCCTGCCTGCAGCAGGGGATTGGAACTAGATGATCTTTAAGGTCCTTTCCAACCCAAACCATTCTATGATTCTGTGCAACATTCCAAATTCAAATTATCATGTTTACTTAATGTAACATTTGCATGAAGTTCAACACACTTTCAGTAATACTTAAATGGACTAATGACAGTGATAATGCTTCATAGTTTTTGTGGAGTATAAGGATACTAAGTATCTAATGTAGTAATCAGTATGCTAACTCTGTGATCTTTTTTCTGCTACATTGGCTACCAAAGGTAAGCAGGTTAATATTGCATGCTGAAAAGTTCAATTATTAATTATGTAAGGGATGGAAGACTTCCATGAAAAATCAAAGCTGCTGGATATGTTGGTGCCATTGAGTGGTATTCCATGTTGAACTGTTGAACATTCCTCCCAGTTTATATGCACACATATATTATGTTTTCCAAAGGGTGAAAACACTGAAGTGTTCATTTATAAAGCAAAACACAGCAGCAGTACTTTTTTTTTGATCATACAAAGCTCTACTACTAAGCAAGTCAATGCAGAATCAGCCTTTCCATATTAATAGAATGTGGTGGAGCAAAAAGCATATTAACTACCACTAAACACAACAAAAGATCAGGAAAATTAAAATGTTGCTATCTTTACTATTTATATATTAGGGAATTTTGCCATCTTGCTTTTGATCCAGAATAGTTTAAGTTTTCTATTTTACGATTTATTTTGTCAGTGTATGTGTTTGCCTTTAAAGTCATTTTAGGCTCTGTCTTGCCTCTGTAGTTTTTAATCTCAGTGAGATGTGGCTGAGTGGGGTGTCTTCGGCTTTACTGAAGACACAGTCTGTGTCACTGTAGCACTGGGGAACCTGAGCAACCTTTACTGTTTATTCCCTTAATGGCCAAGTTGAGGTTAGGAAAGTGCTCCTGTCTCTATTTCATAGATGGAGAGTAAGGTTGAGAGAGGTTATGTGATTGCAGCCCGAATGTATTCAGAAAGGACTTTCTGAAGATGACTGGGTGACCTCTTCAACACTGGGGCGGGGGAAGATAAAACTGTTGGCAAGAGAGGGTTTCTTATGCGTGTCTGGAAGGAACAGACATCAGAAGAGCTGGCATAGACACCCTGTGGGAGCAGGGCTAAATATCCTGCACTGAGGCATCTCAGACTTGACACTGTTGTAGGTATCACCTCAAACACTGCCCCACTTGGGCCCCTTTTCTGATTTTTGTCCACTGAGAGTCTCTAAACTGATTACTGTCCTACCTGATACTGGACAAAAATGCATGCCATAAAAAAAAAAAAAAAGATTAAATGCACTTCTACCTCTCTAAGCAGCATTCTAGTAGATTAATTTAAGGGGATTGTCAGGAAAGCCTTACATTTTGTTTAAAGTCAGATAAATTTCCACACTTCTATGTCTTCATAAATGTACCTTAAGATATTTTTTGGACTCTCGGATATTTTGATTATATAAATAAAACCATTTAATGGTCCTTCAGATAAGCAATAGCTAAGCGTTTATTTCTGTGAAAGGTTTCTATTCTTTACCCAGATGCTGTTGATTCGTTACTAATTTGCATGGAAATGACAAGTGTGTTTATATTTGTCAGCCCCAAAGAGTCAGAGAACAAGTGTTAGAGTGTATTTTTATTAAAAAAGGATACCTTTACCTTTTTTTAAAAGTACAGTTTTTCAGGAAAAAAAATAGGCTTGTATATGCTTGTGCAATATTTAATAAAATAATACTGCAAAACTATGTCTGAGAGATTATTAATGCAAGCCCTAAGGCTTATTTCTATATGCTAAAATGACAAAATATCATTTCTTGAAAATGCATTATTTTGTCTTGGTGGTGGTGGGGAGACTATCCGCAAAGTTGTTGGTAATAAAATGAGACTTCATTTTTTGTCAAAGCAATCTGAAATGAAAGAAGTTTGAAGCTTACCAGAAGTGCTTTATGTAATCGAATTTGAGAGATGCTGTTTGTTCCTGTATGCCAACATCATCTATGTGTTTGGAGCTCATGGGACTGTATGTTTGTCTCATAATAGCGTGACCAGATTGTTCACATTAAGTGTTGTGAGGTCATTCAGCAAATGACTGCACGTTTAAAGGTTGCAAAAGCAACATGTAATTTCAAAAGTAATTTTGTATACTGGTGCATCAGGATATTATGAGTAATCTGTGCACTTGTGAGTGATTTGCGACAGCTTACACTGTTTCAAAGACGATGGAAAATGTCTCTATGCTTATCAAATGAGGACATACTGGGTTTTGTTTTGGTTTTTTCCTGATACTCTTACTGTGGTTATGTAATATATACTCTATTTTCAGTGGTGGTGTGGAGCCTAGACATATATATACTTGAGCTCTCATACTTACTTCTGGGATATGAGAAATAATACAGGATTGTTCTAAAGCAAAAATTCCCAACAAAAATCCCCACAATAAGTTCCAAATTCTGCAGTAATAGAGTGTAATTTAAGTAGTAATATTTTACCCTGCTTCTAAGACATGGTATTTATTCTGTTGTATTAAACCAAATTTCCTTTTGTTAGGGGGTGGTGTGTGTAGAAATCCATCTGGTGGAAAAAAAATACAGTTAATTATAATTACTGTTCTGTCCGCCTCTGGCAGAGCAGTTAGTGTCCACAGGGTATCATGTATCCTTTACATGCAGAGTAAGGCTATATATATTGTGTAATCCTATTTATTCTCACTGTAAAGCAGATGACTGCTGAATGGATCTTGTGCTTTTATCTCACTTTATTCACTGGCAGACAATATCAAAAGATGCACTTGATGTAGCTGACCCTAAATGTTCAATGTCGTGAACCATGCAATTCTGAAGTAAAATATAAATGTGAATATTTTTGTAGCTTGCATTGAGGTTTTTACCACTTTAGTTTTCTGATAAGATTTGTTTCTCCCCCAAGCTTTTCTCTGTATTCAGGATGGCTAGAATTTTATACGTATTGGTGCGTGCTTTGAACATATCATGCCAATGCATGTTACAGATGCGCTTTATTTCTTTCATCAGTTTTGGATTAAAGCAGAAAGAGTATCTTGAAATCAGTCAGATTATTTTTCAGAATAAAATTTAAATGACTCTGTGGCTTTCTAATATATCCTTTTCCTGTTTTAGACTTCAAGTGGGTCTAAATTTCTTACAGGCATTTGTTTCTGGAACCTGTAATAGAAGTAAACTCCCCTGCACTGTAAAACTAGAAAAACCGGTAAACCCCCCTAGCTGTCCTACTCTGTGCTATATATATATATACACACACAGATGAAATACTGAGTTTCCCTTGACTCAGAAGTGAAGATAAATGAAGTGAGGAAAATAATAATTTGTCTGTAGTCTTTCAACACTCTTGGTATACTTTGTAACTAGAACTCAAAATATTTGAAGTGAGTTACAGCCAGTTTGGATGAGAATGAAAATGCATGCAAAAATTCCGTAAATTTAAGCTACCACATCTTGTTCTTAATTAGTCCTTTCAGGTTTTCTAACTCCCCAGGGAAACCTTAGTTTATCCTGCTGAGTATTTGTAAAATTAATTAGGCCTTTATGATTTGACCTTCTTTGTTGAAATTCAGTTAACTGAAGCTGTCATGAGTAATTACAGATGTAGATATGTAAGAAGCGAAAGAAAAGCATTTCATCTTTGCCACTTTATTGTTGGATGTTTTAACTCTATCAAAAGCAAAAGATGCTTGTTTTCGTTTACACTGTGTAGTTTGCTGCATGATAAAAATTCAGGCAGCATTAAGACTATTAAAGCAAGTTTTAGTCAGGATCTGAAGACAAGGAGAGAATACAAGGAAGCATGAATTTCAAAGAATCAAAGACAGGCTTTTTTCATCCACCCAAACGTTAAAGCCTAATTCCATGTTGGTGTGATACAAAAACTCCTGTCAAAGTTGTGCTCCTTGTCGCAATGTTAGACCAGGATGAAAATAAGAATCCTTCTTGGGAAATTCCAGTGCAAAGTAAGTAAGAGTAATCTGAACTCAGTCAGCTAGCTGAGGAATGTCTTCTAAAATAAAGTGTAAATAGATTGCAACTTCCTATTGTAGATCTCCCCTATTTCTGATGCTATGCCATTCTGTATTTTAATTATTTTCAATAAGAATTTTCAATTAATTTGTTGCCAGAACCGTGTGAGTGGAAAGATGTCACTTCAGTCCATGCGCATTCTAACTTATTGCAAGGCTCTTTATTTTCGTATTAAATTATAATTTGTAGGGTACTATAATTGTGCTACTTCTTTCAGAACTGTCTATGTTCTGATCACCTTAGGTGCAAATTATGCCTTTGTTTATTCATTTACTCATAAAGCCTTGGTCAGGACAGAGCAAAAGATGATCCCTTAAAGCTATTTTGAGATGTTGAGTGAATGTAGTAATGTAATGTGGATCCATCTTCATTGCTGGTTTTAATAAGATAACTAGAGTCTTTCCTGAAAAATCTGATCACTTTGAATGAGTAGGAACTCAAGGCTTAGAGAGATCTTGAGCTCTTCTTTGACAATTTGAGATTGAAGGTAGCTGTGAGGACTTCATCATCTAAGATGGATTCCACATCACTGACTCAGGTAACACTGAAACACTACAATTTATTTTCACCTGGCATTCATTTCTGCAGCAGATTTCACTGCCTTGTGCGTGGTCTTGCCCATTTTGTTAACCCTATACTGCTTTCTACTTAGATGAAAACTTTAACGTGTACCTTAAGTAGAGCATTCTGTGACCTCTTCTCTTACACTTGTATCTTATGGTTTCAGCTTGGATGAAACTGCTTCAGAATAATCTTATTGGTGTGATCTACTCAGGGAATGTTTTCATTCTGTGCTCAAAAGATGATGAAATGAGTGAATCAGTGTGGTGCATAGTACAAGATGGAAAGCAATATCCTTAGAGTACATAAAAACAGGGCAAAGACTAATTTCATGGTTGGTGTAGTAGAATAGTAGAAATAATGAGGTCTAGTTATAGAAAAACTATTTTGAAATCAAACAAATCTGTGTAGTTCTTAATTTTGTAAAATATATAGCATTGATTTTTTTAGTAGACCATCTCATGCCCATGCCTGTCTTCCTTTAAAAAGATTAACCTTGTTGTTAAGCTGGTGCGTGTGTATGTGTGTAATGTATGTTCAAGTCAGAGGTTAAATTATCCTAATTCCAACCTCATTAAAGTCTTTCTCATGTATTATTAGCCTTTGGATGGACAATAAATGGACTCAAACTATTGTGCATTTCCCTTTCCATTGTGGACTTTAAGTGGGGTGGCGGAAGAAGAGAGGGTGGCATGCGGTAAGGTTTGTGTCTTATGGACCTGACTGTAACACTTACAGAAAGCAGATAATTCCCCAAGCAAACTTAATTCACTATATCTCATAAGACATGTACAAGCTGCTACTTTACACAGTTTCTTAAATAAAAAGCTTGTTTTGGCTGACACTTAGTAAGGTGTGAAAAGCAGTTGCATGAACTCCTCGGAAAAGGATGTGATCCCTAACTGTCACATGAAAAGAAGGAAGGCCAAAGTGTATTGAAGTAGAAAACACGAGCATGTGTCATCTTCCCATGTCCTCTTACGTTCTCCTCATTTGAATGTTTCTGACGTACTGTGAAAGATGTAGGAGCTGTCCTTCAGTAGGTGTACAGCTCCTATAGCTGTTAGCCTCAATGCCTATTGAACAGCAGCTTTCTAACACAGAAGCTTTGTAGCACAGCGAAACTTCACTTAGATAAAATATAGTATGTACCAAAGAACGGGTCTGAAATACTTTGTAGATATTATATTTCAAAGGTCCTGCAGGCTAACACATTCAGGCTAGCACATACTGCACAGACTAAGTAAAAATATTCTTGGAAAAAGAGAGGCTAAACAACTGGTGATAGGATACGAATTAATGGGTTTAAATTGAAGTGAGCACACACCACCATTAAATGCTCAGGGTAGTAAGACCTTGCAGTGCTTACCCACAAAGACTGCAGGATCTCCATTTCTAAAAGTGTTTAACAATAAGGAAATATTTTACTAGGAGATATGTAGATGCAAGTGATTCTGCCTTGGGGTGAGGTATGGACTAAATGATCTCATGTAGACCCTTCCCTGCCCAATTTACCATAACTCGTCATATATAACCTAGGGTGACTGGCCACCTCCCTGACATGCATGTCCTCAAAAAGTAGAAATTTCTCTGTCTCGGTGTGTCACATGAAGCATCAAGAGAGACATCTCAGCTGCCTTGATCTTTGCTTCTGTTGCTCAGAGCGCTTTTTAGTCACCTGTTCTTTAGTAGGACAAAAGACAGGAGGTAGGACACTGAAGATAATTGAGAGAATTACTATTAAAAAGTTGTTTGAAATTCCATGTTTTGAATTTTGAGTAAAATCATTCTTTTAATTAAAAAAAAAAAAAGTGGGTGAATACAAGGTTCCCAGATACTGTTTGGCCATATTAGTTGGGGAAAAAACAGTACCAAATTTTGACCATATCTACGTACTCAATTAATATCCTTTTTTTCTGTCAGCCACAAAAGCTTAGTTTAATGAAATACAAAGATCTATGAACTCTTTAGGAAATATTTAGTCTCTTCTGTTTCATATTATCTTTTCATTCTTAATACATCTGCAGCAACCAAGGTTGCAGGTAATTGCAGTCAAGGCTCTAGGTAGTAAAACGTCTTGATACTGAAAATTAGCCAGATGATGTTTTAAGGTATCCAGTACCAAATGAATGATAGTGTTTTCTCATCTAACCTCTGTGAGAAACAAAACCGTGTCCTGACCTTTTATTACTGTTTGTTTAACCTGTGAAGTAGTATTTCACTGTATTCTGAAACACACAAAGATGTAAATCATGATTGTACTATGATATGTTACAACTTCACATTATGAGGGATCATTAGTCATGGAGACTGTTAGTAATGTGTGGGCTGGCCTTTCCCAGGCAGCTAGGCTGTGTAGTCCAGGCTGAGAACTAATGATGACTGTTGTCAACTGGCTGTTTATACGAGCTTTCAGCAGACTTTTTTTGAGAGTTCAGAATTGTTCTAGTATTTAAAGTATCTGCTATTTTATATAAAAATATTCTCTAATGGCCCAAATCCTTATGGTGCCTGTGTATTGGTCTAAGCAAATTTAATTTCCTTAACATGTTCTAAAGTATCCCAATTGCATATGTAAGGAATTGGGGGAGAGAGGAGCTGTGCTTTTTCTGAATCAGGATTGATTCTTGTATTGGGGAAACCTAGAGAAACTCACTCTCATGCTCTAATGGACCTAATCTGGGCATTTGATTAGCCTGTACTCTGGCCCTTCTTAGGATGCACGTCTAGATGCAGCCAGAGAGGTCTTCCCATGTGCAGGTGTTTTTGTTGTGGGGTGGTTGTTGTTCATTTGTTTAAAAAAGACGACAAAGGCATGACTGATTTCTACTAAGAACTTTTTTTTTTCTCTCTGGAATTTAATAAACTCAAAATTTGTAGGTGCTAAGATATATGGAGTCCTTAAGGCTTGGCATCTGAACAGCTACTGCTATTTTTTTCAGTACAACAGAGTTTTCATTGTTTCTTTTCATAATAAAGATGCCAATAACAAACCAGTTATTTTATACACATTGTTCTTGGCGCTGCATATGTATTTTTTCTTCCTCCACTTTTTTTATCTTATGTTATATTTTTACATTTTTTGAGACTGTTAGATTTATGCAGTTAATCATGTCACATGTTTTTGCTGCTGAATTTCCTGAGCAGTCTTGCAGTGGCCAGTGACACAAATGCTGAGAGGGATATGTGAATGAATAGCCATAGCTTTTCCTGTTTCATTGGACATGGAAATCAAAACAAGATAGAGTAGGAAAACTGCATCTTCACTGCAGGCACATCAGCTCAGGTAGTGCCCGATGGTAGAGCTAATTCAGGTACCCCTGTTTGCAAAGTAGCAGAAATTGCATGCAATTTAGTGTCAGTGCATCAAAGTGGTTATTTGCATCACTGTGGGGGGTCTGTGCGGCCCTGTGTGCATGGATGGTACTGTCTACCCTGTGAAAGTCAGCTTGAACTCTGCTCAGTGTAGGGTTGATGAAGTCAGAGCAAGGTGCGCAGCCTGCACCTACCAACATACTCAGTTCTTGTGCTTCCCGATGTGCTTGAGAGAGGCTAGATAGTAGCAAGCAAGGGGAGTGCTGTCATGGCAAGGCATAACTTAAGGTGGGACAGTCCTTCAGGGTGGCTGAGGTGAGGCCAGGCTCCAGCCAGCTGTGTTGTCGCTACTGGGGAAAGGGGAAATGTCGTAACTTCCTTGGAATGGACACATTCCCGCATGCTGTCCTAATAATTAAGGGAAATATGTTATGATACCAGATTTTTAATATAAACTCCTTCTCATAGAAAAGCTTTTCATATTTATTGAATAGGTCTGTATTTACGAAAAATGACAGTCTTAATCTTGCAGCTTCTGTTTTTGGAAGTCCCTCTTGGCATCAGTGTAACCACACTTGCCCATCTGGCTAGCTTCCATTGCAAAGGGTAAGAAGTGCCGCTGCTTTTTCCTGAAAGGTTTAGTTCTGTTGTATTAGTTTATGCATCTTTCTGAGCTGCGCTGCTATTAGGATATACTCTTACTGAGTGTGCACCCCACTGTTATTCAGCCAAAGCTTGTAGTGCCATCTACTTGATACAGTGACAGATCCTAAATTTAGGAGCTAAAGCAGACTCTAGGCAGAGCGAGACAGAGAAAGATTGCAAGGATAAGGATCTTGGCAGATTCATTGCAGGTTTGCGTTCTGGGCTGTAAGCCTTGCATTTGATGGCTTCAAATTTGGCAGATGACATTTATAGAAGCAGTGAAAGTCAGAGTGAAGTAGTGTGACTGATGATCCAACCTGAGGCTTTGGGGGGAAGACGGCAGGACTGTTTGAAAGAGAAGTTGTATGCTGCTACTGTGATTTCTGCTCTGCACACCTCTCCTGTAAGTAATGTCATTACTTCAGCGTCACCTGGTGAAAGCAAATGAAGCTGGGCTCTTCTCAAATTCCCAGCACAGCTCTTCCCTTTAGTAGGCGTATTACGATCAGTTGATATGACTCTTCATGCCAGTTGGCTGTCATGTGAGCAAAAGTTGCTCTCAGCAAAGTTAACTTAAGTGTAATTTATTTGAATCATCCTAGTCTTATGTGACTTTAAAAAAAAAAAAAAATCAAAAAAACCCTACAAAAACTTCCCAAATATTTCTTTTCTGCACAAAGGGTATTTTTTCCATCTTAAGTCACAGTAATTTCTAACAGCTGGTAGTAGTTACAAATCTAGTGGTATCATTCCACCCTTGGGTGATAGCTGATGCTGAATGCTGCTAGGACACTGCAACAAAGCAGTCTCATGACATTTCCCAAATAGCCAGCCAGACAAGTGGTGCTCTGCTTTTTTCACAAACCGGTTAGTAGCTCTGTTTTTTCAAAGGTGCTTAAAGCCTGCTGATTAGAGTAGGAGTTACGGCTGGTCTGTACTTGTTTAATTTGAAGCATAAGAAATCTATCTGTCCTATAGAGCATTTAAGTAGTATCTTGGTTAATTTTGTATATATTAAATTGCTGGATACTTAAAACAGGAAACTTCTGTGTCTAAAAACATTGAGTTAAACTGTTATTTTTCCTTACTTGGAGACCCTTGGAAGAATCTTGTGTTATAAACCATAATTTGGGGCACAATCTCAAAGATCCTGAGTCATATTTTTCTGAGTACTACATCACTGTAGTATTTGAATATTTTTCTGATACACGAAAGGAAAGGGTGTACAGACTTTCCTTCTTTTCCATTTGTAACTGATTTGTTTATAAGGAGAGTGTCACTCAGAAAAGCTGAGTGAAATCTGACCAATGCATTAAAACAGCTGACCTACTGTGAGACTGCAGGAACTGATCGAGTGAATTTTGCCCCTTGATTTGGTAGGGGTTGGTACAGCGTTGCTCCTCAAGTCATGCGGAAAATCCAAGCTCAAGCTGGGCTGTCTCTGTTTCTGGATACACTCCCTCTTGCACTCAAGAAGCTTGCATGTTCAAAATTCAGGAAAAAATTCACAACATATTGCGTCAAGCTTTGATTTGGCCTATGTAGTGCTTTAGTGTTTTTCAGTCAGATGTGTTTTTCTCACTGGCAGACAGACACTGGCAGTGGGAAGCAGCAATTCTTGCAAGACATCAAGAAACCAGGACCTGCTGGGGACCGTCTTTCTCTTCTCCTAGGGCTCTGTGTCAGGAGCTGAGCGGGAGGATCTGCGTCTCAGTGGGTTTCTTATGCTCCCATCTGGCTGGAATGGACCTTCAGCTGCCTAAAGGAGATCTGAAGAACTTCAGAGTGGGATATTACATGAGTAGTTCTTTTCTTCTTTTTGCTTGGATATTAAGGTTTTTCAGACCTAGTCCTTCATTACAAAGGGGCAGGATGGACGGGGGGGTTGTAAGACATCTGTTGTACTTGCCGCAGCCTGGAAATGAAGATTTGGGAAATGCTTTCTTTGCTTCTGGGACAGTAGGTGGAGCTGTTTATTACACACTTGAAACCTGCTTCTTTAAAAATGAGAAATTAAAAAATGTGGTTGAGAAACAGTTTTCATTTGCACTGGTGGAGTGCCATGTCCTAGCATCCCTAAGATGTATTAGAAAGAAGATGTGAGTAAACTGGTTTTGTGAAAATACTGCAATTTCTTGGATGCTGCTTTATCTGTCCAGCCTTTATTGTGGCATTCATATATTTTCCATACTGCTGAAATGGAGGAGTTCTGTCCTGCTGTGCTGCATATGATTCTCCTGGTTTTCTGCCTTCATTTTGTAAGATTACACAGACGTTTGCAATTAAATTTTCTATATTTCTAATATGATTCATTTTTTTATCATAGAAGAATTTTATATTGGTTATGTCACAGTGGTAGTGGTTGTTAATTTACCTTTTACTTTTTTTTTTGCTTTACCATTAAAAATGAATTTTTAAGCAGAGTACTTTTGTAAACCAACATCCTTAGTACCTCCATTTTGCACAAGCGATGGAAGATGGTATTTCCTGCACAGAACAAATTACAAGAAGTAACAACAAAACTACCTTTAGGTTGGCTTGCCAAGTGTTCCTTGGCGTACAGGGGCTCAGTTTGATGGACATGAGACAAAGGAGCTTAGGCTCAGGAAAGACAGACCTGTTTGTGTTCTAACCTTGCTTTTCAGTTCTTTGAATGAAGATCAGGTAAATCCAGGGAGACAATCCTGTTACGGAGGGTGGTCTGAGTGTTTTCATTGAGAACTCGCATCATGTGCATCATTGGCTCCTTCCCTGTTTGATGAGCTGTTGCATGCACTGTAGCCCCGTTGGAGGTTTTGTAGTAGACCTTTCTCAATCCCCTGTGGTGGCGAAATCTCCTATAGCTTTACAGTAAATATGTCCAAAATGTAACGGATTAGCTTAATGGAACCTGATATTGTAACTAAATTTACATTGACTACTTTGACAATTAAATTAAACATTTATGTTGCCTACTTGCAAGCTCAAAAAACAGAGTAAATGCTACTGAATTAAGTCATAGCATACTTAGTAGTAATATATATTCTTGTTGTTTTCTTTTGCTAATGAAAGCCAATAAAATGTTAATTGTAGTATCTTTTGCCAATATGTGCTTAATGATAACCTTTGATATAAATTAACTTCTTTCATGTAACAGCCTTCTTTCCAGTGTTGGCAGGTGAGAAAATTCATAAAGTAAGCATATAATTTAATTTTCTGCAGCGGGTAATGTAGCAGAACATTATGGTACACAATCAAGAGCACAAGCAAAGTATTACTTTCAGTCTTTATTTTCTTGGTGTTGTACAGGACCACAGTTAATAAGGTTTATTGGTGAAATAATCAGGTTTACAGGAGAAATAATAAACAATAAACAGCAGTGCATCATTTGCAGAACCCCTGGGTTCTTGCTTAGTTAATTGTATACTCAGTAAAACTGTTCTTGGAAACCAGAGGGATCTGCTCTTACAGTATTGCATAACTACAGGCTGAAGTCAAGAATCTGAAGCTTAAAAAAAAAAAAAATAGCAGCAGCAGCTCAGCATCTCATTTTAAACAATCTGAAATTGCCTAATAACTTCTAAAGTGAATTACCCAGTAATGACAAAATAGCAGTACTTCGTTCATTATTGCTATTATTCATCTTATCAGCAGCTCTGGAAGACTTCAAGATGTTCTGTGAATACAGGGTCATATTTTATTCCAGTCATTTGAAAGCTCCTCTGTAGGTGATGGTGCCCTCCTGTAAGTCAGTGATAGTAGATTGCTTATTTCTGAAATACTTTTGGCATTTTATTGGAATGGGATTATTTTCATATAAGAAGAATTTCCTGCAGGCATATCCCCTTTGCTTTTGACAATCTGAGCCAAACATTTGGCCACAGCTTCAGTAGTTTATACTATTATGAGGAAGAAAAAATCAAGCTGCTTTGTGGAGAAAGCTTTGGAAGACGTGGTTAGAACCAAACCAATTCAGTCATGTTTGCTGAATTTGCAGAAAAGCTGAAATGATGCTTTGGAGGTGTAAACGATCCCATTTGTATCAATTCAGATGACAATAAGGATACTGTTAGTGTTAACTGGTTTTTTGGTCATCAAAATGTGCAGGGAAGGAGAGGAAGTAGCCTATTACTAGGATTTGAAATGAAAGTGAAGTTTCCTTGTGGAATGTCTAGCCATTCAATTTTTATCACGTCCTTTTTGGTTTTCTATAACATGAGTGGCAGAACTTGCCAGTGAATTATGACAGCTAAAGCGCCCCATAAAGATGGGGGAAGAGTAATTAATAAAAACAAATAAAATTTTGTGCAGAGATGTCAGGAGGAGGAAGCTTTCTGGAGAGTCTTTGAGTGTGCTATCTAAATAGGAAGATGGAAAAGGGAGCACTCCAGGAAGATAGACAGTTAATAACTGCAAAATAATTTTTTTTGCATTGGCTTTTCTTTGGGGGGGTGGAGGGGTGAGAAAAGGGAGTGGGGTGGTGTTGGGCAGAGTTCAGGTGAGTTTTCACATCAGTCTGCCACTGTGTGAGGGCCTGCCTTAATTGGAAATGTCAAGAGTAAGTTTTAGAATAAATCAGTAAAAAGAAGAGAAATTAATTGCCAGGACCAGATGGCAATTTCTCACAGGTTCCACAGGAATTCGAAGATTAAATCATTGAACTGTGATTTGAAAACTGTCTCCTAAAATGTTCTTGGTACCTGGAAAATGGACAGATTTGATATGCGATGCTGATTTCTGATAGGAGATGCAGGAACGAGGATACTGCAGACCAGGAAGGCTGACTTCTATACTGAATGAATGACAAAATTGATGAACAAAATAGTCATACTCCCACCGGTAGGACTGGGGAGGAATCAGTATGATTTTGGACAGCAAAGTCACTCCTTGCAAATCAAGTAGAGGGCCTCGAAGGAGCCAAGAAGCATGTGAATTAGGGTGATCAAGTTGCAGTCCTACACTTGGATTTAAAAGGCTTTCAGGGAGTTCATGCAGTGGAGGCTCTTGAGAAAATGAAGCTGTTGAGCAATAAGAGGGAATGTATTTCATGAATTAATTACTGATTTTAAAAAAAATGGGACAGGGAGGAAAAATAGGACTAAATGATCACTTTCCTTAGTATGAGGATGTTAGTGGATTTCCTTTAAAATGGTGTTATTACTATTCTGGGAAAAAGACTAAATAGTGAAATTAAGTTTGAGTGAGGAAAAACTGTAAAGAGACTTCTGGTCCTTAGTGACAAGGCAGAAAAGCAGCATGTGAGAAGTTGGGGTTTTTTATACGCACGTGTGTATACATCTATACAAACACACCAATATTAACATGTAATATATGTAATATATACCCTTAAATACACATAAGCAGCAGTGGGATCTGATGAGAAAGGAGATCATCTCATCCCTTCTTTCTGCAAAATAAATTCAGGTGGTGGTAATCAAAATACAAGTAGAACGTGTAAGAATTAGTGTGAAAGGAATAAAGAATAGCAAGTTTAGTAAGTTCATAGTATGCCAGCAGCTTGAATTCCGTTGGCAGTTCTGGTCTTACAAGACTGATAGAATTGAAAAGGCACAAAGAAGGGCAGTGAGTAAGGGCAGAGATGTGGAGCAGCTTTTGATAGAGAGATTGGGAGCAGCACTTCTCAAACTGTTGGTTGTGCCCTGAAAAGGGGTTGTGGGACAGTTTGGAGGGGTTGTGATGTTTCAGGCTGGCCCGGGACCGGCAAGCAGCCTTCCTGCTGCCAGCAGTAAAGAGGGTTCTGCGTGGCTGGGGGTGAAGATGCTGCCCTCCTTTTCCACAGTGTCTGAAAACTCTCAAGTAGGAAAAGACAACCATCACACCTGTTTGGATATCAAATGCTTGGAAATGTCCTGAGCAGAAGAGATGGATCTGTGACATCAGTCAGAAATTTTCCAAACACCGTATTGAAATACTTGTCCAGCAGTGCAAATTAAGCTAGCTGAGTTGCAAATGTCCTGATCTTTGCGTTTGGTTTGAACTGTCATTTTCAGAAATACCTATAAATCATTTGACCTATTTGGTATAGTCATGTGAATTCTGTCTCACAGGAATTTCAGGATTTTACATTGTAATTTGGCAAACATAGTGCTGTAAGCAATGTGCACCAATAAGCCCTGCCTTAATATTACTCCATTGTTTCTATGCTGAATTCATAACTGCTAACTCATGCCTAATGATGCTAATGTCCCAGCAGCTCATGCTTAGGCAAGGGCTGGTTGATTATGTTAACCTCCATTTAAGCATGAAAAAGATTTTTCTCACTCTCCATCATTTGGACATCTAATTAAACCTGAAGCTAATGAAACTGTTCTGGTTTATGCTGCTTGGAAAAGCTTTTCCCATCATGTCTTATCTTGATAATTAACTCATTATTTAGTTGCTACACCTTTGCTACACCTTTACTACACCTCTTTACTAGTGCTAAACAGGCTTGGCTGTTACACCAAGGCTTTTAGGGCATGCATTCTGTGTTACCAAAGGAAGTAACTGTTCAAACTCCTGCTCTCATGAAATACCTCCATACCTCTTCCTGCTCTTCTCTTTACACTTTAGCTCCAGAATAAATGGTAACCCTGCTCAATTACAACTTAGAAACCAAGTAGTATCTCTTACTGCTTTACCTTTTTCCCTTCTACCTGTGAAGCAAGCGTCACATACCACTGTCAGACTTTCCTATTGCTCCTGACCACTGGGTTGGGCACTTGTGATTCCAGCCTGGCCTTTTACTACACCATTAGCAAGATTGTTCTGATTGCACACAACATTTGAGTGGTTTTATTAAATAAATTAATTTGTTTCATAGCCTACATATATTTCAGTGCAGACTGGGCGGGCTGGAGCAGCAGTCTTACTGATGCCACCAAGGCCCCTCTGACTGCCTTCACTGCTCCAGAACATCATCTAGGGTCTGCACTTGCTGCTGCTGGGATGTAATTCAGCTTTGCTGACATCACTAAGCGAGGTGAACCTACTTTGCTATGCCAACGAAAACATAACATAGTCGTTTTGAAGTGTAGTCTGAAATGATCTGCCATATGCATAGGTGCATTTACCTTGTTTGCTTACGTCTAGAATTTTATTCCGTATATCTTTGCCAGACTGCTTATAAGTTGTCTGAAGTTGCATGCAACTTTTATCCCCTTCATTGTAGTTTAAAAAAAAAAAAATAGTGCACATCTATGTGATAAGTGATTTAATCGATATTGGTGAAATAGCATGAAAAGCATCTGTGATAAGTGCCATACAGATGTGAGATATTTGTTTTCTTTGGCATGGTGGTGAGCTTTGCTTGTCCTTTTTTTCTTTTTTCATTTGTAGTCCCAGTAGTGTACACTGCAGCTGGATGGCCATTTGGAAATGCTTTTTTGTCCCTTAATGTTGGGAAGTAATGTTTCCATCAAGGCTATTACTGAATTTTTTTTTTTTTCCATCAAGGCTGAGGTTGGGATGATTCAAATTGAGGTAGGTGTTGCCCAAAGTTAGTGACTTCCATTTTTTGAATGGTCTTTACTACTAGTAGAAAAGCTAAGTTGCGCTCAAACCATTTTGCTTCCAAAGCTATGTGCCTTATGTCTGTGTTGTTGTAGTTTGAGATGATTGTCTTCTCTTTCCACTCCTTAACATTTAGAGGGAGCTTGGCGCACTGAACATTAAAATCATCTTTTGATACAATAATCTTACAGACCTTTTTTTTTTTTTCCAAAGAAGAAATGTTTTTTTGCTTTTAGTTAATTTTAAGAAAAGCAACAAACATACCTACCAGCCTTAAGACACTTGTACATGTTTTGGTAGGGAGAAGGCAATCCATCATAGAAAATGTGTTAATGAAAACAGTATACGTTAAGCAGAGATACATTTTAGTATAAGCTTTTGTGTCTCAGGCTCAGCCTCACCTGAAAGATTTTTGGATCCAGCTGGAGCTTTTCACTGACTTCAACAAGGTTTTGCAAAGATGCAAAATTCTTCTTACTGTGCACCTGCTTGAAAAATTGGGCCCCAGTTTGTGATTCATGTTGTTTTTACATTTGGGAAGGTAATTTCAGCCATTCCTGAAGGCTATTAAAGCATTTGTATCCTGCTGCTTTATTCAAATGTTGATAGCTATTTTGGCTTACTAAAGATTGAAAGGGTTCGTGACTGGATCACAAATAGGAGTTTACAGAAGTAGAAAATGATTTATTTAGTGCTACACAGAGCCACAAAATGAAGCTTCAGTAGTTTAAGTTTTTAAAAAATAGTTTCGATGGCAATATTTTTTCCTATAGAAGCTTAAGTGTGCATGGGAAAAGTTCATCTTTGATTTTTGAGGGACATAAAATTTTCTTAGGTGTGCCTGAGTAATTTGGACAGAAGACCGTGTGATGAGATTGTTCATGGTTTAGAAGATAATCTTGCCGTCATTTCCAGCAAAACATTTTGATGTCATGGAATTCAACTGATTTTCTACAGGCTGCAGTGTTTCATGTGTATTTTTGTTGTTTTGAAGAGTATTTGAATGCTGTTGTTTTATTAATGTAGTAAAAACATGGTTTTAGCTATTTTATTATGTTAGCTATTAATAAAATAAGAAACTATAATAGATTTGGAATCATCTTCCTTACATGTAAATTAGAGTATGTTTTCAAATTTTTAATGCCATTATCTCTAGCAACAAAGAACAAATTATGAGGCAGCCATTATGTATATCTCAGCACTTCTCACTTGTAGGTGTGATGGTGTCTTACAAAGGAGTTGGGTAAATGTTGTCATCTCTATTTAGCAAATGAAGAACGAAACCAGTGCTATGGAGGATTGTATTATTAATGACATGCAGAATTTCATTCCAATTTCGATAAATCCATTAGTGTTTGTTAAAATATTTAAAAAACAGGAGGCATAACACTTATACTTTATATCAAATTCCAGGTACCAGAGTAAGTTTCTAGTCTTGACTCATTTTGCTATTTGCTCTGCCTAACTCCATAGGATTAATTTCTTTTGATTTCCAAAGGCTTCTGAAAAAAATCCCATTAAAAAAGATGCAGAAAAGGTCATGATGTTATCAGGAGGTTAGAAATAAAGAGTTGTTACAGATTAGAAACTGAAATTAAGCTGAAATGAAAGAGTAGGAACAAACGGTGAAATTTCAGCTTTGGCTAGAGGCATGTGGGGCTTTATATTGAAGGACTTCTTTAGCTTATTAAACGATGATTTGGAAATGAATGGCAAGATGTTCAGAAGCAACAGAAGGCTTTAGATTAGGTGAAGTCAAAGGTATCTGCATGGATGTAGGTAAAGGTTTTATTTCAAGCTGTGATTGGATTGGGATTTTTTTTTTCCCTTCTTTTTGCCCCTTTGACAAATGCTGAGCAATGCCACCTGGACAGAGGAACCTAGCTGGGTGTGCTGTACTGAGTTTGAAAACTTCCAGGAAATAGTCAAGTGGGAAGAAGCCTGAGCAAAAACTGTACCCGTGGAAAGTAAGTACTGGAGGATGCAAGAATTATGATGGAAGATAACACTGATGGTCTTGTAATTCCAGTATGCAAAGTGAAGGTGCCTTCTTGCCTAAAATAGTCATTGCTTCTGATCAGAAAAGGCACTAATAGATAATTATGAGAGCTTTCATTAGCAGCAGAAATGTGAGAGTGAAAGAGTTTGCCTTACAGAAGAGATGAGAGGATACAATAAAAGTACAGAAGGTATTACATGGTGTAGAATTAAGTGTTTTTACAGTTCCTTTTGATACCAAATGTACCATCATCAAATTCACACTAAATAAATCCAATTATTTTTGCAAGATTAGGCTAAGGAATTTGTTTTTCAAATAACACCGAGGTTCAAACTTAACAGGATTTTCAAAAGACAAGCAATAAAATTCCATGTTACAACTCCTCAATACAATAGCAACTTCCACTCTTCAAAGAATAAGACTATTTCTACACACAGGAGCAGGGAGGGAAGCTTGAAATAAATGGGTTTTGTTCCAGTAACTCCTGCCCATCTGGTCAGATATCTAACCCAAGTGTTATATGGACCATAGTTCATCTTGGAATTTACTTTCCAAGGCTGAAGTGCATCACTTCACAACTGTTAGTCACCAAACTGAAATATGGAGGGGAAAAAAAAAAGGGGGGAGGGGGGGGAAGTAGTATGAAGAATAGGCAGGGGAGGCACCGTGATCAGAGGGAGGGAGAATGAAGGTATGTGTAAGCTTCAGAGTCTGCTATAGACAGCCCAGGATGCAGCCTTGACAAACTATTGTAATGCTGATAGCTGGTTTTGATTACATGCATTTTAAAAGAATAAGATGGGTGAAATTTAATTCTGAGACTGGGGTTTTTAAATGAAGGCTGAATGAAGAAGCTGTTGAGACAATTTGTTAGCTGTTTAAACAGTTCACGAAAAATAAGTTAGAAAAAATCAGTTTTAAGAAGTTTAAAAGTCTCTCAAGCACGATCCTAATTCTGAGAGCGATTTAGACAACCAGACGAAGGGAGACAATGGTAACGTTACTGAATAACAGCAGCAAGAGCACAATGTACAGTAAGTAGTCGGTACGTTGCTTGCTTTAGATGAATGGGTTTGGGTTGGTATGGAAAAGGTACAGTTTATCACAGAAGTATATTGATTTTTTTTTTAATATACAATAAATTGCTATGCTAGAGGATCTGACACCTTTGCAATATGGTGATGAATTCTTTGGTCTCTGGCAGACAATTAAAAATACCAAATGCTCTAGAGTCAATAAAAAGCAATGCACTGATACTCAGAAGACTGATGGAAAGCCTAAGGGAGGCAGATCATTTTTAATTAACTCAGCTTGAGCATTTTGCTGGAAAAGATCATTGGAAATCTAAAAAAAGATTAAATTAACAGTTTTGAGGAGTCCAAAATTAATTTCTGTTCTTAACAAAAAAAAAGCAGCAAGCCAGACTTTTTCTGCTACTTAATGATGTGAAATGTGAGATAATTGTTGGAAATCAGGTTTAAAGCTCATAGGGGTGAAAAATGTAACACAGGCAGGATGTGTTGAGCAATATTTGAGTAAATGAGCATTTTGCAATGGTGAACTTTATTTCCAGAGGGCAATACTGTAATGACACCTTCATGGTTCCTTTTCTTTTGGCAGCACCTGGAAACGTGAAATGAAATGGGAATTGTTGCTGTGTAGTTTGGCCTAATATAAGTAAACGTTACTGGGCACACATCTCCGAAGTGATATTGATGCTCTCACAAATGCATCAGTTGCCATGACTTCCTTTCTGGATGCGGCAGCACAAAGCCCCACATGAGAGCAGTTGTGTGTGTAGTCATTGCTTGCATCCATTATGGGATGGATTGCTGCATTAGCAGAAGGTAGCAAAACAGGAGGAGGAAAAAAAGGGAAGAGGAGTAATAGCAAGTAACCATAATATGGAGGAATAACAATTAAAGCAGCATCTCCCTTTGACTTCCACTTGCTCTTGTGAGTGGAGAGACCGCAGGAGGCTGCATGCCTCAGCCTTTAGGAACGCACAGCGTCGACTTGATGTTTCAGAAGAATATTTTTGAGACCACTAATGAATCACTGTGAAATTTACCTCACATCAGATCTAGTGGAAGGACTGTTCTGAGTGACAATTCAACATGCTGCCCCTGCCTGTCCTTGCTGAAGCTGTGTGCTGTCATGAAGATCTGGAATGCAAAGTAATAGGGGAGTCAAAGGTTATTTGGTCAAATATCTGGTTCTTAAAAGCAGATTTGAACCTTTGCTGTGATTTGGTCCTGTTGCTGCAACAAAGAATGAAGCTTGCTTTTGTACTGGTTTAGTTAGGGGTTTTTGGGGGGGGAGAGGGACAAGAGTGTTTGTTTCTTTTAGCACTGTTACAGCATACATACTGTTAGCTGATGACCTGCAAACGTGCAGAGCAATGAAGGAAAGTAAAAGTAACTGCAAGGCAGTTAATGAAGTAGAAATATTGGAGCTCTGGGAAGAGTATCCTGGGTAAAATGTTGAATCCTAAATAGTATATGATAATAGGAACACATGTCCAAGCTGGAGAAAGATATCCCCCTGTGCTAGAGAGTAGGTTTTTTCACTGACTTGAAAGAAACTTGTATAGCTTGAACTTCTGAATTACATAATTACCCTGAAAGGAACACTTTCAATGGCTTGATAGAATAGTACATACCAGGATAATGCCAGAGGCATCTTAGGAGTACCCAGCCTGCTAATTAACATAAACATCATTACTCTTACCTCCTTTCAATTCTTCAAAGTAGCAGATTCTGTTGTGCCTGCCATATCTAATGTACTGTGTAATATTAAGGTACCGGAGTAGGTGAATCTCTTGCTGACACCTAATGTCACCTGCTTTCACACTGACGTCGTGTGGGATATACTTGAATTATGTTCTTATTTCAGTCAAGGGCAAAGCCCTTATCAATCTTAGATGTAAGAATCAAGGCCCTAATTAAATTTAGATGATGTGGGTTTGTTTTTATTGAATTATTTTTTTTTAGTAGAGTAAACCAGGAAGTCAAAATCTGAGTCACTTGTGCTCTGTTGAACAGATCATGAGGCTTAGATAAAATACTTGCATGCTCTCAGGGGTTTGGTTGGGATTTTGGTTATTATAATTGGATACACACAAATGTAACAGGCATATAATGCATATTTTAAAATGTTTATCCCATTTACGAAGCTTACTGTTTTTCTTACTGCATGTGTATTTCTTTCATCTTTTACAAACTTCTCTTTATGTTCTTCTGATTAAATAATAAATCTGGGGATTTCTACCCTGTTAAAAATAAATATTTTATGTTAAGGATTTTTAAGAAGTTGAAGTCGTTGAAGACTTTTGAAAAGATTCTGAAGAAACTTCTCAGCTACACACAGTAGAGACAGTTTAAAGAAAAGCATTTACTTCCACGCAGCATTTTCTTTTAGTTGGATATTTGTAGTATGCCTTTAAGATAGAAAAAAGTGCAAATATTCTGGGTAAAATATAGTGTGTTGAATATAACCCATTTTAATGGGGTGTGACAAAAGCTGATATTTTACTGATTAACAATACAGGGTAAAAAACTCTACTTGATCTATGTTTTTTGGATCTCTCACATTTGAGGTATGCAGAGTGAGAGACAAAGAAATTTAAGGGACCTGATTTTCAAGAAGTGTTAAGCCATTGCTAAAAAACAAGCTCCTTTAAAGCACCTGTCATTCTACATACCACAACTAAGGAGCCGAAAATCTGATCTTAATTATCCAGTTTAAGTTATATGCAGTGCATATAAAGGTATGATTTGATATTCGTGTATATCTGTACACCTATAAGTATTCATCTTGACACATAGATATGGTAATGAGTAAATAACAAGGATTTGAATAAGAATTGGTTATTTTAATGTTAAGGAAGAAAATAACATTCCAGTAAGAGTCGAGCATTTGTATTTTATTTGGTGAGCTTTTTCTTTCAGACCTACTCAGACTGAAAACATTCAATGTAATTTTTAAAAACTCATAGTGAACAGAGAGTGCAGGTGACCAAACCTAATGATGATTCTGGGGGTTTTTTTGTTGCTTTGCTTGCTTGTGGTCTGGGGTTTTGCTGGACACTGTACAACCAACAAATCTCTGAAAGTGCTGCTTGCTTTTACAGTATCTATATAATTATTTCTTTATTGAATGCTATTTGAGCTTAGTCTATTTATTTTCTAGCTGCTGGGTGTAACTGATGGTGATCTGTCCCATGTGAGCCTTCAGATTCATGCGGGAACGGTAGTGGTGAGATCAACAAGTCGTCCCATTCTTTTCTTTTGAAGTGTCCCTGCCTTAACCTGAGACAGCAGTTTGCGTGCTGTCTGTTTACAACAGAGTTTGCGTGCTGTCTGTTGGGTGCTCCAAGGCACTCAGCCACTCTAGGATACAGCTGCATCTACCTCATCCTTCCTGGAGTTGTATTCAGCTTTTGTTTATTGTCATGAACGTAGGTTTTCTCAGGACAGGACAGGGCAAGGCACCTTTTGACAATGGCAATAACATGGTGACGTCTGACAGATGCAAAGCCAAAATGGATATGTAAGTCTACTGAAGTTGGAGCTTTTCCTTTTCTTAGCATCTGTGGCAAATGCATGATGCAGATCACCAGTCTGTTTGTTGTGCTGTTCAGCCAAGCTACTCTAGGTGAAGGACCATGGTTTACCTCACAGCTTGGACCTCTGTAATTATTTCTGTGACATCTCTTATATGCTTAAAAACTTTCCTCCAGCCATGCATCCTTCCCCCCCCCCCCCCCCCCCCCCCCCTGCATAATGTCTCACTGCTTGCAGTGATCAAAAATCTCTTTAACTCAGGGATCTGGCTTACTTTTCACCTAGCTGGCTTGGGTTCTGATCGTAAGGGAACACAGCACCACAGTGCTTAACATGAACAAGTCAGCCAACTGGTTTTCTGGGTTCTCAGGGGTAGTTTCACAAGCAGTGCCTAATTTCCTATATGTCTGGTCACATTGCCCTGAATCGTCATGGTTTATGTCTACGTGCAAGACAGATGCTGTAGTGGCTGTAATCTAACTGTATCCTAACTAAGGGCTTGACAAAACTGTGCTTCAATCAGCTGCTTCCCTGTTACACAGCACCATGTGAAACAAAGCTCCCTGCAGCCTCAGATCTTCTGGTCTCTCTGGCCTTTGGTTTGTGTAATTGTAGTAGAAGTACCAGGTTGTTTAGACTCAAGTTCATGTTTCGAGGGCAAGTTAGACTCATTTCTCGTTTTCAGCAACTTAATGATTAGAGTCAGAATTTCTGGTGATTCTGGGTGTGAAAACTTCTGGAGAGATTTTACTGCTTATTAGAGGAAGAGGAGCTCCAGATATGCCCATAGTTAACCATTTTTTATTCCTTAATTCCTCTTGACTTCATACCTCCATTACAAATCTAGCATTGGTCCCTTATTCTAACTCCAGTAAGTTCAGCAGTGTATCTGTGAGTTTGCCATCCAAATTCTCCTCCAGAACTAGTAAGATCAGGATGAACCGATGAAAACCAGGCATCAAATACACATTCTTCTCTCTTGGGCATCTTTATGCATCATATTTTGAGAGTTCTGATGCCCTGTTGTTAGGCAAGCTAGTATGTTGCTTCTGAGCTGCTAATTTTTTTTGTACATGACTATACATACATGTGCATGAACGTGCCATAAAGCTATTGCATTTCCTTTCTGCTTTTAGTAATGCTGAATCTAGAGAGACCAATCCACGTGGCCTCTGAATTTCTGTAAAGCCTTTCTAGCAGATATCCTTGATCTCTCTCAGCAGATAAATAACAACGAGGAACATGAATAATGATCTTTATTTTTGAAGGCCTTCTGTGGCCCTTGTGGAGATTTTCAGTTGGCAGAAGATACATTCTCCATCATTGATGAAATGGAAGAGGAAAAGAGGAGACCTCTGAAAAAAAATCTGCAGAAGGGTGGGAGATGAGAGAGCACAAAGCTTGGTAGAGTAACTACTTTGGTGGTGTAACTCCTTCACATAAGTTCAGATGCTGGAGTTGATGACGTGATAAACACGATGCCTGGTCTTTGTAACTTCCCATGCTGGAACACAAATCTTGAGGTCTGAGCTGGTATTTCTGCAAAGTTAGAGAGAGATTCAGCTTTTTAAGTGAGCTGGGAAGTTTAACTGTATGTGTAGAGTGGTTTAAGTACTTTTTGGATACAGACTGTGTGGTGGCACTGTTCAGAAAATGAACTGAACCACAATCAAGGGAATCTTTGTGACATCAGTATTTCCTGTAAGGGGGGGGAGTATTTCAGATGAAATAACCTTCTCCATCATTGGATGTGTGTTTTACAGCCTGTGTGTGCTTTGCCCATATAGCTGAAAGAGAAATACTTTGCTTTAATTGCTTGCTAATTTCAAATAATGTTTTTTATAAATCAACAGCTCTTCTCAAGGCTGCCTCTGGTTTTTTTTTTTTGAAGTAAACCTTTGCTGTGATTTATAAACTATTGATTGTACCCTGAGCTTTTGTTTTCTCTGCTTTTGTAGTTACAGAGATATAACCAATACTGAATTCCTCTAAAGCTTTTCCCTTTTTTGCTCAAGGAGAGAGTACTTGATTTTAAGTATCTGTGCATTCCAGTTTGTGTTTTTAGAGCTCTCACAAATAATATATATGATTGGCCTTTTGCTTTAGGCAAGAATCTGTGCAATTGTTTTTCTCAGTAAAAATAATTGGCTGTCAATCAAGATACTTAGGGGATTTTTGTGTTTTGCTGTAAGTGCTAAAATACATTCTTTTTTATGTCTGACTTACACAAACTTCAGTAGTAACTGAAATTTGTACCCTTAGCCTAGAATGGTGGTTTGAAAGATGCCTAGAAGCATAGTACAGAATTGGGTAAAAAATTGTATAGCCCAGTACATGAAGAAAAACATCATCTTGCTATCTCAGTGTTTGCCTCTATTTTTCTTGCTCTTGAATATAAGTGCTGATTTGCCAACAACAAACTCTTGATTGCATGCTTCTTTCACCCCTGCTTGTGGGGATAACTACTTGAGTTCTGGTTCTTGTGGTTTATCTTTGACCCTCGGTGTCACATTTTCTGAATTTACCTTAACTTGCACCTTTTCTAGGGTCTCTGTGCTATAGCCAGAAAATACATAGAAGTGTAAAAGCTGTGAAAAGTGTGGCATTCTATAGAAGTGAACAAACCCCCCCCCCCCAAAATATCAATTGTGGTTGCTTTGCTTCCTGTGGAAAGGAAAGGAATGGGAAGAAAATTGAAAGTGTTAATAGGGCTGGGGGTAAGAATATTTACTCCATTCTGATGCTGTAAGAGAGCATCAAGACAGCATCCTTCTATGCATCCAGCTTGGAACCGAAGTGCAAGTGCCTGTACTCCCAACAACTTTCTTGTTTGTTTGTGGCACCCATGTCACGGAAGGAATCTGTATTGTGTCATTAGGTGTTGCACTACCTGCCACAGCCATCATTTTTTAATAAAAGAAATTTCCTTTCTCCCCCTTTATCTAATACAAGATTGTACAGGAAAACATGCTTTGCTAAGCTTTGCCCTCCTGCACCCAAATCACACTGTTGAAACAGGCAGACAGATTTCAAGTGGAAAGCATCTCCACAGTTAGGAAATATTTATGGAAAACATAGTTACACCTTTTCCCTTTTGTAAGCAGTAAAATCTTGGTTAAATACTTAGGCATTTTAGGACAGTTTTGAAGGAGATCTCTACTTGCATTTCGCTTCCCCTCTAAGCCTGAAATTTGTCACTCTTTAGTCTTTTCACATATTTGCAACTAAATGTATAAAACTAAACCGAGCAATTAATTTATTAAAAAGAAATATTTATTTTTTTCAGCACTAGAATTTTTAGTCATTAAATTAATACAAATTATATTGTTACAGTTCCTATTGGAGGAGCTTCCTCCACTTGAAGTTTGATTAAATGCATTTCATTATTTGTTATAAATCAACAGATATTTCAGTTACAGAGATACTCCTGTATCCCTGTTTTGTAGTCCTGCATTTATGGAGATGCCAATGCTTTTGTATTCTTGTCATTTTGAAAGATTAGTGTTTAATATTGTCTCCTTTTTTTTTTTTTCTTTTTCCCTTGAGAATAGGTTTTGGGGCTTGAGAATAAGTTGTTACTTTTAAACCAGCAATTCTCCTTTCGATGTATTTAACATTGTAAATCATTGACAGTTACACATCAGAAGCAGATTTGATCTGTAATTCAGATGATGGTACATCACTGCAACTCTACAGAGAGGAGTTTAGGAAAGGAGTATCTGCTGGCAGTCCTCTGCAGTGCCTGCAGACTGTCTGTCCAGCAGCTGAGCCCGGAAGGTAAATCCAAGCTACATTTACCTCTGACGAAAGAAGCTTGGTAGAGCTTTGGTTTCATTTGGAACCATGGTGAGGGAAGGAGGATTTGACTGAAGCACAGAATCTGCAAGGCAGCAGAAAAATCTGAGAAAATCCTCTTTCTTTTTTTTTTTTTTCCTTTTCCCTGAGAGAATCCCTAGGTTACTCTGTACCCATTTTCTCCTACTGATTAAAAGCTGGCAGTCTGACCATCTTGTGGTGGCATTTCAGGCTGTAGCCATAAAAGGTGTAGCTTTTGGCTCCTTGTTCTGTTACCCCGTCCATCTTACTGTACCACAGCGATGATGGAATTTGTGGAGTGACACCAGTGTGAAACAATACAATGTGATGGAGAATTAGATCAGTTACGTTCAAAGGTATTTCAAACTGGTGCAAATTTGGATCCTATTGGCAGTGTTTTATAAAGCTAAATTTTAAGTATACCAACCCAAAATATGCCTTGAAATGAAGTGGGCGTATGATACATTGAATTTCTAATGCTATTTCAAGGGAAAATTTTTCATGCATAAGCCTTGCGCCCCATTGTATCCTTTTAAAAGAGAAAGAATTTCTAATCAGAAACTTCTTCTTGCTTCTTATGTATCTTTATAAAACAGTGTTGTGCATGTCTGTTAACTGTCAGCAAAATAAATATGGAAACGTATAAAACTTCACTGCATGTGAGCCATGGCTATGTATGTATGGTGTATGTATGTTGCAGGTGTCAGAATGGTTTTCCAAACTCAGTAGACAAGGCTGTTATGGACCTGTCAATGAAAAATTACCTACTCCAGGTACCTGTGTTGAGAGAGACTCCTCTAGCTGTCTATGACTGCATTTATGTTAGTGTTTCAGTTCAGAGCAGTAGTACAGTTTTGGAGCAAACCTGCTCACTCTCATTTATCACACCATGGTTTACATCACAGGTTGGTTTTGGTGTGCACAACCTAGATTCCTTCTGGAAGAAACTAAGCCAAAGTTTATCTCCAGGTGCTCACCAAATGTGCCCTGTTTGGTTATAAACTCCCCCCACTGAACAGATAACGTCTTTTGAATCGCGCCCTGAGACAGGTTCAAACCGTGTGCAAGATGGGAATGGTTGGTCCAGGGAATCGGACTGTCTTCCCTGAAGCAAAGCTCCTGAACCACGTACCACATAGGTGTAGGCCTTCAGCGCTGTCTAGTTCAGTCTACTGATCTGCTCTTGGTGTGCTGAATTATCTGAGAATTCATACATAGCCAGAGGGTCTGTGCAAAGTACATGAACCAAATCTGGGGTCTGGCTGTGCCATAAGCTCCGTGCAGGGGAGATCTCTTCCATCTGCAGCTTTTGGAGAGAGAAAATGCATGAGGGAGAAAGGAGAAGAAAGGCATCAGATACCTGAATGGCAGTATCTACAGAGGAACTGAGTAATAGTATTTGCAACCCTTTTATTAGGGAAAAGTTGGAACAAAACTTGGCATTCTAAAAATTCAGAACACGTCATTTTAAAAATGGTGAAGATCATTGAAGAACCATTCTGTCTTTTCCAAATATTCACCACCTAATCATCTTTTTGAATTCTAGTTGTTGAATTAGGTGCATTTCCATTTTTCAAAAGCTTCTGGGTTATTTCAATTGTTTTACCATTCACCAAAAACATCCTACTGAAGTACATTTGCTGTACTTCAGATTGATAGGTACCTGATTGGGAAGAAACAGAGAGCACACGTGGACCTAGAGGAGGAATGAAAAAGGCAAGTTTCTGATATTCCCTTGCATCCTTTCTCCCCTCTGGGAAAGTTCACTACGTACAGCCTTCTGTGTCCTGGGTGAGGCATACTGTCAAGGGCTGAGGAAGAATTACTGGGATACATAGAGCTGTAGGACCATCTACACTTTAATTTATCACTAGTTCCTTAATACCTCACTAGCCTGGTAACCTGGCTGTGTTTCCTCTTCTATAGGTGAATTGCCTTTTCAAGAACAGTCCTTAGTACTACATTTCCATGGGGATGGGGTAGGGAGAGTACCAGGTGGGTGAGATTCCCAGCCTTCACTTGCAAGAGATATTGAATAATGCAGTTTATCTATATGTATATGCCTGCATGCTCACACATGTACACAGAGTAAAGCTAAGTAGCTGCACTTATAGTCACAGCTACAAAATAAATACCATTATTTTCTAGATAAATTCCAAATTATTAGCTTTTTATATTTTTTGTGGTTACTTACTGATTTCCTTTCATTCCATTACTGTATATTCCTTTATATGTTAAAATAGCAGTATGTTGTTAAATTTGCAGAAACATTCCCATAATAAAAAGCTTTTGGATCAAGTTAAGAACATGAACTGTGAAATATTGGAAGTATTGTAACAGTGAAGATTGTGTCTTTGTTAAATACTGGTGTTACTATAGCAATAGCATATGTCAATACCTTTTAAAAGCCTACCTTTGCTATATGTTTTTGAATGGAGAGGTGGAGGTGCTGTCAATATTTTTCCTTCCCTTTTGCAGAGATTTGTCTGGTTTGTAATAAGGGGCATGATAGTGCTTCCAGAAGGTGTCAATATTGTTGATACGAAACATACCAGGGTAACACGTCATGTTAAATATAAAATGCATGCTCTGAAAACAGGGGTTTTTTTCATCTGCCAAAATACTTTCTTGTATACAATAGAGGTATGTGGTTTAATCTTAAAAGTGTTTAAAACAAACAAACAAAACCTACATGGATATTGCAAACAATTTCTATACTGAAGAAAATTGTTGTTTATAGGCTTAAATTTACTAAAAATATCGAGCTGCTATTTCTTGACCCATATTATGTTGATTGTTCGGAATTGCAGGGCTTGCAATTTTTAATCTACTTGAATTGCAGAGTCTATGTGGAATATCTAAGAACAGTATTTACTATGTGTTAGGTACATGGGCAACATGAAGAGGAGCTGGACTAGGGAAGTGGACTTTAGGAGCTGTGTATACACAGACCTGTTGAAAACACAGAGTTAAGTGGTGCAACTGGCAAGGAATTCACTCAGAAACCAAGTTAGTGGGAACCTCTTGCTTTGAGGCTTTTTGTTTTGTTTTGGGATTTTTTTGTTACCTTGGGCAATGTAAGCTGGTGTCCTTCTTAGGACTGCATAGAAATTTCACCTGAAACAACCTGTTACTGGGATGGCCTAGAGCTTTCTTCTTGTGAGGCATTAGGGCTCCTGTGGTCATCTCAGGAAGTGGTGAAATACTCGGTGGACGATGGTGTGGGAGGACGCAGTGCAGATTTGTCTGTTTTTCATTCCCCATGCTTGTGAAGGACATGGCTCTTGCAGTGTTCCTGTCCCGCCTGGGTTCTGGAGCGGCAGCCGCTCGCTCTCCTGGGAATACAATGGTCAGGACAGGGAAGTTTGGAAAGCCAACCTCACCAGGCAGAAGGCCTTCATGTATGAAGCATTACTCATCTTGACTGTATGCGAAGTGGGATGAGCGTCTTTGTGCTGTTTTTTTCTAGCCACACACACTCAGACTTGTCAGGCTGTGAAACCCGCTTCCTTAGCGAGCTCTGCTGTTTATTCTGCTGCCTGCTCTTGTTTATTCTGCTGCGTGTTCTGTGGGAAGGGTCGAGGAAGACTCCCTTCATTTTCTCGTAAGGGAAGTAGGTAATAGTAACTTGGTAACAACAGTGATTCTAGTGCAAATCTTTGTAGGTTTGTGTTGCTGAAGTCCAGCCAGGAAGAGGGAAGGATGACTCAGCGAATACTTGAGAGATTTTCAGGGCTGATGTCTGAGTTAGTCTCCTGCTGTACTCTAGCCAGGCTATGAATTGTGTTTTATAAGGTCAAGCCAGATGGCACTGTGAAAGGAGCACTGGGAAAAGAACTGTTTAATGTAGTAGGAGTGTTTCTATTCTTAAAGGAAACTTTTTCAA
Source organism: Balearica regulorum gibbericeps (assembly GCF_011004875.1). Lineage (NCBI taxonomy): Eukaryota > Metazoa > Chordata > Aves > Gruiformes > Gruidae > Balearica > Balearica regulorum. The sequence goes on from NC_046185.1 coordinate 118,718,051, forward strand.
GTTGATATGGGCATAAAATTGTATTCCTAAGGAAGGTAGATTCACAGATGCCACCAGTGATGCAAAGAAGGTATTGCATGTAAATGTGATGGAAGAGTATGTACATATAAAAAATATTTTTCACTAAGTATTTTTGGTCTGAATTGAACAATGGTTTATTCTTAAGAATGCTTCTCTGTATTTATCCTTCTTCAGGTATGACCAAAAGGGATAAAAAAGGTCATTAAATCCAGATGACCTTCTGCTGAAAGTCAGGACCTGACAGGAGAAACATGAAATTCTCCAATGAGAGAGGCATCAGGAGAGGCACAGAGTGTGACAAATAGGAGGAGAGAGTGCTGATAAATCCTACAAGTGTGCCAGCGTTTGATGAATACTTTGCTTTCCTCTACTGATCATGAATACACAATGAAATGCTTGGAGGAAGTTGGTCAATATGGCCAGGAATTCAGTTTTCATCCCTTTAAAATTAGATGCACCTGAGAATTAATTCTGTTAAACTATTTTTTTTCCACTTGGTACAACAAGGAGAAAAAAGACAGGATTAAATATGTGACAAAATGTGCTATTCTGAGCTACAAAATGGTGAATAGAGACATACTGATACTGAAATAACATATTAGAGACTTTCAGAACTACACTTTGGCTGCTTAATATGTAGGATAATCCTTAGTAGATGGTAGGGAATAAAAAGCTGTTAGGCTGTGGGGTTTATCAGGTCAAATAAACTACTCACGGTAAGTAGTTATCAATGCTGTTGATTCAGCACAATTCTATAGACTTCTTAATATTTCTGGAAATTGTTTGGAAAGGACATTGAAAGATAAAATTCTACTATAACTAGCTAAAAAAAGAGGCAAGAAACATTGACATATGAGTTATAGAAAGATACCAGACAGGCAATGAGAAATATGCTTCAGGGACATCAAAATGCCATTTATTGAGAGGAAATGAGATAGAGGGGACTGTAGCAAATGTTTATAAAACTATAAACCACTATCACATGTGGGGAAGAAAAAATCAGGGAAGGCATATAAGAAAGGTGGTAGAACTGTGTTGATGTTTAGCTGTGCTGGTGGGATGTTTGATAGGGTAGTACAACCTAAAGTATTACATGTTTGTAATTGTTGTGGTTTAGCCCCAGCTGGTAACTAAGCATGACAGAGCTGCTCGCTCACCCCCCTCCAGGGATAGGGAGGAGAGTGGGAAAAAAGCAGTTTGTGGGTTGTAATAAAGACAGTTTAATAGTATAACAAAGGAAGAGAACAGTAATGATAATAGTAATAACAATAATAGTAATAAAACAATTATATATATAAAACAGGTGATGCACAAATGCAATTGCTCACCACATGCAGAAGGGGAAAAAAACCCAAAACCCCATGCCCAGTCTGTTTCTGAGCAGCTATGCTGCCTCCTGGCTAGCTTCCCCAGTTATATATGGAGCATGACGTCATATGGAATGGAATATCCCTTTGGCCAGTCTGGCTCAGCTGTCCTGGCTGTGCGCTCCCACTTCTTGTGCACCTGGCAGGGCATGGGAAGCTGAAAAGTCCTTTACTAAGTGTAAGCACTACAATTACCTAGCAACAAGTAAAACCATCAGTGTGTTATCAGCATTATTTCATACTAAACCCAAAACACAGCACTGTATCAGCTACTAGAAAGAAAATTAACTCTATCTCAGCCGAAACCAGGCTGGTAATCTAAGGGGAAAGTGTCACAAAATGCTAACGTAAATATTAATCAAAGCTTACTGTTTTGTCACATTGCAGGGCTAAGGCATATGCAGGTGAAATTATAAAGTGGATGAAAACTGTCTGGATGCATAGGCTCCGATAGTAGTGGTCAGTGGTTCAGTATGGATGTAATAGTGAGAAAGGGAGAAAAGTTTTTAGCTTATCATCGCTTGTGGTTGATGTCCAGCATGGAAGCACACCTTTTGGCCCTTTTCAATGGATCAGTTAAACCCAGGATTTAACCAGAAGGTCCTGCACCTGCAGCAGAAGTGCTTGTCCCCAATACTGGTGAAGTATTTCACCTCAGAACACCCCACCTGCTTGCAGAGCAGTCTCTAACTGAGAAAAGAGGGCAGATGAAAAGAAAGAGTGAAGAAAAGTATATTAAACCCCAGATTTATTTTCACATGTTCCATGTGGCAGTATTAGAACAGGAGGGCAAAGGAGTCCATACTTGCAGCACTGCTTCTTGGAAAAGATCATTTCAGCTTTCCTGTGGAGATTTCCAGTGTCCCCAGAGCTCCCCAGAATGCCTGCTCTAAAATTCAAGACCTGCTTCTCCCTTGCTGCTCCACTTGCCTGCAGAAGATTTCAAAGCCTATCAGTTAAATGTGGTGCACATTCTGTGCTCCTGTGATATCCAATATGACAAAAGAAAATGGAGTTAAATATGTCTCTTGACAATTTACAGGTTTACAAAGTGAGAAGGAGGAATTTAAAATAATACCAGTATATTATGTATTTCATTTATCTACATTCTGACATGTCAGTCATTTCCAACTGATGATAGACATTGATTGACAGTGTTTGTGCCAGCAACAGAAAAGGAAACTTCCCTTAAGAGCCTCTAGTGTGGTGTCTATAGCGTAACACAGCACGAATCGTTCATTTTGTGAAACGGCTTCAGCTGAGCAAGAAATTGTTAACAGATTAGGATAGAGCCTGGTATGACAAGCAAGGTACTGGTCTGGGGCAAGTGAACCACAACTTGTCTAGGTGCTGACTGAATCTGTTCTCTCTCTAGCAAGTGCAGTGCCTGATACGCATTTTTTTTAAGAGAAAGCATTGAGTATGCTGGCATCTTACTAGTTCTACTAGCGGTTTAACTGGTTCAACTGTGATTAGCACAAAGCTTCTACAGGTTGGTCTTCACGTCTTTATTTTATGGTATTTAGTAAGATATATGAAGGTATTAGTGTAATTCTTTACCCACTATCAGAAGTGTTTGCAAATGTAAAAAAACCCAAACAAACAAACAAAACAACAACAGTGTTTCCACTGTGCTGGATTTTTTTGTTTTTAGAGATTGTTCTCAGAATCCATGATACTTTTTTATGCAGGTAACTGACTATTTTTTACAGTGCTGCCTCAGGTTGTAGAAGAATAACTATTTTTTAAAGGTAGGGTATACATCTGTCTTTTAGTGTTAATTTATTCAGTTCCAAGGAACATCAGTCAAGGCAGATGGGTTATGTCAGTAGGGTAATACGGAGTTCATTTAGTCTCCACATTGTTGTTGCAAAGGCTTGTTTAAAAACATACCTAAATAGGTTTTTATTCTTGTACCTCACTTAACCTTAACTAAACATAGAAGTAAGTTATCCTAAGCTCCTAAATACTATGCTATCCTATGAGACTTCTGATGGCATTGAGGTTGTATGCCAGTCAGCTCACCTTTTGTATGTCTCCTTCTGTTGCTGTTTCCTGCACAGGGTTCATACCGTTGGTAGCCACGTGGTGCGTGCTGTGGACATAGTGTTCGATCTGAACACGCAGTAGTCTCATTCAGATCTCATCTTAGGCCTTTTGAGTTCAGCAGCGAAAGGGCAAGACAGACAACAATTGTAAAGAATTTAATGGGACAAGATCATCAGAATATATGCAGCACCATCATTTGCTCCTACTTTTGAAGAGAGGGAAATAAAAATTAAAAAGGAAGATTTGATAGGAATATGCACTAATTTTAAAGACATTTAATTTTATAGAAATTAAAAGCTGAAGAGAAAACCCCCTAAAAGGGATACTAGTATGATCTTAGATAAAAGAATACAGCTGCAGTTGGAATAATTGGTCTGCAAAATATTCATCTTCCTGATTTTTGATACACATGACTTACTCATAACTATTTATGAGCCTCTTAGTGCTTGAATGATGAGGTGTCCCATATCCATTCCTCCCCCCCTCACAACACACACACATTTATGGTGCGCTCCCTGCTGTTTAATCCTCCCTAAAAGTCAGCTGCTTGCTGCTGGATCGGTATCTCTCTGCACAGATTAAAGTGATGTGTGTTCCTCGAAGGGTCCCTAACTGCAAGCAGTGTGTTTGCATGTGTACTAGCATGGCTTTTTGACAGCACCAGCAATGTGTAGAATACTAATAGACGTACTAAGTGCTCAATATAGCATGAGGCACAATTGTGACTGTGTTGATAGGAGCCTAGGAAAAAAGCCATCATTTTAAGATAATGAATTAACTTGGCATTTGCTGTAAAGGGAAACAGTACTATCCTGTGCTCTGCTTTTTTAAAGAGAGGCAAGTAGAGTTTCACCGGGGACAATTCAGCAAAGACCCAAGACAAGCAATAGGTGCGGGTGGTGATAGTGTAGCACTGCCTGGGATTAGAGAGTTGTATTAGATGCCCGTCCTGATGGAGAATAAACCGCCTGAGAAGAGGCAGCTAAAAGAAATGAGCACTGAACCTTTAGAGAGTAAATAATGATAGAGGCATATGCCTGCTGGGAGAATTTGGTTCTTACTTTATATAGCAAGGGGGAAAGATATATGATCCTGTCAGCGTATAGCTTCATCACTATTTGCACTGTGCCACAGTTTGGTGCATAGAGGCATGGAAGGGATGAAATGGTGAGCAGGTCTTCTTGGCAGCTTTGGCTAGGTAACTCCTGGGCAATGATTTGAGAGAGGCTGTAAACCTTCAGATGAGTGTTTTCCCTAAATTTAGAAGCATTGCACTAACCTAGTTGGTCCGCTTCTGGGAGGAGGAGACGTTGGGAGAAGGAGAAGTTGGGAGAAGGAGAAGAGGAATCAAGGGCAGAGGTGGGAACCACTTCTAGTAATCGCAATCTGGGACCTTGAACACAAAATTGAGAACACGAATGGGAGAGAAATTTCAGTCAGCCTGTGACTCCTCATTCTGCTAGTAGCCAAGGAGTAAAAGACTGTCAGGTTCTGCAGAGATTAAAGGACTTTTACCCCCACCCCAGCCTCTGGTGCACATCTGGCAGGTCTAAGGAGAGCAGAGATGGGAATACTGTGTACACTTTGGCCTCTGAATAGGAAAAGTCCTTTGTCCTCCAACATTGTGGCTTAGAGGGCATTGGTGAAACTTGTGTTTTCAGCTGAAATCTGTATCCTAAGGAACTCCAATCCCAACAGACCAGGCTTGGACCGACTGTGGGAGTGGAAAAACACGAGGTGCAGTTGGTGGAAATGGCTTCTCTGAAAGGCTGGGAACAGGCACATCAGAACTTGTTCATCTGCTCCCCAGACTATGTAGAAAACCCGATCTCATGCTAAGCAAAATGTCGCAGTAGCTTGTACATGCTAGGTGAGTATGAAGGGTGCCTGGCCAGAAGAGTGTCTGAAGCCATTCTCTCCTGTGGAGGGAAAAAGTGTCTTAAGGCTCTTAATAGTAGTCAAACTAAGATTAAAACCAGTTTTAAAACAAATTGGTGATCTTCATGGACTACTCTAAATCTACTCTTAGAGGTGAGGTAGCGCAAACAAATGCAGAGAAGAGACACAACCAGTTACACAGTGGAGCAGAACACTGCTCCCCTAAAAAAAGCACTTTGCAGTGTATGCTGCCTGCTCACTAGTCTTTGAAGGACAAAAGGCTCCAATTCCAGGTGGATAAAATGTAGCTTATTTTATGAAATAGATGTAATTTGAATTAAGAGAACTGGAAACAGAAGACCTCATCTGGAGTACTGAAGGAGAAAGTTTCTTCCTGTCTTTGATAACTTGTGGTCAAAGCGCTGCTCCTCTGTTCAGCAGGAGGGAGTGATGTGAAGGAAGAGGGACTTTTTTTTTTTTTACTTTTTTTTTTGGTAACTTCTAGGAACATTGTCCCTCCATTTTCCTCTTTTCCTGTGCAGGCAACTAGAATAGATTTAACTGTTACTCTCTCTTGGGAAAGGTAAAAGGTTGTTAAACAGTAGGAAAATTTGTATTTTTCTATCATCCAAGAAAGCAACAGAGCAAATGTTGCTTTCTTGGATGATAGCAACACCAAGCTGGACTTTGCCTTTAAACTGGCAGGTGCCGGTCTGAAATGGAGACCAGTATGAGGCGAGCGTGAGCTGGCTACAGCCTGATAGTTGGAGATATTCCCTCAGAGAAGTGCAGAGAGCTGGGTTTCGGGGAGCCTGGCAGACAGACTTGCTTATACAGACTCTGTCTTGGAGCTTGGTGTGCTGCATTGTAGCTGACTAACACATGTTGCATCCTTTCCAAAGGACTGTCTCTGCTGCTGCCAATGGTAATGGTCCCATTGCTTTCCCATAAATGCCTCTGTGCGAGGCTACTTTTTACGGGGTAATTGGAGAGTCTTCCCAAAACTGGACTTTTGAACAAAACCCGCTGGGCACACACCTCACCTCATCTCCCACCTCCCATGCCAACCACTGGTGATGTACTGCTGCCTGTGGAATACCTAAAGGTTTTCTAAGGCAAGGCTAAAGCAAGGTGTACTGGCTTTGTCAGTGCCTTGGCTGCTTGGTTACGTTTCTGTCTTGCTCTGTGCTCCAGTGAATATTTGTAAATAATAGTAATCTTAACAAAGATGATGAAGGACAATGCCTGAGGAGGCCATTCAACCTGACATCTAAGTTGGTGGTAGTGCGGATGTTAAGTCTCCTTTGAATAGAGCAGAGACTTAAATTAATCTTCCACATCCCAGGCAAATGTTTCAAATGCTGATCTGTTGGAGAAAAAAAAGGCATGGTAGCTCTGCTGCCCAAATCACTGGCTGAAGCAAGCCAACTGTCAGGTTTCTACCAGGAACTGTTCTCCTTGTTATATGGAAACCAGGTAGGTTTTCTTAGCTTTTTTTATTATAATATAGCTGACCACAGCCTTCGGTCCTGCTGTTTTATGAACTCCCTTCCACTGCTGCCCCCAATGGAGAAGCTTGGACTTTGATCATCCTAACCCTATACATATAATAGTGAATTATTTTTTTTTAACCTGTTTCTCAAACACATCATAGGCTTCTTTCCAGCTTTTTTTAAACCTCGCAGTATTACCTTACTATGGAACACTGCCAGCATGTGTATTACTGTTGACTTTGCAGTCTGAGGTTATAGCTCCACCTGCCCCCAGGCCTTGCGTATGTAATCACAGTAATGCCTCTGGGGAGGAAGCATACAGGCCCGTCTAGGATTTGTTTCACTTACTTATTAAAATATAGAATAATTACAGCCTTTGAGCTTTGTGAATATCAAATTGTAGCTCAGAGAAACAACAAACATCCTTATTACACTGCTAGTTAAAAAGAAAAAAGCTAACTTTTTTTATAAAAGAGGGTTTGGGATAAAAAGCAGAAAAGCTTTTCTCAAACCAGGTTGTATTTCTGTATTCAGGAGGTGCTATTATATACAATAACCAATTGTTTTAAAGAAATTTATTAGGGGAGAAGGCATTGTTCAGGCAAACATTGAAGAATTACATTTGAACCTGCCAGCCTGTTTTTGCAGCTGAGACTGTTGCAATCACACAGGGAAAATGCCTCAATTGTGTTGAATCCCACCCAAATAGGTCTGTCTGGAGCACCAACAGAGCATTCGGTATTACAGTCCTGCACCGAATACACCTTATCCTGCTTGCTCATAAATAGGAACTCAGTTAGCTGTATACTGTACAAGTGACTTGAAACAGAATTTTGTGTAGATAAGGTAATCAGATCTGGTGGAGGAAAAAAAAAAAGGTTGAGGGTCATTTACTTTGAATATTAGTTGTAAATATACAGCAGTGGAGAGGACTATATGGTCACTAAATGAAAGAAGCTGTGAAGGTGTTTCATATATACTTAATCTATATATAGAGAGATTGAACAGGTTTGTTATTGCCATTTTGAGTTTGACTGTTACTGCTATTGTACAACAGATAAACCAAAGCATGTGAAAAGCTGGTGACTTTGGACAAATCACTGTGAATTGGTGGCAGTGAAGAGCAAGGAAAACAGTCCTGTAGCTTCAATTTTGCCAAGTTTTGTCCTACATTTACAAGTCTGAAGCAGTGTTATTTGTAGAAACAGAAGGGGCTGCCAATTCATAGAGTCCAAAGATGCCTTACCAGACACGGTACTTCAGAGGGGCTGTTGCGCAGCTGTTGAGGAGCAGTCATGCAATGAGACGTGCTGTGTGTCTGCACAACTCACCACCAGCCGCATTTCAGCAGTGTCCTCCCTTGCAATGTGCTGTGCGGTACCTGCCTTCAGCATAACATGGTACCTAACCTACTGTATCGTCTGTAAACCACTGCACAAACCAGCACAGCAAAATATTGCACTTCTCACAAATTCAGTTAAAATCCTTTAAGACGTAAAGAAATAAACCATGACAATGAAAGGTATTTAAATTTTTTTAAAAAAAAAGGCAACAAAAAATGTGGTGGGTGAAGAGGGGAATATGACTATGCACCCTCAGAATATAATAGCAAATCCTACATCCAAAGCATTATGCTAGGAAGTACTCCTAACCTGACTTTGTGTGGGATTACATGCCAGGACTCTATCACCCAAAACGTTGACTGAAATTAATGATGTATTTATTATGCAAACTGTTGCAGATTAATTAATACAAGCCTCTGGAAAAAATCTAAATATGCATCTGTATTTTTTGGAACTTACAGTTCAATAAAGTGTTCTTAGACAGAATTAGTCTTGGTGACAGACATGTTGGATATCTAGTTGAGTATTCTTTGCTTCTTTTGTATTTATAGGCAATCAAGGAAATGCAGCCACTCGAAAAAGAAAATTAAATCCAATCTCAGATTCATTCAAACAGCAGGAGTTCTCTTCTCCGCAGATCCTTATTACTATGTTACACATAACCATAATAGCAGAGCATCGTCAGTTTTGACTTAAGTGATGTGAATAAATGCTGTCATTTGTGCTTCCCACTCTTCCGTCCTTTCCCCTAAAGGGATTTTTTTTTGTGTGCAGAATCTTTTTTGTTGCTTGTTTTATTTGCATACATATAATATGTATAGTTATAAATACTTCCCCAAGGAGGGAACACCATGTAATGCTGGGGGGGAAGTAAGTGCACGTGAGTGCACACACATTCTCCCTCTTTTCTCTGTCCCATCTTCCTCATCTGTGTTTCGTTGAGGGAAACAGTGTGGCATAGAGAGGAAGGGGGAATGTTTGGGATGGCCGTGTGGTTTGACCTGCCTCTTGGAAATCGTCAGCTCCTGCACAGGTGACTGTCATCCTTTTGGAGGCGAGTTTCACTGTATGACAGACAGGATCAGCGGTGTTGACTGTGCTCCTTTCCATAGACCATTGTTACAGTCGTCTTGTTCCAAGCCGTTCTAACATCCTGAAGATAAAGTCTGAGACTTTCAAACTCGGAATGCCTCCGACTTCAATTTGTACCTCCTGAATTCTGGCGCTACAAACTTTCTCAGTGTATTGAGACTGGAGCTCACATTAACCATCCTGCTTACAGTAATCATCCAGCTGAAGTCAGGTGCAAGTGAGGTTTTCTCAGTATTGCTGGGAGTAAACCAGAGCCTACTTTTCCCTTTGACTATGTCATTTTCCTCAAACTAGGCAGATTCAGTTCCCTACCAGTGTTGTGCAGCACTTCACAGGAAACCCATTTTTTACTTCCAAAGGAAATTGTGTGGAGAGTAGCCTTTTGGCTTCAGCTGACAAGTCCTGTTGCCAATCCCTTTTGCCATTTGACTCCTGATAGAAACTAGAATAGCCTTTGGCAGGTAGTGCATCAGGGCCTTAATTTGTTACAGCCGTCGAGGGATGTGCATTGCTTTCTTTTCTGTTCTGCCTGGTTTCCTGTGGAAATGAGTCTTTCTGTCATGCCCGCTCTCTGCCAGCCTGTACAGCCCTATCCTATTGACTTTTTGAATCTGTTGGCCAATTTTAGTCCTATTTAACAGTGAGGCAGATGCCTTAATGATATTAAGGTTCTACCACTGTAATGAATGTTGGCAGCCAGACAGAGGACAGATGTAATTAATGCCTGTACTGATGAAAAGGCTTCAGTGTGTGCTCTGCTTTCTCTAGGTATCAGGCTTTATTAGCTCTGTTGTGAACTGCCTGGTTTTATATTGTGCAAGCTTTATTGTAGCGCTTTAATAGGTGGCTTTGCTTCTGTGGTTCATCTTGGTATTGTGCATAAGAGCCCTAATGAGGGTTCAAAATGCCATTGAGCATGCCACTGTTGAGTGTGCAGGCTGATACTACCAAATATCAGTGTTACTAATTCTGGGAGATAATAGAGCTGCGTGAGGACAAAAATCTTTTCCTTCGTTGCTCCTGCTGACCTCGACTCCTTGGCTCTTCTCACCTTACAGGGAGGCCAGCATCTGCTGCCTGGGGTCTCTAGCCTGAAGCAAAGATTGCAGCATCTTGGGCTGCTGCCATTTCTTCTCCATGCCAGAAATCTTCCTTGTATCGTATAGCCCTTACTTTCGCCAGCTTCTCTCCTGGGACCTGCCGTTCCCACCTGACCTCCTGTGCAGAAGTGTTGCTCTGTCTTTCTCCATTGCAGTGGTGCAGGGTGTGTGCTGGGGTTGGAGAAGTGGTGTGGGGAACAGCTCACTTCTTGTCCTGTTCCCCTAGAAAGGTTGTCCATGTGGTACCATGGTAGGAGGGAGGAATGGGGCTGAGACAAACTAGTCTAACCAGCCCATTTAATCGGTGGGGTAGTTCTATCTGTTTACACAAGGAAGTCAGTTTGACTTGTATAATTCAGACATTTCCTTTCTGACATGATAATCCTTTACCTTTTTCATCTTTAACATTGTGTAAAAATGTGGAAAAACAAGTGACTATTGCCATCTGGACAAAAATCATAAAGAAAGATTATTTACTTGAAACTCCAAAGAGTATTTACTTGGGTTTGAGCAGCTGGTCTAAGATAGCCAAATCTTTGTACAGGTGACAAAAAGCAGAAACGTACATTGTTTTGAAGTTTTAAATTTAGAAAAGGTGTGTATCTGGAATATGGTTAAATATGATGTATGTGCAAGTTCAAAAATTATATGCTGTAGATCACTGCCTTAATTGCCTTTTAGACTTGAGGTTTAGAATTGACCTGTCAGACTTTCGTAAAATAGGCTGCTTTTGAGTTATGAATCTGAGGCAGAAATGGCAAATGAGATGATGTATAGCCTAGCAATGCAAGTCTTTTTAGCATTCTAGGCTTGGCTCATAACGATGCTTATAGACGATCTCGGTTGAGTTCCTGAATAAGTATGCAATAAGTGTATTCTTTTTTTCCTGTAGCAACATATTTAAGCATTAATTTAAAGTGTAAGTCAGCATGTCATGACTCTGTCTTCCTGCAACTTCGTCTATCTCTTTAAATTTTGTTTAGACTTTTGTGTTAGTCTAGTCTTATATGTGGTTCTTAACAGCAATGGGAAATAATAAGATAGCCATCACTAATACTGAGAAATGGAAAGAATGAATATATGTATGTGCATACTGTTCTGTAAGCTTTTATTTAACATAGTTTTCATGATATTTTTTTTCTCTTAATGTATAGCCTATTTGTACATGCCAGAAATTGTACCATGAGTTTTCAGACTTGTCTAATTACACAACCGTTCCTTCTGGATGTTTTTTATTACTCACATTGTGGAATATATTGCCTAATTTTTAAAATATAGAAATCAATGTAAAATGAGAGATAGCAAATTACTGAATACCACACACACACGATTTATGTTATTTTTTTAATAAATTATCTCTTCTGCTGGAATACAGAAAACTTTAGGGGGTCTGCAAACACTTTCACAAACAGTTGGCTCAGTATTGGTCCTAACTAGTAAAAAACTAGTAAAACACCCAAATCTCTCTGAAATGAAGTATGTGATTAAGCTTCTGTGACAAATTGGACCTGTTAAGAATAATATGGCCTCAGGTGTAAGAACAAAGCAAACTTAACATTTTTGTTTTCAAAACTGTTGATCAGTAGGACTTCTTATTACTGCGCACCAAACCTTTTGACTTTCATAGACTGATTTTTTATTTGTAAAGTGTTCTGAAAGCAGCCCTGAATTCTCAAATAATGCTGTGGCTTTGCACAGCTGGAGTACCTGGAGCCATGGCCTGGCTCTCCTGAGGGTTGTGTCGCTGGAGCTGAGTGAAGGGAGATTGTTTGCCCTGGCTTGTGACTCAGAGAATTTAAATAGATCAGCCACAGGTGACTCCAGGGAATACAGGAATTTTCGCTTCACAATTCTGGACGTAGCATATGCATTTCTGCAATTTATTTCACACCTGCAAAAGTTACTTGAAGAGTGTAAAATGAAGATGTCTAATTTTTGTTCTTTTGCTTTTTATTCCAGTGAAATGAAGCAGAAGTTGGATGAGGAGGGTAACAAGTGCAGCATCCTTTCCAAGCAGCAGAAGTTCAATGAGCACTGCTGTATTCGCTGCTGTTCCCCTTTCACATTTCTCATCAACAGCAAGCGACAGTGCCAAGACTGCAAGTACAACATCTGCAAGAGCTGCAGTTCTTACCAGAAGAAGGAGAAGGCTTGGATTTGCAGCGTCTGCCAGCAAGCAAGGTAAGGGCCTATTGTTCAGCAGACTGTGTAAAGCAGCTGTGGCCTGACCTGAGCTTCTCCCTGTATTTGTCCATAGTTAACACTGGCAGGACAGAACGTGAAGTATCTGTTTTTTGTAGAGGTTAATTTGTTCTGAGAGTGTTTGGTTACCTGTTGCATTTTCCAGGCTTGCTTAGCTGGACTGATGAATCAGTGAGCAGTAATTTGACTTAGCTTGAACAAGGCTGGGATCTTCTGAAATGCCTGGGTTACTAATGGAACCTGAGCACAGATGGTGGGAAGGCAGTTAATCATTTTGCAGCATATCCCACTGATGGGTGGGGAGTGGAAGGAAGAATATTGGTGAATAGATCATCCAGCTGTGACTGTGTTTTGGAGTGTTTTTCTAAATGCCAGTTTATTGGTAGGGATGCTTCGGGCTTACTTTGGCAAATAACCAGAGAAAATAGCAGTGCAACCTGTTATAATTCTTAACATCTGTTAAGAAAATGCTGCCAGGCTTCTGTTTGGAGAGGGTATTAGGGATTTACCATCTCACCCTTTTGAGGCTAACATAGCCAACACATTTAAAGATAGCACCAGAAAAACAAAGCAAATCCAAGCAAACACATAACAGCAGCAAAGGGCCCGTTCCCTGGCAGGTGACTGTGATAGTCCTCCTTGTCTGTATTGTGAGCCAAGTTCCAAAAGCAGCTTTAACCGTGATGGTGTAGCACTCACCAAGGCTTTTTCACTCGGACAAGTAGGGTGAATGAAATGGCCCGATTCTTCATAGTTTAATTTTGAACATTGGTGACTAGAACAGCTGAGCCAATGTGACAAAGATGGTTATTTGTTCTTTGCCTTCCCCTTTAGTGGAGAACACAGGATGAAGACAAGAGCTGAGTCCATTTCCAATGCTGTATGATATTCCTGTGCTGACCAAGGACTCATTGCTCCCACCTGTTTCCCATCAACACCCACTTGAAATTTAAGCTCGCACACAGTATCTGTGAATCAAGTGGTGTGCCCTTTGACACAGGGCCTTAAAATCATAGGGGTCCCAGACAGATGATGCAGTGTTTCCAAATACCAGCCTTTCAACCCAAAGGAGGCTATATTCTCCAGGGCACCTGCTCCTTCTCTGCCTTTTACCTTGGAAAACCTACACACACCCCTTTTCCCCCAGTGAGGAGGTAGGATGACGGCAGGAGTACCTTTTCCAGCACCACAGATTGCTGTGGAGCCAGTACTTGTTTTTACTTTAGTCATTCGACCGTTTCATATTACATCCCTTTCTTCCACTTCTCCTGAGTTCACCCATATGGGCAGCAGAACAGGCAGCCAGGTTTGTGCATGCTGATGAACTGCACTTAAAATAGTTTTTGCTGACTCCACAAAAAAAAGTCTCAGAAGAATTTAATTTCAGAAGAAAAATCTTTAGGTGTAGTATAAAAATGCTATTTTTGACCCTTGAAGTCAGTGTTTTACCCACAATCCTGTGCAGCCCTCAGTCACCCACCTGTAACTCAGTTATAAAAATTTATTTATGAGACCTGAGAAACAGCTTGAGTTATTTTTCAGTGAATAAATTAACTAACACTGCTGCTAATCATTTTATGATATGGTTTATTGATTGGACTGCGAGACTGACAAATCCCTGTAGGGGAAGCATGGGCTGGCATTTCTCAGGGGCTGCTGAGGCGTTCTGGTTTCATGGGGGCTTTTTTTTTTTGTTTTGAGGGGTGGTGTGGGGTTTTTTTAAACTATCAGTCAGTATTTCTTCCAGGGAAAAACACGGGGAAACATCAGTCTGTTGTGAGTTCCTGTTGCTTTCTCAGTGACTTCTCTCTCAGATGGAGCATGGACTGTGATCTCCTGTCGTGTGTCCCCCTTCTTCCCCCCAGCTCCTCTTCTTATGTCCTTCATTTTTTCCTTTAATAAGATAGCACAAGTAGTGGAGGTGGTTCTGCGTTTAGCTGCTGCTTACCTGCACGTCTTACTGCACAATAGATAGTAAGCTAGAAATATCGCAGAAAGGACTGCATTTTCAGCTTGTTCTCCTTTATTTTCCTCCCCCTCTCTATATGTTTTTGCTCAGTTCTACAAGTGTTAATGTAATTCTCTGCTGTGCGGAAAGAGTTTGATTGAACTGGAAAGTTACAAACATATACAGTTAAGACTTCCTATAATGATGTTTGTGGTCTTCAGCTCTGCTCTAGAGCAGTGCTCGAATAATCCAGAGTTTTATTTCTAGTATGTATTTAGAATATGTCAACCAGTTCTCTGATGTCAGAAGCAGTTTCTTGCTGTACAAAAGGCTATAAAGCATTCTCAGCGTAATTTTTTGTAAAGATGGTTCACCTTATATATTAAAGCTTGAGACTCTAATTAGGTGAATTACATGTGAAAATTCTGAAAAGTTCCTGTAGGATGTGGGAATCAGAACCAATGACTTGGGGAAGGTTAGAATTTTTTTCAAAGCAATACGTTGCATAAACATCACTTGGATTCGATGGAGGATTTAAAACCCTTCTGGGAGCTGTACCTTTTTCTTTAGGCGATCTTATTTCTCATTATCTTCCTCCAAAACAGTGGCATCAACTTTTGCAGTTTGTAAATAGTCTCCTGGTAGATTCCGGCACCAAAGTGATCTTGACACTGAAGAAAATCTGTCATGTTGAATGTGTGTCTCAAGACATGATCCTAGCGGAGATACCTATTCTGTGGAAGTTGGTTTTCATCTTCCAAGGCAGGGATCTACATTAACATTTATCAGAGAGCAAATACACAGGTCAGCATTTGAAACATAGAGCACTTGTAGAAAATTGGGCCAAAAAGTTAGTCTCTGCTTCTTCCAAAAGCAGTAACCTCATCAATAAGCCAATGAAAATTTTGGTGCGTGTGCTCCTTTAAACCATGTCTCTTGTTACAATGCGTATTTTTAAAGTTACAAGATTCAGCTCAGTATAGAACCTCCATGCTCAAAGATGTCTTTACAGCAATGTTTGTATGGATCTTGTCAGGAACTGGAGAACCTTTCTTCATTTTCCCAGTTTTCCAGATTTAGCACACATTCTCCTAATGCATTTTCATTTTATTTATCTCTGGATGCTGTTATTAACATTCCAGGGTTTTTTCCTCTCATATATGTATCTTCTTAATTTCTAAGTATGTTATGATAAAATGGTATATTATTAATTTCAAATTTTCAATTTGTGTATAGTCCATTTCTGTTTCTTACAAAGCTTTGTACAACACCTCCTTGTTAGACACCTATAAGAATCTGGGCAGCTTGCTGAGGTCTGTACCTCTTAAGCCCTCTTGACTAAGTAGATCCTAGGCACAGTTTCTTCGCCCTCTGGATTAACACTTTTGGTGTGAGACAGGTGGGTTCTTTGCTCATTTATTAGAAATAGGGCACGCTTTCCATTTGTTTGAGACCACTTTTCTTTTCCAGCCCTCAAGGAACCATATCCCAGAACACCCTGCTAACAATACTCTGTTTTCCATTTTAACACTTCTACTAAAAAAAATAGTGTAAGCTATTAAAATGCATATTTTTGCAAGTTTTCTAAACCAATCACAGTTTACTTCTGGACTGTAGGAGGAGTGTATACAGACCCATCCAAAATAAGGCACACAAACATCTGGCTGTCCACCTCAGCTTTTCATGACTATCATGCGTGAATCCCCCCCACGCTCTTGGTTCCCTTCTTCTGGTCTCACTATCTGCATATCAAAAGATCTCTGTGTCTCGTGGGAGCCTGGACACCTAATCCTTTCATCCATCTGCTGTGTGATTCTCTCGCTTGTTTTAAAAACCCTGGCTCAGATGATGAGAGTTCATCACCTAGTGGCCTCTTGCTCAGCTCCCTTGAGCCATGCTGTGAGTAAGGGGACATCACCTGGCCTGCAGGAAGTCATTGCTCTGCTTCATAAGAGCTGCTTCATTGTTGATGGTCCTTTGCCAATGACAGTTATTAAGAGACAGAGACCCAGGCACTGCTCCTGTTCTCCTTAATGATATTAACTAATGCATATGCTCAGACTTCGTGCAAAGTAGTGTTCTAAGAGGCTCAAAATGGGTCCCAAAAATTGTCACACTGGTTGGTTGCAGCACAATTTTATTTGAATGTTTGAGAACTACACTTTTTTGTTTGTTTGTTTTCATACTCCCAATTTGACTGCTGCTTTTAAAAAATAGAAAGCAAGAGAATATCATTTATCTTCATTTACTGTTAATCCAGAGTTATTTTTTAATGTTCTTTACATTTTCTTTTGCGTTTATTGTGGTGCCCCGTTGAAAGGTAGGATTTTAACTAGACCCTAACAATTTGCATCAGTAGCAAATGTAATTGTCTTACTGGAACTTGAAAATTAATTAGAATTAGGTTAATTGGATATGCATTATTACAGTGAGTCTTGGTGAAAATTTATTCATGTCTAGTCTACCTGCAGTGCCCAGTACATTTGTCTCTGACTAGCATGTGTTTGTATTAACGCTAATGTAAAAATGGAGCAATGCTTCTGATAACATGAAAATTGCAACACAAAATAAAAATCGAGGCTCAGTGGGCAGACAGAACACCTTTCAAATAGATTGGAGCTTTGCCAGCCCCAGGAACAGTCCTAAATAAAATCGTTATATTTCAGATGGTTTTGTTTGGAGAGCCTATTCACTGTAATGTGCTTTAATGTCAGCAGAACGGAGCGTATTTTTGTGGAAACATGGTAAAGTTGATGGCAGATGTGATTTTAGCCTGCCAAAGGATACATCTTTTCTGCTTAGCTGATGCAAGTTTTAGTGTAAAACTCTTTACAGTCTCTACAGGAAAAAAAAAAATCTCACCAAAATTTGGCCAAACCTTGGGATGGTACTTGAGAAAAAGTAGTACTCCTAGTTAATAACTGAGCCTTGGATTTGTTTGTTGATGCGTTCGGCTGTAACAAAACAGTTGGTTTCAGGACTTAGTTGTGGAAATCTAATGAAGATATAATGCTGCTTAGCAGTCTTGTTTGGCTTTCAAGCACGCTAAACCATCTGGTAAAAGGAAGCTGAAATATCTTTTAAGGAGTCTGCCTCAGCCACAGCTTGGAGCTTTGTGTATACTTTTGTGAGAGTTGCATATTTCTGCTGTCTGAGGTTCTTGTCTGACATTAGAGAGAACTTCTACAGAACTTGGAAGCTGTGACTTTGTCATGTAAATGCCAGGAAATGCGTTTTTCCTTCTGAGAAAGAACTGGATAGGAACATTCACTTGCTGTGTGGCATAGCAGAAAAGATAAAGTTTTGGCTCTACCATGTGCACGTCGTCTCCACTGGACCCATATAGGTCTTGTTCTGCTTTTTTTAAAAGTCCTCTGAATGATCCCATTCATACTGTACTTAAGGGATTTACTAATTTTAAGTAGAGAGCAGTGAAAATTATTTTCCTCAGCTGTATTTACTTGTAGAAATTTATGCAATTCCTTCCAAAAATGCCTGCTGCTCTATTCCAATTTTCTTCCTCCTCCTCCCACCACTATCTCTCTGTTTTGTATCCTGTCTCTTGATCTCCTTCTGCTTACCGTGCTTTAGCATTGCAGTGGATCGCAGACACCGTATCCTTTTGCTCACAGTAGCCATGAAGACCAAGGGCGATAGCTTGGATTTTGCACAAGAGCCAGGAACAGTCTTTGGTTTATTCAGTTGTTCCCTAGCTGGAGGAGGAAAGAGAAAAATGTGCAAACTGGTTGTTTTGGCAGGTTGATCTCTGCTGGTTTTTTTGCTATCCTGATCTGTCTTAATTATTTCTGAAGTATGCACTGTGAAGAATTCTAATTCTGCTAGACAGAGTAAAGCTGTACTTGTATAACACACAGCAGACTGCAGTGCTGCACTCAGCTTTAAGAGAAGTATCTAAAAATGGAAATGAAGAGGAGAGTAGGAAAGAGGTCTATTAAACCAACTAAATACCAGTGGTAATGAGGCGATCTTTTCTAGCTTTAAGTAGCCTCAGAAGTGAGCATGTGGCTGAGTGCTGGAGGACTGATCTGTGCTTTAGGAGCTCTGGATTCCAGTTTTAGCTGTTCACTTGATTGTCAAGTGACCTTGGGGAAGTTCCCATGTCTCAGGTTTCCCCATGTGCGGAATGGATTTAATGATGCTGAGCTCTTGGAGGTCAGTGGTTGAAAAGTTAAATGCTATGGCTGTAAAGTGCTAAGTATTATTAATGTACTGTTATTATAGAAGTTTTGCTGCAGTCAGCATGGTTAAAACCTTTGCTTTGTGTGTTGCAGTAGCACAGAAAAGTAAGTGCTTGGATTCTTATGGGGAATGCATGAGGATAGAATATCATGGCTTTATTTTCAATGTTAATATGTAAATGCTTGCCTGTGTTTGGCCCCACCTACCTTTGGCAAGTCATAGTAAGAGAAGTTATCAAACATTTTCCCTAGTAGGAATAAGTATTATGTAAATATTGTGCAAAAATACTGGGACTGCTGAACTTGGAGCAAGGGAATGTGAAAGGATGTAATGCAGTTTTTCGACATAATAAGCAGCATACAAATTATAGATTGGACTTACTTAGCATTTCAATTTTGCAAAAGCCGAGGGACTTTCAGTGAAGGTGACAAATTGAAAGCTAATAAAAAAATACACAGGATTCTGCAAGTGTGGGCACTTAAGTGGCAAGTGAGAACATCACCCCTTGCAGTAGCTGAGATAGGAAGTCTTAAGTATCAAGCAGAGTTTAGGGAAGAGTTTCTCTTGTGTCAATTCTGTAACTGGAACTTCAAGTGCTCTATACCCTGTCACTGATCACTATTTCAGGAGCAGACCTGGGGGGCTGTAGGCCATCACAGCCCCTACGTTGGGTTGGTGGCAGTCGGGGAAGATGGTAGGGTTCATGATTGTCAAACAAGGGAGAGCAAGAGATGGCAATGTATAATTAGAGGGCTCAAATTTGCAAATATGTGAAGTAGTAAAGGATTGCAAGCCAAGGTTTTTCTCCAAGAATGAGGAAAAAACCAGTTATGTCAAAAAACAGCCTATCATTCTGACTCCTGAGTGGTTGACTCAATAATGCTTGTACCTCTCTTCATTTTTCAGTTTAATGTCAAATTTATGCATCCCTTATTAATGCAGCAGTTCTACCTAAAGCAAGTCCACTCCAACTAATTCTTTATATCGGTAGTATTACTATTCTCATTTTTAAAGTATATCAGATTTTTAATCTGCAGTCTTTCTTCCTGGAGAAGAAAGTGGTTCTTTCCTTTCGTACTGCCTTGCCAGTGTTTTGATGTTTTCACATGCTGCAAGTTGAGAAAGTTGTTCCTGGACCTATACAGTCCAAGTAGGGTGATCATTCCAATGTGTGGTGATGGGAGTTTTCTTGGTTGACAGAGAGGATGAGGTTTGCCTTGCTGACACCACCTCTCCTATAGAAGACTTATGAGTACACTGAGGCAACTGTTAGGACTGATGATTATAATAAACTCAACATGTGTGGGTAGTTTGGAAATCTAGGAAACCCCTCTGATTATCCCATGTTTGGTCCTCTCTTTCTCTCCAGTTAGTGCTGCTGCCTGCTTTTGGGTGACCCTTAGGGTGTTTCTCTGATCTCCTGTAGAAGGTCAGAAGCTAGCTCTTTTTGGTTTTCTGAGAAGGGAGAACATTTGGGCTCTGTTCCGTGTTAACATTAGCTGAAATTCAAGATGCTGTGCTTCAGAGCAGGAGCTTTTTAATCAGGCTGAACTGTAACATTCAGGTGAGACGTTTGCTGCTCAGGCATTTCAGCCCCCACAGTCTCCCTCCCAAGCTTGCGCAGCCGCGTTGCATGATCCGCTGGCCTTGGAATGTGCTGGGACATCCCTCAGCTCTGGCGAGCATCAGCCTTCCCTCATCCTCTTCAGGACCACTGTATGTTGACTTGCCTGACAGAGGCTGATTTCTCATTCGTGTTTTTCCCCTCTGGGTTGGGTTTCTAAAATCCTCTTAGCGTAATGTTGTTTGGGAAATGTTTTTCAAAACGTGTCAATCTGAAAAAGCTGTTAAACTTTTTTTATTTTAAACAACATTGCATTGATTTCAGGGGTTGGAACTAGATGATCTTCAAGGTCCCTTCTAACCCAAACCACTCAATGAATTAGTACCCATGAAAGTCCCCTTGGAAAAAAGTGACATTTTAAAACTAAATCTACTGAATTTTATTTTGAATAGAAAAAACTTGTGTAAGCAGAGTTTTTCACAACTTCATCTAATCAGATATTCCATTTTTGGGTCAAGTCAGAATATTTTTGTGTATCATTGCATTAGAATTTCTTTTTCTGCACTCTATTAAATGGCAACTATGGTGAATTAGTTTTTAAGAGGAAAAAATCACATTTCACTTCTAAAGTCTTATAGTGCCCTATTACTTTTTTCCCCATCATAGAATACATGTAATAAAGCAAAAAGTCATGTTCTGGTTAACACTCTGAAGGTAGCCTTTAAACAGAGCAGACTGCACTTTCCCGTAGATGTACCATTGAACATTTTTTAATTATCAATTATGAAAGATTGCTAATTGGCTTTATATATGTTTGTCTCAGCATTTGGTGAGTCTTCAGGTTTTCTCCTTCTGTATTTGTGCAACTATCAAGCTTTGAAGAAATACAGAAATCAGTCACTTGCTCCAGCTGGCGCCGACATTGCCACCTCCAAGAGTGCAGTCAGCTTCTGACCTGTTCCTTTCCAGTCCCAAAGGGATGTGCATGCTCTTTGCTTTTTCTAATTGAGAAGTCTGACCTTCAAGGTGCTGGGTTCATCATGTTTGGTGGGGCCCACGGTGAATTTGAGGAACTCAGCATCGAGAGAGGAGTCCTGTGCGGTGAAGGAAGAGTCTTCTCCCACCATAAAAGTGCAGCATAACTGCTAATCACCACATCAGTTTAGCTCCCATACACTCCTCACAAGGAGAGAAGACTATTTATGCCAGTATTGTATGCCCCTCTGTCATTATAAGCCATATATAAAGACTATTTCTACAGTCCACAAGTAATTCAGATTTTTTTGCCAAAACATATTATTTTTATCCCACTTCCTATGGATCAAAGACACTCTGTGCCTCCTCAGTGCTTTTTTTCCTCCAAAAGATTTATCCTGTTAACAACAGCTGCCCAATTATGTGGGGGTGCCCTTAGAGCACAGGGGTTTTTTTTTCTTGGTGATAAAATTGGAAATCATCCAGACTTGTAGCCACTAGCTGTGAATGGCAATGACAAATGTGTCTTTCCTCTAGCTAATGCACTTTGCAATCACGAATAGTACCCTCTTAAGAGGTTCTTGAGTTACCCAAGAAGTTAAAGTGAGAATTTAATTTGTCATTTTTTAAAAAGCTTAACCACATCAATAAATAAGTCCTTCTATGCTCTTACTCTTCAGACTCACCTCTCACATGAAATAGATAGTGAAGCACTTACTGCTTAGTATCTTCAGTAAGAATCTATGAGATCATACATTTACATATTTCATCAGGCAGTAACTCATCCTGCTTCTGTGACTTGGAGAAAAAGGAAAGTGGAAAAAAGCAATTGCCCTGTCTTTCTGCCAAAGACAAGGTTTTCTAAACTTGTGTGCAGAATTAAGTGTATAGCTTTCTTGTACTTTTTTGTAGTAGTGTATCGTTTCTGCACCTTGGTTTTTGTGAAGTCTTACTCCAGATAAGCACTGCTGGAGTCTGGTTAGAGGGTTAATTACACTTGCATTTTCCACTCCCTCTGCTTTCAAAATATGACCCTACACTTGTGGATCATGAAATAAGTGGTAATGCCTGCCAGAGTTACCTGTACTGGAAGTATGTTTCATGCGCTTTCCTATCCTATATCACACCTGCATCTTTTTCTGTAGCTGTCCAGACAAATATCTTGTTCATTTTATCTCAGGAACTAATAGACAACGCTTGTATTTATTTTGTATCCACAAATAAAATCATGTTAACGTAGGGGGAAAACCATCTGTGACCTAAAGCTGTCTTTGAGTTTGCATCTCCATTCATTTCAGGTTGTTGTATCTTTTTTTTTGCAGAAACAGCTTCAGAAGATAAATATTGAATTTTGACATAGTGCCTAAATAAAAGCTGCCTAAAACCAAAACACTTTTGATTGCAGACATTGTGAACTATTTGAACGTGCTGTTTGATCATAGCAAAAGAAAGCTTCCTGTTCATTTCCAGATTAGTATTGGATTTATAGTGTGCTTGGGAATTACTTTGATAAAATGTTTTCATCAGCTGCTGTAGTAAAACTGGAAATTCTTTACAAGCACAATCTTGCTTTGACTGGAAAACGATGAGGCCCAACATGGAAATTCTGAAAAGGAGCCTGTGAGAGATCACAGTTCAGTTGCCTGAAACATGGGAGTTGAAGTTGAAACCTTTCCTTAGAATCATACCAAATACGTCTTTTGCTCTTCCCCTAGCCCCTCCAAATATTTAAAATTCCTATATGTTTCTGGGAATGAGCACAGTTTTATGGTTTGACTTTTGTCTCTCCATTGTTGGATGCCAACATGGAGTTGCTTTTCTGAAGTGGTTTTGTTAGTCCTGTTGTTCAGGGGCTGTTCTGTGACCAAGTGGTCTTGCTTCCTTGACTGAACACCTTCACTTTGGGGAAGCAATCTTTGCACAATAATGAGGTGGCCTTTGCTGCTGGATCTGCCTGACCTGATTGCTTTGATTTGAAAGTTAATGTGCTGTAAAGCTTGTTGCTGTAATTCAGTGGGTGATATCTCTTGGCAATGTGTGGGAGTCAGATGTTCACACAGGTTCTTTTAGGTTTCATCTCTGTTTCTGTCCATTGATGTGAAGACTGAGGGGTGCTTCTCTGGGCTCCAGCTTGAGAGTGCCCTCCTTCTCTTTTCATGAAGCTCTCAAGAGATAATTAGTGATGAATGAAAGAGTTTTGTTCATTTAAGAAATAATATTTTTCATCATCTGTCACACTCTGAGGTTGTATGTGAGGTTAATAGAGTAATGAACACATCATGGTTCACATGGTCTTCAATTTGCTGATGACAGATTTGCTTTGTTTTTTTCCTGGCTGGTCAATGTAGCGGTTTGTAGAGTAGTGCCTGGAGTATGGAAACTTGAATGAATGCTTGTGCAATAGAGGACATCAGTGTAAAGGATGGTAGAAATTGTGTCAGTAATCACAGTTGTAATTTTGTCTCACTGATGTGTTTGCAGGGCTTCATAACCCAGGGGACTTCTTAGGTATCTCCGTATCTCAGGTAGTTGGAATTGTCGAAAGCACTTTCAGTCTCTGGCAAGATAAGAAGTGAATTAATAGCTGTTAGAGGCAAGGAAGAAATTTATGACTTGTTTCCGCAATCCTGCAAACTCACCAGTAGTCTGTGATGACAATGCATATTTCTGATCAAAAATGCTTTTGGAAATTCTCCTGAGGAGAAAAAAAACAGTAGAATGTTGTACTGTGAAGAAGAGCCCACTGTGAACTATGTTTTGAATCCCTCTATCTCCTGTGCTTTGGAAATCCTGAGCCATTCATTTTTTGGGGGAAGTAATTCTGTTACGTGTTTTTAAAAACCCAAACATTGCAATTGGTGCCTTTGAGCCTTCCGCTCCGTGACCTATGTCAAAATGCCTTCCTGTGTTTTGCTTCTGGGATCAAAGGGCTATTGGGTATCAGGGCATTTGAGGTTAGCACTTTAAAATGTGTGTGTATGAATGCTGCTCCCTGAAACTGTTTCTCTGAGTATAGAAACTAGACTGCTCACACAGAAAACATACTTAACAAGTGTCGCTGTGTGGTGGGTTGACCTTGGCTGGACACCAGGTGCCCACCAAGCTGCTCTATCACTCCTCTCCTCAGCAGGACAGGGAGGGGAGAAAAATTAGATGGAAAAAAACTTATGGGTCACGATAAAGGCAGTTTAATAAACCAAAAGGCTGTGCACAGAAGCAAAGGAAAACCAAAAGATTCATTCTCTATTTCCTATCAGCAGGCGATGTCTGGCCGCTTCCTGGGAAGCAGGGCTTCAGTACACGTAGCGGTTGCTCCCAAAGACAAATGTCGTCATTACAAATGCCCCCCCTTTCCTTCTCCTTTCTCTTAGCTTTTATTGCTGAGCAGACATCATACGGTATGGAATACCCCTTTGGTCAGTTTGGGTCAGCTGTCCTGGCTGTGTCCCCTCCCAAGCTCTTGCCCACCCCCTGCCTACTGCTGAGGGGGGATGTTGGAGAGAAGCCTTGGTGCTGTGACCAAACCCTGGTGTGTTACCAACACCTCGCTGGCTGCCAGTACAACAGCACAGCGCGACGAGGGCTGCCGTGGGGACTATTAGCTCCATCTCAGCCAGACCCAATACACTCTGTTACTCCTAAACATAGCGTGGCAATGGTTGTTATTTTTCTCATCAGGGAAATAATTAGAGATTGAATAGTCTTGGGAAACACCAGCAGTATTACATAGAGTTTGGTTGGGTTTGAGATCTGCAAAAATACAGTTCTCTGAGGCCATTCTGTGCAGTACATTTAAATACCATATTATCCACTTTCAAAGTTTTCCACTTGCTACCGAAGAAGGTGGTTCTGGCAAGAGAAACAGCAACAAAATAGAGTGAAAAGAGATTGACAGGAAAAGTAGAAGGATGAGGGTGGGGGGAGTAGCACAATTATAGTTTGAAAAATTAGACATGTAACCTGTCATTGTAATTCCCAACTGGCAATTAAACAGCACATATCTGCATAAAGGATTAGTAACACTGGAGGGTAACGTTCAGGACCTCGAACAACACTTCTAGTCTATAATTTGCTAACTGTTTGATAGATACCTGCCTCACACACGCCATACACTACCATATTCCAGTGCTTAATATAATCAGTCCTGGCAAAACCAGACCTCCAGCTCCATAGCTAGATGGCTATGACTTTACAATACGCCTGTTGCTTGAATAGATTTAAAAAAAAATAAAAAATAAAAATAGGACAGTCAGCCGGAAAAAATTACACAATTTATTCCTCCTCATGTGTTAGGGTGCTGTGCCAGCCACCTGCTCCCGGGGGGCTGTAGCAGCCGGGGCTCCCCCAGGGCAGCGGGCACCTCTCTAGTGATAAGGGAGGTCCGAGGTGAAACAGAGCAAGAGATCCACAGCAGGTTGCACAGGGCTGGCAAAGGCAGTGCTGCTGAAAGCTGAACCAGCTTGAAAGCTGTTAGCAGGTATGGGACGCAGCTACGCTTGTATGTACACCTACTCCTTAGAATAGTCTCTGGCAGCGAGGTCACAGAATAATTCATGCTGGAAGGGACCCTGGGAGGTCTCCAGCCTGGCCCCTTCTCCAAGCAGGACCAGGAGGAGCAGGTTACTTGGGGCTTCTCCAGTTGGGTTTTGAAGGTCTTCAATGATGCAAATCCCACATCCTTTCAGGGCCCCTGTCTCAGTGTTTGACCACCTTCATGGTGAAGAAGTGTTTCCATGTATCTAATCAGGGTTTCCCATGTCCTTGCATCCACAGCCTCTTGTCCCTCCCTGGGCACTTCTGAGGAGAGTGGTGCTTCCTTCCCTAAATCCTCCCACGACGTGGTTGTGGGCAGCAGTTCGACCTCTGGAGCCTTCCCCTGGCCATAGACCCAGTGCAATTTAGGTGACTGTGGATAACTAAAAGTTGAATGCTCAAATTTTTTTTCATGTTTGTTCTTTGCAAATAAGAGCCTGAGAAAAAATGCAGAGGTAAATTCAAAACCATTCACTGTAGTGAGCTGACTGTAGTGATAATATCACTTTCCTGATATTTATTTTAGTGACAGCTTGCTTTTAATAGTAGGATTGATGGGTACCAAAAAACTTCTCAGGTGATCAGTGTGGACATTACTAGATGTGTAATAGCATTAGAGTAACCTGGATGTGAAAAAAATTAAAGGAGGAGTTTCAGGACAGAAATCCTCTTTGATCCAAGATAGCCAGGACTCCAGCCCTTCAGGCTCTTTTGAGTGCTTTATTTAAATCTGCCAACTTTCAAAGGCATACTGAGCATTGTGTTAAATAAGCATATACGTCAACTCTTGAAGGCTTGTGCTGAATTTGGCAGTGTCCATCCCACAGCTGCAATTGCTCAGATGCACTGGTTACTTAGAGAATCATGTGAGGAAATTACTGTCTCGAGATCCTGAAAGTCAGGACTTCACTCTCAGGTTTACTTCAGATCATCTCTGTCTAAGGGCAGCTGTGTTAAACACTGCATGTCCCAGTTCCTTTTTGGTGAAATATAATAGTCAATGATGCCAATTCCTTTGTGTTCCTGTGTAGAGGTTCTAAGTGATGGACCTCCTCTAAATTCTGCCCAAATCTTGGGTACAGCTGATGGGTCTTACCAGAATGCAAATAGAGATCAGCACCACTTCTAAACTCTCACTGCTTATAACTGGGTGCCTTCCAGTATGCGGTTTGGCCTTTACGTGGGCTTTGTTAATTCTTGTCACACAAAGATTCTACTTCTCTCAATTCAAATATACTGCTCTGTTTTTCAAAAGGCACATACACTGCCTTTAAATACACTGAACATCCTTATACCCTTTCTGTACCACAATGAAAGTTGCTGTCCCAGCATTACTTCAGCTAAGAAGTGTTGTCAGAATTACTTTTTTAAAATAGAAAGTGAATGTGTGCAATCTGATTGACAAACCCAGGCAATGGCTTCTGAATTGTGCAGAATCTTGTGAGCTGTCTTATAATTGCACACTTTTCATTTAGGTTATAAAGGCATCATCATGGCTTCCAAAATTATTTGGATGCTTCCATTTGCCTGGATGATTGCTGATGCTGATTCTGTGCGTTTCAAATATCTTTGGATGGTTTATGAAGGGTAGAAGAACTGCAAATCAAAACAGAGCTTTAGTGTATATTTAAAATTAATACATGGATCCCACTACAGAGGGTAAGAGTGTTTCCTTCATGTCTCTCCATGTCTTGTATAACAGATACATAAAAGAGCTTGTAGATAGTTATTTTTTTTATAGTACATGGAGGGAATAAATTTTTTTATTACTCTGTAGGTGACAGAATTCATCAGGTGAGAAAGTAGGAGGCGGACCTGGATTCTGCTTCCTACTCATAACTTGCTCACCATCTGGTGCTGAGAAGGTCACCCTGCCTTTCCCTTTTTTCCTCCAATATGAGAGACACATAATCCCTGATAAAGTGTGTTCATGTGGGCTTTGTATAATTTTTATATTTTTTTTTTTTTTACTTCAGATTGTACAGACCTGGAGTGTCTGAATAAAAAACATGGATGTGACAGGCTCCATATGGGAAATCAGGGTTTTGGAAGGCTCCAGGCTCTGATAATCTTACTGTGTCTTAGTAAGGAACCACAGATACACCATCCAGTTAACTAGGTGAGACATTTTAAAGCTTTTATCCTTCCGAATCCTCTGTAGGGATCAGTCCAGAGTCTGTTTCATCTATCAGAAGTAGGGTATCACCACTCTACTTTTCTCTGCCAGCCTTTCCCTGTGTCCATGTGTGCTCTGCAGCCGGCCTGTTCGGGGCCAGAACAAGAGTTTGAAGAAGGGCTTTCCAAGGCAGAAGAGCATGAATTGCTCTGTTTTGCTGGAGGATGGGGTAACCCCACAGGTAGGTCCACAGTCAGAAATGCATCAAGATGACTGAGAATTTGCTTCCCTGTGTGCTATAACATGGGGAAATGGCGGGGCTGGTGGGGAGACAGCTCTGAGGTTTCTGCCATCAGATCCAAAAAAAAAACCCTGGCTTTTAAAAGTTGATCATTACTGGTGTTACTGCAGTGGTGTGTTTTTTCTATGGTCAAGGCAGTGCAACTGAACCCAAGAGACACCTGTGGGAAAAGCGACCTTTCCTGTCCAAATGATTGTCAAGTGAAAGCTGAGGAGAGCTTGCTGGTAAATTCTCTTAGTTGGTAACATAGCAGATGGGAAATCTTGATCAGAAAAAACCAAAACAAAACAAAAATAAAACTTTGCATTTAGTAGCTGTCTTTAGATACTAGATTTCATGGTTTGGATAATTTTTTTTATCAGTGAGAAAAATCTAAAAATGGTGTTTCTCCTAGTTATCACATAGATTGGGATTATCATACATCCTAATTAACAGACTGGTTAAGATTCGTGTCTTAGACTAGCTGATTTGATTGAAATCGGGCAGCTGATATAATAAATTCTGAAAGTTCTCTTCTAATGAGATTTTTCACAAGGAACCTGGTCCATTGTGATGGGATTTTTTAAATCATAGCAAATCCTGTTCATGGAATCAGCTTTGGGTGTAGTAATAGCAGCACCTCCTGTCCTTTCTCTGGGGATCAGCAGATGAAGTTTACAAAGATGTTGCATCTAGGGGACCATTGGCAGGAATAAGAGCTTAATATAAGTGAGAATTGAGATTCTGTAAGTCATTTCCTTTTAGCAGGGATCATAGATGTATAGTGAGCTAACATATATCCTAAGTGTTTTGTCCTGCATGTTACAACTTCCTTTGTTATAACCTATGGAAGATAAAATTGGCATGTAGCAAACTGAATGATGCCCTTCATTTGTAAGATCTGAATTATTCTGCAGAGGTGCTCTGTGTGCTGAGGAAATTGTTATTTAAACAGTATAGATGGAACCTCCCAAATTCTGTTGTTTATGTTTTGCAAGAAGAAAAACCAGTATCTGATGGGAAAGAGTTAGCATCTTAAGAGAATGCTTTTAACTGGGACTTGGTATTAGTTAGATTTTCCTCAGTAATGAGAAGTTTCTCTTGAGCCAAACTGGAAAACATAAGTGCCCTACCATGGTTTTGTGAAGGTTTTCTCTAGCTAAAAATGTCTTTTCCCTGTGGTTGCAAAGATTCTGGCACATCTAAAGAGAGGTGAGGTGGGGAACCAGGTGCTAAATAGCTTTATTGCTTCTCTGTGATGTGACTTTTCCTAATCCCATCAGAACAGCAACATATTGGTTGCTTGGCTTTTTTCCCTATTTGACATATATATAAGATGAGTGGAAAATCCTCTCCTTTCCTCATTTAAAATGACTAGCTTTCGCTAGTGCACCATCTTCCTAGATGGAGTAAAACATTCAGTGGTACCAAAACTCATAGCAAACGTTCAGAGCCTCTGCACTGGCAGAGTGCCGTTTCCAGTGCAGAAGGGCTTCCTCTTCCCAGACGCAAATCTCACAGGTCTGTTCTGCTTATAATTCTTACTGAATAATTGTCTCCAGATGCTTCTACAGATTCATCTCCGATCTGAACATTGCCCTCAGAATAAATGTAGCAGTTACTGCCTCAGAGAGTCTGCAGAAAGGAAAATGATTCTGCCATTATCCTTACTGTTGGGATTTATTAAGATTGCTGCTTTATGCCTAATAATTAAAAAACCTGCAGTGTCACGGGATGTTGCCATGGGTCTAAAGTAAATTAATTCAAGCTGACATCAAGATTTAAATGAGCTTTGTTTTTTCCTATGACAGTGAGCTGTGCCATCCTGCTTTTTTTTCCTTTTCTTTTTTAAACAAATTGCTAAGTTAGTCTATGTGGGTTTGCCATAGACAAATATTTTTTTCCAAGAGACAATAAGCTCCTCCCATGAGGTAGAGTTGCCTAGCTTTCTACTATTAGAACATTATTGCAATTTTTTGTTATTTTCCTCCACTTACTCCTGTTCCTGTAAGTTTACATTGAAAGATTACGAAATACTTAGGACCTATTAACTGGTTTAGACAAAGCCTCTGCAAGAAGTCCTTTCAGGTTCTGTGTTTCATTTGATGCCAAGAATTCAGTTGTGTGTAAAAGCACCATGGCTAAATGGCTTTTTTCTTGTATTTACAACCTGTTTGGCCTCGTTACAAGAAGGGCACAAGAAACAGTAATTTGCAATACTTAAAAATCCACAGTGGTGCTGTCAGAGGGAGGAAGAGCCACCCTAAAACCAAACCTACCTTTCAGAGTCAGCATGCGTGTGTCTAATGGGATCACGTGGTCCTGGTTTAGTTCACGTAAATAAATATTCACTAACATCATCTGTGAAATGTTACCTGATGTTATTATGCCAGTACTGTTTGTGCTTCCATAATTGAAGTTAAAATGAATTTAATATTTGAAGCAGAGCATCACAAGAGGGATACTTCATATTACTCCTAGGATTAACAAATATATTTAGGGGGTTGAAGTAAATATTTTGAAATTTTATAAGTATCTTGATTAATTTTAATTTAATCTAATTTCAACATAATTTCCATAATACAGTGTAATGACAGAACAGGGCAGGCTGTTCAGAGTTCCGTTTTTCACTAAATCACTGAAACCTTTTGGTATATTTGGAGAACTTACTCTTAGGTCATAATTTTTCTGCCATTCTCTATAATTGAAAGTTTCTCAGCAGGGAATTAAAACATAATGTTTACTGTCACAAACTCTTAAAATCCCTTTGCTGTCTCAAAATTACTTCCACATACTCTTACGTTCAGCAGGACAGTCTACTTTTAAAAGACGCATTGCTCACTGATCTCTTAAAGGTGCTAAATCCAAGTCCTTTCTGGAGAAGACTGACTTTATAATTTAAACTATCCTTGCTGTGTTCAGTATTGGCGTATTCATGTTGCATTCCCAAATGAACCACAACTTTTGCTGTGTCACAGTACAGTATGAATGGAAATGAAAAATGTTCTTTAAAAATCTTTAAAATTTAACCTGGGATTGCGAACCTTGTAGAATTGCAGGCTATGATTGTTACCACTTTTAGTTGTTTGAGTAATTCTGCTTTGCACCTACATACTTTAATGTAGCTGTATCTGTTTGAGATGTAAGTTGACCTTTTGGTTTGCTGGGTTTGGAATAGTTGGCACAAATTTACTTTTTTTGGTTTTTTTTTTTAACATGAGTTCACTGCTGCAGACTCTCAACTGCAATGCTAGATTAGGTTTAAAAATTAAAGCCAAGTGTTGAAATTATAACAGAAGGAAAAAATCCTACATTTTTGAGACAATTTTGGCAGTTAATTTCCTAGTAAAAATACTAGGAATTCCAGCTTGCAGATAGCAGGCCAAGTACTGAGAAAACTAAAGGCAAATGAACAGGCATGTAACTGTATGCAAAGAAAAAATGTACATTCTCCGGAGTGATTGATTGCTTTATGCTTTTGTACTTACACGGGATACTTGCTATTTAAAACTTGAGCCATTTTCCCAGAGACCTTCCATTTGTCTTTGGTGTCAAACATTTCCATGGTAACATTTCACTTTTCTGTTTTCCCTTTTGCAAGCTTTACCTTGAAATAGAAGAGTTGGTTATTATTGAGAAAAGATACAGTTTAGGTCCATCATAGTGGTCTTGGGATATTTTTACTGACATTATGTTTCATCAGCTAATACGGTAGATTTATTCTTTGCGTCAGTAGTGATGTAGTTGTCTTTATTGCTTGTCAATTTCTTAAAAATATTTTTAACATTCTGTAGAAGCTTGAGGGCTACAAAAAGATGATGACTGGGATTGGTTAAAGATGATCTAATGCTCTAAGTACCTCAGTGACACACAAAGATATTTCAAGCGCATTTAAGCTGCGATGGTGAGCACATGAAATGTGTGCATTGCAATGATTAAGACGACTGTGAAGGGATAACTCAGACATGTGCGTTATAATTTTTTTTTCAATCTGTTATTTCTTACTGGTTTGTCCACAGTACATCTGCCTTACTGAGGTCCCATTGCAGGAGTGAAAGAAAGAGCTATATAGAGGCTGAAGCACTTGCTTCATTTGTTTCAGAAGCTGGGAGTAATGTGGTCAATAAGCCAAAAATTACTCTGGAGACACAGTTTACATTCCTGCACAGGAATCACAACTTCTGTATTCCTTCTGAGAAGAAAAAAACCCAACAAACCAAAACCAGTCTTCCCCGTGTGCTACTAGACTGAGACCTGCGTGCATCCTTAGCAAGGTCAGCACATTTCAGCAAACCTTGCAGGTTTTTGGCACTGGAGGCAAGAGGAGTAGCAGGTGGTTACCCTTTGGGAGGCAGCGCCAGAGGAAAATGGGATGCTTTGTCAGTTTGTTTCTCAGAGACCTGTCAACAGCAGATGACTCGGGATCCGCTCCTGCCTTTCCAAGGGTGTGCGCTTTAGCGAGCATTTAGTGAGTGAATTTTTTTGATATAGAGTGTGTTAGCAAAGTCACACCACTCTGCTAAGTCTCGGTAAACTTCACTGTGCTTTCTCAAAATCACATACTTTTGCCAAATTTGGTTTTTTTTCAGAGGGGCACAAACTTTCCTGTGTCTGTTTCAGCAGTTGTCCTCTACCGCATTCAAGAGCAAAGCATCTCAAAGAAAAGATCACAAGATAAATGTTTTAAAAGATATGACAAGCGTGTTGTTCTTCAGCCTCATCCTTAGAAATTGTGGAACAATGTTGATATTTTTTTTCCAAATATTTAATGTAAGGCAAATCCCCAGCACAACACACTTAATACAAAGGAGTTCAGGTTTATCAAAGTAATGAACAACAGAGGGAGATGCGTTCAGGTAATCTTAAGAGTAACAGTAAATAATAAGCCAGTTTACGGTCCTTATAAGCCAGTTTATGGTGAACTTCAGACCTTACCTGCCCACCTCCTGACAACCACATAATTAGCTAACTTAATAGGAACACACTTCCTACCGCTGATTAGTATTTTCATTTCTTATTGTGTATTTCCATAGGTGATGCTAATAAATCTTTTTCTGATCATTGTACCCCTTTTGTGCCTAGAAGCAATTGCATTACAGGGTATGTTTATCTTTCCCTACACTTAAGTAGCTGGTTTCAGCAAGGGAGCCACCACATAAGGATGTTATAGTGCCTTGCAGCCATATTACTTTCTATTGTAATTCTGCCAGTTTTTGCAATGCAGTTTTATTTGCTGAAAAAGCGTTAAGACACCATCAGGTGCTGGGAAACAGCAGGAAGCAAGAGCCTTGTTTCAGGTGTGAGCACTTTTCCCGTCTCGTTTCCATTCACATAGTGGGGATCAGAGATTTATTCAGGATTGTAAGATATGCTCTTTGAAAACATCCATGTTTCTCATCTGTAAAGGAATGGGTCAAAATACTTTTTTTTTTTTTTTTTCTTTTAAATGCTGGAGTGCGGATTTTCATTCCCATTGAAGGCGAATTTATATACAGGTATAAAATATGATCTCCCAGCTACAGTGCTGGTGTGAGGCAGGAAGACCTAGTGCTGCTCGTTTGGCCACAGCCTACTTGAAAGCTTGGAGTGCGTTGCTGCAGTGGAGCCATCCACATGCTCCGGAGTTAGGAACATCCATCAAGGCGTTGGTAGATCAGCAAATTTAATTTTTATCTTACAGATTGTTGCCCATGTTGCCAGACGGCAGGCTTTTCTGTGCGGGGGGTATCTCATCATACTTGGATTTATGTTGTCATGATAGAGCCTTAATACTGATGGAATTGCTGCAGAAATATGGTGTGGTATACAATAGCAAATTCCAGTGCTGGTTTCCTTCAGGTCTGGAGGGTGGCTTCCTTCCTTCATCACAGCCTGCTGTGGAAGTTTCCTTTAGAGCCTGACAATCAAGTTATAACCTTAATTAACACAGAGCTGGGGATTGTTCCAGCTTAGATTATTTGACAATGTAAGCATGGCTTCTCTTGTCATTGCAAGCCAGGCTGAACTCAGGATCCTTTTACTGCTCCTGATGATCAATTAAGTGTTAACCATGAAAGGGAAAATGTAGTAGTGGGAGAGACTGCCTTTTCTGACTTTAAAGGTGACATTGCAAACAGTGGACCATATTGAAGTTTTAATTAAAAGTATTGCCAGCTTCTCTATAAATTTTACTGTCTAGGTTATCGGTTGTAATCATCTTTTTCTAAGGAAGTTAAATCAAAGAGCACAAAATCGATGCTACCCTAATGTGGAAAATATATTAACAGGATATATTTTTCCGTGTTTATAGTACCATTATGTAATAATTTAAGAAATATTTTGTACCTATGTTTGCATAGATATGAAATGTAGTTTTAAAAAAAAAAAAGGTTGCATACACATTCCAAAACCCTTTTCATAAATAATGAGACCTAACATGGAAGCTTCATGTCACCATTACTTAATGAAACATGTCCTGCATAAATGCATATTTATACTGTTCCCAGGCCTGAGGGAGTATGTTTGATGCAATACGTGTACAACATAGGAGCATTTTAAATAATGATCAGACATGATGTCAGAGCTGTACTTCTTCAACTTGCAGGCATGTTTGTTGATTATTTTGGAGCCATTGGATTTAATAATTTCATTGCAAAGGAGGCCTGCAGTTTGAGATGTATAAAGAAAACCTTTTAAGTCAGTTCCTCAAAGGCCTCTTTAAATACTGCACCTAGAACAACAAGTGATTTTCTTGAGCACCTTGCACTGTTCTACCAAAACAAACACAGATGGGAACCGTTAAAATCTGGTTTAAGTTGTTGCACCATTCCTTTACATCTGATACTTCTCTTGAGAGAAGAAACCTCGGTTATGCTAACCTATTATTTGAAATACCAGTTGTTAAAATCTGCAGGTTATTGGGGGAAAGAAAAACTTTATTTGAACGATCTGTAAGCCATAGACATTTATCCACCATATTTTTGTCCTTCACTGTGTTTCCCTTTGGTAATTCTGATTCTAATGGCAAGTTAGAAAGTTGCCTTTCTGTGCTGAGTTCACAAGTGAGATGGTTCTTTATCTTACTTAGGACCAAGTTTTCTATTTGTGGTTCTTCTTTCCTATGAAAAGTTTTGCAGTCTGCTGTCCTCAAGGGTGTTGCACTTAATTTTATTGGAAGCGTACAACAGAACGGCTATGGGTAGTACGCAGGACTTTTTTAAAGGAAAGTATGAAAATTTATCAGTTCTTGCATGTGTTCTTCTAGTAGAAGACTATACAGTTGTGACCATCTTTTTATAATTTCCTATTATACTGGGCAAAACAATTCACCTACAGGTAGAATGGAATATACTGAGCTGTGTTAAAAACCTTTTGGAATTAGTACTGTGAAATCTTAATGCAAATTTCTCCTATATTGCTGTCAGATTGGATTTGTGCATAGAGTAACCGTGTTTTTGTTTTGCTGGAAACTACTATTTCAAGAGTGCTGCATATCCAGAGATTCTGAAGAAGTATATTTTCATCTAAGCAAGAATGCCCAGTCCTGTGCTAACTCTTCTAAGAAACTCGCCACAGTAGTCTGTAGTGTAAGAGAACAAAAATTTAGTTTGTTTTTTGGGTTTTGTTTGTTTGTTTTGTTGGGTTTTTTTAAATTATGGTAAGTCTCTTGCTTTCTTTGGTTACATAACAGTATTGACCTGAAAGTGGTAAATTGTCAGGATTTGAACTACACTGAACTAAAATCCATGTGCAACTTAAGTATGCGGTGGACTGTAGAGCATACAGAAAATAAACCACAACTTCAGTTTTCTTACTTTACTACTGATCTGTGGTATGAAACTTCAGCTGGTTTGGAAATCCTCATTTTTTAAATTTTGCCACCTTACTAGAGTTTTATCTTTTTTTGCTCCAGGGAGTTACACTACATAAATTTCCTGAACTTGCTTTTTTTTAATTCTAGTTGTGTTCTGAAATATTGCTGTGCTATAAGGAGTACAACAGGAAGCAGGGGTTGCCATAGCCACAGGTTTGGTTGAATCTTAAGACCAGTTCCTATACCAACACTGTCATCGTAATAAAGATGACAATATTTTAGCTTGTCAGATGCATTAATTTCAATGTTAAATTCATTGGAAAAAATGCAAACTCTTCAGGTGGGGGGGATCTTCTTTCTGCTACTGTCAAACAAAGTTTAGGTATGAATCCTGGGGATTTGCCTGTAGATGTTGGTCTTAAATAGATAATGTCCAAACAAGAAATGAGAACTCATAACTGTTTGGATAACTGCGGTAATAGGAAGTCCCACATCCCTTCTCCAGTCTCCCCATGCTAATTCTCAAGCCCCAGAAACTCCTCTTTCAGCGCTGTATTTCAGAAGTACAGGGGTTCTAAGTAATTTTGCAAGTACTGCTTTTAAGTTAGTAGAACTAATTTCTCTAAAATCTTATCAAGTCCTTTGTATACATTTAGGATTTCTAATGTCTTTAATTTTAAAAAGTACAGTCAAAGGTAACTGCAGAACTTACATTAAAAAATATTGACTATGGAGTGGGTAGCTACGCACACAGAAAATTTTTTTCCAATAAAGCGAATCTTTTTAATCCTCTTGCTGATTTAAATGAGAAGAGGATTCTCATGAAAGAAGTTGCAACCGATGATACTTATTCTATTATTATTTCCTAATAGCACCCATGAACTAATAGATATTACCCAAATATATGGAAAGATGCAGTTCTTTCTCAAAATAAAGAACAGCCTATGCAGACAATTCTATAAAATCTTTATCTGTAGCTCATTTCGTTTAAGAAATCATGGTCAATTGTTTGCATAATTGTTGTGTATAATTGCACTTCTGACATTATTCTGTGTTCTCCTGTGTTATTGAAAAGAATTTCATTCCCAGATAATATTGGAAATGTGGATATGTGGAATTATGAAACTGCTTCTGCCCTCTACCTTCTAATATGTTTTGTATTTGGATATCCTAGAAGTAGAGAGAGAGAAATCCATATTACAGTCGTCTAGAATTAGTAGTTTCTCAATCAAATAGGAATAGTGAAATTTTTACTACTTCAGAAAAATAGTTTTCTTACCCTTTTTTCCCAAGAGAGGAGCAAGTACTAAATGCCTTTATTTAATAACGCGTTGCTTAAGGAAGTTACAATGCTTTTAACGAAGTAAACTAAACTACTTGAGTAAACTGAAATACTAAACAAAGTATTTAAGATATTTTCCTTCCTTCACTTGAAGTATGGTATTCTGCATTTCAGTTACCATATCTTTCCTGTATTAATAGTAGATTGCGATATCTTTATAAATTGCATTGTTTCACTCTCGTTTCACAAATTTCACTGGTTTTTGTGCCAGACACGATTGCATCTGTTAAAGTAGTATCCTCTGCTTTCTATAATGAAGTCACAGTTACGTACTTGCCTTCAATGTGAGTTAATTTCTGCATTTTGACTTTTAGTGGGAATGAGGTGAGTGAGTGCAGTTCACGTACCAAAGACTGGAAGTGGTGGAATACGCACAGCAGCTGTCAAAAGGACACAAGATATAAAAGTGAATTAACACTGCGTATTAAGGAATTAACTACTTGTCACACTTAAGACTAGCATTAAAGTCTTTAAGTTGATCTGATCTGCTGGTGGCAGAAGGAGACAAAGTGCACCAAGAAACCATGGTGAGATATTTGCATACAGCTGCACTGATTGTAGTTTGGTCATTGCAAGCAAACTGTGCTGTTTGTGTACTGAAGCACCAGCAAATCATAGAATCGGTGGGATTGGAAGCAACCTGTCGGGTCCCTTTGTCCAACCCTATTGCTCAAGCAGAGTCAGCTAAAGCAGGTTTTCCAGGGCCATATCCAGTCAAGTTTTTAATATCTCCAAGGATGGAAACTCCATAATCTCTCTGGGCAACTTGTTCTCCTGTTTCACCACCCTCAAAGTGTGTGTGTGGGGGGGGGGGGGGGGGGAGTGTTTTCCTGGGGTTAGATAGAATTTTGTGTGTTTTCGTTTGTGTCCATTGTTTCTCGTCCTGTCACTGGGCATTACTGAGAGAAGGCTGGTTCCCTCTTTTTCATACCCACCCATCAAACATTTATACACCTTGATAAGTCCCTTAATTATCTTTGTGGCCTTGCCCTGGGCTTGCTCCAGTAAGTCCATATCTTTGTTGTACTGGGGAGCCCAGCACTGGACACAGCAGTCCAGATGCATCTGCATCAGTGGTGAGTAGAGAGGAAGGATCACCTTCCTCGACCTGCTGGTGATGCTTTTCCTAATGCAGCCCAGGATGCTGTTTGGCCTTTTTGTGCTGCAAGAGTGTGTCGCAGGCTCATGATCAGCTGCTTTTCCACCAGAATCCCTGAGGTCCTTCTTGGCAAAGCTGCTTTCCAGCCGGTCAACTGTCGGACTGTACTGGTGATGGGGGTTATTTCTCCCCAGATGCAGCACTTTGCCCTTCACTTTGTTGAACTTCATGAGGTCCTCTCTGCACAGTTCTCCAACCTGTTGAAGACCCTCTGAATGGCAGCACATCAATCTGGTGTGTCAGCCACTCCTCCCAGTTTTACATCATCTGCACATTTACTGAGTGTGCACTCCACCCCACTCAGGTCATCAATGAAATGTTGAACAGTGACAGCCCCAGTATTGACCCCAGGGGTACACCACTAGTGACTCGCCTCCAAGTGGACTTTGTGCCACTGATCACATCCCTTTGGGCCCAGCCGTTCAGCCAGTTTTTAATCTACCTCACTTTCCACTTAACCAACCTGACAGTGCTTTGTCAGCTTGACTGTGATGTTCTTATGGGAGACACTATCAAAACTTTACTGAAATTAAGGTAAACAACATCTATGGGTCTCTGCTTGTCCACCAAGCAAGTCGTCTCATTGTAGAAGACAATGAGGTTGGTCAAGCATGATTTCCCCTTCGTAACTCCATGCTGACTATTCCAAGTAGCCTTTTTGTCTTTCATATGTTTGGAAATGCTTTCCAGGAGGATTTTCTCCATCGCCTTCCCAGGGATTGAGGTGAGGCTGACCAGACTGTAGTTCCCTGAATCTGCCTTCTTACCCTTCTTGAAGACCAGAGTGGCATTAAGCTGGCTTCCAGTTTAGGGGACCAAGACAGTGTATGTAATACCAAGGAGCTGTGTTTAAAAACATAACTGAAATAATTCTGTGTGGTTTTGTTCTGAGATGAATAGAATAAAGTATTGATGCGCTCGGAATAAGTTGTCCTTGTGTCGGATGCAGGTAACTGAATTCCTCCTCCTGTTCCATGAGGACAGCATGTGTGGCTGTTCCTTCTGCAGGGGCCTCCAAGCACTATGTCACATGCTTGTTAGGGTTTTCTGAAACTGCTTCAGATACACACTGGTGGAAGTTTTGCATTTGTGATGCCTGAAGTAACACTGGTGCAGCCTTTATAGACATAGATATAGGTCTTTTGGAAAACTTTACTGCTTTTTAAAGTGACATTTAAGGGGTATGAAAACCTCGGCTTTAAAAGGACAAGTGCCCTGCACTTGGAGTGGCGTACAGAAGAGCCAAGACTTCAATCAGTCATCAGCAATAGTCCGTGTTTGGCAGCACCAAGTTCTGCACCGGAGAATTTACCCTGCCAGGTTGAGAGCTACTGCAGACACCCTTATGATCCTAAATCCTCTCATGCTATTAACCCTTCTGCAGAGCCAGATCATTTCTCAGTTCCTAATGACATGTGCCCTTAGCTGCATTCTTCAGCTGCGCTTCTTCTCCAGGGTTTGCTCTGGGAAAGGCATTGATGCTGAGAGCCTTCAAAACTGCAGTAACCCTTGTCTTGAATGGCAGAGAGTGGCTGGTAATCAGGATGTGCTCTCCAGTCCCTGTGTCCGGGGGGCTCGCTTTCTTCTCTTTGCAAAAGTTCTCTACGGTACTGTTTCTAAAAGTGTGTGGCCTCAATTACAGCAGCTCAGTACAGACATTGCTGTCATGCTTTATTTTTAAAAATGACAGCAGCAAAACAGAAATACCAATTTAATGTCACATCCACCATGGGAGATTCAGTCTAGTGGAGAGAACAATGGGCTGACAATCAAGGGGGTCAGCCTCTATTTTTGGTTTGCTCGCCGACTGGCTGTGTGGCCTTGGGCAAATCGCTTTCACCTCTCCCTGCTTCTGCTTCCCCTCCAACTCCCTGCCTTTTTCATTTGGATGATTAGCTCCTCTAGGCAAGGGATGTCTCTTATTTGTACAGTTCCCTGGGTTTCATTTGAAGGCCTTGGGGTCTCCAGCACTGTAACAATACTAATTCACATCAGTTTTATCACTTATCTCTGATACACAGATCTGAGGAGCCTAATCTCCACAAAGGGATGGACGTTCCTGGCCCTTGTGTTGATAATGTACAACAGAGAGCTATCATGACAAGGCTCTTCTCTTTCTGATGGGTCAGACCTATCACATCTCCAGGGCCTAGGTCAGGACGCATGAAAACATTGTTCCTGCTCTGGACACTGCTGTCATGCATGTAGGAGTGTGGCATGACATGCGCTCGTGCGT
Organism: Balearica regulorum gibbericeps; assembly: GCF_011004875.1. Taxonomy (NCBI): domain Eukaryota; kingdom Metazoa; phylum Chordata; class Aves; order Gruiformes; family Gruidae; genus Balearica; species Balearica regulorum. The sequence continues at coordinate 118,758,741 of NC_046185.1, forward strand.
GCAGCGCAGGAGCAAGATGTGCTCAGCTGGCACGTGATCTGCCAACTAGCCAGCCTGGTGTATCTGTCAGGTGAGCTCACGCTCGGGTCTGCAGCCATGTAGCAGGTCTTGGTGTAGTTGAGTCCCTGTGTCCCTGGCCAGTCTGTCTGTATTGTGGTTTGGCGTCTGGAATAGCCAAAGACCTTGCACTTTCTCGGAGATCCAGATCTACGTGAGGCAAGAGGGAGAATATTCAGTATTGTCCTCACTCAGGGCTGGTTGGGAGCCATGTACGGGGTTTCCATGTAAAAGCAAACCAGGGTGCATGCCATTATTGGAAGGGAAAGAGGCATGTAAAAGCCATGAGCTCATGATTTTTCCAATCCTGGCTTGTTAGACATCTCTGCACTCAGCCTTGAGGGAGTGCTCGCTCTTGTTTTGAAAGTTCTTCAGCAATTGCATTTGCCTTTTTGACACACCTCTCAGCAGAGCCGGGCACTTGTCAGTGCAATACATACAACACTGCCTGTTGGGCTGACATTTGTGTCGCCTTCCCCTCACAAGCACGAGCCCCTTCCCCTTTCCCATCCAGAAGTGTCCCAGCCAGGCTCTGTTGTATACTAACGTGACATTTACAGTCCAGCTTGCATTATTTGGCTGTTCCTTCCTGCTAAGCTATCAGTGGTTTGTATTTAGTGACAACACAATGTTGTTAAGGGGTTTCTTCTTCACATGCTATGTGAGGTTGCTGACAGTCATGATTTTATTATGGATCTTGTTGTGATTTCCCTTAAAGCTTCAGTTTCCACAGTGATGGAAAGCTTGGGCTTCCCTTTTAAAAATAGTTGTGATGCTCGGCTCTTCAGAACAGAAAATATGACTCTTAAAGGCTAGAATATTGAAGCAATAAATAAAAATACATCAGTTTGTTCTAATTCTTAAACTCTGAGTTTTTTAAAAGGCCGGGATTGACAGTACTAATTACATAATGTAGGAAAGAAATGATAACCTGCTGCCACCCACTGTCCATGCCATTTTAGTGATAGTGAACGCCCACCTCCCAGAATGGAGGGTACACTCCCATGATGGATCCGTGGCTCATCTCTTGTCGTAGCAACAATACGGGCTGGGACATGTGCTTCTTCCTAAGCATAATATGAGTGCAATGATTTCACTGGATGCATGTACAAAATGGGCAAGTATTATAATAGAATGTGTCAGTGGGTTCTTAATTTGCATAGGAATTAGCATATATAAACCACATGTGGATGAAAATTCTCCCCGAGAGAAACTTCTCTGAGCTATTATTACTAGATTACAAAGCATAGTCATTACTATATCATTGTGAATACTATTAACAGAACAATGCTTTTTTTTAAAAAACCCTAATTGTAAATAATATTGTTGTTTTAAACGGTGGGTGAGGGAGAACTGGGTTCATATCACTTAGGGCTGATAATTAAAATCAGCAAGGACGACAGGCTGTAGTAATTATACGAGTTAGAGTTCCTTTAAAAAGAAAAAATCTGCCATCTGTTAGCAATATATGCATAAGAGCAAACATTCAGCTCTTGTTTAATGCAAAAGGTGCCGTTCGCAGTCACGTGCTGGGGCTAACTGTGAGGTGACGCGTGGAGGATGCCGAGGATCCAGCCCCAGGGAAGCAGCTGGAGGGAAGTGCCAGTGCTGAACATCAGCTCAGCCCCTGGAGCTGCGGGAGGAGATGCCAACTGCAGAGCCATCGTGCACAAAGCATCAGCCTCGGCAGGTCTTTCACACTCCAGTTGCGTGATGGCTGGATGAGCCTTATGTAGGTCTGAAAAAAAGTCAGATTTTCTCTTTATTTCTAGCACACGTGCTGTGTAAATTTGCTGGTAGTTTGTACATGCAAAATAGTTTTTCATCTGTGTGGTCAGTTAAGTTGCCATCCAGCAATAGGCTGTAAACAGAGCTGTTTAAGCAAGGGTTAACATCTTAGTTGTTTGTTTGCCATCAGAGGAGAGCAAATATTAAAGAATGCGGTGAGGAAAATGGTGTTGGTAAAATCAAAATTTAAAAGTGGCAATAGTCTTGAGGAGGGGTAGTAGAGCAAGAATGACTTTGCAACTAGATTTCAGACCAAAGATGTTACCTCACACAATATTGCTCTTTGTCTCAAAATGTACATCACATTACAGGAGCTACAACAGGGAGGTGTTGATGTTGCCATTGGAAACTTAATATTTTGCATTCCCTAACCTTGGTTGTTTTAGCCAACTGTCTGTGTTAGATCTCACGCAGTATCTCAGAGCCTTAAAATCTTTGGTGTGCCTATCCTCACAAGACCCCAGTGCAAGAGGCGCGTACAGCATGCCTTAGCTGAAGAGAGAAGCAGCTTCCTGAGCATTTTCTTTCCTTGCTTTCCCTCACACCCCCTCCTTCGCTTACACTAGCACTTGAGAAATTCTCTTGTTATTCTACTGCAGGCTGTTCCACCGCGAGCGAGCTGCATTTGCTGGGGAGAGGAGCACTGCTGAGAGGAGCTGCATGCACTGCGCCTTCCCCTCAGCAAAATCCTCCTGTCCACCAGCATCATAAGAGTTCAGTTGCGAAGGTGGGAATGGGGGGATTTCTGTTCCCCCCACCCTCTGCCTTCCATCTGAAAACCTTACAGTTCTTCACTTAATAATGAAGAACACACATGTGGTGAATAAAATATTAGTACAAAGCGGAAAATATACTTTAGGGGTGTTTATCCTGAAAGGAGTATGAAACAGATCAGGAATAGAACACAGTAACTACTCCAGGTAAATCTGCTTATTGCTTTATTTCTTGTCATTTGTAATGATCATACCCATATCTTTGTTGTGCATGATATTACAATGAGATGACTTCATTCCATGTGTTGTGCATCACTGTCCTTGCAATGCAGTTCTTTCAGTTCACAACATTAGTGTGTGATTAAATCATAGGATTGGGAGTACCTTTCAATATTGGATGCTGAGAGGCAGCGAACATGACAAAAATTTTAAGTTTCATTTTTTTGAACTTGTGATAAATGTATCTCTGCACGATATTTATCTGGATTAGCTGGGAGGAGTTTTGTTTTCCCTAAAGATACTTTGATTTATCCTTACATTTATAATAACTTTAACAGATGTTTTGAAATAGCTTAGTCCCAAAATGCAGACTTAAAAAAAGGAATTTGGCAAGAGAGAGGCTTGCATGGATAAAATAGTTTTACTTCCTAAATTTGTGAGTGAATAGAAATGTTTACTCAATGTTTACTGGCACTGCTGAAATCCCAAGCAATGCAGTGCTGCGTGGCTGCATAAGGAAGTGGACACAACCATAGCAGTAGTTTCCTTGGAGAGATAGATATGCTGAGAGCTCACTGATGCAAAGTAAACTACTGATTGATTTAACAATCTGCTTTGATGATCCATAGTGTTCTTTGTAACCGAGATAGGACACATTTCCTTCAGCATTGCATATATTTTTTTTGTCTTGACAGTGTTTTGACAAAGATTCTGTAGTGCTCCTAGAGATGTTCTCTCTTAATGCCTTTTAACTGTATTCCAGGAAAGCAGCATTAACATTAAACACTGTTTTCTACTGCTGCAGTCATAACACGGGGTTTACAAGTGTCAACGTGAAGTCTTACCAGATGCATCACAGCATCTGTGTTGTGACGATGGAGCAGTGATATGTTATCCCACTAATGTAGGGGGAATCACAACTTCTCAAGTGAGCAGAAGCTGAAATGTTATTACACTGCATATACTTAAGCATAAATAACTCTCTCTTCTGTGTTCTGTCCTGCCAGCTGCAGCAGCTTCAAAATCTTGGATATTTTTTTTTTTTTTGGTGTAGGGTGGACATCAAAAAAAGAAATTAGGCATATTCAAGTAACTGACTGTTTGAGGTCACTGTGAAACATATTCCTGCTCTTCTGTAAACACAGCTTTAAAGGATGCAACGTGTCTCTCGCAAGTATAATCAATTAAAACTGATACAGGGCATGCCATTAGAGACCCTACCTTGAGCTTGTTGCTGCTGCTGAGTTGTTCCCATCTCTGCTGTCTGTACTATGGAGATGATCTACTGTCTGCCCATCAGTCTCTCTCTGTACTGTTCATAGAAAATAGGGCTCTGTGAATAACTGGTAGTTATTTGTAATTCTGGAGGCAACAGACAGCATAGCTTTGGCTGTCAGTAGAAAAAGTAGCTGCAAAGATCTCTTGGTATTAAAGACACCCTAGCCCTGGGATCCCAGTTTTTATAATAATAAAAATTTATGTGGACTTTCCTTCCTTGATACCCAGTTTGGGAAAATAATTCTGACCTGACTCCCTCCTTTGCCAGGAGGCTAATGAGAAATTTCTCTCATCCCTGCTAACGCTTCTGCAATTAGAAGGGAAGGCCCTTGTAATGGAGAAATACATATGAGCTGCTAGAGAGTGCGCAGCAAGAGAGGAAGGCTGAGGGAGAGACCAAGAAACCAGCTGTATCTTTGTACACCTAGGTTAGCAGCAGAGCAGCTGCTTGAAGGGACGTGAGGTCTGCTTGTTTGGCCATGTGAATTTTCAGCCGCTGGGTTGGAGCCACAGTCAAGGTATGGGAGTTTGAAACAGCCTGCCAGCCAGGGACTCCTTCCTCACGCTCCTCCCCAAGTTTTTTAGTAAAATAATACTTAGCACGCCCACCACAGTCTTGCTCTGACTTTCATGGCTCACACAGTATGTGGTTGGGTGTTGAATCTCTCTCTCAAAGAAGAAACTAAATGCAAGGATGTAGCAGCAGGTACAACTGAAAATGTTGGTTTTGCACTTTTACAAGTAGCTCTGCAGGTGCAGGGCAACACACGCGCCAGATTTCAGATGTTTTAATTGCATACATTGACATACTTTCTCAATGTCTGAGTTGTCAAGGGAACATTAGATGCCATAAAGAACAAAAGGGGATGCACGGTGCTAAGAGGAGGAGGCAAAGATTAAAGCAGCATAATATGGAAAACGAAGGGGCCAGATTCAATTGCTGGTACCAGGAAATGCCTTGGAAGGTCCCTGTGATGCAGGGTGTGGACAGACATCTTTGGGGCTCAGCTCTGCTGTGTGCTGAGCACTCCTTTCCACACACTCCTTCCTTCCTTCCCCTCTCAGCGTCGTGTGGCCATCCAGTGACTTGTCGAAGCCTGTGCTTCACGTGTGGTTGCATGCAAAGCGTCATGGCCCTGTTGTTGGTAGCCAGGTTGGTCATATTGATGTGGCCATGCCACTCCTCACCGTCTTCTGAGGGGTGCTTGGGCCTGGCCTCTGTTTCCTCTATAAAGCTTTCCTTGCTGAGTCTTCACTCTTGGAGAGCCTAAAAAATCTTGGCAGGCTTCTGGGTATAATTTCTGAAGAAGGCCAGTGAGGAGAGGGAGAGACTACAGGGTCTTCAGTTCCAGCTGCTGACATCTCCCCACAGAGGAGACTCTGGATTTCTGGTCCTGCTCCTGCCCTGTCTTCAGTGGGAGGAAGGTGAAGTCTAATTACAAGTCTCAAACTCAATTACAAACTCTCAAAAGTTACTCATTATGATTAGTTTCCCAGTAACAATCTCTATTATCAAGTGATCATACTAATATTGTCAGAGAATTACAAAAACTAAAGGTGGTTTTGTGGCTTATGCATTAATAAAGGAAAAAATCGTTTTAATCTAAAGAAAGAATACCTGCTTGGAAATCTTAAAACTGATGCAAAGTTACCCCATCCTCAAATTGTATTTCAAAGACAGTTACCGATATGAATAATCTTTGAATACTGGTAAAATAGCAAATGACAGAGGTGCTTTTTTAAAGATAGAACACATTGCTGTTATCTGGAAAGCAATATCAGAAATATTTTGGGGTTTTATTATGCTCCTGCATTCAGGAAGGCACTGAACAACCAAAAGCCTCAACAGGTAAAATCGCAGAGGGCCGTATCCCATTGTATACCTTTGTAAACTGGTGAATTCTTGTCAAGAGCAAAGTGTTTATATGATGGCAAACTTAAAGTGCATTTTGTATTCTGCTTTCAGTAAGGTTCTCCAGTATGTTTCCACCTGATAAAACAGTCTTTTCACTATATACAAACAAGTTAAAAAATACAAGAACAATTTTTATATATATAATAGAAGATGCTCATTGTCCATTCATACAAACAGCAGGCTATTTTGTGTGTTCATACAGTGAAATACAATTCATGCCTACTTTTACGTCTTTATATATTTTTCTGTATTCATATATATATATGAATGAGAAAAAGACACGGAAGAGCAGTCATTCTGATGGTGTAAAACGTAGGAGAACAACCCATCCAGCTGGCTAGATATGAAATCTCATTTCATGCATTATAGCCATTTCCCAATAGTTGACAAGATGAAAAACTGTTAATTAATTTTATTTATAAGAGCTGGATAATAAATTTGAAGAAATGGAGAATAAGCACTTTCCCAGCCCTCACTGAAGAACAATGCCAAGAATACAATTAGCTTTGTTGCATTGCTCCAGTTAGGTTTATGAGTGATAGAGGACATGAAGGTCCCTCTTGCACAGAGCTTAGGTGCGATATAATTTACTGATTAGTCACAAACCCATTTTGGTAGTGCCTTGATGTATTGTAATAGACTATTTCACAATGTTAGAAAAGTTAATCATAAACAAACAGTCAAAAGCATTTCAGACATTTTGTTAGTTGCTGTTAGGATGAGGTTGATGACAGCCAGAAATGCGCCATTGTATCTGACATTCCTGTTAATGGCCTCCTTTTAACCATTACAGTCCACCACATTCAGAAGTACACATGTATAATGTTTGCACCGTGAAGTGCCTGTTGAAGGCTGTATTCCAGCTGCAACATGTGGCTCGTAGATGAAAAGATAAAAATACATAAAAGAATGACGTGAAAATGGATTTTTATTTTTCAGTCTCAATGACCCTGCTGACATTTCCTTCACTTTGGCAGAATAACTAGGCTGAATATTTTTAGTCACTCCGATCCCTCTAAAGCGCTTTCCTTTGGTAAATTGAGGGATTTTGATTTTGTTTGTTTGGGTTTTTTTTCCAGGCAGTTTTGGGGTGAGCAGGAAATAACAATGAGCTGCTAATTTCCTTTGGACACTGAAAAAATGAATTCTGTAAGAATTAATGATTTTTATCACAAGCATAGCGCAGAAGTCTTTGTTGCTATACAAGGCTCCTGAGCACAAAACAAGTACCATATAATTGCATGGCCTTGGTGTCCAAGTATTAAGAAAAATAAGGATCCCTTACAACAAAAATGTAAAATTCATTCAATCACCAAGGCAGAGTAAAAAAATCTGGGCAAAATATGGCACTAATTATCATCAGTCTTGAATTTTTCCAATATTCTCTGACCATGATACGTGTGTAAAGCAGTAGCAGTTCTGTTCAAGGAAAAAATTCTCTTTCCAATTATAAAGATTTGTGGATATTCAAGGTTAGATTTTTAATTGGAGAATACAGCTAGATTAAAATCACAGTTAAAATAAAACATGAAAAGTATTAAGAAGCAACTTGATTGAGCTGATAACAGGCTGATAAAGGAGGTCTGTAATTTTGCAAGTGTAAAATCTTGTATGCATCTGCTTTAGCCCCCCGTGTCCCGGTTTTCTCTTTTGTAAAAGTGGATAATGGTATTCCCCACCATTGCAATGTAAGTTGGGCTTCCCTGGAAGAAATCATTGTTCAGAACTAGAGATAATGCTGCCTTTTCATGCCTGATGCTGCCTGCGTGTAATTCAGGCTACTTTCCTGCACAAGCTTCATCAAACCCGTTAAATGACCCTAACTTATTCCTGCTGAGGTTCTGGTCGGTAATATCCAAAGCATGAAATATTACTGCTTCATCCTACTTTAAATGCAGCCTATGTTTTCCTGCTCCTTCTCCCAACCCCCAATTTATCAACACAAAAATTTTGCCTTTAAATTTGTATGAATTCTTTAATGAGAAGAAAAAGTTAACTATGTTTTATTAGATTTATCCTTTTAATGAAAGCAGCTACATATGTCTAATTACAATTATTGAATTCTCCAACCTCCACTTTGACCTACCAGATATTAAATACTCTAATGATAAATTGTTATTCTCTCAGAAAAGAATAAACAACTTTGAAGTCTGTCATTTCTTAATTGTCTACAACTTAATTAAATGAAAATTTTCCCCTTAAGACATGGATAGCTGAAATTATTACAGTGCTTGGATTTGGTCAATGTGCTAACTCTGCAGAAAACTAACAAATTTAAAAATACTGGGTTTGGGGGGGCGGGGGGGATTGGGTTTTTTGTTTGTTTTTTTTTTAAGCAGACTAAATCTTGCAGCTGCCTCTCGGCTGTGGTGCTCAGATCCTACCCTGCCCCCAGGCCGGCGCTCACTGTTGCGAACAAACTAACCTCTGCAGTGGATCAGATTTTTTATTGCTTTATATCCTAATCTAAAAATCTCCCATTCCCTTGCTACACTTCAGATGTAAAGGGCAGCAAGCCACATCTTGGCAAATGGCTGTTACCTCTTGACGCGGCATCTTTCTCCTTCCTCGCCAGCGTTGGGTGCTGCCCTGGGGAGCTGGCTGCCGCAGCCTTGGCTGTGCCCCTCCATGGGGCTGCCCTCGGCCCAAATGGGCTTCCTGGTGATCCCTTCTCTCCAGGAGACCAAGCGTCACTGCATCAACAAACCCAGCCTACGGCACCGTTGCCAGTTAATCGTCTTCAGGTTGTGAAACACTACAGTTTCTAGAGTATCGGCTTGTTGAAGTCCACGTATCTCATGCAAGCGTGGTGGTTCTTAATACCTGGGCAGCTCTTTTTATGAACTTCTGGTTGCAGCTCATGCTTTCTGGTGAAAAGATCCTTCCACATGCTAATTGTGTTTTTCAACAAAAACCTTCAGTCTGACACTTTGTTTTTTTTACCGTTCCATTTCACAGATAATCTCAGTGGATTTATCTGTAGCTTTCTCAGAGGATAAAGTCTGCCAATTCTACTGTCTCTGTACCATGTATAACTCTCCTTTTTAGTAATTCTCATTATCCCTCAGTGCGACGTAAGAGCTGGCCCTCTTCTCACTGCCTCTTTCTATAGGCCTGTTGCGACTTGGATTGCTTTCGACACCCAGATAAGATCTCTTCGGTTTCTAAATAGGTTTCTGATCTATATCAGCTGTATGTATGAAGGTATTATTTGTGTGTGTGTATAAGCACATTTCATTCATTACATTCACATAAACATATCGAGATCTTTTCATAACATTGCCAATGCATATTTATCGATTCTGGTTCCTTTCTCCGGAACTATGAAAACAGAACAATGTGTTTTAAATGAAGACATACCAGCTTTACACGGGACTAATTTTATATTTCCATTTGCTCTCTTTAACTTTTTTGCAATTCTGTTACCCAGAGTTTTTCCACAGAGTATTGAATGTGATGCTTTTTTGGGGGGTTGATTTTTTGGGGAGTTGGGAATTTTTTTTGTAATTTGGACACATTTAATTCAGAGCTTGATGATCTGTATGAGCAATTTAAAATTATTTCTTTTAGTGTGTCATCTTTCCCTTTGCAGCCATAAACCTCAGCTCCCATCACACTTTCCCATTTGTTCATTTCTGGTAAGTCACCCTGAAGAATATGGTCTGCTGTGGCCAGCACTTGAATGGAGCTACTCAGATACGGCATTGTATGACTAAGGCAAGAGACTCATGTTTCTCAGTGCTGCCTGTCACTGAGTTACCCTGCAGATGACAGAAAGGGTCCCGTTGCCTCGTGAATGGTTAATCCATGAGTTGCTGTTGCTGTCCACCGTTAGGGTCCCAGCTCGTTCCTACTGAGATCACCTAGTCAAAGTGATTCTAATCATGTTCGTGCAGGCTATTGGGGTATTTGAAAAACAATCTGATCTCTTAATAGAAGCAAAATGCCCTAGAAAGACGATTGACTGTGTAAAATAGTTGAGTTCGAGTCCTCCTAAAGTTGTATTTTTAGCTTCTGTACAAGGCAATGCAAACTCACCAAACTCTTCATCCATAGACTAGGAGAAAGTATGATTCTACTGGGTCCTGAAAAGAGATTAAAGATTCTTAAGTCTGAAATAGTCAGGGTTTACAAATAGGGTTTGATTTTCAAAGGGAAGGCTACAGCAACTAACGTTCATTAGTCTCCTAGGAAGCAGGTCTAGAGCAAATGACGGGAAATGTGTCTGACAGCCAAATGCTACAAATCTCTCAACAGTCAGTGACTACTGGAATGGCCTTTGTTCCCCTGCAAAAAAAACCACAAGGAATTTGTTGTGACACTATTTGATCGTGATAGTTTTCTTACCTTCTGCTCAAAGATTATTAAAAAAAAAAAAAAGAGAAGAAAGTTTTGAAAGGTTAAATGCAGATCTTCAGCTGCAAAGTTAAAAGAAACCTGAGAGGCTACAGTAGGAAATGATGTTGTTACTTCATCTACCTCCAAAACACATTTGTGAAAACTAATGAACAGTGTATACCTTTTATGAAGAAGAAATCACAGTTGTACTTTGAAAGTGAAAAACTAACTGCAGAAAACTGGTCAACAAAGAGAACCTTTGGAACATGAGGAGATGTGGAAAGACATTTGCCCTTAGCAAACAGTTTTATTTTAAATCTTCACTTCCTTGCTTTTCTGATAGCATAGGAGTAACACGGTAAAAACAGGACATCAGAAGAAATGGTAGAAGAGAAAAGGTTCAGTAAGAAAAAATGAACAGAGAAACCCCAAAGCAGTTGACAGTAATGACAAATTATTCTATTCTGAAAAATAGTTTTTCACATTTTAAAACGTATTAATCTAAAAAAACTGTCCTAATTGAATTGAAATATAAGATGACCATTTTGGAAGCCTGGGAATGAAGAAAACTTAATAATTTCAAATAAAAAGTAGAATTTGTCCAAAGGAAAGCTTATTTAAAGACTGTTTATAAATTTCCTATGTCGGTATATACTTTTCTATAGATTTTCTGATTATTAATGCCTATAGGCATTTCAGCTCAGAGTACAAGCCCATCATACTGACAAAGATGAGCAAGTGTGATCTGATCCATTACTCTGAAAGACTCTGGGATGAGATTTCTGGATTCAGATTCTTTTTTCTTAAGTTTGAGAAGAACCAATATCCCAGTGTTGCTAAGGTGTAATAGTGTATTACATGTGTTAGGATTCTGTGATTTTCTGTAGTATTGTGTCAGTGTGGTGTGATATCAGTGCTTTCCTTGGTGATATCTCAGGAGAAAGTTGGGGCTTAGGTGTTTTGGTGGGGGGTTTTTTTTGGTAACATTTTGCTAGAGGAAGTGATTTCAAAAATTGCTTTAGCAACAGCTTCCAATTTTGCTGGGTTCTTGTGGAGGCCAGTGTAATTCACAGAAGGAAGAGTTGGGAACTGACAAAAGTGACATTTGCTGTGTGAAACAATTTGTGAACACATTTGTTTTCTGGAAGCATAGGTTAATACCCTTTCAATATGTCTGAGAATAAATCTTTCTGAAGAGACATAGAAGCGATTAAACATGAGGAATGAAGGAAATGCGAAGTGAAGCAAACACAGCTTAGAGATAGTCCTGCACTTTTGTATCAGGAACATTGCTTGAAATGCACTCAAGTTGCATGAAGTTTTGAAGTGAACAGATCCTCGTGGTGTTTCACAGTGTTATAAGGTGTTCAGGTAGTTCAGAAGAAATCCTGACCTGCTATGTAGTGCTTGTGGGTTCAGGAGACCCATTTATAACTCCTGAGCAGACCCAGTGTGGGAAACCTGTAACGTGTTGATTGACTTTAAAACATGCATGGGAACTGGTGAGGTATTTCTGCTGTTTTCCTGCCCGGTTTCCAAGATTCAGCATTCTTCAGAAATTGCAGAGCTAATAATCCTACTTGATCCACAGAGTGACGGTAGCTCAGTAACTCAACCAGACTGGAAGCATTATGGGAGCAGTAAGACAGAGCTCAGGCAAACTCTGTAGCAAACAAGCGGTTTTAAGGAGAAAGCTGAGGCTGAGATTTTCGTGCTACTAATCATATTGGCTACAAAAGCAAATCACAATAAGAAGATTTAAAGAGAAGTGGGGCTGAATACTGATTCTGTTTCGGATATTCGTATGGCCTCTGTATCACAGTATTTGATAACCTTTTATGTAATTAATGTAAGAAGAAAGAAGTGCTGGTGGTGTTTTAATTAGCCCCAGTTAAAAGAGAGGGCAGGGTCTAAATACTCCGTCTGCTGAGTCAGTCTGTAAGCCTGTGGGTGTTTTTTGAGAGGGAGGACTGTTGCTGGTTTTAATATCACATCAGGATGGACACTAAGATTTGCAGTTTATAAGCAAATGTGATTCTGTCATTAGGCCAGAGAAAGAGTTATTTTTAACTTTCTTATGATAATGCTTCTAATGAGCTTGGCATACTTGTTGCCTTTTCAGTATCACTCAGGCTGCTTTTGCCCTACTTTGGCTGTCATCATTTCTTAATGAAAAGTAGCATCTCTTTTGAGGAAGAGTGGCTTAGAAAGCTGGTAGGTCCTCTGTTTAGACTCATGAAGTAACAAATTAATCAATCACAAACATTTTATGAAAAAGAATCTCTATCAAAATGCGTGAAGCCAAATAAGAACAACATTTTGATAAATAGTCTATTGAATCTTAGGTTTCATTTCTGTAATCTGTAGTACAATGAAGAGATTAAAATTATCTTACAGGAGGTGTTTAGCTAGACAAAATGGAGTTAATTAAGTAGGTTTTTAGCAATGACAGAAGGTTTAACACACTATTATGTAAAGTACCAAGAGATCCTTAATGGCTAAAAGTGCTCATGAACTTTATACAAAAAGTTACCTTTTTGAGGAAAGGTTCAGGCATTCCTTTAGTATTGTGTCATACTAGAAAGTACTAAATCTACGAGAATTTTACCAGTATAACACAGTTCGCTGGAAATACTGCACTCAAAGCATAGTTCCTCCTGGGGTTGTCCAACTGAGGAGTTTGCGCAAAAATAAGGTAGGAGAATGTGTGTACTTAAAACCCTCACTTCCTTCCTGACTTCTTGATGGAGAATCAAGGTCAGTGAGAGCAGCACCATCCACTCCTGAAGAACATTCCATCCAGAAGCAAAGTAAGTGCCATAGGTTTTACATATGGCAGTGACGCGTGATGCTGCCGCTTGATAGGGCTTGTTCTGTTCCATGTTGGAAGATAGTAACATAGCCCCTCTGCTCACCTGGGTCATCTTTTAATCTGAATTACTTATCATTTGTTCCCTCTCTCTGGTCACTCAATGTGTTTATCACTTGACTCGAAATGATTTTGAATTTGAAGGAACTTAGTTTTGTCAGACGTGAGAAATGCAAGGCAAGTGCACCCACAGCTGATGTGTATTGAAATTCTGAGGGTTTGTGGTGACTTTTTTTCTTTGATGTGACCAGTGAGTGACCATTTTGCTTGAGTGCCCCACACGCAAGAGATTTGAACTACCACTGAAACACTCGTCTCTGTGCTTAACACTCTTTTATCCCGTCTGTAAAACTAACACAGCATACTGCTGGATCTGCAGATCAAAAAAGTACTGTAGAAGCCTTGGGCATTGTCAGTATTAGTGTTCTCCTGGTATAGAGACTAGGTGATGTTCTGGGATGTCAAACAGCCTCTAAATCTTGGTCCAGGACCCTAGGACTTCATCCCATTTAGCTGCTGCACTGTTAGGAGGAATAATAGTGATTTAGTTTTGTGTAGTTACCTTGGGGTCCATGCAAAGTACTGGCTTGGGTTTCAGCTGATGTTCGTGCCAGCCCATGTCTGGCTGGTGGAAGAAGATCCTCCATAGTGTCAGGTGACGCATGTGTGGCTTTGAGGAGCTATGCTTCCAGACAGCCTTAGTCGTGCAGAAAACTTCTCCATTTCTCCAGGGGAATAAGCAGTCCCACTAGAAGAATGAGGCCCATTTGATATGCCTTTAGCAATCAGTTTGTTTCCATTTCTCTAGGGGAAAAAGTGCAAAAAAAATCATCTTAGTCTGTTTCTCTTTCTTTCCCAGCTGTCTCATGTCACTTTTTATCTCTGGCTCAGCCTATCTCTGAAAGCATCCTCTAAATTGTATTGCAGGCAGCAAGATAGGAATCGTACATTGTCAATACTCCTCAGTTCATTTGCTTCTTGCATCACTGGGGAACACAAGTCATATGAATGGCCTCACGCAACAGTGTCTGTACTTTCATAATCCCTGTTACTCACTTGTTATTCTCAGTCATTTGATAGTCTGTCTGACTCATTTTTAGTGGATTTGCTTGTCTGCCCCCTCCTTCCCCTGTTATGCCAGCAGTAATACAGAGCCGGTGAATGACTTGGCCAGGCTCCCGCAGAGGCAACACGATGTTTGCAAGACAGAGGGTCACATGCAGGTACAAGCCCCTCTGCTTCTTCCCTCTGTTAGCACCTGCTGGGACACTTTTTTTTATTATTATTTGCAAATACCAGATGGCTGGGTAATGGATGGAGGAAGGGGTAATAGATGGAAGGAATGTGGGGTTTCCTTCTCCCTGTGTAATAGTGACCCGAGGTGCCGCTGCGGCAGGTGATGTGTTGTCCTGTTTGGCACAGATGTCTGGATGTGAGCAATGTTTCCATACCCCTTTCAGTTTCATGACCACACACTTACAAATCTATTACATCAGCAGCATTAGAACAAATGTACTTGTGCATGTCAATGCACAAGTCAAGAAACTGAGATGAGATTAGCCCTGCCAGGGTGGGTTTCTCGCCTGTGCTGATGTTGCTAATCTCATAGAAAACCCTTTCCCACTCCCATTATTGCTCAGTAGAGTTACAGAAGAGTTGGGGTCCAGTTCCCCCAAATTTGGCCCCTTTTTTTCCATCATTGTTTGAGGATGCTGGTGAATTTAAGCACAAGTACTCTTTACTTTTTAACATCTCTGTCCTTTAAGTATGACTGTAGGATTTAAGTTTTGGCCCTAAGTGACACTGGCCACTTGGGAATGGTTGTGTTGATGCTTCTAAAGCATTATGTCCTGGAGGCTAAAAAGAGCAAGCAAATGATTTATCTGCTGCTTTACCTAGAAATTAGGCAGTGTACCTGTGCTGTACTGCACAGTGCTCAGTGCGGCAGCATTCGTAACCCAGACTCTCTCCTCTCATGACTTTATGAGAGCTTTGACTCCTGGAGGGTTCAACTTCTGCCTGATGTCCTGTAGTGCAAAATTTCCCTCTATGCTCTATGTGTGACTGTATTAGTATTTTTTTGTTTCTGTAGGAACAGTCCACCACAAAAAACAATACCCATGTTTAAGTGCTACAACTGAAGGTTTGCTGGACGAGCTAAGCCACTAGTTTTTTTCATCTGAAATCACACACTCCTGCTTAAGTTAGGCCCTCTTGATGGACAACGTGAGCAAAGTAAAAAGGAAGGACCTGTTGTGTGTGTCGTCTCTGCATGGTACTCCAGGTCTGGAGACTGTTAAAGCACAGAAAATATCCGCTGGAGCGCTTCTGGTTTCTCCTGGTGGAATTTGCAGACCAGCTGGTGTCTTGCCCTGGTTTGGGCTGGGGGGGGTCCATCAGTGGCACTGAGGGTGCCTGAGTGTCAGTGATCCCAGGCTTCCAGGGGCTGTGCATCAGCTGCGCCTAGCAGGTGACTCTTCCTGAAGTCAGAGATGCCACCGCTTCTGCAGGCCCTGGGCTAGTTTGCTTCTCAAACTGAGGCATCCAGGTACTTGGGCTGCAGCCGTTTCTGTATTGGGCTGGCCGGTAACTGCGGTGAACGGGGTTCCTTGGGGGAACTCAGGTTTAACAGTTGTAAAAGAGAAAGGGAGCAAACGAGAATAGGCAAGCCTGAGGCTAAAAGGGAGGAGAAATGGTGCACCTGAGACCAAGGGAGAACAAGCATCATCACTTTGGTACAAAGGCAACTTCATTTGAAACAGAAAAGTCATCGTCCAACACTCCATTGTTCATGTCACCTATCTTGTTCCTAAGTTCAAAATTAGTGTTACTGCTAGTGAAGACTTGGTAAATGGGTGTTTCTCATAGTAAAAAGAAGGTGCTGTACTAGGTGATAATTCATTAGATCTTGTTGTGAAAGCTGAGGATAGCCATCACCCTTATTTCCGGGTTCCTGATATTACTATAAGGAGTAATAAAAGCCATGTACCTCCAGTGCAGGTCTAAGTGCCTTTCTGAGTAGTTGCTGCTACCCAACACAGATTTTAACGTGTTTTCTGGAGAAAGTCCCTCACTGGGATTTGCGTTACTGGCAGCCCTTGGAATTTGTGATTTGGTGGTCACTTTTCCCTGCCTACACAACAGCTTTTTGTGTGTTATTACTCATCAAAGACTCCAGTAAAAGCCAAAGTGAATTTTACACCTACGGCAGCATCTTCTCACAGCTACTGAAGCAGGGGAGTATCGTGCCGTTCTAGGAATCCAGTTCTGATCATAATAACACCAAGATAAATTTGAAATAGTGTCAGTGCTAGCAAAGATGTTAATGCAAAATAAAGAGGATAAACCTATGTGTAACTTTTGTTATTGAAACATTTCTTCCTCCTGACATTTTATGGTACTTTCTAATGAAGAAAAGTACCTGCTTGTTTTGGGCATAAATCCCAAGGATTCTAGAAAACAGCTATATCAAAAAATCGAACTAACACATCTACTTTAACTAGCCAAGCTTTGTGAATAGCAAGACATGAACAAAGTTGATATTAGAAATATCTTTTAATCAAAATACTTTAAAAACATGATTTTTCTTCTATAGAAATCTTGTAGATTCAATTCCGAATGCCTCTTGTCTCTTATACAGCAGAGATTTATACCCATTATAAGAAGCATTTTCAGAACAGTGCTTTGAAACTTTTCTTCAGTAGTGCAGTCATCCTACTTCAAATTCAGTATTTCATTTTTGTCTCTATCTAACTTGTATAAACTGACAAACTCTTAAATTCTGATTGCAATGAAAATGTAGTAAGTGGAGTTGAGAAAGATTACTTAACATTAAGTTGTCTGTTATACTCCTGTCACAAAATTTTGGATAATCCTTCATTTTTCCCTATATCTGATACCGAGTTAGTCTGAAAAAGCTTTCTAGGGCTAACTCAAATATGTGAGATGTAGGTGCGTGCAATCTTGTGGTCATCTTTCTTAATCCTAAAGTACATGTTAAGCATAAACCTCTTTAATATTATCTGTTACATCTAATTGCAGTCTTTTGGTGTGTGGGGCAAAGGGCTGCCTGTAACACAGAATATTCCTAGTTTTACATGCTCTATAGTTCTGACTTGTTAACCTTCCTTAGGCCTGCATATAAACAAGAATCCCAGTTTGTATCTTAAAGTCCAGCCACAGTACCTTTAGTTTGTCTATTAATGATTATTGAAACCACAAGTGCTTGACAAATTATACAAGTGAGTCAGCCGAGAATTTAGAAATTAATTTCAGAAGCTGCTGCTACAAACCACTTCCTATCAAATATCATGAAATAATAATGGTCCTAATGCTGTTCTGAACTGTCTGGCTGAACTTTGACATAAAGCATGGAAATGACATTTAACGAATTGAGGTAATCATTAACCTAGATGTCGCTGTGATACTCCTCTCTGACCTCTTGTTTCTCTAAATAGATGCGTACATTGTTTCCCACGATAGTTCTCTTCCTGCAAGTATTCACAGCGTATGTCTATGTAAAGAGCTTCTCAAAGATGCTAATTCTATGTAACCTTCTGGAATACCTTGCTCCGCATAAATCTGCAAGTTGTATAACGTTTCGGACGTGTTGGCAGATTCAGTGCTGTACCAAGTGCAATCAATCCACCTTTCTCTCTAAAGAATGAGGAAGAGGTTTTCGGTGGCTTTTACCATTTCAGCTTTCCTGATCATTTTAACTGGGTGCACTGTTGCACTACACTTACATAAAATCTATTTTATTCTTTGCTACCTGCACTAGATTCCGCCCCACCCCCGCCCTTGCATTTCTCAAGTTCACTACCAACATGCTGACAGTGGGGGGCATTCTCTTCCAGCCGGCGCGTTAGGCAATCTGATGTGGGCAGCGGGCGACTGGTTTCCTTGGCCACCACCCTCGGTTCACTCTCACGCCAGCGTTCCTAGTGTCAACAGCAAGCTGCTGATGATTGTCCGAGACCTTAAGTCTTAGATGGAAAAATTTAAGTGGGTCCTTAAGTGAAGGAAACCGTTTGGAATCATATAATCTTTGCATTTTTAAATTTGCTTTGAAATTTGATAGGTAAGGAGAGTTATCAGTAAATGCAAAGCGAGAGCCGGGCGGACACAGAAGAATCAGCTGTCAAAGCCAAAGTGGGAGGCGGCATTTAATTATACTAGAGTTTGCTAGGCTTAGGGTGTTGGTGGGCTAAAGTGTTGATGTGAATTTGGCGTAGTGGGTGTAATGCACAGAAATAAGACTTCAAACGGGGATTTTGTTTTGAGGGAGGATTTGAGATTTTTGGACACCCCTTTCTGAGCTGGACTGCAAAAGAATTAGATCAAGGATGGTAAGCGGACGGAGGAAGAAGTGGACCACAGGTGAATCCGAAGCACTTTTCTCACCCCTCTGGCACTTTGTCTCCAGAAGCTGTATTACATTTTTACTGTCCATCAGTGACAGCATGTTAGTCAAGTGACAGTAAGTCAAGACTGGAACTAGAACCAGGTGGAAGCATCATCAATTATGAGTTGGGCCACGAAGGAAATCCCAAGAGGTGCAGAAAATAATGCAGAACTTTTGAGTGTTTTTTTTCACCCCTCAAGTCAGACTTACAGATCTTGTTTCTTGTTTGCGCAGTGAACCCATTTTCTTTTTTATCTCCCAAACAAAAGTACGGTTTTTACATAGTACCAGAGCTTTTAGAACAAGCACATAAAGGCATGCAAAATTTCCTAAGACATTGGTTATTGTTAGTGACACTTGCTGTGTTTTCTCCCTAGGGGAAGAGATGTTTGTTATATTCGCATCTTTTGTGATAGCTGTAATACATCACAGTAGCTTGTGGTGACACTGACAAATAGCAAAAATGTACAGCTTGGTTTGCCTGAAATCTTTTAGAGCACAGATGCACAACAAGCAAAAGCAAGCCAGTTTGGGTTGCATCCATCACTCTTTCCTATGTTTATACCTCCAATACTGCCTTGTGCCCCCATCTTGTACCCGCCACCAGACCGCGGCTCTTGCTGTGTTCGTAACCTGTTTGGCTAGCAGGCTTAGCGAGAGCTGTTGCGCGTATTGGATTCAAGTCTAGGCTTGATGGCCAAAATGGGCAGCCTGCCTGTTTAGACGGACCATCTGATCACTTCCTAGTCACTGTATGCCAGCCAATCACCTGCAGGGCATGCCAAAAATCTGTGAGCTGGCCCAAGAGATGCAGCTGCAGTGGCCAGTGGATGCTCTAGCCCATGCCTGGCTGAAGTGCTACTGCGTGCCAGCGAGGCTATTGCCCTACCAGAATTATGAGGAGAGGGCGAAGGGAAAAGTTAGGAGAAAAGAAACTCTGCACACAGTAATTGTACGGCCTCTGTAATTGCTAACGATTTTTGAGTGTTCTGTGTCTAATCCTACTGTGATTACGTAAATTCGAATGTTTCAATATAAATATCATGTCCCTTGGGAACTCTTTCTGCCTGAAAGAGATACAAATGACTTAGCAGCCAAATATTCATATATAACTGTCCTGAGTTAGGGTTTCAAAATCAAATGTCATCTCTCACTAGGAATGCACAATATTTTCAAAATGCAGACTTGAACAGTTACTGTAAAGAGTATAATTAAACTTCTTATTACTTGTGCATTCTCTGTGGTTTTAAATGTGCTCATCAGTGCCCTATGAGAACTCTCACAGCTGTTTGTGACATTTTAATGGCAGTTCTCACCAAAGCCATTGCAAGTTTTTGGCGCTCTCTCCTTTTCTATTAAAGGCAGCTGTTTAAGATATACGTGCTTTTGTTGAGAAAGAAATGATGAAAGATTGCTCCAGGAGGGATGGGTGTCTCGTAGCCACTGTCGCGTAAAAGGGTACGAGTCTGATGTGTGGTTGAGGGAGGCCCTCCCATTGGGTCATGAGGTTCAGAAAGGAACCTCTTGCTTTCTAAACTCCTTCTCAGAGAGGAGCCTAGGTGTGGCTAGGTCCAAGTCTTAGTCCCAGACTTGGTCAATGGTTCATGTCTAAAGGTTTATATATATAGCTACATGTCAGAGTCAATGTTTGCCTGTCAAAGCCCCCAAAGGACTTGCATTGACTCAGTTTTGCAAAGTTGAAACTAATAGAAAGTTTATTAAAGCGACAGATGCAAAGAGTTTGGAATTGCAGTTAATAAATGCACTCACTGCAATAGCGCTAATATATGACTATGATTATAATTATAATGCTAGCAAAATACTATCCCAGGTATTCTCACCGAAAAGGTGAAATCACAGTGCTTACCAAGAAGATGTCCCTGTCTTGGGTGGAGGACAAGGAACACAGCCTGTTGACTGCCTCTTTGGGGTCTTCAATTTCTTCTCTGCCCCCCACCAGCCGTAACTTCCTCAGAATCCTTTATATGTCAGTCTTAGCTGTTCCCTCCCAGGGGTGATGTTTAACATGATTTGGATGGAGAGATGAGTAGTATAATCATATATGTTTACCATGTACTCCTTTTAGCTCATTAGCATATTTAGGAGTGTCAACTTTAATATTCATTTCATGGATAATGAAGCACTCTGGGCACTGTGGCCTTCAAAGTTCTGTGCACAAACTGTCTATCTGTTTATTCCGCATTCTTTAGCCAAAACAGGGCCGTCTTGCCACCGTAAGACTCCTTCCTTTGGCTGCTTCTCATACCAACCTTGCGGATCTCCATCCACAATGTTTGTATAAGAGATAAGCAGACACCTGTGTTTTTAACCTCTTCTGTGCAATTCCCACAGCCACCTGTGCCACTGAAGTGCTCGGTACTCAGCCAGCAACAGAAGCTGTGACAGCAGCTGTCTTTACTAAAACCAAAACCCATGAGTTTTGAGAAAACAGGAAAGGCAGCGGTGGAAGCAGGGAGAGATGTTCTATTTATATTTTTGCATGCGTCAGAGTAGTGTGACAACAGTGCAAACAGCAAGGAGGAAGGGTTGAAGGGCATTGGTGTCAGTATTGACCATGGTCAGAAACTGTTCCAGGATGGGTGTTCATACCAAAGTGCTTTATCCATCTCTCTTAGCTGCATTGATTCATGCTTCTGCAATTACCAACCTACACCCCCATCATCTGTAAAGGGAACAGAGGTTGCAAAATGCCCTTCAACAACATCTGAAAGAAGACTAAGATGACTTCCTTTTGTGTTATCTCATATGAGGCACGTGCTACCCGTGATATATACAGGAGAGAGGAGGCTGCTTTTCCTTGAAACCATGACTCTGTAGCCATGGCTCACAAAGGGAAGTGGTACCCAGATCTTGCACCTGAAGACTCAAAGAGAGGCAGGAGCATCCGTGGAGCGCTGAGAGATCATAGAGCGGGCTGGTACTCCTGCCGTGAAACGCTGCCTGAGCCCAGGCAGGCAAGGCTTGGGGAAAGCCTCAGGGGACAGTCATAGCCACAAGCTAAAAGTTCATTTCATTGAAGTAAAGGCCAGCTGAGGACTTTAGATGACTTCAGCTTTTTCTTCCCTTTCAGCCAAAACAGGCCATTTTCAGGCAGTGCGAGTCCCAGCATCCAGCTATACGGCTGAAGAGAGGTGATGAACTATCCGTTTTCCAGCTGTGAGAAAAATTAATTTCTCCAAGTAGAAGAAATTGGGCAGAAGGGCCCAAAAGATCTGTTGGTGAAGGAAAGGCTTATGGATACTTTATAGCAAACCCCAGAAAAGATTACATCTACTGCTGGGACTTTGTGTCTAAAGATTCCTGAAAGAGGGCTGGATACAAGGGGAAAAAAATAAATAGATGCGCTTCTTGTCTTTTATTTGTTTAATCATCACAGTCTTTTCTCTTTTGCCTTTTATTTTCTTACCTTAAAAAATTAATCTGTCAAAATCTATGGGATTTGATGTAAATGCTGTGGTGGTTCATGTCAGAGAACATAGTAACATCAATGTGGTGGTTCATGTGAGAGAATATAGTGGCTGTAAGTATCTTTTATGGTTGTTTATTGTGTTGACACCACCAGTTTGTTTCATTTGTTACTAGAGAAAAAAGTGAAAATTCTAGAATATGAGGGTTTTTTAAAGGAGGAAACCAAATATCCTGAAACTTTCTGAACTTGGATTTGATCTGTGTTTTAAGCCACATTGAACAGCTGGTTTATGTATGGTGGTGTTCTACCAGTGCTTTTGGGGACTGAGTAATTTGGAGAGCGCCAGGTTTTTTTGCTATTAATTTGAAACACAAAGTGTAAGAGATAGGAGGGGGAAGAAAAAAAAAAATGGTGTTCTGGCTGCACATTGGAGTCCACCCAGGAAATCACAAGTGACATTTGCACAGAAAAGAGACCAAGTATTTACCCAACCAGAGTCAAATATTATTTGGAGCTACTCACACCTATTGCTGGTTTTGCAGAAACAGCTGGATGCAGCCTATATTCAGCTACATTAGAAAAAGTAATAATGAAAGAGTGTGTGTCTCACTATAGTAACTGGCACTGTGCACTCAATTTTTTTATTTCGCTTTTCTTCTTACTCTATTCCCAAATTGCTAATTAGAGTCAACAAATTGGCTGTAGAATACAACAAGACATCATGCAGTCTGCCAAAAGGAGTGGCTGGCATCCGTACAAATTGGGTTATGATGTGTTTGAAGACTTAATGTTGAAAAAAGCTTTCAATATTCTCTTCATCCTCCCTGTCCTCCTACTGAAGTGACTCAACTCCAAAGGCAGCAACATATTGCTCCCTTGCTATCAGAGGTTTGGTTAACAGAAATGAGCTTCCCCATGAAGAAACATGGTCCTCTACCAATTAAGTTTCATTATTGTGCTAAGTAACCGGTAGGTGCGGAGCCTGAGTGAGGGATAATTTGGACATAACCCAGCTGAAGTGTTGTGATAATGGCTGAAGTAGTTTGGCTTGGCAAACAGAGGAGTCTTGAATGCAAGACTTCTGTAGCTCCGCAGCGACATACATAGACCTGCTACAGTCCTAAGGTGGTGTTGCACAACGTGTACACGTGTGTGGTGCTGCGTGGCTCTATGCTCCCTCCCTGTGCCTTGTAGCACAGATACAGGTGTCTGAAAAAGTTAGGCTGTTTAGAATGAATGTGGATATTCCAGTCCCTTTCTGTACTGCACGCCCCAATATGACAGTGTCTGTACCATCATTTGCTTTTTCTTGGGTGGCCTCGCTATCCTCAGATCTCCACGTATTGACCAATGGCTTACAGTGGCTGATTTGTTCTGAATCTGTATGTTAATATGAAGGTTAAATCAGAGGCCTGATGTTAATTTTCCAAGTATGTTTTTACTGGTATAGCGGAGGACGCATTTGGCTGTCAAGGATATGCACCAATGGGTGCTTGTAGTATTTTCTAATAGGATCAAAGACTGCTATGAAAGCTTTTACCCAAAATAACATACTACAGCTGGATTCAGAGGTGACACTGGATCTGAGGGTGATGTCAGGGGAGGAAGCAATTCCTTTTTTTCCTGCAATCTCCTACTTTCTGGAGCTTCCCAATTAGCCTAGTTTTCAATAGCTTTCAGTAGACCCAAACTTGGAGTGACAGTCTTGTTTATAAAACACAAGGAATAAAACTAAAAGCGGTCAGCTAAGCTGACCTGACTCCTGCTTCTGTGGTGTCTCAGTAAATACAGAGCATTTTTGATACTGGCCAGAAATATTTCTGAAAGATATTGCCCTCTTGATAACTGTACTTTTGAGCAATGATGGTCTGTCCTGAATGAGGCAGCCTGAGAAATTGTGAAGAAGCCCATAGGTGTGGGCACACAGGTTTCTGTGTCATCCAAAATCCTCTGAGAATAAAGGCAGTGTTTGGGCCACAGAGAGTGCAGGCTTGCACAAAGGGATTTGTACAGCAGGAGCTGGCTGAGATATGATACGTGTTTGTGGCTTGTTTGCTGTAAAATGTGAATGTCTTATTTCTCCAATACGTTACTGAGCAAAGCAGTGGTAGCTGCTGTTGTAGAAGCAGTGCTAAATAGGCTTAATGCAAATGATCACTTTTCAAGATTTGCATCTGTCATCATGTATTCAGGCATTTATAATTCTTGCCGTATATCTTAACAAAACAATCTGCAAATCCTTGGCTACAGGCTGTTTCCAAGCTCAGATCTGCTGCTTGTCTAGTGGATTTGGAAGAGGATTGCATGCACTGTCATACTGCCTTATTCGACCCTTTGATCTCACAGTTCTTCCTGCGTAAAGATTTTGAGAGTGTTGGTTTCCTTTTCTCTTTGACACAAGCTTTTTATCTAAAATATTTAATTTGAACAAATTGCAGATACGAAAACAGACCTTTAAGACAAATGTTTAATGCCTTAGAGGGTAGAGGGGTCAACTTGAATTGAAAACACAGGCTTTAGAGTCAAGATACCTGAATTGCTTTCTGAACATGCTAGATTTCCAAAGTAACTGGAAGCGAGTCTTTTAGTGCCTCGTTTTTTCACCTGAAAAATGGATTTAAAGGATATTTGTCCTTTTCTTTTGTTTACTTGCTGAGATTTTAGTCTGCTTCCTTTCTAAGATCTTACCTGCTTTAGGATAATGACATTATTGTCAATGAGCTAGTAGGTTTTAAATAACTGTGATATATGGTATATACTTACTGATTGTAAAGAGTAGTAAAAATCCATATAAAAATGAAGCATGAAATAAGATATATGTAAAATAGTTTTATTAGCTTCTTCACCTACTGTAGAATTATGACACTTTGTCCCTTAAAGAGTTAATCTGACAAAAAATTAGGACTTGGATCGTAGATTTAGTAGTTGGCTCTGATCTGAAAAATACTTCTGTTACTATTTATTAAAGAATTTCTTGGTTTTAATTGTGTTTCTAGACTTTTTCTGGAAAATCTCTTTTCATTACCTGTGATTTTATTTTAGGTATACTCAATAAGTGATCCCATTGTTGTAGCTTGCAGAGTATTCAATATTATCATCTCAGGTTGTCTTAGTTAACTAATATTGTAGATGGATTAGACGTATAAACCCCAAATATTTTAAAGCAGCAGTACTAACCTGTCATTATTCAGGGTGTGATTCATCCTAGGAGTCAAATGTCCATGAATGTAGATCCTTTTATTATTTTCCTTAATATGCTGAAAGTAAGTAGATGCTCTTAATGCTTTATATAGATACAATCTCTTACTTTTGGGGACTGGGAGAGAAGAATGATTTATTTTTTTCCATCTTGAAACTCAAGTCAGATTTTTTTTTTTCTCATTTTTGTTTGATTTCCCTCCTTCCCTGGTGTTTCTACCCCTGGGGTCTCTACTCCTTTTCAAAAATGAACTTTTGCAGAAAATGAGAAAGAGGTGGGGTTTTTTTAATGAAAGTTCATCATAACTAAAAGAAAAGTTGAGGGTAAACACCCTTGAGTACTCAGTATACATTTTTTTGTTTCATATCAAGAAGAGATAATTTTTTTAATCATTCCATTTTCCATTATTCAGTCACCAGTTTTAATGTATCCATCTAACTCCATATAGACTAATCTGTCTTCTTGGAGACTAATCTGTTTTGTGTCTCAGTTGTATGATTCTTTTAATGTTTTTCTGGGTCCAAAATAATTTCTAACTTATTTTGGTTGAAAATATTTTTGCAATATCCGTAACACCATCCTTAAAAAATGGTCATTAAATTATTTTCCCATGTGTATGTATGTAATGGAAATGACTTTAGCCCCTGCACTATCTTTGTAATGGCAAATACAGAATTGCACAGACTATGTGATAATATTTTAGCATTATATGTAATAGGCTTTTTCATATCCCTGGATCTGTCGGCCAAGGACTGGTGATTTCTTGTCGTCTGACCTCCTAGAAGAAGGTCAGTACGTTAATGGAGCAGCACATACACTGAGGGCATTCTTAATGCACTGCATTCTACTGCCTGCCTGCCCCAGTACTCTCCAAATTTGTCTTCAGCAATGCAAGAGAATCATTTATCCCACCTTTGTGTTTTCCTAAGGAAAACAAAGAATGGAGGAAAAAAAATGGTAAGAAAAAGGGGCAGCACAAGAGTTACCAACAGCTCTCTGACAAAACTACAGTGTGTGTGCAGAGAGAAAGAACATTTTAATTTGTTCATTAAGGCATCCACCTTAGATGCACAGAAGGATAGACACATGCGCGCGCACGCACACACACACACACAGCCCCCCGGTCTCCGATGCACTCAGGCTCAGCAGCCATTTGGCAGCTTGCACCACGAGCCATACTAGCAGCCAGCAGTTCCCAGTACAACCAGCCTGCTCAGCTGGAAACCCTCATAGCCAGGATTGCTTCCCCAAAACACCGTCAAGTTTCTCTTCTTTGTGGGAGGAGGTCAGCTTGATAATAGTTCCCTGCTCTTTGGTGAGAGGTGAGAGTAAGTGATGTCTCAGAAATTACAAATAGCTTCTGCTGGCCCCATCTGTCCCTGTGGTCACCACACACAGGAGAGATGCCTGGGTAAAGATGTTTTCTGTTACTGCAGTGAGACCTTCTCTGCCACTGCCAGGTGAAACAACAAGAGTGTTTGTATGCAGCAAGTCTGCATTAAATCCCTTTATTCAATTAGGGCCTAACAGCATGGTTAGAAAAATGTTAGATAGAACTTGATTTCCTTATTCTTAAAAACATGAAAAGATGTGGTAGTGACACATCATGCAATTAAAGCAGGAAGACACATCCTGGTCAAGTAACACCCATCCTTTGGCTACCATATTTTCATTCCAATTTAATGGGAACTCGAAAATCCTCGGCGTGCGTTTCTTCTGTGAATGAAGTAGGGGCTCTTCTCAAATGAGCATTGAGGACGTAGCTGAGAAGGGCTGTGACGTTTGCACTCCACTCACTGCCAGCAGCTCAAAGCCAGCACTAAGGGACTCGGAGACCCATCGCACACTGTCATCGCTGTGTGCATGACCAGGTGGCTTTGCAGCTCTGTTTCCACCCCTCCTGTTCATACACTGTTTCTTCTAGTTCCTTCCATTTTTCTTGATTGCTCTTGCTCAAACTTGTTGATATCACACACGTACGTACGTACACACATATGTATCTTACCACAAGCGGGTGGCCCTGTGAGGATCCCCCCTGCCTTGTGCAGATGAGAATAAACCTGCCCTGGAGAAGACAGGAGGGTTGCTTGGCTATGAAGCTTTCCATTTGTTGAAGTGAATCCTCCTCTGGACAGTAGATCAATTTTACCCAAGAGCTCTGAGCTGGACGGGTTTTGAGAAACAGCTGTATTTCTCTGACAGGCTGGCTAATCTGTACTTGCAGGACTGTTTGGTTTTTATTATTGTGATACAAGTATTTACAAAAATAGAGGGGTTTTTTTCTATTTTTCATTAGTCAAATAGCTGAAAATCCATATGAAAAGTACATTTGTATGTGTGCCCAGATGTAGAGCCCCTGTTAGTGAGGCCAGCTGGGATTAAAGTCTCATTTGTATAATTTGTAAAGGCTTTGGAGTTTTTCCTACGGTTTTCAGCCATAAGCTGGAATTTAGCTTTTGTCAGACTGCTGGACAGCTTGCACAATAAAGCTTCCAACTAAAAACATTTCCTGTGCAACAGGGAAAACCCCACCATTTTAAATGCAGTGACTGTGAAGCTGGATTGCAAAAAACCTAAATTATTAATATTAAAATTATTATTAAAATTATTTTTTAAAGCATGCCCTGTGTATTTTAAAGACTTAATCAAAGAGAGCTCCACTCGTAAGTAGCACAACATACAGAAGGCTTATTTTCTGCAAAAGCAGAAATGGAATGGTAAGGAACTTAGGAGGCACGCGTTGTGTGCTCAGGATGCTCACTTGCACGCAGCAGTAGAGAGTAACATTGCAGAGCATCAGATACCCTCACTCAGTCCTTACTTGCCCTTGGTCCATGCTGGGAAGAGCTGCTGAGGACCAGTGGTTGACTGAGCCGACCTTCTGGGGCTGGCCAGCTGTTACCCACCTAGCCTGTTTTCCACTGTAATTCAACGAAATCTCCTTGCTTTAACTGCTGGATAAACGTCTGAACCACGTCCGGGTAGTTTGCTAGCTGGGGAGTGCAGCATCGCTCCGTCTCACTCCTCCTCCTCCTACCACACCAGGTGGATGGGTGGTGAGGAAATACGTTCTCCACCTAGGGACCTGCGTGGGACTTGGATTCGGAGGTGTCACGTTCCTGCTGGATAACACAGCAGTAACCTCCAGCCAAACAGTGTGTTTCTTAAGCTGTTCTGTGGCTTGTGGCATCGCAAAGCTACAAATACGTGTCATCTCAGAAAGGGGTGGTGGAGTCACTGCCCGCACAGCTCCCAGGAGAAAACAGTGCAGCCTAGTTTAGCAGAAGTTGGGCTTGCGGGGTGAGATAACCAGTACAAAAGATGGGAACTGAAGTTGCATCTCTTCACTCCCCAGCAACATTTTAAAGGTTTTGGCTTGTTTTAATTATTTTTTCTTTTTCCTTTCTTTTTTTTTTTTTTAATAATCTTGAAATGAGCCCAACTTTCTCTTTGATTGTATGTGGTGATGATTCTTCTCATCTTTACTGGCATTTCACAGCTGTTTGTTCACAGCTTTCTCCCGGTGCAAGAACAGAAACGGACCTTAAAGCGGGGGATTGTTGTCTTTTTGGCGTTCTTGAGCTCTATATTAAAAGCCCTGCGTATTTTTCTAATCAGGATTACAGAATTAATTTGCATGGTTTATCCTCTGGTATTTTTTTCTGATGGAGCGGAGTTTGTATCTCTTTTGTGAAATTTTTTATGCTTCATTGACCTCACTTTTTTTGTTGTTCATCTGGTTTTCAAGAATCTGTGGATTAAAAATGAAGTTTCCAGAAAGAATAGCCTTCACTTAGGTAATTTGAATAACTAATTAAAGTGGCTTTATGTTCTGTTGTTTCATTTGGTATCTGCTGTGGTAATGGAAAACATTTCTCATGTGGGTGAATGGTGCATTTATTCGTTCAGTTGTATTTTGACTGCAAATACTTTTGTTTCATTAACATTAACACAAAGTTCAGTGACCAAATGTTCCTGAGAGTGCTTCGATGTTGCTCTCTGCATTCTGAAATTTATTTACATGTGGTTTCTGTATGAATTTTCCTTCATTTCAGTGGGTAGGTGCAAAGGATAAATTTGTAGTAATAGCACAGCCGGAAATGAATGCCTCTCCAATTGAGAATTTATGAATATCTCTTGCTGTTATTGTTTCTTAAGAAAAACAGTGGGATGTATTCATTTTGAGGTGCTATCAGTGTGAATTTTTGTTCTTTTTGCCTGTCTTCTTTCAGAAATCTGAAATAAAAATTACATTGATATATTGTACCAAGTAGAAACAAATGTGACAGTAAAAGTATATCTGTGTTCAGCATAGCTATAATAACTTGCTTTGATTCATGTTTATTCGTATTTTGCTTCAGCATGTTGTGTGCATGTGAGTGTCATAAATTTACTAATGATGCAGTATCAGTTAATTCTTACAATATGCCTGAAAAAACGTCCAGCACAAGATGACCAGGATATAGAATTTCTTCCCTTTGAAAAATATTGAGATACTGAAAATGTATTTTACTGCAAATTAAGATAGAAAAAAAAAAAAAACCACCAAAATTTCACGTGAAGTTTCTGGAGGAAAATGGATTCAGATGAGGTAAAATATTTCCTTTTGCTTCAGGGGGAAAGATTTGTTTCAGTGGTGACATTTTTATTTATATATTTATGATTTTTATATACATATATAAATGTTATGAATGTATCCTGTAATTTAAAATATCCTTATAAAAAGCACTTTGAAATAAAAATGTTAAGTGTTCCAGTACCAGAGTGTTCCAGCTTTTACACAGGCGTTTGGATTTTGACTTACTTCGATTTAATTTCAAATATCCAATGGCTGCTTATTTAATTTTCATCAGGGTTGACAGGTAGCATTAATCAGCTGTGTAAAGATGTGCGTTTTAATGAAAGGCTTAAGAGGAAAAAACCTGGCAGTGTAGTGGGGAAGTGGTTTCCAGGCATTTGAATGAAGCACCTAGAAGGGCTGAGAAAAGGAGGTGACGAGTTCTTGGGTTCCCTTTACACAATTACGACAAGGTCTGCAGACCAATTTGGCCACTGAATGATCCACAATGGCCGCAGTAACATTTGAGGCTTGTTACGCACCAACCTGGAAACGAAAGCAGGAGTGAAATGGAGAGAGATGGGCTTTTTGTGCAGGTGGGGTGGAAGTGGTACGGATATGACGGAAGTCTTCTTCTGAATGACAGGCTTCATGGTTTTCTTCTCAGGGAGAGTTACTTGCTGGTTGATTAGAAGGTATAACAGCTGAGTGCCTGGATTTCTCCCACAAAAATGACATTTTTAGCCCATTGGTATATCTGCCAGCTAGCGAGGAGATACACTTTAAACCTCATTTCTGAAAGTGGCATCCATGTAATTGTCAGTTTAAAGAAAACGTGGAGTGAAAATACCCTTTACTTAGTTTGACAGGATCTTTATTTTTGAAGAGTTGGCAGTTTCTACACTGTGAGTCTCAGCAAGTCTTTGACGGGTGTGTCACTCACAGCATTGCGTAGCCCAGATTCATTATCAGCGTGGCGTATCTGGTACTCTCAGCAGGGTGTCATCCATAGAGTCTGTGCTGTGCTACGTCGTACCCCAACAGTTACATTTGGCTTTCTTGAAAGAGTACTGGTAAAGCCTCAAATTACCAGTTCTGAGATCTGTATTTAAACAAAGATATAGTCCACTTGGGTCTTTTTTTCCTTGTCCCAGGAAGAAAAAAACAGTGGAAATGATGAGATGGCTAGAAAACATGATACAAGATGAAACAGGATTCTTTAACCTTTAAAAATAAAAAAGGAAAATATCTTAAACTGTCTTGTTTAAATAGAAAGAAGGAAGATCCAGTTTAAATGTTAAGAAAACCTTTCAACATTAGGATAGGAAAACACCGACCTGAGGGAGCTCTGCAGCATCAGCAATCGTTAAGAGCGGGCTAGCTGTATATCTGCTGGGAGTGATCCAGATATTGCTCATCATGTGTGGGGGCAAGGGGAACACCTATGTGATCCCATTTCTGTCATGGCCTAAGGCTCTGCCAAAGTGGCTTGAAAGCAGCAGTAGCTTGTACTGCAAGCTCCCTGCAATGCAGCCTTTTGAACTTTTAGGTTCAGAAGTCACCTCTGAATAAATAAGCATCAGTCGCTGATGCTCATTTTACGAAGCAAAAATGAAGAAAGAATATTCACTAATGGCTGTAAGACCTGGCAAATATTTCTTTAAATATATTGTTATGGCAAAAGCTTATTACATCTTGCTGAGATGCTGTCAGAAGCTGTATTGGATAGGGCTTCTCACATCTTTTACTGCTGGTAGGTGCCTGAAGAGAGGTCCTGCCCTTTCTTAGGTCATCGCTTTAACCGCTGTTAACTCTCCACAGTCATGATTTCACCCCTGGTGTTTACAGTCAGCTAAATTACAGTGGAGCACTGCATTTAGAAACCCTCTTCTTTCAAAAAATTGACTTTTATAACTGCTGCAAAATCCATACTTTCACTTGAGTTACCCTAAAACACAACATGCTTCCTAGGGGCAGCAGGTCGGGTTAATATGCCAAATATTCATTCGTGAGCCAGGGGTTCCTGACATACAACCTCACAGGGAAAATACAGGGCAAAATAGCTCAGTTAAATGCCGACATGTTCTACTCTTATTTGTGTTTTCCTACTGGAGGATCAAACCATAACTGCAATTATACCCAGTGTTGTCTCAGTGTTTTCCTCACCTGCTGCAGGACACTTACCCTCTGTGGGGAACAGACTCGAAAATGGTCCTGACCAAACTTGCACTCACAGCCTTCATTCACAAACCAGAATGATGGCTTTGTACCCAAGTTAAGCCAGAAGACTTTTTTAGCCTTACCAGCTTCATATGAGAAGTTTAACTTGGGATGATGTGCAAAAACCACTGAAGCTGACCTATGTTCAGCCACCGTTTGTTCCAATCTTACCCTTTGCAGAAATTTTAAAAGGGAGGTGCCTTGTTGCAGTAAGCTTCTGTCAAAGGAACCTCTTTAATTCTGGGGAAATGTAATTGGAAGACCGTAAAATTCAGAGAAGACTCAAATAGCTTCGTAGGAAAAGTGAAGTATGCCTTAAGATGACTGCCAAAAAGGAAGGAGGATGTGATAATGGAGGAGTATGCACATACTGCTGGGTAAGTGAAAATCTCTTGTTAGATGGCAGCATGGGTGGATGTAAATGGCAAAAGGGTGTAAATCTGAACTGAAGGTGATACGTCAGGTCTGACATTTCTCAGGGAGAGTTTGAGGGCGTAAATGCTCTGACTGGGTTACAGGAACCATCAGCAGTGCATAGCCAAGTTTACAGGTGTGTTCATGTGAGGTCTACACCTCTTGTGTCTTATGGCCCTGACTTTGGCTGAACTTCGCAGTTATGGAAGATCACAATATACCACTGAGCAAAACCGATCCATACCCACCAAGTTATTTGTGCCTGCATATGGCCAATGTTTAATCATTCCATGTAATGTCTGTCAGCAAATGTATGAAAACATTTATCTGCAGTTTAGATGGGATCTCCAAGAATGTTGCTTTGCTAGTGTAGGGGTTACAAATTGCAACTAATCTTTCTTTTTTTTTTTCCTTCTCTTTTTTTTCTCTTTTTTTTTTCTTTAAATAAAGCATCAGTTAAGTCTCTTATTTTCTTGAGAGGGACACCTGTGCCTTCTCCATTCTCGTTTTCAAAAAGACTGTTACAGGTAGATGTTTTACTCCTGATTTCTTACATACTGATCACTTTCCAATAATTAAATTATATATTTAAAGATTGGCAATCTCATAGTTTATTTTGATGGAGATTAGATGATTAAGCTACCACTGGGAGTGTGGGTCCTAAATGCATCTGTGTGGCATGTGGCTGTGGACTCTGTCATCAGAGAGCTTTGAGGTGGCCTAAAGTATCCGTAGGTTTAGGTTAGGTATAGCCAAATTTATGGAGGATGAGTCCATCAGAGCATTCTTTGAGGATGGTCCGTTGTAATGTCAAACACAGAGTCCTGAGCTGATGAATGCAGAGTGTGTCAAAGGCAGGGTCACTCCAGAGTTGCATCCTGTCATCTCTTCCCTAGCATCTGCTGATGGCCAGAGACAGAGTAAGAGGCTAGTATAAAATTTTATTTGAACTAGTATGGCTCATGATCTTATTTTTATGAGCCGGTAAAATATTTTAAGGGAGGATTATGATCATTTACTGTGGCCTGCTGCATAATGCTGTTTTGGCATGTGCTGCAGTGAGCAGTCCTTGGCATCTCCCTTTGGAAAGCCACCGAGGCTTGGTTTAAAGGGCCCAGGTGGCAGATGCTTTAGTACTTCCCACAGTAATTTGGGTTAGTTGAACTTGTTAAAAGTTTTGATCTTTTTTCCTTTCAGAAAGTATATCTGCGCTTTCTGTATAAATCTACTCTGTCTTCCTCTCACATCTAACTTCTTGACTGCTGATTTCAAAGGTAAAGGAGACTGAGTAAGCAAATTTGTTGCACATACAGCTGTCTTTTGGGGAAAAAAGAAGATCTTTTTTTTCCTCCATGCTAACCTTAGTTTATTATTTCTTGTATGCTGCACCATGTTGGAAATTAAAAGCCCCAACCAGAGCAGTGAATTTCTCAGGAACAGTTGGGAGGATGCGTATTTTTAGGAAATGCCTTATACAGTAAAATACCATTGGTCGAGTTCTCTGAATAATTAACATACTGTAGCATGCACTGCCACAGCCTTTCCTGTGACGCACCTGCACAGGTCAGCGTGCCGTGTTTTCTCGTGTCACGGTGTAATCTGGGTGCAGCCCTCTGCTGTGGATAATCGGAGGAAGAAATTTTCTGGACCAGCACTTCTTAAGTGATGGATGATCTGCAGAATGCCATTAGAAGAAAATAACTAGGATTTCAACTTAAAGCTTGGGAAGGAAGCATCACAAAGAGTTAACAGTGGCCCTCTGGGCTAAACGTTTACGAGCTGTTGTTCTTGAGGAGTGAACAATTGACTTTCAGAGGCAGGGGATATGTGCAAAACAATCAGGGAGATAAAAGTCCCCTCTTGGAATGGCATGAGCTTGGTCATAGGTTGATGTACAGAAGTTCCTGTTCAGGGCTTCAAGGGGCTGAACTTTCTCAATTCATTTTTTTAAGTCTGATTTTTAGCGAACTCAGCGTTGGCAGGATATTCATGTGTGCAGTTTTTGTGCTATAATAATGATTTGTTCTGAAGGAAATGAAGGTGGAGTTGCATTCTTGAACCTTGGAAGTATGTTTGATTTCACTGAAACTGAAAGGAACTGAAATACTTTAATTCAGCAATTTATAAAGAACAGTACATTAGAGGCTCTAAAACATCAGCCCAAGGGAAAAAGCAAATATTGCTATTGGCAAAGAAAGAATATTTCAGGATGTTGAGTTTGAAGCAATTTTACTCTAAAACGGAGTAAATAAGAAGTGACAGGCTAAATCTTAATTGTTTCTCTGAGCACCCAGCTGAGGCCACTCAGTGCCTGGGAAATGGAAACAAGGGCCTCGAGCTTTGTATTCTGTGTGAGGTCAGTGGGAGGAGAGCGCCCGTGTCAGGGGCCTGTGACAGACAGCATGCCTGAAATGGCATCATCTGGGCTAGCTGGAGTTTCCCAGCCACTGATGGGTAATGCGGCGCCGGTGCAGCCGGAGGGTGATGGACACGCAGCTCCCCAGGGCTTCAAGGATGTCGGTCCTACAGCACTGGTCACCTGCCTGGGGGGGAAACATCATGGCTAAAATCAAAAATGCCTAACTGCACTGTGCCTCTGCCTCCTGCCCAGCAGTGTGGCTAAGCAGGTCTACTTTGGAGGGGTCGAGGGGTCCAGTCCACCGGTGTCCCAGCTGAACAGGCAGTCTTTCCCTGGCTCCCAACCCCTCCATCACTTCACTCATGGCTGAGCCTCCGGGCAGTTCAAGGAGCCTTGAGAGTGCTTTGAAAGAGTGGAAACTTAATATTGGTGTTGCTTTTCCACTGAAGATTTAAGGTTTTAATATTTCTTCAGTTTGATGTGGTTGCGTTGCGTTTTGGAGTCTCCCACAAAACAGCAGTTCTGATCTCTGGCTGGTCCTGTATTTCAGAGGTGGGGCTTGTTTGGCTTTTTTTATTTTCATTATTTAATGTTAAAAAACTGTCACATTCACAAAATTGTAAAGCAGCTCCCTTCCTGGCCAAATCCAGCCAACTGCCAAATGCAGATCTTGAGTGACCTGGGGCTGGATGTTACATTAGGGCCTCTGGAGTACACGAGCACAGCAGCAGCATGGAGTAACAATTTTTAAAGCCTTTTTTTTTTCTTTTTTTTTCCCCAAATAAAAGTTATTTTCAGGAACTGTTTTATTTGGTTACTTGTGAGCTTGATTTGTTGTTGGCTAATTGTCAGTTGTCTGAGAAACTGCTGCTGAATGTCTGCATTTCAGGGCTGAGTAGTGCTGATGCCCATTCAAGAATATTAAGCAGCTGTTGAATGAAGACCTTTTTTACGATGGACATTACTTCAGAGAGTCTGCTATTAGGTCCTTTTTATTATTTCCTGGTTTACAAAGTAAGAACCATGGGGAACATCTGCCAGCTAAGCTATAAAATGCCAACAAATTGAGTTTATAATGAAAATTGCAACCAGCCCGTGTTTGTTACTAGTAAATGCAGTGGTAATGCTGGACTAATTGGGGGGCATGGGAATGAGTTTAACAAACTTAAAAAGAAGAAACGAGTATTTGAAGGAACACCTCTTACTTACAAAAGGATGTATAAAAAAATATATTTAAAGATATTACTCTGTGATTATTACACTGTCACATACCTAAGGGTTATAAAATCAGATTTCCAGCATCTTAACATGTTGTAGACCGTCGACAGAATCAGCGTGGCTGCGGGGAAGTGATAGTGTCGTTTAGCCTACAGCATGATTCCCACCGTTCCAGTAGAAAGATGGCAAAGGTTACGGGTGAGGGGAGAGGGATCAGCCTCAAGATCTGGCACTCCAGGGGCCACCTTCAACTCAAGTGAACATAAGAGCCTGTGGCAGGGTGCGTGCAACTTGTGTCTGATGTTTCACTATATATATATACATATATATATATATATGGAGGTGAGCTCAGAAGAACTAATCGTTTGGTACAACCCTTTGTACAGCTATTGGTGTACAGGTGAAGTCCGTGGCTCTGATTTTTGGAGTCAGATTGAGGGGTAGGAGAGTTTGCTGGCCTGACTGTTGGCACAAAGCTATGGAAAGAAGTGGTGAGATAGAAGTGGAAACTAGACTGAGCTGCGGTCTAGTTTCTGTAAGTGACAAGTTCTTCTGAATTACTTTGGGAGAAAACGTCTCACAAAGTTCATGGAAAAATGTTGTTATAAAATGCTTCCTCGTAATTTAACTTGTGTTATGAGTAGAGATTAAAGTCATGAACGTTAAGTTGGTACTACCTTATAGATGCTGTTTATTGCAGAAGTTTAATACTGCCTTTAGACCAAAATTAAAGTGGTAAATCAGTTGCTAAACAACCTCCTCTGTATTGAGTAGTGAATACTTATAATCATGCATGAGTGGAGCCTTTCATGTGATTGTCTTGTGATCACTAATAATGAGAGAGATGGTTCATGTCCCCACTCCCCAGTACAGCTGGTGTACTTTTTTTTTTTCCTCAGGAGAAGACTAAAAATTGAGTATTTGGGTGCTGCAGGTGAGAAGTGTACTGAAAGCTGCTTGTAAAGGTTTTGAATATCCGTTGCTCTTACGGCGCCATTTGATTAGGGCAAAAACATTGCTGCACTGGAAAAAAGACAGGGGCTTTATAATACTTGTTCAAGTTTTAAAGTTAGTGAACCAAAAGCGTCTGCCTAGCTTTCACACTTTCTAGTAAGGCAGAATTTTAAAATCATAGTAATCCCCTCTGCCAAAAGCTCATCAAAATGCAGCTCAACTCCATGGCATTATATAACATAAATAATGTCCTTAGCATTTAAGGCTATTTAGCAATAAAGACATGGCAGTCTTTATGGCACAGAAAGAGAGAGAAATGGCTTCAAACATCCCCGTTTCTTTAAAATGCATGCAACTAATATCCTTTAAGTGTGAACTTTCATTTTATGGAGAGAACTTGCATACTTTCTATTAGAGGAAGTAAGGGAAGTGTTTCATTTTTACAATTTCATGCTAGTGCTGTCATAGTCTTTCATTATTCTGGACTCATGGACCGCTTTTGCAGAATACAGCGTTGAAGTACAGGTCAGCATTAAAGGATTTTGAAATAAGGTGAAAATGCTCTTATTTCTCTTTTGAGTGGGTCTTTTATTTTAGTATCTATAAGAGAACTACTCTCTTCTCCAAATCCTTTCTCCCCAGGAGGAGTCAGCAGGGACATTGTGACTTGTTTGAAAGTTAAGAGGCTGAAAGGCTTTAGAGGAGGCATTGTAATCTGCTGTAAAACATGTGCAGGACAGAGGCATAGATTTGGAGTTGGTAGCTCTCCAATGCATAGGAGAAAAGCATGAGATGATTAGATTACTCACAAAGTGTTAATCCTGCAGCAATGAGGAAATTAAAAAAAAAAAAAAATCCCAATCCTTGTGTTTACACCAGATTAGCTAGTACAGAGAGGCAAGCATCTCTTCTTTCATTGTTGCTTTGGAAGTATAATGTCCTATCCTTTTACTCTCCCAAAGTGAGAAATGGAAATGAAACATGAAAAATGTTATCATTACAAACACAAAGCCTGTCTCTAAAATTGTGTTAGCTGCAAAGCAATGTCTCACCTCATTAAAAAATCAGTGCTGTTAGCTTTCTGTTTTTACAGAAACAGTATTGATCAGAGCCAGAGAAAAATGGTAACATTGGGGAAAAGATAGGGAAGCAGGCTTGCAATGGGTCCCATCTCATGTTTTTCCCAAGTTGCCAGGCCGGCATTCTTAACTATCTTAACTCATACAGTTCGTACAACGAGATAGGTGACTTTCTGCTTTTGGTACCTTGTCATCTAGTCTGAATATTAAGAAGTGGGTCTACCTGGCTTCCAGGAAAATGACAAGTTTAACATTTTGAGCTCGCAGAGCTGAGGTTGTTTGGTAAACGCGCTAAGGTAGTTGGTAGGGATCTTGAAAGCCCTAAAGTGATGTATCTGAGGACACTGTTTTGTGGGCAGCGTGGAGAACACTGCATTAACTAGGCAGAAGAGCATCCTTCCTGGCCAATACCTCTGGCTAAGCCACTTCCAACCCAGTCATACAGACTTAGTTTTATCCATCATAATGATTGTGATTCTGTGCCATTGACCGAAATCTTACACTCCCAGCACCTGTAGAAACTCAGTGGACAAAAGTGAATTAAACTCAGCAAGCAGAAGACATGGTGTTTGGTTCTTTCTGACACAGTTTCCATGAGAGGAAATGGTTCCTGCCCACAAAGAAGGTAGGTTCTCAAAACACCAAAGAATTGCAGGTTTGAGAGAGGAATTTGCCTCCATTCACAGATTCATCACTGTGCCAGCAGCCAAACCCTGGTCAGTGGGTCAGGACTTGGGCAGGCATTGTAACAGATTTCTTGGTGGCAGCATTATAGGAGTTCAGAAATCCTGTACTCACAGACAGACCTAGGCATGCTTCCCATTGCTCGTGCTCTACCACCAGCCACTTGTGCTTCATCAGATGTCAGTCACCTGTGCACCGTGTGTAAGGACATTTTCCAGAAAAAAAAAGGATTTTTGCCTTTGTCACATGTTAGTGATATTTGTAGAATGGTGAATATTGGAACTAATTAGCCTCCTGGGAACGATAGTTAAGCTTGGGATATTACTGTGCCAATAGATAGTAAAGGGCTAACTTTCTTACATTACCTGTAAACATCCCTCCTGCATTTAGTTGCTGACACAGCACACAGAAAAAAAAATGTTTCTGTTCCATTATGTGCTTTTTCTTCAGTTGTCTTCAATAGAGCAACTAATGTAACTTTAAGAGTGCACAGTTTGAATGCAATAGGCTTCATTGATTTTTATTTTTAATTTCCCACTGCTGGTGTTTGCTACTAAATACTTTCCAGTAGTGACAGAGAAGTGGACTATATCATGATGTTCTGCTTTACATCAAGTGAGTATTCCTTTTTAGCAATATATTGAAACTCAAAAAATCCAGAGCTGAGCTGAAAGCATTTAGTTAAAACTCCAGGCTCAACGTATTTGTTTGTTATTATCTCCCGAGGTTCAGTGTCGAGTAAGAACTGCATTCCTAGTCTCTCATTAGGTGAGATTTTATTTGCTTATGAAATGGTATGTGTTAAACAAAAATTGTGGATTGTCACTTACTTAGCACTTTATAAAGAAAAGTCCAGAGTCCCTGAAGGAAAATCTAAAGGTTACAGTGGGGCTTTCGTTTTGTTTTGTTTTTCACACACGACCCCCAGTTTAAAAAACAGAATCAAATCATCTGAATGTCTTCAAGTCTGGAAGTTCTGAGAGTCCATCGTTTCTTTAGGGGTTCATATATTGACACTGCACACTAATCCTAGCCTTTTGTTTTCTAAAATCTTGGTGTTAAGAATCATCTCTTTGCTTAGTTATGTATCAAGCTCTATAGAGCTTCTAGTTCCAAGACCCTTGTTTTTATAATTATTACAAAGGGGAAGTTAGCTTTGCAGCCCATACTAAATACTGGTTTATATGAATGTTTTCATGTCCTACAAAAATATCTTGGTTCCTGCAAAGCAAGTACAGTAAATTAGTTAAAAATGAACTACTGTGGCAATGTGCAGGAGGAACAAAAGGGCTCAGACAGGGATTAGTTCATGTTCACTGCCTCAGACTTATTTCTCCTTCCTGGAGGCTTTTGGGTCAGTCAGCTTTAATGTATAGGTGGAACCCTAGGATCGCCCTCTCCAGTGACACCCTCGGTAGGAACCATAGGGGTCTGCTGTGGGTTACCCTGCAGTAACCTGTGGTTGTGTTGCCTGGGAATATGGCACAGGTCCTCTCCACCCGCCACTGAAGTAGCAGGAGGAGCAAGAGCCCATTGCCAACATGGAAAAGAATACAGAGCTTGACGGTATCTCATGGCTTTATAAAAGTATATGAGCTCTGGGTACAAATCCGTTAGGATGAGTTACTGGCATCTTACTGTTGGAATTATTGGATGTTTACTGTTGAAAGTAAGAAACCAAAGTGCAGTTGTGAGTCCTTCCCCCCAGAAAGGTTGTCTGCCTACCATTCTTTGCTCATTCTGCTTTGAAGTCCTCTAATTAGGCTTTGTCTACTCTATTGGTTTCCCCAAATAAAAGCAGTGATATATTTTTATGAAAATGTTAGTTTTTTGCAGTACATTAATGGGCTAATGTTCTTACATTATCTGTAGATCTGTGTAAAGAAAGGCTGTTTTTAAAACCTGCTGTGCTGTTCCAAGGCTTGTTTGTATTTTTCAAAAGGCTGTAGTGTTGGCATTACAATGCGAAAGGGGAGAGCACCTCTTTTGATAGTAGCAAAACAAAATAAAACCTTGGGTAATGTGAAGCAGATATTAGCTCATGAGTAAACCCTTTTTTTTTTCCTCCTCAGTGTACTGGACACATGCAAAGTACAAACAATAAAGAAGTATTCAGAAATTAATATGTTTGTGCTCTAAGGCCTAAAAGATCCCTTTTTATGTAAAAGGATGGTAAACTGTTTACATTTATTTGTTGTAGAATCATTCCAAAGTTGTTTATTTTTCTGTTTTAGACTGCTAAGGACCCAGTCTCTGGATTGGTACTATAATAATGTCAAAAGCCGCTTTAAGTGTTTTGGAAGTGCCAAAGTCCTGAAAAACTTATATAAGAAGCATAGATTGGAGAGCGGAGTTTGTCCTGATGTCATAGGTAAGAACAGCTGTGCTGATTTCTTCCTAGTTTATCTACTTTAACACACCAGCTGAGACAATGGAAATTCTGAGATTATTTCAAACAATATTTTTCTTAAGGCTTTTTTTTTTAAAAAAAGAAACACCTCAGTGGAGAGAAAAAAAGAGGTGAAGTGTCTAGAGAGCTGTTTAAGAATTCAAAGATTATTTAATCTTAATTATGCCAGCGATACTGTTATCTTCAGTCTGTAAAGTAAATTGCATTTTGTATTCTAGCCCATGTTCCAAAATTATCTACAGTTCTGAGTAGTCAATGAATGAGAAAATAAGTTTGCATTCAACATTTGGCCTTGGAGCATATTCCGTGGTGTTTGAAGCAAAATTTGGTTAACATGGGATACATTCAGTATCTAAGTTGACCAGAACTTAGATTGTCCTCACTTAGAGTTTTGCATGCGTAAGCATCTGAAACTGGCCACATCTTATTTTTGTGTTGATGTTTGTAGATAGTTAAAAGATACCAATTAAGTATTGACATCACCCTTTTAAATGAAGAGACACAATTCTCCCTTAACTATGGTGTTAGAATGCATCACCCCATAAGAAGAGTAATTGGAGATACAAAATGGATTAGAAGATGTTTGGTGTCATACTGGTAACTTTAGTAAATTACTCAAAACACGGCTAGCTGAATGTTTGACATTTCATTGGATTTATTGGACCAGATACTTTCGTAATGTAATTATTTTGAAATTTGTACAGAGACTGTAATTTTTCTACGGTCTTTATTTTGTCTTTTTCTGAAATTATATAGGATGGTAAGTGGACTCTCTAATCCTGAGTGAAAATTTTTGGTGTTTCTTATGAATATTGGCATAAAAGCTTCTAGCAAGAAGCAGCCTATGCACTAAATTCTGATTTATTAGTCTTTTTGCTTTCTCTGTATCAAATTCATTTCTCTAGAGAGGACTCCTTAAAGGTTGAGAACAATATGTATGAAAACAAGAAAATCCATGTCAGTGAGGGCAGAAGTGGGACAGTGGAATTAAAAACTGTGGGGATGGGTCCTTCAGAACTTTACTGTGATCTGTTGTCTTTACTTAAGCCATAGTCTCACTGAATTTTTCCTTGAATGGAAATGTGAACAATGCAGTGAGGAGTTGCCGTGGCATGCGCGCTCTCTGTGAGACCTTTCTAAGGAAGGCCTATGAGTCTAAATGTCATTGCTAACTTTCTTCTACTCTCTGTGTGATTGTTAGGTAAACCTTTTGTTCCCTTTGAAGATAAATGCTAGTATACATCTCTGGGTTTTGGCTTATTTATACAGCATTGCCCTTTAAAATGTAGAATCTATTTCAACCCCAAATGTCATAAATTCCCTGTACTTAACTTCTACCATGTAAGTTTAATACCTAGTAGCTTCTTCCTCTCTCTCTCTTTTACTGTACAAATAGTTTTCTCCATCCAAAATGAATGAGAGGTGTTTTGTATAAAAGCAGTCATGTTTTGTACAAAAACTGCTGCCATCATGGTTTATACAACAGGTAGGAGGAATTTTCCAGTTATCCTTCTTCGTGTGCTGTGCCACCGTATCTTGAGTGAATATTCCAATCTAATAATGCCTCTGCTGTAAACGGGTATTTCTTATACTAACATGCGGTACTGTCTTTTTTGAGCAGAAGGAGGGTTTTTTGAAGGAAGCTTTGAAAATGAAGGAAGCATTTGTGGCAGTGACTCTACATTCTACCGACAGACAGAAGGTATGCTGCTAAAAACTCATTTGATTAAAGCACAGTCCTTACACTTTGAATTACTGGACAAATAGCTTAGAGTGCCGGTAAGTCTTGTTCACAGATCCAACCATCTTTTAGCTGAAGCATTTAGCAAGATACTAGAAATCCTTTCTGTACCATGCTGGAATATCTTGCTTCAGTATTACAGCTAATACATGCTTATTCTAGCATGATTTTCTTAACGTTCAGTTTTTGTTATTTTTCTCCCATTTCCTTTCATATGCTCATACAGTTTTTTCATTCTCTTTCTTATATCCTGTTGATGTTTATAGGAAGTTTACGAATTGTCTTCCCATGATTTCCTCCTAACTATTTTGTTGGATTCTAAAATAAGCAACATAGAAAAAACTGTGGTTTATTGTATTTCATATTTAAATTTAAGAAGTAATATAGAAATTGAGACCAATTTCTCTGCCTTAAGGTGTTTATTTTACTATGCATAGTTACGGATTGAGGAAATAAACTTTTGTCATGAACAACACAAGATTTGAATATATGTCCAGAATATGGGTCTGAATTTTGGAGGTCATTATGCAAATGTGCATATATAAAGAACACGGTGGTTTTATCTTATTCTTCACCTAGGACACAGCATGATGGATACCCTTGCTGTGGCCTTACGCGTTGCAGAGGAAGCAGTGGAAGAAGCTATTTCTAAGGCAGAGACCTACAGTGACAGCCTGGTAACATTTCCCCCCCCAAAAATGTGTTAATTTAAATAGAATAATTATGTTTCATTTAATTTGCGTAGTGGTACAAAAACAAGTAGATACAAAAGAAAACATAAAGAAGTAGTGACTATCTCATGCTGTACCTAAAGAATTGGGCATGGGTTTTATGAACTTGTATCCAAGACGCATGTCGCGTTTCAGAAGGTGACATGCAATGTAAGTACCTGTAATTTCTTCCATAGTGCCAGCAGGGCATATTACCCATTTCCTGATTTATACCATTTCTGTGGAAAGGCTGTTTTTATGTGATTTTAGCAGCTACAGGTGTCTATTTTCATGCAGGACAAGCAGAACGAGGCTTGTTACTTGCAGGAACACAAGGAGGACCTCATAGAAGAGCTGGCCACAACCATCGTGCAGAAGGTATGGCAAGCATTTTTTTCCCTACCTTGTTTAATAGCCAAACTACAATCCTTTAGTCTGGTGAGCTTTGACTCTGCTAACAGCGCAAAGGATGACACCAGAGTAGGAAGTGCCAAGTAAATGACAAGTTGCAACTTCAGCTATCAC
This sequence comes from Balearica regulorum gibbericeps, assembly GCF_011004875.1. Classification (NCBI taxonomy): domain Eukaryota; kingdom Metazoa; phylum Chordata; class Aves; order Gruiformes; family Gruidae; genus Balearica; species Balearica regulorum. Next base: position 118,802,823 of record NC_046185.1, read on the forward strand.
AATATAGGCTTGATCGGCTGCATCAGAGAGAGCTATAAGCTTAATCCAGTGCCTAAACTGATGGCCTACACCCTCAGAGCTGAGACGTACCTCTCCCTCAGGACTGTGATGTACTCGCTTGGAAGAGGGTGCCCCTGCTCAATGGAATTTTACATCTGTACTTCACTTGCCAAAAGGCACAAAGTTTTCCAGCATAAAGAAGTGTGGCTCTTGACCATATCAACGATACTGAACCCTATATCTGCAACACACACAAAGAAAAAAATCAGTCATTAAAATAGAATTCTGTTAATATTGCTCTAAAAGAGACACCCCAAAAATCACAGAACCCTCTCTATGTCTGATTTAGGTGGCTTTTTCCAGAAAGCTCGTTCTTCCTACAAAGCTCATAGTTGGCACTGACACAGCACCAAAATGGAGGGCTAGTGGGAACAAATACCCCTTGAGTTTGTCTGGACAGTCTGGAGCAAGGCAAGGCATGCATGAGCAGAGTGCTGCTGAGCTCCCGTGATCACTAAAGTAACCAGTCTGCTAAGTTAATCTCCCTCCATGTGAACTAAGCTCATTGTTTACGTCTGTGTATAGGATGTGACATTTAACAATGTATGGATCACACACCAGAAGAGGAAAATGTTGTTTATAGAGCTATCAAGAAAAGCTAGCAGTGCAAGCAGCTCAATGGAAAATAATCTGCCTTCTTTTTTAATAGGGATGTTAGAAGATTAATTCTGCTTATTGGGTCTTTGATAGTCCAGAGCCTATCTCAGCCAAGCTTGAATTGCTACCACTTTTGTCAAAAGCTGCCTAATAAGATCTTTTATGCCACAGAATAATATTCTGTAGATATTTTAAAGTGGAGTCAGGAAAGTTGTGGAAATGAAGTGTAGCAGTATATAATCTGTCAGTGTAGGGAGACAGGTACTCTATATGATCTTCTCCCTCTCTTAAGACTGTAGGTTTTCAAAACCAAAAATGGTGCCTATACACCTGAGACCTGTTTGTTTCAGTAGAAATGTGTCTAGATGCCATGGGAGCCTTTGAAATTCCCTTCATATCTATTGTTTTATATTTCTTTGCAAAAATTCTTGTCTGAGAAAATACTTGACGCTTCGATGCTGCTGATGTTTAAAGTTTTACCGTAGGAACAGGTTTCCATGTTTGTTTAATTCATCTCTGATGTTCCTATAGGCACTGATTATGATTTCTTGTATTGATGCTTATGTGCTTGCAAGCAGTACAACTTCAGATGAGAAGAAATGCTTGCAGGTTGTCAGAATCGTCCTTGCACGATGTGCAGCAGAAGCAAAGGGAAACTCAAATGTTCTTCCTAGGCAGTTTGCCTTGAAACAGGGTTAATGTAGTTTTGCTCCATACAGCTCAGACAGTGTTTTTCCTCTCCTCCCACACCCTGTCCCTCTGCCTTACAGATTATAAAGAAGCAGAAGAGCAAAACTGAGCAGGCTGAGGCTGACTTTGAATGGCCACCATCCAGGAGCAGTGGCCTGGCATCTGTTGCCGTCTCAGATCAGAGTATGTTGACTTTTCCAGGGAGCCGCAGGGGGTCCTACACGTTATGGGTGAGTGACTTAGCACAACTATTGATGTCTTCTGCTGCACAAAACTGGAAGATTGAAATCATGTATAACTATACTGCCTGGAATGGTACATGGGGAGTTGCAGAGGACAAGCATTAAACCTGTTTCTGAACAACCTGTCACTCAGTTGCATGCTTTCCTAGCACATCGTGGGCCATGGAAGTACATCACAGACATTGTGTTGTATTGGTGAGTGTGTTGGGGAGAACTAAGTTTGTGTTATGAGCAGTCTTGCTGCTTGATTTGAATCCTAATAGGACTCAATGCCTGAGTGTTTATTTCTTAAAACAGTTTTTATCCTCAGTGAGCTTTGATTTGGATTTTTGCTGAATGCTGTATTTTCTTTTGTACAGCGTTACATTTCTGTAATGGCTTTTTTTCTCCTTAGCCATCTTAAAGAAAACAGCCACCACTAACAGTAAAAAAGTAAACCCAACTGTAGAGCACCGTTTATGTCTTCACTAAAGAGTATTTCCTCCTTCTTTCACTTATTTCTCAGCACAATGCCTTTAGCTCCTCTTATAAAGCTGAAGAAAATCTGACAAGCTGCATTAGTAACATTTTAAGAAGAGCAGCAAGGGAAAAGAAGTGAAAATAAGCTATAGGCTTGGATAGGCTGTTTCACAGTGGGAGAGGGAGGACAGTGACAGATGAGTTCCAGTGCATTTTGATACTGTGATTTAAGCTGCTGCTCTGAAGTGTCCTTCTGCTGCACCGGTAACCAGCTCTCCCCCACTGAACAGAGACACCAGAACTGAACGTCTGCTGTGCCTTAGTTTCCAGCTAAGTTTGCTAGCTTACACTGCCAGTGAAAATAGATTTATGACAGAATATAAGACTGGGGGCCAGAATTGCTGAGATACAGACTTACATTCTTGTCCCCTACCTATTTCCAAATTGAAGGAGTAATGCCTTTAAGCTGCTGCTGTTAACCAAGTGATCACAAATCAGGACGTGTTTAAGCGCTTTGATCTGTGGCTCCTTGTGGAACATAAGAGCCAAGAGGGGGAGAGTTAATTTTGTGTCTGACTCAACTGAGTTTTCTTTCTGGAGTTTAAGGACAGGACCTAGGGGAACATGCTGTTCAAGTCCTCAGTTATTACACCAGAAGCCTGTTGTTCTTCTGCATTTGGAGGATTAAGCTTGAACTCAACACATTTTGAAATTCTGTTCCAAAGAAACAAGTTTGAATCCCAAATTTTTGCCAGAGGAAGGCCCATTGGTTTGAGAAATAGTAGAAGTATCACATTAAGGTGAGAAAAGCCACAACAAACAGCTGCAAAACTTCTTCAGCCATCAGTCAGTACTAGAGATCCAGATATGTGCAGTGCTTTACAAGGACTTTTTACCTCTTTACAGTGTCTTTCACCACATTTGTCACCATTTGGTCCAATTGTTTTCCCACAGTGTGTTAAGGAACATGAATGAATTTGGTCATCTGGTCTGGATTCTCACCTCTCCCATAAATTTAGTTTCTGCCTTTTGCTTTGCTAGGGTTGTTTTGTTTTTGTTTGTCCTTTGAAGTGCACAGGTATTTTATTTTTGCTTTGCTTTGAATAGAGGAGAATATTCGTAGTATAACCAGACACCCTTGGAAAGGTAGCATAGCTCCAGTTGCCCCCATGGCTAATATAGTTGCAGTTATGTTAGCCTATTGGGCTAGCAGAAATAAACTCATACAACCTCTAACAAAGGGTCTACTGGAAAGCCTACTGAAAGGCTCTGCTGCAATAAGTAAAGTTTTCGTATTTCCTAACAGATAAAATTATAGAGTCATTTTGGTTGGAAAAGGCCTTTAAGATCATCAAGCCCAGCCATTAACCTAGCCCTGCCAAGTCCAACCAGTAAATTGTGTCCTTAAGCACCACATCTACAGGTCTTTTAAATACCTACAGGGATGGTGACTCAACCAGTCCCCTGGGCAGCCTCTTCCAAGGCTTGACAACCATTTTGGTGAAGAAATTGTTCCTAATATCCAAACGAAACCTCCCCTGGTGCAACTGGAGGCCGTTTCCTCATCCTAACGCTTGTTTCTTGGGAGAAGAGACCAACATCCACCTGGCTACAACCTCCTTTCAGGTAGCTGTAGAGACCAATAAGGTCTCCCCTCAGCCTGCTTTTCTCCAGGCTAGACAACCCCAGTTCCCTCAGCTGCTCCTCATAAAACTTCCCCTCTAGACCCTTCACCAGCTTCGTTGCCCTTCTTTGGACATGTTCCAGCACCTCAATGTCTTTCTTGTAGTGAAGGGCCCAAAACTGAACACAGTACTTGAGGTGCAGCCTCACCAGTGCCTAATACAGAGGGAAGATCACTCCCCTAGTCCTGCTGGACATGCTACTTCTGATACGAGCCAGGATGCTGTTGGCCTTCTTGGCCACCTGGGCCCACGGCTGGCTCAGCCGCTGTCAACCAGCACCCCCAGGTACTTTTCCACTGGGCAGGTTTCCAGCCACTTTTCCTCAAGCCTGTATCATTGCATGGGGTGGTTGTGACCCAAGCGCAAGACCCAGCACTAATCCTTGAACCTCATTCCCATGCCCATGGACCTAGCCTGTCCAGATCCCTCTGTGGAGCCTTCCTACCCTCAGGCAGATCAACACTCCTGCCCAACTTGGTGTCATCTGCAGACTTACTGATCTACTCATCCAGATCATTGATAAAGATACTAAAGAGAACTGGCCCCAGTACTGAGCCCTGGGGAACACCACTTGTGACTGGCTGCCAACTGGATGTAACTCTCTTCACGTGATGACATTATGTTGACCAAAAAAACTCAAATGCTTGATTTGTGTACACATCCTGCCATTGAGCTGTGTGTGTTGGCTTGGTTTGAGCACAGATCTGCCTGTAATGATAAAACTCCTTTCTTACTAGGACATGCCACAGCTAACAGGGGAGCTCTTGCAACAGATTTATTAGGGCAGATGCTCCAAGTGTAATCAAGGTTTTTGTAGACAGACTATGTGGCCACAACAACCCCAAGAGAAGAAAAAAAAAAACCAAAAAAAGTGTGCATTTTTTTCTGTCAAAGCTACCCAAGTTGACTGTTAGTGGGTTATTAGTGTTATACATGTGAACCTGTTTCCCAATAAGGATTATTTAAGTAGAACTTCCTCTGTTTAAGACTTTCTTTGCTATGTGGCATACAAATTAGTACTTGAGGCAAGCAGAAGCAAGATATATTAAATAAAAGGGAAGAAGAAACATGATTAAAAGACAGACAGACATGCAGAGGACAGGAAGGTAAGGATAGCAAATCTTAAGGTAGTTAGGATTTCATAATTTAAAACTGGAAATTTATCTTAGAGCAAGTATTTTTATTTGTCGTCTTTGTAGAGGACAATACATGTGGTTTTGCTAGCACAATAAATCTAGTAACATTCAGTTACTTAGGGCAGTTGCCTGCTATAACACTGGCCTTTAGAAACCCACGTTTATTACTGCATTGCATTTTATTACCAAAGTCACTTGCTTAGAGCGTGTTGGGGGGGAGCTGTAATAACCCCAGATATAACTGCGTGGTTATACCCGCCAAGCAATTTTTCTTTTAATCACAGCTATTTGTGTGTAGCACATCCCTATCAGCCAGAAACTTCCAGTGGGGTCTGGCAGCCCTGCATTACCTCCCTGCTCCTGCCTCTTTGTAGCATGAAGTGAATGCTGTATGCAGAGACTTTGAGCTGTGTCAGCTGGGGACAGCACAGTGCCAAGACACCAACTGCATGAAACCTGCTTGATTGGAGCAAAATCTATTGATCTTCATATTAAGGAACACACACTAACATACACACGGTATCTCCCTGAAATATATTATTGATTCTTTAACTGCAGTACTATGGTGTGGTAGTAGCTATAGATATTGTCCTTTCTTTTTTTTCCTCTTAGATTTCTTTGAGATCCCTTGCCCATGCTAAAAATAGTGATACAAGGCTGAATATTTTATTTCCCCATTTCATAAAAAGAGATGGATGGCACCATCTGTTTTCCATTACCAATAAGCAAAGGCTGTACAACGTTGGGATAGGAGGAGCTTAGAGCAATGGGAGGATGCTCCTCTGCTCTTTCAGTCCATTTCCCCCCCAATACATTACTGCCACTGAGAGCAAACGACCAGTTGGCATATTGTATCCCATTTAAATGTTGATGGAGTGCAGGCATTCTGGTGTGTTCTAAGTGCTGTATTAGTGGTCTTTATTTTACAGCTAAAAGATTGCATATATAAACAGAAGCTTATCTATAATTTATAGTATATAAACCAGCTAGGGATATAGGGAAAAGGAGGATTTCATTAAATACACATTATGATGCACCTCAGGGGAAGCAGAAATTTACTGGTTAAGCTAATTATAAGGTCCACAGTGTACTGACAGTTGTTTATTTTTTTATTATTTTTTCCTTTGATTTGTTTTAAAGAGAAGGAAGGTTCCACAAGCCTGAGGTCCAACACTGCTTTGGAAATCCCTGGAGGTTTTGCAGGTGCTGTATACCTTTGTAGGTTTGTCCCAAACAAATGTTTGAAGAAAACCTTTTTGAGGAGGAATCCTGTTTAGCAGTCATACGACACAGTGGGGAGAGCTGCTTCAGATGAGGGAGGCGTAACACTGTAGGAAGTTGACACCAGCTGACATCAGTTCTTTCTTGTCAATGACTCTGTATCAGAGACATCATATTTATGTCTAATTAATAAATGTGTCATGTCATAGGGAAGATGGAGCTTTTAGCTTTTATACATGAGCTGGGATCAGAAGGTTGCACAGAGTGTATTCCTGGGACCTACTTCCAATGAGGCAGATGTGCAGTTATCCAGAAGCCCGTCAGCTGGATCCTGATGGGTTATTTACTGTCTTGTTTCCTTCCAGAGGCAGCCAGCTGCAGCACCATCTTCTCTGCACAGAATGGGAAAGAACAGTATGCTTTGAGATGGAAAAGCACTTGGTACTTTAGAAAATAATGGGTCTTTTTTTATTAATATTTATTATGAGAAGATCCAACTTTCTCTAAGTACTTTCCAGGTTACAAATCTTACTGTCATCTGCTCACTTTGCAGGAGTAACATCATGGTCTTACTGCAAAAGTGATTTGGGTTTCAGATCGAGACGGCCCTGTCCACAGTAATCTGGCCGATTTCCCTCCTTCCACTGCAGCAGAATAGGAGACAACTACTTTTGCAATTCTGGCTCAGCAATTAGTACCATTGTTTTTAGGCTTCAGGTGGCTAAATAATCAGTGCAAGGCTAAATATGACAGCATTGTTCTTTTAAAGTTGTTTGTACAGTTTGAGTTTGTTTGAGATGTATCTCTAGCAGAAGATTACTCATTCTTGGTTTCATGCACTTGACAAACATCCAAGACAACGGTTTTGGATGCTAGATATATGATCAAGCTCATGCAGGTCTAAATTCAGCTGAATTACACTTACTGCCAGCAAACCAAAATAGGTTTTAGGTCATGAAAGGGAGTAGGAGAGAGGACAGAGAAGGGTGGTCATTCTATAATGTTATTTTCCAAATAATTTATATCATATGTTGTTCTTCCAGCTTTATTTTGTTTTAAAGATGTTATCCAAATACACTGCTGGGTATCACAAAGCTTTAACGTCTAACTTAAAACCTGTGATGCTCAGAGCTAGGCTGCCTGACAAATCTTACTTTATTTTTAGATGAAATCAGGGTGTATATTGTCACAGCGAGAAGCAAATAAACACAGAACACTTAAGGCTTCCTCTCTCGAGTGGGTGTTTGAGTAGGAGATGCAGTGATTCGCTCTGATGGGCGAGCGCACTGCTGAGCACAACTTTGTAGATGAGGGTCAGAGTGGGACATGAAAGGTTGCATGGGGCACTGAGCAACCTAGAAATTAGTGAAAATAGAGTATTCATGTTCAGTAAAGAGTATTCTCTTGAAAAAAAGGTGAGTTTGTATGTGAGGTTGCAATTAGACTTGAGATGAAAATGCCAGCTCACCTCCTTCCCCTACCCCTTAATACACATGCAGTCTCCCAGTGGGGTGCACTAGTAGCGATTTAGAATCATATTGCCCTATACCAGAACAGGAATCTTGCTTTTGCAGTTGCTCAGCTTTCTCATTTGTAAATTATATAGTAATACTGTCATCACAGGATACTAACGGAGCTCTCAGTATCTTCAAAGGAAAGGTATTATGCAACTGGGAAGCGTCTGCACTGTTTGGTTTTTTAAAGAGATGTAATAGAATATTCCAGGTTCGGTAAGAGGGAAGAAGAATGAGCCACAGGGGAACATGTGAGAAATAGTAACAGCTAAATGAACAAGGGTACCTGTAAAGGTACTGTTTAGATTACAGTTGCATTGGTACATCTGCCCTCTATTCCTGTCAAAGCATGCAACAATTGATTTACCACAAACCTCTATAGACTTATTCACATAAATCCGTTACATTGATTGAACTATGCTATTTTATACTCCTAGCATTTTCCTAAATTGTTAGCCCCATAAGTACAATAAAAGGATGTTTAGACTCATCATCTGGAACCAATACTTAAATATCCCTTATTACTACCTTGCAAATCCCTCTCAAGCAAAGCAATAGCATTTTCACATGTGGGCCCTGCTTACTATCTGGGGTGGGGGGAAATCCCTCAAACACTGTGTGTTATACTTCTGCGTGGTGATGTGTAGAGCTGCTTGCATGCATACTCAGCAGCAATGGGTTTGTTGGGGAATAACCTCCTGCCTCTCTCCCTTGCAACCCATCTCTGGATCTTCAAGGTCAACTGATCCAAACAACCAAAATAAACGCACACCCAAACATGGCTTTACGTGCTATTATGCAGCTGTGCAATTCATACTGCTGACAGACCCATTCCTGATTAACTGAGCGTTATCTTTGTACTCCTTTTAAAGGAACAATGCTTTTAAGGGGATTGGCTGCCCGAGAGCCCAGTAGAAGGATGGTAAACCCACCTAAAGTGCAGCCAGGCTATGTCTGTGTCACTAGTGAACAACAAGTCAGCTTGGGCAGACTCTGGAAGATCGGATGCTCTTAAGACTTTTGCAGAAGAGGGAGCAGTCATCTTTGCTTTCTTCCAGTGGGTTATTCAACGATTTGTCCTGATGACTGGGATATCCTAGCCAGGGTTTAGGTCAGGGCATGAAGAAGGGAGGGTTTTTTCAATGGAGTGTGAAAATCTTCCATTCATCTGCCTGTTCTTGCCCTTTTTCAGAAGCCATAGGGGTGTTAACAGATACTTTGCCACATACAAGATTAAGGAAGGAACAGATGCTTGAAACTCTTGGTATTTCACTCCCACTGCTGAATGTCTGGACTGCATACATTTGAGCAGAGTGAAAATCACTTCCAGGGATAAATAGGCTGTGGCAGAGTGGCACCGTTCGCAAGCTCATACTGTCTGCTTCCTGGTGTGGGAGTTTACTTACCAAAGGATGCATTAGCTGTTGATGCTTAGGGATCAGTACTGGTTTTGCTCAGGTGGGTGGGACTTGCTGGTTCTGCCTGCGCATTGATTGTATTCATAGAGCACAGGTGAGAAGCGGGCAAGGGTTCTTGCTGCACCGCTAGCAGGCATAGCTGTAGAATTTGTGGGTGAGAAGAGGGGACGGATAAGGTCGCATTTAAGTCATCTGTGTTTGTGCTGTCAATTCTAGGCTGCCTGAATAACCAAGGTAGTCTTCAAAGCCCGAATTAACAGCTGTCCCACAGGGAGAAGCTGGGAGAGTCCTCGATTTACTATACATAAGTGCAGAATAAATTACAGTTTTACTAGTTAAACGAGACCAAAGAAATAGGGTGCAATAGGAGTGAAGTGAGGAGAAAACCGCACATGATCCAGAATATCCTTTGTAGAGTTTAGTGAGTTGATTTTGGAATCTATTTTGAATTATGACTTTGGCTTCTGTTTAGAAGAAAGAGGAATTACCCATACTCTTTCATCTTTTGAGGAAGAATATAGAGCAAAATCTTGATATTGTCTCTAAACAATATGCATATATATAGGAGAGTTATTCCAGGTACAGAATCCATAGATCATCAATGTTAGACTCAGTATTCACAAGTGTGTTTTATGAAAGTTCTTGCTTTTGGTTACATGTTTTGTTTGCATTTATTCAATGTTCAGAAGCATGAACTTGTAAATTTTTATAGACAGAAGATGGAATATTTCTATCTATTAAGTAATAGGAAACATTGTATGCAATTACTTTTTATTTGCTCCTCCTTTAATCTTCACAAACCGTGTTGCCTTTTTATTTTTCCTGAAGGCTAGCAATGAAAACAGAACTGTACGTGCAAAAATTATTCCTTTTAGCACTAGCGCATTACAAGATGAAGGCTCAGTTCTCTCCATGCAGACGTTACAACTATGCAGCAGAAATCACCTGAAGAGGGGTAAAAAAACCCAAGAGAATAATAATGTGTCTGGAATTTTTTTTTGAAACAAACATCTCACAGCAGATGCCAGTAGGCAGTATTCGGTGGGGAACTCATCTATGAAAGTGTTTGGAAATGCCTGTCAATACAGTAACTATATTTTGCAAGCTGTGCTGTGTTGCACAGCAATCCAGTATGCAGCACATGCTTCCAAGGGAGGAGAGTGTGCACTGAACATAGCAAATGACCTGTTTGGTTGCAATGCCATCTGCTGATGTACTAATTTATTGCAGAAACTAACAGTTGCAGTACCTTAGTGTCTGACTGCAAACATATATAGCAGTCTTGTAATTCATCACAAATAAATACACCTAAAATAGCACCTGGCTGACAAGGTTTTTTGCTGAGGAAGCAGAACTTCTGGTAGCTTTACCTGGGAGGGAAGGGTCTTCCTGACCTCTCATGTCATTATAAATCAGCACCAAAAGCATCTACCTTCCTGCCTCCTTTTGAAAATCATATTTAGGCTGCTGTATCATTCAGATACTTTTGGAAAATAGACTGGATTGGTTCTTCTGCCTTGAGACCTTGTTGCTGTCCAAGTTTGTAGCCCCTGGTAAAGACTCAGGGCCATGACTGCTCCATTTGGTCGGTAAATATCCCTTGTTCCAATGCAGACTGATCCAAGAGCCTATCTGGGCAGCTGGCCTTACCTCTAGGACTTCCCTGCATTCATGCACAAGGAAACTGCATGGAGCACCAGGCCCCCAGATCGGCTTCTCGACCCTGTTCCCTTACGTTCAGTGTTATGCTTTCTATGCAAACATCCACAGTGGAAAAATGTCCCCTGTGGATCTCCAGATGGGCTGTGATCTCTGTGATGAAGGGAGGCACAGCGATGTGTACTTACGCTGCCTGCCACAGGTGAGTGTGGCAGTGAAGTCAGCAGCATGGGCAGGCACATACATAAGCGTGTAGCCCATGCTGCAGCCCGTGCTATAGGGCTGTTGAGTTAGTGGTGCCAGGTGAGTTGAAGTTGATGCAAATGTGCCAAACAAGATTAGAGCTTTTGCTGTGTCACCTCACACCAAACAACTGACTTTCTAGTTTGCTCCTAATTGCAAAAGCAACAAAACAAGGTCTTGAGTCATTTGCTTTTCAGATAGAGTCGTCAGTCAGGTTGGTAATTGATTGGAGATAAACTTGTGGACAAACATTTGCTTTTGTGCTCTGAAAAGAATGGCCATGTTTATGCCAGTGTAGACTAATTTGTTCTCATGCCAGGATATGCCTTTGTCCTATTCCTACACCAGGCTTGGCTATTGACACTCCTTTTTTGTATCGTTACCGGTGATTTGAACTGCTATCAGGGATGAATATTTACGCTTTCTTTCCACTCATACTTGTCTGAGTAAAACACAATTCTACTTCCATCACTATCCAAAACTAACTTTCAGAACAAGAAATAACCTAATCCTCTACTTTTATTTATTCTTCTTAGTTGGAGCTTATTAGAACACTGGCACATCTTGATCATTTAAATCTCCCCAGATACAGGAACTGCAGAGAACTACAGAAGTAATAGTGAAGAGTTATAGTTCATCAGCCTCTTCCAGTAGCATCATTTCATCCTTTTTCAGGATCTGAATGCAGAGGTGTCGTCAAGCTATTTTAGCTTGGCATTAATTTTCCTTCCTTGAGCCTTCTGTGACGTTGAACCATCTTCTGTGAGAAGAGGTGATACTTCTAGGAGAGCAGTCCAAGAGGGATTTTACCAAAATTCACATAAACTGTAGAAAGGTGAGGATGGGCTCAAGCCAAGCTTTGGAGGCACCAAAAACTTTTTCCCTTACTGCATTTGGAGGGATTTTCCTGGGAATTAGCAGGAGTTCCTGCATAATACCAATTTCCGGCTCTCCACAGACAGTTGGCAGAAACTGTGGAGAGCAGTTTCCCTCTGACCCAACCCAAAAGTTTCAGCACACAATTTAAAAGAATCAGCTTGTTTTAGATAAGCTTGTTTGGATAAGCTTATTTGAGATCCTAGGCTGCTGTAGCATATGGGACTTTGTCTACTTTCTTTTATGTGCTTCCTTGTTTTTCAGTGTTTTTTTTGTCCATCAGGCCCTTCATGCTTGTCTTCTCCTTTTTAAATCCTTCAAGCTGTGTATCTTCTAGTCCTCCTGAAAGATATATCTGTCCTATAGTGTAGAGGCACCTGAGTTATCTTTAAATGGCTGAGGCAGTGCTGATAGCAGCGTTTCTGCAGAAGCATGGGTCCGAGGGCAGGATTGCTGAGCTCCTTCGGCGGGTTTCACAGCCCGTGCCAAGTTCTGCGTGGCCAGGGCTAAGCTGCTGGTGGGTCTCGGGTTGGTTGAGTGCTAAGTGCAGACACTGCCATTTCTGCGATGCACCCTTTACTGTGGTGTTTATGAAACAGCGAGTAGGCAGGCGAGAAGCTGCCATTTAAACAAAACACCAGAAAAGTTGTCAAACCTACGGATTTTACATAATAAGAGACAACATGTTACTTTCATTATCTCAGCCCAGGTTATCATTAAACAGACTACTTCAGTTTTTTCTGATTTTTTTCTTCTCCTTCTTATGATCCAGTTCTTTAAGTAATAAGGGAAAATAGACACTAGTGATTAAACTGTAAGATATTCCTTCTTCTGGGTTCTTCAGAACTCTTATCTCTCTCTGTTTGCCATATACATGGAAAAAGAATGTGCCCTGAGAGAATATTCTTGGTGCTGTGAAAATAGTGACAGCCACAACAACTTGCTGCTTTCGGTACGTAACAACTTCAACACAAAGATATCAGAGGATATGGCAGACGTGAACTGGACCTAATTTATTGTAAGAATGGGAAGTTCAGTAGTTCTTACTTTACAACAAAGTGAAGCGAGCCACAGCACAGTTAAAATTTGTCATAGTTCAGGCTGCAAATTTGTGGCAGAATTGTTTATATTGTCCATATATCCTGGCAGGATGCAATCAAAGTTAATGAGCAAATTCCTATAGCAAAACAATTTATGCACCTTTCTGTATTGTGTTAAATTATTAACCCTTTTACAGGGTTAAGGAGGATTCAGATGATCTTGATCAGTTGAAGATCTAGTTTGAGATTTGAAACAGCCTAAATATACATTTGAATATAGCTGGTTTGTATAAGTGACTCATCTGAAAGATTCCCTATAATAAAATTATACGGCACTATGAGCTTATTTTTAGTAGTTCGTGTCACTGAATTTGAAACTAAACACTCCAATGCATCATGTTAGAACCTGTGTCTTTGCATGGACAGGACTAACCAAGTTAGGTTGTCATTGCCGCTACAGAAAATATTCCATTCTAGGGCAATAATTCTGGCTTTTCCTCCAGATTTCAGAAGCCAAACGTAAACCCCAGTGCTTTGTTGTGTTTCTTTTTACTGAATCTGTTCCGAAATCATGCTGCTGAGCCAAGGATACAGGAAGATTTGCAGTTAATTAAATCTTGGGGCATGGTACATGGGTCCCCACACAGGACCGTTTCAGATGGGAGAAGGTACAGGCAGAGAAGTGGTGTCAGTGTTGCTTTCAAGCCAGGAGGACTCCCAGCAATGCTTATGCTGCCCCGGGAATTCAAGGGACTTGAAAATAGCTGAAAGTCAAGTTACCCTTTTCCTCATCTGCACCAGTGCAAAGCAGAGCTCTGATGCAGGCAAAGACTGGCTGGTTTGAGATTAACAGCTTTAGTTAATTATTTGTAATTTGATCGTCAATTAAACTGTACAAAGATTTGAGTGTGCCTGTGTGGAGAAGCTGAGTGACTTGAAAATGTATTTCTTAATGAAACCCTGGCATATACAGACAGTCTTTTACTAACCCTGTTATGAAGGCCAAGACAGAGGTTTTGAGTCATAAAAAGTTATGGGGAAAAAAAGCTAATTGTCATTTAAAAAAATGATCTCTTTGGCCATTCAAGCTGCCTAAGCACATACTGTCATCAAAAGCAGTTATTAATTTTAAAAAAATATATATTGTGCTGCAGCAAAATGGCGTCAACTACAGGTTAAAGCTTGACTTGAGCTGCTGTAGCCTTGTTTCTAGAATTACATATGTGATTTGATATGTAAGGGTGAGTTCTCCTGAAATAAGCAGGACACTACCAGTTTTCACAGGTTTTTTCAAATCTGACCAAATTTAAATGTGGCTTCTGTAACTGACCCCAGTGCCTCAGTCAAAACTAAAATGTCTGATCTATTTATGTAGATCCAAAGGAAAATGCCTTACCTTCAGTAGTAATCAGGGCTCATTAACAATCACAACAGTATTTTACCTCATTTGGACGTGAAACGTGACCCTCCTGGAAACAAATAGATGTGCACTTGTAGGCTGTGTGGACTTCATTAGCAAGACTGCATAAAACTGCCCAGCATATTGTGTGATATGTATGTCCTAGCAAACAAAATAATTCTGTATTAAAATCAGTTGAGTTGCACATCTATTTCTGGGGAACAGTCTGTTTATTTGCTTTTTTTTTAATTTTTAACTTCTGCAAATTGTTACACCAGATGGCCTGTTGAGCCAACAATAGATCATCATGTCTCACCACAATGGGATCTCTTTCTGACTAGCTTGAGTGGAAGCAGTTAGATATCAGTCCTCACCAAGCACATTCCTAACAACTTCACCTTAATTATTTCTTTCCATCTGGTCCATGGTAGTATAAACAATTTCCTGCCTCCTTGCATAGCATCAGAAATGCACATAAGTAAGCAATCTAGTGCTGAAACAATTCTTTTGAACCCATTAAATTCCATTTCCGGATGCTAACAGATTCCTCACTTCCATGGGTAACTGAATACTCATACTAATTATGAGAAAGAGTTTGATAATTAAGTATTTCTATTTTTAAATTCTGCTCTTTGATTCTTATTCCCACAGAGGTCTCAGTCTGCATTCTCCCTGGCTAGTGAAGACATGCCCAGTAAAGGACTAGACCCTGCATCGTCTGTGACTGAGGCTCTTTGGAGGCAGCAAAAAGGACAATTCAGGAAACAGAAGGAACGCAAGCTCTCTGCATTACCCAGCTGGAAAAGTGTGGACAGGCTAAATGAAACAAGTAAATATTTCTAGTACGAATATGATTCTTTTTTTGGTACTCACTCACATGTGGAATAAATACAACTTAAAACGGTGACCCTCTCCAGGAAATTTCTGCTGACCTCTGTGCTTGCAGGGGTCACATGTAAAGATGTCTGGTGATGCTGAGTGTCATGCTTTTGTTGCTGATCTTACCATCGTATTTTTTCCAAGAAAAGATTCAAAATTTGGGCCTTTAGGGAGTTGATTTTGGACTGTTAGGAAACATTAGGCATCTAATTTGGATACATTGCAGAGCTTTTAAAACAGAAGAGCCCAAGGGCCCTGCTTTGTCACCTGGTTACCTGTCCTCCAGTTGAATGAGTTTGCAGCTGCCCACAGACTCCCTTCTGTTGCACAGGTTAACTGTTCACGAGGTTACATGGTGAACCAAACAGTGAAATAATTCACATTTAGGATTCCCCCTTGCCCCTTGATTTTCAACCCCGATGAATTCACCAGTGCAGTTTTGTGCAGCCCTACTAACTGCTCCTTCCACACCAGTTTGAGGAAGCTGTATGAGTAGGAACTTCACAGACCAGCAGTTTTCTTAGATCTATGTCCTCTGTCTTTCTGTGCATTAGGTACAGATGTGAATAAGATGATGAATGGTGAGTATCTTAGCCCCATTCCTGAATCAGCACCCTGGAATAGATTGCAATTCCCTGCTTACTTCAAGATGACCTAAGTATAGGCTGTCATTGAAGAAGGTGGTCCCTTCCTTGTGGGGGGTCCCATTTCCACTGCCTCTCTTGTTCTGGCTGTAGAGTTCACAAGGCCACAAGAGTGTAGCACCAGGCAACTTCTGCACAGAAGAGCTGGTTAGCTTTCATCCCCACAGCTGCACAAGGGGAAGGGCTGAACTGCTCACTTCAGCAGCAGCCCCTGGCTCCAGGTGATTGGGGACAGCAAAGCTAACATCTCTGCTGCTGTTGTCCTCCCATGGCAGAGTCTGCTTGTTCCTGCTTCTTCTCTTGTAACAGCTGTAGAACCCATCTGACATCTGTAGCAAATTGGTTCATGAAGCTAAACAAGCAGAAAACTTCTCTTTTGTAGGGTGAGTTTACTGGTTAACTCCCACAGCTGGCTCACTAGGCGCTGGCAAGCAGCAGCAGCCAAAATATGTGTTTGGGTGTAGCGGGGACCAGGGATGGGGGCTGCCCATCAATTCAATTTGTTTATCAGTAATGTCAATTGATAACCTGGGAGACTGAAAATTAGACAGTGTCAGTACCTCTCCTCCTCCCAAAAAGAAAGTGATAGTAAAGTAGTACTAAAATCTGACTTAACTAAGTATGCATTACTTTGTGAACTGCTCCTTCAACACCCTATCGGAAGTGTTGTTCTCCTGGACATTTTAGTGGAAGGCCTATTTTCAGTAAAGCAGTTAATTGGGTGCTTAAATTTAAGAACCCACTTCAATCCCATTGAATTCAACTGTTGAGCAATTTAGTACTTAACAATTGGTTAACCATAGCAGAATGCCAAATTGACCCAGTTTCCTTTCAGGTGCTCTACTCAGAGAATTTGTTCTGCTGCTTTCATCTAGGAACCACATTTGTGATGAAATTGTGGTGCCTGTTGAGCTTATAGTAAATACCTGATTGTGCTAATTTGTGTAAATATGATCTCACCTATGCAGTAGTAAATTTTGCAGAGCCAAATCATGAATTAGTGCTTTTTTTCCCCTTTAGCAATAGTTTCACAATGAGACTTCTTAAATCTATTTTCATTTTCACGTGGATAAATTATAGCGTATACTCAAAGTATTGTGTGCAAAATCCATTCTTTCAAGTAAGTGACTTTGTTTTGGAAAATCAGGAAGGGAGCATTTGACATTACTTGAAGCTGGGATAAAACTGGGTCAGCTTTCTCAATATAAAGTTCTCGGTAGCTTTCCTTTCCACCCCGCTTACCCTTCAAGACGTAATCAACCACTATCCTGTCCTTTCTTCAGTTAACTGAGGATGTTTGACCAATTCTTATGTGTTGTTGCTAAACAAAATAAGGGGATATGGTTTGGGAGAGAAAAATGTATAATGATGTGACACTCTACTGCATTATGTTTGTGTGATGTCATGCAGCAGAATTCAATTCCTGTTGGAGAGTTATGTGTTGAAGAGCTGTTTGCTTTGTTTGGAGGAACAATGTTTTTAAGGAAAGGTCCTCTTTCTCTCAAGAGAATCTTATACTTTTAGTTGGAAAAAGTGAACTTATGCCTGATAGCTTGTATTCTTTTTTTTTCTTTTCTTCTCCAAAATCAGCTGTTAAAATAAAGAGTTATTAGTTCTCTCTATAAACCTGACTTCAGTTATATCCTCAGCTGGTCACTGCTACAGGAAAACTATTTTGATTTCTTTTTAAGCAGGAGTAAGATGATGTCAGTGATGTATTTTCTTAAGTTCTCTGAATTCTCATGAAATTTAGGAAGTGAAAACAAGCCAAAAGGACTCAAATGAGTAACAAATACAAAAACTGTTCTAAATCTTGCATAGCTCCTAAGTTTAATGACCATTTAATTATTGTTTCTTTTTTGTTGGGGATGTTTTGGTGGTGGTAGTGTACCACAGACTTTTTTTTTTTTTAACTGAGCACACCTTCTTACTGTATACATAAGTTCTTTATGAACAATTCCAGGGAGAAAGTCATCTTCTTGAGCTCCAAGTGTTTATAGTCATATAATGCAAGATGCTTGAGTATCATCTACAACACTATCCAGATTTTACTACTTCCATTTTTAAATAGTGATGTTCTGTTTACAGTTTTAGAAAACTAATAGTTTATAATAGGTATTTCTACAGTTTTCTGCAAATGGCAAATTTGAACCCATGGAAGGAATCTGTAAGGCTGAAAAGTTCATTCAGTAGGCTGAGATTACTGTGTAAATCCATGGCATTATATATTTATTCAACTGCTGTGGGAGGCAGAGTCATCACAGATTCACATTTCCCATTAAGGGACTTTTCAAGTTTGATTGGAAATGGAATCTAAATTTAGAAGAAATGCAATTTTGTGAATTGTACAGTACTTTTTGACCATATTTGTGTCTTTTCTTTTTTTTTTTCTGTTGGGGTTGTAAAACATACGCTGAAGAAGTGTAAGAATACAAGCAGTGCTTGGGTCAGACAAAAAACTCATTTAGTCTAGGATAGAACAGCAGCGTGCCATAAGCAAGAGCCTAGGAAAGATTAGGAGAATGCAAATATTTTTCATGCTGCCTCAGAGTAGGCTCTGAACCTCCAGAACTTTCAGATTCATGACTACCTCAGCTAGAAGTGTTTTTCTGTATTTAGTAAACCTCAGTGGATTTCTCTTCTATGTCCATAGCCATCTCTGTTTTATCTCAGATTAATTTCTAGCATCCATAACACCCTCATGCAAGAAGCTCCACAGGTCTGGTACCCATTGCATCCCGCTCCTTTCTTTTGTTTGTTTTGAACCTTGATTTCACTACTTTCACTCAGTGTCCTTCAGTAGTTAGGTTAGAAGAGATTCCCCCATCTCTTAGCATGTATCCTGTCAGTCTTCTCTCCTCCAGATGGCAGAGCTCCGGCTTACTTAATCATTCCTTGAATGGAAGCCATTTCAGAACCTAGTGCAACCTTTGTTGCTCTTCTCTGATCCTTTTCCATCTTTCCTTTTCCAGATGGGGGACCAGAACTGCACACAGAATTGCAGACATTTGCAAAAGACAGGATTTATGCATGTCTGTGTACTGATGTTCCCTCAGCCTTTCCTAATAATTCTTCTAAAAAAACACTTTGGTCCAAATACTCTCACATTTGAAATGGTCATCACCATGACTTTAAGCAGTGGCTTCTGATTAAAAGTACAGCAGCATGGCTCACAATGCGAGAGAATTCATGTAGCAGCAACACTTGCATTAGTTCATTTGTTGAACCCTCCAATTTGTGACCAGTTGATTGCCAATTGGCAAGTGAAATAAGCCTTTCACACTGATCACGTAATGATAATTGTTCTTGTTTCGTTTTCATAGATCCACCTTCTGTTTTTCAAAGCACTGATGGAAACTGGGTGGCTTTGCAGAACGTCACTTTGCCTCGTCCTCGAATGCTCGCCAAACCAAAGAGTCAAGTATTTGAAGCTTTGGAGAATGAATCCAGCATTGTGTCTGCCTATGATGAGATGGGCTCAGACAGCGAGGATGACTACGACTGGAATGTGGCCTTGAACAAGCTGCGTCGGAGACCTCGGCAATTACCAGACGATTTCTATTACGCCAATTCCCAGTATGGTACTGAATGGGTGTATGGCAATGATCAGTACCAGGCAGTGACCTCCCCTTCCTCTGGGTTATACACCAATACTGAGACGCTGTTCTCCGATTCTGAAACATCTTCAGTAAATTCTTCCCAGGAAGCTAAAGGACCTAGCAAACTTCTGTGGTTACAAAGCAGAACTCAAAGTGATATGCCCAGAATGGAAAAAAAACATTTCCACGGAGAACTAGATGTAAATTTCAATCCACAGGCAACCAGCTTGGAGTATTCGGACAGCAGTGAGACTGAAGAAGTCCATTACGATTTAGAAAAGAGATCAAGAAGGTGGAGGAAGAACAAAGCCATTTCTGAAGAATTATGTGAAGGAAAAAATCACACAAAAACCAACCAGATGAATTTAAGTCAGGTAATTGTGTTTGAGCTTACTGAATGCAATCTCAAAAAGAGCTGGGCAAAACTAATCAAGCTAGACTTGTGAATCGTGAGTGGGAGGTGGAGTGTTCTTGAAAGCTTTATCCTCCTCATGCCGCATAACTGAGAAGAAGCAAAGGTAAAGTGTTACGTATACCATGAACAGGCTTTGCCTCTCTCTCAAATATGCCACTTCCATCTGATCAATGACATTGTTAATGCTGTAAGATACAGTGCTCTTAAAAAAAAAAAAAGTCAGCATTAGCCAACAGCTAACAAATATTGACTAATCACCTGTTTTATTGCATTGGGGTGTTTTTTAACTCCTTTATTTTTGGAATAAGAAATAACTCATATGCCTGGGGGTCTTCTGTGTGCTGTTTGGCAATGTCCTGGTAAAGGATAAAGCTAATGAGCAGCAGAAATTCAGAAAGGTCTGTTTTTGAAATATGGCCCAAGTGATGTCTGCATTTAATTGGTGACTTGATTATAAGTTCTGGTGTGTTTACAAATACTTCCATTTAATTAATTTGTCATTTGATTTAAAAAAAAAAAAGAAAACCAAACAGAATGTAAAAGCTCAAACTCGGAATAACTGATCATGCAACTTGAAGGCAGCAAAGCACTCCACAAACATTTCTTTTAAACAAGTGTGAGATAACCAAAAAGCAATGAAGTCTGTTTGGAGTTTGTCCAGGCCTGGGACTGATATATGTAAGGGATCCAGTTGTCCCCCAAAACTTGTTTAGCAGTACAAGCACACTTCTAACTAATTACCCAGCTGGATGAGGAGAATACTGACCCCTTGTCCAGTTCTGTTTCCCCTGTCCTACCCCTCTCAAATCCTGTAGCTGCATCATTGCTGCAGTAGAGCAATGGTAAGCCTGAAGCGAGGAGCTACGTGCTCTCTTCTCCCTATGCCTCTGACTACAAGCAACCTGATCCTGTCTTTGAAGCCATCTCAGCAATTTTAGGATGCCTGGAATTGGTTTTTCTTTGCTTACGCTCCTAGCCTATATTTCCCTTGGAAAGACATCAGTACAGCTGATCGTAAGTCAAAATTAGGATTCTAGAATTTCAGCAGGTTTTTAATGCTGATTAATTCTGTATCTATTCCATCTGCTTTTAGAAGACAGGTATGAGTGTTTTGTACTGATTGATTTGTACTCATGACCTCATACATTTATAATGTACAGTTGTTGAAGGGGAGTTATGTATGCTAATGTGCTCTAACAACACATCAGTGGCCATTAATGACTTCTTAGAACATCAGGCAAAATTACAGGACTTAGCAGGGACTGCACAAAGACACCACATTTTGTACACAGACTTATGCATTTCCCTTTCTGGCTTTGCGTATTTGTGCATATTCTGTGTGTCTATGTGTGTCTGTATTCATATTGTGGCTTTCAAGTTACTACCACTCTGCAGAGTATAGAAGAGCAGAGCTCACAGGGAAGATGTCCTGGAGACGTTTCTCCAGTGGAGAACAGAAAGGCAGGGTGCTTCCAAACGTACGTGATGGCATCCTTCAGCAGCTTAGTGTGTGCTTCAAAGTGCGAGCTCGTGAAAATGATTGTTCTTTCCAACTCTTTTGTGAGTTGCTTTGCATCTTAAGTGTTGCTTATACCTCTCTGTTGTGCTCAAAAATGCAAGGTTTGGGATTCTGACCCATTCTCCCCTTCATTTTACCCCTGAGGGTAAAAGACTGTTTTTTGTTGCTGTTCTGCTCCCTCAGTCACAGTGGGGCAGGCGGAGGCACGCTGTCTCCACATCACGCTACCGTTTTCAAAGCAATGAAAATCTCACTAGGAAATCGATGTATGGGTGGGTTTGCATACATTTAGTTTGTGTTTGGACACACGCGCACACCCTGGTGGCTGATTTGACAGCTGGTGCCCACATTCGGGGAACTGTTAACTCCATCCTACAGTGAGCACTGCTGGGAGCAGGAACGGACTGGCTACTACAATTTATAGCAAGGATGTTGCACGGTTGAGCAATTCTAGGAAGCAATTAAAATTATCATGAGCATAAGGAATATGATTTGAGGTATGATAATAAATTAGCCTGACATCATTTATATTGCTTAGAAAAATGAGATTAAAGGGGTGTCAGGTTTTTATATAATCCCCAAAGTAATGTATTGATTTCAGTAAAATGATTGAGGCTGCAGCAGAGAGAGCCCTAGGTGTAAACAGTTTGTACAAAATGATAGTGTAGGTGCATGGGGAACTGCCGTCAGCGTAAACTTACGGAAGCTTCATTGTGGGAGTCTTAAACCAGTCATAGATTTTCACATGCTGAGGTTATACAGAATTTACAGAACACATACAAAATGCTCTTCTAAACCATGTTGCATCTAGATATTAGACACTGAACAACTGATATGTAAGTTGCAATGAAGAAACATACTTTTCCCTGATTTTATTGCATTGTAATAATAACCTTATTTTACTGCATTGTAATACAAACATGACAATTTGTTAACCATTATGTTTTCATCAGCGTTGCAGAACAGGACTTCAGTTTAGCAGTCTAAAAGTTGGGCTTTCTTTTTTAATTTTCAAATAGTGCAGGTTGTTTTCTTGTTTGCTGCTCTCGGAGACCCACAGTGAAATGAAAAAGGGGCCTTTCCTCTCTCCTTGCTCCAAGTCTAGCAAATTGTAAGCAGTAACATTCTGGAACAATTGCAGTCATTTCATCACTTACAACTGAATGTCTGTTAAAAATTAGGTATTTTTAAATCAAGATCCAGTACCTAGATTAGGATAATGCTGTGGTATTTTTTTAAAACTGATTTTAGACTCAACACTGGAATGCTGACTTTGTAACTGAGAGAGAATTCATTGTATGAAGCCTGGAGTGACTTAAAAAGGGAAACCTGAAAACAGGTGTCAAGATGTGGTTGGGGAGAATTTTTGCTGCTTTAGGACAGATAAAAGAACAACCTGCTTCACTGTGTTGCCTGTAGAAATGCTGTAAACACAGTCATGAAGCAAGTACAGAGGGATGTGAAAGCTGTCCTGATAAAATTGGTGTCCTACTGTAATAAATTTCTGATGACCTGATTGCTTATGTAATACAGAAGACTTACATTCCTGGGGAATCCAGGAATCTAGTTGCACTGGATTGGGAAGTGCAATCTTGCTTTTAATGATAATTATTTTTCAAATTGTAACTTTTTACAAGAAATTGCCACTCAAACCACCAATCTCTGTCTGCTTTCATTGTTATTAATAATTGATATTCTTAAATACGAACACTAATATATTGGCTTTCATTATCTCTCTGAGAGGAGGAGACGTTGATTAGTGTAGCTGCAATTCTTATATTCCTGATGGAAAGTGGAGTGGCTTAATTGCTTCAAGTGAAGGAAGTGCCCTCATTATGAGTTTGCTTCTTTGATCAAGAAATCCACTTGTTAATTAGAGCCCTCCTGCGCTGCGGCCAGGTACAGGGTGAGCGCTGTCGGGCTGCCCGTCCCCACGGGATGGCGCTTGGGATGTATTTATTGAAAATAGCTGCCCTGAAATTACATGGGCTCTCACTGACAAACTGCCTGCAAACCTCACAATTTGTGTCTTCTCCTAAAAACTGTAGTTTCTGATTTCTGGTTTCCTATATGAGTGGAGCTTTCTCTCAAGAGTTTATCATATAACATGGATTTTGTTCTTTTGAGCCTCCTAGCCAGTACTTTGCTTGCTTGTTTTACTTTGGGGCATTTTTTTGTTTGCTAGGATTACATTGAGTTATCAACCATTTGCATGCAAGGATGTGGACAGTATGTATGAGGAAGGATGTTATTTCCTAGTTCATTGTCTGCTAAAGGATTTATGCTTGCACTAGAAACACTTGTTTTTCTTTCAGTGAGATTGGGTTTGTGGCTGTATTAGTCTGCCAGGCCCTCACTGAAGATCTGTTTTCAGATAAAGTGGTAGCCTTTTATTCTTGTTTGCAGATGTTAATATTATATGTTGCTGATAGATGCAAATGGGAATTTACACAATGATTTATACCAACACAAAGATGTCATTAAACTTACCAGATAGACTCAAAGAGTGAACAGTAAAGAATAATGAAGTTTAAGATAGCATCTATTAAATAATAATAGTGCCTTTCAATGTATTTATTGTTTTTTATTGTTTTCATGGCTTCTAATGCATTGTTTAAACTGTTAATCCATGAAAGAGGTATCATCTCCTTGCAAGTAGTTCACTGCCACCATTTGAAAAGCTCAACACCCAAGCCAAGCAGCTTACCAGAAACCACAAAGTATAGCATTATAGGATATCGTTACCTCTGCGTGTAAGCAGGAACTAATAGCTCTTGCAATTGTAAATACTCCACCTGCTCATTGTAAGGAGGTTGAAAAGCAGAAGGATGGATAATAGACATACCCGAATCCAGCTGCAATAAAATCAATACCCTCAAGGTGAGTCCTCCACTGAGAAAGCATGTGCATTCATAACACAAATTTAGCTAGTATGGAATAAAACCCTAGGGATGCCAAGGCAGCTCATGATTTTCACCTGTGCTGGCAAAGGTAACAAAAAGCTAAAAAAAATTGTAGCAAGAGGTTTAGCAATATGTGAGTATTTTTCATTAGCAGATTGCTGGGCAGGGGTTGTAATGAGTTGTTGAATGACATGCAGGATATGTCTAAAAAAACCCTCTCGTTACAATTTGAGGAAGCACCATTATGATAAATATAGATTTTTAATTAAAAAGATTAAATGACACCAGCCTTCTAACTGTATATAAAAGCATATCGTAACATATTATAAAACTAAAGCAGAAATACACTGATTTGAAATCTTGTTCCCGATCTTACTCAGAACAGCTTGGAAGTTCATTTGGCAGAAAAAGCCTTTTATTCTGCAAAAGCTGATTGTTTGAGAAAAGAGTAAATTTCAGCATAAGCCCGTGGTTCCCCTTCTATTATAGCTAATCACGTACTTTCAAATCCTCATTTTCTAAAAGGGCCTTCTGCATTCTGAAGGTGAGCTATAAAGTGATAATTTAGTTGTGTAATTAATGCACAGGTAACTGCAGACAAACGCTGTCCAGAAAGCTGTAGAACTGCTAGACACTACAGTAGGGTTTACTGTGTGAGAGATGAGGGCTGATGTTATGAACACGATGTGTCAATCCATTAAGATCCATTTGGCGGGTGGGAGTTTGAGGGAGTCGTCAGAGTTAACGTTTCCCCTGAGAACTGGAGGTAATCGATCTATCCATAAATACTGCTGCTGCAGCTGCAGGGAGAGTAGCTGTGCAAAGCAATCCTCCTGTTCGTGTATTTCCAAATGAATGGTAGAGAGAGCGCCGCTTTTAGTCTCTCCAGTAGTGTCTGGTCCTGTCACGGTAGGAGAGCGTAAGGCAAATAGGAATAATTTTTTATCTGAGAATTGCTCCAGATCATCCTCTTAGACCCTGTTGCAACGTGCCTGCTGCCTCTGGGTCCCAGGCTGCATTCTTCATAGCTGCCTTCTTTTTTGTCACGATTATGCTCAATTTCAAAGAATTCATCACTTAAAACCACCTAATTCCATCTTTACTTTATGCACTCGACTGAAGCACTAAACAAAGTGTCTAATGATTCAAAGCTTTCTCTTAGCAGTCAGCAGGGAGAGAACAACATTTCCAGAAGGCAGTTAACGTTATTGGTGGAGCAGATTGCTCTGGGAGATGCCTGTCTCTCTCCATGGACTGTCATGGAAATCAGGGGACTCTGGGTACTAAGCAGATAGCACAGATCCAGAGAATGAATTCGTGTGTATCTGGACATTAGTTTTTGGAACAACTGTGAGATATTTTCAGATTTCTTGCAAGGGCTGACAAAAAAAAAATCCCCCTTTCCCCATTATTAATTGTTGGGCAGGCACCCTGCTGAGCAGGCTTGCAAAAAGATTTTGTTTTTCTTCTGTTCAGCCTCCAAATTAAGGAACTTGTGGTTGAGTCTGTAACACCCACTGTACTTAACTGAGCCTCTGAGTACTTCTCACCTTTAAGGATCCAAGAGTAAGAAAAGAAGGTGTTCCTAAAGATTGAACTTGTTGGTTCAAGGTTGGCGTTTGGAAAATAGTCCTCACTGTAAAGGATCCACCTATGTACATAATCACCGGGAAAGCTGAAAATCTTAAGCACCATCATGTAATAAAAGAGAGATTTTTTTCAAAACTTGTTTCCAGTAGTCTTTAAGAAAAACACAGGTAATGCTCAAGACCAAGCAGTCAGGGAACTCAAGCACAGCTTGCAACTGAAAGCTGGACACAACTGCCAGGTCACAAGTTCCCACACTTCACTTTCTTTATCTGGGAATGGGAAATGCCATTTAGGCATATTTTATTAGTTGCACACAGATACATAATGATTTTGATAGTTCCTTTTTACATAATGTAAAAGTGAGCAGGAATGATAAATATAATCCAACAAGTGTGGGTTTACTGGCATTCCTCTGTAAAGACATGGTATTTTCTTATCAGCACACTTAGTGTACTTGCTTTCTAGCTTCCCTGCAGAGTGATCTTACCTACGCTTTTCTAGGAAGCTGTTTCTGTTTCTCTACCTATACAGTAATTATACGGTTCTTCTAATGTCTTTGTAGGATTTCGATGATTTATCAGAAACAGATATAAGCAGTGAGGATCAGCATCATAATATCAAGCCTGACCTTATGGAAGAGGAGCTTAAATCCAGATTATTTCAGCTTGCTGCTAAAATGAGTGACAAGGAAACATCTTCTGGTGAAGAGCAAGAGTCAGAACCTAGAACAGACCCTGAAAACCAGAGGGAGAGTTTGTCCTCGGAGGACAATGGCAGAAGTATTCAGGAAGAGCTGAAGAAGGTAAGTGGTCATTGTAGAGGAGTCGGGACAGTGTTGTAAAAGTTAGAATCCAGAAGGAAAAACTTGTGGTTAGAAAATTAAACATAGTAGCTTAAAAAAACCCCTGAGGTCCTTTAGAGTGGGTCTGAGCCTGCAACCCTTGTGCAGGTAAAAGGTGTGTGATCCTCCCTGAGAGCCTACAGCATCAACTCAAAGCAGTGAACGTAGCTTCTGTAATAAACCTGTTAAGGGGCTGATATTAATGGAATTAGGTCAGGTTATATTCTCTGAGAATTGGCTTTTATGTTTTTATTTAAAAACAGATCCTGTTCTACTTTTCTCCTCCTTTCCATCCAGCTGGTTTAAATGGTTTCTTCCAGTCCATTTATTTGCTCCCCTCTTTTTAGTATCATGCAGTTCATTCTGATGTCATAGATTCTTCTTTTGCCTCTCTCTCGGAATATTTTGTGCTTCTTTAAAGCTTTCCAACCCTGTTACTTGGTCAGCTAATGGCCTCTGTGAGTAGTAACATATTCTAGTGAAACCGAAATCCAGTGTCAGTACTGATAATGTGTGAGATCTTTCATTTGTGCCATTTCACCCTTACAATGAGATGTTTGATTTCAGTGTCACTCCACAGGACTTGCCACCTGCCCTCTTCCCTTTCCACCTCTGCATTTCTCTTCAGATCATGTGGTGTGCTTGAATTTGGTGCTGTAGAAGCCCAGCACTGCCCCTTGCCAGTAAAGCACTCATCCCTTAGATGCACTTAGGCTCATTCTTGTCTGCTGTGTGTCTTGTCTGCACAGCAGCTCAGCTTTGACAGGGGGTGTGGACGAGTCTCTAAAGGAAATCTATTCATCATTTGAAAGGTGCTTTGTTCAAATGATTTAAACAACTAATACAGCGGGAGGTGGAAGCACGATCAAGGTACCCAGGTGGAGACAGGAGGCTGTCCAAGTGTGCAGGAATGGTGTCAGGAAAGCCAATGCCCACCTGGACTTGAATCTGGTGAGGGACACGAAGGGAAATAAGAAGGGCTTTGGCAGATATATCAGCAGCAAAAGGCAGATCAGGGAAAGCGGGGCTCACTACTGCAATGACCTGGTGATGTGGGACATGGAAAAGGCTAAATTACACAGCATTGTTTTCACCTCAGTTTATGGGTAGGATTTGCCTTCAAGAATCACAGGCCCCTGAGACCTATGGGAAAGTCTGGAGCAGTGAAGACTTACCATTGGTAGAGGAGGATCAGATTAGCAAATATTTCAACAAATGGGACGTACACATGTGCATGGCACCCGATAGGGATGCCCTCACAAGAGCTGAGGGAACTGGCCCATGCCATTGTGAGGCCACTGTTGCTCATCTTTGAAAGATCATGGTAATGTGAGGTATTCAGAGCACTAAATATTGTTTATTTTGACCTTAACAAGGCTTTCAACACTGTCTCACATAACATCTTCACAGACAAATTGAGCAAGTAAGGACTGGATAAGTAGATAGTGAGGTGGATTGAAAATTGCCTGAATTCCTGGGCTTTGATCAGAGGCTCGAAATCTATCTGGAGGTCAGTCACTAGTGGTATACTGCAATGGTCAATACTGGGACCAGTACTGTTTAACATCTACACTGTTAACAGAAACTATGAAACAGAGTGTACCCTAAATTTGGAGGAGCTGTTGATACATGAGATAGTTCTGTTGTCATTCAGAGGATCTTGACAGGCTGGAGAAATGGGATGACAAAAGTTCAACAAAGGGAAATGCAAAGCCCTGCACCTGGGAAGCAATTACCCCTTGCACCCACACTGGCTGGAGGCCATCTGGCTGGTAGACAGCTTGGCAGAAAAGGACATAGGGGTCCTGGTGAACACCAAGTTGAACATAAGCCAGCAACGTGCACTTGTTCACTGGCGTCCAACAGACCAAGGGAGGTGATTATTCCCCTCTATTCAATACTGGTGAGGTCAATTCTAGAGTGTTGTGTCCTGTTCTGGGCTCCCCAGTACAAGGGACACAGGGACATATTGAAGTGAGTCCAGTGAAGGGCCACAGAGATGATTAAAAGTTTGAGGCATCTGTCAAATGAGGAGAGGTTGAGAGAACTGGAGTCATCTAGCCTATAGAAGAGAAGGCTCAGGGAGGATCTCTTCAATGTGTATTAATACCTGATGGGAGGGATGGGGGGTGTTTGAGGTGGAAAATAAAGACGTGGGAATCAGACTCTTCTCACTCGTGACCAGTGACAGGACAAGAATCATTGGGCACAAACTGAAATACAAGAAATTCCATCTAAACATAAAAAGCTTTTTCACTGTGAGGGTGGTCAAACTCTGGAATAGGTTTCCCAGAGACATTCTAGAGTCTACATCCTTGGATATAACCAAAATTTGACTGGACACAGCCCTGGGCAACCTGATCTAGTTGACCCTGCGTTGAGCAGAAGGGTTGGACTAGGAGATCTCCAGAGGTCCTTTCCAAACTTAAGTATTCTGTGACTCTGATTCCGAGTTATTTAGCCATGGAATACAAAGCAATGTAAGTACCTTCTCCATCATGTATGCAAATACCCCCATGATGTACACGCAACCTTTCTAAGGAAATCACATAAAAGCTTTAGCACTAGTGCTGGTTAGCAGCATTCAATTTAGCTTGTCGTTGGTTTACAAAGACAAACTAGCAATATCAAATTATTCAACAGGATATATAGGCTAGCTACAGTGTAACGGGAGGCAATTGAAGTCCAGAGTTAAAAGCTGTGAATAGGTCTTTCTGAAATGCTCTTACATGGTGAACTAAGCACAGAAAATGGCAAAGGTATGTTTTGTGGTGTACTTATTCATCTGCATGCATCTAAAAAGTAATATTAGTTGGTTTTCCTCCTCTAATTTTATAATTTAACAGTTGTATGTCAGTTACTTAAAATAATGCAAAGATTAATATTTTTTTTTCCTCAGTAAAATTGCCTTAAGTTTTAAAAAATAAGAGACATACCATGTTCTGCAAAAAGGGAATGCTCGGAGTTCCTAATTCTGTATTGGTTTTGGATGAAAAAAAGTCTTAGTCATTCATGGTTGCAGTATATATTCTTTCTGTCTATAATAAAGAAACCAAAATATCCCAGTACTATTCATGGTCATGACTTCAGCAGAATTGATAGTGGAACTTGCTCCAGCTGTAGAGAAACAAGCAGGCTGCTTTGATTCTTATTCCTGACAGTTGTCCTTGAAGGTGATTTAAAATCTTCTGATGTGTGCCTTCTCTTTGGAAAGGTAGCTGACCAACATTTTACAATGAAATACTGAAGATGACAGTGTATACCAGTTGTGGCTATGGTAACCTAAAATAAAAAGACCTAGCTAAACTCATAAAACATGCAATAACTTTAAGATGAGTAGATGGCATGTCTCAATGGAGACAAGCATAGAAAACATATTTTCAGGGAACCAGTAATTTTAGATGCCTTAAAAGCCAGATGTCCCAATATGCTGTCTCTAAGAAGCCTGATTTTTTGAGAACGCATACGTAGGGTGTTACAGATCTTTCAGACTGGCACTTAACATTCATGGCCAGAGACCCAGACTTCTGACCTGTGCATCGAGTTTCAAATTAAGTGTACAGAAGTGCTAATTATGGGCCATTGAAATGAGACCTCAAGTGCCTACAATCTGCTTTGAGCTGCTGAACACAAATTAAATACTATATTTTAGTCATCTTGCTTATATTTTAGCCATGTTGCTTGTTTTTGTTAGCCTTTAGTCTTCTAGTCTCAAGCTTCTTCTGGAACACATTAGCAACCTTAAATCACAGGGAATTTCTAGTTACAGTACAGCTGACTGTAGAATAAGATTTCAAAAAACATGTATTGTTTATTGAATCACTGAAAATGTGGTACCTGGTGCTCATGAAAATCTGACTTTCATGTCCACCCCTTTCAAAATCTGGACTTCTGTTTTTAATGGAAGCTGGGAATCTCATAGAATCATATGTTGAGCTGATGGTTTAAAAAGGGCATTTAGTATATTCAGGTCTGCAGCAATGTCAAGAATTGGCACGTCTTGAGTGGGGAGTTAGCTGAAGTTGGACATTTATGTGTTCTTAGTTATCAGCTCAAGCTAAGCTCTTGAGTTGTATGTCTGGCTTTAAGATAAGAGTTTGCAAATGCTGACCTTTAATTATTTAGTTCATGTGGGATACTTGAGGATTTAGGTGGGTATTAATTAACACAAGTTAATTTTATGCCTTAGACTTAAATCCTCTTAGACCTTCAGCACAATCATTTTCAACATTTCTAAGTTTGTGATTGCCTAAAATGGACTTGTGGAGATTCACAGCTCTCTAAACAAACAATCCTACAGCAGGCTTGTTTTTATAGATAACATTTTGTGCTGATTAACCTACAGAAGTAGTTCACAGTCTTTCGGGGGTGTGCAGACCCCTGAAAAGCCTTCTCATCTCAGTCGTGCAATGAAAGGCCATGAAGTCCTCAATGCTCAGGGTAGAGCTGGAGGCTAGGGCTCAGTCCCTCTAGGCCTCAGGTGTGAACAAATCAAATTCACAAATCACATTGTGCAACTGTTGTGTTAGCGAAGCATCTTGTATTAGCACGGTGGTTTGCACAGTTCTTTCTGCCTTGCTCTTTTTCTTTTTTTCTTTTTTTTTTTTCCTTCCATGCAAATGTGTAGGCCAGGTTTATATTTCATTATATATTCCAGAATTACATTCTAGAAGGCAATTTCAGCAGTGCCTAATGCAGACTGCATTTTGAATGTAGTCTATCACTGTGACTACTTTATCAGAAACTATAGAGATACTGTTTAAAAAGCAGAATAGCCCCTGCTAATTTTGCAAATTGCCTCATGTAACATAACAACTGAAATAGTTATTAAACCTTAATTGTGTTTGTCATCTTCTACTTTGTACTCCTCCTTGCTTAAGATACAAAAATGAGGAAGTAAGTTAAACTTCAGTGGTAGCATTGAGTTTCTCTCCTCTTTGCATTAGCTTGATGGAGCTTGCTGTGTGCTTGAGGAATTTCTTTTAATCCCTTTATGGATTTACTTCAGCTCAGAGAATCTTACAACCAAGGCTTATCAACTTTATTTAAATCCTGGTGTTTCCTGTTGACGTTATTACTTGGGTAGGCACAAAATAGCTCTTTTCTGAATGACAAACTATAAGTAAGTTTGTGAAGAAGCACAGTGTGATCCTGTTTCCTCAGTGAAACCCCCAAGTTCCTTGATAGTGTGAATAACAGCATAAATATTCTTTCCATAAAATATTTACGCCTTCGTTTTCTGGGAATATTTTACTCATCTTAGATTTTCTAAAACTTTGTTTTGGTGAAAGCATGAACTACAAGTATCATCTTCACGTGTATTTGTGCCAGGGGCCGATATTCTTTGTTTTGAGAGGGTACATGTGACATTTTTCACCAGGTAAATTCGCATTTTTTGACTACCGGTATAATTGATTGACACTTAGTAGAAAATCTGCCTGGCACCTCTGTTTAGCGAGGGGAATGGCCAGTAGCTGTGGATGTGGGTGCATGTTACCACGGCAGAGGAGGCAGCCAGCTCCCTGGTATGGCTTATGCTGGTGGCTTTGCCTGGGGCTGGCCGTGGAGAGGGTGGCCAGGGCTCAGCGAGGGAGGTCAGGTACAGGAGGGCTCATGGGACTTGGTCTCTGGAGAGAAATATGCCCATGGCCTTGATGGAGCTGGAGAACAGCGTTGGATGTGCACATGGCAGTGACTCCCTCCTGTGTATCACGGACCTGTTAAAAGCATCACAGCAGGGATGGCTGTGATGATGTAACAGCAGTGCTGTAATACCGAGAGACAGCCTGTGTCTCCTGGTGGCTAGGCTTCCATCAATCGTTTGTGCTGGTGCATACACCATCCTCACAGATGACGTAGTAGTTTTTATGATCGTTATCTTGCAATTTCCTGAACTGACAACGTTGCTGAGGAACTCCTGGGTATTTTGGTTGGTGTGTTGATCCAGGCAGGGGTTAACAGGGAACTGCCGTCCAGCTTCATACGCCTGAAGACTTTAGAAGTGCCTGAGTAGAAGTTCCTAAAAGAGCCAGAAACTCACAGCTCACTTAAGCGAGAAAATGTAATAGCCTAAGTATAGTAGCTTTACTACACTGCTACTACTGTGCTAATAAAACTGAACAGTGTAATACAATGACATCTTCCTGGTTTATGAGCTCAGAAGATATTTGTGTGTCTGTTGTTTCATATTTTTGTATGCAAGATGGTCAGAGTAATTGTTGTGTTTTGGTGGATCATGGCTTTTATGATGATGTTCATTAACTGGGCAGTCTTCCAAAGTCCAAAATCTGAAATTGAATGTGGGCAGTGTTGTAAAAAGTGATCTTTAAGGTTTATGAACTGCAGATAATCTATGCACAGGATTTTGAATGACAGCAGAGAAAAAAAAAGACTGTAGTTAAGGAAGATGAAACAGTGGCTTTTTCTTCTGAAAGAGGTATGAGACTTTAATCTTCACATTGGGCTAATGGATTCAAAGTTTTAAGTTCTCAATTCAACAAAGCAGTCAAGTATATGTTCATTTTTAAGCTGTTTAAGTAGTTTGGTGGACAAAAGTCCCATTCGAGAGATTTCTCCCATGTATTTACTATTATTTATTGGTCTTTAGTATGGAAAACTTAATTTGATCCTAAGTTTATTTTGGTCAAAATCTGAGTCTTTGGTTTCAAACAAATTAGTCGCTTCAAGACCATAAACATTTATTTTTACGAAGTTTTCAAAAGTGGGCAGTGATGTTTGTGTTCCTCCAATTCTGACCCTTTCTGGGTTCAATACAGTTGCATAGGTATGGATATAGATAGTCCATCTGAGATGCCCTAGGGTATCCCAACAGGGCCTTAAGGTGCTAGTCCAGAGGAAACATGCATCCCCCAGGTCTGTGTCATATCTGACAGCATTGTTTAAGAAACCTCAGATACTTCCCGCTGTTTCAAATTGCACCTTGTCTGCCTGTGTTAAAGCAACTGAATCAAAACCCTGTTGAATCTACCTGGAGAAGTGCAGAATAGGTGAGATTTCAGTTGGCTGCAGATGGGGAATGTAGCACCTTTGTAAACGAGATTCTCATGGTCTCAGATTTGATACTTATGCATGCCCAAGCCATGGGCATGCAATGTGAATCTCCTTCAGTTGTCTGATCACCAAAGATTTATTTACTTAGGAAGAAAATGAAAAAGCCGTTTTACAGATACAGTTACAGAAAATGAGTGAAAATTAGCGTAAGCTGTTGGAACAAAATGGGGGAAAATAGACTGTAACAAAAAAGTTACTATTCTCTTGTCTTTTGTAAGCAGCCCAAAGAATTGGCAAGGATAGATGAGCTCCTTCATATCTAGCTGGAAGAGTTTCAAGCAAATTCTGCTCCTCAGCTGGATGATACTTCTGTCATAGCACAGCCAACAGGGTAACTGTGGTTGTGTCGTTACTTCAAGGCAAAAGAAGTCAGTTTAGTCTAAATAGACCTAAGTAAGTTAGGGCGATTAAGGTAAGCCTACTGACTTGACACTGGAGAGTTGGTAGTATGAAGGGTTTGGGACAGTGAAGTCCAGGAGAGGGACAGCAGCAAACAGTAGGAAGTGATTTGGCAGAAGATGTCTTAACTCAGCCCAGGTGTTTCTGATGTCAGCATCTGACTGTGGCATAACTGAGGTACAGACCCCGTTGTAAATAGAAACATGTACAGTGTCAAAATTGCAATCATGTAGACCCAAAAATTGAAGATAGCTGGCTTTTCTTAACACTGCGGCAAGTCTTTTTCTATTGCTAGTGCCACTTGTTTTGTGATGGTGGAAATCAGTATTTCCCATCTGTTTCATTTTATAAAAAATGATGTGTCATTTGTAATATCTGTCTTAATGAGATCTGTTATTCTAAATCCAACAAACAAAAATAAATGAGGCACTGCTTTATTTTAAATATTTTAGCAATGCTTGTAAAAATCTAGATTTTATGGTATTTTATATTTGCTGGTTTCTTTATCCTTGCTGTTGTTCATCCTACAGTTCTCTGCAAGTCTGAACCTATATAAATGTTAACCTCTGTAGCTGTTAACATAACTTTTCTGCCTTTTTATTTAACTGCTTTCCCACTATCTAGGAAAAACAAAAGGCTTTTGATCTTCATTTAAAGTTGCAGTTTTTATCTACTGTATTGCAGCAGGTGAGAATGCTTTGTTTTGTCTGTGTCTTCTTACATCTCTTACATAGTAAGAGATGCTATAAAGTGATATTGAGGGTTTCCACATTTCCCAAGCAAAATTCTCAAACTGAAAATATTTTCCTGGAAATATCAGGCCTGAAAAACCATACCTTTTGGCCAAAATCAATAATCATTGCAGAAAAATATTTCAGAATCACAACTGTGTTATGATGGGAGTGATGAGGATGAAGTAGGCATGTGGAGCAGACTGTCTTTCTTATTTGGCTTTGTGACGAGAATTTGGTTTTATCAGTAAAGAAGAACAGAAGATAAATATAAGGTGTATGATCTGCCTATTCTCATGTACTCACCTATAGTAATAAATTTGGAAGGAAAAAATTTAAAATTTTATTTCAGCAATCAGATTTTTAGCAGTTTCTGACCATAGTGGTCTTCAAAAGTCTTTCTAAGCTCCCAATTTAAAAAAAAATAAACAAACCCTTAATTCATTGTAAAGGTTGTACACAGTTAGTAGGCCCTTTCTCACATGGCTGCTAGTGTCTGTTGGTTATCATTCGTCTAGATGGAAAGAGGTTTCATATTATGTGCTATTTGAATCTCAGCTTACAAGAATCAGATATTAAAACAGATTTTCATTTTATTCCCTGAGCAAATAAATACTTACCTTGTATTTTTAGTATGTCATATATAGTGGTAAGCAAATTAATTGTGCTGCATTCTCTCAGTCATAAGAATCACTTTTTTGTGTCAAAAGTTGATGTTTAATTCAGCAAAACACTCCTCCTCTCAACTTTTTCTTTTTTCCTTACTTTCAGAGTTACATTTTGTGCTATGAATTTTAGTCACCTTTTAATCATCTTGGTTTTCTCTAGTAAAATATCAGAGATTATTTTAAAGAAAAAAATTTTTTTCATTTTTGAAATGTCATCAGTCTTTGTCCATTATAGATACTCTTACAGAATCCTGTGCAGATTTTAAGATATAAATATTTCCATTTCCA
This sequence comes from Balearica regulorum gibbericeps, assembly GCF_011004875.1. Taxonomy (NCBI): domain Eukaryota; kingdom Metazoa; phylum Chordata; class Aves; order Gruiformes; family Gruidae; genus Balearica; species Balearica regulorum. The sequence goes on from NC_046185.1 coordinate 118,838,609, forward strand.
ACTTGGACCATAATGTTCCACCTCTTGGAAAATAACTTCCTTTCTCATGATTATAGGCAATTTCTCTCTAGAAATGAGGCATTAAAGATTACTAGGAATAACATCTGTGACCTACATTAGGACAGTGGATTGAATTCATTAATAAAAATCTAATATGCAGAATTACCTAGCACAATCAAAAAGAGAGACTGTATTTCTCTGTCATACATTGGGGAATGTCAGTAGAATAATAGCTCACTCTGTACGATAAGTTAGCTTTCTTTTTCTAAATGAGTGCCCATAAATGAAGACATTGATATTAAGGTCAAGGCAGGAAGTCTTAAACTTGCACAGAAGAGTAATCCCTTAATACCATGGTTTATCATAATATACTTGTCTTCCATCAAATATCAAGGCAAATTTTAGCTTTCTTTCCCAGTATTTTGTGGTAATGACCGGTTAGGGCTCACTTCTAGGCCAAAAATTATTTTGATCGTCAGGGTTGACGACCGTCATTGATGGTTGAGCATTGATGGCCCTGTTCCTCCCTCACTGTGACTTGGCCAGTGTCCCAGATCTTGCATCTTCTGAAGGGGAGATGGACTTTTGGTGGGCTTTTCAGGGCCTTCTCAAAGCTGTACAATGATCTCCCAGGGGTGGGGAGATGAGGAAGCAGGTTTGGGTTTTGGTTTTGTTTTCATCAAGTTTAGATTCAGTCAGGTTACTCTGAAAAGATGAATCAACCAGTGGCAAAGCAAAACTTGTCTTCTCCTCAGCCCCCCCTCAACTACCTACAAAAAAATGAGGATATTGACTGAGAAACAGGCATGCGACTGGGAGCGTGATAGAATGGCTTGAGACCAGAGCTAGAAACGATTGCACTACAGGTCATCACAGATGTGGTCAATACTGTCAGGGCTGCAAGTTTCCCTTTCTCTATTTCTATATCTAACTGTTGATGTCAACTGTTCTCTGTTGAATTGCGAGTCACTGCCTCCCATGCCAGTTTAATAGAGCCCAATGATGCCATAACATCGTAGTAGCAAAAACAAAGAGAAAATGCTAATGGCTGAGTACATTGTGGAGAAGAAATTAGTTCAAGTGACAGAGAACTTAACAACTTTAGGAGTATTAAAAATAAAAGCAATAATGTTCATGCAAAGGAAATTATGTGGAGATGTCATAGACTGCTGAGATGTATACAAGGACTTAATGCTCACCTACTCTCAGCAGTTTGGACATTTATGTTGCTTCAGTTTATCTACCTGCTTTACTTCCGTTACCTATATAAAGCACCTTCCAGCATCCTTAAATAAAAAAACCAAAGGAAATATCTGCAGCGTCAGCAGGGAAAAGAAAGAGACAGCAGAAGTGAGGAAAATGACTAACAGCCAGCAAGAGCTAGCTTAGACCACTGAAACATTATCTTCAGCAAAACAGGAATCCTTTCCATCTGTCCAGCCACACATAGAAATGACAGTAAAGAAGTTTTACAAGATGCTGTTTGTTATATTCAATACACACAGGCACACATACATGTATATGTGCTCGCACACACACACTTTTTTAGTATTTCATTGGTTTGAAAACTCTTCCACAAAGAACTTGGGAAATAGAGCATCTTGTTTTGACTGTCTTTAACATATTTGTGAGCGTGGACATTAATTATCGTAAGAAGGATAAATTTGTGTTTTCTTTGTTCCATTAACCTCTTAATCTCAAATTCAGTAAAAAATGAGATTCTCATAACCAGTACAAAAATTCAAGTTTGGATCAGCTGCATCGATTTCATTTAGAAGGGTTGGTGTTAATCCAGAAGTAGGGGAAGCACAACTGAAGTCAGAATACATCCCAGTGTTTTGAGAAGAATGGTTGCACTTAGCTTTTCTGTGCTAGATATTTGTAATAGAGATTGCTTTCTGCGTCTATCACATCTATATTAGTTCTTTGACTTGCTTGACAAGACAGATGGGAGAGACTTCATCATGGCATGATAGCTGTCTCTTTGAATCCCTTACAGGTGTTAACAATGACCTTTCCTGCAAGGGCAAGATAAATTAGACAGCCAAGAGGTCTTTATAGCAATTTGAAATGTCCACCTACCAGGATGACCTTGGTACGCGTGTGTCTGTGAATTTTAGGTGATTTTTATAGAACCTCATAACTCCTAAGTTTGACGTGGGTGGTTGGGGAGGGGAGAGGATTGTGAAGCACTGAAACTCCAGGATATTTTTTCTTCTTTTACTTCCTTTTTTTTTCCTTTCTTTCTTTTTTTTTTTTTCTCCTCTCGCATGTTAAATAATTATATCTAGAGTAACCCACTAGGTTTGCAAAGTGGCCAAGCTGTTTTAACAACTTTTGACAGTTGCTCAAAAAAAGAGGCAATAACATATGCAAAACCATTAACCGAGTATCCAATTTTTCCAATTTGAGAACCCTTGAACTCCCCATGTGTTTACTTTATGTCCCCCTTGGGCAGACATTAATCTCTTCTTACTGTTCTGTAAAATGCAGCCCAGGGCAAAGCTGAGTTCTAAATACCTGTTAGCAGAAAACTTTCACAAAGTTTGGATTTAAATACATTGAAATATTGCTTGTGCTCTAAAGTCTTGGGAGATCTACTCTTCAGATTTACTCTAAGGAAAATCACATTTGCTTGCCATATATTTCTTCACAGTGTTTAAACTCTAGTGCTGTATCCTTTTTATACTATAAAAGCAGATGTGTCACAAGCTTGAAAAGCTTTAACGTTGTGACTCCTGTGTCTAGATAACCTGCAGGCTAGGATTGAGGTACGTTCATTGATGCAAACATTTTATCGACATTCATCTATCTGCCTTGTGCAACATTTAACGTGAAGCAAACCTTTGGTTTTAAAAGTCAAACAGCATCTGGCACTAAGAACTTACCTCAAAATTCTAGAAAAGCTAAAAATGACATTCCTTTCTCCTTGAACTTTTCTTCCCCTATCCATTACCTATTGAGAAAGTAGAGTATTTTACTCAAAATTTTGATTTCATAAAAGCTTACTATCACAGAACACTTCACCAGGGAAACAAAAACCAGAAAACCTGTTTTGCAGTAATTGGTCTGTAACAAATGCCAATATGGATTCTCATGTAAGAACACCATTTTCTAATTTTATTTAATCTTTTTTGGAAATCCATCATTAGCTACAAGGCATAATAAAAAATTTAAGAAATAATGAACACTAAAGTGAGGCTACAGTTCTTGAAATGGAGAACATACATCAGCAAAGATGATGAAGAAAATGTAGTGTCTGGCCTTTATCCTTTTTTGTCTGCTACTCATAGAATAGGATAAGAATTAGGTACTTGTGAAAGCAAATAATAAAACAAAGTAACATTGATTTCCCCTTCTGTCCTATAAAATTATTGATCTGTTTTTAACCTAATTGGCACTTGTGAAAATAAATGGAAAAAACAGTAGGCTGTTTATGGGGTTCAAGTATTTGTTCTCCGTAAGAGAGCCCTGGGCCTGCTTGTTCGGGGCCATGTTGGCTCTCCTAACAAGCTAAAGATCTGTGTGCTGTAGCACGCTGTATTTGCTTTGTTCTCCTTCTCTTTAATCTCATGTATCTAATTATTTCTTGTAATTCGGAGAAGTAACAGTGCTAAAGATGCCTTAATGTGTTGATACAGAACAGTTGAGCACACACTGCTGAAAAAGTAGTTTTTCAGTAAAAGTCTTATCTAACATAAAAATGGACAGCTGATTACAGGAAAGAGGTAATAAAAGAAGTTTTCCAGTTAAATCCACTAGAGTTTGTGTGAAGCAAAGAAAAGTTATTTCTCCTTTATCCTGCCTAGGAGGACAGCTGACATATTGTTTAATTCAGTGTTTACATAACATGCAGACCATCAGTTATACTTTCCTGTACTATGGTATTTACTATATAGAACCCAAAGACAGTCTGTTTCCTCAGTTTTGATCCTCAGGTATTGTATTTGTGGAAAAATTTACGGATGCGTGGGCCCCTAATTCACATGCATAAGTATTTGCAGGTTTGAGGAATGAATTAAATATGGGGTTAAACTTCCCACATTTTCTTTTAGGCAAAGCAACACTAAAGGTATTGCACATAAATTCAGTGACAGTATTTGTATTGGCTTTAACAAGGTTTGGCTCAATCTCCAAGCTGTATAGTTTGGATGTTGAGCTTCATGCTTGAGGGCACATCAGGTGAAATTTTATTGCCATCAGAGGAGTTGTCCTGAATCCTAAAGCTCCATGAGAATCATCAGAATCAGGATAGTTAATTACAAATTACAAATCAGGAACACTGACAAAAAGGCTTACAGTTATTTTGAAAAAATATGGATAAAACTGCATGCTTTTTCTTGGTATTTGATATAATTTATTTCATAAATATTAAAAAAAGGTAAATTGAATTTTTAAACAATCAAGATACAAGTGTTTACACACTTACAGCTCAACCTTTGCTTTTTGGGGCTATCCTATAATTCATAGCAAACATCTTTGTAAACTACCATCCTGATAGGGCTGCTGAAGATTGCTCTCCCATGTTTGTGGCTGCAATGCAATAGCTCCTGTGGGTATGGAGACAGATGATTCCACTACTGTTTGCCAGTACCCAAAAAGGAAGACTGTGTTTTAAAACCTGTTTAAAACACTATTGCAAAAATAGCCTTATCTAGCTCACTGGGATTTTAAAGCTGGATATTTGTCTGCTCCTTAGGGATAAGATTTGTACCATCCCTCCAGTAGAAATTGTGTTGTGGAAGAATTGCGTGTGTATGTTATTTTGCGTGCTGTGTCACTGCACGTATGTGAAAAAGGGAGGGAGAAAAAGAGAAGTAGAATCTCATCACACAGTTCTTGTGTCTGTTCGCAGCAGTTAGCCAGGTATTTTGTTTTAGCATGGCTAAAGCTACAGCTGTTAGCAAGGTGGTTTTACATATTACCCCTCTGTGCTAATTTAATGCTGTTGTTTTCTCTGTCTACTCTTGTAACAAAACAGAAGTACTCTGCTGTCTCTCTCTGCAACATATCTACAGAGGTCCTGAAAGTCATCAATGCCACTGAAGAACTGATAGCAGAATCCACTGATCCCTGCGATTTCCCAGCTGACGTTCAGGACAGAGGCAGAGGGACATTCCCACTGGGGACGGACCCCGTCAGACTCGATGAACAGCTCACTACACTGGAAGAAAACGTAAGAACAAGAATCAGTATGTGAAAGTGTCACGTGTGTGAGTAAACGTACCTCTGTGTGACAACTGGAAAGGGAAAGCACGTAGGCAGTGTCAGTGGATGTTCAGAATTAATTTTAGGTTATTAAATATGCAAACAGAAGAAAAAAATCCTATTTCAAAGGGGTATGCAGCTGTGTTCTTGGGTGGTTTTTTTTTTTAATGTGCACTTTAAAACATTTGGAGGAGGGGGAGAATTGGATGCATTGGGTTTTACAATTTTAGAATCCCTATCTCAAAAGTTAATTTCAGCCATCCAAACCTGTGAGGCTGTGCGGCTGCCCCATGCCCTGCTGACACCACACATCTCCAAGTCTCAGCGCAGCCTCATTACTGTAAGGACGGGTAGGGAAGGCACGTCCCCACTCCCCCGGAGAAGCGGAGGAGGTCTTCCTCCACCCGCGCTTCCCCAGCATGCTGCCCTGAGCACCCAGGGAGCCGGAGCTGCCTGCTGCACTGTTAAAAAGAGCAAGCTGGAGAAGCCAAATTAAACATTTCTGTTTGGCCATGTCCGAATCACTCATCCTTTTTTCGTGAGTACCCGTCATCTGCAAGGAAAAGCGTAATGCTGAATCATAGAGGGAAGTCATTACTCATTGGAAATTTTTGTGCATCCACTTAATGGAGTTGGTACACTTGTAACTTTTGATTTTCTCTTCTTCCCACATTTAACTGATTACATTTCAGTGAATTTTCCCTTCATTAGGAACTTTTAAGGATCGCGTAGAAATCTGGGCTGTCCCATTATAACATCCAGATCAATTCGAGAAAATAGATCCTGGTTTTCTTTACCCCTGGAAAATTTTCAAAGACAGAATCTCTTCTTGGGGGATAAAATCCGTTTCCTTCACAGAAATGCACTTCCACAACAGCCCCAGGCTGGGGGCTGAGGAGGAGATAATTCATGGCAATGCCAGCCACTCCTGCCACTGGGCCTGTCTTCTCCAGAGCCCTCCCAGAGAAGGGTGTACCTTGAGCTTCTAGCGAGCAAAGTGCCTTCCTCATGCCACCTACCATGATGCCCATTTCATTCTTACATGACAGACACACCCCCACAACTTCTAGTTCAGTTTGATTAATTTTTTTTCAGAAGAATAGAAGTAGGTAGATGGAGATTTTCTCCCCCATGAAATACTGAAGGATACTTGCTCCACACACCACAGAATACCTTTGTCAGGAGAGTGAATACAGAAGGAAAATCCAAGTCCAGGCTGGACCACATCTTTAGAAAAGACTAAGAAATTCCTTAGGAGGACAGAGAGCAATTTGGGGAGAGTTCCTCCCGCATTTTTTCTGTGGACAACTGTGTTGTAAACTGTCTGAGGTGCATTTTTTTTCCCCAGTTACACTCCAACAATCTCTCCCATCCTTGTGGAGCTTTGGCATCTGTGGTGCCATGGCCCCTAGTCATTTCATTTGGACCGAGCATTTCCCACTGAGCAGAGGCTGGGCGCTGAGGCAGAGCATTTTGTGCTGTGGCATCGCTCTCCTTGCAGCATGTCCCTGGTTTAGCTTCTCTCAGTTCCCTGGATAATTCAGAAGGTGTTCAGCCCAGCCTTGCTGCGTCCCCACGCTACATCTTTCTCTGCCCAGCACAGGGTTTGCAATAGATGGCAAAACTTCATAGTTTCAAGATTTTACCACCATAACAGAGTTAAAGAGTCTTTAGAAATCCAGGAATCCATAACTTTTCCCAGCGCACCTGGGGGCATTTCTGCGTGCAGCATATCCTCTCTGCAGCAAATTTTGGAAGAGGATCTGGGTATATATATAGACACTTTGTTCATTTTTGCTCTCTGTAGCGTTTCGGGGACTGTGCACACAGCAGTGGGGAGAATGTAGCTGTACCAGCACAAACTCGGGCAGTTTTTAATGGAAGCTGTGCATAACTAAATGGTAGTAAAGTAAGTCTCCACAATCTGAACGCGAATGTATGCATAAGGGCATACTTTAGTGCAGACCTGCAAGTACCCTATTGCTGTTTGGAAGTGCAACAATTGTTCAGGTAAAGAGAATATTCTTTAGAAAAATCTTCTATTTAAATCTAGCTGGAAAACGTTCAATAAAACTAAAATTTAACAAATGTGGTTTGGGTTACAAAAACATTGATGACCTTCCCTTCCCACATTCTTCTATCAGTCCTATTTTCTTTAGATTATTTTTTTTCCCCTCTTGAAAAGTACAACTTATTGTGCAGAGAATTTTGGCACAGCATTTAAATGCATGTTTTCTTTAACTTTCTAAAGATATTTCTGTTCATAATGTTCCTTTTTCTTCTTTCTCTGAGCTTTTAGACATGATAGGGAAGTTTAAAAAATCACCTTTTAATCTGAAGTGGCTGTGCTATGTTACACCACAAAGATGTATCATTTAAATGAATGGAAAGAATAATTAAAACCCACAAGAGCAGGAACATTTCCATTTAAATCAGCACTTTAACTTTATGGTCCACTTTCAGTACTTCAGCAAAGATGTTAAATCAGATCACTTGTTTGTTCTAGGTACATTTTTCAAAGATTTCATGCCTGCAGTTAGACTGTGGTCTTAAAAGATGCAGTTCATACAAGATCTAGCAAATCTGTTTCTTAGCAAAGTCACATACTTAAAAAAAATGTATATGCATTTATGCTTTGAAGCAACTGATACAAAGAAAAAAACCTATTTGTAAGGAATTAAGAAATCATAGTAAAATAAAAAATAATGAAAAGTAAACAGTTACTTAAATCTTAATCAAGTCATTCTCCACCACTATTGATCCCTAAAGTCGCAGCATGGCCGGAAATTATTTGAACACCTGTTATGTCAAAGGACTGCGTGATCTAGGAATTGCAGGCAGATGTAACGAATTGAGTGCAAAACAGGTATGAGGTGAAGGTATCTGCTGAAGGATCTGGTTCAGATCCTGTTTGCCTGCCCCTTGAACCATGAAGTCGCACACAGAATATATTTAATTCATGCTAGTTTTGTAGCACCAGAGTCTTTACTGCTATTAGAGTGAGTGAGGCTGCCAGTAGAGAAAATCAGAATATATACTTCATTTCCACTGTGCTATTACCAGCCTCATGGAAACAGTCTCTTGGCTATCTAGTAAATAGGCAGAAGGTGCGGTATTTTTGCATGGGTCTGCACAATTTTAAGCACAGATGTTAAAAGCTAGTGCTTGAAAATTACCCTTTTCTATAAGCCAGAGACCTCCATCCAGCCGTGCACCTTTAGATTTCTTTGTGAAATAAAAGAAACACATAAAAGTCTATCATGAATTATTCCTCTGAGGAGCTAAATAGGAAATGAGACCTTTACCTGCAGTTATCAGAGGTACTGTAGGTGGGTCAAAGTATTTAAAAGTTGTTTATTTTTAGGGAAGATCTCTAAATGATAAACTCTCTTGTTCTCTTTTCTGTGGCCCACGTAAGTCTATTGACCCCCCACAGATTCACTCCAAATGGCCAGGAGGTGGGAGGGGTTTGGCCGCTGTATATTTGGGTGAGAGCAGAATGGGATGGAAAACTCTGTTGTACATGTAAGCACAGTTACTCTATAAGAAGTTAATAACCATACACTCCTGAACAGTTATTCTTACAGAGTTTTGATTGCCAGAAGGCATTAGGCGTGTCTCAGTAAACACAGCTTTACATGAGGTGTGATCGGTTGACTTCCCCTTGCAGGCTTCAGGAGTTTTCTTATGCAATTGCATATCAAAAATAAAAAAGCAAGCCTTTCAGCTTTTTTTTTTTTTTTTGCTGGTGAACCTGGAACAAATCTGGTTTGGAATATTATTGTAGCACCTATGAAATTTGGAGCTCAGCCACCTCCCATCTCCCTTCTCTTTGTGGATGTGTGTTTTCAGATTATCCCCCTGTGACTTTCCCCTGCCAGGTAAGTCTCCCAGTAGTGGGTTAGCAAGGAGGGAAGCTCAAAGGCATCATGGAAGATGCGGTCTGCTCAAACCTCCGTGCCCACAAAACAGAAATCGCTGCCACCTCTCCCTGCCTTGGCCCTGCAGGTGTACCTGACAGCCAGCACAGTGTACGGGCTGGAGGGGCAGCTGACCAACCTGGAGGACGCCGCACGCAAGATCAACAGTATTACGGCAGAATCTGAGCTGGCCGATCTGGAGGATCAGGTGGCCACAGCAGCCGCCCAGGTTCATCACGCGGAGCTTCAGGTGAGGACAGCAGCTCCTCCCTTACCTGCAAGTTTCACGCTGCCTTGCCTAGCGCTTACCTTTTGTCCGTGCACACTTACTTTCAATATTCTTTTGTACCGCAGTGAAGTCATGATCCAAGGATGCTGACTGCATCACAGGAGCTGAGCAAAGCCTAACTGAGATGCGTACCTCAGCCCAGGCAGATGTGCTGTATTTGTTTGTTTCTTCCCCCAGCTTGTTTTCGGACATAGGAGTGCAACAGCCCGTTCCTGCAACACTAATACTGAACCTGCTCCTTGCTCCCAGGCAGCTGATGTGGTGCGCTCTGTGTCACGCACGTGGCTGTTGTCAGACTGCAAAATACAGTCTTAGGCAGTTTATCTAATTAGCGGATTGTAAAGTACTTTATAAAAGAAGCCAGTGTTGGTACAATTCTACCGAAAATGGCCAAAGGCAGCCAGACACAGAGCCCAGCGCTTGCAAGCCTGCCTTGGGATTTAGCCGCTAAGCAGCACACATCTCTAGCCAAAAAGGCAATTGCTCTTGTGGGCTGCGATCTAGTGTCTCTGTAGCAGGCTCCAGAAAGTCTGGGGCTCAGAAGAGAACACGGTGGTGTGGTGCTACAAGCTGAACGAGGTAACGCTGCCAGACCCTGCGGGGATAACGCTGCTAGCAACTCACTGCCATTGGTTTCACTGACGGGTCTGTACCAGGCGAGGCACTCAGACCTGCCTGTGCCGGCCTTTAATGGGAAGTACCTGGGGGTTTTACTCAGCCGTAGCATGCTCGATTTAGGACTGAAGAAAGATCTGAGAGTCTGACATCTCTCTGATGTCAGAAGTGCATTGCTGCACTAGATGGCGAACTGGCAGTGACGCTTTGTTGGCTTCAGTCATAATTTTACGATAAATATGTTAATGGGCGTGAGACGTGAGGAGGAGAGAGGCCTAAGCTATGCAAGGAGGATGACCGAGAGGCCAGCTGAAGGTCTTCTGCAGGGTGAGCAGCTTCAGGTGTTGTCGTGAATCAGGAGTCGGGTTATATGTCTGACTTCTCTGACACTTCTTTCCCTTTTGGCAACATTTGTTTCCTCTAGTCTCAACATCAGCCGACTTTCCCCCCAGATGTTTGCTTTCTTGGACTTTTGTTTTTCCTAACAATTTGTTTTCCATTGAGTGTTTTTATATAGTGTGTAACCTGCATTTATGCATGTTTGTGTTTAACATACGTATACACGTAAATGATAAATATGTAAGATCAAATGTTTAGATTTTGTGACAGAGGATGTACCTTGTGTGTGCATGAAATTAATTTTGAATGAGGAAATGTGTCCCACAAAGTCATTCTTTGAATGTAGCCTTTAAAAACACAGCTTGAATGAACTTGGGATTATGCAGCTAAAGGTAACTGGGAAATGGCAGACAGGGGTTTTCTCTCCTCTGTTTTCTTTCTCAAAAGGAGTAAAAATGCCTCTTCCTTGGAGTCACACGGTAGGTTGGATTGTTCTTTTACTGCACCTTTACTAACAAATTAAGCCCTTTTTAACATTAGGACTAAAGAATACAGGAAAGTGTCAGAATTTCTGAAGAAGTTAGCCATCTGTTAATATTTTTTGATTAAAGAGAATCTGACTGGGGGAGGGATATATTTTAGTAGTGGCATCCACAGTAATGTTAAAACTTCTTTTTCCCCCTCCCCATCTGTCTGTCTCTTTCTTTTATTTTCTTTGAAGATTTCAGATATTGAGAGCAGAATATCAGCTCTCACTGTTGCAGGCTTGAACGTGGCTCCATGTGTTCGCCTGACAAGGAAACGGGATCAAAAGCAAACAAACCAGGTGCCAGAACATTACGTAGTATTCAAAAATACATTGGGGAAACCTTCCCTCTTTTTCTGTAATGGAGTTGAGTAATACATATGTGTTGTTTACAGATGCATACAATAGACACATCAAGACAGCAGAGGAGAAAACTTCCAGCTCCACCAATAAAAGGTGCACTTAAGTTGTTACGTACATTTTAGAGTCTGTCTTTATAAGGTTCAATGTAATGTACAGTTCAGCAAAACGGGAAAGATTAAGTTATAAAATGAACAGAGTAAGCCTAAACACGTCCACCCGCCTCATTTCCCATTGTACTTGCATTACATAAAGTACCCATTTGTCACATTAAAAAGCATCACCGCTTTCTCTTTCCGTGGAAGTTGTGACAGTGGCAAATTAATAGGAGCAGAAGCAGAAGGCTGGGAAAAGCAAATGAGAAATGCTGAATATTTATCCTGCAGCAGGGACGCTGCTAGTCTGGCATGCCTGGGGTTAGGCTGTGAGGCTCAGGCAGTCACAGGGTTTAATTACTAAAAGCCAGTTGCCACAACACACCGTTGCTTTCTTAAAGCCTATGTCTGCTGATTGCAGTCCATGTGATGTGGCTCAGCGATGTTGCTGATACGTTAGGATACGTCTGTGAATTGGCTTTATAAAATAAAGTGCTTTTTTCTTTCATGTTTTCTCTTTTTTTTTAACCCTGCAGTGGTTAATCTCTGACAATTCTAGGGCCTGCTTCACCTTGCATTACTCTTGTTTTACTCTTGTGTAATTCCACTGATTGACACGGCCTCAAACTTTAATAAATTTGGAGTATCGTAGCCTGCTGTTTTTCATTTAAATTAAATCCAGCTTTCCTCATACGTCTTAGGGGAAGTTTTATCTCTGTAGGAGCTGTGACTCTTCAGAAGTATTGTTACATCTGCTTCAATCTGTTACATGAAAAATCTCCCTTTCTGTATTTTTCCCAGGTGAAAAAATAGATGGTTCTCCAGTTACCACTGTCAGAACGTTTAACAGAAACTTCATGCTTCAAGGATCTCTAACACAAAGAACTAAAGAGAGGAAAAGCACTGCCAAGGACTTAATGGTAAACTCATAACAAATGTTTTTAGAACTGCTGTTGAAAGCAGTAAATAGAGAGATAGCGGTATCTGTGTCGGCAGCTATATTTCACCATCTTCACAAAACTTCTCTTAATAGTTTGAGGAAAAAGAATAGAGAGCACTGAGGCAGCTCTGAACAAATATGACCAGTGCCCTCGGAAGCTGTCTGACTATATGCCGTAGTATAGCAGCTGTGCAGTGCTGAATGCCAGCCTGTGTGAATGTATTCTGGCTGTATACTGGTCTCCAGGAATGTGCTACCCTTATTTTAAAAGTAAAATAAAATAGATTAGATTAGTGGTCCCCTGCAATTCAGACTTCTGAGCCAGACCCTCACAGAACCAGCTGCACACTGTAACTCAGCAGGTGAGAGTCACCTTGAATCTCACTAATTTTTGAGAAATGTTTAAAGGTTACCTGCGTGGAATTTAAGGGGTAGATAGGCCTTGCATCAGCTCTGCAAGGTTTCAACAAATATGCTTCACCATACAGCTGTCAGTCATTTCTTCTAGAGCAGCTGTAGAGGGATAAGGAAAAAAGCTGACTCTCCCAAAAGAGAGCAGAGACTCTCTGCTGTCTGCCACTAGATATGTGGAAAATAGGCAGGAAGGTGAGAAGGGGAAGGACCTGGCTCCCTAGAAGCTTCAGCAAGCTTGGTTTGTGTTTTGCTCATGGTTTTTTTTTTTCCTTTCCTGTCCCTTTCTGTTCTAGGAACCTGCTGTAGGATCTGCTGTGATGTACTAAATTTACACTTCCCTACTGCCAATAACACACTGCCTAAGGCTGTACACTAGAGTGCCTTTACTTAACAGCCATTGTGTATGTCCAGCTGAAAATGGACCCTCAAGAACCCACAATGCCTCAGTTATAGGGCTTCGTTTGGATACCTCACTGAGAAAGCTGTCCAAGTCTTCAGCATTGTGGTCTGCTAAAGGAAACTCTGCCTTAAAGTTCTCACAAGACTCTAGAAAAGATGCTGAGTTTCAAAAGCAAGGCTCCACATTTTAAGATGCACTTTTTCTCCCCATTGATTGTACTAAAGTATGTCGTCTTTAAACTGCAGTATGTTTTTGTAGACTCAGTCAATCATAATTATAGGCCAATATTTCATACAAAAAGAACAAAGCAGACCTGTGATCCATATTTGCTGGCCTCTTACTGTTCACGAAGACATCCCTCTTGTTGAGCAATAAGAACAACTGTGTGCAGCGTACGCTGCTTTTCAGCTGCGTGGTGGGAGTGGAGAATTGGCGTACCTAGCTCTGCTCGCAGTGAGTCAGTGGAAGTTTTGACATGGTTTGTAGGAGGAGATGCGATGTGCAAAGACTTCTCTGTTCACTGAGGGTACCTTTGGCAGAGTTAGTGCTCTAGCTCCAGAGCCAGGTATTTTGCTTTTGGCAGCAGGGGGAACGTGGATGTCACGTTGAACCGTGAATTGGTGGCAGCACATGTGGACCAGGTGTCTGTTGAGTTACGATCCTGGCATCTGGAAATATCTGCATACTGCTGTGAAACCCACACCTTTGTATGTCTTGTTCTTCTTGGTAGCATTGTCCGCTTGGTGGTGTCCAACCACGCTGTAGTTCAAAATAAATTCTGACTAAATCTTCTGAGATTGGAAAAAGAAGGTAAAAGCATTGTGGATGAGATCTCTGCTGACTGGCTGGTGGTTGTAGGGTGGCTGCAACCTGTAGGAGATTGCCCTGTGCAGTTTCCTGGCTGTTCTGAGGAGGGGGGAAATGTAGCCCAGACGTCTCTTCCTTTACTAGTCTGTAGCCCACGTGGAGTAGCTGGGGCCTGTCCCTGGTGCCGTGTGCACCCCGCTACCATTGGATTGTGAATAGTAAAATTTCTTCTTTCATTTCCTGAGACCTTTGAAAAGCAAACCAAACTGGAAGGCCCTGGGTCAGATGGCCAGGAAGGAAGATGCTGCTTACAGAGTGTGCATCTCACCCTTTTTAGGGAAGACCTTGCCAATTTGTGGTACTTTTTTGCTCTAAAGAATACAAAGGAGGTAGTTAGAGAAGGTGATAAGCCAGTGAATCCCTTATCTTCCACACAAAGAGCAGAGCAGGTACCAAAATGCAGGCTGGGTTGATGTGAGACTGCTGTGGAGGAGGCCACGGGCTGGCAAGTTTCCCTCAGCGTTAAGGAGGGGGAGCTCTCCCCAGAGCGGTGGGTACCGGGGAAGGGGTCCTTTCCCCATGCTCCCAGCGAACATCCACGAGCAGAGGGCTGCGCGTTATCTGCCGTGCAGCAGGACGGCAGTCCCCTGGGCCACCAGGCCATGAAATGTCTATGGTTGGGCAAATACTGAGCAGAATTGGGCAAATTTCCTGGCTAGGCTGGATTTAGGCAGGCAGATGGGGAAGGTAAGGAATGGCTGGATGGGACGGTCGGATAAACAGTGCCAGCTGCAAATCTACCACCCACATTTGGCATTGAGCTGATGTCCAGCTGCATGCAAGGAACCCTCGGAATAAATACAACCATCCTCCCACCTAGAATACATAAGCGTCGCTCCATCTCTTCGAGGAATTTCCATCTGCCCAAGATCTGACCCACTGTGTTTATTCTGCGTGAAATTATGCCTTCTTTTACTCTCACACAATACTGGTTCTCTAGAATTGGTTTGCACAGATGTGAGGGCAGAATTTGGTCCACTCTGTTTAATATATAAATATATATATAAAACAAATATATTTTATTTATATATGCAATCCAGTAAAGGAGATTAAACAGAGTAGGATGCCTAGTAATTTTTTTGTTATCCAGTCTCCTCCCCCTTCCTTGACTGTTCTTGTGTATGTATACAATACATTCCCAGGTTCTGGTTTATGCAGGTATGCGTGTTATGAAATGTCATTAATGGTGGTTGGTCTACATATTCGTCTAATAAATAATAACTAATATTGTGTATGTAATATCAATACAGAAATGACTAATTTTAATAGAATAACTCTTTGGCTTTTGTTCTGTTAGTGTGATTTAAATAAGCCAATAAAGTTTGGAATAGGTTGTTTTCCTTAAGAGGCATGAAAAGCAACTATTACCGTGTTACAATGTTAAAATATTCAGTCTTCTTTGACAGAAAAATGTGTACTGTGTAGGCATTGCAAAAAAAAAAAAGGCAAAAAAAAAGCGCCCATCTGCTATAAGGCATTTGAATTTTTACAAATGTTTATTGTGCCAAATACGTGCAGAGATATAATTTACTGTTTTAAAAAAATCATAAAAGCATATGTTATAGCACACAAAGAATTATTTTGTCATCAAGTGATTTCAATCTTTAGTGTTAATATTTATATTTAGATTAATTTTTATAAATGAAAATATTTTAATGGGTAAAATGAAGACTATATGATCTATTTGATTAAGTCTGAGTGAATATTAAGCTTGCTTTGTTGTTGTTATCTGCATACTCACCGAGAATTATTGTCAAGAGAAATTATAAAAGAGTAAAAGCAATTTATGAAAAGAATGCCTTTTCAAGGACTTGATTCATAAAGAAAAAACAAAAGTTCTTCTCTATTGTTTGGATTTATCTGCCCTTCGGCCAGGAAGCGCGCAGAGCATGCTGCCGCGCACAGCACTCAGGTACGTCCACAAATGACCCGTCTCCCGTTAAACCCAGGAGACTTGCAACTCCACAGAATTACCTTGGTCAGCTGAGGGGAGGAACATGCGTTAACGCACGCGGTTCAGATTTTTTTTTTTTCCCCTGGGGCTGTGGTGGGAAGGATCCTGTTAGGAGTGTTTGATGGTGAGTCGTCTCCAAACTGTTGAGTCTTTGGGCGAAATACCACCTCAAACAGAATTTCTCAGGCAGAGTTCCTCTAACTCTCACTGGTATCGCTACAGAACGACAAACTGACCAAGAAGCCAGCTTGATAATCTTAGTCTAGTATTTCCAAAGTCATATGCGATGAATGCTGATCAAAATAGTTCTTTATCAGCATATTTTTTCCACCATGAGGGCATTCATTTAAACCAGCATGTTTTAAGTAACTCTTTGGGTGCTATATGTTGTGTTATAAATAGGAGTAACTATTATAATAGAAATCCACTCCTTGATGACAGACCATTCACAAAGAGAAAGAAAGGGTTAAATTATCTGCAATGATTAATTCAACCACGATTAAATTTTAGTAGTAATTCCAACAAAGCACAACTAGAAGTTCAAGTTCATTCTAATTTTTCTTTAGCAGAATGATTCATGGCCTGGATTTAGCTGTCAGTCATTAGCTAAATTGTAAGCTATCTTTTTTTGGATATAGACTTAAGCCATACATTAAACTGCATTCGACTATTATTGCTCATAATAGTTATTAATCAATATTAAACATATTGTAAATAGTACTTCTTATAAACTGAATATAACAAAGTTAACTACCACGGCAAACATGAATATTGAGCCACAACCCCAGGTTTATTGATGTGGACTAATGTAGTAGATGGTAAATTGCTTGTGATCCTCAAAGAGTGACTTGAGCTTGATCAGATAATGTACATACAAAACAACTACATTGTTTCAATGGGAATCAGCTAGTTTAGGCCCTTGCCCCTTTTGAATAATGGTGCATGATTACATGCAGTAGGCACAAAACCACTCTGAAGAGTTTAATTAGCCAATTTTTTATGGTTTTTTCTTCCGCAGGGAGAAAATACTTCTCTTTGATAGGAGCTCCTTTTTGTTCATTGATATATCTCTCCAGCAGTACAGGAGGAATCATAAAGAGGCAGTGGGTAGTTCAGGGCTACATTCCTACCAGTGGATGCTAACAATCTATATAAAAACTACACACAGAGCGCCAGCATTTCAGGCCATTAATGTACGTACATTAAAAATTAGTGAGAGCCTTTTTTCTTTCTTCCAACCATTGCTTTTTATTTTTACATAATCAACAGCCATTGACTTTGAAATGTGACAGGAAGGCTTCATGATACGCTTGACACTGCAGAGTTTAAATCCCAGCACAAAAGCTGTGTGGGCTTTGGATAAACCTGACGTTACAGTGAAACAGCATCAAGGGATTGGTGGGGATATAAGACAAAGAAACATTTTTATAAGTTATGGTTGCACTCGGTGCTAGTGTCCATGCATTGTCTTTTACCTGCACCCTGAATATGTTTCTTTTTGAAGGAACTTGCAGAAGGAGCAGGAGAGCAGCATGGGATTGCTAGGCAAAAGCAGAACTGGAGATCTGAGGTGCAGGGGAGGGTGCAATTCAAAGGGCAGGGGCTGGGTCACCGCCTGGGGGAATGGGAATCACCAGTCCTTGTCTTCTGTGTCCGACACTTTTTGCTCCCACAAAGCATTCAAGACAAAATCCCGGTGCCTGCTCAGAGGCCTCAGGCTGCCACGGCTGCTTCTCAGCTGCCTCTTTCCGAACCGACCGATGGGGCGAACGCCACGGCCCACATACCAAAAAGGGTCGATCTCAGGACCTGGAATTCAAAGCAGTCGATGAAGCATCCACCACTGTACTTAAAGGTAGCATTTCCTGAACATCTGGAGGGTGTTAGACAGCTTATTTGTATCCCAGAAAAAAAAAAAACCAAACCCAAGGGGAAAGGCTGCAGCCAGAGAGGGTCACCTGCCATGTGTAGAGCCCAAGGGAAGAGGGTTCACATGCAAAATTAATTTTCATCAGCCTGGGCTGCAACCTGCAATTCGAACATAAGCCAAAGTACCCATCAATTCAGGAGGGCACAGTGTGCTTTAAAACTGATCCAAATCCTGCAAGAGATTACAATGCAGCCTACAGCCAGAAAGACCACAGTAGCTCCCTATACTACCACTTTTAGACTGCCCTCTCTCAGCTAAAGTCCTGCAGGTCCTACTGTCCAGCCTCCGCTTCTGCTGTATGCACCAGGGACGGTACCTCTACCAGGGAACAAATCCACTGGATTGCAGAGGGGGTTCCTATGTGAGAGGTGAACATTAAAAGTGAATTCTTGTTCACTTAGGGAGTTGTTTTTATGGATGATTTTTTTTTTTCTTTTAATGCATCCGAAGTGCACTTGTACTTGCCTTATTTTTACGTCTAGTGTAGTTTTAGAGCAGGTGTGGAGAGGGGTATAGTTGTATTAAAAGTCTAAGATATAGCAACAGGGAAAATCTACAAAGTGCTGGAGATGATGCCACCCCAAGGAAATGCCAAATCATTCCAAAGGCAGATGAATATCAGGAACAGGAATAAATTTCAATTTAAGTGTGTTATATATCATCTAAGTCATATGAAAGTCTTGGACAAGGCAGCAGGATTTTCCCCTATGCATTTTGATGCTTGGACAGAGAAAATAAAAAATCCACTTCGGCTGTGAATTTCTCCATAAATATGTCTTGTAAGTCTTTCCACATAGTATTTAACACACCTCCTGTCCACCAAAGCCCAAGTAATTTCTTTTTTTTCACCCGAGTACCTAAAAGCTGAGGTTCCCCACATCCCTAGTTCTCTTTGAAGGGGGAATGGTGTGCCACTGAGAGCCCATGTGCCTTTCTCCCCACACCCACCTCTCTCCCAATCCACATACAATTATCAGCCTTTGCTCCTTGGGGGAAGAGAAGATTTCCTGATAAAGATTTTCTCAAAAATCTTTTGGACTGTGTGTTAGCTTTTACTTGGGACATGTGGTATTGTCCTTCACCTGGCCAGCCTCAGTTCCTCACAACGTCTCTGAATAGAGACGTTTCAACCACTTCTATTCTGCCTTTCAGACAAGTCATGGTTCCAGACAGAAATGAAGATGTCTGTAAAGCAAACTTACACGTCTGGACCTTGCTTTCTTGTTACTCTGTAGAAGTAGTTGTGATCTATCGCAGGTCTACAGAACACAGCTGAAAATGTGACGCTTAACTAGTCAACACATACTGCCTTACCTTTTGTCAGTCTTTTGTACATTAGTGTCTCCTCCAGTATTTATCAAAAATTACAGTATTTGCCTTGTCTAATTAAGGGTTATGAGAAGGTGATTAAGTTCTGTGTATGCTCTTACAAGTGTAAATGGAAGTACAGGACCCCACGCCCCCATTTTACCATAGAAACCCCCACATGGATCTGATCCCTCGATGCACCAGAGACAGCAGGCTCACCATATGGGAGTTCATCGCATTCCATCAGGTGAGACTCGTACTTACTTCTGTTGTCTATCTGATGTTTAAATGGCCTGCTGTGTCCTGAAGCAAAGCTGAGCGATACCAAGAGCACCAGCACGTAGACAGTGGCCAGCTTTAAGTGCTTTGGCGACCACTGGGCACGTGGTGTCCACGAGATTGGATGCCACATGATGGAGCGGTGGTGGGAAGGCTGTGAGGAGAAAAGTGAACATGGGGAACACATATGAGTTAAAGCTCTCAAGGTGAAGGAAGGTGTCAACTGTAACAGTGTGTTCCTATCCATCAGAGCCATTTCATGACTAAGAAGTTCTGTGAAACGCTGACGCTGGGGATGTCCTGGGTATTTCTGTTTCAAGGCAAAGGCTCAGTGAGCCATCTACTGAGGTAAATCATGCAACTTGAGTGATTTCTCATCATCAGTGAAAGCCCCTGGCCCAGCTTCACACGACGCACGAGTCCTGGCCCTGAGCTTGCCACTGACTTTGTGTGGCCCTCTGTATGACCATGGACATTGGCCACCAAAGTGTGTTTTACCCATTACCTCCTCCATCATCCTTTCCTCGCTTGTAAAATATGTCCAACATCTGCATTTTACACGATCTCTTTACAACTAAATGCATGAAAAAGGCTTACTGAAAGGGAACGTTCCTCCCATGTCTGCTCCCTCTTTCACAGCTAGCATGCAAAATTACTATTTCCAGTTATGCTTTCCACTGTCAGATGTCCCAATCCTGTAAATGCATCCAGATGCAAGCAGATGAGAAATCCCCCCCTGAGAGAAGGGCTGTGCAGAACAGAAGGTGCCAAGTCAGGAAAATCGCCTCCAGGAGGTGAAGGATCCCAGGCTCAGGTTACCGCTGTCACCCTGTCTCTGGCATTTTGGACAAGCTTCCTCGTAGCAGCTCTCCCAGCTGTCATGCTGGGTACCTCCTGACGTGCAAGGTCCACCCATGTATTTGACAGCCTGGAGCCTCTGCCTACAGGAGCGCTGTTTGCTTAAGCATCTCTTATGGTAGCTATACAGCTAGAGAGCTATAGGAAACCCTCTCAGCTACGCCTAAACAGAGACTTCTGCCCGTGTAAGGGTGGGATTTTTTCCCCTGTTGCTGCCTAAGCACTGTGCTTCAGTAGGGGCAGAGAATGAAAATCTTTTGATGGAAGATGCTCCCCAGCACACCGCACAGGCAATGCAACAAAAGCACATGGAGAATCTGGTTACGTCTTTCATTAAAATGCAAAGTCAAAAGTTCCTTAACCCCTAGCATTCAGTGAAGGTTTGTCCTTTTTTTTTTTCCCCACACTGACAGTCACTTAGCAGACAGCTAAGACAGACCTGTAGTTTCAACAGAACTGTGAATTAACCTTTTCTAACTTGAATATCTCATAACAATCAGGACTAAATGATCTTAGTATGTAAAGCCACACTGCCTCCAGTTTCAGCTGGTGTATATCTCTTGTTGCTCTGTGTTTAGCAAAGTCTTAAAAGTTCAGTTAGACAAAAAGATGTTTTGAAGCATCTCTCTGGTGTGCTTACAGGGTTGCTGACAAGTTTTCCAGATTAGCTTGCTGTCTGGTTTTGTGTCTTGTTTTTCTGGGAACTGGGTGACAGAAAGGAAGAGCTTGCCTTGAGCTCATTGCTAACGAAAGACAAAAATTAAGAGACAAACTTTCAGCACAAGCTTTTTCCTAAGCAGTGCTGTGTCTCAGTCTCCACCAGCTGGTCCTGTGCCCGCATCAGCTATTTCGACCATCTTACAGAGTGCCGTTACTTATTGAATTTTTTGCTCATACTCTTGACCTGGCTAGGATTTCTGTGAATCACATCGCTCCCACTGCTACTCAGTAAGTAGACATGCCACCCCTAAATAATGAGGGGGCTCAGCACCTCCAATCCTCCCTAATTTTTCCTCCTAATTGTCCCACCCCTGTTTGTATGGGGAGAAACTGAGGCACAGAGAATGCCACTAACTTGACCCTGCATGATGCCAAGCATTTCTAACTGCAGGATAAGCACAAATTCCTGGTTACCCACTCACAGTCCTTTCACAAGTAATGGAGCTGGGAGATGGTCGGTGATCTCCTCAGGTCCAGACCTACCTTAGCCCACAGCCCTGCAGCTTTCTTCCAAAGGGAAAATCAAAACAAGACCTCATACAGTTTGTATGTGGTCTCCATATCCAACCGTTAAGTGATCACCAAAAGTGTTAAAACCTTACCAGTTTCAATAAAACTTGGCACAATTAAGTTTCAGAAATAATTTTTCTCCCGGAGCTCAGCAAGAAGCCAGCATCGCTGCCAACTTGGTCAACTTGTCACTTCTGCTTGGTCCCTAAGCAGAAAGAGCCTTTAAATCTTGGCTGAGCGGCATCTGTGACAGTGGTCAGGCAATTTCCAATCGACATGAGACGAGAAAGTTACAGCACGTTAAAGCCACTGCTGAAGTTACAGCAAAGCAGTGGTACCCCAGCTTGCTGCAGGTCTGCCTCTCACAAGCAGTGGGAGAGCAGCCTGCCTCTCCCTCTGGGCACAGCGGGGCTCTCAGCATGCCAAACTCGAGCTCTGCTGCACATCCATCAGGTCTAAACCTACCATGGATGTCCTCAGAAGACAATGTGCTATTAATTCTTTAAACCCTAAGACAGCATCTTACTCAGGATGAGTGGCTGTGTACCCCCCTCTAACGCAAACGTGAACGGCCTTCACATTTGAAAGCAGCATTGGAAATCCTCACAAGAGATTCAACACGGCTGAACCCGTGTTGCCTCAGCGCTGTCTCCTTCACTGCAAAAACTGGAGGAAAGTTACTGAGCGCAGAACACGGCTGTGTACATTAATGTAGAAAAGCTAAAGCCAAAAAAAAAAAAAAAAAAAAAAGAAGAAAAAAAGGAAATCCAGCAAGAAAGAGCCAGGACAAGCACTGAAGCAGCTACAGGGAGGCACTCACCTGTTTGCACCAAAGCTGCTCCTCAGGTAGCCGCTGCTCCAAGCAGAAGCAGGGCAGCTGCTGGGGGCTCATGCCTTTTATACTGGAGGGAAGTGGGCTTGAAGGGGGAGGGGGAGTCAAGAGGTGGGCCAGGAGGACGTCAGCAGTACTAGTGAGCAAAATTTGAATTTACAAGGGGAGGGGAAGAGAACTGTGGCTCTATTAGAAAGCCATTGATCAGGGCAGGGAGCAGGGGCTGAGGGCGGCACCAGGGGATGCAGGGGGGGCCTGGCAGGACACCTGGCTGAGGCCCCCCCATCCCAGTGGGGGCGGGGGGGGGACCACTGCCATGTCCCTGTGGATGGGGGGACAGGGGCAAACCAGAGCAGCACCAGCTGCCACGCTCTCCACACAGGAGAGCCCGGCTCTCCATGCTGCCCGGCTGCGATGCTCTGCCTGAAGCGCGTGTCTGCAGGGGAAAACACTCGTGGCTGGGGAGAAAGAGGAGACGGAGAGTGAGAAGCTCTCAGGGCCAGCAAGCTGGAGCAGCCAGGACACGTGCCTCTTCCCAGCCCTTGCTCCTTTTGCTGTTGTCCCACCTCTGCTTTCTGCTTGGGATCTTACTTGACTGCAGCTGTCATCCCATCAAGCCCCTAACCCACGGCTGGGGTCACCTCACCCACGTGTAAGTTTTAGGCCATATTGCAACACAGCCCTCAAGGAGCTGATGAAATCAGTTGTGATTCAGTGCTTAAGCAGGTGCTTACCAGTTCTGTGGCAGAGAAAATTTCATCGGCATGAGGCTAATATCTCGAGCAATATTGTATTTCTACAATAAGCATCTCTTCTGTGTGGCTGTTTTTAACACTATCTCTTGATGTGTCATCACAGTCTTGCTGTTACAGGTCTTGCTGCTTTAATAGCTAAGACTGTGTTTACCGTGAAGGTTTGTAGAGGAGCAGCAGTTGAACTGGCAGGTGTTTCACTCCTTTGGCACCATCCTGCAAAGAGGCTGAGATGTGACGCATTACTGGGCTGCCCGGGGACGCAGGCTCTCTTGCAGAGATCTTTGCTCCGCTCCTGGTCAGACTGACTACCTGAAGAAACAATTTTTAAAGCTGTGCTTAGAAGATGGGGCTCTGAGGCGTGACCCGGTCCATAAGCTGAGACTGGATAGGAAATGGTGCAATTCCATTAGGATGAAGTCGAAGTTCAATAGCAAATCTGTTGTTTATAGAAAAACTAAAGATGCTTCCAGCTGGGAAAACCCTGAAGTATAAATGACACTATTTTACTGCAGCCACCTTCCAAAAGAAATAAGACTTTCCCCCCCCACCCCCCCCAGGGGCAATTTGTGAGGTACTTGTACAAGGAAGCATGATTGAAATTTTGCACGGCCCTGCCCTTACTCAGTATCCAGGCATGGAGTAGATGACCGCACCACCACCACTGGGGGGTCATGGCCACTAATTATGGAGATTAAAATAAATTTCTCGTTTATGTGTAATAGTTTGCTCTACGGGCATGTGTATGAACACAAATGGTAAAGAAGCCTGAGAATACTCTTCCATTCTCCAATTTCTACCTAGTAACAGCTAAAAGAATTGTCTTCTTCATCCAAGTTTTCGAGAGTTCACTCAGACTACTCAGGATTACAGTAGCAAGATATGAAGAGCACTTCAAGCCCATGATAGCACAAAAGGTCTTTCTACAACTAACACAATCAATAACGTATATACGCACTTTCTTCAGCAACCTCCTTTTAGCGTGGTCCCTTTGAACCTTGCAAATGCTCCCTACCTAAAAATTAATCTGCATCCAGCAACCAGGCAGCGACTGTGCTTCCACTGTGCTAATTTGGTGTGCGTGCGTGCGTGGAGAGGTCTTCTTAGTAAGAAAAACCCTTCATGGTTTTGCATCATAGATCTTTTTCCTTACTGCTCTTCACATTGATTTTGACCAGAAAATGTGGGTTTCCTTTCGTGATCTCTAGTGGGCAATTGCTGGAGTGAGGGCTTTTTCTCTCCAGGCTATGTAGGACCCTGGTTTGTTTTGCTGTTTTTCTAAGTGATCCTATCATCTTAAAACAGAAGGAAAAGCCATTTTCATCCCATTTATGCTTTCTAGTCTTGCTGGCACTGCAATGTGAGCCTTTCAATAGCACAGATCATTTTCACCAATTGACACCTACGGGGAAGCTGCCAGATGAAATAAAACTGTGCAAACATGATTTGCTTATTGGTAAATGCTGTCTGCAAAATAATATACCATACAAAGAAAAATCATTATTAGGAGAGCCAGCATTTAAAATGTTCTTATACGATCAAGTGCCTCCATTCAGGCCTGAGGTTAATCTGCTGCAGTATCTTGGTTTTGACAGTGGCCAGCAGAGAACATCTAGGGAAGAGTTTTAAAACAGGGCAGCATACTCTGACCTTCCCCATAGGAATGTTGTCCCAGGCCCCTGAGATTTGTGGTCCAGAGGCTTCCCAAGCCAAATGTACCTTTGTTGTAGGAAGTCCTTAATGGATTCCTTTTTCTTTCACGGTTGCTTCTTGAACCCATTGAAATTCTCACCATCCACAAAATCATGTGCCAAGGACTTCACAGGTCTCTCCCTACCGCAAGGAGGATCACATCAGTGCATCTCTTCCCCACACACCACTTGCCAGATTCAAGTACTTATTTTTTAATTTTTGCTTTCAGTCATTCTGCCCTCATGAAAGGCTACTATAAAATGTTCTAAACAACGAAGACTAATAAACTATGTGACAGTCTGTTTAAATGAGCCTCATCCGGCATTTCTCTTACCAAAGTAGTATTTTATTCCATCCTCATTGACTGTGAGTTATCATTTCTTTCCACCAGACCACGACTGAACTATCAGAGTCCTATGTATAGTACTCAGAAGCTTCAGAGAAATCACCCTGACTTCTCAGGGTCTTTTCAGTCAGTTGTGATTTTATTTTATTTTGTTATCCCATTCATAGCAGGGCTTATGCTTTGGCTGAGGAAAGCAAGCCAGCTCAGGCGACACAGAAACGTGAAAGCTACTCAGACTTGGGAGGAACTGTGAAAGGGCTGTCAGGGAAAGGCGGTCATGAAAGAGTGAACTGGGAAGATCATTTAGAGGACAGCTTGGTCTGAAGTGGAGGGGCAGAGGTTTGCATGTTAAAACCTGCATCCTTTTTCTGTGTCTGAGTGAGAGGCTGGGCACATGTCCTCTTCTTTGCGGATGGCTCATGGGAAGGTCTCAGGCCTCCATCACTTCCCTGCCTTACATGTGACTCCTGCATGTAAAATTCCTGCGTAGGTTATGGGAACCAGGACCAGGGGCGAGCCCACTGTTAGCTGGAATTTCTCAGTGTCTTGGTGGGATGGCTGACCAGGGAGAGAGACACTCTGGGACGCAACTTCTGAGAAAGGCAGCAGATACAGAGGTGTGAAAGGCTGTGGGAAGGAAAACAACTTCCTAAGGCTAAGGAGAGGTTGGGTTCCTGGGCAGGAAATGGTGAGGAGGATGAGTGGTGGCACTGGAAGGAACCTCCTGGAGGTTGGAGTGACCCAAGAGGACAAGGTCTAGGGAGCCTGCCACAGAGGAATATTGTTTAGGAAGACAGCACCAGAGACCAACAGTGAACTACAGTTTTGATGTCAAATTCTACCACCTAGTCTGCTCAAAGAACTAATCCTTTCTGTATTTCTCTTGCTGGTAGGAGCCTTCCACAAACAGAAGGTGAAAACCACCCAAGCAAAGGCATTTGACGCAGGTGGATGGAGAAACCTAAAATATATTTTTCTCCAGCCCAGCACTCTCATTGTTTCACGTACCAGCATGTGAACAGTTTGCAAGTGCCACTACATTGAACCTCTGCCTGAGCTGTGAATCTACCCAGCCTTCTCTACAGGGGTAGAACACGACTTCTGCGTGTGAAATGAAATAAACCTTGCCGTTCTGGTTTTACCTGCCCTTGAACAAGAGGGAGTGATACCACTGACATTTGTGTTGTCAGGAGCTATAAATTCTTAACTGATATTAACTAGGAAATATTTTATCAAGGACTGATAAGGGGTCCAGTTGCACCAATTGAGTTTGGACTGATGAAAAGTTGTATTCAAATCTATTCAGAAAACAATGTCAATTCAAGCAACTAGTCAAGACTGTTAATTACATGCAGCTTTACACTGAAGCCATTCTCTACTAACATTCAGGTTCGGAGCAAAGCCAGGACTGGTTTTATTTTGGAATTAGTTTTTTCTTTGAGAAACAGGACCATCTAGTGGTTAACACAGAAATTATTGTTTTGCTTTCAATCATTGTTGAACAAGGAATGAACCCCCACAGGTTTCAAACAAAAGCATGTGTATCTTGAAATCTGACCATGTAGTGAAGCTAAACCAAACTGTATATAACCCAGATTTTGAGAAGTTAGACCGGATAGCCACGTGTTTATCACCAGCACAGTTCCAGGTTTGCCCAGTTGTCCCACTTAGCTCATGCTTACTGAAACAACGTGTCAGCAGCTAGGCAGCTCAGGCGGGCTACAGCTCAGGACCTCAGCCAGTCTTTCCAAGCCTTTTCCCAGCACGCTGTGGAGGCTTTGCACCAGAGTTAGAGCCCGAGTGGAAAAATACGAGTCAGGCTTGGCATGCTTACAGCCACCTTCAAAACTATTGGGCTGACAGCATGGACAGAGGGAAGATTTCTTCTTAAACTTTTGCTATTCCTCCTCCCTGCTAGAAAGGCACCCGACAGTCTTTGGCACAACGGCTCAGGATGCACAGCTGCCAAATGCAGCTGGATATTGTAGGCAGAGCAGGGAAGATTACAGTTCAAGAAAAAAAACCACAAGGATGGAAATATTTTTGCCTGTTTCTCAAGCATCCAGCACTTCATTCCAGCATTTGGACATTATTTTCCAGATGCCAACGTCAGGCCAGCAAAGGCATGCTTCTGGCACGGGAGTGGGGCTGAATTGTGTACGGAGTAGTTGCATTGCTGGAATACAGGATAGAAATTAGTGCTGCTAGGTGCCATTTGCACATTTCATGCACAATCACTTTCTCGGGGAACTTAAACTTCTCTTTGAACAGGGCCTGCTTCAAGCAGTAATTGGGTTTCCAGGCTGTTGCAGAAGACAGGTCAGCATGCAGGCCTGCCATTTTCTGGTAAGGCAGACTGCAGGACCAGGGGATCTGCCTGCAGGAGCAATCCTTAATTAAAATAACTGTCCTTTTGGCTTTGTAAAAAGCTCCTAAGGAATAAAACTTAAAATATTAGGGTGCTGCACATGAAAATAGTAGTAGTATATATCAGAATCATGTCTGCAGGAAATGAAAAACAGTGTTGTTCATTCCAGTTATTACAGAGGGGATTGAAGGCAGCTGAAGGTAACAGCAGCCTTGTGCATGCACACATGCAAAGACAGATGTCATGCAGAGTCCTAAATTAAATCAGAGCTTTACCCCCTAGCATGTGGGTGACTTGTTTTTTTTTTTTTTTTTCCCTGATGCAAGGCTTTCTCGTGGCATTCCCAGCCCATGTTTCCAACACAAGAATTCTCTGGAAGAACAAAGGTTCTCCCACTGGTCTGGGTTCCTTGTTGCTCCCAAAGGGCAGCCAAAGTACTTCTGAGGGCACCCGGTGAAGATTCTGCACTAGGGTGACAATTTTTACAGAAGTGTACTTTGTGGCTTCAGTATGTCATATTTTTCATCTCCATGCCAGTGAGTCCCTGGTTTTAATCCCTGCAGCTTACCCAGTCATAAATAACCTCTAATGATTCACATACAGCTTGACAGATGAACTGAAATACAGTAAAAGGCAAGCGAGGGGATGTCTAATTGCTATTCATAACCAGGACTTGCAGCTATTACACTTAAATAGCTTGAAGCCACAACTAAGCTAAGTAGAGATGATGTTCTTTTCTGGCACAATAGTTGCCAGGTTGTACATTAGTCATGGAAAGGCAAGAGTCTCGTTCTCAATCCATTGCTTAAACCCTGATGTCCAATAGATATTAGTGACTGAGATTAACTCCAGCCCTGGCTCTAGGACAATTAGCCGTAATCTGAAACTTAACAGCCTAACCAACAACAGCTCTTGCTTCCACTTAGGTTTTAAACCAATTTTATCTGCTTCTACCTTTTTTTTGTTTGCTGCTGTGCCATGTCTGCTTGGTCCACCTTTCTGCAGCCTGCTGCAGCTGGAAGCCCTCCCAACCAGGACTTTCTCAGGTCTGTTGCCACGAGTGGCTGCTCAAGAGCGATGGGAAGGACTCGGTCAGGACAAAGGACCTCAGCACAGCTGTCAAGGGGCAAAAGCAGGAGAAGCACATCTCCACCAGGATGCCACCTGCCTCTGCCCACAGTGACCAAAGTTTGGCGCAAGGCGCTGGCACAGATAAGTTTGTTTCAGACCTAAGTGTCAGAGGTGACACGGAGACCTGCAGCTCCCTCTGAGAGGGAGAGCTCTTTGCATTGACACAGCCCCACAGAGACCCCACGCCAACGCATGTGGCCATAGCTGCAGGCTGCCAAGGGAACAACAAGCATGCTGGCCACCACCTTTGTTTTAATTGCTACCCAGTGCATGCCAAGCTGTGCAATTAGGGTTTGTTTCCAATCCCTCTGCAGTTGTCAAGGTTTGCACTTAAGAACTGTTCACTGTGGTATCATTTTAAGGAAAACAAAGTCACATCTGCTTGCTTTATAAAGGAGCTTTGTTGTTTCCCAGACACCAAAATCTCATTTGTTTGTAAACTGTACAATGAATCCCACAGATGCCCAATGAGCCCATAGGCCCCACGTTAACCCTGCAGTGAGACCTAGAAACACAAAACTATTTTAAATGCATGAGGACTCAAAGTAAGCACAAGAACCACCACAGTGAGCAGAGCGCTCGCCTAAACCTAAAGAATCAGACTTGGGTTTTGTGTCTGAAAACCCACTGTTGTCTCATCCACGGCCAGGCCTGTCCCCAGCCTTTGGCTCTTCAGTTGTCTCAGCACAACTGCTGCAGGATTATGGAAGTGAGGTGGATTTGAGGTTTTAACCTTTGAGTTTCTTTTTTAACTCAAATAATTTTTCTGATCTAGCTTATCACAATGCCCCACAGCCAGCAGTACTGGCCCAGCCAAGGAAACAAAAAACAGCAGCTGGGATGAAAAAAGGGATGGCAGGCCTGCTTTGCTTCTGGGAAAAAAGTTTCATGGGATGACGATGGGAGAGCAAAAGATATGATAAAATTTTGCACAGAGATGTCGAGTTTGCAAATATACATCAGAGCCAAAATTTCCCCACATTAGTAGTAATGTAAGTTCTCTGAGAGAGGTGCTAGAGACATCCTGGGGACATGTGCCCGAGGATGGGTGTCCTGAGCTTGCTCAACCTGCCCAGAAGGTCTCTCAGTGTCTAGCTCTGCATCCTTAATCCACAGACATCGTCCAAATTGTGGCATGCCTCTGTGACTGAAGCAGGCACCTCAAGCTCTGTAATTAGCATCTCCCCAACCTCCCATTACTGTCCCAATAGTGCTTTTTGCAGCTTCTTGGGAAAGACTTAGACAACCCTTCTCTACGACCCATAATGCAGTAAAAGGCTTCGTCAGCGATGGTAGCAAAGGGTAAGCAGAGGTTTTCTGCCATGGCAAATAGCCCTGCTTTCCCCAAGGGAAAAATAAAAGATTCCTTGCAAAGTGCCAGGACCAGAAACTTTCTTAGAACAATGCATGCTGACATTCATAAAACTACTGCAGAGTGCCGATCCAGGCCTTGGGTCACAGAAGAGAAATATCCCTTTAGGTGGACTGAAATTTAGTATTAAGGGGGGGGGGGGGGGGGAGAAAAAACCCCCACAAAAAACCCAGGAGAAGTATAGGTTCTGGCAGTTGTGCCACTGCAACTAGATTATTGTACATCTGCATTAATCAACTCCTGAGGACTGGCAAGCTTTGTAACACGAGTGCACCTTTTTAAAGGGAAACCTTTAGCATTGCAGCCTCACCACCGCTTACATCTTTCCCACACAGAAATGGTTAGCAGTCAGTCAGTGGGCAGCTGTTAAGGGACAGCTGGAGATGGCCTGTTTACAAGGGCATGTAGTGATAGGACAAGGCGTAATGGCTTTAAACTGAAGGAGGGCAGATTTAGGTTAGGTATTAGGAAGAAATTCTTCACTATGAGGGTGGTGAGGCACTGGAACAGGTTGCCCAGAGAGGTTGTGGCTGCCCCTGGATCCCTGGAAGTGTTCAAGGCCAGGTTGGATGGAGCTTTGGGCAACCTGGTCTAGTGGAGGGTGTCCCTGCCCGTGGCAGGGGGGGTGGAACTAGATGATCTTTAAGGTCCCTTCCAACCCAAATCATTCTATGATTCTATGAATGGGGAGCTCCCATGCAGCCAGCCAGCCATGGTGGTACCCAGGACACGGGGAAACCAGCAGCTCTGCCTCGCTGGCAGCGCCCACTTGAAGGGAAGGGTGAGCACCTGAACCTGTGCACAAAGGGGGAGACACGGCAGTTCGTGGGTGCCAACTGGCTCCCCCGATGTACTCATGCATGTTGAGCAGCATTTCATCCAGCGAGGTAGGCCTAAGGGAGGGGGTTTTTCCAATGTGTTTGAGTGGGGAAGCTGAAGGGGGAAGCCCTCTCCCAACTTGTTGGGAGTTAGCTTGGAATTCCAATGAGTTTGGGAACACGCAGGGATACCAAGGAACTGCACCATCCAAATCAGAGGCACACGAGTGGAGTGTCACCCCACCGGGGCCTGTGTTGTCCCTAAAGACCGGGGCAGGCAGCCACATCAGGCGGGCAGCCTGGAGAACGAGGGGCTCCGTCGACCCGCCAGCCTTGCTTTCGGGGCCCCTCCTGTGGGGAACTGGTTATTTCCAGTTGCCCGTCGCCCCTCGGGGAAGGCTGACAGGCAGGCGGGAACACACAGCCTGACCCTGCAGCACCGCGCACGCCCCACCGCCTGCTCCCCCGCCCCGCCGCCGCCGCCGCCAGGCGCGGTGCGCTCCGGGCAGTATAGTCCTTCGGCGGCAGCGGCGCTCCGCGCTCTGTGGCCGCGGGGCGGGGGAGGACTCTCCTAACCGTGGGGCAGCGCGGGGGCGGCGGGGGCCGTCACGTGCCTGGCGCTCCCCGGGCGAACCGCCATTTTATGAGGAAAAACAGCGGCCGCCGGCCGTTAGCGGTAGTGTGGGGCGGTGTGCCGGGGGGCTGGGTGCTGTGGTGAGGGGCGGGGGGCTCCCAGCATTTTTATTTCCCTCTGTGCTTTTTCCTCCTCTTACTCCTTTCTCTCTCTCCCCCTTCCCTCCTTCTCAGATTCGCCCCCCTCCCTCTGCTTTTGTTATCCCTCCCATCGTTTCCTCCCCTCCCTCCCCGCTCCCTCCCCTCCCCGCTCCCCGCCCCCGCTGGCACTGCGGAGACGGAGACGTGACCCGAGCGGACCCAGCCGCGGCCTTTTCCCCGCTGCTCCAGCCTCTCGCCGCAGAGTCGCATGTCATCTATCCAGAACCTCCAATCTTTCGGTAAGAGCCGCCGCTGGCCGGCACCCTGCCGCCGGGAGACTCCACAGTCACCCCCCCTCCCCTCGGCAAACCTATCCCCGGGTTTTGACTGCCTCTGCCATGCCGTCCTCGGCCCGCTTTCCGTGCTGCCTCCCCCGTCCCCCCGCATCGTCCTGCCCCCGCTTTCCCGAGGGCCCCCGGTCCGTCGGTGCCCCCACCGCGGTGACACTGAAGCCCTTGGTGAGCGGTTGTTGCCATCCCTGGCGCTGCTCGCGTTTTTATGTAAAGGCGGCTCTGGCTGCTTGTCCTTGTCCTCCCGTGGCACCGGCCTCGGGACGTGCAGTGTTGTGTGCAGCGGAGAGACATTGGTAGGAGACTCATCTCCCTCTCTGCTCCCTTTCCGCTCCTGTAGGAGCTGCTGCCATGTACCGTGCTCTTGACACTCTGTACTGTGCTGTTTGCCTGAATGTCTGGAAGCACCCCAGACTGGTCTTGCCTGTCAATTTGGCAGTCCCAAAGTTGTAATCTTTGTAGGCAGAGGGAGTCTAGGATTTGTATCCTCTGCTAAGGAAGGGAATAATTTCCTCACTTCCAATTGCTTGTTGATGTTGCAAAACCTGATACATGCCCTGCAAAGGGTATTGTTTCTATAGATTGAGCTATATAGATGGTAAGTCATTTTGCTTGTATTAGCAGGGAAGTTTACCGTCCTGGGCCATGGTTCTCCACCTCCCTTATCTATAGATAACAGAAGTGAGCAAGCTAACACTTTGTACAGTAATGTTGTCGGGCTTTTGGTCTCAGTTTTGTCTCCAGTCTTCCACACGTATAAGCCATATGAGAAGGTTATATTAATCACAATTTGGAAGCTGATCCTGTTCTTAGGAAGGTGCTGCCCAAAGGATTTGTTTGAAGTAATCCAATGTTAACACCGACAGTACTGGCTTTTCTCCAACTTAGAATCCTAAACTCTGCCAAGTGATCTTCGTGCCTGAGTCCCCTTTGTCTTTCACCTTTTCTTTGAAATTTTCTATTAGTGTTTCCCCCACAAGCTGTGGGGTACAGTGAAATTCAGCATGTTTTGACAAATGCCTTAGCAGAAATTAAGCCTGTCAAGCTTCCCAGTGCTGTACTTTCCTGCCAGGTTTGCATCCTTGTGATGCTTTTGGGGCATGTAATGCTCTTGTTCTTGTTTCTACGAGGGTCAGCCTGCAGCTGAACTACTTATGTTCCTCTTTCTGCTTAAGTTTTACTCTCTTGGGGCATTTGTTTCAAGTGGATGGCAAAACTTAATCACTGTTTTTAGGTTTGAGTTTTGGATGGAAGCTTGGGAAATTGTAGCTTGCATGGCTGTTGAACCTACATTTTCTGAAGATTGGACTCTTCAATATGATTCTCATTAGTTTCCAAAAATTACTAGTGATTTGTTTTAAAAAACAATAAATCCTTGAAGTTCTTAATCAGTAGCTCCAAATAAATCTTGAAGATTAGGAAACTTGTAGGGCTATCAAATTTATTGATAGAGTCAGTGTTAAATATGTTTTTGTGAGAACAGAGAATAAGAAGCGTAACCTGGAAACCCTTCTTCCTAAATGCCTTTCTGTTTCATCTACATAAATTAAAGGTTGGAAGAATTTGAGAACTGACCTTTCTATAGTCAAAGCCTAAATTAATTTTGTTACAATTCTTGCCTAAAACTACTGACTGGCAGAGGGGTCCTGGTTTACAGACAGCCTCTGACATCTGTTAGTGTCTGTTGCCCTGTTTTGTTTACATTAGTAGCCAAGAATTACATCCATGCCTTAAAATGCTGATAGTGTGGTAGCTGTCATGGTATAAGACTTCTGTTTTGCACCTTCAAAGGAGTGTATGTACAAGAGCTTTGTGATTTTTTCTGTATTTATCAGTTGATCTGATAAAAGATATGACTTCTGTATTTCGCTTAAAATGCACATGGCTGTCTAAAACTTATGTGCATTTGATGTTCTCTTGAAACTCTGTTTTCAGGTTCAGACATTCAGAATGTACTGTTTACAAGAAATAGTGAAGCAAATTGATACTGTAGCTGAAAATTGTTTCTATCTGGGAAGGCACTGAAGAAAGTGGATGTGTGGTAGTTGAGAGCACTATGCTGAGCTTGTAGGCTAATGAGACAATACAGCTGTAGAAAAAAAATACTCTGATTTTAACACTGTAGTTTTAAACAGGGAGAAAATGGCAAGATTATCCCCTAAGATAAGCTCTTTGCAAAGTGAGAAACTTACCTGTTAGTTTTTGAGCTTGGATGTTTTCCTTTGTGGGAATTACATGAATCTTTTTTCCTTTTGCAGACCCCTTTGCTGATGCAACAAAGGGTGACGACTTACTCCCGGCGGGGACTGAAGATTACATTCATATAAGGATCCAGCAACGAAACGGAAGAAAGACACTAACAACTGTTCAGGGAATTGCAGATGACTATGACAAGAAGAAACTTGTGAAAGCTTTCAAAAAGGTGAAGTTGCTGATTTGATTTAATAATAAAGATACTATATAAAGGACTATGATAGCTTTTAATAATAAGTAACAGAATATTTATTTCATTCTTGCCAGTGCACTTCACTTTCATATTCAGGTGTATCCCTTTCCCCTGTCTTTCTCGAAACTCCTGTCAGTGTCTAGTGACACTAATTTTTGCTAAAAAGTTAAACATTTCTTTCCTCTAAAGAAGTAAATAAATCTATTCTGAATGTTTCATTAAAATTTCACAGATATCTGGCTTTGTTGATGTGAAGAATAAAATCAGTTTAAAGTAGAACTGGTTTTGCATTCTTGTTTCTGTCGTAGCTGTGTTGCTGTTGAAATAGAGATCTTGAGTTTCACCAGGATGAAAATATTTATTTTAAAATAGTGTGGAGTTGAAAGGCTGTATCTTATGACTTTGTTTTCCATTCTTTTAATGAGTGTTGGGTGGTTCCTTCTCTACAGTAGCTAATCCTGTCTTTGCCTGAATTTACCATCAGTAGCTGAGTTTGTGTCTGTATGCATCAGCAGATATATTCCATTTGCTCTCAAAACCAGCGTAAAATAGATCTAGGCTTTGCCTTGCTGGGCATCAGAATTTAGTAAGCAGCTTCTGTGATAAAATTCTGCTGAAAAGACTGTCTAAGCAAAATCATAATGTACATCAGATGCCTTACAATATGAATGTTTTTCTCTAGAAATTTGCTTGTAACGGTACCGTGATTGAACATCCTGAATACGGTGAAGTTATCCAGCTTCAAGGTGACCAGAGGAAGAACATTTGCCAATTCCTCTTGGAGGTGAGGACTGCAGATAAATATCTAAACCTCTCTGGAAGCAATAGAGTGACAGGTGGCACTGATGTTAATTAACTAGCTAAAGATGTCCGCTATAGTTCCTTTCAGCCAAAAAATAAAATGACACTTTCAGAATGAGAATAAAACTCCAGTAAGATGCAAAGCACTGTAAAATGTGTTTACCCTGCTACAACATACCACTTGTTCCCTGGCAGCGCAACTTGAGTTCTTCATTTGTAAAATCAAGTGTTTGATGCAAACCATAATTTTGAGACTGAAAACGCTATAGATGAAAGAGTCTCTCACCACTATTTCACTCATGCAGATCATGATGTAGAGATGTTACACTGTCAGAGAATAAGTGCTAGGACTACAGAACAAATCAGATGTCTGATAAGTTTGGGGTTTTTTAATGTAGTCAGTTATTCTGCTTGGCCCAGAAACATTCTGGAAACTAGAAAACTGCTTTATTGAGTATATACTGTATTGCAGTTTCTTTAATCAAAGTATGAGATTGTGGTAACTTGATATCACTGTAATATCCTAAGCATGTAAGCTTTACTGAAATATGTTGCTTTTCTCCTTTAGATTGGCATTGTCAAGGAAGAACAACTGAAAGTTCATGGTTTCTAAAATACGTGTACTCTGATGAAGAACCCTGCCGTATTTGGTCTTACCCAGCCTGGCTGTTCTGTGAAAAATGAATCTTTGCAGTGAATGGACTTCCCTGTTACCCGAACATTTAAAATTTGATTCAGATTTGCATGACTGCGTGAAACGTGTGGTGTGTAGATTAGAAACACATAAGAAAACTTCGGTAAGGTGGTAATGAAGACACTTGTAAACTTTAACACATTTCCAATGGAAATGTTTTAGCAATGATTGTTCAGTTTACTACTCTCCACCTGACTTAAATGTGTGGGATGTATTAAAATAGTGTGTGATGTTGCTTAGAAATAAAAGTTTATTCATATATTTTCTGGGATACCTGAAATGCTTTAGCTTAAGTTTTAAACTAGCACAGCAGCCTTACTAAAGAATGGCTAAAATGTTTTGTGGCAAGCGTAGCTTGCTGCTCATTGAATAAATTGGAAAATCTACATGATGAAGTATTAGCTAATTAATCAGTAGGTTAGCTTGATGTGATCTTATCTTGGAGCTGTAAGACTAGAGCTTTAAAGTCTTTTGTGTAGATGCATCTTAGTAGCAGCATGATAAGACATAAATTGCTGAGCAAGTGGAACTTCTCTAAAATTTAATGCAGTGACTATGAAATATTATTGTTAAGCATAGTAGGACTAAAATAAGCTGAAGTCCTTAAGGCTGCTATTACTGCAAACATGTTACACATCTAGTTCTTACATAGTACTCCCAAAACATTTTAAGGAAGTGCATGGGATTTTGCATCTCTTCTGTCACCAAGTGAAGGGAAAAGTAATTGAGTTGGCTTCTGCCATGACTGTGCATTTACTGTTGGCAAGCAGAGTGCTTTAATTAGCTGGTAGTGTAAGCTGTGGAAGTAAGGAAGGGAACAGGCTCTACATTAACCTTTTTTTCTTTTTTTTCCCCTGGTGTGAAAAGTTTTGCTGTGACTAATGGTTAATATGGAGGGTTTGGGTGTTACTGCAGAAAGCTGATTTAGTCCACTTTTCTAGCAGACTGTTCCACCATGCTTTTCATCTAGTTTAAGTTAGCTGTAGGCATTCAGTATTCTGCTTTTAAGACATGTCTCTTTACAGAATGAAATTACTTCATTTGGTAAAACAGGCAGATCTTACCTTCCTTGTGAGATAGACATGGAAATTTTCTCTGAAACAATTCAAAACATGCTGAGCTGGTAAATCATAAGAATAGTGGGAAAAGTTAAAAAACTTCTTGTAATATCATGTATTCTCTGGAAAGGAAGAAAGAGACATTTCTTTATTGCTAAGACTTACTGATAACTTAGAAAAAAAAAAAAACCCAACCTGATAACTACCTATGTAAATGTCAAGAATAGGCAAAATTATATTACATAATATCATATGTAATACATATGTAATACATACATAATATAATTACATAATATCTCTGCCTGTACTTTGTTTCCTATTCAGACTTGCCTTTCTAAATAGAAATGCTCAGTTTTAACTCACTTGAACCTTTTCTTAAGATTTCTGAATTCAGGTGTGAACCTTTGGCACTAACAACAATTAGAGGAGCATTATAGAGCATTCATATGACAATTTCTTTCTCTGTCTGGTCTAGACAATTCCACCAGTAAGAATCCAGTGTCCAGTCTCTCAAACCTCCACAAATTCTGCTTGGTGTTACAGATCTTAAC
Source organism: Balearica regulorum gibbericeps (assembly GCF_011004875.1). Taxonomy (NCBI): domain Eukaryota; kingdom Metazoa; phylum Chordata; class Aves; order Gruiformes; family Gruidae; genus Balearica; species Balearica regulorum. The sequence goes on from NC_046185.1 coordinate 118,876,066, forward strand.
TGTTCCAGGAAAAGGATGTTCCAGAAGATCCTATACTGTTAAGGTATAATGTGTTCAGGAGGAGGAAGAGGGAAGGTCTGCTGCAAAACATGAAATACCAGCACACAGAACGAAAATCCAAAGAATAAGTCTTATGCAAGTCCTGCACATTAGCAGAATAAAATCATTGTACTGCAAGTTTACCTAGTCCTGATTCATAGACACTAAAGTAATTAATCCTTTGGGGGTACATAGCACTTAGTGATTTTCCTTTTATCAAATGCCAGAAAAACTGGCGTTCTCATTTAAAGCTTGCTCTCCTGCCCAAGAGGAAAACCAAACAGTATCTTCTCCTGTTTCCGTGGTATTACAGGAGTACTTCTAGTGGGTTTCTGAATTGGAGATTAGCAAATGATTAGCAAGTCTCATGTGTTACTGAGTCAGTCTTCATTTCAGATGGCATTCCATTAACTTTTACTTCCTAAACTTGAGTCATTTCTCCATAGTCATTCTGCTTGGAATAAATAAGAAAAACCTTTGTTTTCTTCTTCCTCACTTAAAAGTCCTTTTGGATAAGGAAGAACCTTGCAGTTGACAGGTGGCTTGGTTTTTACGCTCTAGAAGAGCTGCTTGTCTTTTGACCTTTGAAGAGCAAAATTAAAAGGAGAGGGAATAAGAAGTAACACATTTGAAGTTTAAATAGATGAGATTTGTTGTGGCAACAAACAATCTTTCTAGAAGAAAAGCAGAAATTTTCGTCCCTGAAGTCTTTTAAACTAGAATGATGTCTCAGTAAGATTGTAACTAGACTTGTTAGAAGTGCAAGCTTCTGTGTGTTCTAGAGGAAAGGCTTCAACAATTTCATGTTTTATCATCTCACGCTGAAACTTCTTTGTCAAAGCTCAGCCTATTTGGAATATATATCCATGTTTCAAGAATGCTGAAAAACATGGAAGATTTTGGGAAATAACTGTTGAAATTACAGGCATGAAAAGCCTGTTTTCACAGTGAAGGTAGGTTTCACTCTCCATCTATTCCAAAATAGGTTAAGAAATGGTAAAGGATGCGGCCTAATTGTCAAGGCACTAAAAGGGAGCTAACAATAGAAAATACTTCTAAAACCCACTAGTAGGATTTGAGACTGGGCAAGCTCAGACCGCAAAGAGCGGTGGCTGCTTTTTGTTGGAATGTTGTGAATTCTGTGTCTTTCAGATCTCCAAATCAAGATTGCCGCCTTTGTGATATCTAGGCTTAACCACAAGCTGCAACGGGATGTAGGAACTGCTGTTGCAAATTCACAGCCTTGCTGTGCATAGTTATATTAGGCTGTTGTAGCTGATTCTTTTAGCTGATACGCTGGAGTAAGATGTTGCATAAATAAGTTAATTGAATTGTCTGTTCAGACCCTACATCTACTTAATGCAGCTATGAACAATGCAACCATCACTTCCCAAATGGTGGTAGCAGTCCTTGTTTGCAGAAGATGAAATTTAGTAATTTAAGTCTGTAAGCTGGCCACTTCCTCCTTGTGTGAATTTTTGGACCCTTGACCTTCACCTGTAGTCTGCTAAATCTGACCATGTGTTTCAGGTGATCATGAAGACCACAACTATGGGCAGATTAGCAATAATTTTCTCAAGTGAGAAACCTTTGAAAAGAGTAGTGCCTAGATTGTGTGTGCATACTATTCATTGGTCAGTGACTTTGCTTAAAACTTACTTCCCATACTACATTCTTGCACAGCCTAAATGAAAAGCATTTTGTTCTGGAGAACTTTTTTGGAAAGGGAGGAGGGAATCCCACAAAAAACCAAAACAAAAAAAACCACTACCACCTTAGGAAATAAGTTTATATCTTAAGTCTCTTTTCATTAACTTAGATTCACCTGGACTGCAAGACCTCTATAACATGTTTATTTCTGTTTCTGTGTCTTTAAGAATCCTAATTAAAATTCATTGAGAGCTTGGCATTTAAGGTTCTAAATATATCTAAAGCCATTATAAAACTTAGAATTGTGAGGAGTTGTTGAAGCTTAAGTTTTAAATGTTTGAAATAATTAAGCAGAGCTCTGCATTTTGTCCTGTTCTGCTGTCCTGCCCATGATCAGTATGCAGTTGCCCTAAAGATGCATATGGACAGATGTACCTTGAGTTCCAGTCAGCAGTTGTCTTTTCCTTAATCCTTCTGGAAAGCTCTAGTGTATAGGCTCTGTGTGTTACACCCTTGGTTGAAGTGGCTCAGTAGTTCATCTTACTGTGTGAAAGTATATACAAGATTGGTATTCAGCCAGTTAAAGAATATTGAAAGCCTTTTTATAGATTATTTGGGACACAGTAGGGGTTACTGCCACTTCTGGTGTGTTCAGTGTTGAATAGTGTCACTGAGTGTTCCTCTAATTAGTATGCTGCTGACACTAGGGAAATGGAAGTGGTCTTAGAGGGTCTTGTGTATTTAAGTATTAAGAATTTGCCTTCCTCCTAAGACTCTCCATACTTCTCATTTTAGTTAGGAGTGTGTTCCGTGTGCCTGGCAACATGAAGGTTACTTTCCAGTTGCAAGATCAAAAGCTCTTGAGATAAGGGAAAAATGACATAGTTGGTTTGTTTTCTGTACAGATGCTTCATGCCTACTGTTTCCAGTTTACATTAAAAAAAAATCTCAGAAGAAGATTTCTACTTGGCATGCCTTTTTGATGTTTGCTACATGCCTGTGATTGATCTCTTTATGAGCAAGTCTTAACCTGTATTGGAGTATTGCTAGATAGTTGGGACAACAAAGTCTTTTGAAATAAAATGTACCACTGTTATTTTATGTATGCTTTTCTAAAATAAATGGCATTTTATGCTGTTATTAAGGAGGATTTTTTTTTGTGGAAGATAGAAGTAGTGTGATTTAATAGCAATGTATGTGATCCTCTTGTAATCAGCTTTGATTTCTTCAAGAAATGTTACATTTCCTCTTTTAAATTTCTACATAATCTGTACTAACCAACTTAAAAAACATTGTGACTTGTACTGGATTATCAGAGCTCTAAAACAAGATGATGGTATTGGCTTGAGGTCTAAAATTTTGGGTAGAAGAGGATCATCTAGTTTCTTGGAATAAGCAAAACGCACAGTGTTTTAAGATGAAGCCGGTAACGTGTGCTCAAGCTTGGTCTCAGCTATTTTAGAATGGCTTGCATCTGTGAAATGTGACAGCACATTTCCGAAATTAATTTTGGGTCTGATTAAAAGTACTTGTGTATATAATAAATGCTTTTTTCTGTTTTATGCCATCTTTGCTATGATTATGCAGCAAAAACCCCCATGATCCAGACTCAGTTCTCCCAGTTACGAGTAGCTGAATTCTGCCGACTTGGTTGCAAGTAGACTGGTCCTGCTCCTCAAAGATAGGATTTTGCTGTCAGCTGTGTTTGTGGTCCCTCTCACAACTGGAGAGGGAAACAGCGCTGTTCTACAGTACAGACGAATGAGCCGCTAGCCCCATGGAAGAGGCAGCGCCACAGTTGTTTCAGTAGCCTGTCCTGCAAATGAACTAGAAGGTTGCTCTTTTAGGTAGGCCCAGCAAACAACAAATGCATTGACGTGTAATCAGAGAATAGTTCTGGGGTAAGAAAGGTTAAAAATGGGTCTATTGTCCCAACAGTCCTGCTGGAAAAATCTACTGAAGGGCAGCCCCAGTTGTGGAGGAAGCAGCCTTTAGCTGCTCTCCAACAAAGTTAGATACTCATGTGATGGGGTACCTCCCGATGAATCATGGGCTACACCTCAGTAAATGCCAGGACAGACATAGGTGGTATCAACACATCTGTACTGGGTAACACTGGTGAAAAAGATGGCCCTGCAAACTGGTATTGGGCAGCATCTGATACTGTCAATGTCTTTGAGTTACACCTGTAACTCAAAGCCCAGACCTGGATTGGGACTTGAAGATACAGAACAAAACCACTGTCCAGGTTCCTTTAGGAAATAGCAACCTGTAAATTAATCTATGCATCGTGCAAGATAATTTATATAAGTGAGAATTCAGTATGAAAAAGGTCATTATTAGGAATACCAAAAGAAGAGTATGTTCCTTACCTACCTTTCCTTTAGGTAAGATTTTACAGTGGCATGGAGAAACTTTCTGATTGTCTAGTACTGGTTTTACTTCATAAAAAATATTGTGAACAGCACCCTGTTGGAAAGTAGGTGGGCCTGGAGTCCTCACCATCGCTGCCTCGCTTGCCTTCATGCTAATCTGTTTTTAAAGGGCTCTGAGGGGAGGGACATCTCTTGGGGCCATCAAATTGTTTCATTTCTCCTCGTAGTAGAAGTCAATTCCAGTGCTGGCTTAAGTCACAGTGAAACTAGATCATCCTTCACTGACACTGTGGAAGATAAAAAGGGTTTCTGCAGAGGACGAGAGGGAAGGAGGTGTCTGTATCTTGTTTCCAAGTAGAGCAATGCCGAGCCCTTCAGGTTGCCCCCACCTGGAGCCAGTCCGAACACAGCAGCATCCGCTGCCTGGTGGTTGGCACTGCAGGGGAGCAGCTGTGCAGTTTCCAGGTCTTGGCTGGTTCACAAAGCAGTTCAGCCTGATACCCAGCTGGGTCTGGCAATAAAGTCGAAGTACCAGAGCACTCTGGTCATGGGACGTCATCTGGCCACCCAGAAATGGACAGGACTGCGCGTCTGTCCCTACAGGCTTTCAATTACTTTTTGTCTGATAAAAGTAGTATCTTGACAACTTCAGGGCAGTACTCTGAACGGGGAAAATTACCAGTTGTCTGCTATGGATGTTTATAGGGGGGAAAAAAACCCCAAACTAATCTGTAAAGTTCTAGAAAACAAGGCCAACATTCAGAATACAACAACCAAGCATCTGAGGACACAATTTTATATAGAAAAGCAACAGTACCCTGTTGCTAGCAGCTGCATGACGTGGATGAGGCTACAGGCAGTAGGAATGCAAAGGAAATGTGCTTAAAATGGTAATACCCCTTATATAGCTGTCTCGAGGTTCTACAGGCTGTCATGCAAAGAAGGTGGCGATGTGTTACTTGGAAATTTTTGTGTCTAGGCTGTGATCTCAGCTCTGTTTATTCAGTTCATCCCCTCTCCCCAATCACCTAAATTATAGGAGTAAATCTCATCCTCTGATAGTTTCTAGTAGCTTATTAGCTGTCTCGGTTTGATTTCAGGCTACTAATATGTTGTTACGGTATGTTTTCAGGAGGAAGGCATTAGGAAGGCTTTAGCTGAAACAACTGAATTTAAGGAGACAATGTGAGAATCTTCTCAGCATGTTATTTGGGTGTTATGTTTCTGCAAAGAAACTACTAAAGTTGAAACCTTTCCTGCCCAGAAGAGTTCTTGCCATGTTTCAGTGCCCTGAATCAGCCCCGAAGCAGTGTTGTCTCCCAGGTCCCCATGTAGAAGGCACAGCACGGGTTGTGTGAGTTTTCGGAATGCCTGCTGCAACTGGTCCTGCTCTGGTGAGCGCTGGGAGCGTGCACTGCCCCAGGATGGGCTGCCGGCTCTGGCTGCTGAGCAGTGCTGCAGAAGTGGAAGCGGCAGAGGTGGCAAAAACAGAAAGCTTGGCTTGTCGTTTCAGCTTTCTGTAGTGTTTAGTGAGCTGGCAAAGTGGCTGCTGGGAGCAAAGGGATGGGCTTTTTTCCAGTTCCTTCACAGATATGTATCGAGAGAAATTACCCTGAAGTTCATAGAATTGGACAGGTCATATTTTCAGGATCACATCTTGTGGTGCTGATACTGGCAACGCATCCACTGACTTTTATTTTTCAAAAGTTTACTTGACCTTTACTTTAGGACAGTTCTTCCTTTTCACTGAAATTTGGGCCTCAGTTGGCAGAGTTCCAGCTGATCGGACCAAAAGATCTTGAAAAACCACCAGTTTGCCTCTGTCCCCACCCTCTTCACAGTGTTTTAAATACTTCGGTTTTGGACATACAAGCCCCTGGTACACATACAAGCACTTCTTTTGATGTCTTCTCCTTCTGAGAATGTTTCATGTTTCTTCCTGCCATCAGAGAGATGTGGTATTTTGGGGGGTTCTCCAGAGGTCTGGGCATGAATTAGCACAGGATTCTTTTGTTCTCACGGGTCGTGAAGAATTCCAGAGCAGATGTAGATTGTACAGTCACACAAAGTCTGTTTTAGAAGAGCTAGCCTATATTTTTCTGCATCCTTGATGTGATATATTACACAGGCACGTAGCGCGTTGTCTGTCTAATCACGTTTGGCTGCTCCCGGCCATGCTCTGGAAGCTGCCTGCCACTTTGGTAAAGAAATGAAGGCGCAGCAGGAAGACTCCTTGCTGCTTCGGCTGTGTTCCTACAGGAACAAGCTGTTCGATGTTGCAGACTCGAGTCTGACATCCAGCCAGGCTGCAAAGTGGTCTAGGTGGAGCCACTGTTCTCGCTGTTCCACTGCCTGCATCTGTGGGTTGTGTCCTGCCCTGTGAGCGACATCTCCAGGTCTGGGCCCGTATCATCGTCCTCTATAGGTGAAACACCAAGCCCAGTGACCAGAGAACTGACGTGCAAATGCAATGAGTATAGCAATGAGTAAATAGTTGATAGATACAGCTACACGAAGGAACTTGCTTGTTCTTTTGACCATGAAGCGTTTCTGTCCTCATGATGACATTTTCCCTTTTCATGTGCTTTGGTTTTAGTAATGGAATGTCTTCATCTTGTATTCTTTGTACCCGAGTGAAACATTATGTCAATCAGTGCCATGTCTCAGCTGTCGCTTTATGAAATTAATGCTAATGCACATGAGCTGAGGAGTGGGCCTTGGGGTGTATGATGTGATGCATCAACCCTGCAAAACATGAGATGCTTTTCCCCTGATCTGAATTGCAACTGTCTCTTCAGTCATTGGCTTATTTAAGGTCTATAGGTTTGTGTCCATTGTGTGATTGAAGTTCTACAAATCTTTATCAGGAGATTAAAAGATTTTTTAAAAATACACATTCTGCCATGAGGAATGTTTTTTTAAGTTTCTTGGGGAGAGAGGGGACTCCTGGCCCTTTTTTTTTTTTTCAAAAGCAATTAAGTAATCAGTCTCTCAAACCAGTTTTATCAGCTTGAAATATGTTTTAAACAATGCTAATGTTTTAAACAATGTAAATGACCAGCGTGCTATTTCCAGTCTGTATCCCTAGATGTCACTGGAAGACAGCACATGCTGAAAATAGTGATGCTGAAGCTAGGAAAAATGACTGCAAAGCTTAGATGGGGGAATGCAGAGAGGAAAACTTGGTAAAATTCCCAGGTGGTTGCAGGCATAACCTGCATGAAACCGTACCCCAAATTTCCTCTACCTGAGAGGGAGAGGATCTGAAATCTGTCCTCGGATGTACCCCTTCCCTACCGTGGCTGCGCATCGTCAACGACTCGTAGCTTAGCGCATGCTTACCACAGAGCTCTGTGTGAGAGTTGTGAGGAAGAGAGTCCCAGTGTACCGCTTCAGAGAGGGGAAAGAAACCTACTGGGAGAGGTGGGAGACGACAGCTATGGCTTCCTAACAGGCGAAAGTCAGCTAATGACATTGTGCAGGGGACAGAGGCCAACCTGCCTAGGTGCATCTCCAGAGTTTCCACCAGCTAGCGCTGCTCCTGCGCTGACAGTGAGCCAGTTCTGGGAGGTGAATCAGCAGGAAATGATTTGCTTTTGGGGGTTAAAGAGTCACTTCTTGGCCACTTAGTTCTCTGAGTTTGCAGGCTCGGAGAAGTGCTGGTGTTGGGTCTACTGGAGCGAGGAGGAGGAGAGGAGCTTGGTGCACGTCTGCATGGGGGCAGTGGGAGTGACTGCTCGCCAGACCCAGCTGCTGGGAGGAAAGAGTTGTAAGGAACTAGGGTTAAAGAAGCTACTCAAAACCTTGGCAGAAGTCAGAGGAGGCCCCTTTAGGGATCAGAAGTTTGTAGCTGATGGTTGTCTCCAGTGCCACCCCAGGCTGGCTGGGCCTATTAAGGGTATTTGGGTAGATGTGGGTATGGATAATGCCTGGGGACCCATTCCTCTTCCAAGACTGTAAGAGCTGGAAGCAGCCCATTAGAGATGAAGTCCTTGAACATTCATAACACTTTGGATTTCAGTGGTTATTTTGTTCAAAAAGTGGCTGAAACCCATTTTTAACATCTATAGGATCAAAACTATAACTAGCTTTTATGAAAACTTGACATAGAAGAGAAAAATGCTCTGATTTGGTAAGTGTTGGAAAGTACTTCTAAGACTTTTGCTAAGAAAGGATGAAAGTTGTCACCACGTGATCTTTCAGGAAGGTAGTCCTTTCCTGAGCTGAAATTGCACAAAGCGTAATTTCTAATTCAGCACTCAATTCAAGTGCTGTTACGAGTCAGTAGCAGTCTTTCTCTTGACCTTAGCGGGATTCAGGTGAATAAAGGGAGCTTTGTAAAACTGAAACCTCCATTTTCTTATATTAACCTTCCTTTTTTTTCTTCTTTTTTTTTTTTTTTTTCCTCTGAGAGTGAGGCATCAGCAACAGTGCAATGACTTATGAGATTACAAGGTTAGAAAGTACACTGTATCCATGAGATCGGAGTTTCTGAAACTCTGGAGCCAGTTATATCCAACGGGTAGATGACTTGCATCAAGTGAGAGCCTAGTTCATGAGCATTTGATTGCAATTAGTGCCATGCTGGAAGATAGCACAGACATGTGCCGTGATACAACTCCAGAGAAATGTGTTGGTAACCTAAAAACATTGTTCCTAAGATAATGTATGTATGACTTTCAGGGATGCTGACCACTCCACTTGGGAATTTTAGATGCTTGTGGACTCTCTCAGCAGCAGGCATTCTTTATGTCGGTGTTTGATGCTCTCAGGGCTGGTGGTGGGATGTACTGTGATTTTTGTAGCTTATTTCAACCAGCCTCACTGTTTAACAAAGCCAGATACAGCTACAATGACATCACTGGGAGACTGGGTTTGGGAGTGTGGGGAGAAGTTAGCCTCTCTGGGCTGATATGGAGACCCTGCCTGAATTTTGGGGTCCATGCCATGTAGGAAGGGACTAGGCTGTTCAGTTTCTCACTTGGGCAAGCAGCCACGGTTTTTACTGCCGACCATTGGACCAGCTGACCATGAGGTGTGTTGCACCTCTCTCTCTCTGAGGCACCTTTTCTGACTTGGCACCTGCTTTGGGCTGAGGCACTTTGAGTGAGACCCTGAAGAGGCACAGACGTGTTTCCTCTCTTTGCTGAGGCAGGTATACAGGAGCGTAGCCCAGGCTCAGTGATAGAAGAAAACAAACTGGCCCTTCTCCAGCACCTGCTGGAAAAACTTGGTTTGTTCAGCCCCCCCTAGACCTGAGAATATGCTCCATGAGAATAATGTCCTACCCTACAGCTGGAAGGGGTCTTTTCTGCCAAAGGCCCTGACTGATCTCACCATGGGTAAGAGCTCAAAGTATGGCCAGCGGGTGTAAAAAACTTGGGTCCAGCAGCCGCCCTGCTGTCATCCATGCAGTCATATTGCAGAACAAGCTCTAATCCAAAATGTAGCCCAACATCTTCAACTTGCATGTGGAGAGACTTCATGATACTCTGCGGGGAATCTTTTAAATAAATAAATTGACAGTATTTCCTGTGACTTACGAAAGTACTGAATGATTTTTATTTTTTTTTCCCCTGGTATTGTGAGTATATGTCCTGGTTTCAGCTGAGAGGATTGATTTTTCTTCATAGTAGCTAGTGTGGGGATACGTTTCGGATTTGTGCTGGAGACAGCATTGATAATATAGAGATGTTTTTGTTCTATGGACTTATTGTTGAGGAGTGTTTACACAGGGCCAAGGCCTTTTCTGCTTCTTGCACTGCCCTGCCAGCGGTATGGCTGGGGGTGGACGAGAAGTTGGGAGGAGACACAGACAGGACAGCTGACCCAAACTGACCAAAGGGATATTCCATACTATATGACGTCATGCTCAGTTTATAAGGAGCTTGGGGGAAGAGAGGGGGGGGGCAGCAGCGTTCGGAGCAATGGCGTTTGTCTTCCCAAGTAACCGTTACGCGTAACAGAGCCCTGCTTTCCTGGAGATGGCAGAACACCTGCCTGCCCATGGGAAGTGGTGAATGAATTCCTTGCTTTGCTTTGCTTGTGCGTGCGGCTTTTGCTTTACCTATTAAACTGTCTTTATCTCAACCCACGAGTTTTCTCACTTTAACTTTTCTAATTCTCTTCCCCATCCTGATGGGGCGGGGGGGAGTGAACGAGTGGCTGCGTGGTGCTCAGCTGCCCGCTGGGGTAAAACCACAACAGTATATTAATTCCATTAAGGTTAACTGTGTGGAAAGTTTCAGCCGCTGATGGAAATAGCCCTGAAGAAAGAGGAAACTTCTTGCTCTTCTGCTTGAAATGTCTTACTGCCTCTTCCTTTTGGGGCTGGTGAGCTCATATCATGGTTCAGGTCATTCTGAGTAATGTCACTCTTGGATGTGGCAGTTGTAGCCTACTGCACGCTCTTATGCCATGGACATTTAGGTCTGCGAAATAACAACAGCTGCCTCAGCACGGCCAGCAGGCAGCAGTTGATTGTTCCTGGGGCAGGAGCACTGATCTCTGGCACAAGGTGCTAAGAATGGTAACTTGAAAAGAGAAAAAGGAGAGGAAAGCAACCAACAGCAGAAAACTGGCTCTGAGCTCATCGATAATTCAAACACTGATTCTGGCTGCATTCAGGGTGGTCTTGAGAAACAGTGGTAATTTCAGCTGAGTGGCTTTATAAGTAGGATTTAACCTTCATGTCATTATTTGAACTATGTGATGTTTAATAGAGATTTGAGTCAGATGGTCTTATGTGATCATTGATGGTCTAGTCCGTGTACCTTCCCTTATAGACACAGCAGGCTACCTCAGGCATGTACAGGTATCTATGTGCTACAAAGTGATCTGCTGCTGAGGCTACTCTTGCTTGTGCAGAGCTTGGATGAAGCCTAAAGGGGCTTTCTAATTTCATGTAAGGAAACACATGAAGCAAAAGCTTTAGATTTAGCTATTCCCCACAGAAGTACATGTGAGGAACAGTGTGGTTGTGCTACCTCAGAGAGAAAAAAGGTGGTCTATTGATAATGCCAGGAAACCGAAGCTACGGTTTTGTGACAGAAGAAGATCTACTAATGATATGGTGCCACTGAAATAAAACTAGGAGTCACTTTCACTGAGGATGAACATACTAGTTACAATACTAGGAGTCACCTCACAGACCAGCAGCCCATGGTCTGACATGACATGACTAGGCATCATACAACATCACAAAATAGTGCCTGCCCCTCTCCAAAAAGGTTGAAAGTAGGCAACAGATGTGGGTTTAGGAACAGAATTTCAGAACCACCAGGTTTGATGGCATTGGCCTTAAATGGTCCCCAGCTGCCTCCAAGTGAGAATTAAGAGGTGGAAAAGTGAGCACAGGCAACATCTTGATCCAAGAGTCAGTCCTCTCGCACTGACTTCACTGGTGGCTGTGCACACACAGAACGGATGCAGCCCATGTGGCCAGCCAGCTGCTGCTAGACCACCTTTTGGAATATTGCTTAAGGACAGGCTCCAGCGAGTTTCTAAGGTGCCCGAGTGCCTATTGATTGCTGTAAGTGCCTAAATGTATTTCTCTGTTTCACCCAAAGCTCTCCTAATCCTCTCCTTGCCTTCCCTTTCAGGAAATCAAAAGACTGGAACCGGCTTGTTTGTTTGGGAAGCATAAAGGTTCCCTAGGAAGCAAGACGTGTCACTTAATTTTGGAATTTATTGATTACAAGATACAGAATCCCAAGTCAAATAGTTTGTCGGTCAGGTAGATTAGAGTGTAATCTTTACCAATTTTATTCCTGGTCTAGATTAAAGCTGTAAATATAACTCCAGCACTGCACACTCCTGCAAGCAAAGACTTCTCATAAGACTTAGGGGCCTAGCCCATCAGTCTAAATATCAGTAAGAAAACCATTCGGAATTACATTTATATAGGTTAACTTGGGTCAGTTTAATGGAAAGACTGCCATTTTACGTGTTGAGTGGGCTCAATTTCAGCTAATTTAGCAAGCTAAACATTTTGTGTACGCTCCTCTCATTACTGAAGACAGGTAGATACTTTATGCTTCTTATAACAGTGAGTTTGGTCACTCACTGGAAGCATGGACCTCTTACCTGCTGACTAGCTGGGTAAGATCTGGTTGGTTTCAACTTAGTTAACAGAGATTCCCACCAAAGAGAGCAGCTGTAATTTGGGCTCTGCAGCTCTCCTGAGTTCAGGAGCTTGCTGTTGCATGATAAAGCACATTCTGTGGCTGACTTTGAGACCAACGGACCTGGTGAACGGGTAACCTGAAAAGGAGTTTGTCCTTTAGGAAAAGCTATAATGCTGGAAAGCATAGAAACCAGGTGGTCTTTTGGAGCCTATCCATTGAATTCAGGAAGATGCCATCTGTACATCATTTTACAATCATCCCTCTGGAATGCAGAATACGGAGTAAAGGTTTCAAAATTGGACCCTTAGTTGGGAACACAACTCTAAATCAATGTTATTCCTTTCCCCCAAGTGGCAGTCATACGATAATTTTGACGACTGGGCAAAAAGTAGCACTGAAGCTCCCAACTGAAGGACTGGACTGATTTGTATTGCATAAAAGAAGGATTATTTGGAGGACTATGGTGTTGCTTTTAAATAAGAATGGATGATTGAAACCTAGCTGGAAATTAATTCCCTGATCAGCTCTTTTGTAAGTAAAGAAATTAGATCGTTCAGTTGTTGGATGAAAAACTGGTATTTCATGATACTGATAGCTGTTCTGGAGGCATGAAATGGAGTTCTACTGAGGGTTGTATCCATGGGCTAGATCTGAAAGTCATAAATTGATCAGATTTTTGAGCAAATACCTTTTACAATTAAAACTGGATGCATTTAATAACCCAGATTGGCAGGCCCTAAAATGATTTCAAAGGTAGCTTTGCGTTTTATCAAATTTCTGAGAGTCCTGTCCTTTCTTAACCAGCACCAGACATCTCTTCCCCAACTTGTTCCCAATGTCCTCTCCTCTTACCAGAAACAGCAGCCTTATTGGGGATTTTTCCTTCTTCCTTTAGAGGCAGGGTTGGAAAGGATCTGCTGAAATACAGTATTCATCTGGTTAACTTCTTCCTTGCTAATTTCTTCAAACCATGATCCTGCCCCTCCAGCTCCTCTCCAGCAGCAAAAAAGAGTGTAGAAGTGACCTCCTGCTAGTGCCAAACTGCTGTACCAGGCTCTGAAATTCAGACTTCTGGCTCCAGGCAAAGGGGTGGCCCTGCCACATCTGCAAGAGACCTCTCCTAAGGAACCACGGACCTGGGTGAAAACACACAGGGTTGGTGGTTTCGTATTGCTGAAAGGAGAGAGTCAAGGAAGGTGACGGAGGGGGTTGGAGGGAAGAGGTTGGTCAGCTCTGACCATCGTACACATTCTGGAAACATAAAATGAATGCTTGCTGGATTGAATAAATACGTGTCTCTTCAGCATTAACCAAATATTTGAGTGTAAAAATAAAACCAAACCCAAACCCCACCAAAGAAACCAAATAATAACAGAAGTTATCCTGCACAGCATGAGATTTTTATTGGAATAAACAGTTTAATATCTATTTCTGCTCCTACTTAGTTGTGAGCCACTTTTCTCAGAGGTGAGTAATTGAGGAAAAGCTACTGATAGTTTAGCAATAATGTTTAATGAACTGAAAAATGATCTGTTTGTAGGAGGATTAATAGCACTCTGCACATTAACCTCATGTGGGTTGGTTAGTGAAAAAAGAAAATATTTTATGGCATGGGCCTGCAGCTTTCAGTCTTCAGCTCTCAGGCTGAAGTCACTCCTGCCATAGCCTGGCTTTCAGAGGAACATCACCTAAGTCTGGCAGGCTAATGACCAAACCAGATTTCTTCTCGGTGTTTCTTCTGTCTGAGCAATAAAGCTTCGCTCTACTTTTTTAGCTCTTCTGAGAAGGTCTAGCCACCTAAATCACTGCATACCTGAAATTTTTAGCTTCATTGTTGAAAATGGTATGTTTTATCAATGGGAAAACAAGTGCTTGTGAGCTACCCTGCCTTAAAAAAAAAACAAAAACAAACAAACAAAAAAACCTGGAGGAGACCAGGGGTGTACATTTTCATAGAATCATGGAATGGTTTGGGTTGGAAGGGACCTTAAAGATCATCTAGTTCCAACACACACACACCCCCACCCCCGCCATGGGCAGGGGCACCCTCCACTAGACCAGGTTGCCCAAAGCCCCATCCAACCTGGCCTTGAACACTTCCAGGGATCCAGGGGCAGCCACAGCTTCTCTGGGCAACCTGTTCCAGGGCCTCACCACCCTCACAGTGAAGAAGTTCTTCCTTACAGCTAATCCAAATCTCCTCTCCTTCAGCTTAAGGCCAATACCCCTTCCCTTGTCCTGTCGCTACATGCCCTTGTTAACAGTCCCTCTCCAGCTTTCTTGTAAAGGGACCATTCCCCAGAGTTAAAACTGCTGTTGCAGTTTGTCATCCCTGTTATGTACGGAGAGAGTTTGAGATATAAGTTTTTAGCTCCCCATGAAAGTAGCTTTTGGAAATATGCATGTACAATTATTTTATTAAAGCGTAATCTCTACAGAGAGCATGGCATGACAACTGGGACCTCCAGGAATTTGCTCTCCACCATTATACAGAGCTTTTTCTTATGCTTTTGCATGGGCTGAAGTGATGATGGCTTTCATTTCAATGCCCAAGGAATGTAAAAAGCTGCCTCCATTGCAGGTTCATTAATATAAAAGAGAGAGAAGATTAAATCTGGAAAGGGAACTGGATGACCTAGTTCTAGGTCTTGCACAATGAATGCCTTTGATCTTTTATCCGCACAATGAGCTGACTTTTCTACAACACACTAAATAAAGTAGTTGGTTTGGCAAGAGGGAAGAAATATGACAGTAGGAAACTGGGCACTAGAAGCATGGGCTTCAGCCCCACCAGTAAACCCAACAGTAAGTAGCCAGTCAACATGTCTGGAAGAGCTAAGCCCATGATGACAGTCATCCAACAATCTCAGCTTTTGCCCATTTAACTGAAATCCAAATTCTATTTTAGAGCAATGGTTGTAGAAAAAAACACACATTAAAAAACTATTTTAGATTCCCTCGGTCCCCAAGTATTCATTTCTATAAATAGTGGTGGCTGTGATGGTCATCTGTTGCCACATTTCTTCAGCCTAATGCCGGCCTAATATTCATGCCAGTGTCTAGTGCGGTTTCCTTCCATCGTGGTTTAATTTCTGTAGCTTTGTGTTCTATCAGTTATAGCTAAGTAAAATTAAACTGCAATTTAATTATAACACAATCAGCAGTTCTGGTCAATTAGAATGAGATTAAGTGCCGTGCAAATCTGTTATGGTAGAAAACGATGCTGAAATAAGCACTTGGAGTCTCTAGTTAAAGGACAGTGCTGTGCCTGTGCAATCCCATCCAGGCAGTTTAAAGTCAGTGTATGTGAGATACAGGCATATGCCTTCCTTGCCATTTGCCAAGATGTGGGGTACCTGAGAAATCCTCTTTGCCAAAGGCAAGGGGTTTGTGGTCCACCGTCCTTGGTGGCTGTACCAGATGAAATTTTCTGCCCCCTCCAAACCTGCCTGGTGAGTGGAGGCTGGGGGGGGGGGGGGGCTCTCCCCAGTGTTGCTCCGTGGATCGTGTAACCTGCAGCCCACTGGACAGCCCAGGCCAGCAAGGGGTGGGTGCCACATGGCCGTGGTGATAACCCCAACCTCCTCCCATGAGATCTTCAGGCACGAGACCTCCCCCCGAGGGCTGGGACAGGGCAGCAGGGGCGGTGGCAGGCACTACTGCTGGCCAGGCTCCCCAAAACAGCCACCCATGCCCTAGCCTAGAGCCGAGCCTCTCCCAGCCCCTCTCCTGGATTGCTCCTTGGTGCTGCAAGAAACATCAGCTGCTGGATCCGGAAAGTACAAAAAAATGACACACACCCCCCCAGGCTCCGGTGCCTCAGCAAATGCAGTTGGTGCATCCGCCCCAGCTGTGCTAGCCCGTGGTCACGCGCGACACTCGAGTTTGTGGGACCCACGGGCTGCAGGGTGACGCTGCGAAGAGCCGAGTGGGATTTCACTGTGAAGGTCCTGCAATGGGGCAGGCAACTTGTGATGAGCCAGGTGTCCTGCTGAGGATAAGTAGGTTCAGGAGAATCAAATGATCTAATGGCATTAGTCTAATACACAGTACCAGCAGGAGATTGCGCAGTCTCGGTAGACATTAGATGGCAGTAAAAACTACGCTTTTTGGGGCTCATTAAGGTAGAAATGGGATTAAGTCAGGGCACAGTGTTTAGGGAGGATGAGTTATCTTACAGACCTGCCGCTGCTCGCAGGTCACCGTGAAGCACCCTGTACAACTGGAAATTGTAAGCACACCAAAGCAATTACCTGAGACCTTCACAGACTAATTCCTCAACCAAGATCATTTTAATTAGGCCTCTCGTAAAACTGTCTGGAAGAACTGTGAGAATATTTTAAAGTGCTCGCTGACTACTGGTGGTAATTTGCTGCAGATGCAAGGTGGTGTTCATGAATGTCCTCAGACTCACGTGGCAGGTTCCTGGTACAGGCACCTCTGGAGCTACAGCTTTTTTGGGGGCTTTGAAATTTCCCTGTAGCACTGTATAGAAGAGATGATTATTGAATTACTCTCATAGTTGCAAAGCATGACGATAGCTGGTCCAGAAACATTCCTGTCGGGCCCACTAGTTGAAGCTTTACTGAGACACTGAAAAACAGAAACACTCAAAGAAGAGGAGGACAAATGCATCATCACATGCTCTGCCTTGTAAATGGGGAAGCACTTCTGAGCAGATTAAAAAAAAATAAAAATCTTTTAATATCATATAAGCCATTTGTTCACTTAGCCACAGCAGAGCTAACAAAACCAAATGTCAGCTCACAGTTTAATTGCAACGCTGGTAAGCCTTGTGGTGCCTCTTGGGGTTTTGTTTGTTTTGTTTTTTTTAAGTCAAAACAGCTTGTAAAAGCAAACAAGTCTAGGAGATTTTGATTCTTTTGTTTATCTGTTTTTGCTTTGAAATAAATGGTTTCGTCCTGCTTGAGTGAATGAATTCTTGAATGACTCTAAATTCCCTGCCTAAGAGCCCGATGGCGCCTACTTGAGAGGTCCAGTCGGGCAAGGGCTTCCAGGTAGTTGTTGTGAGTGGGGAGGCTTTGCTCAGCCCAGGCAACCTAATCTAGTCTCTGAAATGCCTGAGGTGGACCTCAGGGCAGGCTAATTTAGGTTTGTTGTAGGGTTTGGGAAGTTTAGAGGCACCTCACATAACTGAACACTTTTTTGCTGCCAAAAACATCCCCTGGCAGAAGGGTTACGCAGCTCTTTGTTTCCACAGGGTTTGCATATAGGTTTCAGCTGCTCACTCAGCTCTGGCAGTTCATTCTCTGTATACTTCAGCATGAATTTTAATCCCTCTCTCCACGTTTAGGACAGCATTTGCTGATAAAAAGCACAAGCAGAAAGAGGCAGTGGAACACTAAGACACTGCTGTTTTTCTAGCAAAGCAAGCCCTACAAGTTTGTTACCAATACATTATTTGTGCAAGGTTGAGAAAAGACGTCAGCTGCCTGGCCCTTAGTGAATTCGGTGGGGCTCAGAGAGCTCTCAACCTTTGCAAATCAAGTCTTGAAGTCTTTCCAAATATACTGAGCCTGGCTTGTCAGAGGAGGCTCCTCAGACAACGCAGTCACGGAAACCCACTTTTAATCCCACCATGAAGTCCTGTAGCGGGGAGCCAGACCAACCAGACGTGATACAGTTGGCACAACAGAGATGGCTGACACAAAGCATGGCCTTGCAGGCACCACTGACCTGCGCCATGGAGCTCTGGGAGCCTCTGTGACAAATCTCTGCTTGAACCCAGTTTCAGCGTGGAACAGGAAGAGATATGTGTCAGCCGACAAATAAATGTAGCACACAAGTGTTGTCAGGAACCACTCTACGTTGCATATACAGAGGTTAAAAATTCAGTGTTGGTTCTCATGTTGGAGACCTCCAAAATGAACATATGCATCTTCTACTTTTGTTCAGCCAAGCAGCTTTTTAACTCATGTGAAATATCTTAGGAGAAATCCCTGAATTGAACATACTGTTTTCTATCACTGAGATGCTGGTTAATTTAGGGTGTTTGTGATGTTATTATGCTTCCTTCAAGTACCAAATTAAAACACCTTCAAGTGGAAATTAGGTTCCTGTGCTATTACTCTGATTAGTTTTGAGCAGCACTTTCAAGTGCAAAAGTTTTCCTTTCTCAGC
The DNA here is from genome assembly GCF_011004875.1 of Balearica regulorum gibbericeps. Taxonomy (NCBI): domain Eukaryota; kingdom Metazoa; phylum Chordata; class Aves; order Gruiformes; family Gruidae; genus Balearica; species Balearica regulorum. The sequence continues at coordinate 118,894,397 of NC_046185.1, forward strand.
TAGACCCATCTCTGTAGAGCAGAAAGCTGTATCAATAGCCTTAGGTACAGCAGCAAGCCAGCAAGGGTAAATAAGAGTGCATCCACGGGAATGAACTAACCATTAAATTTTGTTACCTAAAGATGTAAGAACAGCATGAAGCAAAAATAATGACAATTTGTCATCATAGATGTCCTGGCTTTGTTTTGCATAATTAGTATTACTATTATCTATACTTAAGATGTCCCTTTTGTGCTAACAGGACTCTTCCTGATAACACCTGCACATTATGGGCAATGTAAGCAGAGAGTAAGAGATAGTCCCTGTTCTGAAGGGCTTCCAGTATTACTGGATGTAGGAAAAGAAGGGGTTGAGATGAAGGTGCACAACTTACAGGCAGAAGGTTGGGAAATGACCCACTAAAAATGAAGCTACTTAAGACAAAGGACTCCCACTGAGGTCTCTTTAACTTGCTCCACTGTTTTCCTTTTAAGTCCATATTATCATGGCAGGTGTTTAAAAATACATGCACTCGATAGAAAGACTGTACGGGCCTTCCATCCCGGAGTAGGGTTGAGACAAAGATGTCTTCTCTTGTTTAGATGGGTACAATAGCTACTCGGTGCATTTTGATATAGATAGCGGTAAGTGGCTCTTTCCAAAGGATTATAACAGAACGTATATTTAGGAGGCCACATTGATTCATTACCAGCTTCCAGTGAGATAATGTATGAAGTGAACATGAAAATCAATAAGACAAGCAAAATGAAAGAGCTTGAGATAAGCAGAGGGAGATGGAAGAAATCAATGCCATCCAGCTACTATGATGGTGAAACAGAGTCCATAAGAGATCATATTAAATTCGTAGTGACATATTTCACATACCAGTCCATAACATCACCTATGACAATAACTGCAACAGGGATTGGCATCAGTATATTCACATATTCACATAATTGCAGTGAAATTCTTCAGATACCTACTGAACTTCTCTTACAAACTGTCCCAGTAAGTTCATGGCCGTGCCAGGATGTGTTTTCCAGAATAACCTTTATATGTTTAGTATAGGGAGATTTATTGATATAAGATCAAATATTAACCTGCCTTTCATAACCAGGAAAAAATAAGCCACATAAGGAATAAAGACATTGACTATTACCCTATTGCTGACTGTGAGTGTGCACAAATACCTAAATAAATAGACAATCCAGCAACGTCCTCTGATCAAAACTGATTAGTAATTTCATCCAAGCCATTTGCTCAGACTTTTTGGAAAGACCGTACAGTATTGGCAGGAAAACTGCCTGAATGTTTTTTCTCCCTTTCTTCTGCATTTGTTTCTCACTTTTATTTTACTGTGGCAGTGGACAACTTGGCACTGTGAGAGAGTGAAGGCTCTTACTTCTTTTCCCATTCAGGACTGTATCATACAGTGTATTATCAACATCTGATATTAAATGCGTAATGCAGATTTTCCCAGTATTTCCTCACTGACCATGGGGTCTCCCTCTTTTTCAATCTCTTTTTAGGCTATGCCATTGAAATGCCTTTCAAGAGCATCCTTCACTACTGTGATATTAGAATTTATTAAATTCTGTTGGCATTTTGAAACCTCTCTTTAAATACTTTCTGGACAAATGAGACAGAGTCAGACCATGGTTGAGCTGAGCTCAAGAATGTATGATGTGAAGATGAAAGTGGTGTAATACCATTAAAAAAAGAAAAAAAGGTATTTTTTTTCAGGAGGCAACAAGAGTCTGCTCCACAGCCCAGTGGAAAAAACCTAGCTGCTAAACCCAGAGCAACCCTTGCAGCAGCTTCACAGGATGCCTGCAGCTGTAGGGCTGAGATTATTTACTAGCACTGTAAAGAAGTTGGAGACGTTTGACTACTTGGAGGTATTTGCTAGCAAAAGACAGGTCTGCTGCTGATTTTTTTGTTTGAGGTCTTTTTTTGTTAGCTTTTTACAGTTTCTCAAGTAAGACTTCAGCCTTCATTTCTTCTGACGTCTTATCGTCACTAGGCCTTTGTAATCTTTGTCGGCCACTCCAAGCTAGGGTTTAAGAGCTGAAACTAGTGAAATGTCCTAAAAACCTACAGGTTGTCTTCCTAGAGCTTTGCAGCAACAGGAAAACTGAATTCCTCAGGTGTATTTTCTTCTCTAGAAGTCTGCAACTGCACAGTTTACACCTGATTTATTTCTAATATTACTTGCTTTTAGTGTTTCTCCCTCCCATTGGAATATAGCTGGCATTCCCCCCCCCCCCGAAATGTATTAGCTTGTGTTTTTCTACCCTGAGCAGTATTTTACTGCCTAGACGTAACATTGCTGTAACAGGCCCTGCTATGTTGTCTTCACATCAGAGAAACAAGTGCTTGTTTACACTGAGGTTCCCATCCGGAGATGCACATAAATCATCTTTGAAGCTCGCCTTTTGAAACTGGAGAAGTCTAGCTTGGCTAGTCACTCTTTAGTAAAGTCTGAGGTGGCCTTTTGTTGAGTTTACAATGTGAAGTACTGGAAGACACAATCACTTGTCTTCATGTATCATCTCTTGTGTTGCTCCATTTGTCATTTACTTACTGTTTACATGCATGTTTACAACTCAATTCTAATGAAAAGAAAGAACATCCTTGAAACATTGTACTTTTTTACCCCGTTTTTTCTTTTTCTTAGAGCAAGTTTGGTAAGCAAGTTTCTTAGAGCAAGTTCTTTTTTTTTTTTTTTTTCTTAGAGCAAGTTTGGTAATCTTCCCTCTATTCCCAGCTTCTCTCCTGGGGGGAGTCTAAACATAAGAGTCTGGTGATGTAACCCAACTCAGAACACCAAAATGGAATTTGTGGCCTTAAATGTACAGCCACCAGGGATCATGTTTCCAAATGCAACTTCTTAGTTTTCAGAAAAATACACAAAAGTATATTCCAGATGAATTCTGTTTTTCAATAAGAGGTCATAAATTTTGACGGAATACACTTTATGAAAACTTTGCACTGTGTAATAACCTTTGTGAGTAATTGGATTGTACTTTAAACCAAACTCTTTTGATGAAAAATTTTCAGTCAACCAGTTTTCATTTACAAAGCATTAGTGAGGGTATCTTTGAGGAATTCAGTACCATTACATGTCTGATACCTTTTGCATGTGTGTTAGAATGCTCTTTGTGTCCAATATTACCTACAATATTTCCAAATATCACCAGCCAATTATCTTCCTGTAGTCATAGAAAGATTAAAATTGCCTTTTTGGTATGTAGGTGTAAAAATAATAATTTACCTAAGCAAAAGAAAAGCATCAACCATTCCGAAGAGCTCTTTTAAATTGCTTTTCCTTCCTCCATTGCCTGAATAATGCAGCTCCTCACATTTTCATTGCTGTAAACACAGCTGCATCCCAATGTAACTGCGTTCATTTCAGCTGCGTTACTTCAACGTGGTGTCCCAGTGATGGAGCAACGCTTGCGCTGCGAGACACGAGGAAAAAATTGGGAGCATTTCCACCAGTAGATGCACTCATTTGGCAGCAGAGCTGAGATGTGCCATTTACAGGAAAGTTAAAGAGAGAAAGAGAGGTCTTCTTTCGAGATATATCTTTGTATATGTGCCTTGTCTCATGGTGACATCTGTAACTCTACCTATGCTAGATTTAGTATGAGAAGACCTTGTGAAAGTCAGTTAATCTCATCTTTCTTTCTCTTCCTTGGGGGCTGTATGGTCTCGATGTACTTTAGGCAATTGTCTGAAAGTAAGAGGAATGAAAACTTTACCTATCTGTTCTATGCACCAGAAGCCAGCTATTTGTGATTCGCTATTTGCGCTCTCCCATCTCATGATGGAAATTTTCAGGCAAAGAGCCAAGTCACAAACCAGCCCTTATTTCTGTCACAGCAAAAGCAAGACATCACTCGCTTCCTTCTCCTACCTCACCTCTGCATCACACACTGGAGACTGAGAGGATGGCAAGAGTGAGTCAGTGTTCCCAGCTCTGCAAAAATCATCCTTTCAAGAATAACTTTTGACTGTGAATCTCTTCTCAGTTACTGTCAGAAAATAATGCATTGGCTTTAAAATGAGCCATCTTTTTTATAGGGAAGAACAGGAGCTCCTCTAAGTCCCACAGAGGCCAAGTGACTGAAATTTGCTCTCATTCTCTTTCTGGACATGTAGTGTTTTCACTTATCAGAAACATACCTTTTTTCATGAATTTAATTTCAAATGGTGCACAGAAGAGCCTTCTCTGAGGCTTCTTCTCAGCAGAGTGGAAGAGACCCCACTAGTAAAGATTAGGACTGTGAAACATGTTTGGTTTGGGGTTTATTTTTTCCTCCTTTGACTCAGTTAAGTGTCCCCTTACAAAAAATATTGCTTTCAGGCTAAAGGAAATTGTCTGCTGCAGTACAAATGGGCACCACTTTGTTAACTGTGTTGGAGCCAGGTTGTTTTACACCAGTAAAGAAATTAGGAACCAAGAGGAAAGCAGCCTTAGGAAAAGAGGAGGGGGAGGTAATCACTCCTGTTGTGCCCATAACACAGTCGGGTTTAAAGCTCTGTTTACATGGGTGCGCTCTGCTCTCACCAGCTTAAATGGAAACCAGAAGACTCCAGACTGTTTTATCAGCTCTACCATGTTTGCACCTCCTCGAGGGCTCTCCATCACACAAAAGTCCTGGTGTCTTTTCAAGCACGTCTGTGTGCTTCCTGGCACATCCTAGGCAATCCCAAGGGTCCAGGACTCCAGCATGCATAAGCTCCTCTATCTTTTCATTAAAGGCATCTTTAGGCAGCAATGTGCATTTTCTACAATTCTTTGTTTGTCCGACCCTGTGCTTCATTCTATAGTAATAAGGTTTTTTTAAATACTCACTTTTGGAAGATTTTAGTGATTTTTTTACCTTTTACTTTTTTCCAGAAGACGGGAGGAAGGCGGGAAGCTGTAATGATCGGAAAGAAGTTAAGACAATGAAGACAGAGATACACAGGAGTCATTTAGGAGGGAAGTTTGGCACAATTTTATTAGTAAAAATGGGGACAAATAAAGAGGAAGATGGGAAGGGCATTGTTGAGACATATCCTGGAACTGGTGTCAAATATGATGTAAATACTGTTGTCTTGTCCCTGGTGAAATGAGGATACTTATTCTTTCAGATGAGCCCCCCAGCTGGTTCACCCCACTTGCCATCCCACAGTGGGGAGGCAAAGGCTTGGCAACAAGTGCACCAGCCCTCTGGTTTGCCTCAAGCCCTGCTCCTCACTGCTAGTGGATGAACTCATCGCTTCAGAGGAGAATTAAAGCAGACCCCTCACATGGCAATAGTCCTGTGTCCCCCAGGCTCACAGTCACACGGTGCCCAGCAGTTTTGCAGATGGTGTGGGTTTTGTAGGGCCACACTGGTGCAGGTGGCCCATTGTGCCAGCTGTACGGCTCTTTTGCATCAGCAGAGCAATGCAGGCACACAGAGTACACGGCCAAAAGCGGGTTAGAAAACTTTCGGCACCTGAATCTTATGCCTAAAATTATTTCTGTTTGGAAAACAAAGTTCTGTATATACATGGTATGTGCAATATATTAAGACACCTCTGATCACATATAATTTAGTTCCACTACAATAGCGTTATGTGCAGGCTATCCCGCTCTTTCCATGAAATATCGGCCAGTGAGGAGGTGGAATAGGGTAAAATTCCTTCTGCCCTCAATCTTAATTGCAGTGGCACCCCTTGTGCATCAGGTCCACTTAGGCAAGTTGGAGCAACGCTGTGGTGCCTCTTCTGGCCTTTTGTGCTGCCTGGTGAGAGTCCAAAAATTGTATTCAAGCAAATCTCCTGTAAAGACAATACCTCCTCCTAAGAAGCCCTAGAAAAGAAATGCTGTTCTGAAAAGAAATAATGTATGTTATTTCAAAGATGCCATTGTTCTTGATTTTGCCTTCTCTCTGTGAAATAGTCTCTTATTTTCCAAAGAGGAAATACAGTCCTTAAATTAGATCTCACAGGGATGCTGGCTCCAGAATTGTGAAAATTAATACACAAGCAATTAAATTTGAAAACAAAAAAAACCCCAACAATGGAGCAGGAAAGAAGTCACTGACATTAAAACCAGAGTTATGCAAATTAGGTCATAAACTCTCAGCCATATTTAAGAAATTTTTTGATCTTTAATTCACTTCACTCTGCCATCAGAATCCTTCTTGTCCATTTTGCCCCAGGATAAAAGTCCATCATTAAATAATCGATGCATAAAATCCTCTTTCTATTTCTTCCTCTAAATAAAACTCTTTATAGCAAATAATGAAGGGGAGCAAAAATTGAAGATGAAAAAAACCTACAGTGATGGTAAGTGACAAACAAAGCCAGGGCTTGACAGATTAATTTCATTCTCTGAATTACACTGATCTGATTTGCAGGGTCATTCTATGCATCTTTGTTTTAGACTAAAGAGTCCTACACATAGAAAAAGGGGTAAAAAAAAAAAGGAGTTTTCATTTGGTGTGAAGTACACTGAGGTTTGCTTTACTTGCTTTTTATAAACAGCTGGACTCTTGCAGTACTAGCCTGCAGAATCAGCAAAGCTATGGCTGTGCTATTAACAGACAAGCCCTCTGAAGCCACCGCATCCACAGAAAAATAGGGACACCAAGGAGCAGCAAGACACAGTGGCCTTCAGGGAACACGGCAAAATTTGTTGTATTAAATCAAGGGAGAACTGCAACTTCTTGGGGTGGCTGGTGGGCTATGAATTTTTTACTTTGTGGGTATTAATGTTGTGTACTTTTATTTATCTACCCAGAACAGTTCAAGTGATCAATATGCATGTGACAACCTGGACTGTGCTGCTGAGGGAGGTAATGCTCAGCACTGACCTTCTTGGCTGCTAGGCAAGGTGTTGCCTTCTCCCTGGGGTAGAAACTCAAACAGTGTCAGAGTGATTGGTATTAAAAAAAGTCCTGGCCCATCTAGATGTTTACAATTATCTAGAAAGTATATTCACAGCTGTTAGTGTAGCTAGCTGGTTAGAAATGTTGAAGGGCAAGGTCAAGTAAATTAGAAAAAGCCACAAAAACTTCTGTTGTAATCTTCATTCACTTTATCATGGATATGTGTTATGACATAACCAGATCTTTGGCATTATGTGTAATGGGCTCAGCACCTTTTTTTTTTTTGCAGTCAGTTCATTCTTAGGAAGGTGGTGGTGGAGTAAGGGAACTGCTGTCTCTTCGGCAATAGCGCACTATTCTGAGCAGAGCTATAGCTGTTCATTTTGTCCCCAGGGAGATCTCTATATATCTCAGCAGCTCAGCTGTAATTAAAAGTAGTAATTGATAGATGATTAAAGGCTATATCATAAAAAATTACTTGACCCTACTACTATAGATTATTAGATTACCAAAGATAAGTAGGCATTTTCCAATAAGACCCTTCTCCACTTCCAGATTATTCCTGACAGCTCCTGTAATGAAAATGTCAAGATATCTCTGTCAAATGCCTTTGAATTAAGAAGGCACATTATTATGTTTGCAAATTGTTACCAAATTACACTCACCAAAGGGGTATTTTACTCCACTGATTGTTTCCCTCACAGTAATACATAACAGAAAGCCTAGAGATGGATGTACTTGTGTAGCGGCATTTCTGTCATGTTGTCAAATTCCATTAATCTTCCTTTGGCTCATCTGTGCCTCTAAAATACCTGCAGATTTACTTACATATCTGTACTATTATATATTATACTTGTCTAACACATATTAACTGTGCAAGCTGTTAGACCTTGAAAGTGGCATTAGAATTACAGGCCCTCTGTAGGGGGGCTGAAGGCTCTATTGCCATTCATTATACAAAGGGATTAATTAAAGAACTGCTGAAAGAAATGGTTTAAGAGCCCCTTCAAAATGATTGAATGTAGGGAGTCCTGCATTAACAACAGACTGATTCTGGTAAACCATGGGGTTTTTGTTTACATTTCTAAGCACAGGATGAATTTCAAGCATTGCCAATTCATAACATTTTTACAGCCTGTCTTATGAAATACATATATAGATAGATAGATGCATAACAAAGTATATATATCTATATCATGTGAGATAGCTATATAGAATATATAAAAATCTCACAAAAATTAATTAATATCTATATCTACATATAAGTCCTACTTTGGTGTCCAATATTGTATGAACATTTCAGTTTTCTCATTAAAAATATTCCTGGCCCCTGAGGCCAGGAAAAGAACCCAAACACTCTTTCTCTATTCACAAAAAATAAAAAAGGGAAACAGAATACAAATAAAAGAATGAAATTTCCTTCTTTTCCTTCTCATATCTCCTAATCTGTAGATCAATCATCTCACATGTTTTTTAAATCTTTTCATGTACAAAACTCAGTATGCAAAACCGGCTCTTAGCAGCAGAGATTTTGTTGTTTACAATGTGCCATCTCTTCCGCAAGGAACCTAGGAAAAATGAAGCGAAAGTAAGCATGATAATGCTGATAAGGGTAACAGTAAGGAAGAAGCATAACATGCTTGTTTGATTAACAGCAAAGTGGAAGGGGGAGCTGGGGCTCTGAGACACAGACTGGAACAGAAAAATATACTGTTTGAAGCACCTTGCTAGGAAACTTCATTTAAGAAACTAAAACTTCACTTTTCCTAGCTAATCTGACCTCTGGAAGGAAGATAAAGCTTTTTTCAGACATGAAGTTGACATCAATAGGAGACAGGAGGGTTGAGATCCCTTCTGTCAGCTTTCTTTTCTGTGTGCAAGTTAGCTTCAGAGGCTTCTCTTCAGAAACTCACATTTTAAATTGCCTTCCTGTGCCAAATTTTGGATACAAGAAAGCAGATGCGTCATTTCACAAGTATCACTTTTTTCTTACTGCATCTCAGATTAGCAGGCAAGGATAGGACTGAAGTCAAACTGGACGCTTGTTTAGAGAGCAGGATGTAAGCAGGGTCCTAGAGGATCTCCTACTAAATACTTATCCAGCTGTATAACGGTGAGGATCTGTATGTGAGACCCTAATGATAAACCATCTTACCTTCCTATTCTGTAAGTGCTAGGCCTGGAGAAATGATACAGCTACTGCAATACTCCAAGATGCGCCTATCTGCCCAGTGGAATTTATGTTCCAGGTTGTAGGCCCAGATTTGCCATACAATGCCTGAGAAAAAAAATTAAACGGGGATTATCAGAACCAGCATGTTAACTAGGGAGCAATTTTTTCAGGCAAAAAGTAAGGACAGAGATTGTACTGTCTGTCTTCCCCCATCTGGTGTACATGCGTATTAATCCGCAAGGAGATACTTGACTACCTGGGTTTCACAGCTCTTAACACCTCCATGGTGGCAGGAACCTAAAACCAGTTCTCATTCATGAAGTGCAACCAAAGCAGTAAGGACTAGCTGTGGTGACCTTTTTTTTCTTTAGCGGCCCTGTGTTTCACGGGAGACAGTTCAGCTAGGTTAGTGGGGTACCTGGGATCAGTTCTCCCCACAGTGCACTTCACGCCCCAATATATTGAGATAGCTACAGGTGTCTTCTCTTGCCCTAGGTTAAAGGTCCGCAGATGGTTGGCAGAGAGAAAAATGAAAGATTCAAGTGCTATTCTTCGCTGACAGTGTCAGAAATGTTGGGGAATTAATTCTATCAATTCTAATGACTGCAAAATTTGAAATAAATAGAAATACACAAAAAAAAATCACCATTATAATTTGATGTGTGAGGTCTTATCTAAGTAGCCTTTGGTGAAACCCTGCCATTCACTCCCAGACTAAACACTATTTTACAGCATTTTCAACAGCCAGGCTGTATAAGCCATTTCTCATCATTTTCTCTGTCCTGGTTTCGGCTGAGATAATTTTCTTTCTAGTATCTGGTACAGTGCTGTGTTTTAGATTTAGTATGAGAATAATGTTGGTAACACACTGATGTTTTTAGTTGTTGCTAAGTAGTTGTTATCTACACTCAGTCAAGGACTTTTCAGCTTCTCATGCCCTGCCAGGTGCACAAGAAGTGGGAGCGCACAGCCAGGACAGCTGAGCCAGACTGGCCAAAGGGGTATTCCATACCATAGAACGTCATGCTCCATATATAACTGGGGAAGCTAGCCAGGAGTTGAGATTGCTGCATGGAAACAGACAGGGCATCGAGGGGGTGGGGGTGGGGGTGGCGGTGGCGTCTGTATGTGGTGAGCAATTGCATTTGTGCATCACTTGGTATTATTATTATTATTACTATTATCCTTTTTTTATCCTATTAAACTGTCTTTATCTCAACCCACGAGGTTTTTTTCCCATTCTTGTCCCTATGCCCTTGGAGGGGGAGGGGTGAGCAAGCAGCTGCATGGTGCTTAGCTACCAGCTGGGGCTAAACCATGACAGTCCCCATATTTTTTTCACTGTATTTTAAAGCATTGAGGAAGACTCTTGTTCTGTAATACCTGTGTCCATTCTGTCTGCACCCCAGCAGCACACAGCATGCATATGTATATAAACTGAGTGGAAAATTCCACTGAATGTGAGCTCTCAGAGTATACTTCCAGGCTTATATCAGCTTCTACAACAGGGAAATGGAGATATTCACTTCTAATACAGCAGCTGTGTAGTTTGTGGAGTGTATTCATCATTCACTGATTCCTGCCCTCCTTCCATACTCTATGGGAAAGCTGTGCATGAAGGCGAGCAGGACTCCTATTTATTATACGTCCATGTTTATGAATCAAGAGCCCTGGTTTATTCCTTGGTACCTACTGCCCAAGGTCTGATTTAACTTCCTCTCTCAGTTATGACTGTACCCAGTCAGAGACTACCCCTCATCCTCCTTAGCCTGCTTATCCCATCCTCCCTGCCAGTAACAATTCATATGATCGCACCCTCACTCTGGGAGGTTGCTGTAAGCCACCAAATACTAACAGATAAAAATGAGCTGTTTGGCTGGAAAGGGAGCAGCTCAAATTCAGCAAATCCCCGAGGAAGCGATGCACTGTGGCAGTGATGGTGATGCGGAGCAGCTAGCAGCCAGGATGGACAGGCATCACGTCCTACTGGCCCAGCCGCAGGGAGGTTGAGGGCTCTTGAGAGCTCACGGCTGCAGGTGTGTGCTTGCTGACCCCACATAGCTGACATTGCTTTGGGTTTTGTTTTGAAGACTTGAGGAAGTTCCACAGCTGGGGAAAAAAAAAGGCAGCAAATGAATCCTGTATTAAAGGAACATTAAGGTCACTGAGACGTACATGCAGACTACTAGAAATACTGACGTTATGTTAGTCTGCAGAAGTGTGACATGAACTTTCTGTGCACATGCACAGCAATGTGAGTTTGAATGTTCTGATTGCTGGCGATCACTCTGCAGGATTCCTGCCCTACATAAGTGTCTGCTTTAATACTGAATCCGGGCTGAAGAACAAAAGGAAGGGATTGCAAGTCCATAAAATACACTACACAGTTAAGCATAGCAGTGCCTATTAAAAGCTTCTTCACGCTCCTTCTTGCAGTACAGATCCAAGAAAGTATCTGCCTGTAAAACCAGTTAATGGTAAAAGGAGCTACCAACAACTTGAAAATAAGCTGTGTAAAAATCATACTGTAAAAGAGACACAACCTGTCTGCTGATCTGTGCTGTGATTAAGCTGATGCCTGACTCAGTTGATGGGCAGCTGCAACTTAACATTAACCCTAAAGGAAATAACTATACTCAACCAATGCCATTCTGTGCCCCAGTCAATGCAGATGGCAGCGCAGTAATGCATGGGCACGAGGGGAATCCATTATTGGAAGCTGGGCAACTTAGAGAGGAGGAGCCAATTAGTAGTGTGTGGTGCCTTTGCCAAGCATACTGCCAGGAAACACAAGGAGACCCAGGCCAACCCAGAGAAAACATCCCTGAAAAACAGCTTCTTCCACTCTCTCCACTGCTGTGATGAAGCCCAAAGCTGCCTGGCGTTCCCAAACCTCTTTGCATTTACTTGCACAATTTACTCATTTAATCCACTTGTTCGTCGCAAGAAAAATGCCGCAGAAAGAATCACAGCACTGGCCATGAGGGGTAAGATGGCACCAGCTGAGTCTCGCCTAGCGTGCAAAACGAGATGTGGCCTGTCTTCTGGCCCTGAGGCACAGCGAGGCTCACATCCGTGATGCCAGCCCCGTCCCAACCCTGAAAGAGGGTGACCTGCTCCAGGCAGATCGCCAAGAACAGCCCCTCAAATGCATTGTGTTGCAAGAATTACATCTTGGTCTGTTTATGCTCAGAGAATTACCCTGCGGATGGTAAATGGGAAAAGGTTTTATAAAAGAGCGTATTTTAAAATAATTTAGAGGTTCCAACATTTAGACAAAATTCTGGGCCAATGTTACAGATCCCAAATACCCAGGTATTTTCACAGCAAATATGTGAGTTTCAAGACTGAACTGAAGCATTTTGGTAACAGTATTTCAGTCCCATCAATTTCTGGACAGAACTGTGCAGAAATGAACATTGTCATTTGGAGTTTATTTCTACCACTTTCTTCCTGCCCATGGAAATGAGGAAATCAATGGAATCTGTACATCAGAGAAAGAAAATCTTGTTCTCTAGTTCACATATGCATTTACTATCTTGCTCCCTCTTGAAACAGCAGTGCACCCTCCTCACAGCCACCTGTGAAATGGCCCTAACAAAACCTCCTGACTTCTCATGAGCGCAGCAAGGAAGCATGAGGATATGATACCCACAACAGAGAAGGATCTAGAAGAATATGAAATCCAGGATTAAACTGATATAGAAAAGAAACACAAACAAAAAACGCAAACACCAGTGGATCTGTAGCAAATGGGAATAAGGGAAGGGATGAAGCTGCCATTGTTATTTCTGAAGGTCATCATTATTTCTGGGTATTATTCTTATTTTCAATTCAAGGTACTTCATGGACAGCACTTCAGTGTTTTTCTGTTTGCATGAAGACTGCATGATCTTCTGATAGAGAGCTGTGCACCAAATCCATGTCAGTCCTCTGTGTTGTGTTAACAGCCTGTAGCTCAGCATAGTTTTGGTGAAAATCACATTTTCAATATAACAATGGACAAAAAGCCACTTGTCTTGCAGTCTGGCCTTCTCACTGAGCTCTTATATAACCACAAGTTCAAGCAATGCACTCTGACAAATTTCTGATATACTGAGTACTATATATTTCTGGCTCAAAATAATTACTGCATGACCCATATCATCATCCCCATAGCTGCAGTATTTCTAACTATGTTTGACACACAGCTGCAGAACATTCCTTTTGCCTCATCCTTTTTCAATAATGCAAAAATGGAATTTGGATTAATCAAACCCTACTGCTCAACGCCTGCAGCTTTCAAGGCTACAATGGCATCAGGAAAGGCTCATCAGAGCATGGGAACAAGGCAATTGCTTCGAACCAAGGGTACGATTACTGGCCACATAAATACGGAAACATCATCACAGGAACAGGGAGGCTGCTCCATCTAAAATGAGCTCAAGGCTAAATGCCATCCCCTCGCAATTATTTATGAAATTATAAAACTGGGAATGCATGTGATACAGGTCAAGGCTAAATGCTCAGAAATATAGCTATCACTCTGCTGGGTTCAGTTTACGGGAAAACATATGGAGAGCACATGCCACCTGCTACTCAGAGGACCTGCCAATAGACACGGCTGAGGAGGTAAACAAGCCCAATAGCTCCGAATTTTGCTGCTTTTCTTTAATGCTTAGGAGACAAGTTGGTTGTACTTATAATGGAGTCTTCTCCTTTTTCTATAATCTACTGGAAGGGAAGATAGATGCGTAAGAAGTATTAGGAGAGCTTTGTCAAGTCATAAATTTCCAATCGATGAGGCAAGCCCCAAGTTTCACTGCAACAGATGAGCTAATCATTACAGCAATAAAGGAAGAATTAAGCCCTTTCTACACAAGCTTCTAGGTGAACAAAAACGTTCCTGACAGAAATCAGGTGAAACTTAAACTCTTAAAAGTTTGTAATGAATTTTAAACCCAAATAAAATGACAGTATAGGGCAACTGAAAAAATATTCATTTTGCAAGTTGCAAGTTCTAGCCACTTTTTGAAGTACCCTATCTTTCAAGATGAAAACTTTGTTCTTGGAAAACCAGTAATTTTTACATTTTAGCAATGATGCAATGAAACATTCAGGCATGTTGAATCTCATTTGGTTTTGAAACTTTAATGGGAAAGTTATTTGAGTTGATGCCTCCTTATAGTAGGCTTTGGTTACCACAGATTGGCCCTTCCAAATAAAATATCATAAAACATTTCTCATCTCTACTTATAACCTCACATGGAATCCATTACAAGTACCTAGTTTTAAAAGGAAGCAACATTAAACTCTGAGTTTTGTATAACTCTTCTAAAACATCTATATTTGTTTACATTCACCTGAAAATTGGATATCAGGTAAGCCAGGGGAATACTCAACTTCAGTGAAGCAGCCATGGGGTGTCTACCTGTGTGCCCTGTAACAAAACTCGACTTTCTCTGGTTTCTGAGTGACACGTTTTTTCAGTGTGAGAGGGATCCTAACAAGCTTCACAGCTGATGGTGCGGCTGGAGAGTGAGCGATGTTTCCGCTCTGACTAATCTGAAGGGAAGCTTCCCAGAACTGCCGTCTCAGTTATCAGCTCCAAAAACTGTGCCTCTGCTCTTCTCAGCCAGTTACTGAATGAGGATGGGCTCCCTCAACTTTTTTTTTTTTAATCAGGTAGTCAGTATTATGCAAATATTTCCTTATTCCCCAAAATCTTGAACACTGGAGGAATTAATTTTTGCCTCTTAGGAAAAAATCCCTCGTGTCTCCCCCTTTCTTGCTCTTTCTCTTTTTGTAATGTAAGTTTGCCCTCATTGCATCCACACACAAAAGAGCTGAGGATCCATTGCGCTGCATCTCCACAGATGTCAGAAGCTCTAAGCTAATTTATACAAGCTAAAATTCTAGCTCTGGTGGATGATATCTCCTCCTTAAATTTAACAACAAACACATCCTTAAGACATAAAAATGAAATTATATTTGGCATTGAATAAATATCTTTCCTCTGACAGTCTACTAACAGGAAACAGCAGGAGAGCATGAGAGTTTATCTCAATCATACAAAATCTAAGAAAAAGTCTGAACTGACGTTTCCCTCCAGCATATGCACACACACACACGCTTATGCTTACGCACAGACTCTGGTACCCACTTTTCATGACAGAAGGACTTGACACGAGACGTGCGTATGAAAGCTCTACAGACTTGCAGTTTCAGGGCAAATGTACTTCTACATGGATATGCCTCACAGCATTTTAAAGATTTCATTAGTTTCAGCCAAGTACAAAAGGAATATTGCACATTTGATATTTGTGATACATGGTGTCACCTGTTACAGTAAATGCATTTCAAGCTGCGATTATAAATGCAACAGTCTCCTCCAGGGTTTAGTGCTCTTGTCTATACAGCATTAAAAAATTTATCAAACTCCTATGCGTGTAATCTTTTATAAATAATTCTTGCCCTGCAGGTTACTTAACTCAGAACTGCTCTCTGCAATTAGTGGTCAAAGGAGATACAGTAGGAAGTGATTTATTTAAGAGAGGAGGACTTGAAGTACATATACTGTCATGAGCAATTGATTCCCATAATGCTTTTGATTTGGTATCCATTATATTATTTGTAAATCAGGCAGACTGACAGAAGACAACCTCCGATACATCTGACCATGAAGTGACACACAGATAGTGATAATGATATCCACATACTTACGCATGCATAGAAATCACTGTTGTTCCACTCAAACCAACTGAACTAAAGCAATTTACAGCAAATGAAGTTTTGTTAAATATTTACAAGATTATGGTAACAGTAATGCTAAGGTCATATTTTAAAATTTAATAAGTAAACAATTCTCACTGCAACTGCATGACTTTTACATGCAGCTATTCCTGTTTTGGGCTTCAATACCTAATTGCCATTTCCTTCACAGTGTACTTTGATTCTGCCGGAAACGTCTCATTTGGACACAAGAGAACAATTCCTTCCTAGAAGCCAGGATATGACCAAGGCATCATCAGTTAAGATTCAAAAGGGTTCCTTTTTAACAGTTTGTGAGGGCTCCAAGACCAACAGAATAGTTTTACCTGAGATTTGTGGAGAGAGATCTTGCATGCTTTGCTTTCACATGGGATAGCTTTTATTTGTTTTTAAATATCCTAGCTATTTCAAAGACTATTGTTTCAGGAATTGTTTAAAGCATATTTTCAAGCAAGGCCTGGTAGGGTTTGGACAGTTTTATTTGACAAGTTCAATTAGCTGGAGCTATTTTAGTGGTGACCCATATGTCCTTTAAATTAGCAGTTGAAAAGGCCTTGACAGATGGTTTGTGGTCTGCTTAGTAAGAGGAAACCCTTGGCGTCACACTCCAAGTGCTGTAGGTCTCAGTCTCCACCAGGAGTGGTAAGAACAAAATCTTCCAAATTCTGCAACAAGAACCAGCAATGGCAACACCACTGGCAAATCTGAAAGTCCAGGTGCAGCTGCTAGCCATTTCAGCTATATAAGCCAACTGGTAAAATCACAATGTTACAAGATGCAAAATTCAAACTACACAGCCAGAATTCCCCACTATTTCTGTACATTTACAAGCCACTACGAAGGGAGAATTTATAAGCATATATGGCACAGAGGGACTTCAGCAATATTTTGGGGCAGACACAGGGTAAAGAAAGAAGGGAATAGCTGCACCTACTTTGACTGACCTGAGCAGTTTCCCATTAATACATCCCCATTTCTAGTATGTCTTCAGGGCAATAATTATGGCTCCTACAGGCTATGTGCTTTTAAGGAGGCCTTTCAAAACCTACTGCTACAATCACAGCAATCACACAGGTTCTTCAAAGCAAATCAACAGCAGGTGAAGGTAGTTGAGAGCAGGGAAGCCCTGTTCAAGCCGGCTTGGCTCACACATGAGGACAAACTGCTGTCACATTGGTGTTGGGAATCAGCCAGAGGCACTAGGCACCAGCAAATGGCACCATGACTGCTGCCAGCACAAACACGGTTCTGGTCATGTCGCCAGCAGCCTCCGGTCCCTGGACCCCCTCCAGCCAGGCATTAGCTGCCATCTGCCTCCGAGCAAGACCCAGATGTTGCCACCTACTTTGCTATAGTTGGAAAGAAGGAGGCTCTCCAGAACAAGTGTTTTCCCCAAGAACAGGGATATGAATTCAGAGCAGTAGGGAGGTGAAGGAAGGTGAATTTGTTCATAAGCAACACTGGCTCAGCTTTTCAGAGCTTAGAAAATAAACCCACCATCTTAAATAATAGAGTGCCTGCATAAATCCACCCCTTGACAATGCAGCAACACCCCAGATGTTAACAGGTTGCAGCAGTTTCTTGATTAACAGCCATCCTGATTGGCAAAAGAAGTGCAGGCACAGCCCACTCTCTCCACAGTATGAGATTATTAGGGAAAGCCCAGGTCTCCTGGAGGGCATTCACCATTCTGCTCCATATACCACTTTGGATGGCTCTGCTCTTTCTTATCTCAGACAATGGGCTTCAGGATCCAGAAAACATGTTTCCTGCTTTCTCTCCAGTAGTCAGTAGCAGATAATGATCAGTTTCAAGAGGTCATGTGCTTTTGGTGATATAATGGGGAAAAGAGCCAGGCTGTCCTGACCCCTTTAAAAACTATGGGGCTGTAGAAAAGCCAATCTTTAGTGACGAAGATCCATTCATCTTTGGATTCATTTTGGCTCTAAAGTACTTCTTTATCAATAAACACACTACATCAACATAAGAAGAAAGGAATGAAACAGAGGAAGAGAAAAATAAACTAATAGAGAGAAAGTGTGAAGAGAATTAAATTGGCCTTTTATTATTGCTGTGGCTTTCCTCTCTGTAAGTGATGCTCTGCTACAACGCGTGGATCAGCAACGGCAAAGCTTATACTTTGCTGGCATTAGAAGAACATCCATACGGTTTTGAAGTATTTGTGGCAGTCAGATTCCTGAGGGAGAGGAAGGTTGGGAAGAGATCAAATGAGCAAGTGAAAATAATTTATATGATTCACTCATCTTTTCCTGAATATAATGCTAGATAAACTAACTACACTTCCCCCTGCAAATGAGTCACTAGCCAGTTGTCTCTTCTGCCGTGACTCTAAATGAGGGACAACTGAATACAGAGTGAATGAGGCACATGGTTTTAATAGTATCCATTCTCTTATTGTAACATGCACTGAATTTCTTTAGCTCTTTTTCTAATAAGAACTTTCAGCCTGTGAAAATGTTTCCTATTGTTAGAGTTGGGTATCACAATTCACTGTTTTTTGGAAAGATGCATATGCTTGGTAGTGATAAATTAGCCTCCATTCCTTTTGTGGAATTAAACATTAGTACTAGGTTGCAATCATCTGCTTATCCCAGTTAAACAGTCAGGTTATTCATCAAGAAGGCCACCTTATTTTGTGAAATAGTGCTGTACTAGGAGAGGAGTTCTGAGCTTTAATAGGAAAAAATGTGCTAGTTTGGGGAGAGAGGATTGTTTGGGAGGTTTCACTCATATCACGCAATTTCTGCCACACAGCTCTGAGCTACGAGAGACCTGGTTCTAACCCAGCCAAACCTGCACAAACCATAGCATGGACTCATCCAAGAGTAACGTTGCTGCTTTTCAAACATCAGAACATAGATAATTAAAATGAGTAGTTTTCCAGGGTGGTAACCAACACCAGCAGCATGTTATTCTTCAGCAGGTGTTATTTTGCCATATACCGAGCAGCAGAAAAAGGAACAGTAGATATTGAAGCAGTAACACTTTCCTTCTGCTAATTTATGTTTGATGTTACGGAGCCTGTAGGCTGCGGGCAAGGAGGGGCATGTCAGAGAGACAAGATGCATGGAGTCAGGCAAGTGTGCAGTCAGTTGCAATAAAGTCATGTCAGTGGAGTCTACATGCTGAAGCTCAGTGAAAGGAGGGCTGCAAGTAGGAATTTTCATGGGAGGTTGCCTGGGGTTTTTTTGATTGCTTTGGGGTTTTTCAGGTTTTTTGTTTTGTTTTTCTGTAGCGCAAAAGGAACAAAGAAAAGATGTTGCAGCAGCAGAGATCCAAAGAGAAGTGATAACAGAGATTGTGCAGAAGATGTGGAAGGTCATTAACCCCAAAGCAACAGCCGAAAGTAGCTTATTAGTGGAAAAAGGAGATAGCAGAGGAGAGAATGCTAAGCAGAAACAGGGATAAGCAAAAAAAGAAAAAAAACACCCCACCAAAAAAACAAAACACAAAACTATACAAAACCAAAGAGCAGAAGGCAGAGCAGACATGAGCAGATTCACACCAGAAAAGGAGGAACTCACAGGTCAATTGATGTGGGGCCCAGAATATAGCACTGCCTGCCAGGTGAAGGGATGCAGTATGTGAGGGAGGAGGGAAGACAACGACTGATAATCCCTCATCTGAGTGTAGAAAGATGCTGCATGGGAACAATCAAAAGTAAAGTGGGGTGCTGAAGGTCTCAGAGGAAATGCAGCAATGCTTGGGGATTTGGCAGGGAGTTGTGCTTGTGTTGGGTTGTGGGTTTTTCTCAGAAGAAAACCAAAAAACTTGAGATGAGGAAGGTACAGGTTCCTTCCAGACTGGTGCAGTGCAGAATATTTTTAGGGAATTCATTATGGCTGTGCTTACTATAAGAGGGACCATCTGGGGAAAGAAAACTCTCAAAAGGAGGCTGACCCAATTGAAAGTAAAACATAAAGGGGACATACAAGGTGAGGAGCTGCTCTATGCCAAGGTCTCATATGTTAGACTGGAGCAAAAGAGTAAACATGGCTGTAGCAATGAAATATCTACTAGAAGGGAGATGCACTGGGGTCTGTTCCAGTTCCCTAATCTGTTTCTGTATGAGAGACCCATAGGATACAACCCAGAAATAATCCAGGGACACCACTCCCCAGATCTCCTCCCATCCATTTGAGGGACACTGCCATGACACTGACACCCCTTCTCCTTTGGCCCTGTTAGCCCAGTTCCAGCCCAGTACCTATAGCCAGGTAGGTTGGGCACTTCCTTGGACAGGAGACTGTACAGTCAAAACGTCTCTGGCCAAAGCATGATGGGAATCCATCTCCTTTGCTTCCTGGGAAAGTGCTCTAGGCTGGGGTGGGGGTAATGTAAAAAGCAGGTGTCCCACCATATGATACACCTTCTCCTTGTTTTTTTTCTGATTTGTTTGTGTGGCCACCCCAGCGTATTTGTACACCATGTCTTATAAAGAACCCAGACACCTGCATCTTCCCCAGGCAGAAAACTTCAACACCTAGCTCAGCTTTGTAAATCCTACCCCCTAACACTGACAACTGTTTCCTGGTTACTGCAATGCTCATCGTAACATCTTTCATGGTCAGGTCCCATATAGTTATTCTAAGTAAAAGACAGGGTAGAAAACAGGTTCCAAAATGAGAAAAAAAACCCTAGGTCATGTTTTCTAGCTAGCACTGCATTACGTCATCGTTCCATGGGGCAGTCTTGGAACTGCACAGTGGCAAAGGGGGAGCCTTCAACACTGCAATTTAAATCTGACTTCTCAGCCAAGTTTCTGCTGATGACATTAATGACAAGTCTGCATGTTACTATGCCTCTAAATAAAGGTGGTGTAATTTTTTTCAACCAGATAGATTGCTTTTTCCTGCTTGGGATAGTTATATTATTATGTTATATTATAGTTACATTACTCAGCAAATATGACTGCCCTGACAAGTAATACATATTGTAAATAGCTTTTCAGGATTTAATATATAAGGTCTATACTGCTAGCATTCCAGAGAGAATAAATCTGATGAGTACTAGGAATACATATTGAATAAGTTATTAGATTAGGGATATCGATATTGTGTAATCACAAATTAAATTTATTAAATACAGGTCATTTCCCCTTGTTGCTTGACCTGCATTAGTCATTATGCAATTGTCTGGACACTACTCTGTTGAGCTTATCAGCACAATATCTCATTTCAAATATTTTGAAATAACATTATTTTTTAAATTTCTGATGCATTCGGAACTGAGATCTGATCTGAACTAACACCTCCACACAAGCCTCTGAGAACATCCCTCTTCCTTTCAAGAGCTGCAAGTGAACCCAAGTGTAACGTAGATGATGCAGTCTATTGTCTAATGCAGCAGCCTGCTAACCTCATTGTGCTAATGACGCTGGTCATCAAATTGCTAATTCTAAAGTGGACAGAGGATCGTTATTTAATTGAGTGGTGTATCTTCCTCACAGCTGAATAGAAAAAGATACTTCAAAATGCTTTAAAGAATGTGTGTCATATAATTCTCGAAACCACTGCTGCAGAATGATGCATCACTCCTTCCTTTGGGAAATAATTCAGACATTGGTTTTTAAGGGTTGGAGCTTTCTTATGATTTGCTCTGGCACAAACATGAAGAAGGCATAAAAGGTGGCATAAAGATGAGGCAGGGGATCAATCCTGGGAGACACATGCTGGGACTAGTGTGTAGCCTTTTCACAAGCATATGTCTGGGTGCCTTGAGGACACTATCCTACACGGATATACAAATTGGTCTAAAAATGCAGGAAAAGTAAAAGACCTGAGAATATCAAGTTATATAGAATGCTAATTTTGTGTGTGAGCAAATGCACTGCCTTGTCTCATTGAGAGGTCTTGAACCTCAAGTGTCACTTTTTAATGACAACAATTAATAATGGAGACTATTTTTTATAAAAAGATACTGCTGCTGATATGACTAGGGAAAAAAGCAGACAAGATTTAAGAAGTACAAGCCTTTCTTCAGATCTGAAGTAGAGTTTGCTGGGTTTAATGTTAAATGAGAGTGGAGAATGATTGCTCTGAATCTGAGTATGTTAGACCAGCTGAGTGAGGTGGTGGTGTTAAGATGAAGGTGGTAATAAGTTTATGATACTCTACACAAGAGAGAGGGAGAGGACAGAGATAGGAAAAAAAAATAAAAATGAATGAATGAATGAATGAATGATTACTTGTGAAATGTGAAATTGTGCACAGACACTCATGGCATAGGGAAATGCAGTGTGACACAGAATGAATAATACTACTAAGCCTAAGTGACTGACTTATAAAATGAAACTTCAAGCATCCTATCATAGTCTAAGGCTATGTGTTAGCACAAGGCTATGCCTTAGTGTGAGCCTTTATATTTAGCCTATGTCTTGGTGCAAACTCAAGCAAAGCCAGGACATAATGATAAACCTTCTCAAAGAGCTGTCACACTCTCCGCAGATAGAGCACAAGGATTGTCTCAGCTTTGAACAAGTCTATTCCCAGTGTAATCCCACTGGATCCAAAATTCAGAATTTCACTTCAAAACAATAGTTAACTTTATAAAGCCATGAATAGTTACCAGCATCAGTGTAAAATGATCAATATTGCAATAGAATGTGCAGTCTTCACAGTTTAGAAAGGGTTTTGAGCAGGAAGTAAAACATTCACAGAGGCACTGAAAATCAAATGCAAATTTCAGTCTAAAGGTCAAGACCAGTAACATTAAATATAACCTTTCATATGCCATAAATGCAGTGAATATATTTCCATCTATTTTCATATCGATAAAGGGACTCGCATTCGCTCACATTTTTAAATTAGTTTTTTAAATGGTAACTCTGTATGCAACGCTATGGCTCTGCTAGCTCTTTTCTGTACAATTTTGTGCAACAAAAGGGGAGATGTCAAGGGGATGGAATATTTCAGCACTTCATATTAGCTTCAGGAGCACCGGAAAATTTATCTTTGCTGTTTCCTGACATCTTTTTACACTAAAGCTTTAATTTTTACTTAATGATTCCAATACTTTTATTTCGTAAATGAAGGATATAAATGTTGCTGAGGCATTTCTCACCATGCTCTGTCTCTGAGCCATTCTTCACTAAACCTTCACTGGTATCATAATTTTCACAAGCAGGATATTTAAGGATGGGAACCTGGAGGGAGGAACATTTGTAAGTGACATAAAAATTATCCCTTAGCCCAAAACCACCATAAAAAAAACATGTTGTTGACTTGGATGGTTTCTTTCTCACAAGCTCTATTTATGACATTACAGGGCATATGGTTTCTAAAAAAATAAGGGAAGATTGGAAACATGCTGCTAGGAAAGCTGTGAACAAACAAATCTGAAACTGCACATATTTTCCTCCAGAGACCTGGGGGGAAAAAAAGTCAACATCAGGATTGCATTTTTTTCTGCAGTTCTGACTAAAAAAAAGTATTAAAACTTGTCCAAAATTGCATTTGTTACAAAAATGAAAATATTTTCCAAAATAAACAATTTTAAAAATTCATAAACCCTAAACCAATTTTTTCTTCATTTTGGATTTCTCAGCCTGAGAGGAGAAATAGCTCACATCATTAAAAGATAATTGGGCATCAGACTTCAACAAATTATATATATTATGGCATTTATCAGGCCTCTCTGCAGTTGCCTCACCAAAAGTACTCTGTGTACTGTGTACTCTGTGTTCGATGATGCTGAGGGAGTATTAGGCAGAGGAATGTGTTGAAATATTAATCCATTTTTTACCTTGAACTTAACATTTACACATATACACAAAACATACAGGTAAGTAAAACTTTTAAACTCTCTACTGTCCTGTCACTTGCAAAATACAGCCCCAAATGCTGCCTGAACGTTAGCTTTAACTCTCCTACAGCGTAGCTGAGATCCCCTCTCCCACCTTATTGCTAGTCAAGCTATTCAAGTGCATGAGCTCCAATGGGATTTGCCATCATGGGCAGCAACGTGATCTGCTCCTGCCCAGGTGTGGAGACACCTTGGTTGTGTCAGGCATCAACATGCCCATACCTAGGTCACTCAGAGGACAAAACTGGATATTTCCCTTCCTACATACCCTGATGAGGCAGATGGGGCAGAAAGCTTTGGAGCACGTCCAAGGCACAGTTAGGCAAGACCTTCCTACAAGGTCCCTCACCACTTCCTATTTGGAAGGACATGAAGAAGCATCCCCTCCTGGAAAAGCCTATAATCCCCCTTAGCCTGGGAGACATAAATTTAATTCCTTCTCCTGCCTGAGGGGATTCAGACCCACATTTCAAGATAACGAGCTGGCCGGACAGCACAAGAGGAAGCGTCAATCTATACTCAGATGAAGTGAAAGGATTCTCTGTCTCCTTTTATAACAAGAGCAGGTTTTTAACACAAAGCAGTTGCTAGGTAAAACAGAGAGGTAGTCTTAGGTCAAAAGAATCTTCTCATTTTGTCTTCTAGTTGAGTAAATCTTCTGGGGGTTTTGTTTGTTTTCTTGGGTTTTGAGGGTTGGTCTGGTTTTGGTTTTTTTGCTGGGATGGCACAGACTATGCAGAAAAGACCTGAACGTGTGCCAAGGGTCACCTAGGCAAGGCAGACCCCTGATGATGAGAAATATGGGCTTGATCCTAAGAAACTCAGCTGGGTCCCCTCCTGCATGAGTACTGTACATAGTGGGGGTCACAGCTATAGCAGAGGGTACAGAGACAGGTATCCAGAGTGGCTGAACAGGTCCCCCTTAAAGCCAGAACAGATGTTTAGGGGAGAGGAATAGGAAGTTTATGCTTGGTTTTGCACCTCATTTGCTCCTCAGTTGCCTGTTTAGGAACTCATTCTGAAGTCTGACACTACTTGAAGGCTTTAAGCACCTCTCTCAGGTTTCTTGATTCCACCAGGACCCTGGAATAGTGATTATTTAGCTCAAAAAAGGTGAGCCTTAAGTCATACTCCTCTCACCAGTGAGGAGTCAGATAACACATTTAGCATCTCAAGCAGACTACTCTTTATTGTACCTAAACTTCCCTACATGAAATAGAAGCACTCAAGGGACTGACTTGGGTCTGTGGATTCCTGTAGGCAGCAGTCACCTAATACTTAAACACTGGGAATAGCAATACTTCCACTGTTTCACAGGGCTAGCTGTTACTGGGGGAAAATCTATCAACATAGGCAAAGGAAGGATGCAGAAACAAAGTGCTGTAGGGACATGCATGGTCAAGATCAGAGCAACCTCCACATGGCAACTAGTAACTGCATCAAAGCTCTCCCAGAGTGAAAACTGGCAGGCAGGCACAGGAAAACATGACCAGGAGACATCACCAGCATTAGTCTCTTCAGTTTGTGTCTAGATCTGCTCACTGGAAATCCAGTTTAAATATCTTAGATTAAATAGAATCTATAGAAGTTAATTGAAACTTTCTGGGAGAAACAAGTTGGATTTTGCCTGAAAAGACATGATGGGATTTCATCAGAGGGGCTTTCTGGTCCTCTGTTGGTTCCTTCCCTTCATGACAAGGTCAGGATAAAGAACGAGGCTATGTTGGCAGTAATGTTCCATGGGCAGAGGCTGAAGTCCCAAGAACAGAGATATTTCTAAAACTGGTATCTGGAGGAACAAGACTTAATGGTCTGGTGGAGTTTCCCAGCTCTTATTGCAATGGTGCTGTGAAGAGGAGCTCTAAAGAATTTACTCCACACTGCTGACAAAACAGCTAAAGCTGGGGCAGCTTATACAAGCACTAAGACAGGTGCAAGAAATATAGGAACCTCTCTCACTTGATGAATCCATGTGAGCAAAATAAAATATTTACCAGGAAAATATAAAAGAGAATCACCTCACCTGTTAAAATATTCCGTAGAGTTTCAGTGGGACTTTTAAAACATTAATTGGAGAGGTTTTTCCAGGTGAGAAAGAAAGATAGAATTATCTGGCACTGTCTCCCGGGAAATCTACGTAACTTGTGCTTCATCTCCGTTTTCTGCCTTCAGGCCTTCAGCAACTTTTGGACTTGTCTGTCCATGCCATCCCCACTAGTTTTCTTGATTCCACTAGAGATAAAATAAACCATTTCAGTTCACAAAAGAACTGACCCTGCCTTTAGCTGTGCTATTCCTGGGATAAATCATTGTATCTGGTTCACAGCACATCAGTTTCCTTTAGGTTAGCTGGCTGCTATAGGAGTATGTATCTATAGATATTTTTTATAGGTATTCTGGCTACTTTCTGCCACAAAGGGAGCTTGTTTAATTATTTTTAATGGTTACCTCCATTCTCATTAGTGTAGGACACAGACAAAGCAGTACATACTACGACTGCCCTTAAGCAAGAGAAGAGGCACAGCCCTGTCCAGCCAACCTTGAGTGCTTGTCCCAGCTCTCCATCATCATACCCCAGGGCCACCAAGCCTTGGGCCAAGTAAAATATTTGCAGTGTTACCATAGAAACAGTGGACCTATAGCTCTTAACAAGATTCATGTAGGTGAAATTGGTCCTGCTTAGATCATCTGCACATGAGACAGCATCAGCTCTTCTCCCTGAAGAGTGGTGGATAACCATCAACCCCAAATAAGGCAGAAACTCTGTTCTTTCTGCTTCATATATCCATTCAGGTTTGGAACAGTATGTGCTCCAACTTTACAACAGGTTTAACATACAACACTTCGCACATAACCTTTCAGACAACAAACAGCCTGCCTATCTTCATCATCACTCATAATACATTATTAGCTATTTTCTCTTTAGCATGGTGCTGTTTAATACAGCCCTTATTTTGCCAGAAATATCTAAGCATCTCTGTATATTTCTCACCACTAGAACAGAGCTATCCCTGAACTTAATCACCACATCCAACCAGAAGGCAGCAGAAAAGAAAGGGAGCAACAAAGAGGAATACATACAACTGAAACTGAAGAGGGCATTTGTCTAGGGAAATAACATATGAACAGACCAAGTATGGTCTCAGAGCACTGAGGATAACAGACTTCTTTAAACACCCAATATATGACTTCACTGGATGACTAAGAGTCATCCGGCTCTTTTCTTTACTCCAAGTCTCTTGTTCAGCGCTTAGTGAACAAGCAAAACCTATATCTGAACTGCTGATCCCAAATACAAAATTGTCAGTCCAGTTCACTGTTGCCTTGTGTCAAAACTAGCTGTTTTTAACAATTCTAAATAATAGCCTTGTATAATTCCTGTGCATTCTGGTCTTGCAGAGTAAGGCTTGATATACTGATGAATCAGGTTCACTGTCTGATATGCTAAGAATAAGAAAAGAAGTGTAAGAAGGACTTTGCAATATTGGGCTGCATTGGAGATAGCTGGCATATTTTAGAAAAGACTGAGCTTTTTCAAAAGGAAATGTTGAAAAACATATTTTCTATAACACTTTGCCTTTGAAATATTCCCTGCCTTAAATCAATGGGAAGTGATGAATGATGCCCCTATCCCAGCAGCAGCAACAGCAATGCTTGCTAAGCTTCATGGTATGCTACCTGCCACAGACCTGAAGCATTATGTTAGAAGCTCTGAATTTTTCTCAGTTCCAGTTGTACATGTGGTCAGTGCTCTACACCATAAAGCACTGGACTGAAAAGTCAGGAGTCCAGGTGCTAAAACAGTATAGAAGAAGAATAATGAACTGCTTTTTGATGAGTGCAATTTCTTTGTAACCACAGAACATTCATTGAAAAAGCAGGCCCAATCTGTTTAGGTGAATGGAGGAAGAATCATGAAAAATATTCAGACCTCAAAGAAAAATACAATAGCAGTGGTGTCAAAAGCAGGGCCATGAAGTTTGCTTTGGGATAAAGTCGTCTCTGGAAGAACAAGTGAGCAAACCTGAAGAAATCTGGCTTGAGAGACTGCCCACTCCTGAGAAAGCGTGCCCTATTCAGACCTAGAAATAATTCTAGAAAATATCAAGCAAAATAAGCAACTATTGAGTGAAACAATACATCTGTCAAGCAATTAGTCAATAAAATATCACTAGGTAGATATTCAATAAACTGTTGCACAGGCAGGCAATTACCCTAAAGCATTACAAAGCACGGACAGTTACTCAATACATTCAAAGGGCAAATGATTGCTCAATGCTGTGCAGCAAGATATTGCACGGGGCATACAATAACTCTATAAATGACCAAAGGGTGTAGCTTTATGATAGCTTGATTTGTTCTCCTCCTTTCATTCTGTCTTTCGCTGTTCTCACCAGTGAAGTGTTTATGTGGATATACTGCTTTTGTGCTATGTAATTACAGTCTTGTGGCTTTCCGCACGCTATGACTGACAGCAGTCAGGGATTGCAAACGAGTTGTCCTGGCTTCCAGTTCGGTTATTTAGGTTTGATGTCTGCTGCACTCACCTTTAAACAGCGATTGGCAATGTGAGCAATCTCAGGTTCACAGGTGAATTGAGGAGCTGGTGTACCACAGACACAAGAAAGGGAATAGACTCTGTCTTAGCAAACAGTTACATTTAAAACTAAGAGCTATCACTTTTCCAGGACTGACCTGGAATCTTTTTAAGGATGGCAGCATAAGCTATATAAAGAAAAGGGCCAAACCACTCACAAGAATATTTCTAGCTGGGATTGCTGATCTTTTCATTGAACACACTCCCTTGTTGCTATTACCACAGAGAACTGAGTATATTTTACTCTAGCTTGGAATTCTTTAGCTTAATTACCTAGCAAAAGACCTCAAGGTAGAAATGTAAAATGGTATTATCATATTTTACTTGTAGCAGCTGGATTATTCACAGATATTAAGGATTAAAAAACGCAGTAAGGTCTTATGTGTACACACTAAGTAGCCACATGCAGCCTTCTCTTCCTTTAAGCAGTGTGCAAAAGCACCAGTTCTGTATGAGACTTTAAGAAAGGCATTCTTAAGAGTGCCTTAAGAGAATCTTAAGAAAGAAGAGTTCAACCTTTGCTGCCTTGCACACATAGGCCAGGACAATGAGGGAACACTCTTTGCCTTCTCTGCGTACCCAGGAGACCAGAGGCAGCACAGCTACTCCTGCTTCTATGGTACAATGCAATACCACTATTTTTCATGGCAAGGTCAATCCCAAACTCCGAACTGTAAGAACCAGAAAAATAGTTTGAGTAAATTAATGTGCACCTTGAATTGCCTGGTGACAAAAAATGAGACTGAGACAGAAGTATCCTTCTTCCTTCAATGATGTGTCTGTTGATACAAATCATGATATGTCTGCATTAGTTCCCATTGATATCAAGTCGGGGTTAGCTATTACATGCCTGTCACGCCTGGACTCTTTCCCCCACCCTCTTTCTGGATTTTGAAGGAAAGGATTTGATTCAATGCCCACTGAGGTCCATGGCAAGTCTAAAATGGGAACAGGATGCAATCCCAAAGCTAGACTCCTCTGGCATGGAAAAATGCTAGAAACATTGCAAGAGATAGTGCTATTGACAATGCAGTCATTAAAAAAAAAAAAAGTGTATCAGGTCTGAGACAAAATAACAACACAACTGAAACCCAAACCAGCACACTCTCATTTATGCTGTTGTGAAGTTTATTTGCATTGAGCTCCTGAGCTTTCAGGATGTCCTTATGCCACCCACCTTTCTTTAGCTCTCCTCCACCATCCCTGAGCTTAGAGATCTTTAAAGCATTTTAAATGGTTGCTGAATTAATTCTTAGCTAAGAAAAAAGATGAACTCTTGTGAGGTTTGTGGTAAGGTGTCGAGAAGTGCCAGCACCGGAACTTGGTCCCTAGTCACATCTCAGGTCCCACTTCTATGACTACAGGAAGTTTGGACAAGATTTATATCAACTTATATACTCTGGAGATTCCCAGATTCGTCACTGCATGGAAAGGCACACATGCTGCCCCGTGGAAAAGGACCTGAGGGTGTTGGTCGACAGCTGGCTGAATATGAGCCAGCAGTGTGCCCAGGTGGCCAAGGCGGCCAACAGCACCCTGGCTTGTATCAGAAACAGTGTGGCCAGCAGGACTAGGGGAGTGATTGTTCCCCTGTACTTGGCACTGGTGAGGCCGCACCTCGAGCACTGTGTTCAGTTTTGGGCCCCTCACTACAAGAAAGACATTGAGGTGCTGGAGTGTGTCCAGAGAAGAGCAACGAAGCTGGTGAAAGGTCTACAGTACAAGTCCTGTGAGGAGCGGCTGAGGGAACTGGGGTTGTCTAGCCTGGAGAAAAAAGAGGCTGAGGGGAGACCTTCTTGCTCTCTACAACTACCTGAAAGGAGGTTGTAGCCGGGTGGGTGTCGGTCTCTTCTCCCAATAACAAGCAACAGGGCAAGAGGAAACGGCCTCCAGTTGCACCAGGGGAGGTTTAGATTGGATGTTAGGAACAATTTCTTCACCAAAAGGGTTGCCAAGCCTTGGAAGAGGCTGCCCAGGTTGAGTCACCATCCCTGGAGGTATTTAAAACATGCATAATTGTGGTGCTTAGGGACATGGTTTAGTGGTTGAACTTGGCAGTGCTAAGTTAATGGTTGGACTTGATGATCTTAAAGGTCTTTTACGACCAAAACGATTCTATGATTCTATTCTATGCTTTTTTCCCCTGATTGAAACTGCAACATTTTCCACCTGATAAGAGAAAGTAGGTGCTCAGATCCAGTTAATTCAGTCTCAATGGTTTAACAAACATATTTGATCAGCTAGGCCATCTTCAGCTAGTATTTTCTAGTAGTATATTACCCATTTTCTTCTGTCCAATCTGAAAAGAAATAAAATCAGAAAATGTCAAAATATTGCAATTGCATTAACTCAGCTCCAGACCACAGAAAACACGGAACTGTAGTTTAAGAAATTAGATTTAACAAGGCAGAGAAGCAAATGGAAAAAACTCCAAAACCCAAATCATAAGCAATAAAGCTGGAAGCTCATAAGAAAAATTATGAATAAGGAAAAAAAATCAGTTACAAATGATATTTTAAATCTTTCCTTACTTCTGCTACCAGAAATGACAGCTAGACTTTCATCCTCTTCTATGTAAAACAGTACTACTTAGGAAGATGTCAAGTGAAACTGATCACTGAGAAATCAAATGTTGATCAATTGGTAGTAAGGATAAGATAATGAATTCACACAGACAGTATCCACAGGCTCAGAGAACTGACTTAATCCTACCTTAGTTATTTACAAACCACCGAAAATTCATCTGACTAAATCTTTCAATTCACATGCCATTTAGAGATCAATGTCCATCTTAAAGCAGAATGGTTATTGTACAGTGACTAATTTGCTTTGTTTACACCATGATTTCAACAACAGCATGGCGAAATTAGATCATCCACAAGGTGAAAATCATTAAACACCAGGTGAAAATGATTAAATTCACAAGTGCCACACAGCATTCAATTGAATGGGCACAGACAGCTCATTTATTATAAAATATTTATATTTGTCAAGCCTGTCATAAGAGCATGCACCCTTGAGGAAAAATGGCTTTTCTCTTTGTTACACCATCTCAGACAGAATTTGTCATTTGATAGGCAGGTATTATTATCTTGGCCTTTTACACTGGCCAGGACCCTGTTTAACTTTAGCAACAAATCAGTCCAGTGAGGCTCCTATCTCATTGAAATGGACAGGAAATTTAACTTCAACATGAAAAAAAACTTTTTTACTGTGAGAGTCATCAAACCCTGTCACAGGTTGCTCATAGAAGCTGTATTATCACAGAGTCACAGAATGGTAGGGTTTGGAAGGGACCTCTGGAGATCACCTAGTTCAACACTCCTGACAAAGCAGGATCACCTAGAGCAGGTTGCATAGGATCACGTCCAGGCAGTTTTTGAGTATCTCCAGAGAAGGAAACTGCACAACCTCTCCAGGCAGCCCGTTTCAGTGCTCTGTCACCCTCAAAGTGAAGAAATTTTTTCCTCATATTCAGGTAGAAGTTCCTGTGTTCCAGTTTGTGCCCGTTGCCCCTTGTCCAGTTGCTGGGCACCACTGAAAAGAGTCCAGCCCCTTCCTTTTGACATCCACCCTCTAGATATTTATAAGCATTGATGAGATCCCCTCTCAGTCTTCATCGTTTGAGATATTCAAAACTGACTGGCTATGGCTCTGAGCAACCTGCTGTAGTTGACCCTGGTTTGAGCAGGGGTGTTGGACTTGGATGACTTCCAGAGGTCTCTGCCAACCTCAGCCATTCTGTGAGGCTGTGACCAGTTTCTACCTCATGTCTGGCATGATGCAGAGAAGACCCTTTTCCCCCTGCCCCCGGGGTGGTTTAGCCCCAGCTGGCAGCTGAGTGCCACGTGCCGCTCGCTCACAGAACGGAAAAACAACGGCAAAGCCTCGAGGGTTGGGATAAGGGCAGGTTACTGGGACAGCAAGGGAGAGGGAAGCAATCAACAACAGTGCTGATAACAGATAGTAACAATGGGTGATAACAGAGAACGATTTACTGATCCAAGGACCTGACGCTCAGCTCAGCCCATCCCAGAGCCACGCCAAGCCCACCCCTCCCCAACTAGCTGCTGCCCCCCCCCCCCCCTTTTATGGTGAGCATGACGTCACATGGTATGGAATAGCCCCCGGCCAGCTTGGCTCACCTGTCCTGGCTCCTTGTGAAATTAACTCTGTCCTTGCCAGAACCAGGACACCCCCACACATGTACTCAACACAGTGCACAAGAGACCCTGCTAAGAAGATTTGGCAGTACACAAAGCCTGTGGTGCCTCCGTGGCCAGACAGTACAGCACGCCAACTACCAGCTCTAATTGTACAGTGAAGGAAACCTACCTCTCCAGGGTACACTTCAGAACCTACAGGCTGAGTCTTAGGACTTTCTTTAATCTAAAACTCACAAGATTTTAAGCCTTTTTTCTCCAGAAAAAACCCCACAGGGTGATCCACAGAAATGTCTTCCTTGAATTCTAGCTTTGGGACCTGATAAGAACCAGCTATTCCTTACTGCCTTGAGATACTTTCTACCACATCTTTTCTTTTTTCCATGTTTCTCCTACCATAGTTTTTCTTATCCTACATCTCTGGTGGCCTTCTCCATATGAGGACACAGTCCCGTTCCTCCCGAGGTCTACTGCCTGGACTGCACTGTCTCACTGCAGCCATTCCTGTTTCGTAAGCAACTGCAGCTTGGCAATGTAGAACATACACATGTATATCTGTATATGAACATATGTCCTGTCATAAAGGAGGTCTCTTTTGGAGTAATAGTTTAATCTTATTGAAATTGGCTTTTCAGAAAAGACAGCATCAAATTGCTTATTTGACCATTTTTAATCTCTAGGTTAGGTCAAGCTTCTCAAGAGAACTAGCACTCCGCTCTCTTTGAAGTCAGTGAAAATTTATCACCAATTGATCTCTTTGGAAATGACGGCCTTAATGGAGATTAGTAACAGCAATCAACTAGTGATGAAATCATCTTGCTCAGCGATTACCCATACCTTCAGCAGACATTCTGGAAGAACAAAAACTCCCACTGCATCCTGTCTCGAATTTTTGGACTGTCACCAGAAACAGTCCGTGTTTTTGCTCTTCTGTCAAACAAACTGGATAAATAAAACAAAGTTGGCAAGGAAAGAGCCTACAACCTGAATAACTCCACAGCTTCAATCACTAGTCTGTTATCTGGCAGGACAGACACTAACAGTATTCTGTAAGCCTGAATTTCTCAGGACAGAGCTTCTGCTTCAACATGAGGGAATTTCAGAGGTCCTGACAGAGATTGTTGCTTGGTCTACACAATGGAGACCACAGGAAGGATTTAGACGTTCCCACTCAGGTGATGTAACCCATGCAGATGGGAGCAGATACCTGGTTTTGTCACTGGTTAGAATAAATAGTGACAAAAAGAACTCCTAAGGGAAGTGGGATATGATGGGAAAAGAGATGGTCCCTCAGATCTGAACCTGACAGTCTGGGAAAATATAAAAGCAAGAATAGGAAAAGGGAGAAAAATAGCCCACTGAGAAAAGGTCTAGAATATGTCACAAGGATAGTTTAGCTCCGGAATTTTAGGTTTTATTGGCACTCAGCAGGGTTGTGGCAGCCCCCCTCCAGAATTCTTTAAGAAAGCATAGAAATGTTTATAAAGATGGTACATTCTGTTAAGAAAAAAAAAAAAAAGTAAATTCTGTAGGTGTTAAGAAGGTGGTAATTTCCATAAATTATCATCAAATATGCAACAGCCTTGTTTCAGTCTTTACTAAAGCAGATTCCTTAAAGGCATGATGCCAAGTCCAGGGACAGGGAAGAGGCAGGATATCCTAAGCCACAATCTTTGACACGTGCCTGTTCTTGCCATTCCTACATGCCTTTACAAATTCTCATACACCTGAAATTTCTGCTTTTCTTCTCTGACTTGAAGTCTCCCTCATTCCTGTACCACAGGTTCCAACCTCTGCTCACCCCTGCTCTTGCACATAATCTGTTTGCATCAATGGAACCGCCTGTACCAACAATGCCCAAGGGATTAGACCCAATTCAGTATCTGTCCAGAAAAACAGAGACCCATCACAAATTCTAACCATTTCTACTTTGGGTAGTTTGTTAGCAGCCTCTCAACAGGAAACAGACACTGCTGAAATGCTGCAGGTTTCCAAACTACCACCAAAAGAACCAACTTGAGGGAAAAAAACCCAAAAAGTGCTTTCAGGCAGCAAATCCTATGCTGGCCCTGCAAACAGAGGAAAGAACTCCTTTCTTTTGCATTTATACCCATTTGCCTGGCAAGCAACACTCATAGCCAAGTCCAAATCCTTATGAAAGTGCAGAGATTCCACACAGGTTTAGTGCCGCTCCCAGTACATGTGTATGTACCCTGGGTGCAGATGCAGTTCAATTTAATTTCTTTGGAATCCACAATCTGTTTAAATATTAAGAAAAACACAAGCATTTGGCAGAGGTCTCGGTCTCCCTAACTGCTGGTAATACCACTGTCAAACAGATTGCTTTGGCTTTGGGGAAAACTGCAAACACGATTCTTATTAGACTTACCCAGCAGAAATATCTACAGTGTTGCTAACATTATGTCTTTCTGCTCCTCTTTTGTTTTATTTTAAGCTGAACAAACCAACCAGGTGGGAACATATAATAAAAATGAATGGGTTGGGAATATGCTTTGAAATAGATGCAATTTCCAAACAATCTGTGATGAGATTTCTGCAATGCCTATGTATTTTTACTACAATTCACTTATTTTGCTACTGATTTTGATTGTTCATTCTGATCTGTAAGCATCCTAACAGCATGGCTCTATACAGCTAGATTTATCTCATCTACAGAGGAGCATGTGACTGAGACACCTGAGACTACAGATGAGTAACTTGATAGAGATTCCATGGTCAGTCAGCAAGATGGAAAAGGTGAAACATAACCCCCATTTTTAAGAAGGGAAAAAAGGAAGACTCAGGGAACTACAGGTCGGTCAGTCTCACCTCCATGCCTGGCAAGATCATGGAGCGGATCTTCCTGGAAACTATACTCAGGCACATGGAAAACAAGGAGGTGATTGGTGACAGCCAACATGGCTTCACTAAGGGCAAATCATGCCTGACAAAACTGATGGCCTTCTATGATGGGGTTACAGTGTCGGTGGATAAGGGAAGGGCAGCTGATGTCATCTGCCTGGACTTGTGCAAAACATTTCACACTGTCCCACATGACATCCTTGTCTCTAAATTGGAGAGACATTGATTTGACAGATGGACCACTCGGTGGATAAGGAATTGGCTGGATGGTCGCACTCGAAGAGTTGTGGTCAACAGCTCAATGTCCATGTGGAGACCAGTGATGAGTGGCATTCCTCAGGGGTCGGTACTGGGACCGGCACTGTTTAACATCTTTGTCGGCAACATGGACAGTGGGATCGAGTGCACCCTCAGCAAGTTTGCAAGCTGTGCGGTGTGATCGACATGCTGGAGGGAGGGGATGCTGTCCAGAGGGGCCTTGACAGGCTGGAGAGGTAGGCCCATGCGAACCACATGAATTTCAACAAGGCCAAGTGCAAGGTCCTGCACATGGGTTGGTGCAATCCCAAGCACAAATACAGGCTGGGCGGGGAATGGATTGAAAGCAGCCCCGAGGAGAAGGACTTGGGGGTATTGATTGATGAGAAGCTCAACATGAGCTGGCAGGCAGTATGTGCTTGCAGCCCAGAAAGCCAACCGTGTCCTGGGCTGCATCAAAAGAAGTGTGACCAGCAGGTCGAGGGAGGTGATTCTGCCCCTCTACTCCACTCTGGTGAGACCCACTTGGAGTACTGTATCCAGCTCTGGGGGCCTCAGTACAAGAGAGACATCCAGCTGTTGGAGCAAGTCCAGAAGAGGCCACAAAGTTGATCAGAGGGATGGAGCACCTCTCCTGTGAGGACAGGCTGAGAGAGTTGGGATTGTTCAGCCTGGAGAAAAGAAGGCTCGGGGGAGACCTAATTGTGGCTTTCCAGTACCTAAAGGGGGCCTACAGGAAAGATGGTGAGGGACTGTTTATCAGGGAGTGTAGTGACAGGACAAAGGGTAATGGGTTTAAGCTAAAAGAGGGTAGATTTAGATTAGATGTTAGAAAGAAATTCTTTACTGCAAGGGTGGTGAGGCACTGGAACAGGTTACCCAGAGAGGTTGTGGAGGCCCCATCCTTGAAGGTGTTTAAGGCCAGGCTGGATGAGGCTTTGGGCAATGTGGTCTAGCGGAGGGTGACCCTGCCCATGGCAGGGGGGTGTGGAAATAGATGATCTTTGAGGTCCCTTCCAACCCAAACCATTTTGTGATTCTATGGTCAGCTCAGGAAGTGATCAAGCCTACTCAAAACCTGAACAACAACATACAGGCGCTAGTCTCCTGAATTTTTCTAGGCAGGAACTCATGCTGTTGACAAAAAAAAACACAGCATGGTGGGTAAAACTGCAGGGACGAAACGATCCTGTGCTGCTTGCAGTTTCTCTGCTGATCCCCTGCCAGCATCCTCTCCTCATTCCCTACTCGAGGCTGCGGGGATGCCTTGTCAGTCCCTCCAGGCAGCAGGGACCTCTTGTCTTGTCTTGGAGGAAGACGATGTGTTTTCCTTAGTGCCTTAACACAAGTCAATCTCCAGTGTATGTTTAGTGGCTTATGGCTCAATTCAGCTCTCATTGACTGTGCTGAGAACTACTAGAGGGCTTTTGTAGGAGAAAACACAACTTCCTTATGGGTGTAGGTTCTAGTTCACACATTCCATACAAAATAAGCCTCCAGACCACAGAAAGTCTTGTCCTTGAAAAGGATCTTTTTGTAAGTTATGCAGACTGTAAAGAGCTGTGGAGTTGCTGTACA
This sequence comes from Balearica regulorum gibbericeps, assembly GCF_011004875.1. NCBI lineage: Eukaryota > Metazoa > Chordata > Aves > Gruiformes > Gruidae > Balearica > Balearica regulorum. The sequence continues at coordinate 118,931,450 of NC_046185.1, forward strand.
AACTCTATTTATTGTACTGTCTGTAGTGTATTTTACCTCTTTCTCCACTATCTACACTACTTGCCCATGATAAACTGGATTACAGCACAGATTGGCAGGGTTTGCTGCAAATATTCTCTGGTGCTCCTCTCAGAAACCTCTTGTTATTGTGACTTGACCTCCAGATTTCACAGGTGGTTTTCTACTGAAAAGGAATGAAATGGAAAGTGCTTATCAGCATTCACACTTTGGTCTTCTACATCACTTTATCTCTAGTGATACCCCTGCTGACACAAAGATAACCCTTAATTCCAGGAAACATGGATGACAGAAATAGAAGGGATCTTATTCAGCAGAACATAAGAAGTCATAGGGTATTATGATTTTGGGGGAATTTCCCTTTCGGGGAAATTTCATTGTAACACATTCATGCTTGGCATTCCTTTTTTTTGCATTAAAATTATTTCTTATCTAGATATTCATTTCTCTTTTGCACTTTGAATCCAATCAAAGAGATAAAAATTATCCTAGCTTAAACTTTGAAGAAAGAAGTACTTTGTACTAGTCTGAACTCTTTTCTCCTTGAGGGTATTTTACGCCACAACTGCCATGTTTCCATTTGGATTCCCACCAGAGACAACTGCTATAACTTAGAGGTGAGGTATGGTGAGCCCACAGGTGGTGGGACCTGCTGAAAGTGATGTATCGACTCTGTCCTCAGTTACCTTAGGCACATTGTGGACAACGCCATCAATTATGTCTTTGAAAATGGGAGGTTGGCTGGGTTTTTTTAAGAGATATCTTAATGAGATGTTTGTAAACACGAAGCAGTGCATGTCCTTGCCCTAATCTTCATTGATATTTGACCATTTGCTTTGTTGTCTTGCACAAGTTGCATGTTGACATTAGGCTGCCATAAACAGTTGATGATAGTTTGTGAAATTAATGAGCCGGGAAAAAAGGCCATGTAGTAAATTTCTTCCTCATTCTGGATTATAGGTTGATCAATGGTACTGCACTGTAGCTGTCACTATTGATATGGGAAGTTCAGGATTCAATTAAATACTTTTTCAATATTGTCACTGGTACATTTTTTAAATAGGCTGGCACGACTTTGTTTTCTCTGTACTTTCTGATTGATTATATCCACCGCAGGATTAACATATGCTATTTGAAACATTTTAGTGATTGAATTGAAAGGTTTCTAAAGAAAAGCATTTTTACAAAAGGGAAATGGAGAGATGATGCATCTTTTACAATAAACTGTGCTGTATGTAGTAATGCCTTATAATCTTCCTATAGCCCTTTATAACATTAGAAAGAACTAAGGACCTTTTATTGATTCCATGTACTGTTTCACTGGTAACAGAGCTCAGGGTGTTAGTCAAGTGATTTTGGCATCTGTTCCCTGAACCTAAAGGAGAGTCTCGCTTAGCTGCTACAGAATAAGGCCTCATCCTCTGTGAAACAGAAGGTACAGAGTGTAATGTGACTGCCCATACTGAAGCAGGTTTCAGCCTCTCAAACAATGGGCAATGATATCTGTACTATACCTGTCATGAGCTGCATCACATACTTCCATTTTCTTTGAAGACATTACTAAAAATCAGTGCTCCTAAGGCCTCCTCTCCACAGTGTACCTCTAGTTGTTTGCCAAGAAGATAAATGTCAGGAAAGAGATTTTCATTGTGTCCGATGTTCTGTGCATGGATGGACTTGCAGGGGTGCAGGAGGGGCTTGAGGGGATGCTCACTGGAGCATGGTAGGCAGAATCATCACTTCTCAGAGGTCTAGAAGCTTCCAGGTGCTTCTGGCAAAAGGCTGTCCAGTGAGTAGCAATGTCCTGTGTGCATGAACAATCTTTCTGGGAAACAACTCTGCAGATTCCTCTGCTGTTGGGTTTTTTCCAAAGTTTAAAAACTTTCCCTAAAGTGATACATGATTTTCAAAGGTGCTGGCCTGTTTTAAATAGTTTACCATGTCTTGCCTTCTGGCAGCAGGATGTTACTTGAAATGCATCGATTCTCCAGGAATGTAGTATCTAAAGCCTAATGTGCGCCAGCCTGCAGTCTATTTTCACCTCAAGATTATCATTCACTACAGACCAGAAGAAAATGTTCTGTTTTTCACAGAGCTTTATTTTCTCTTGAGGAAGGATTCTCTGGTTTATGATCTGCTTCCCCATTACCATTTGTGGGAGGAATGATTTAGCAGTACTGACTTGCCAATATTTATTGTATCCCATGGAAAAGTAATTAGTTCTGATTGCATTGCATTAGGCGGACAGTTTATTGCACAAAATAGATGAACTGCTGTCATGAAAGCTGTATTGTTACATTCATAAAAAAGCACTAACGCATAGAGAATAATGTGGGTTTACACCTGTTTATGCTGTTTTTAAAGCAATGTAAAAACTTTAGACTTTACAATAACAGTTATTTTTCTTGTTAACATTTTATACAGATTTTTTTCTGCTTATTAAGTTTGATGTTGTTGGACTGAAACAGACTAGAGAGGATTGGCTCTCCTTGGCGGTTGCTGTGTACAGTGCACACTTTCTCAGGGCCTGGCTCTCATGTGGCTGCCGCAGTTTTCACTGGCTTTAGTGAAAGCTCAGCCAGTTCACATGGGTGCAAGTGAGAGCAGAGACAAGCCCTCAGCTTTGAACAGTGTGTATCTGCGGGTAGAGCTAGACATCCCCTCGATCCAGATGATGGCATCAGTACCTTTGGCAGGTACTCAGCCTCACTTAGCATTCCTAGCTGAGTGTTTTCACTCTCATGGCTCAGCTGGTGGGATGGAACATGCACAGCTTCCTGCCCCTGCACAACATCACCAGATGAGCTCAAACCACTGAAAGCACTGGCAGTCTACATGGGAATGAATAACTTCTGCAAATAAATGAATGGGGTTATTGCAGACAGTCTCTTGCATGTGCTCTTTTTCGCGGGGTGATGATTTCAATCAGATGCTCGGAGATGTTTTAATTAGCCATTTGCTAACTGATTTAGCCATAGGTAAATGGGTAGTGCATTGAAACAGGCAGCAAGGACCCTGAATTCCTTGCACTGACCAGTTGATGCACAGAATCACAGAAAGAAGATGGCTACTTCCAACTCACAACTAGTAGAGTGGCCATGAGCACAACAGGAGAAGAACACCTCAACTAAACTTACTCAGGTATAAGGGGATCTGTGAGGAAAGCAATGACTCTGAGATGCTAGTCATCTGGAAGACCACAGTAACACACTGCAACTTACTTTAAACCTGCAGGTATAAACCCTAAACATGAAAATCTCTACCTTAACTTCCTCATATCCATGTTAGGTTTAGGTTGCAGCTGTATTTTAGTCCAAAGACAAATCAACTTTGAAGTTCTAGCCTGAATTTTTGCTTTGGACCCATTTCAGTAATCAGGCTTGGGTACTAGAGACTGGTAGTGACTCTCAAATGTATTCATTTTCAAGCTGTTCCTTGGTCTAAACAAACAAGAGCAGAGAAGACAGCGAAGAGGATACTGATATTCTCAGGCGTTACCTGCATTTTTTCATCTCTGGGAATACAGACACAAAAAAGCACGATCCATTGAAATAATGGAAGAGCTGAGGGATCAATAAGGAAGCATGGAGAAAGAGAAATACACCAGAGACTTGTTAGAGTTTGCATGAAGGATTCCTAAATAGGCAGCTGAGAATAGTGTGTTATCTCTGCCAAAATAATGAAAAACAGATTGCAAAATAAATTAATAACAAAGGGCAGCATCTGGGCAAAAGTGGTTGCATACACTTCTGATTTATTCCAAGGGGAAATATGACAAGACTATAGAACTGAATCAGAATATATTATAATTTTAAGTTCCTCCTCTAATGCTAATCAGCCTGCCGAGCTCTTGTTTCCCTGTACACTGCTGGATAGTAGACAAGATAAACTGATTTGTGGAAAAGATTAACCACACTTTGTTAACCATGAACCACTTTAATCACCTGAAAGGGAAGGAGCCATTCACAGATGGACAACCATCTTGAGAAAAGAGCTTGCTGTGTGATCTGGGAAACCAGTCCATCCAGGAAGTCTAACTTACGCATTAGGCAAGTTGATGGAAATGATAATGAAGAATCAGTTCAGTAGACACAAGGGTGATACATTGGGGAAAAGCTGAATCCTTTATGGAATACAGCTTTATATCAGAAATAACTAGAGTTCTATGAAGGAGTCAGCATGTATCTAAATAAAGATGTTCTGGTTTGTATGGTTTATAAGCACTTCTACAGTGCTTTGAGAAGACACGATGTTTTCATGGGATAATTAACATAGTCCTCCCTAGATTAAGAGTTTATTAAACAATAATCTTTGAGAAAGGATAAAAATACATGATCAATTTTCAAAATTAAGGAAGTTGTCAATGGCACCCATGCTTTGATCTATGATGTTCAATATATTATTAAGCAGTCCTGGAATAAATGGTGAGATAGGATCATTTAGTACTGAGACAAAACTATCCAGGATAGTGAAATTGACTGCAGAAGAGTAGCTCATGATACTGAATGGCTGATGATACCTCAGCAAATTAAAATCATTTAAAGAATGAAGTGATACGTATACAATGATGGACTCTAAATTGGTTATGTGGTCTCAGAAAAAGGTCTTAAAGTTGGTGTGGATTGGTCCACAATTTAAACAAATAATAGTCACAATTTAGAAGTTGTCCAGAAGCCTCCAGAGGCTACAGATCACAGATTAGTAGCCATTGCTGTAGTAGCATATACTGAAAAATGGGATTAGCAAATTTCACGACCCTACATAAATTATTCAATTTACAGAAAAAAAATTCAGTGCAGTCAATAGAGGTGAAGCTTATTCAGAAAAAATTCATACTGTCAAAAGTATGCCCCCAGACTTACAGCTGATGAAAAACACCTTACACTGTATACCTGATTAATAACACCCTTCACCTGCAGAAAACAATAAATTCCCCACCATGGATAAAGTACTGATTTAGAAATCAGCCACTGCCCATAAATAAACTATGCCCATGCTTATGTATAGAAACTATTAAACAACTCACAAAGCTAGCAATACAGTATCTGTAAGCAAATATTAGATATTAACTGAATATAATAGAGAACATAGCACTGATTCCAGAGCAGATGGACATTACACAGAATGTTTGATACTCAGTGTATGTCATCTTAAAAAAGAAGAGCTTTGTTTTGGAAGGAATATCTAATGGAGAAGGATAATTAACACACTCTCAGCTGGACAGAATCCTTCCATTTATTTTTAAAGTAAAAAATCAAAGTTGTTCTCAGGAGGAAAAAAGTAACAAAACAAAACCTACGCCAAAACTGCTGTTGCTGCAGCTTCCTTCTTTATTTCTATTTTCCCTGCAGAGGATTGAGCTTCTCCATTTCATTCTAAGGGAAGTTCCATAGAAAGCTTCTTTTACGAACAGCACAGCAAGATCATGCTTGACAGGATAGCTGCAGTTTAGAGTTCTAATAGGGATCTGGATTAGATGAGATTGCATGGATTAACATTGAAGAGAATAGTACTAAAATTCAGGGGCAGACTTGGAGCAAGAATAAAGTAGTACTGAAATCTGACAGGCTGTGCTAATTTAAAGCGATTCAATCCACTCCCTGTCATCAGAGGAAGCGGATACTAATATATAACTAACATAACTAAATACAAACACATATGTCAAAAATTGTAAATGAAATAAAATAAACTTGCATATATTACACAGCTATGCCAATGCTCACTCCCAGGAAGTGCTGCCAAAGATTAATTACACAAAAAAATAAACTGAACATTAGGGAGATAGAGATTTTATGATTGAAGTAAAGTGTCCTGCTTTGCTTCAGACTTACAGCTTTGAAGCATGAGATGGAATGTACCTATGAAGCTACCTGCAGATGCCTGTGAATTTTTTTCTCAGACTACTATGTCTAGGTCTACTTTTGTAGAAAGGTCTGGGTTGTGATTTCCTTAAACTGCTATGATGGCAATCCTCATGCCTTAAATATTGTTTTTCCAGAGTGTTATACTAATAACAGCCTTCTACTAATGCCATCACATTTAACTCAATAGATTAACCTACTGTTGGACTCAAAGGAATGGACTCAATACCATGCTGTTCCTTCTCATTTTTCTGGAATGTAAACTCCCTGAGGATAACTCAGGAAACAAGAGCTACTTCCCAAAAACAAGTTCCAGTGTGCCAATTGTCTGTAAAGAACACACTGGAAAAATAACTGTGTGTAACTAGTAAATAGGAAGAGAGTGTGTATTATATAGTAAATTAATCAAAAAGGGCACAGAACTAAATCCTTGAGGTGGCTAGGAATATTGATGAAATCACATAACTGGTTTTTGCTGCTGCTTTGAAGAGGCATGACAGTTCATCAGGGCTTAACCTGACAGAGTTCCACAATTTCCTACCAAGTTGTTAATAGTACTAGAAAACCCCTTAGACAGCAGATAAGCTGTCTAATATGGACACAGAGGCAGTGTGCTTAAACACAAAAATGTTCAGGGAAAATTCTCTGGTGGCTGATTGTTGATTGGTTTCTCTTGCCTAGTGTGGAAACTCAAGAAGTCTTCCATTTTAGCTAGATTTAGACTAAAATAATTTTCTTCTTGACCTTTCTTTCAATGTCTGTTTTTTACAACCTGCCTCTCTTGGACATACTAAGAAAGACTTTTAGATACTCAGAAAAGGCTTTTCAAAACAACAACCTCCTGCCCCAGTAAGTTCTAGAGATCAAGAGATGCCTTCAGAAAGTTGCCAAGTAGAAATCAGCATTCAGGTTATGAATGTGGCCTTCTCTATCATGAGCCTGAAAAAGAGAAGAGGCAATAACAGGATCAGGGCCAGGATCAGGAAGCAGTAACTGACTTCCAGACATAGACTGACTTCTTGTCATCTATATTCAGTCAATTCTGGATGCAGCAAAGAATTTGCTCATTTCAATTTACTCTTGGAGCCTCAAAATTACAAAGTGCTGAAGAGTGAAACAATCTAAGTGTCAGCAGCTCACAAGTCATCTGGTTTTCTGGACAGGAACTTGGAAATACAAGATGATGAGTGCACAGACAATCCCATTCATGAGGCTTGGTGAGACTGTTGTGCTTTTCCTCGCCTCAGCATAGATCTACAGCAAGCCTAACGAAGTCAGTGCCACAGATGTAAAATCAAGTTGTCCTGTTTTCATGGCACGAACCAGTAAAATCTGTTCAGAAAAGCAGCCCACTGGAATGTGTGGAGCATGCAGGCTTAAAAGAGGATAAGTCTGTTGATGTAGTGCTGATTTACCCCACCAAACTTTACAGTGCCAAGGTCTAAAATTTATGAGGCTGGCTCTGAAAAACAAGGAAGAAGACACCTGACAGCTTCCCTGACAAACCTCTTAAGCAGACCACTCTTTCACAGTGCAAATTTAGAAGCATTAGGAACAGAGCATGCACACGGTCTTTGAATGCTCTTCCACTTGGTCAGCCTTACCTTTGTTCTCAGCTGCTGCTCTAAAATAACTTGTAATAATCTATACAGCAAGGGGATTATTAACTACCACAGTCACACTCTTTCTGAAAAGAAAGGCTCTTCTGCTACTGTCTCTTCTATGGGAACAACAACAGCACTCCAGCAAACAGAATGTTTTGAGGAAGAGAGCACAATTTTGAACAAATTCCTGTTGCAGTGTATTACTCTCTGCAACAGATGTATGAGAAATCATTTTACTGAACATAATTTATTTCACTAACTCAAGGGTATAAGCAATCCTCTTGTGCCTCTTCAGCTGTGAGGCTCATCTCTCTCTGGATAACGATATATACAGATAAACTATTTTTGTGGGGTAGAGGCTTGATTAGAAATTAGAAAATGCATTCTTACCTGTGAATAGAACAGATACAGGATTATAGCCCTTAAGGTAGTGGACCAAAATCTAAAATACAGCTTTTAAAGACTAGCAGTGCAGACACATTATAACATAAAATATTGGTCAGGTTTTGATGTCACTTAAGTCTGGGTAGAAAGACCTGACAGGTACGGATCCCATTTTGCTGATTTCTTCACAGGCATTTGAAAAAGAAAAGATTTTTGTTGTGGGGTAGAGGGATAAGTATTTCTGGTGTAAACCAAGGCTGAACCTGATGGACTTCAAGCCGTATGTCTCCTGGTATGTACAAAAAAGGGACTTTCATATTTTCAGTGTTAATGTTGCAACCTGTGAACTGACTACTTGGCAAACAGGACAGTGCTGAGAGAAAACAAGGATGACAACCACCTTATCTACTAATTCCCATCTCTGTAGGGCTGAAGACCTTCTCAAGAGGTCTTGACAAGAGGGGGTGAGCTCTATGGTAAACTAAGATATGCTATTATTGCACAGAAAAGGTCCCCTGGAACAGAGCGTGTCCTTGGACCTGTGGGAACTGGGTTCTACCATCTGTCTGGAAAGAGAGGAACAATCCTGGTTAAACAGCTACTGTCTCTTTTAAACCACAATAGTGGTTCACATAAAAAAAGGAAATGAGAAATGGCTTCTCACTATAAAGGGAAAATGATGTCTGGATAAAAGGACTCTTAACTCAGGCTACTCTTTTAATGCAGAAAAACTGTCTAGTTATTAGAGTCACTAAGGTGGTTTTTTTTGTACTGTTCAAGATGAAGGCACTCAAGTTAGTTCTACATGAGTCCAGGTGATAAAAACAAATGTTTTCTGACTTGAGAAACTCCATGCTGCCTCTCACATTTCTAAAAAACCCCACACAAATGTGGGTTTCTGTCCTGGGTTGCTCTCTGGGGAAATTTGAATTAAATCATGTATTCCTCTTCCTCACGCGGCCTTGGAAACAGTCTTTCTCTGCTCCTTTTTCCCATATTTAGTACAAAAATACTAGTACTAAGCTAACTCACAGAGAGATATAGGAGGAAAAAATGTGTTTGTGACTGTGAGGGGTCAGACACTATACTAAGGAGGTAAATATACAATCAGTCTGGATTTTAGATAATTAAAGAGTACACTTCATCTTGGAAGCAATAGTGTTACTGAAGTGAAATCACCATTTGTTTCTCCACTGCTCTTTTAAACAGATCCTTTTTCTGCCTTGCTCTAGTGGGTGTCAGCAGTGACTTGTCATTGCTGTGACTTCATCTCACACATGAATTAGTTTTTGCTTGGAGTATCATTAGCAGTGCAATAGCAGTAGCACAAAGCTCACAGACTGCAAAAGTCATCAGAGAAGATGAGTAAATATGCATGTGGTTAGGCTGCGTGGAAATTCGTGCCGTCACAACTCCACAACAGTATGTACCCAGCTACTTTTAAGCCATGCTGGGTGTATGCACACTAGCTATAGCGTGTGTCAGAAGTTGAAGATTAGCAAGAGCCAAATGCTATATTGATTTACATCCTATGCAGTGCCACCAAGAAGAAGAAATTGCCTTGTATTGTTTAATTTGAGTCTCTGAACATAAGTGGAATGGACATGTTTGGGAATGAAAGGAAACGTGTTTTGCTCCCCTGCCACTCTTTTAATTGGCAATTTGCGACATAAGTCACAAGAATAATGATAGATGTGATTCTTTCCCCACATTCAATTTTCTTAGCCAATAACTAGGGAAATAATAAACCAAACTCTACTTCAAGTTACACTTGGTGCAATCTCATTAAGTTGAATTATATTAAAGAAGAAGTTCCTGTAAAACAGTGACGCTGCAAGTTAAGAATTAAGACTCAGGTTTCTAAGGCTCTATGGTTTTAATTTTTTTTTTCCTCCAAGTGCTGTAGTTTGGAAGTAATTACTGCAGCTCAGAAGTTTCTAGAACAAATGAACTATTCAATTCTATTCTCATATTTTTTCCCCCTTTTTCCTGTTTTCCTAAATATAGCACAAAACCACCTTCAGTTTTGGTTTGTTTTCCTTCTCCCAGTGGTCCCATTATGGCTTTTCATTTCTTTACCCCATTCTGCCTCTCCATCATTCCTGCCTTCACTGTTTCTCCCTTCAGATTCTGCTATCCAGCCTGCTGTGCAATTGTAGCTTCTGCCCTTTTGGATTCAGCTTCTCAAAGGTGTGAAGAGAGAAATTTCCTAAGTGTGGGATTCATTTCACCCAACTTCAGGTACTGAAGAGCTGAGACTGTAGATGATGATACTTTTAGAAATCTATTTGTCATCCATAGAGGAGAAATGAGCTCCTCTAATGAGTGATTTCTCCTATCATTAAAAAGACATTTAATGAATTGCCTTCTGCACAATGCTGCTACTACTACTTTATCTGTGGGTAAATATAGCTTAGATGAATTCTCAATCTGCCCAAGTTTGACACTGAGAAGCTCTTGTTGCTTTGCATAGCTCTAAGGAAAAAAAAAAGAGACTGAAGCAGTTCTCTTGCTGACAGCTGATTGATTGCTGAGCACCACACAGTAATAGCAGTAAAATGGAAGAAGACAGATGGGTCAGTTTAAATTCCCCAAATTAAATACAACTCCAGCAAGTGTAAACTGCATTTCATTTCTGTCTGTAATCAAGAGGAAACCACCTAAAAGGAAAAAAAAAAAAAAAAAAAAGGAATTTAGCCACAGTTTTAGCAACAGCTAGATCTGGGATATTCAGTTAACTCACCCAGACAGTAAAAACTATGACAGATATTAAAAAGGTTCTGCAATTTAACCCTTCATACAGAACTGAAAATGGAGAAAAATTTGGAAAAAGAAGAGTCAAAACTCAGAGACACTGAATCCCTTAGGGGTGACTGAACTGTTCATAACTGCAACAGAGTGTTCTCTTATAGACGACTAGAGCCCCAAAAATGACCATTGGACAAAGCAGTTCAAACTGGCGAAACAAAGGCATCAACCCCCATCCAGAATGACACTTGAGAAGGGTATATATGGCAAGCACAATAAAGCATCCAAACTGCTATGAGAGCTGAGAGGACACAAAGGGCTTACCATCTGTCCCTGATACTATTGGGTAGCTAGTATCAGCTAGATACTTAGTATATGGTTGGGTGAAGATTTTTTGAAGGGCGCTGTAAAATATTTACAAGGGCAAAACCTTTAGGAGGTTATTTTTCTCCACCTTCCAAAGCTAAACAGATGGTGAACATTTCTTAGCTTAATATTCTGCCAAACAGTGTGGTAAAGTAGCCTGATACATCACAACTTATCTTTCCTTTCTCCCCATGCACACTTCCACCAGATCCTGAAGAATAAAATGCCACAAGCAGCCTCTCTAGCTAACAGCCAGCTTGAAGACAGAACTTCCTTACACTACCCATAGCTGGACGTACATTTTTTATATCACAAACAAAATTCTGTCTTGTGGCAACAGAACAGATGTACATTAGAAGCTTATACTGCAAAGGGAGAACACAAACAAGGATTAACAGCATGCTCTACAGTTAAGATTTTTTTTGGTTTTAGCGCTCTGCTGTCTTGGCTAAGAGGATGCACAAATTAGAACAATGTGGCTACAAACAGAACTATGTGCTGTTTACTACTGTGAGAAGTTCAAGTGATGTCAAGGTGACTTTTGCATTGTGAACCTGGTATCACAATGAAGCCTGACAAGTATCTATTCCAGGCACTGAACTTTGAGGCTCTGATGACTTTTTTGTCCTTGTTTTTGCCTATGTGTTGGGTGTAGGTGGTCCAGTGCTGGCAGCAGGGGGTGGGGGTGGGGCATGGGCTGTAGGGGTGGCTTGAGAAGACACTAGGGATTCCCTATGCCAGACAGAGCCATTTCTAGCCAGCTCCAACAGACCCATCACAGGACACAGCTGAGCCCACCAGTGAAGATGGTAGGACCTCTATGAAAACATCCACACAGAGGAGGAGAGGAAACAGAGTGAGAAACAGCAGAGGGAACACCAAGGTCAGAGGAGGAGAAAGTGCTCCATGGTGCAGCAGGTATTGCCATGCAGCCCATTGAGGACCTTTACCAGAGCAGGTGGATGTTCCTGAAGGAACTTTGTCCTGTGGAGAGCCCATGCTGGAGCAGAGGAGAAGTGTGAGAAGAAAGAAACAACAGAGAGAAACTGGTATGTACTGACTGTAACTACCACTCCAGTTTTCACAGCCCATGGCCTGGCTGAAGGAACTAAGTGTAATTGGCAGCAGTAACAAGGAGGGAGGAGAGGAACCTGGAATGAAGTTGAGTCTGAGAAAGGGCAAAGGAAAGGTGTTTTCCCTATGTGTTTTAATGTTTGTCTTTTTGTTTCCTGCTACCCAAATCAGTAATTAAATATTTTTTTAATCATCAATAAATTAAGTTAAATCCCCAAGTTGAGTCTGTTTTGCCCACAACAGTAATGGTAAGTGATCTCCCTGTCTTTATCTTGAGAGCATCTTGGTACTTGAATGCTGCAAGGCATCTCCTATGAGGAGCAGGTGACGACTCTGGGTTTGTCTGGTTTGGAGAAACGGAGGCTGAGGAGTGACCTCATTGCTCTCCACAGCTTCCTGAGGAGGGGAAGTGGAGAGGGAGGTGCTGAGCTCTTCTCCCTACTCCCTGTTCAAAGCTGCATCAGGGAAGGATCAGATTTGACACTAGGAAGCATTCCTTTACAGAGAGGGTGGTCAAACACTGGTACAGACATCGGAGAGAGGTTGTCAATGCCCCAAGCCTGCCAGTGTTTAAGAGGCATTTGGACAATGCCATTAACAACATGCTTTTAACTTTTAGTCAGCCTGAAATGGTCAGGCAGTTAGACTAGATGATTGTTGTAGGTCCCATTCAGCTGAACCTATTCTTATTCTTTTCTGCTTCCTCCTCCTTGTCCTTCTGGGGGTGGAGAGGAGTGAGTGGCTGGCTGGGTGGGAGTTTGGTTCAAATACTCTGATATTACAAGGGGTTTGGTGTTTTTTGGTTGGTTGTTTTTTTCACAGCTGCTTATTCAAAGCTTTTCTAGAGCTGTTCTTCATTGGTTTTTCATCTTTACTATCTTAGAATCATCCAGTTCAGTTCACTAGTCTCTTCAGAATGAAGTAATGCAACTAGAAAGTACCTTAAGGGCTGACTGATGGTCCTTTTCTGTTGGAAATATCATAGAAAGGACCTTCTACCAGGGAAGGATCTTCCCATCACAAACCACCACAAAAGTCCTCACCAGATCTGTGTTAACGGCTAAAAACGCTGATACCACATGCTCTCTCTCTCCTCCAGGAAGGTAGTGACAGCAGGAATATCCTAAGTGGACTCTCAGATAGTAACTTTCCCTGATAATCAGGGCAGACATCTCCAGGCAATTGAATAGCACATTTTTAATCAACTTTCTACTCTGAGCCTGTGTAGTGTGTGGTGCCCACCCAGGCACTCAGAATCATTCTGCCTCTTTTTTTTTAACATGAAATCACACAAACAACAGAAAATGTTCAAACCCATGGGTTTTCTGCCTGGGGAGAAAATAAAAATAGTGTTCCCTGCGTTCCTTCTAGCAAGTTCAGTAGATGCCACAGTCCTGCCTTTGCTACTTGCATTCATTCAAACAGGTTATGAGAAGGCTTGAGTAAGTGCAATTTTTCATGAAGCAGTTGAGCAAATGCATCCTTGTTTCGGGCCACTGGCCCATCTGCTCTGCACTCTTTATACAACACCATTGCAGCACATAAATCAACAGTGCTTGAAAGTGGTTTAAAATCCGCTTGCACTCCCATTGTCTACATCTTAGGATCAGTTTTATTACTATCACAATTCTTATGATTATATTTTTTCCTGTGCACCATAAACCATACTACTAAATTCCCAATTAGATTTGGAAGTTACTGAGACAGAGAAGAGCTTATCCTCCCTGACAGCCATCATAACTCTTTTTCCAGCACTCTGAATAAATGGTCAGCCTTTTGTTCTCTCTGAGCTACTACAACAGTATAAAAGGGATGAAAATCTTCCTTCTGTTACCCACTTGTGGGCAAAATCCTGGTAGGAATAAGCTGAGCCTCAGGGTTGCTAATTCAATCCTCAGGTATAGTATGATTTTTAGGGCACCCCTGGCAACTAATGCATATGTTAGAGGATTCATGCATCAGTTACACCAGGGACAAAAAGACTGGTTGTCTTATTACTGGGGGAGATGCAAAGAATTTCATCCTTCTGTCTTGCCCTTGCTGACTGTGCCAAGTGCTGAGAACTCTCCTTGTGATACAAGGATGCAGTCCCCTAGGAGTATTCTAATTGCTCAAATTATATATCCTGCACCTTAATTTCTTCCATTTGAGCTCCAGAGAGAGTGTGAGTGTCTTGGAATAAATGTTTGCATGGTATAGTCACTACTTGCACAGTGCAGTCAAGAAGGATCACAGACTTTGAGGGCCATACAGATAATTAGGAACCTAGCTCCCAATGAACTCAAGTGAGACTTCTACACCTAATTGTTTAAGAACCTGCAAACTCTGCCAATTTATCCTTATATCCATAAATATCATGTTGACTTAGGCTAAAAACAAAATACATGAAGGAAATTAGATTAGGTAAATAACCTAATGGCACCAGGAGGTATTATTATTATTACTGCTATTATTATTTAATATGGCTATATCTGGGATGGAAGCTCCATTACATTGGTCACCTAGAGAAAATACAGTCCTTTTTCTGAAGGACTACCATCTACATAACAACCTGTATTGTCTAAGTATTCTACTCAGATAGGATCTGAGTAGACCAAATGTAAGGATAAATTGACAATAGTCTGAACAACATCCGAAGGCCTGTTATATGTGTTATTTGGCACCTGGTCCTTTTAACCCTCTTGATTTTAAAAGACATGCTGTCACGAAATGTTGAATAAATGTTTTTCTCAAAGCTGCAGTCTTTTCCCTAAGAGCATGTCCTTACAGAACAACAGATTATTATTATGTGAGAGACCTCTAAACCAGCTCCAAAAAAACCTGGGATGTGAACACTGCACAATACCTTGTTGTGCAGAGATAACTCTTTGGGCACTGGAAACTACAAAGCTACATCCGTACAGCTACAGTGCTTTTATTCCTTTTATTTGGTCATTCAGAAGCATTTCCGATGTCTCTGCACTATGTGGTACAAATACAATCCGGTTCTTTATTCTCTCCAAAGCATTTGAAAGTCCAGGACTGTTTCTTCACTGCTTGTACCCAACACAGGGAATTTAGCCACGTGTCTCTTTTACATATAGCTTCTTCCTGTGACCACATCACATGGACCTCCTAGAAGTTTCAATAATTATTTAGTTTGTATGTGTTCATTATTTCCTCCATCATTCGCTATCCTGAGTCATATGCATAGGACTGGGAGCAGACTCGTGCTCCATGTTAAGATGGAGGCTCCTGGATAATCCTCAGGGACCACTGTCTTCCCTTACCTGTGAACTACTCCTTGTCTTGTCCAATTCATATGGAAAGTCTCTGGGGCAGTCAGATTCACGAAAGTTTTGGTACATAGCTTGTAAGGTCAGTAGATTTGTCTATCCCTAGACCATATGACACTGGCCAAATAACAAGGGAGCAGAAAAGGGTAGAAAGAATATTCCAACTGTCAGATTATCCAGTGTCCTTTGAGATGCTGAAGAGACAAGGAGGAGAGACCTCAGGAGGTCATTTAGTCCAAACTCCTCCTCAAAGTAGGGTCAGCCATTAGGTCAGGCCAGGTTACTTGGTGTTTTTTTCAGCTGGATCTTGAAAATCACCAAGGATGGAGAAAGCGCACAGTCTCTGTCATCATACTGAAAGTTTTGCCTTATATACATCCCTGACCTCTCATTTCAAATTATGTCCTTTGTCTCCCACCATGCACCCACTGTGAAGGGCCTAGGTCCATCTTCTGGATAAACTCCTGGTCAGCAGAGGCAAGCTGCTGTCAGGTTCCCCCAAAACCATTGATTCTCCAGGGTGTACAAACTCAGTTGCCTCAGCCTCTCCTCACATGGCCTGTGCTCTCACCCCCAACCATCTTGGTGGCCCTTCACTGAAATCGTTCTGGTTTATCATTGTAGTGGGGGGCCCAAAACCAGACACAATATTCTAGATGTGGACTACAAGTTATGTGTAGAGCACGAGAATCCCTTCTGTTGACCTACTGGCTGTGTTGCTGTTCATACAGCCCAGGATGCTGTTGGCCACCTTTGCTGCCAGGACACGCTCTGGGCTCATGCTCAGCTCATTGCCTAAACAATACCCTGTGACCTTTTCAGCAGAGCTGCTCCCCAGCCAGTCAGGTCCTTGCTTGTATTGCTCCAAGGGATTAATCCTACCCAAGTGCCAGATTTTGTGTTTGTCCTTGTTGAATTTCATAAAATTTGTCTGCCTGATCCCCAAGCCTGTCTAGGACCCTATAGATGGCAGCCCTGTTGTCAACAGCATGATTGGTCCTCCCAATTTCCTGTCATACACAAATTTGACTTGCCTTCGAGTCATTAACGTTAAAGGGGAAATGTCTGAATACAGCTATCTGTGGTATTTTACTTGCTCCCAGCCACCAAGCAGAGTATGGCCCATTAACTACTACTGTTTTAGCTCAATTATCTAACCATTTTTTTTACCCTTCTGGTTGTCTGGTTGTTGTATGGTACCTAAAAGTTCTTGGAGGTGGGGAAAGTGAGAAGATGCAGAGATAGCTCCGATGCTTGCTTTTAGGTGACTCAGCTAAGACCTTGGGAAACATTCACCATCACCACATACTCTTGTAGCTACAGAGATCTGTAATCAGAAAGGACTGTTGAATCCTCTTTAAAATGGTCCAGAGGACAATATTTAAATCTCTAACACTATCTACCAGGAACAATGTCAGCTGCAGAACAACAGGACCATAAGCAATGTGAGTGCAAGAGGCTGTGGGTTAAATACATCACTCAGTTCCACCCTTCCTTTAATGCACATCATTGAAGAAAATACATCTTCACTGAACAGGAGTACATTGCCTTTTCCAGAAAGTCGTATTTGACATACTGCTATAGCCAGAGGTCTTCTGATAAGCTATGATAAAAGAGCACCCTCCAGCCATTTTGTCTTAAGCTTGCTGTAAAAGAGCTACATCCAGCATGATATCGCCTGTGTGTCCCCCTGGATATTAGGCTATTGGCAAGACTCAGTCTCACGTGAGTTCTACCTCTCCCTCATATACATTGTCATATACTTTTACTATTTTCATCTCAGCTACTGTGCCTCTTGATTTCTTAGATCAGATGATGGGCATTTCTGTAAAGTTCTGGTCAAGAGAAGCAGAATTCTCATTTCAGTATGAGCAGATAGCTCCAAAAGCTTTTTTTTTTTTTTTAAATAATTTTCTATAGATCTTACACAGTGATAAATCAGATATGCTGGCAAGCTGGATGCTTATACTGACAGTTTAAGTATCTTGATCCAAGTCTTTGTAGTGGTATCAATTAGCAGAGTTCCTGAATGAAACTATGCTGGCTGACCAGTCAGCCTCCCTCATACAGTCAAATACATTTCTATATTGCTTACATCTATTAGCAGCTAATGCTAATTAACTAACTAATATTTTCTAGTTATGATCAATTCCCTACTAATCTGGCTCATAACCCTGACTGCATAGAAAAATCAATCACCTTTAATTGTTAAGCTGAGATCCATCTGATAGAGAAATTATATCCTTCATCCTTGAAAACAGCTAGAGCTTAGATAAGTGAAAGCACTCCATGTGAATCATAGCCATACAGTTCATCTTCCAAGCGCCATTTTCTGCCATGTCAGAGCAACATCTTTGCCTAGTTCCATACTGTTGCTTTTTTTTACTGTGTCCTCCTAAGTATTCTGCACAACTGATTCATGCAAGTGCACTCCACACCTCCCTCATCTGGGACAGAGTCACCACTGACCTCCTGCACCCATGAGCCCCACTGCCTCCTGTCTTGCCGAGTTGTGTGTGATCAGCCCGGGAAAACAGCCTAAGGTTCTTCATCTCTCAGCCTCCCATTGCTGCCTTGTTCTGTGATCACTGCAGAGTATGCACGCATAGGTCTGAGGAGTGCTGCATACTGTATGCTTAAAACCAAACAAAATAAAGGTTTTCTAACTCAGTGCATTAACTGAATTAACTCTTACTGCAGTATCAACAAGGAGCAGGATTTTTTGCATCTGTAAAGTGAAAGACTTTGAACCATACCTAAAATTAAGAGGGGAAAAAAGCAAGAGGAATCAGATTATAATTTTATTCCTGGGTCAAATTTACCCTTCTTGTCATTTCCCCAGCTTGTGCAGAATTCACTGTGATCTGTGAAAGTCTGAGGCAAATAAACCACATTTCTACTTAACAGTGGCACCATACAAGTATGGAGTGAGGCAAAGAGAAAGCAAGATGCAAGCAACAGAATTACAAGTAGACAGGACAGCATGAAGGACATCTTGTGTAATCTGCAGTAAAGCACCTTCCCGGGAACCTTACTCTTACTTGAAAGATCTGGGAACAGAACCAGATGTAGCAGATATTTTTCTTTCTCAATCTTTTTGCAAGTTGCTGGTTTAGAGACAGTTGAAAAGCAGTCAGATAGCTAAAGTATAGTCTAAGTGTTTTAATGCACTTGACATTTTTAATTTTAAAGTGTGAAATATCATTAGTGTTAATAATTTTCCAAAGGTTCAACAGTAGCTGTGCAGGTGGTGGAAAATTAAGTGATTGGCAATTAAGAAGTCCAGAAAACTACAGAAAGTTTTAAAATCTCAATTGGAACATAAAAAGATGATGCTACCATGGTCTAAGCTACCTACCCATAGAATAGATTTTTGAACATAGATCAGTGTCAGGAAAAAAAAAAATGTAACAAGATCTACTGGTTGCAAATGGATGTCACATCAGAGAACTACTGAACTGGTAATTATGAGCTGTGATGGTAATTATCCATTGGATTCATTTACTTAGGGATCTAGGGATTTCCTTAAGCTATGTCCAGCTGTCTTTCTAACAGATGTACTACAGACTGAAGAGGAGCTGGTGGCTGAGTGCAGAAAGTATTGCTGACATTCTTCATCCTGCACAAGTTTCAGACTTGGAGGTCATTAGTCCTAATGCTGTGTGACATCCTCAGAGTTAGGAAAGGGTGGGAGGAGGTCACACGCTCTCTGTGTGTAGATGTTGACAAAAAAACCTTGCAGTCTAACCAGCAGGTCACCTTCTGCCCACTTTCCAAAGCTGCACTGTTTGGCCTTCAGGTCCCTCTTCAAGAGTATGGAAGGCTTTTGCTTGCTCAAAAAGCCTAGTCACCACAGATTTAAGAAATCACAGAGAAAAGATATGGATTTTCTTCACCACTATTGGCTCCCATAATATCCAAAACCAAAATCAGCTCCTCATTTCCACTTCCACAGCATTTTTTGGGAGCTCCAAGAAAAGACAAAACTGAGCACAGAAAGAAAAAGCAGAGTTAAAATCCTCCTTCAAGCACTTTCCATGGATTGGAAGCCTGACAGCTGCAATTAGACTGAAGGTCAGTAACAGATTTGATACTCCCTAGCGACTGATTTATATCAGGCAGATGACGGTACAGTTTCTAAGGTTTATCATGTTAAATCTCCATTTTCACAAACACATCTAAATAGAGAAATTAGATGAGCTAAAAATATGTCATGGTTTAACTTGGCAGGCAGCTAAAACAACCACACAGCCATTTGTTCACTCTCCCCCTCCAACGGTGGGATGGGGGGAGAGAATCAAAAAGAAAAAAAGAAAGTAAAACTTGTGGGTTGAGATGAAACAGTTTACTAGGACAGAAAAAGATGATGATGATAACGATGATAATAGTATAAAAAACAAGTGGTGCACAGCACAATTGCTCACCACCAAAGCCAATGCTCAGCTAGTTCCCAAGCTGCTTCGCTTCCTGGCCACCTCACCACTTATATACATGACATCACATCATATGGTATGGAATATCCCTTTGGCCAGTTTAGGTCAGCTGTCCTGGCTGTGTCCCCTCCCAGCTTCTTGGGTGCCCCTCGCCTTGTTGTTGGCAGGCCAGTATGAGAAGCTGAAAAGTCTTTGACTGCTTAGCAACAACTAAAACATCAGTGTGTTATCAACATTATTCTCATCCTAGATCCAAAACACAGCACTGCACCAGCTACTAGGAAGAAAATTAACTCTATCCCAGCCAAAACCAGGACAAAATACTACAGAAACAAGGGTATTGAATGAAAGCAAAAGGGATGCCAACAATTCAGGTAGCTCTACAGCAACAGCATCAACCACAACATTGCCCTGGGAACCTGACCTGTCTTGCTGTCTGAGGCACCAGCTCACTAAGGAGAGAAATGCAATGCTTTCATACAGTTTTTCTGCTAAATGATGAAGATGAGACTGAAGAATGTTAAAAGTAGACAATTTTTTTTTACACCTAGGCAAACCAATGTAAAGCTACCTTACAAAATCAGAATAAAGAATATAGTATTGCAGAGGGCTAAGGTTTCACCTAAATGAACAGGTCAAACTGTTAAACATCTAGGAGAAATTCACTGGATGGGTACATCAGCACTGCCAGTGGAATAAGTCCCTAAATCAGATAATTTGGATTACATAAAAACTATTTTCATGCATCTGTTAGTATTTTCAACATGTGTTTATGTGCTTCAATGATGCAGAATTTAATGGTAAATTAATAAAGTTTGGTTATGGGGGGTTTTATTATTTTTTAATCTTATGTGGCTTTTAAGTTATGTGACAGAACTGCCTGCAAAATGCTGTGATCATGGAGGCCAGTTTTTGGTCTGTTGTGGAGGGAAAATTAAGGCAGGTTTTACAAGAATTTGCTTCTCCATAGAGAGCATTGCAGCTGTAGAAAGCCTTGAGAACAGCTGTTCTGTGAAACTGAGTTTTGGCCTTATATGCAAAATAAGACAAAAATTTCACAGAGTATTTTTACTCCATATTCTTTATGAAAGAGCATTTCACCTGATACAGGGTAAGAAACTGCTGACTTGCAAGTTCTAAGTAAAAACTGCCTTTCTATTAATGACTTATCCAGTCCCTAGTGTAATAAATGCTTACTGAGGATGTTGGTTTTAGGTGCTGCAGTAAGGCAAAGGAAAAATGAAAATAATGAAACCTTGTAATTTACACTCCAATCAGCTAATGATGCCTCATACCCATGACAAAGCAGGCTGTGAAATGACATAATTCAATCTAGGCCACCAGCCTCAGAATTAGATCCCATGTCATTCTTCTCTGCCACTGACTCACTCCATGTGCTTAGAAATGTCACTTCATAGCTGTCTTTTGTGTAATTATAAAGCGAAAGTACTGTCACTTACTTATTTTTTAGCTCTACAGAGGAGCAACAGATCAGAAAGGTGCTGCTAGAATTATTTTTCCACTTCAGTAACTGTGAATCATAAATGACGAAACATGAAATATGAAATGGAGAACAGGAATACAGATTGAGATGATTTAATAATACTTTTGTAAAAGTACTCCCCTCCCTGCCTTTTTTTTTTTTTTTTAATTAGGTCTGTTATATAGGAAAATCCTGAAATTGATACAGTGCATGATGAAGCGCAGAAGTCCTGAAGGCCCCCCTCCACTACCTCTGTACCAACTACCAAAGAGAGACTTGAGTCAAGCTTCAATATACGGTCATTTGTTGTCTGTAAAACATTTTTTTTTTAATATTAAATGTACATTCTTTGGCTGGCAAGTGGGGTATAAGAGATCTGTGAAATGAGTGCAAAAGAAAGATAATTTAAAAATAAACACACACTAGGTGATACTTGAATTTAAAATTAAGCAGTATTCATATCAAGGAATCTGATGTTTGTATAAATAATAAAACAATTAAAGACAATGCAATTCCCCAGGGAAAACAGCCTGCCATTTCACCCAAAAGTTTTTGGGTGAAGAGCACAGCTGCACCTTGGCTCTGCGTTCCTCCCCTGCCACCATCTCTCTGCTTCCATAAAGGAAACTAAAGCCTGGTTATGGCATGCAAGGCAACACGCAGGGCCAGACTCTGAGCTACAGCAAATCAGAATATATCCACTGATTTAATGATGCTATCTTAATTAGGCAGGCTAATGTTTTGGACTTTAAGATTCATTTAATTGCTTTGGGAGCCAGCAACCATTTGGCCTGCAAAGTAAACATCACATTCCTCAAAAAGTAGAAAGTTGATGGCTGTTCTTTATTTTCTGTGCACTCCTTACATTTTCTGCTATGAAGATGAGATTCTCTCTTAGCGCTTTTTCCTGAAGCACCATGCTTTCCTGTATCCCAGGAGTGCTAATGAAGCAGTTGGATTGCATTTGGAACAATTTACAGCTTTTTCCTCATGTTTATCCATGTAAGAAGCAGCACTAGCAGTACTAGTAGTAATATAAAGGCTTACTTCCTATTTATTTATTTATTTATATTGTATAACTTATTTACATTATTATTTTATTTCTATTACTTGGATAGTTCTAGAAGGCTGATAACATTGTCCAAATACGGCTTTTATGTAGGCCCAGCTTCCGTTCATTCCTCAAGTTAGTGACTGAGAAAAATCTTGTGGGTTTATTAAAATTTTAGATCACTTGCATATATTTTATTATTAATATTGTTTAATGTTTATCATTAATTTCCCAGCAATTTTATACAGAAGACAATTGTCTGGAGCAGAAGTCCACCCTTGTAGGTCAACTGATAATTACATTTAACGAGTATGATGGGTGGCCCGATGAGCAGATGGATAGATGGATTTTAAATTTTTAATTTACAGTAAATCACCTGTAAAACTATCACTGAATTTTTCCAAACAAAGTAAATGAAGTTGGAATTCCAATCTGATTAAAAAAAAAAAAAAAAAGAAAGGTTAGCTTTCAAAGAGATTTAAGCACAGGTAGGAGGCCAAGACGCAACACAGGCACCACCGATTTTACAAGCCTAATAAATGTTGCCACTCTATAGCTAATGAATTGGTCCAGAACCAGCAGCTCTGGCTGAAGTCCCAGAAACCCTGAGGCAAAGCGAACCTTCAGAGGCCTCAAATCAAGATTATGAACTAGTCATGGGTGGGAGGGGGCAATGCCCACCTTTCCAAGGGGACCCAATCCCACCAGCCTTCTTCTGAGGATACCTCAGGCCCGACACCAGTCAGATCTCACTGCAGGAGTGTTGTAAAAGCAGGCAGCTGGGCACCACAGCAGCCGCACAATAAACAACTGCACCAAGAGGGAGGAGAGAGAGGTCTGACTGCTAGAGAATGGGGTTCTTCCACAGGTCACTAGTGAAAGCCTAATCACTGCACAGGCCAAGGGAGAAGTATCATCACTAACCACACAAAACTGATCATTTAGCACCTCTACACCTCACCTTGCATTGTCAGACAGCTCTAGAAACGTCTTGCCTCCAAGTCACCCTTTCTCCACAGCTTACTTCCTAAGGGCACTGGGAAGAAAAGACCTGCCAGTTCCAGGTCTGAAAATCTCAGGAGCTAGCAGGCTGCTTTCCAAAGTCTGCACCTGAGTTTCCAAATCCCATGCTCTTTTGTTTTGGGTTTGTGTGGAAAAGTTTTGGGGGGGAGTGCTACAGGGGTGGCATCTGTGAGAAGCTGCCAGAAGCTTCCCCTATGTCCGACAGAGCCAATGCCAGCTGGCTCCAAGACGGACCCACCACTGGCCAAGGCCAAGCCCATCAGCGATGGTGATAGCGCCTCTGGGGTAATGTATCTAAGAAGAGGAATAAAACCCACGGAACAGAAACTGCAGCCAGAGAGAGATCTTGAACTCAACCATTTCATGGTCGCTGCAGCCAAGGCTGCCCTTGAGCTTCACATCCCCTACCACCCCCTCCTTGTTGGTGAGAACAAGGTCCAGCATGGCACCTCTCCTTGTTGGCTCCTCTATCACTTGGAGAAGTTATCATCAACGCATTCCAGGAACCTCTTGGATTGCTTACACCCTGCTGTGTTGTCCCTCCAACAGATATCGGGGTGTTTGAAGTCCTTATCTCAACCCACAAGCCTTTCATTATATTTTCTCTCCCCTGTTCAGTTGAGGGAGGGAGTGATAGAGTGACTTTGGTGGGCACCTGGCCTTCAGCCAGGGTCAACCTACCACAGTTCTGTAAAAATATCTATTTCTTCCTACCACTAAAAGACAAAGACAAATTCCTCAGGCAGAAGCACCATAGAATCAGGGTTCAGAGGTAGGAGGAAAAGCAGTGTTCACTGAGATGCTAACAGGCTGTCCTCTCAACATCGCCACTTGACCTGAAGCAGCAGCTAGAGGAGCCACGGAGCAACTGGCTGAATAGAAAGATGAAAAAGCTGTTAAAGGGTGACTCCAACTTAAGGAAAGAACATTTGTACCTTGGGGAGAGAAGTCAGGAAAGTCTCAGGTCTGCAAATGTTTAGTCACACATTTAAGTCTACATTCCTAGAGGTGCTTTCAATTCAGTTCTGGCGAGCAGAGGGATAGACAAACTCCTACACTCACCGACCTGAAAAAAAGTAACCGCTGGCTTCTTGCCCTGCAACTGAACAGTGCACAGAGAGTCAGCAAAGCGACCTTGCACCCCTCACTTGCCCGTATGGTACACAAAACATGCCTCAACTGAGCCTGGAATATTAGGTGTCAAATAGAGGTGGGTACAAGAATCAATGTATTCTGTAGTGCAGACAACTGAGCCGCTCATGTCTCCTCCTTCATCATGAAAAACAGAGCAGTCTTCTCCTCTTTGGTCATTAATTCATAGGTGAAGTCTCAGAATCATCATTATACGTCTGATCTTATTACTCTAGATAAGTGCCTCCTACATGCCTTTCCCCATGGGTTCTAGCCTATAGATGTACAATTCCCAATGAAATTAATTAAAAATTAGTTTTGATAAAGTACAGTGACTACATGAATAGATTGAACAGAACTTTCTCACTTGACTTTCAGAGGGAGCAACACAATTTTGCTGCTGTTTTCTAAACAACTCACTTTCAGAGCTCACTAACATATAAACCTTTGTGAATATGAGAACTACTAAGCACTGCCTTGCCTTTAAGATACTTCGTCCAAACATGGCTGCTGTAAGGGGACACTCCTGGTCCTACACCTGTTGACACCAGCAGAGACTGTTGAATTCTAAAAAATATATTAGAAATCTCAATAACCATCCAGTCATTTACTGCAGACAATAATACAAGTCCGATCCCTCTGCTAATGAAGACCTGTTATGGTGATGAATCTGAGAATGAAGAGGCCGAAATATCTGCAACTTATTTCAGCTAAGGCGGCAAGATCTGAATTCATTTTGGCAGATAGCTGCTTGAAAAACACTGCAGATAATGCAGAGATGTTCAAACGGTGGAAACTCTTCTGGACACAAGTGCAGCATTATCAACTTACAATGTTCCCTGCTTAGCAGGTGATACAGAGCACCGGCACAGTGTGTACTGCTGCCTAAGTCAAGGACACAATCACTGGAGAGTGCCTGGACATGCAGTGATTTTTCATGCACGTGGTTCGTTCTTTACTCCTTAGTAAATTTGAAGCCTGAGGCCCAAGTCCTTTTGCAGCTTCACCATGTGCACCCTTACTAGCTATGCTCAGCAATGTTCATACTATGACAGCCTCCAGCAGAACCTGAAGCCACCTTCTCCAAGCAGAATCTCTACAAGAAGGCAAAAAGCATAAAAATTGCTTACTGTTCCCTCCACCTGGAAGGAGTCCTCTCTGGTTTTCTCTGTGGAAAGAATAAAAAGATTTCATGATAGAAGAGAATATGATGAAGAAAAAGGCTTGAAGATAAGCAATAGACAGCTGTTTTGATATATTAAGTCTGAATCAGTGCTATACCTGGCACAGCTCTTCATTATGTTTGGTATCACACCATACCATAGTGCAGTGACTCCCTTCCAGCCTGAACAGCTACTCTGGTGGAGAACCAAGAGTATTTTGAGCACTGAGATGTAGCAAGCAAATACTTGTGCTCTCTCCAAATCACTTGATCACTAATAGTTAACTTTGGAATCGCTACTATGAATGAACAGAAACATTTCAAATAGCCATAAAGTAAAGCTTGAAATAAAACCAAAAAAATCTGTTTATGTTTCAACTTGCATTTCACTTTAGCAGCTACATTGCTGTTAGTATATACACCAGAGAACCCCAGTAGTACCAGAACTAGTTTTACTAGATTATATAGCCTGATGTTTAGCTGACTTAACAAATCTGTAGATGCGTTTTCTAATATTTATAAAGGAAGAAAAAAAAATCCCTTTTCTTTCTCATATCCATCAATCCTCAGGACACTTTAATTATGTTTACCTTTACTTTTTCATTTGGTGTTAGCAACTTACCCCCATCCCAAACCAATTTGTGTAGTTACCTTGGTCAATGTAAAAAATGAACAAACCATAAGGCCTTCAGCATGTTCTGCCTGAAAAAAGACACATACATCTTTACCTGTGTCTCCCCTTGCGTTTTTTTTGCCTACAGTGTCTACCTCATACCCACATTATGCTACTGTTCCAATGATGCACTGGGTAGCAGTTCATTAAAGAATGAACATTACGACTCCAGAGCTGAGCACAGTTCCCCTGCTGCAAAAATGGAAACACAGGCTGCCTTTCCCTCACCAGCAGTCCCACCAAAAAGGGATCTGCATGAGCACATAGGTCCAGGAGGAGGAGGTGAAATTGTGGCAGGCTGCCAATTTAATTTCATTACACTTTACAAAGTGAATTCAGAAAAAGTTATACCACTTGATGACATTGGCAGTTTAAAATTTTCTGTTTGGGTCAGGTTATATTTAACAAAATAATGATTTACAGCATCAGTAAATTGGTAGGCCATTTTTCACCAACTTAGAGGTGGTTTTGTAGGCCTTGAGGATGCTAACTGAAACATACTGGCTGGATTCCTACCTGAAATAGCGTTTCCTTTTTTTTCCTTATCTGTACCTTATTGCAAATTGAATACCAGCCTAATGGTTTGTCAGGTCACACTGTTCTGCTGTAAGGGGCATTGAATTTTGATTTGAATTCCACATCAACAGCATCATGACAGAGAGCTTACCATCTTATCTTTCTAAAAATGTCTGCAAAAATCACAACTGAGTTTGTTGCTATTTTTATTATAATTTTGTCTGGTTACAGATTAGTTTTTCCTCCTCTTCCAGAAGGAGAGGGAAGAAGGGGGCATTTTGCTAATGCCTCTTGACACTCAGGTTTTGCTAAGTTCTGCAGTCTTGCTGCAAGGCCTGATTTAGCTCTTAGTAAAATCAATGGACATGCTCACATTTCTATTTATTGTTACAGAAGACAGGCTAGAGTCACATTTAAAGACAGTGAAGATGTGCAGTCTACTTCCCCCTCATCAAGAAACACCTGCTTGAAGAATATTAAACTTGTTTGAACCACACTGGATTTCAGCTAAATGGTGTTGAGAGTTATCAGCTCACAGTTCTCTAAACAGCCACAGAGCTACTCTACTTTTTACTCTCCTGATGTGATATATGAAGTGGAATAGACCCACGCACCCGCAGAAGGCAGGTTTTAAGCTCACGTGTCCAAAAACTTCCACAAAGTTCCCAGTAATGTCAATACAACTATCTTATTGTAATGCATACTGGTGTGAAATCTGTACAGGAGAAATTCAGAAATAATCAGGATGCATAAACATTATAACTATGTATTGGTTTTGCATGGCCAGGTTTTGGTAGCGGGGGGGCTACAGGGGTGGTTTCTGTGAGAAGCTGCCAGAAACCTCCCCTATGCCTGACAGAGCCAATGCCAGCCAGCTCCAAGACAGGCGCGCCGCTGGCCAAGGCTGAGCCCATCAGCGATGATGGTCGTGCCTCTGGGAGAACATAGTTAAGAAGGAAAAAACCTAGGAGCAGCATTTTACAGCCAGAGAGAGGAGTGAGAATATGTGAGAGGAACAACTCTGCAGACACCCAGCTCAGTGCAGAAGGAGGGGCAGGAGGTGCTCCAGGCACCAGAGCAGAGAGTCCCTTGCAGCCCCTGGAGAAGACCATGGTGAGGCAGGCTGTCCCCCTGCAGCCCATTGAGGTCCACGGTGGAACAGATATCCAACTGCAGCCCATGGAGAACCCCCTGCCGGAGCAGGCGGATGCCTGAAGGAGGCTGTGACCCCATGGGAAGGCCGTGTTGGAGGAGTCTGTTCTTGAAGGACTGCACCCTGTGGAAGGGATCCCACGGTGGAGCAGCAGAAGAGTGTGAGGAGTCCTCCCCCAAGAAGGAAGAAGCGGCAGAGACAACATGCGATGAACTGACCCCCATTCCCCATCCCCCTGTGCTGCTTGGCATGGGGGGAGGAGGTAGAGAAAATTGGGAGTGAAGTTGAGCCTGGGAAGGAGCGGGGGGTGGAAGGTGTTTTAAGATTTTATTTCTCATTACTCTACTCTGATTTGTTTGGTAATACATTAAATTAATTTTCCCAAGTTGAGTCTGTTTTGTCCATGACAGTAATTGATGAATGATCTCTCCCTGCCCTTATCTCAACCCAGGAGCCTTTTGTTATATTTTCTCTCCCCTGTCCAGCTGAGGAGGGGGTGACAGAGTGGCTTGGGGGGGTACCTGGCCTCCAGCCAGGGTCAACCCACCACAAACTATTTGACTTATTCCTATCAAATATATTCCTATCAAATATTTTTAAAGCTTTAAAAAATATAGCCTCTTTATCTTATCACTTCCCTATAACTTACTATAACCTATTCTTCCAATTTGTTAACTCTGAGTCTACCTGCACTCAAAATGCCCAAAACTTGAAATACCACAAAATAAGCTGATATTAGGATTCTTTCCCCTTGACTGAGTTGTAAAACACCTGTTCATATTAGGTATTGCAAAAGCAAGAAGAATGAACAGGATGTAACCTGTGGTGGGTTCTTGTTTTACAAGCTGAAGAGCTACTTTAAAAATCAGGTTCTTCTCACTCCTTTATATAATTTTCCTGCTGGGCTTTTTCTTTTATTTGCTACATGTGGTATCATTTCATGACATTTCACTTAGGAAAGTTTTTCAGCAACTCTTCTAACTTATAGTTCCAAAGCAATTGCAACCCCGTCCTTTCTGGCCTTTCCGTGCCAGCAGCAACAAAATACTGCTGTGTTTTGTGATCTCCTTCTCTCCTCTCTTCCTGTTACCATCCAAGAGGGTTACAGCTGAATTACCATACTTTACTGAACATCAAGGCAAGCACTGAGTCATTGGTTTTAATTGCCACTGGTTAAAAAAAAAAATCTTATTCAGAAATTAATTTAATTCAGGCAGGAGAATCCCATCTGAATGTTGTATATTTCTTTTAAGTTTTTCTTGTCACTTTCTTCTGCCTGCTTTGCCCCTCCTTGACCCCCTTAGGGAAAATAAAGGTGGTCCCTGTGGTAATGGAGCTGGTCCCTGCACTGCTAATCAAATGGAATAATCACTTACACTATCTATAATGCAATATTAAAAGGGCCAATTAGATCATTACTATCTAAGAGGGTAACCTTTCAGTTTGATGGCATCCTCCAGATCAGCATGTCATAAGATTAAATGAATTATTCATGTTAACAAAACGAGTCAACTAAGGAGGGAAATCAATGACTTTCCTAAATGAACGACCTGAGCATTGTAGAAGCCAAACGGATTAATTTCCATTCAAAGACATGAATTTAAAACAAATAAAAACAATCAGGGCCACTCTGAAAAAAAAAAAAAACAAAAACAAAACAACAAACAGATAAATGAACAAGCAAGTCATTTTAAGCAGAAAAGAACCCAAGGCACTATTACTTTAGGTGACAGTTCTGTGATCTCATAGGGAAGCTGACATCCTGATCAGAGAATAAGCAGCAAGGGAGATCATGAAGGAAATTCATTATGTGGTTGTGATAGTATCTCCTGAAGGGCTCCCCTAAATCAAAGTGTAATATACTATTTCACAGTTAAGGCATGCTCCCAGCCTCAGGCCTCTTCTTGTTAGTGCTTGGTATCCTCAAATTCTAAGTGGCTCTTACAAAATGATAAACAGATGCAGTTACGCATCTGTTAAAAAGTATGTATGTTTACCACTATCATGACAAGATTTGTCTCCAGGCAGACCAAACAATGGAATGTATTTAGCTACTGGGCACAGTGGTTATATAAATCAGGAAAAATTTGGGAAGAGTGAGAAAGAAAATGTCAGTCTCCCACACTACAGGTGATGTCCAACCTGCCAGACATAGGGACAAAGGAAACAAGCCTTACAAAGAGCTAGCCTGAGACTCAGGATTGCAGGAAATGTATGAAGTACCCTCACAGTCTGCCACTAATAATATCACCACAGAGTTGATTCACAGCATCAGCTGGACACCGCAGAGCTGGACTCTGCCAAAGTTTCATGTTGCCTTGATGGATGATTGATGGAGGACGGGAGCTTAGACAATTCTGCTGATTTGAAAGTGGAGTGAAGCATGTAAATTGCCAGACATTAATGTCAGAGTCCAGAAGTTTAAAAGGATCACCACCTTTTTCACCTCCAAGTTTTATGCCTCATTTCTGTCATTACTATTTTTCCAACTGTAAAGCTAACTTCTTCACTGTACAACCTCTTGGATCATTCCTATATCTCCTCTTAAAAAAACTCTGCTACATAAGTTTCTTCACAGTCGCAGAACACTAATTTTTACTTTAAAAGAGACATTGAATAGATCTGCAAAACATATCCTTTCATCTTTTCCATCTTTTGCAATTCATGGAAGAATTTCTACTTGATAGTCTATAAGCAGGTTACTACCTTCTGCTGCCATATCTGCAAACTCTACCTAAGTTGTGGGCATCTGCCTTCAGCCTCCTTCATGAAGGCTTCATGAGGTAAAAAAACCTCATTTACATTTGAATTATTAATTGACATTTTTGTCTCACATTGAAAACTGTCATTTCTTCCTAACTGTCTCTCTGACATCTTACTCAGCTAGCTTCAAATCTTCCTCACCTTCTATATACAAGCTCTTATTCATAAACATCTAAACAGTAACATGACAGTTGATAGAATTGTTCTATTCACTAGGGATGACATGTGCGTCAGCACTGTAGGACTCAGAGACTTAAAGGCCAAAGGGAACTTTATAAGTAACCTGAATGACTGACCACACAGGAAAATAATTGCCCAGAAGAAAAAAAAAAAAGCAAGAACAGCCACTTCAGATTTGTTCAAAGCCTGAGCCTAATATACTGTCTCCAACATTGGCCAACGTTGAACATACAGGGAGAAATACAAGAACCAGGCAAATATACAAGATCATTCCCAGCAGTTTCGGCATTAGTCTACCATTGTGATTTTGACTAGCTTGAAAACCTTGCAATGTTGAGGGAAGGGCTATCTTCCCCTAATGCACGGTGTCATGACATCACTTACAATTCTGGTTTTGTGCCCTTGAATTTGAGAACATCTTTTCTAGGTGCTCTCACAGAACAAGTATTTAATAACACTTTCATTTGCTTGCTTTTTCCCTCAATCCTATCCTCTGACCATAAGAATGACTGAATTAATGGAGAATTAAATCTCTGGTGAGTATACCAGCCCTGGAGGTTTATGAAAAACATAGTGTTTAAATCAGAAAAGAAAATTAACTTAAATCAGAAAAACAAATTAAATATAATTAAAGAAATACTGTCCTTGCAGTAGACTCCTCATTTTGATTCAGCTTCAAAGACTGTTACTCCCCACATAATTAAAATGTGCAATCTAGTAACCATGAAAGGTGTGGTGGGTTGACCCTGGCTGGGGGCCAGGTGCCCACCAGAGCCGCTCTATCACTCCCCTTTTTCATTAGACAGGGGAGAAAAGGTACAACGAAAAGCTTATGGGTCAAGACAAGGACAGGGAGAGATCATTCACTAATTATCGTCACGAGCAAAACAGACTGAACTTAGAGAGGGAATTCATGTAATTTATTACTAAGCAAAACAGAGTAGAGGAATGAGAAATAAAACCAAATCTTAAAACACCTCCCCCCACCCCTCCCATCTTCCCGGGCTCAACTTCACTCCCGGCTTCAACCTCCGCCCCCCCTCAGCAGCACAGGGGGACGGGGAATGGGGGTTACGGTCAGTTCAGCACGCGGTGTTTCTGCCGCTTCTTCATCCTCAGGGGGAGGACTCCTCTCATCGTTCCCCTGCTCCAGCGTGGAGTCCCTCTCATGGGAAGCAGTCCTTCACGACCTTCTCCAACATGAGTCTCTCCCACGGGCTACAGTCCTTCACGAACTGCTCCAGCGTGGGTCTCTCCCACAGGGTGCAGACCTTCAGGAGCAAAGGGGGTCCCCCACGGGGTCACAAGTCCTGCCAGCAAACCTGCTCTGGTGTGGGCTCCTCTCTCCACGGGTACACAGGTCCTGCCAGGAGCTTGCTCCAGCGTGGGCTTCCCACAGGCCACAGCCTCCTTCGGGTGCCTCCACCTGCTCCGGTGTGGGGTCCTCCACGGGCTGCAGGTGGAATTGCTACACCCCCTCATCCTTCCTCCATGGGATGCAGGGGGACAGCCTGCCTCACCATGGTCTTCACCACAGGCTGCAGGGGGATCTCTGCTCCAGCACCTGGAGCTCCTCCTCCCCCTCCTTCTTCACTGACCTTGGTGTCTGCAGATGTTCTTACATCTTCTCACTCCTCTCTCCGGCTGCAAAAGCTCTCTCCCTAACTGCTTTTTTTCCTTCTTAAATACGTTATCACAGAGGCGCTGATTGGCTTGGCCTTGGCCAGCGGCGGGTCCGTCCTGGAGCCGGCTGGCATTGGCTCTATCAGACACAGGGGAAGCTTCTAGCAGCTTCTCACAGAAGGCACCCCTGTAGCCCCCCCCGCTACCAAAACCTTGCCATGCAAACCCAACACAAAGGACTTGTTTTTCATACAGGTGGCAGTTCTTCAAAGATCATTCCTATTGTAGGGGCACATACAACAGGACACACAGATAACATAAGGAGTGTAGAGGACACCAGTGGCAACGAGCAAAGGTCTGAGCTTCCATAGATCCTACATTAATTTGGGCTACTGGTTTTGCAAAGAAGCAATCTTTCAATTTGCTCATTGGATCACTCATGCACAGATCAGAGGAGACTATCAAAGAGGAGTGAAAACTTGAATCTTTGTCCTGTATAGTGGAGAATAAAATTCTTGACCTTGCTCTCTAACATTTGCCAACATATCAAACAAATACACCCAAGAAAATTTTGGGTAGAAGCCAGGATTCAAGCCAGGCACCCACTGTGTAACTGCAAGGAGAAGATACATGCATCATGAACAGAGCTGACTGGGAAAGGACAAATGTTTGTTGGAGAAGGAGGAAGGGCGTGAGGAGAAGAGCGAGGAAACTCTAACTCCCTTTTGTCAGTTTTGGAATTTAAAACTATCTTTTCTTTAGGGAAATATAAACTATGTCTCAATTCCACAGATGGCAACATTCAGCACTAGCAGGGGGTTTAGGTATGTATTTTCAAGAGGTAAATATTAGGTGCCCAAGTTCCTTATGCAAACCATGTCCAGACTGCATCTGAGAATGGGATAGCTCCTTCATACTCTGTGTGAGTGATTAGTGCTCTTACCCAAGAATTACCTCTGTTGCTTGAGGCAAATCAAAACTTCCTTTCACCTCATAAGAAAGCAGACAAAACTGGGCAGAGACACATCTTATACCTACTTTAAAATCAGGTAACATTGTGCTGTTCTCTCTTATGAGGAGGTTTTGACAGCCTTTGAATAAAACATGAAACAATGCTGGCAACATTGAAATAAAACAAGTAAATACCTCCCCCCCCCCCCATGTATATATAGTATGTTGGATACCAATACTCTCTTTTAAAAAACACAGACAGCTTTTTTATAATGTTCCCTCTGCACAAGAGCTGTAGAGAATGTGAAATGATACATTGTCCACCTTTCAGCTCAAATGGTGGTAATAAGTGCTTTTCAGCTTTTGATGTCCCTGATTCAATCCCAAATTTCAGAACCAATTGGAGTCCACCATGCTACACATCACTTTTTTTTTTTTTTTTTTTTAAGAGTTTTGGAACTGTCTGCAATCAATATATATAGATTTAAATATAGTTTTTGACAGTTCTTTGGGCCATTAAAGTGTTTGCTTTGGAGAACACTTTTCTTTTTCCCACTAGGCCCAGTCAAAGATTATTATCCAAAAGAGAGGTATCGCAGGCTATTGTATGATCAAATAAGCTGAGGGAGAATGCGATGGGAGACTATTCACTTAATAATCCCTTTAGTAATGGAGATGTAAAAATTTCCTTTTACTACTTCTGAATGTACCTCCAGAACAAGCCAACAGGTGCAGCGCCATATCATGAAGGAAACAACAAACTGAGCTAGAGCTGCTGCAGCAGATACATCACCTCACTTTACGGCTCTTAGGAATGCTCTGTTCCAGTAGTGCGGATAGAAAGCAATTGTGTAGTGATACCTGAGTTGATTAGAGGGAAAGCTGATTGCAGGTAATGGCACCTAGCAATCAACCATATTCCTGAGAGTTCCTTGGAATTGTATGGGCCTCAGATAGTGAGTGAATGGGAAAAGCAAACCCTCAGCACCTATGTGAGATCAGATTTCCTTTGTGTCAACCTAAGCACACAAAACTCTGTGCTGGGTGCCACATTCACCTGTAACAGGCACCTGGGAGAGACAGAAGTTCCCAGTTGGCAAGCTGCATCTTGCCTTTCTGGTAAGCAACATCTCTTGATGTTACTCTACTGGCATCTGCACTTCTAATATGGGAAAGAAAACTAATACCTTAAATCATTGTCATTGCTGACCCTGATCTAATCTGTTCTGATGGTGGTGCAGAACTATTCCCTGTATCATTTTCCTCTACAATGATTTCTCATGCTCTTGTGGCATTCCCTCCTTTTTATTGGCAAACAGTTCCATAACCTCAGAGATCCTACTGTCACTACTATTTTCCTTATTCTTTCCATCCTGGATTTCATCCCAAACCATTTGACACTCCCACAGATTGCAAGGACAAAGAAAAGGTTGGAGTAAGTTGGAACTTGCAAGGAGCAGAGAAAATGGCACAGAGGAAACAACCTCAGAGCAAGAGAAGAAGTAGCAGTTGCCAATGGGCAGGACTATCTGGAAAGATGTCGGCATTAGTAATGATTAGCCTGCAGCCATGAGCTTCTGACTGAGATTGGATGTGAACTTTGAAAGCCCAAAAGAAGGGTAAACTTCTAGGCCTCTCTCTCTCATTTTTCCCTTAACATCTGTCACAACCTGCATGTACCCCCAGTTCCCGGCAGCTACAGACATTTCTGTCCTATTTTTCACCATTATGCCCTTGCTGTTCAGCTCTCCATCCACCAAGCATTATAGCTACAGTTCTTTTAAGAAAACGCAGGATCTACAGAATGGGTACAAACACAAAGAACATCTTTGGGAATAACCACAGCAATCACCTCCTTTGTTCCCAGAAAAGCTGCAGAACAGATCTCCCACCTAAACCAAACATCACTGCCATTGTCTCTGCCTGGCTGATCCTGAGCTTCATTAGCGATTCAGCCTATAAGAACCTCCAAATTCCAGAAGTAAAGGAGTTTTAGTTCAGACCATTTAGTAAATAGTAACAGTGCAGTAAACTTGCTTAGGACATACACAGATGGTATGTCCAGTGTTGGTCCATCTTCTGGAATCATTCTTCTCCCTCTTCCACTCCCTCTATCTTCACCGTCCTGAGGTCTTTTTGTTCTAACATACAGCTCTTTCCCTTTTCAGTGATTTCAGAGAACAGTGAAGGAAGGAAATGGGAAAGGAACAGGTGAGGAGGACTGCCTGAAAACAGACCTGTGGAAAAAGAGAACAGAAATAACAGGGAGACAGAAGACATGAGAAAAGGAAGCAGTAGGAATATTGATCCTGGACTATATGGTCAAAAGGCCCTGCATCAGGCTTCAGAGGAGCGGAGATTGAGAACGAATGAGAGATCAGTTAGAGAGAACAGCTCTGGGAGTCTTTGCAAGAAACTATGAGATCAAAGAAAGTAAAACAGATAGGATGAGGAACAAAAGAGGAGAAGCAGACTTTAATGAGCTGAACAAGTGAGCTGAAAATAGGGTGATGGGAATTAACCTCAGAAGTCCTCTGAGAGGAAAATGTTCAGTGATTGGACTATGAGAATTAATGTGGCATGGGAAGTTTAATGAACAGAGTCTGAATTATGTAAGCAAAGAGAATGGGACTAGAAGGAGACAGGAGCAGGGGACAGACCACACTAGGAGAGAACAAGGGAGAAGAGGATGAGGTATGGGCAATTATCAACAAGGTTTGGGTCCATAGGGGCACACACTCCTCAGGCAGTTAGAACTGGATACAAGATTCCTCAGTTTCAGAAGTCCTCTCCTGTATAAACAAATTTCTTCATAGACATTAGACATATGAATACAAACACAGGGCAAATGTTGCAGAAATTATGAGTGTCTTGATCTGAAACCAACAAAAGGCCCTAACAAATGAGATAAACACATGGAATCTCAGATTTCTCACCACTACCAAGTATCAATCAGCTGTTCTTTCAATATTCAAAGATTTTTGAAGTGCACAAACACGCTAGTGGTATCCCTGCCATGTAACAGAAAGCAACTTCCTAGACATGGTTAGTGTTGTGTTTAAATTTCATCTGCTGTACAGTGCCTTTGCCTTTTAACTCATCACTAGCTCTCTAATCAATAATTTAAATATTGTTCCCTGGGCAAAAGAAAGCATATTATAGTTACATTTGCTCATGCTGTTTATTGGCAAACATGTTGTGCAAGTCTTACAAAGTCAGCATGATGGCTTTATGTAAAATATTTAATGGAAAATGACTGTAATTGTAGCTTTCCATTAACGAGCACAGACATAAAAATGGCCCTCGTGCTGTGCAAACAGCAAGAGTCTTTATTTTCTTTATAGTTGATACTGCCATATAAGCAATTCATGTAGAGGTGATCTCAATTTATAGTAAGTGGGGGTATTCTCTAAATCCAACAAGTGACTTTCACACAGCTGGTTTCTGGGGACCTGGTTTGGAGGTATGTTACATCTAAAGAGTATTGTATAGGGACTGTCTTAAGCAGTTTTTCTTAGTTATTGCCCTGTTCAGATTCCCAGTTAAAGGAATTATAACATCATCAAAACATCTGGCCAGCTTTGGTCCTTACCAAGAGAAGGGTTTGAAAGGAAGTGTTGCACTTTCTTCTCCTCTTTGTACTAAACATACCATTGGCATCTTTTAGCTTTTGAATGTGTTTCTACCAAAGCCTTTGCCAGATTGAGATGAAAATTTGTCAGTTCAGCATCACCAACAGACAAATTAGGTCAAAATAGACAAATAGGTCAAAAGTACTCTCACTTCATGTCAAAGCAAAGACATCTTACATTACTCATGGTTTTTAAGTTGCAAAGACAAATTTGTGTATGATGATGTGCCAATTATCCATGATGTGCCTGCTCCCTGCAGCTCACTTAGTATTTTCCAGTCAGTACTATTGATCAGCTGCCAAAAGAATTTACTCTGTTTTCTTCTTAAGCTCATCACTACATCATTACCAAACAGCCTTTAAGCCTCTCATGAGACAAAGCCCACTGATACTGTACCAAATGCTGACCGCAGTCAGCTGTATTTTTTCCCTGTTTTTTTTTGCTTTGACAGTTCCCTTTCACCAGAAGAACTGAGACAGATCTTTACTGATACAACTGTGACAGAACTTTGCCTCTTAGTCTTCAAACTGATGGAGACAAAGATGACTTTGGACAAAGAGCAAATCTGTGTGTGTGTGTGTGTGTGTGTATGTGTGTTTCAAAGACATATTCCAAGCAAATGAAAAATAAACTAAGTTACATTAAAACAAGCCAGCCAATTATAGTTTGTACTGTGCTCAGATAAATCCATGTTACAGTTAGAGAGAACCTATATTAATGAATCACAGTACCTCCACCTCATACAGGTTTAAGAAATCCTCAGTGTTTCTTTATTATATGTGATGGCCTGTTACTAGAAAAGCATCATAGTAGGCCAGGGAAAGCCCTGCAGGCTGGGACTCTCCAGAAACAAATAGGCTACATAGAGGATGAACTATTTGCTTGCTCAATTGATATCCACACTAAGAACAGTTTTCAAAGGAGTTTTAGATTTTACAGCTAAAGATAAATGGAAAGCAGATGAAATACAACAGATGTACTGAAACATCTCTTGATCAGAGTTTGAAAACTGAGGGAAAATCAGAACTGAAAAGATTCAGTGTGCTGCCTATCTTCTGACTCTGTCCAAGTTAATTGCAAACTCCTGCTGATTTCAATAGGATCAGGTTTTCTGATGGCACCAGTAGAGCAAACCATAGAAGATAATAGCCTGGCATATAGATACAAATTACTAAAACTTTAGATTAATACATGTTCTCAAATAGTTTAAGCTGAATTTGAAGTCCCATAGACACTGTTAGTGCTCGGAACCCTTCACATCCATTACAGGTCATATCATAACATTGCAAGTGCCTCTTTTGTCATTACTTCAGATTAGCATTTGTACCGCTCATTCA
This sequence comes from Balearica regulorum gibbericeps, assembly GCF_011004875.1. Lineage (NCBI taxonomy): Eukaryota > Metazoa > Chordata > Aves > Gruiformes > Gruidae > Balearica > Balearica regulorum. Next base: position 118,969,891 of record NC_046185.1, read on the forward strand.
TGGAAAACAACATTACTTTACAGGAAGCTTAAGTAGTACACACAAATACATGATATGGATATAGCACAACATTCTCTCTGAGGTAGTGCATACTTTCTGAAGTGAGTATTTCTCAACAAAGAGTATGAATATGAGCAGCAGGAGAGTAACCTTACTAAAAATAAGTGCAAATTCTATTTTTATTAGTATGTGCACTACATTCTAGTTTTTTCAAGAGAAAGATTAGGAAATTGATTGCTCTAGTATTTATGCTTAACAAGACAGAAAAGTATCAGGTCATTTGAAATCTCTAACAAAAATCAGCCAAAAGCTCTACCCAGAGTAAATTTCAATACCTCATTTGGTATTGGATCATTATTTGGCTGGCACAAGCATTAATGATCCATCAAATACCATTCATCTATGTGAAATAATCACAAGATGGTACATAAGATGTGCAGGACATTTCCAAATTCTGACTCCTGGGGCTACAAGTTCAGCTGAATTTTTCTTTACTGCACACAGTATGTTTTCTCTTGTGATGTGTGCTATTTCTATTGCTAGAGACAAATAACTACACTGTGATACAGTTGCCTACTGCTGTAGGCAGTACCTCAATCCATAAGGACTTTAGCAAGGATTCTCATAAAGTGATGTGTAATGCTAGGAGCATGACATTTGTACAGCTTCTCCCACCACACTTCCGCAGAAGTTTTAACTTTCTTTAAAGCTGTCCTAGTCTGACTCTCATGCAATTTCATGTACAGTCAATAACATCTTTCTGGTAATACACTGGGACAGCACAACACTATTTCACATTCCTTCAAGGTCTATATATGTACACTATATGGCTTCTTTCCTGTTTCTAAAAGAAACTAATTTCAAGCCATTGTAAAACTGATTTACAAAAGCTTAGCCCACACATATATTTATATGGATAGCCACGCATGTAATTTCTGTTAGCTAAAAGAGTGTCCTTCTATAACGTCGAACCTCCTGGTGCCATGGCCTCATTTACTCTATCAGTCACTTTCATACTGCTCACTCTTACTGTTTCACTCCACTCTGACCGCTTAAAGGGACCTTAAAGCAAATGTAAATTGACCTTATTTCTACCCTGGGGCTTCTTTCTTTGCAGTGAGAATTGTGCCCCTTCTATCCACTAGTATCTTTTCTTTACACACACACACACACACACACACAGACAGAGTTTGATCCTACAAATTTTGAAATTTTTGAACAATAAATGAATTTACACAGAATTTAAAGACAAAGAAAACAGTATCCCAGAAAACTTGCTGGCAAAGAAATTCCAGGAATAAGCTAAAGATAACTCAGTTTACTTCAGGGGTATGCATTATTGGGTTTTTTCTGCTTTCTTTACACTGTCATGACTTCAAAGTTCTTTAAGCAAATACTGTTAAAAATAAAACCAAACACTGAATAGCAAATCTCACCTCAATTTTGGATACTGGAATAAAATGATGGGGATTGCAAGAGGGTGTGGATGTCCACTGTTCCAAAGTGGACATCCACAAGTTATTTGTGGGTTATCCTCTGCTCAGATACCATCCATGAAACATCCATCTCTAAGGCCCACATGGATCTTCTCTCTGTCTACCATTTGAAGGAAATACTATCTTGCACTGAACAGAAAAGAAGCAGGTAAATCGAGATTTCTCATGCTAAATGATGTGATAAATAAATATATTTGATATGATAAAATAACTGATTCAAATCTTTTCAGTGTTAAGTTTTCTTTACAAGTGGCTATTTCACAAGACAGAGTCTTTAAATTTAATTGCATTGTTGTTGGGTCATACCACAGTAAAACCTTCAGAACCACAGTGCAGCATTTTTAGGCCAAGTTATTTTCATTTTGATTCAGTCTTAAAGTACAAGGAAATATGTTGCAAGGAGCAAATATAAAGAATACTTTAACTCTTCAGGATATAAGTTTTTCAGTATGCATGAAACTATTGAAAATCCAGTACTGAGCAAAAAATTATGACTAAGAAAGAGGAAGCATTGGTCTAACTACTCTTCTCACATTTGCAGTCTTAAACAATTGACTATGATGAGTGGAAATTGTCCCTGGCTGATGTGATGCTCTGGTTGTCCTCTGGGCCATAAGAATTAGTTTCTAATATTTTAACAATCATAACTTTAAAACTTAGTAATACAGCTCTTCAGCCCTTTAAAAAAAAAAACTCATTTCCAAGGTACATCGTTCCCATGCAAAAAAGCGACACAACAGCAGTGTGTAATGGAGGTCAGGTAACACAGGGCAGCCCTAGAAACTTGGCTGACGCTTCATAGCCAGGCTAGTGCATCTACTTTGTCAGCCTCTCTACTAATGATCCAGAAAATAAATTAGACACTTAGAATCCTGCCTGACACATTTATAGTTTTGCAAAAGATAGGAAAGTAGAAGTATTTAGTTTGAACTATATTTTATTGTGAAGTAAAATTATGAAAAAAATTAAAAGGAATGGATTCTGATTGCATGCTCATATTAGAACAACTTCACACTTACTCAGACTTAATCCCAGAGTGAACAGAATATTGGAAACAAGTCGATTCATTTAGTGTGCTTACACCAGGAATTACTATATTTTAACATTTTCAGTATGTCCCCTAAAACAATTATTTTATTTCCACTCTTGTCTTTTTTATTCTTTCTCTTTCTGCATATTTTAGGAAAGGACATTCTATGAAAGGATGTGACTCAGCCTCTCTCTCTTATCCTTTATCCAATTTATTCCTTTAGAAATTATAAGTTTTCACAGAAATGTCGCACTGGAACAACCTTTAAGTATGATCTAGAATAAGCACCTGCACTGAGGCAGAATTTGAGCAAATACACTGACTGTTTGATTCTAATGGGCAAAGACCCAATCTTGAGAACAGCTAAGGTCACTGCAACTTGTATTGACCTTAATAGACTATAAACCTTGAGTCTGTAAATAGTAGCATCTTCATATTTCCCACTTAGCGTTAAAACATAATCCATGCAGCTGGTTCTATAAGTGCTTCACTGGCGTAAATAAAGCAATTACCTGTGACACAAATAACCTCAGCAAATTGGATTAAAATAGACCCTTTCACATGCAACACCACACAGGACTATGTCAAGTTATGAGTAGCATTTCATCAGTTTATTTTCACTCAGAATTAAGCATTTTCTCTGTGTGTAATCTCTCAACCCCACTAAGAATATATCATCTTTCTGCATGTCAAGCTCTTCCGAACTCCTGCACGTATTATAGCTGAACATGCACAGAAATCCCTGTAGCCTCAAATTAGTGCCTTATCTATGACCATAAGTCCAGTTGGGTATTTTCCATTTCATCTGCACTCCCTTTCTCCCAGATCCATCCTACATTCTCTTCCCTGTCACCAGCTCATCAGATGTCCATGACAGCCACATTTTTTGTTGTTCAACCATAACCAGTTTCTACTAATTTCCCTATTTCTACCTAGGCACTATGTAGTCCTGTAGCACTCACACTAAAAATAAACCAAATTCAGACATTTCCTTAGCCCTCCATAAACATTATTTCAGCTTTTTTTCCCTGAAGTTGAAAGATAGGTATTTGTCATTCCTCACATCTTAAGTCTTTCCTTTGAACTGAGGTGATTCTCTGAGCTACAGTGCTTCTTTTCCCCAGAGCCTCCAGAGTAACAGTAGACAGAGACAACAATTTTTCATCAATAGCAAAAGCATTACTAAAAGAAATCAAGTGAGGACTGACAATATCAAACAGTATGGCAGCTATGCTTCTGCTCAACATTTTGGTTCTTCTTAAAGACTTCCTTGGGATTGCAAATGACATGAGGACTTCTCACCATTTATTCACATAGTGTTCTTGCCCTGGTAAGATCTTGCTCCTGTTGAAGCATGTCAAAATATAAGGTAGCTACTCTGAAGAAAAGCATTTTGATTTAGTTATGCTTTTTTTTTTTTTTTATAGCGCTTTATAGGTCTTTCATCATCCTGACTCAATAGGAATGCGAATGCTAATGAACCACACACTGTGACACAGAAAAATCAAAATGTACAATTGCTCTTGTAGAGCTTTCATTTTTAATTTTAGAGCAAGTTATGTTTTTTATTTATAAGACAACCTGAACCATTTCTGAAACCAATTATAATAAAGAATTTTTATAAATGTCAATATCTTTAGTATGTTACCATGACATAAAGTGCTGCTATTAACCTTGTGCCTTGCCGATTACTAAAGAAAAACACTTATTCCAGCAGGACTGTAGGTATCCAGACCAATGGCTACAAAGACGCCTTTTTGCCTTTAAGGTCACCATTGAAAGAGAGGCTAAGACTAAGGCCAGGTCTTTGTTCATTGCAAAAGGACATGCTCTAATCACAGGATGACCAATGAACATGAGGTAAACAGAGAGAAGCCAAAGTACCTAAGTTTATCCACTAAGGAACTCTTACGCTATCTCCTTCCATAGAATGGATATAGTGCTGGCCTTTTTCTTTCCAGGTAGCTCATGTAATAGCTAAGAGGTAAAAAGGGAAACTATTTGCTTTTACTAATCAAAACAAGGTCCCAGAAATTATACCTGACAGCGTCATATCAAAGCAACAAAAGAGAACAGCAGCAAAACACAATTTAAATACAGATGGCTGCCACCTTCTTTCAGATGCACCTTTGCAGAAAAGGACTCGGAGGTCCTGGTGGACACCGGGTTGAACACAAGCCATCAATGTGCCCTTGCTGCAAAGGCGGCAAATAGTATTCTAGGCTGCATTAGACAAAGTATTGCCAGCAGGTCAAGGGTGGTGATCCTTCCTCTCTATGCAGCACTGGTGAGGTGACACCTGGAGTACTGGGTCCAGTTCTGGGCTCCTCAGTACGAGAGAGATGGACATACTGGAGGGAGTCCACTGAAGGGCGACTGTTATTAAGGGAAATTAAGGATTAAGGGAAACCGGAGCATCTCTCCTATGAGGAAAGGCTGAGAGAGCTGGGATGGTTCAGCCTGGAGAAGAGAAGGCTCAGGGGGGTCTTATCAGTGTGCATAAACACCTGAAGGGAGGGTGCAAGGAAAACAGAGCCAGCTCATTACAGTGGGGTGTGGTGACAGGATAAGAGGCAACAGGCACAAACTGAAACACAGGAGGTTCTCCCTGAACACCAGGAAACACTTTTTCCACTGTGAGGGTGACTGAGCGCTGGCACAGGTTACCCAGAGAGATGGTGGAATCTCCCTCCTTAGAGGTATTCATAAGCCAGTCTGGACATGGTCCTTAGCAACTGGCTCTTGGTGGCCCTACTTGAGCAGTGGGGTTGGACCGGATGACCTCTAAAGTTCCCTTTCATCCTCAACCACTCTGTGATTCAGTGATATCTTGTCTCAAATTTCCTCTAAGCATTTCCTAAATCAAGTGTGATATCAGATCAGAATCTAGGTCATTAACAGAGACGGTGCAGTATATGCCACTTCTCAATATCACATCCTTCAGTCTTGGTTTCAGTGTCACCAGCAGTTTAATCATCATAAGAAATGGATTAATCACTGACAATTCATTTTAACATCTGTTTCCAATGACAACTCTAAACAACTCTATGACACTATATTCAGACCATTGAAAACTGTTTTTTTACATTGACTGTCAAGGGAGTATGAAGCAGGCACAGTAAAGGAAATAAAAGCAGTTTGATCCAATTTGTATAGTTGTAATACTGAAAAGATGGGTATTACATACAGAAGAGACCATGTCACTATCACTATTACAAGTTGCAGACAGAGTCTAACACAGAGAAAGACAGATTGACCCATACCTAAAGAGCTGGCAGAACTGTCATCTGATGAAACCTACGTCTAACGCTGGTTTCACTGAAGACACAGCGATTGTTATTCCATAGGCCTACATTTTGCCTTCAAAAGTTTTGTCTGCTTTATACAAGCTCCTCCTTTGTGAAAGAAAGTTGCATCCAACAACATAAACAGTATCACACTTTGCTTTTCAGGCTGGTGATGACTTTGACAAATGAGTGATAGGAATATGTTATAGCACTAGAATAAATTAAATCCTTAACAGAGGTGATTAGCAGCCTCACTCTGGTTTTACTAACAAACATTGACCTCATCCTTGCAAAGACACAAGGAGAGACGCATCTGCCCTTAGCCAAATTTGCATTATGGAGCTGCACAGATCATCCTTTAAACTTTCTCTTTTTAAATACAGTATCAGAAGCAATTGTAACTTTTTCAGCATATGGCAGGCATAGGCAAGTACAGTGTGCTACTTCTAGTTTCCATTTTTTACCATTCAGGACTACTAAGACATATAAATGAGAGGAAAATTTAAGCTACAGCATAATTCTCCATCAAGTCAAAACCCAAAAATGCCCCTGACACATTTACTTTTTGAAACGGAAATGCTTCAGAGACGTGCTAGTGCCACTGACAGTGTTGTTAGGATAGTTTCTGTGGTCCATGGTAGGATTTCTGTTCAACAGCAGCCTTCCTCCCACAATTCAGGACCTCTGACCACTGTGTCACATACGGCATACTGCAGGCTTGAGGAATTTGGCTGAGTGACAGCTAAGCAGCCTCAACTTTCCCTCCACTTTGCCAAGAAAGTAAGATAGTCTAGATAGTAAGAGCACTTACTGAACCTGGGAGGACGTGAATTGTCTGCCCAAATCACTGGGACTACCACATATGTGGAGTCTCAGAAAAACACAGAAGGAGAGAAAAATGTTTTTAAAAAATTTCATTTCATTCTATAATACGATGAAGCAAAATATGTGGATTTCTCTGTTTCCATGGAACTCAACTGCTTTGTCTAGCTATCTTTATTTTCCAAAGATTGCAAAGACTTGAAATTTTGTGCTTGAAATAGACAGAACAACTTCAATTAATATCTGATAAGGCTGGTGCTCAGCCGACATAGATTAATATTTTTGTATTTTGTTAAAACACAGAGACTCTTGGCTTTGCTTGTGTGATCAATCAGTAATATTGGATAAAAATGGCTAGAATCAAAGTTTCAGAATCTTTCTTGTTTATCTTTCCAAGCACTGTCAGCACTGGTGAGAATGATTCCTCCCTCTCTTGGGATTCGCACTATATCATATACTGAGATGCATGTTTGTTCGTTTTAATTTACTGGGAAGTTCTACACCTCTTGTCATGACATTTGCTTGCTTTAGAGATGATAAATGACTCTGCTTTATACCCTTTAGGATTGGTTACTTGCTTTTCCACAGTGATGGCCAGATTGATAGTGACACAGTCTTATAAGGTAGCTCTTCTCACTAAATCATCGTGTGGGAAGAGCGTTAGAATCAACAGCCAGCAATATGTTATTGTGTCGGTTTCCTTCTGTCATGTACACTCACAATTGGATACAGATAGGTTTTATTATGCTTCAGTTGGACTTTATGCACACATTTACGTGGCTTACTAGTGATTATGTAAGACCAATACAGATTATGTCTTTGAGGAGATATTTGCTGGGAAAAGTTCAAGACATTTTGTGGATGTCTCTACAAACTAAGGAGCAAGAACAGGACTTCATCAGTTAGATCAAAACTCTAAAAAGCATGATGTTTTGATGCAATACTTGCTCCCAACACAGACATACACATAAGTGATTTTCAAAACGATAAGTGCCTGCTTCCATTTTCTTCTGTGGAAGCAACTGGATGCTCAATGCTGAAAGAATTCATCCAACTACATGCTCCTATTTTTGACAATTCTTGGCTTAACTATAATAACAGAAATTCAGCTGGGCTAAACACTTTTCGATAAGCTCTTAATTTAGAGAGGTTTTAATTGCAATATCTCAAAATAATAATAATGTGCAGAAATATGTTTAGAGATAGTGGAAAAATATTTTCAATTATGTATAATTATTCTTTCTCTACTCATAGTGCCCGAAGCACCAAATGTCTCCGAACTTTCTCCAACAACCTCTTTTAAAAAACTATTTTTATTTTAAAGAGACCATGTGGAATAAAAAGACTCACTTTCTCCTCTCAGTCTGTTTCCTACATGATATTTTGCTTTCACTCGAACTACATTCAAGAAAGCAATTTTTCAACATTCTGGAAGGGAATGCTATATTTAAGATGAATAGATGAACAGAGAGTTCATGCTGAAGTTTCTTGCCGGATAAACACATTTTCAGGATGGTTTGAGGGCTAACTTTGTGATTTAAACCCAGAGCACCTTAGCAGAAGTTCTGATTGGCACAACTCATCTTCTTAAGCATCGCTCAGTTTAGATGCTGGCAGACATCTGATCTGCAAATGGCTGCGGCAAATTAAGCCATGCAAGTATCACAATTTAACTCAAATCATGTCTCCCAACAGTTTAAATTAAGCTGGTGAAGTTTGCACTGAATCAGACGAGGAAGACTTGGAAATTCCCTTCTGCTGATAGGCCAAAAGAGGTGACAAATTCCAGTAAAGGGACAACTGTAAACAAATTTTGATGAGGATAAAGGACTGTTACATCTGTAGTCACCAGAAGCATCTGCTGAGTGAATGTATATCTATGTCTTGGTAAGTTGGTAAGTTGTTTCTCTGTTCAGAATAGGGCATCATAGTATTGTGATCATACTTTCAATGGGTGCTTTCCATTGCTTCTAGCATAGACTTTAACATTTAAGCTGTTCAGGGACCACAGAAATAGAGGAATCTGATTAGAAAACAGTGCAAATGGGAACCTCTGTAGAAGGGAGTAGGAATGGCAATGATAAATTCCAGGGGAAAATTGGCACTTGACATTTTGAGCAAGATGCTGGCCTTGATCGATAAAAAGCAAAGCCAATTGCAACTCACTGCATCGCAGTGAGACAGTCTGTCAGACACTCAAACTGTGCTTTCCTCAAACACCTACACATAGTTACAGATTCGCTCAGCTCTCTGGGTACTCAAAACAAAGACTCTTTCATGACAAAATTCTCTCCAGAGGATCTTTTGCTATATTGATCAGCACAGACAAAGGTAGAAAAGATCTATCTGATGTCTCATGGTGGTCAGCTAATGAGGTTGTCCTGTTCTATCCCCTTTTGGAACAAGTATTCCCACAACAAGCAATGTGCTGAAAAGTATGGAAGAATTAATCCTAGTTGAAAGATGGACTGGTGGGCTATACAGTCTTTCAAGGAAAAACCAGTTCTTAATTCTGTTCATCATCTGTGTCCTGTACCAAAACTTTGCCTTTGAAACCAGCAGATGCAGATATGAACTCCCAGCTCTTTGATGCATTTGAAATGAAATAGGCAGAAAGACAGTGAATACATTCTTATTTTTAGAACATTTCTTCAGAAAGTTAGAAAAAGATCTCAGTGTCCTTTTTAGTTACTCAACTCTCAACAGTACCTGCTAATAGGATACTTTAGTTAAACTGGGACAAGAACAGGCCCTGCCAGCCAGCCGATCCTTCTGTTCAAACTTTAATTAAAGGGAAACCTCTATTGCATTAAGTTGTAGAAGCCAGTTACAGTGCTAGTTATGGGACAGGCACTTACTCTTTCGAGAGCACCAACAATGTTGTCTTCATACTAGTTTAAAGAATAGCTTATTGCAGCCTAATAAAAGTAAATCACAATTCATCCTGAATAGCCTATAGTACATTCAGATGTAGGGTGCTTTACCTTGCCTTTGTGTCCAGGCAGATACCAAGTGAAATGCAAGCTTAATTTCATCAAAGCTATTTCATTTATTGTCCCTTTTATATCGCAGAATAAAGCCACAGGTAAAAGTCCATGATTCTTTAGAACACCTGAGACAATTACAGAGAATTTTCAGTCACATTTCTTTCCTGTAGTCTGTTTTTTCAGACAATGTGCTAATCATTGGAACCATTACCAGTCTCACCATAATGTACATAATAAAGTATTAATCATTAAACATGTTGCTCAAGTAGATATTCTGATTTGAGTTGGAAGGGACCTTGAAGATCATCTAGTTCCAACACCCCTGCCATAAGCAGGGACACCCTCCACCAGACTAGGCTGCTCAAAGCCCCATCCAGCCTGGTCTTGAACACATCCAGGGATGGGGCATCTACAACCTCTCTGGGCAACCTGGTGATTCTCCCCCTCTACTCCGCTCTCATGGGACCACACCTGGAGTGCTGGGTTCTCTTGGGCCCCCAATATGAGAAGGACATGGAGCTGTTGGAGCGAGTCCAGAGGAGAGCCACAAAGATGATCAGAGGGCTGGAGTGCCTCTTCTGTGAAGACAGGCTGAGAGAACTGGGGTTGTTCAGCCTGGAGAAGAAAGAATTTCTTCCTAATATCTAATCTAAATCTACCCTCTTTCAGTTTAAAGCCATTACCCCTTGTCCTATCACTACATGGCCTTGTAAACAGTCCCTCTCCAGCTTTCTTGTAGGCCCCGTTCAGGTACTGAAAGGCTTCAGTAAGGTGTCCCTGGGTAATGTGTGGAATAAACATACAAATGAACAGAATATATTGATTTATCTGTATGCAACTTTACCATTTCAGTCATATTTAAGTCTTCTCACTCATGAGCTATTCACAAGCATTGTAGGCTGTTTTCTGTTACTCAGTCAGGAATGTTGTATGTCTGGTAGAAAAATAAAAGAGGGAAGGAGAAAGGTGATGTCTTGGATAAGAGTCCAGAGTGGAGATGACAGAAAGAAGGGGAAGACCCGCAGGACAATGCCACCTTAGCAGGCCAATGTCTTCCTTAAAAAAAGGTGAATTTCTCCCTCTACCTTTTGAAATCGTGTCGTTATTCAGTCCTGATAGATGACATGAAAGAGGCAGTCTCATTCTCAGGCCAAGATCTCACTGGAGAGTCTGAAGAGACCCATGAGATCACACAGCATTATTAAAGATGTATTCACAGAACATTAACTATTCTTTTTATGCAGCAGGGCAGCAGAAATAAGGCAAAATTTAGCAAACCATGAGAAGCTGAAGACAGGATCTGATAATGCGAAATGTCAAAAAACTCTACAAATAATAGGTGCCGACACCTCCATTTATAAAACTGATGCATGAAAGCTACAACTGGCCGGAAGGAAGACATTGCCTTGCAAGGTGAGTGGCCAATACTGCCCTGCTTCAGGGACCTGGTGCATGCAGAGTCACAGAATGGCTGAAGTTGGAAGGGACCTCTAGAGATCACCTAGTCCAACTCGCTGCTCAAAGCAGGATCACTTAGAGCAGGTTGCCCTGGAACTATGTCCAGTTGGGTTTTGAATACCTCGAAGGAGGGAGACTCCACAACCTCTCCATGAAACCAGAGCTAGTTCTCAACCACCTTAACAGTGCAAGTTTTTTCTTACATTCTGAAAGAATTTCCTGTGTTCCAACTTGTGTTTGTTGCATCTTGTCCTTTCACTGGGCACCAGTGAGAAGAGTTATCCTCTGCCTTTCCCATCAGACATTTGTAAGCAGTGATAAAATTTTCGTGTCCCAAGTCTGCTCTTTTCTGGGGTAAATAATGCCAGCTCTGTCAGGCTCTCATCATATGAGAGACAAGCCAGTCCTTTGATCATCCTTGTGGCCCTACACTGGACTCCAATAACTCCATGTCTTACTGTGGGGAACACAGAACTGAACACAGTACTCCAAATGTGGCCTCACCAGTGCTGAGCAGAGGGGAAGGATCACCTCCCTCAACCTGCTGGCAGATCTCTTCCTAATGCAGCCCTGGACACTGGTAGCTTTCTTTGTTGCAAGCGCACATTGCTGGCTTATGTTCAGTCTGTTGTCCACTGAGACCTGTAGGTCCTTCTCTGTAAAGCTGATTTCCAGTCAGCTGGCCCCCAGCCTGTATTGGTTGGTGCATGGGATTATTCCTCTGCAGAAGCAGAACTTTGCATTTCCCTTTGTTGAATTTCAAGAAGCTCATGTCAGCCCATTGCTCCAGCCTGTCAAGGTCCCTCTCACCAGCAATGTGACCATTTGCCGTATTGGCTACTCCCAATTTTGTATCATCAGAAAACTTGCGGAGGGTGCACTCTGTCCAATGAAGAGATTAAATACTATTGGACCCAGTATTGACCCTTGGGGTACTCCACTAGTAACCAGCCTCCAGCTAGACATTGTGCCTCTGATCACAACCTTCTATGCCTGGCAGTTCATCCTTTTCCCAATCCACCTTGCTGCCCACTTACGTAGTCTGTATTTCATCAGCTTGTGTATGAGGATGTTATGAGACACAGTGTTGAAAGCCTTACTAAAATTGAGACAAAGAAGATCCACTGATCTCCCCTTATCCGCCAAGCTAGTTATCTGTCTCACCATAGAAGGTTACCAGGTTGGTCCTGATATCTAACAGTGACACAGGATTTTTTCGTTTTAACAGCAAGATTTCATTTTTGACATAAGGACTCCTGATCTTCATTATCTGCAGTATATTTTAATTACTTGGGAAGACTCAGAAACAGAAATATATGTTCACAAGAACATTTTTTAAAGCCAAACCTCCCAGAAGCTGTCCCACAGTGTTTAGGCTCTGGACAGGGATGGTTTGTGACATTGTCGATACAGAGGTATAGTAAGTTTTATGAAAGATAAGAATGAAAGTCTCATAAGCCAGAACGACACAAAGACATTTCTAGTAAATATAAACTCATGCCCAGATTTTTCCTTTTGTTCTAATAAACAAATGCATTTAAGAAAATAAGTCAGAGGAAATGTCTGTTGATGGGTAGAGGAACTTTCTCTCCATTACAACAATTCTTGTAGAAAATTCCCATACTAATAATTGCAGATCAGAAGGGAGAACTGAAAATAAAGAGAAAGAACTAGAAATAGCCGCAACTATTTTTTTCATAAGTTAGGACTCATTGAACTACACTTGAGTGCAAAAGGCAACTGTAAAAAAAAATCTGTGCAAATGTTGGACAGAAAAAGGTCTGAGCTCTTAGGATTTCAAAATTTGGAGTCATCCATCAACAAGTACTTCTACACTTGACAGTCACAGCATCCCTCATAGTTGAACAAGTTGTCTATACTGCAATGGCTACTGCCAGGTAGCTGCTCTAAGTTTAAATACTCAGCTAGCTTTAAAATTAGCTATCTTAGAAATTAAAGAAAGTTCAGCCACAATAGAAGCAAGGTCTGCAAGACCAGCTTCTTGCATGGTTTGTGCCATGTTGATATGCCTTTTAGACAAGTCATAAATGAAGCCAGGAAGGAGAACATGATAGACACAAGTTTCAGTACAGTTCTGGCAGACTTGCATATGTATTAAATTTCAGACTATTCTTGTTAATGCAGTTAAGTTTAAATACAGCTTGGAGAGAGCCATGAAAGATGCATTCATTTCAGTGTTGCTAGGTGGCATGACCAGATATCCATGAAGCACAACAGCTCATCTAACTGCCATCCATCTACTTATGCCTGCAAAATACATATATGCTTTTCTGAGAGGGATGAGGCTGAACAGCACTGCCCACAGTTGGCAGAGACAAGCAGGACAGTGCAGAAAAGCTTATATAGCTGCGTGTTGCTCTGCTGCTGGTAATCTGGGCATATATTTCCTGAGATTGCATTCTGATTCACTTCCACCAACATCCAAGAAGGCTGTTAAGTCTTATACAGAGGTGAAAAGCCCTGCTGACAGGCTGTTCAAGATGAAGCCCAGAACAATGTACTGCTGGAAGGCTAAGATCAGGAGTGCCGTTACAGAAGTCAGTAGCCCTATATCAAAGCCAAAACAGACTCAGTGTTATCAGTATAGACACAAGCCCACATTAAAGTTAAATAATGGGATTTTAACCAATTCAGAACATAACTTATGTGATAGAATGCATACATTGCTGAGCAGCAATGGAACATCACAGCCCTTTTTTCTTGAGTTGTCAGCTAGAAACTACTAAAACCAACTCCAGAGCACCCAGATTATGCAGCTCCTGACTTACAGTTATGAGGTAGACATAAAAAAGTGGAAACCAAACACATCATAAGCAATGTCATCTTGTATCTTCTAGAAAGAACACAGAATGACAAATCCAGCAAAACTTTCCATACCAACCCATTTTTAGAGCCTGCTGACAGTGAAGCTAAGGAAAAAAATTGGACTTCAGAACCCAGATCAAAGCTGTGTTTTATAAAGAACTGTGAAAACAAATAGGATCTGACTTCCTAAAGGTATCAATGGAAAAGTTCTTATTACCTTTGATCGGACCACAATGCCTGTCTATAAACACCACCTGCAAACAGTCAGGAGATTTGAGCAGTAGCTCATTCTCACCTCCTCTCCTCACAGGCTTCCTAAAGGCACGTAGCAAGCCTGGGCAGGGAGAGGGCAGTTCATTGCATAGGCCTCTGCCTGAGGACATTTTGTATACATGCAAGCTGATCCTCCAGGCAAGTTTCCTGATGTCCTCACATATGCATGTATGATGCATCTTCATCATAGACCCTATAGAAGAGACTACATTCTTTTTTTCCACTCGTTAATTAAAAGGGTCTTAAGATAAGCTACTTCATTTTCCACTAAACTGACACACATTATCTTATTAACTTTGAATAGTATAAACAATGTATTGTAAGTTTTTTTACAATCAAATAACTCAAATTATTGTTACTGTGTGCTATTAAACTGAGTGTCTTTTTAATATACTCTAAGACTCTTTCACATAATGAGGCTGGAAAGGTAACACAATTTTCAAGATGAGTTATCTTCTATGTCAAGGGCCGGTTCATGAAAGAAAAAGTGAACTTATTGATTACTCTTCCTACAGTAATTCACTAGAATTCTTTAAAAAAAAAAAAAAGCTGCATCCTATCATTTCTCTTACTGTTCTGTCACAAAGAACCCTGTTGGCAACATTATTCTGAGAAAAAGGTATATAGTGTTGATACAAACATTGAGAAGGAAACTGTGTTTTCAGGTCAGTGAAACAGTGAGATAAGGTCACAAAAGGGATCCTCTTAGATGTAAGAAGTTGTGAGGTAGATTCAAGGCATCCCAACCAAAAATCCATATTTTGTTATGCTCACATATGCCAGAGTCACTATATGTCACTCAGTGGACATGAAAGTGAGATCATGTGTGTCTGTTATTTTTCAGATATGTAATTGATAAAGCTTACTGCAATGTCCTACAGTGACTGTGAAGCCAGACTCAAGCCAGGACTGGCTGAATAAGAAATTTGATGGATATTTAAATCAAGAAACGTTAGTCATGGAGAGAAGAAAAATCACCTAATTCTATACCAGATCTTGTGATGTTTTATACCTAATAACTAGGACCAAGGAAGCAAAATCCCACATGAATAAGCACATCTCGTATAAACCAAGAGTGGTTCTTGTCAGCATAGATTAAAAATCACATAGATACCAATGCTTGTCTGCTTCTCAGAAAGAGATAAAGAAAGGTACATGAGGCATCTCAGGCAACAGAAACAGGAGAAGTACCTTCTAAGCTAAGAATTCCAGCTTCATTAAACAACTGGTGTACTCAGTGGTTTAATTGAACAGATTGTATCCAATACAATTACTTCTGAAAGACTGGATCCTCAACCAGCAACATGCATACTCTCATGGCATTACAACTTTTTTAGCTGAGACAGAGATTCTCTTAGAGCTAAATGAATTTACAGGTAACTAATACTCACACTGCTTATTTCCATGAATACATAGCTGTGTGTGTTCATTTCCCTCCCTGCCTGAATTTTGTAGACCAGTTCTGATCAAAACTGACAGGGTAGTGCAAACCTCAGTGTTCATTGCCTCACAAAGAGGGGTAGGCAAAGAAAAAAAAAAATCATTAGCATTCTCATTGTGAGAAAGAAGGTAGTATAGGCTCCCATTTTATTAGACATCTGAGAATCCAACGTCAGCTACATAGCCTATACCCACACACAGATAATGCATCCACAAGAAACCAGGTTTCCTTCATTCCCCTGCCCTACAAAACTGCTTCTCTAAAAACTGGAGCCTACTACTTGATTTATCCATTACATAGTCAACATTGCTGCAATGTACGTTCCAGTGAGATGGCTATTTTGTTGACATTTTCCAGGTAAATTACAGAAGAACCTGGTGTTAACTGCCACCAGAGACTCAGAGAGCATGTTCTCACCTCCTGAGTCTCCTGCATCAAATGAATGCACTTTCCAGACCTACAGGAAGGGCTCAGTGAGGACTAATGCAAACTCATGTGAACTCACATAGCAGAAATATGATACACATAAATAGATGAAGTCCTTTATAAATAGGCTTGATTGTTCATGATGCCCTTGTCACCCATATTTAGCTATTGAGCGGTTCTACTAAGTGTATCAGTATTCTCACTGGGCTGCTACAAAGATATTAAAGAAACCTGCCTGAGGCCATAAGGTATTCTGAACTGGACAGGCAATGAAACACTGCTTGTAGTGCTCTTACTAGGCCAAATAACTCATTCAGCATCTTCAAACAAATAATATAAAAAAATATTATTTCTAACAAGGGTAAATTTGCAGGAGTGGCAAAGGCTTTCTTGCTGAATATCAGTACTTGCTGCAGCATGTCACTAATGTGCTTCAGAGCTACACACAGCAGGTCTGTCCTACCAGTAAAATAGCTTTGTTCTTAGTTCACAAAGTAGTGTTAATAATGAATGTTTATTACAGCAGCAGCAAATGGCTTCCTGGAGTCTTTTTCTTATCTTTAATAGGCAAGATTTCAGTCTCTTTTTGTTCAAATTCACGCAGAAAAACTAGGCACATTAAACACATTCAATAGTGTTCATTCATGTGCAGCTTTATAAAGAGATTCCACAAAATCTCACACTGGGAAGTTGCCCCTTTTGGCTAAGAGGCGGCTCTGCAGCATGTACTGCATTTCCTTTTAGGTAATATCACTGTCAACCTAGTTTGCACACAGTCAGACCTATAAAAGAAGGTTGGCAGTGGTGACCTAGCAGGGCAGAGGTGCCTCCTTCCCCCTGCTGCTCTTTTCAGTGCAATGAAGGATGTTTCAATCTGTCAACTCTTAACATTCCTAGGACCAGAAGGGAGCATTTTATTATACCCACAGTACAAAAATTCTTCAGCTGCATTCTTCTGGCAAGCTCCATTTTGACCAGCTGTTTCATAGGACAGTCTGCTCTACAAAAGGTCAGGACATGAGGACTTTATTTATTGCTACAGGGACTAAGACCTCTTTTTTTTGTGGTTAAGAAGCCTGCCTGCTGTCACTACTTCTCTCACAGTATTTATTAGGGACCACAGGTCTTGGAAATACATAGCATCCTCTTTCCTTTATCAAATTGGCTAGATGGGACAGGGACAGGCTGTGGTATCTCCAGAATACCCACAGATAGCTGGGATAAAGAGGAAGAGATGATACAGCAACCAAGCACGCAGCACAACCAAGCAGTGCACCACATTAGTTGGGTTGGTGCTGAGTGGTCATTAGCGGTGCTATTTTGTATTTAGAAAACTATCCTGTTCTAATGACACAGTCTATCTCCTCTCCATTACAGAGCAATTGTGAAAATACAAATCATCTTCCCTACCATTAAATTAGCTACAGTCTTAGGCTTTTGTTTTTAACTTTTTTCCTACTTTGGTAAGGCTATGCAAACAACGATTCCTGCACTTCAAAATATGGCAGGTCCTCTGCTTTTTAGGATTTGTCTCTGCATTTGAACTCTTGCCAGTAAGCAGCATTTATGCTTGAAATTTCTAATGAGGTATTTAGGATGCAAATGATGACAGCTGTTATTTGTATTTTAATGGTAGTGATTATGTTCATTCAACAGAAATTTACTGTAATGGCAATAGACTGGAGCCTCGTCTTCACCAAGTACTACTGCTGCTGCATGTATGTCCCATTTTCCATCTATACTGAGGTCAGTGTCTGCCTGTAGATCAAACAATTTTTGTTCTGGGACAAAAAGAGTCTCTATAAATGAGCCTGAAAAATCATATATAGTTCCAGGAAGATGCATACGGAATAATTTTCCACCCTCTCAACTTCACTGCGGGAAAGAATTGAGCTTGACTGCCAGCATTGCTACCATGTCAGAACTCAGTTTAGTTCCACCTGTGCTTGCCAAATGCTTATCTGTATCTGATTCTAGACTTGAACATCTCCAGATTTAAAGGAACTTTAAATCAGAGCTTTCTATCAAGATCATATCATACTACTATGCTGCCACTTCAGAGAGTCCATCATATCAGGTTCACTGAATGTACTGAAAGAATAAATAATTCATTAAATCAATACGCCTTCTACCACAGCCATGCAGTGATACAGTAAAGAGGAAACTGGCTTCATATTAACATCCTAATTATAAAAACTTTAAAAGGATTAATAAGTGTTTAATACACAGTTTAATGATTAATCAATTCTTAGATTTTTAAAGTCCAGAAAGTCTATAGCTTTGTCATAGATTTGTTCTGCTATACCTACAACTGATACAATGTAAAGTGCTCAGGTTTTTAACATCTATTTGTCATTGGTAAAACATTTAGAAATGTAACATTGATATAATATTAAAACTGAGAACCTGTTTTACTCCATAGAGGTTCCTTCGCCACATCTTTATTATACTGGTATCAAACACCTAACATTGTGGCCTCATATTGCCACTTCACTCTCTCTCTCTCTTTCCCATTATGGAATAGTGTTTGTCAGTGCAGCATTTTGGTTTTCAATATGAATTTATTCACTTTGTCTCCTGCAAATGTTAAAAACCATTGAGAGAGAGACTTGTATTGTTTCCTGCTCAATCTGGTCCTTATGACTTTTGCATATGTGGAAATCCATAACAAAGTAAAAGCCCTGTCCTTATAACACCATCATCTGTTGCTATACAATGCTACTCTTAAACATGAGATGAATTCTGACAGTGCATATGCAGACACAGCTCCCACAGGGAAACTAATGTTCACGTACAAGTTAAAACAGTTGGCAATTCTGCATTTTTTATGATAGCCATGATAAGTTTACTCCCATTAAATTCCTCATCACAGAAAGAAGGCAATACTGACACTTTGATCTGGGATTTTGGTCAAGCTTCACCTCTATTCGTTAAACACACTCATAAATCACAAGACCAGATTATAAAAGTTGCTACACAGATATAATGGCCATTGTGAAGCATTTGTAGTATTGTACAACAGCCTCATTTTTTATAAAACAGCAACACAAAGCCCATGTTATACGAAGAGTGAACTGATTAATGGAGAAATATAGGAAAGCAGAAATCAGTGGGAAGCCAGCCTCCAATGGAGGTACTGTCTAATAGGATTTTGTGAGGATCAGACTGAGTCTTTACTACAGATCTAAAAAGCACCTCTGCTAAAACTGTGCAAATGACAAAGATTAACAGACTTCTATAAATTGGTGGGCTGTATTGTGAAGAGACTCAGACAAGCAACTGAGCAGAGCTCTTACCACGGTTGGGGCAGAGGGCTAACTGACCAGTAAGGGTCACCCTGGGGTCCTAGCAACTGTTTTATCTTTGTGTACAATATCAGTTAGGTGATTAGCACTGAAGTATTGTGTTCTTTTCCATTTTCCTTTTTTTAGGACATAGAAGATAATAAAATCATAGAATAATCTCAGAAATTCCTTCATAAATTGACGGAAATACCTTGCAGTGAAAAACCTATAGTATACATTTTGTCTACTATACTATGGTTGGCTCTGACAGAAACTAATGACTACAAAATGAAGCTTAAGGCCCGAATTTATATCTGTGAAGAGTATTAATGCCTGGAATAAACTAAAGATGGAGTCAGACTCTATATTTCAGAAGTCATTTTGACAAAAACTAGACACTGTTTGGAGGATACACTATTGCTAAGCTCTTCAACTCAGTTCAACTGGTGATGATTTATGGACTAATATACTCAAGAGGTTAGAATAAACAATCTAATGGTCTCATCTCACCTTGAATTCTTCACATTCTTCTTTACAGCAAGAAGCATGGTTTCAAAGATTAAAATACCAATGGATAAGATTGTCACAGCCCTTATTTGCTTGTACAAGGATATATAGCCCCATCTAACTCCTCATACCTGCAGTAAGTCTTAATCTGTTAGAGGAATAAGCTGCCTGTCTCTTGCTATGAGCAAAAGAACATAAATGGAGAAAGATGTTCCAGCTTTCTTCCCCTCTTGTGCAAGACCAGATGAGGACAGTCACAGGAAACTGTAAGCTTCTCCTCATTAATGGAAGAGGACATTTGGGCTCAAGACAGGAAAACACCCTTCCAAAAGGCAGTCATGCAAAAGGCTCCAGCAGACTCTGACTCTGCTGCATTTTTCCCTTCTGAGGATTGTGCTTTTACAAATCAAACACACCATCTCCCACTTCAGGTACTCTATATAGTTACATACTGTGTCCTCACAATCCTAGAGCTCCATGCTGTAAGGTGCTGAATGTCCCTCACAACTCTGAGAGATGCACGGTGTGCAGCACTGAAACCTAGGGACTCAGTCTGGGTATCCAAATTTCAGCAGCAGTGCTCTGCAAAGTTGCCAAAAGCCACATTTCTGAAGTTCTTGAAACAGAGTTGAAGATACAGTCATGGATCCTATTAGAGCCTTTTATGAGTAAGTATGAGATTTCTTACCATTTAGAGCACACTAATGACTGAAGACACCACATTAGATTAAGAGAATGTTTTCCTGGCAGTTATAAGCACAGAAAACAAACAAATAATCACTTCCTGTTGTAACATAAACAAGGCAGTATATCAAAGACATTTCTTTTTACATTAATACAAGCACTTAGCCTAGTGCTTGCCTATTGAGACACAGTTTAATTTACAAAGGTGTCAAGTTTTCCTCTTAGAATGATCTTCAGGCTGTTCCGACAACTCAGACACTGACAGTTCAGTAAGTGTGTAATTGCCCACTTACCCTCTTCAGTGAGGTGTTTAGAACATTGATCTTTTCCTTTACTTGCCACAAGTATAATTGCTTTCCCTATAAAAGCAATTTTAAACCTCAAACTTACATTAAATACAAAAGTAACTTATGGGCTAGTTTGATGTTCCCTTATCCCATTGCTAGAATGCTACCTGTAAGGTCAGATACTCATTTTAAAGCATTATAAAGAAATATACAAAAGTAGAACAAAGAAGGCATTGCTTCATAAGGCTGTGCATGTATACACACACAAGTAAAACACACACAGATCACATATGCACTCCCTGAAGGAGCAGAGAGCAGCAAAATACAGTCTACATCTACCTACCACATCTACCTGTTCACAGATGGTTCAAAACATCCATGACTAAACATGACTGGGGCTACCAGATTTTCCATTTAACTGTAGCATACTGTAGCATTCAAGAAATTCAAAAGAAAAATCTGCTCTTGAGATACTTTTGAGATTCAAAGTTCATTTTTTCCCTTCCTGCTTTAATTTCGCTCAATTTCCCACCTCCTAGGTAAAAAAGTTGGGAGGAAAAAAGCACAAAAATATTTCTTAAATTAGTAAGAATTTCTATCCCTTTCCCTGATGTAACTAAAACAAACAAAAAAAGAAGAGATGGCAAGGAAGAAATAGCAATATCCAGAAATATCAAAATGAGAGATTTCTATTCGAAATCGAATGAAAAATATATTTATATTCTTGTTTAGTCACTTTAAATGCCTGAGGTTTATTGTCTCTGATTATTCTTATCAACTCCTCTACAATTTTGATTAAACAAGTATTTAATTCCAGCCTTCACTGTAGTTCTTTAATGCGTGGCTTTGAAAGTTTCTTGATCTTTGTGAGATATTGAGTATTTGTGGGTTGGAATGCAGGTGGATGTCAGCTCCGTGCTCACATCAATCTTTAAATGGAACGAAAGTAATTGGGACAATAAGTCAACTACAGAAAACAGATTAATATAGTCACAGAGTCCAATTTTTTTAAAATCTTGTAGTGCATTTTTTGCATCTCTCATTCACACAGCAGCAAAATGAGATTGATGTTAAAGTAACATTGAAATGCTTAAAGATTGAGGTCCTACAAGAGTTGACAGATTCACTCTTACAAAATTCATAGCTTAGCATTAGGTCAAACACTGTGACTAAAGCTTGCATAACAGTAACACTTTGTACACCCTACCGAGATTTTGCCATGCTTGTAACTTTGTGTGAAGGGATTACCTCTCAAGGTCAGGAGGATCAGCCTTTTCTCCTTAAAAGTTTCATTAGAGAAATAGTCCAGGAGTGTTATGAAAGCTACTGGACATTATTGAAGTGTCTTCATCCAGATGGATGTTCGGAAAGACATCAGTTTCCCTTGCTCAAGACCTTTGCGTTGCATGCTCGGTGTTGTGTTCACCATTCCCTCTGCCAAGTCTGTTTGCCACATATGGTGGGGATCACAGAATCCTGAAAATTCAACAACTCTCACATCAAGCCACAAGCTCTCACTGATACAGAGCTTTTCAACTGTGAAAAGCTGCACATCTGGAAAGAATGGAATCATTCATTCATATGAATAGGGGAATCTAATTAGCGTAGAACAATTTTAAAAAAAACAGAATATAACTTGGCAACGCTTGAGTCAGGCCCCGCAAACTCAGGCTTCGCCTGTCTCATGCTCCAGTACAAAAGAAAACAATTAATAAAATAGTTGGAATGCAGAAACAGGATAAGAGAAGCCGTAAATTAGGGAATAGTCCTTGGGTATGAACTAGAAAAAGACACAAAGTTTGAGGCATCCTGATAAAGGGGGCCCAATATGCCAACAAGCCTGGGACCATCTGAGCAGGATGGATAACAAGGTTGCTGAGCTTGCAAAACGGAGATAATGAAGAAGAGGTCACCCAACTCTGTACACTGAAGAAGAGGAGAAAGAGGAAGATTTGAGGAGGACGACCCCTGACGACCACCTGAGAAAGAAACTGCGCAGGCGTATCAGGACATCAGCATATATTCAGGAGTTCCCGGAATAATAATGAATATGTATTAAATGTATCAGAAACCTAATGACTATGTAAACTCTTTTGTAATATAAATCACAAACAATTTGTTTCTCGTCGAGACGCACGTTCGTGGAAATATCCCGGTGCGACTCCCAGCGCTGCAATAAAGGATACCTGCTTAATAGTCGCATTGGCTATTGAGTAAATTTTCTTTGATTCACATAAATTCAAACATCAAAGGTAGGTTTTAATAGAAAAACATTGGAGCTTTAACAGAGACCCATCTCTGGAACTATTGGCTGGACTTCCTATCTGCCATTCTTATCTTCGGGTGATATTCATGTACACTGACTATTTGGGAATCTTATGGGAAAGTGTTATATACTGGATATGCTACTGGCAATGCAGTTTAAAAGGTTTATATGTAGTAATAATCTTTCTATATAAACACACATTCATTTTCCCATGCCTTTTTTTTTTTTTTTTTAAGCAAGCTAGGTGTTATGGATGCCTTTGCCATTGAGGGACTCTTGTATATATTGACAAACATTTTACTCACAGTCCTAAGAATCACTCCAGCCAAAAACTTGTTCAGTATCTTGTTAGCATCCTGACAGCAGAAAAAAAATTCTTGCCTAAAGAATATAAGAACAGGACAAATACATTGCTATGCTTCTCTTCAGGATAATTTCCCCAACTCTCATAGTCTGTTGCTTGAATACTTCCTGAGTCAGAGGTGTTTTTTTAAAATATTCAGCTGCTATCAGTGGTTTTTTTGCTCAATAGACTTCTCCAGTCTCCCAGTTCCACAGCTTAGCTTCCTGTTGGATAAAGAATCACCTCCTTTCACTTTGAATCTGACAACTGTTAGTTTCATTTGATGCTCCTCTAGTTCTTTTACTCCAGAAGGTAGCAAATAACTGATCCCTCTTCATCTCTCCATGCCACTCGCTATGAAAATCAAAATCACAACTTACACTGGCAAAAGGGCCAGGAACCAAACAGACATCATGATCTAATTCTGCTCTCTTGACATGCAGGTTGAAGAACATGACATGCAGCTTTTCCAGATTGTTTCCTGAACCTAATCTTACTGAAGAACAGCTGTACTGGAGTTGTATACCCAAATATCTATTCCAGCAACCTGGTTTTGTCAGTAGTTACAACAGGATGCTTAGGGAAATGTACAAAAATATGGCAACCATTTCTCTGTCATATACTTTTAGCTTCTAGCAATCTTTACTTCCAACCTGATGTGGCAGTAATTGTGATGATATCGATGCATTCATTATTCTAGATCCAGAAGCACTTCACTCACTGTGGGTTGCCATAGTCAGTTTATGGCACAAAGAACAGACACATGTAGGTGGCAGATGAGAGCAGAACCAATACTCCTGAATGCAGAGCTGTTTGCTTTTCCTGCACTGTGCAGTTAGCTCTACACAGCCTAATTGGGGAAAAGAGATGATATGTTTTGTTTAGAAGAAACTACTTTGTGTTCATGAATAAGATTTTTTGCTTTTATGAAGGGTCAGTTAATTTTGAGGCATCTAGCAATGTACAGAATGGGTTATTTCAAACTCAGTGTTAACTTGCAGGATTGCAGGAACCAACAAATATTTTTTAATTAATATGCCCAACTTCCTTATGTAACCACTTTGTGCACAGGCATAAAATATCAATTTTGAATTATCATAATCAACTCCAAAAAAGGAGCAATCCACATGAATTGACAGTACTGGAGAAGTTTGCTAGCACATTCACACTGAATGAGACACTAGTAAGAAACTTGGTATAGAATTTGTCCAGGAGAGCATACTTTCATAGGAATGTTATTTACAGTGAACGTCATTAAAAGTTGTTCATATTCAAAGGAAAAGTCTTACTTCTCAATTCTAAGCTGCCATATTTACCATCTGGGGTGCATAGCTCTCTGACAATTTTGTACTCTGTCTATTGGCACTTGATTTTTTTTTTAAATATCACTAAGCAATATTTTACAAGCATTTGCATTCTCAGCATAGCTGCACCCATATTCAAAGATGACATGTTTTGTGCTTTCTCCTGGAAAAAACAGTTTCAGCATTTCTTGCAGCTCTATTTAATCTAAAATATGTCATTATAAACCAAAAGACCTTTTTTACTACTGGGTAGCAAAAAAAAGATAGAGCTGAGAAATTTGACTTTTTTCAAGTTTGTCAGGATTTTTCGGGAGTTTTAATAATCATTATAGGAAGCTTGCAAATTATATCCAGAAAAAAGTCTCTGGAGTTAGTCAGAAACAACTCTGCTGAATTATTTGTTTGATGAAGAACCTTAATGTTTATGTTTTCATATAAAAAAACAAACCTAAAGTTCCCTGCTGGAGGTGAATTTTAGTTGCCACTAGTTTTGCTAAAGAATTTTTCTGTCTTGCTATTTAGTCCTTTTTCACTACAACAGCTACCCATCTAAAGCTGGCTTGCTACAGCTCATCAGGATTCTTAAGCAACAACAAACATACAGACTTTGTAAATCAGAACTCATTTTATTCATGCTATGTGCACTTTGAGTTGTAAAATATTAAAGCAGGACCTGTAGAGAGGTGAACAGTTAAAGAAGAAACTAAAAAAACCCTAAGCAATCAGACTCAGCTTAAATAAATCACACAAATTTTAGGGCCCAGGGTATACTGGTCTCATTCAAAATTTGTGTTAAGTCCTTCCTTTTGTCAGTGATGCTATCATCTGAGCTGTCCCACTGAAAGGCCTCACCTATAGTGTAATCCACCATGGCCTCACTCTTCATTCCCGTATTTTCAGCAGTTCCTCGTTATTCATAAATGTGGTGCAGATCAGTTCCTTAACAGAAAATTCTCATCCTTCTCCCACAAAAAAGTGAATCCTCCTTGTTTATCTGAGTCCAGCTTTGATAAAACTGAACTGAACATACCTACTGCTACCACTGGAAATTTGCCAGTGAAGGCAGAAAAGGTTTGCCAAAAGTGGTAAAATCTGTAGCATCTTGCCCTCCACATAGGGACCCTTCCAAAGAAGGCAACAGACATTGGCTCCAAATTAAATTTCTCCTGCTGCTGCTTTCACACCCTGAATCAACTGTTCCACCAAGGCAAAGGTGTGCTAAAGCAGCATAAAGAAGGAAAGTCTTTGGAGTTTGCTGTGTCACAGCCAGGCTGATGAAGGGCTTTAGGTACCACGTGGAGCCAGAAGCCAGCATAGCGTTTCAAAGACTAGCTCTAGTATACCTCAAAGTATTCAGTATTTGGCAATATGAGTCTCCCTAAAGAACAAGAAAGAAATCAGAATTAACTTGCAGTTTCCATCCCTCCATGTGATCCTCCCATTAAAGGGAAGTAGTGGCCTTTTTTTATTTTTTTGGGGTGGGGGAGATTGGGCATGGGGAGGGACAGTTATGCATGCAACCAAAGCAAGACTATTCAAACCAAAACAGGAGGATCAAGAGGAACATCAGGTGCAGAATGTTTCTATGACACCTGTGTTGATAGAGCCGATTGCCACCTACACAGAGAAGGAGATTGCTCAAGGGACTCTACCAGAAGAGGTGGTCTCTTTGTGCTTAATAACCTACTAGCGAAAATAGAAGTGGCCTCGAGGAGAGGCTGCCTGGGTGGAGTACCAGAAGCAAAGCAACTTGGCCTTAGAGCAAGTTACTAAGCTACTGGACAGTGGTCAGTGCTGCTGCTGCAATAATTGGACTGTATTTGAGTATCATGAGCAGACTCCAGACTTGCTGAGCTAATGCCTTTAAACCAACAGGAAATAAGACTGATTTTGACATTGGTATCCCACCCCTATCAGCCATTGGTCTCCCATCCCAACTGAGATGCAAGGCATGCACAAAGTACATTCACACTATCTTTCATATTTCTCTTACAATTCCTGCTGACTGTTGTCTTTTAACACTTTCATTTCATCCACCTCTTACTGCTCCAGTCAATTAGAAAGAATATTCAGCTGTCTTAATCTAGGCCTCACCATATAAATACTCTCATCTTTTAATTGCCATTTTATTATTCAGAAGCAAGAAGAACTGAAAAAGCTCTTCATGCTTCAGTGAAAACTGTAATACTACTGGTATCAACATAGCAAAGAAGATTTTTTTGTTGCATTCATTATTTGTTCAAAGGGAGAGCATAGTTCAAGCATGCAATTTATTCAGAACAGACATTTTATTAAATCACAGTTAACTCTTTCAAAAGAATGCAACACTAAGAAACACACTGACTTTTGACAGCTGATCCTCATCTTACTTTCACATTAAAAAAAATCTCAGTGATGCAGTTGGGAAACCACTCACCTGAGCATTGCAAGTATGAGGTACTGTAAGGACAAGGGTAGCACTAAGCCAAAGCTATGTGCTTGGCATTCCCATCAACCTCAGATCATATAAAGTTAACTCTCGTTTCAGCAATGCTTGTGATACAGGAATCTCCTCAGAGCATTCTCAGCCAAACAGATGCTTTAGTGTCCTTCTTAGCCTGAAAATCTAAGGAATCTAGCAATCTTTCCCCTCATGTTAAATTAGACACCTTTTTTTGAAAGAAAAAAACAAAACTGTTCCTTGGTTTCCTGAAATCACTAAAAGCCAAGCTTGAATTTCTAAGTCAAAGATTATATTTTCTGTGCACTTAGGGTTACTACGCAACAAATGACTGAACATCTACCCTCTTTTGTATTACTTCTGTATGATGTCATCAATTTTTCCAATGTATCCCTTAAACCGTACTATTGGTCAGAAAATCATGACTGAAATGCCACCTTTGCTAAGCCCAAGGCAGGTCGATGAACAAATCAAAGACAGGAATGTGTCTACTAAGGCTCACATTCTGCACACATTGACTTAAATGGATTACGAGCAAAGCTGATACAGTTAATGGGACTATCCCTCACAAAGTCACCTAGGTGAATAAGAGATTCATAAGAACAAGGGAATATCCACTTCCTGAATCATTTTCCATTCCGTAGCAGGGCTGGATGTTATCATTTGTTTATCTATAAGTATGATTTTATTAATGTAGAAAATAAATGTATTCATTCAGCAGGAAAGCTCCCATTCATGTTGATAAATTTTGAGTTTGTCTTGTTCTTCATTGGGTTTTAACCAGGTACTTCCCAAAAGGCTTTAAATGTTCAAATGTATAGAACAGATCTGGAGAACAGATTTGCCAGGTCAGAGCAGAGCTGAAGTTTGAAGACCACCAGGTCCAACCACCCTTCTCAAAGCAGGGTGAACTACAGCAGGTTGCTCAAGTTTTGAGGATCTCTAAGGACAGAGACTCCACAACCTCTGAACAACCTATTCCAGTGTTTGATCACAATTCTAAAGTAAAATAGACTGTTCTTATGTTTAAATGCAATTTCCTGTATTTCCGTTTGCAGCCATTTCCTGTTTTCTTGTTCCCTTGCCCTGAGAACCACTGGGAAGAGTCTGACTCCATCTTTTCTTCTCCCATCAGATGTTTATACACCTTGATAAGTTACCCTGAACCTTCTCTTCTCAAAACTAAGCAGTCCCAGCGCTCAGCCTCTCCTTGTATGACAGATGTTCCAAGCCCTTATTCATCTTCACAGTCCTTCACTGGACTTGTTCCAACATGGCCATTTGTCTCTTGGACCATGGAACCCAGGACTGAGGCATAGCACTCCAGATGAGGCCTCGCCACTGCTGAACAGAAGAGAAGGATCATCTCCCTCAGCCTGGCAATTCTGTTTCTAATGCAGCCCAGTATGTTGTTGGCTTTCTAGCTGCAAGAGTGCATTTCTGGCTTGTTGCCCATCAGGGCCCTCTAGGTCCTTTTCTCCATCACATTTTCTTTTGATTTCATATTCCAAATTTCTGTCTTAAAAGGCAAGCACCAATAAATGTCTTACCTGTAGCCTTAAAGAGGCTAAAAACTTCAGTGTGAACTAAGTCAGTGATAATGCTTTTTAAAAGCCTAAAATAGCCATATATTAGGCCATAGATGCCAAAAAACTGTCACAATACCATCAGCAGGACTGTTCGGTTATCCAGGCTTATTCCCATTTCATTGGGAACATCTGGAGCTAGGAACCAGTGCAAACAGAAATAAGAGGGCATGAAATTTTCTCTAACAGATGTTTAAATAGAGAAGAGAATTAAAAATACAGATGTCTAACAATGAGGATATTTAGAGAATAAATATTGCGCCAGAGTGCTTGTGTGCCTCTATTTTTGGCCACTTCCTACAGAAAGTTAAGTACTGCTGTATCCAGCCACAGCTCCCACTGCTGAATCTTGGAGCAAGTTTAGGCATGTATTCAGAGCCCTAAAAATACTCTCCAGCCACAAACTAGCAGCTCACCTTTTCCCATGACAGCTTGCTTAGTCCCCTTCCCCAAAATATTACAGTGATTCCAGAAAACTGATTTCAGAAAACAGTATCACAGAATATTTCAAAAGCACAGGACTTCGGTTCCTAGGTGCTCTTGAAAATTCTACCCATACATACTTCTTTGCTAACCCCACAGTGAATAAATGTACTTCTAATTGCTCAAAAATAAGAGTTTGTCCTGCATACACAAATAAGATAGATCCGAAATAAAAATAACAACTGAATTGTTAGGTTCATAGTTCTGAAATTGCCACCTAGGCACGTCTGAAATACAGGTTGATAATTACACGAAGTACTAAGACAGAAAACAGTGTGAAGACAAATGCTGACAGTTTAAAACAGTTACATACTTTTTTCTTCCGCAAGTCTTCTTTTTGCTATTACTTTAAGTGCACTACTGACGATCCTTTCTGCCTCAACAGATCCAGGAGGACATTATTTACACAATTTCCACAATTGCCAGGCACTTTTGGAAATCACATCTGCTCGGAACTTCAGCATAGAACAGTGGAGAGAATCTGACATTGAAGCCATACAGATTTATGCAAGTACCAGAACTGACAACCTCCCAATCACATAGTGTTAATGGAAGCAAAAGTATAGTCCACCATTGTCAAAACATTCATGTATCCGTGAACATGACTACCTCACAAGTGTTCAACCCCATGCTGTGTGCTTGTACATGCATACAGGGGCTGCTTTCTTCTTTTTCCACACCTCCCTTTTCACTGTCCCATATCTCACTCACCGCGGTGTTTGTCCTTACACCAGTGCTCTGTCATTCTCGTTTACCCAGACTCCAGTTTCAAAATCCAGTTTCCCAAATCAAAAGTCCCTGTGCTCATGCACTCCCCACAGTCATTTTTTGTCTCTCATGCTAGAGAGGGAATTTGTTCCCACTAACTTTCCCAGAAAGATCCCTGTTTGTTTTCCAGTCCTCTCCTAGACAAAGCCTTTTTATACCTCTCCCCATCAAGGTTCCCTTACCTTCCCTCCTGCCTCTTGTGGCAGGATGCCCACGTGGGATCCCGTTTGCTATATACCCTTCACCCAGCCATGCCCCGAGTCTCTCTCAGCAACCCTCAATCTTTCCCACGTAAAGCTCACACTCCCACAACTTTGTGAGCTTCTCGCATCAAAGCCACCCAGTATTCCTCAAACCCAGCTTTGTTCTACTATTCTTTATGTCCTTTCCCCTTGCACTCCATGCAAGGTGTCTCCCTCTCCTGCCCATTAGGAGACCCTATGAGGACTTCATACCCAGCCTCACCAAGGATCTCCTGTTACTATAGATACAGTTCTGCTTTCTGCAACTCCCTCAGCCCTTGCTTCTCTGTTTGCAGAGTTAAAAGTTCTTTGAGGTTTCTAAAGCAAATGCGTAGAAGACATCTGGGTTCTTCACTGTCTCTTAAATATCCCCCTTTTCTGTAAAGTAAATTTGTTGCACAGCAATCACTCCCTGAAAATCTGCAGTAGAGTAGCTAATACAGGCATTAGCCTAGAGACATGAGGAGCTGCAGAATTTCCTCACATGATGTCAGTTTTACTGGCAAAAGTCACAGTGATGGGGTTGTGGAGTTTTTCCTGTATTGATTCATAGTACAGTCTTTATCAGAAGCTCAGAGTCCAGTAAAAGCCTTTTGCTAGTACGGAATAACAGTATTCCTGTATCATTACAAATTCTTATATGCCATAAACTATACATAGCCAAACTCTGCCTTACCCCTTGACTTCAATGGGGGCAATTAGGCTAATGCTAATTACCCTTGGAAACCTCTCAGGGCAGTTTTTGGTACAAAGCACCCATCCTTCTGGGCATATTCTTGTGCAGTATGTGACCATTTTTGTTTTTCAGTTAATTGTGTTTGAGCTTAGTGTCATGAAAACAGTAGTCAAGAATCTTTGCTATATCCCTGTTTCTCTTTTAGCACTCGAAGACAAGAGGTTACTTCAGAAATAAGCTTTTGCTACTACCATTATTCTGTCCATCACAGGTTATGGTCAAAAAGGCAAAGCTGAAGGCACAAATGGGGCTGCTGCATGCAGTTGAGCAAGCTGTGGGTTTGAAAGACTGAGAAATAGGCAAGTTTTGCACTGAAGGAAACCATTTGAAAAATCATGGCAAATTTGCCAGCACTGCAACATAAAAAAAACCAACAACCAACCAAACAAAAAACACGAAAGGGGTGCACTGTGTGCTCACGGTATGATTTTCTGTAAGTTAAGCCTTCCCTGTGACCATATACTACAGACTCATCCTCCTTACCTTGCAGGAATGACCAGCTTTAGCCTTTTTTTTTTTTTTAATAATAATTAAAAAACCTCCTCCAATATAGTACAATTTATTTCTATCAGAAATGTCATTACCTTTCACAGAAGTAGACTGAAGTATCTCATCACTTATTTTATTCTTACAGGGCTCTTTTTTCCTCTGGACTCCTCACCAGAGCTACAGACCTTCTCAGAAACGCTTCTTGTGGGAAATCCTCACAGCTGGGGAGAACAACGACAGAAAACACAGTGTTCGAGATGGATTGCTAGAGTACACGGTGCTGTCAAAAACTTACTGCCAAAATCAATTTGCACAGGCACATAAAAGCTAGATCAACTTCAGAGTGGTAAGTACCTAACAATTGGAACTGTTTATTCCTCTCAAAATTGTCCTTTATTCTCCATTTAGATTCAATGTAGATTTTCTTGTCCTTTTTATAAAAAAAGGACATACTAATTTGTTTGAACTTTGTACTTATGAAGACAGAATAAAACTGACAGCCCTCCAGTTTCATTTCACTTGCAGGAGAGCAGCAAGAGCAGAGAAGCTCCACAAGGGATAACAAGCAAGCCAGGAATCAAAGGTGACCACAACACTGGAAGTGCCCTCACTCACCAGGGCACATTCCCAGAGGGTTTGAACATGGCAGGCAGCATGGTGGTAATAACAGGGTCCATTGACAGTTCCAGATAAGGCAAGGTAATGAACCAGGTCCAACCTGGTGACCCATGCAGGAGATGATGCCAGAGACAGAGCTGGATATGGGTCCAATATCCATCCAAGAGAAAGGACTAAGAACAAGCTACCTAAAATACTGGCCCAAGATCCCTCAATGAAGCAAGGCCAGAGACAGGACTGGAGACAGCTATACCTGTTACATAGCTCAGGCCAGGACTAGAGGCCAAAGCCTGAGCTTAAATGGAGCTCCTGAGAGCATGGGCAGAAGGCATGGGTGGAGGCCACAGGTGGGGCTGGTCAAGGACATTAAGGACTATTAGTGCCTTCATGTCCCAGCCACAGTCAATGGCTCAATGTCAGCTTATCACTAGTGCTACAACTCAGTATCTTTCCTAGCAACTTAAGTGATGGCACAAGATGCACACTCAGCAAATCCGTTCAGAGCAGTTAAGGTGTAGTAGTCCCTCAGGGCAACAATATTACTTCAGTCTGAGGTTGTGAAATCTGCTTGCACAGTGCTGTGTCTGGAGCACACACTTTACTCATCCTGGGAGCTGAGCTGCCTGCGCTTAAGGCCAGCTTTCTGAGCGAGCTGTTTGAGAAGCCTTGGTGAGCCTTGGAGCTCAGCTGCAAGGAGTTTCAGCAGAGGCTCCCCTCCTTGCCCCATCCCAAGGCTCCTGCCCCTGCCAGCCTTGCTGTTGTGCTTGCTCCCATCTTTTTCTCCCTTATGGAGAAGGATCAGTCCCTGCTGCTCCAGGGACACATTGCTGCTCATGGGCAGGAATCCCAACCTACCATCAGCACATCCTGAGAACAAGTCAACCAACTCTTGACTGTTGTACTGAGTTTTCCAATAAGCGCCATAGACGTTGTGCCATGAGACCTGGAGAGTGCTGCCCTGGAAAATATATAGCTCTCACAGATTATGGCTAAATTTCAGAGCATGGCCATGCTTCCCATCCTCAGGATTCAAGGAGGTCTTGGCCCTATGTGGGATGAGACATAAGTGGGGACCACATCCCTTCCCTTTCTGCATTGATGATTTACAGAGGCAGACAGGTGGAAGGGAGCTGTGTGATGCACTCCACCATGTCTCTCATCTGTCTGGCAAGCAGAACAGCACACCTGCAAATACCATGGCACATACCTGCTCCACAGTTGAGGTATGACCACTGAGACAACTCACTGTGAATGCCCAAAGCTAATTCAGTTAGTAAAATGCCCAAAAAGCTATCTAGAGGAAAGGCTCCAGACATAGTTGAAGATAAAATAATATGCTGGATGAGACAGAAAGGGGTGTGGGGAGCTTTCGCATGCTGCATGTGGTAGTACTAATTGGGAAAGGGAATACAGCTCTTCTGCTCCTCTGGAATATTTGCCTGAGAGACTAGGAGGCCAGTGGCTGCACTGTATTCAGAACGAATAAATGCAAACAGCTTCTACTATAAACAAGAGTCTGATGTAATATAAAAGGTCACTGAGCACTGCCTTAGACAATCCCAACAAAGGGCAATACACAGCCTATTTCTTTTGCACTGATTCTCTTCGAAAAGTATGTATTTGTGACTTTCTATACTTGATTTACTTGAAGCACCTTCAGTTTTGTTATCAAAGATCAACCTTTGTAAAACTTCATCAATTTATTCTTGGGATTAAGCACAGTCTTTCAAATTAATTAGGTAGCACAACAAATGCTTGTGGAATCTGAATGCCCTGAAGGACTTGAAAGGAATGTCAAATGGGTTTGGACAGGCTATTAAAATCAAATAATTTGGGAGTGAACTGAAGATTCAAAAGTCTCCACCATGACTTCTGGAGCATATTAGTGCTTTCATGCAAAAAAGCTCATTTTACCTTCTCCTCATTCCTTCCCTTGCCATCAAACTGTGCTCAGTTTCAAGTGACTGAAGCCATTATCTCACACAGACATCAGAAGTGGAAGTTCTCTGATGATTTTAGAGCCTCAGATTTAAGACCTCATTCTTGCTTGTAGTTGTGGAAGTAAATTAGGCAGAACCCTGAAACAAACTGCTTCACTCCCCATACACTCACACTCCATTCATCAGCAGCTTTCTGGCCAGAGCTGGAGATACTTGCTAATAAACAAGGATAAGGCATTTCTGTTCCAAAAAGTAGCCTCTGTTTTCAGCATTTGACAATAGGCAATGGCCAGCTAGGGTGAATCATGGCACAGCAAGAGGCGGTCCCATCTAAGGCACCTCATTCTACCCTGGTAGTGTTTAAAGACCATGGACATATCATTGAGGGACTGGCTTTCAACTGAGAGGGAGAGGATCTGTAAGCCACATGCAGACCTGCTCGGCAGACCCATTTGAGCTTGATTTTTAGCTCTTCCTACTTAGTGTTCTACTAGGCACTTGAGAATTCACATATGCACCCAG
The DNA here is from genome assembly GCF_011004875.1 of Balearica regulorum gibbericeps. Lineage (NCBI taxonomy): Eukaryota > Metazoa > Chordata > Aves > Gruiformes > Gruidae > Balearica > Balearica regulorum. The sequence continues at coordinate 119,004,436 of NC_046185.1, forward strand.
ATTTCTTTGCTGCTGCAGCTCAGCCAGTCCACTGGATACAATCCCTTGCTCTGTAGTTTGGGTGGCAGATGGAGAGACTTTTAGCTTTATAGACTCTCAGTCTAGTTTGAGCTGATGGGAATAGGAGAAAGGCAGTGGGTATTCTCCCATTCTGTTCCAAGACTTGCAAGGGAAGAAGCAGACTTTGCAGGTTTCATTAGTTACATACACCTGCAAAGCTTATTTTTCAGCAGGAAAAGCTTGTGATTCAGATACTCAACATAAGCAATTTGTTTGCCTGGAAGACCTCCTCTCCCCCCACCAACCAATACCAGAAAATTTTTGTTTCAGACAATATTTTGGCACAACACCTTTGCTGCAAGCAAATATAGCTTATTGGGAACAGAGACCCCTGTTAAGAGATGGTTTTCATCTCATCTAAGAAATTACATGGCTGTCTCAGCTAAAAGTAGACTGATGTTAATATTAGCAGTTAATATGTCAGCAAGCATTGCAATACCACTGCTCATTGCCCTGTAAGAAAATGTCCAAGAAAGTGAAAAGGAGAGCATTCATTGAGTGTCTGAGATGGGGGATTTAAGAGATGCATCAGAATAGGTAGAAATTTTAGCCCAGGTAATTAGTTCCAGTGTTGCAAAGGTAGACTTCTGGCTGAAATAGATACAAATGCTCTAGAAACAAGCCCTTCCACAGTCAGATTTTTCTGCTTGTTGCTCAGAGGTAGATAGGGCAAGAAAACAGCTGAAAGTTAGGAGGGGATTTTCATATTTTACACAAGCTCAAATCAGGTGCCTGAGCCCATGAGTTTCTGTTCATCTTTTCTGTGCATTCAAATACAGAGTACAAACAAGGGAGTGAGAAAGCATTCATCTTCCCTTGACAGCCAATTACATTTCTTGGTAAATACTCAGCAAAGTAAATCCATAAATATGGTCTGCCTAAAAGACCACAAGGGACCATTTTAGGTAAGTGTGGTGGATTAACCTTGGCTGGCTGCCAGGTGCCCACCAAATCACTCTCTCACTCCCCCTCCTTAGCATGACAGAGGGAAAATATAAGATGAAAAAGCTCATGGGTTGAGATAAGGACAGGGAGATTACTTATCAATTACCATCACGGGCAAACCAGATTTGGCTTGGGTAAATTAATTTAATTCATTGCCAGTTAAAAACAGAGTAGGGTAGTGAGAAACAAACCCCTCCCCCCCCCCAAAATAAAAGTAAAACCACCTTCCTCCCACCCCCATCTTCCCAGGCTCAACTTCACTCCTGACTCTTCTACCTCCCCCTGCCCTGAGCAGCACAGGGGGATGGGGAATGGGGGTGGTGGTCAGTTCATAAAGTTTTGTCTCTGCCACCCTGTCCTCCTCACACTGTTCCCTTGCTCCAGTATGGGATCCCCCTCACGGGATACAGTCCTTCAGCAACTGCTTCAATGTGGGTCCTTCTCATGGGCTGCAGTTCTTCAAGAACTGCTCCATCATGGGTCCTTTCCATGGGGCACAGTCCTTCAGGAACAGACTGCTCCAGCATGGGCCACAGGTCCTGCTGAAAACTTGCTCTTGTGTGAGTTCCTCTTCCCAGGCTGCAGTTCCTGCCAGGACCCTGCTCCAGCATAGGCTTTCCATATGCAGCAGCTTCCTTTAGGGCACATCCACCTGCTCCGTGGGCTGCAGAGGGACAACCTGCCTCACCATGGTCTTCCCCAAGGGTTGCAGGGGAAGCTCTGCTCCGGCACATGGAGCATCTCCTCATTCTCTGACCTTGGTGTCTGCAGGGTTGTTTCTCTCCCATTTTTCTCACTCCTCTCTCACAGCTGCTGCACAACATTTTTTTACCTTTTCTTAAATATGTTATCACAGAGGTGCTATCAGCATCGCTGATGGGCTCAGCTTGGGCTAACGGTAGGTCTGGTTTAGGGCCAGCTGAAACTGGCTCTGTTCAACATGTGGGCAGCCCCTGGTCTCTTCTCACAGAAGTTACCCCTGCAGCCACCACTCTACCAAAACCTTGCCACATAAACCCAATACAATACGGTAGATGACAATGGAGGTAAGAAGATAATGCCTGAATAAGGTACATAAGATCATATATATATGGCTTTTCGACAGCAGAAAATTATATGCAAATTGATTAGTGTTTTTCTTTTAAAATGGTAGAGCTGCCTGAATATCAGAGTGGTAAAGTCAAAGAGAAAAGGATGTTCACTAATGCAAACATCCAGATCAACTTGCAGCAGAATGAAGTATTCATATGAATTGACAGAACCAAAGAAGGCAAAGTATTTATCAGTCTATAGGTAAGGCAACAATTTTATATGACTGAGACAGCTATGAAAGAAAAGCACATTAGCACAGTGATGGGGGACTGCAAATCAAACATTCCAAGCAGAGACTGGAATCACTGTCTAGGCAAACCATTAGGAAGGCTTTTGGTTGCTTGGGAGAATGCCTCAGTAAAACATACATGAATTATTCAGTCATGTCCTTATATTGTTAATGTTGTGAAAGTAAATACAAACACACAAAAAAGAAGCCATAATATTCTTGTTACTTCAAGTCATTTTCAATACATTAGCAATGTGAATTACTTCTGTTAAAAAAAACAAAACCACCCCAAATGAAAAAAAAAAAACGAAACTCAACAGTACAGTACTCAGTTGAAAACCAGGTGATACAGGCACTGCAAGCAGACTGTAGTACCGAATTTACCCACTGATCTGCAGTACATTCTTGGCTGGTCACATCACCACATTTCTAATTGCCTTCAACCTTTGTCTAGCATCTCTCATTGACTGTAAATCTGCCAAAAAGGTGTTGTTTCTATAAAATTATTGACTTGGGAAGTAATACAACCGAAGTACCACATACATGCCTCATCAGAGCTTCTTTTTCTGGGAAGGACACAATTCTGGGAAGGACACAGATAGTTTTTCATAGCACCAGTCCAAATATGAGGAGCGATAGGCACCGCAGTCAGGAGTGATAGGCACCACAATCTGCTATGTGCCTAACAAAGGCTTGGTATAATTCCTACTGAGATCAATGGAAAGATTAAAGGGAAATTATTGGCAGCAGTTGCTGTATTCTATATAAATTCTCATATCTAAACACAGCAGGAAGAGACACTTTGACAGGTTTTCAGGAGGACAGTTAAAAAAAACAGAAGTTAGGGGTCCAACTTTGACTCAAAAGGAGTAAGGTTAGAATGCTCATGTGCTTTTCCAATGCCCTTCCTAGCCAAACACATGTATTTTTCCATTGTGCAATTATTTACATAATAAACCCAATAAATACAATTTTCTCCAAAGACAAATAAATCCCAAACTCTTAAATGTACTCTGTGGCATTTGTGACTCTCTAACTACATCTCAGCATCTCCTGCAGCAGGTCTGGAGAGTGCTTTTGCATGCCAAGTAGAATACATGAGTAGAATAGGCCATGGTGTCTACAGCTATACGAGTAAGACCAGAGGTGGCATGGGCAGTTAATTCCCTTCAAACTACTTGGACAAAAAGAACTATTGCAACACATGAATTTCATCCCTTGCATACTTTCAGGCCATGCCAACACAAGCACCTTTGCAGCTCAGGCTGGTGACACAGACTACCTGCACTTCTGTGCTGTTGTTACATTTACCCAATTAACAAAACTAGGATACGAAAACAGTAGAATCCTGTGTATTGCTGATCACCACACTGGAGGTAACTGCATTTCCAGGACAGTCAGCAATCCTTTCAAACAAGCATGCACACCAAAACAATCCAGTTAGGTAACTGAAGATTCTTCAGGAAGACCACCATCATAGTATAGGGAAGACGCAGCTTAACCATGCAAAAATTCTCATTTAACAATGTTAGCAACAAATCAGAGCTAGATGAGTAAGGAAACAGTCCCCTTCCTTCAACAAAAGCTAAAATATGGTGAACTACCAGTAGGTATTCAGTACTCTTAAAAGTTACATAAAGAATAGCTGCCCTGGGAAGTGGGAAGCTTTAATTCTTTTTTAGGCTGCTGTACCACTCAAGTAAAGTCTAAATGAACAATAAAGGTGGTAAGAGTGAAGCAGCTTATCAAAACACAGATTCCTAAAATCTCTGTACTAAAAGTGAGATATATAGAGAAGAACTGTTTGTTTTAAGGGACAGAGAATATCAGTCAGAATGCCTTGCCTACACCTCTCATGACCAAAGGTCACCACTTTGCAGCTTTTAAGTATCAGTTTTTCACCACTGTAACAGTGTTTGAAATTATAAAAGGAAGACATTCTCCGAAGGCACTACTTATTGATGGATCCTCCAGATTTGAACGATGTGGGCAAAGGGGCTGAGCCAATTGTTCTTTGACCAAGTGAGCAATGAACAAGAGAGAAAGAAGGGAATACCATAAAAACAGACTGAAAAGCAAGCTCCAAAAATAGCCTGGATCAGCACTAAGAAAAGAGCTTTAGGACAACACAAGCTTAATGAGAGGTTTGGAATTGTAAGCATGGCCTCCTTGTTTTCACCTTTCTTCAGAGAAACAGAACCTTGCACTCTTTGAAAATGAAGAAAAGGGTACACAGCCTGGGTGAAAATACTGCAGACTTTGTACACTCAATAAACATCACTGTCATTTTCTCAGTGCTTTGTTGGTGCCTGGTAAAACACATTGCCTTGTGCAGAAGCTTCTATCCTATTTGTGCATAACACAGGAAAACAAATTCTACAGATAAGGCAAAGAAGAGGGGGCCAAAAACACACATCAGTGTGAGTGAGCTTTAAACATACAGTAAACTAGCTAAAGGTATGTACTATACCAATGCTCACTGTCACACCATCTGGCTACACAGGGAAAGGAAACATAAATGAGAGAGAAAACTAGTGGAATATTACCCAAAACTTTACAGGGAAGGGACCATGTGCAAAGCATATGCAGTTTACCAGGAATCACTGCCAAAATGCATTTGCACTCAATCTAGTGGGCGAATGGTGCCAAATAACCCTTCTGCCTACTGTCAGCAGAACGTAGGAAATGTTGAGAGGGCACTGGAGGACAGAAAGGAAGAAAAATGCTACAAGCTCCTTCTGCTTCAGCTAGAATGCTGTTGAAAGCTATAAAATGTATCTAGCAGAACTAGTGCAAAATACAAATCTAGAGATGTAGTTTGTTACACAGTGCTTAGAGCATGCATTAGTAGGAAAAAGAATGTAAAGAAAGAAAGTGAAGAATATGTTTTCCTTTTTTTCCTTTCTTTTCTGTTTTATATGTTTATTCCATCACAGTCTTCTGTTTCCTTTCTCTGCTCTGCTAGTCCCAGGCTTCTTTGTAGCATTATTTTCCTTCTAGAATATTTCCTCCTTCTTTTTATTCTTTCTCTCATGCTTCTTCTGGTTTTGCATTTATCTTGTTTTTCTACAGTTTCTTTTGATTGCCTTTCTCTTCCTCAATTTCTCCCCTCCCCTCTCCCTGCAGTCAAGTCAGCAGCTGGGAAGCTGTGCCACCGTCTGCCTCTGCACTGGGCCACCCATTAGGAATGTAATTGACTTGCTTCACACCTTTGCAATCAATTCCCCACACAGCAGAAACCAACTGGTAAGTCCCAGGGCAGTGCTACATAGCCCCAGCTACCTGTTAAGAAAAGGAAAGCAGGTCCCTCAGCACCAACCTTCCAGTAACATCCCTTGAACCGAGTGACAATTTGTGAAAGCACAGGCAAAACCCCTGGACAGGATCAGAAAAACACTGGGAAGCCCAGGCTGTGGTGAGGAGCCAGGAGAGTTGTGAGGCAAGGCAGGATGCTTTTAACACCTATGAATGAAGAACAAATGCAGAAGGAAGAAACCTGTATCTAAAAATCTCTCGGTAACTATGCTGATTTCCTCTAACATGGTTGGAACATGGAGAATAGGTTTGATTGATAGACTACATTTTTATTAGCAAACCAAACATACACTGACCATAGGCTCAAGCATGGTCTCACAGTCATTGCTACAGTCCAGCTCATTAGTACACTGCCAGGCATGGTTTTGGCCCACACCAACTAGCAGCCACTCTGACCTCTCAGAAGGGAGCATATGCCAGAGGTATCCCACTATCCTCAGCCCTTGTGCTACCTTGCAGAGCATGTAAAACAAATCCTCAGTTTCATGTTCAGAAGCACCACCATGAGGGCTGCAGCCCAGACCTCCCATATCCACACACTCTGAAGAAAACAAGGAACAGCAAAGCCACAGAAGCATCCCATCAGGCCCAGAGAGGGCTCAGAATCAAATCCTTTCTGACATACATAGAGCCATAAATGACGGATGGGAGAGTTAGAGGAAGCCACAGGAAGCCAGCAGACCTGTCCCCTCATGAGGTAGTAGCCCTTCTGCACTGATGTGCAATTCTAGGCATGTTTATTTGGATTCCTCAGGCTCTTTATTCCATTTAATCTCAGAATGAAACTGATGGCTTGAGGAATTATTATTTTTTCCCCAAGTAGAAATCAAGCATCAGAAAACAAACCTGATTTTTTTCAGAGCCCATAAACAAGTTAATTTGAGTGTTTCATTGCTGGGAATAGAGCCAAGACCCAGTGATAAAAGTTCAACTTTAAAATGTGCTCAACTGTTCGCTACTTTAAAAGTTGATTTAAGGCAGTTAGTGTTAGGAGCTGTTAACTTATGGAAAACCGTACCACTATATACTTCTCTGTCAAGGCAGACATTTCTTTCATTGTTCTTTAATGCTTTTATTATAAGAACCTTTATAAAATATTAGAGGTTATTGTCTCTTCCTGTTTATTCCTCACTGAGAATATTCATGAATAATTTTTTCTCCTCCCAGGGCCTATATGGAAACAAAATGGAAGCCAGGATGGTGATGGGGGAGATCACCTGGGACAACTTCACTTGTAGAAACTCAGCAATGGCCCCAAAGAAATCCAAATCCTTCCAAATCCTTGCTCTGAACTCAGACATAAGGTACAAAAGAAAGAACCTGTTTTGGTGAGAGGTAAACAACCTTTGTAATACTACAAGTCACTAATCAAACTCTCCAACTAGTGAAGATTCTCAAGGCCAAGGCTCAGAGAATTCATGAGAGAGGAACTCCAGGAGAAGCTTTTCATCAACATACAACCCTGGTGTTCTTGCAAACCATTCTGCAGTCAGCTGGGCCAGCAGAGGTGTGCCGTGAGGACCCAAGGCTGTATGATGGCATTGGCACCCTGACCCATTACCTTCCTGACAGGGGACTCAGGTTTTCCAGCAGTCCTCACACCAACAGTGCTGCTACCACTCAGCAGATACTGCTGCACTGTAGCTGCCCCTAATGTCCCCACCTTAGGATGTGACACTGTACCTGTGTGCTAACACTGGAAAATACAGAAGCCTTTTTTCCTAGGAAATTCCAGAATATCAAAGACCAAAAAAAAAAATCATTCAGAATCAGAATGGAAGTCAGAACTTCCTGCAGAACAGAAGCATCTAGGCCAAAATATGCTGTTATGACAACAACTTTCAAAGCAGGTCTTATCTATAAAGCACAATGTGTAGACTACTAAACCACAAAATCCAGAGGGAAATAAAAAGAAACGATAGTTGAAGCTAAACGCTTTGAACGCTTTGCAGTTTCTGGCTCAGAAGAAGACAACAATAAGTTTAGAGTGATAAAAGGTGGATGATATCATACTGCATGCAGCATAAGCAGGAGAACAGTGTTCTGGTCTTGCATCTGCAGTCAGGGAGCCAAAGCTAGTGAAGAAACGACGAGGGAGTAGGTAATCAAGTGCATAGACTTCACTGTGGCATCCAGTCTTTCTCCTTTAAGACAGATCGAATGTAAAATTCATGGCAATGTTACAACAAAGAAGCACTGAAAACTAACCTTCTCCTCATTCCAATAGGTGTTGGATCAGGTTAAGATACAGAAATCAGCATCTGGTTTACTTGCACATCTTTATACTTAGAATACAGAATTAAGTATATCAAACATTCAATGTAGCTTATGAAGAAAACATGATAAATAACAGTTTTATGTTCTCCATTTTGTATCCTTCTTTGGTGCAGTGTGGTACACAGTACCTAAAGTATACTTATCACGTAATGGAATTAATTATACTCTGAACGATTTCAAGAACAGAGCTACTCCAGTGTTTCAGAAATAGTGACAGCAGGATTAGTACTGCAGTAAATTACACTCTTAGTTGGTAAACTGGGATAATCCTATAAAGCAAAACCCAGGAATGTCCTGATACAGAACTAAAGGCAGCCAAAAGAAAGGCTTGGGCTTTGGTTCACAATTAGTGGAAGAGTTTCTTATTTTCTACCTACTACTCTTAGATACCAATTTGAAGGAGATCTGATGTGAAGTTTTGGATATTCAATAATTGCACTCATATTACAACTCCGATATTTTTCAAAAATAGAATTTTAAAATTAAAATTGTACAGCAAGAAAGACACTGACTTATCTGCCCTAGACTGGTAGACAGTCTTCCCAAAACAGACCTAGTGTTGGTACCTGGCTACTTGTCAAATAGAGAAATGGAAAGGAATGGAATACATCCAGTACCTAGTATTAAGGAAAAATCCAGGATCAGCCAATATTAGAACCGCTGTGTTGTTCTGTGTCAGAACAAAGATCCACCCAGTCTAGCACTCTGTATCTAATAATACTGTATCTGTGACACAAGAAAGAACAGGGCAAATGTATTCATGCTATGTCTCCCTGCCTTAAGTAACTGGGAAATCAGGGATTTCCAGAGTCAGAGTGAGTCCTTGTATTTAATAGACCTGCATAGATAGTTCTTCTGCAAACTTGTCCGTTTGCTCTTTAAACCCAAGTAAACCCGTAGCATCCACAGCATCCTGTGGCAAGAACTTCCATAGTGTAACTACATGTCATGGTGGTAAAGAGCCACTTTGTTTTTTGGATTTCAAACAGGCAGTGTGATACTTTCAGTCACATCTTGAATTTTTATAATGGAAAAAACCAGTTAATAGTTTGTTCTCTAGTTATTTTTTCCATACCACTAATGATTTTGTAGATCTCTAGCTACAGAATTCCTTGAATTCTGGAAAGAGCTATGCTGTGATCCACCTGCTTAAAAAACTGGCTAGGTACTCTTATAAAAAAAGCTGCTGAGGATCAGGCAAATTGGTCTCTGCTCCGGATTAGACTTATAATGATAATAAACTAGATTTACTTTATTGAATACTGTTTTGTTCTTTATCTCATCATAGTTACTGCCAATTCATCTTCCACTGCTTTTGTATGGCTCAATAACATTTAAAAGTGCTGCCAGACAGTGTGCTGGCTTGATTCAACCTCTCTGAGAAAATAACTCCTACAGAGCAGCATGATGCAGATACCCGTAAGGTAGATCCACTTCTCCAAGAAAACACTTGTATTTCAAAATTATTCACAAACCATCGCACTGTGGTCTGCAATCTACAGCACAGTAGTGTTAATGTTGAAGCAAAATAACAATACACACAGACTAGCATGTGAGGGCAGTCAGCACTATAATACATACAGACATCCCTTTCAATGGCAGCAAATTTGTCATTTTTTTCATTTCTCCAGTCATTTCTCCAAGGTGGAGAAATAAAACAAACAGCAATGAGAACAGAAACTGCCCCAGTGGGAGTTTTGTCAGGAACTCTATTTCTAGCTTTTGCCTTAAGAGACTGAAACAATCCTCCATCTTTCTTGCCAAAACCTGGTTTTTGATGGAGGGCTTTAGACTAACATGGTCACCACTATCACAAGGGCAGAGAAGTGGTGGGGAAAAGAGAAAGGCTCAGGTATTTGCAGTTATGGCTAAAGGCAGAGTTTGAGCTAACAAGATTCTTTTTTTTTTCTCCAGCTCTCTTTTCATGGTCATATTTGTTTTCACTGTCAATAGCTTTGTTTTCACTTTCTGATCAATTTTAAATATTTTTAAAACATTTGTCCTTTGTCCACTCATTGATTGTTTTTCATTTAATCTCATGCAAGCTAAGTCATTCAGAATGTGAACTCCATGTATTATTCAGGTCTCTGATCAATTTCTGACCTCTGAAGTAACATAGACTGTCTTCATAGCCTTGCTGTGAGCTCCCTAGACCATTCATTACCTGTTTTCCAGGTGTTGTTACAGAAGTTAACAAAATAGCACTGTGATCTCAGTAGGGGGCCTCTAACAACCCCCATAATACCATCACCATTTTACTGGGCAAATAAACTAAACCTTCAGCATTCAAACAAAACCAGAGATCATTCCCCTCATCAAAAAGGCCCAGCTATGAACCCCTTATCTATGTGATTCCCAACTTCTCCACCTTCATCGTCTCATTTTATTTCAAATGAAGTCCTGTGTGTGCATAAGTTCTTGCAAACAAACATCCTTTTCCCACATTCAACCCTAAACCATGTACCAGCAACATAAGATTCAGAAGCATGTTATTATTAGCTAAGAAAGGGACATCTCTTCTGCACAGCACTGATTTTCCTGCTAAATGCCCCAATTTATAATGTCTTTATTTAAAAAAACAAAACCACAAACAAACCTAAAAAAAACCAACCAAAAAACCCCAAAGAGATGCTTTTCTTGATTATCTAACTAGATAGGAACCAATTTATAACTTCTCCAGGAAAGAAAGACTAAAAATATGTGGCTATGCAGCAGATTTAAAACAATCAGAAACCTGTGAAAAGGACAGGTCTGCATTTTGTCTAATCCTTACTTTCATCTTGATAGTGAATTGAAAAGCAAACAAGAAATGAATACAACAGGCAAAGCCTGGTACTTTACATCAGGAGTGTTAAGCTAAGCAGGTTCCCTCTTTCGATAAGAGACTGAGAAAGCAAGTTCCACTTACCTCTCATTACAGGTAAATGGGAACACATTCCTGTTTCTGCACAAAAGCAGTCCCATGAAAAGTGCCCACAAATCGCAGCCATTAGAGAACGTCAGATGCCTCCTTCCCACTGTCATTCACTTATCTGGTACCCAAATGGCATCTTCTCACCTACCAATGAAATGCAACATTAATTTTCAAGTTACCATTAGTTTCACTTGCAAAAAAGAGGGAAGAATATTACTGAGTTAAGACATAAACTAGAAAGATCTATTTTGTCCTTGAAAACTTCTTTACACAGATTTATTAAACTAGGCTAGGGAAAGGTCTGCATTCATATGAAAACAGGAAGGATACAAATCTTACTTTACATTTCAGTGGCAGATGAAAAGTGCTCAGTGCACAAAGATGTAATCAAACCTTTTAAAATTAATCTTGATATTTGGGTAAGAGATTGGAGTCTAATGAGGGACTTTGGTGATTTGTGTGAATGATCCTTCCTTGCTTTGGAGCAAAAATATGCTACCACAAATGAGATTTACATGAGTTTAACCTACTCTTTCACAAAACAATCACTGAGTTCTATCTAAAAACATTTGTCAGGGCATAAGCTGATTTGCCTATGTGGATATTCATACCATATCATTACTTGTCTCTCTGAATCTGTAGTGGAGTAAAGATAACTGACTATTATCTGTTTGTTAGGAAAAAGAACTACTTCATGCTCTTGTGAAAAGCACTGCATTATCAGCAAATTATAGGAAGGACAAAGTTCCTCTACAGAGGTAGAGATATAAATATTTTTTTAAATTTTTGTTTTAATAAATCATTGATTCACTCTAGTAAAGTTAATCCTGCATTCTCAAACAATAATCTGTTCATGATCAGACTGCATGACTGGGCAAACTGCTTGTGCTGGTTTTGGCTGGGATAGAGTTAATTTTCTTCATAGTAGCTGGTAGGGGGCTGTGTTTTGGATTTGTGCTGGAAACAGTGTTGATAACACAGAGATGTTTTCGTTACTGCTGAGCAGTGCTTACACAGAGCCAAGGCCTTTTCTGCTTCTCACCCCACTCCACCAGAGAGGAGGCTGGGGGTGCACAAGGAGTTGGGAGGGGACACAGCCGGGACAGCTGACCCCAACTGACCAAAGGGATATCCCACATCATATGGTGACACGCTCAGTGTATAAAGCTGGAGGAAGAAGAAGGAAGGGGGGGATGTTTGGAGTGATGGCATGTGTCTTCCCAAGTCACCGTTACGTGTGATGGAGCCCTGCTTTCCTGGGGATGGCTGAACACCTGCCTGCCCATGGGAAGTGGTGAATGAATTCCTTGCTTTGCTTTGCTTGCACACACAGCTTTTGCTTTACCTATTAAACTGTCTTTATCTCAACCCACGAGTTTTCTTACTGTTACTCTTCCAATTCTTTCCCCATCTCCCTGGGGAAGGCGGGGGGGGGGAGTGAGCGAGCAGCTGCGTGGTACTTAGTTGTTGGCTGGGGTTACACCATGACAGTCCTTTTTGGCACCCAACGTGGGGCTCGAAGGGTTGGAGATAACGACACTGCTGAAACTTCTGATGTATAAAACATGACAGCATACTTATATAAATGTAATGGTTACATGAATATAACTAATATATATATTTTTTTTATAAATACATATATGTATTGTATAAATATATACATAAGAACAACGCTGGAAAACTCAAAAACTTTTACCCTTCCAATCTCATCTCTCAGTTGAAGTTAAAGGAGGTAGAAACCACACCTTAGCAGTCTTGCAAAGTCTCAGATAACTAACTTGCTCAATGAACAACATCCAGCTACTACAGAGAATTCTGATATCTGATGCAAAAGCTAAAAATAATGTATTTTTAAAAGTGCACAAATATGCACATAAAATAATAAAAATAATTTTAATTAGAATTAAAATTCTATCCATGTTTTTCTTTATGCGTAAAGTCAGCCCTTCCTGGCCATAGCCTCAAATTCATATTTGGAGAGAACCCTCTCTCTCTCTCTCCATGAAGTACCAATTTCACATAAATTAATATAGAAAGAATTCAGTCATATAGTCCCAGGCTTGTGTGTGACATTGGTTCCTTTTTCCGTATCCCCATGCCCATGTATCAACCTTCACAAATGTCTTCTCATATTGAGAAGATGGTAGCTCTCCAATCTGAAAGACTGCCACACACACCCTGTGACTCTTGTAATGAGGAATGTCATTGCACTCCAGCACAGTACACTCGTTCAGATTCACAACAACAAGGAACAGATTGCCTTAAAATTCTACTAGCACAGACTCTGTATAGCCATCCATCTGAGTGCAAATCACAGTGCTCAGCTTTGGCTGAAATATGCAGCATGCTTAGAAATTATAAGTAACAAAAATATATAAATGATAAAGAAAAGGCAAAAGAGTGGGAAAATTAATGTGAATGAAGATAAAAGCCATACAGGAGATAAAGGGTAAAATATGATCTTTCTTGGCTGCATTTCCACAATAATGTTCTATCATTAGTTTAAACAAGACCTTTCTCCACTTATTTCCATAGCATTATTCTATCTTCAGTTTAAAGACAATTTCTACAGACCTGAATAGTCATATAAATGATCTGCTGCTAATCGTTTATTGCCTAGCAATAACAATTGTATATGACTTGTTAGAAATTCAATGGCGTCTAAATAATGGGATTCTACTCTGTACAGTTTTCACTGGTTGTTTATTCATTGTGTTGTTAAGTTTGTTCTTTTTTTTTCCTTTTTCTATGAAACAAGAGTATATTTTCAATCCATTCAGCCAAGTGATTTGAACAATCACAATCAGGCCAGAATGCTCTTAGTATGAAGACTTTCAAAAGTGGCTTAAGCAATGCAGTGCAGATGAAATTGCATGCGAATTATTAGGTTTTAAGAGAGCACAATAGTATTTAGAGACTTTGATACATTCATCACGAACTATATGAGCAAATTGTAAATGAACTGTATAGTTACAAATGGCCAGGAGGAAAGCATCTCCCTCACGACCTTTTGCACACTGCCTATATTATGTTCCATGGATCCACATTTGTTAAAAATCTTTTTTCCTTTCTTCTTCTGAAGTGATACCAAGCTGGAGTGCTTTGAAAAGTAATGTGCAAAAGAAACCACTCTCACATCAGCTGTGATTTGGATACAATTAGAGCTCCCACAAAAAATAATGACTATATAGATAATAATTTCGCACTTGCAAACTTACTTACTTCCCACTGAAAAATGCTGTTCTGTCAAAACTGAATGTAAAAAATTATGCTTCCAGAAACACTGATTTTAATTAAAACACATCAGATCCAGGATGGAATCTGGAGTGGGACAAAGGAACTCCACAGCTAGGTTAATCAGCGAGAATGGTCTGTGCAGATACATTCTTTTGAACTTGGCTTTGAAATAGTTAATGACATCGGCAATTTGTGAAGAATAAGAGCCAATATTCAGCTGTTGTAAATCAATGTTGCTGCAACAGTTTCACTGGAGGTCCATTGATTTATAGCAGCTGATCTTCTGACAAATGTATCTTAGTCAGAGAATAGACAAGACAATGTAGGACCTTAACACAACAAGAAGCAATAAAGTCACATCATGACAAAGCCTAGTAAAAAAAAGTATCTTGGGAAACGGCTGGGCAAACACTATAAACCTCCTCTGCTTATTAAATAGAATGAGACAGCTATATCTAGGACTGTAAGGTCATGCAATATTTATTCCTTCCTTTAATAAACATTGATTATAGGCTTGGTGGCACATCCTCTGTTCAATATCAGATAATATGTGAATGCAGATTTCCCCTTTATATACGCTTCAGTATTCTTTGGACCCCCACCACCATGGAAAACTGAATGTGTGCTACCGAATGTGGCTGGCTAAACTGTTTCTGCGTTTAAAACTGCAATACTTAATATGAAACAGACACAAAATCAAAAGAAGGAAGAAATTCTCCAGTGAGAACCTAATACCTTGGTCCTACACAAGACAGTGCAGAAAGCTTGTTTAAAGTGCCAGCTGGGTATTCTTGTTGGCTAATATGCCAGTAATTTCTATACCTGTAACTACAGGAACTTTTCCTGATGCATATGGGAAATAGTGCTACAAAGCTGAATTGTATGAGTTGCTACGAATAAGTATTGACTTGTGCAGAGTCAGATCCTGTCTTGCCATTTTAAATTACACTCATTTTTCTTGCATTTGCAGGGAGACGAGGACGGCAAGAGGGGAGAGGCTTTTACTCATCTTGTTACTGTCTAGGTTTTTACAAAATTTTATCAGAATCAGTACTTGTTCTGGGGATTAAAATTACACTATAAATCCCTAACTCTTCTTGTCCTCCAACAAGAGAAGCACTACATTTAGTTTTATTTCAGTCTTCTGGTACATCCTCTGTCATTCATGAATCTTCACAACAACTCAAATAGCTTTGGTCATTTGTTCAACAGAGACAGAAGTTGTCATCAACCTTAAAATATCAGATACGTCTAAGTACTGTTTGGCCCCTCCTAAAGACTGAGATGGTCTTCATTTGTCATCAGTATTAATTGTGAAAGATTGCCATCGAGCTTTAAGTGAAGATTGATGCAAAAGAAACACCTTTTAACATATTTATCCTCAAAGTCAGTAGTGGACAATCTTTTCTTATTGTTTGTCTTATCACTAATGTACTTTTTGAGTGATTTCCAGTTACTTTTGATGTCCCTCACTAACTACATCTCATTTTGTTCATTGAGCAGTCCAATTTTTTTCTCTGCCTACCCACGTTGCACTTTGAGACTTGTCCCAGCTACCTGATCTGCACTCCAACTTCTGTATTCTTCTTCCTTGTGTTAAAGGTCAATGAAGAACTTACAATTTAGCCAAGTTGTTTTCTTTCTGCACTTGTCTTTCCACTGTACCCTAATATTAAAGCATCAAAGAGTTGTGAGCTATCTTCATCTCTTTTTTCCTTCAGATTCGACTCTCACAAAACATCCTATAAACTCTCAATGACTATTGAAATCTACCTTCACAAACACCATTGTTCTCATTTTCCTGTTTCTCCTTCACCCCTTCCTAGGGGATGAGAAATACTGTCATTTGATGATCAACTCCATACATTTGATGTATGTGTTGATTTCCAGTTACTCAAAAAGTAGCTGCTGAATAAATACTTTTACCAATTTTGGTTTTGAAACTTACCTAGTACTAATGAAGACCTTATCTCTCACTCTCAGAGTACACCGACACTGAGAAATTCCTTGCATGTTGCTTGCCAGTTAGCACTCATATGTAGCCTCTGAGAGCTCTTTGAAACCTGTATTAACTCTTGCAGCCAATCCCTATATCTATACTGTACAAGAGGAAAGCAGACTTCCAAAGAGAAAGACAAGATCAGTTTAACTTGCTTCCTTCCACTCCCACTGTTAGAGACTTTGCAACAAAAGGGTGACAACTCATCGTCTGCTCCTTGGTTTTCCATGCACATGTAGACACACTGAACTTTTGAAAAATGGTGTGATCTTAAGCAGCCACAGACTTGTGTCATCAGGATGAGAGGGATGGAGCAAAAGCAAACAATTAAGCTCTGTCAGATACCTCAGAGCATTTTCAGGCATGGGATGAATTCAGAGCTCTAAGAATATGAAATATTCATGTAGATACAATTACAAGAGATTCCATTATTTATCATGTTCAGTCATTCATATCCTGTTACAGAAAAAAAATAAAAAGTATTTTTACTATCTAGTCCAGGCACTGTCACAAATTAAACAAAGCAAAATGCCCGGTGGATGGGAGAGCAATAAATCTTGTATAAGCAGAACTTCAAACTTGCCCTGGCATCATTTGTTGACTCTAGTCTTGTACAGTGGGCTTGACCCAGTAACAACTGCCTCGGGTAACTAAAAATTATGCTTCAGAATATTGTTTGACTGAAAGGTTACTGGTTCCTGGAGCAGCACCTAAAATGCTCAGTGAGACAACTATCTTCTGTATAGAGTTTGCAAAGAAAATGGTCTGCAGCAACCAGAAAGTAGAGACAGCCATCTGAAGTCAGCATTGTGTTGTTTTGAGCATATAAACAATGCAATACAGAAGGACAAGGATGCCTTTTAAATTTCTCCTTCTCAGAGGTGGCAGACAGATGTCTCCTGTAGCTTGGCATCTAGAGTCCTTACCCCACTCCTATGTATGGGTTTCGTCTCAAAGCTATGAAGCAATGTTCATATTTTTAAGCACAGTGTGGTGGGTTGACCCTGGCTGGGGGCCAGGTGCCCACCAGAGCTGCTCTATCACTCCCCTCCTTCATTAGACAGGGGAGAAAATGTACAACCCAAAAAAAACTTACGGGTCAAGATAAGGACAGGGAGAGATCATTCACTAATTATCGTCACGAGCAAAACAGACTGAACTTAGAGAGGGAATTCATGTAATTTATTACTAAGTAAAACAGAGTAGAGGAATGAGAAATAAAACCAAATCTTAAAACACCTCCCCCCACCCCTCCCATCTTCCCGGGCTCAACTTCCCTCCCGGCTTCAACCTCCGCCCCCCCTCAGCAGCACAGGGGGACGGGGAGTGGGGGTTACGGTCAGTTCATCACGCGGTGTTTCTGCCGCTTCTTCATCCTCAGGGGGAGGACTCATCGTTCCCCCGCTCCAGCGTGGGGTCCCTCTCACAGGAGACAGTCCTTCACGACCTTCTCCAATGTGAGTGTCCTCCACGGGGTACAGACCTTCGGGAGCAGACTGCTCCAGCGTGGGTCCCCCACGGGGTCACAAGTCCTGTCAGCAAACCTGCCCTGGCGTGGGCTCCTCTCTCCACGGATCCACAGGTCCTGCCAGGAGCTTGCTCCAGCGCAGGCTTCCCACGGGGTCACAGCCTCCTTCAGGTGTCTCCACCTGCTCTGGTGTGGGGGGGTCCTCCACGGGCTGCAGGTGGAATCGCTACACCCCCTCATCCTTCCTCCATGGGCTGCAGGGGGACAGCCTGCCTCACCATGGTCTTCACCACAGGCTGCAGGGGAATCTTGCTCGGCGCCTGGAGCACCTCCTGCCCCTCCTTCTGCACTGACCTTGGTGTCTGCCGATGTTCTTACATCTTCTCACTCCTCTCTCTGGCTGCAAAAGCTCCCTCTAACTGTTTTTTTCCTTCTTAAATATGTTATCACAGAGGCGCTGATTGGCTTGGCCTTGGCCAGCGGCGGGTCCATCTTGGAGCCGGCTGGCATTGGCTCTATCAGACACAGGGGAAGCTTCTAGCAGCTTCTCACAGAAGCCACCCCTGTAGCCCCCCCGCTACCAAAACCTTGCCATGCAAAACCAACACACACAGTAAGAGGGTGAAATGTCAATGGCAGAGGTTGTACAAATTTGTACGTGCAGAGGTTTTGTATATAGTCTGAATGTGGCAGTAATATTTGCTCTTCTTAAATTTTTACTAGCAAATAATTCCGGATCCATTAAGCTAAGGATGGAGAGCACATTCAAGTGTTATCTTTTGTAGCCTGTACCAGGGATAAAGCAAAATACTATTCATTGACAGAAAATAACTAAAGACTAAAAGAGAAAATTTACTGCTTTTCTGGGAGAAGAAGATGAGCTCTAGCTGGCTTCATCATCCTTGGGCTAGCAAGTAAAATCAAACTGATCTATGAAAATCTTTCTCCCATTTCTCTCCAATTTATTATATTTCCCTGTGTCAGGTAATGGTATCAAA
Source organism: Balearica regulorum gibbericeps (assembly GCF_011004875.1). NCBI lineage: Eukaryota > Metazoa > Chordata > Aves > Gruiformes > Gruidae > Balearica > Balearica regulorum. The sequence goes on from NC_046185.1 coordinate 119,022,970, forward strand.
CTATTTGTCATTTTCCCTCTAATTAGCCTGCTTTTAATAAAGTTAACTAGCAAGTCAAAGAACCAAAAAAAAAAAGGGGGGGGGGGGAAACCATGACATTCAACTTCAGAAAAGGTCAGGGGTAACACCAGAGCTGTTAAAAAAGCAAGGGGAAAATGAGAGCTCTGCAACAAAGAGCTGTGGGAAAATGCACTAAAGCCATTGTGAACACAGATAACATAGAGACACAGAGATTTTTCTCCTCTGGCTCATGACCCCCATATTCAGAGGTGCACAAATCTCACCAAGGACGTCTGCAACATCTACAGCTTTTAGTGACCTTATGAGGAATGCGTATGAATGGATATGCCTTGCATTGTAAGGTCTTACAGATAACTAGTTGACTAGGACATACGCTTAAGTTTGTTCCTAAAATGGCATAATGAAACACCCTATCGATTTCGTACCTCATTATTGAGCAGTATATTAGACAAAATGCATAATGTATGATACCATTTACACTGTATCTATCTTTCCACAGAAGTATTACAGTTAGGAGAATGTTTTTGCAGTTTCTTGTGTCTATAGGTCTGTCTTTTGAATATTGAATGTTTGTTTTTCTTGTGCAATTTTGTATTTGGAAAAAAACATTCTAAATCCATCTTAACAGTAAGTGTCCTCAGGGGTATGGAAGAACAGATACAGCCAAAAACCCAGCAAAACTTTTACTATAGCAAACAATGATGAACTGCAATATTATCTCTAACATCAGTATACAACAAGGTTATTAATGTCCTACACTTCTTCTGGTATTGTGGTTTTCTGGCTAAGGCATAAAGCAGAGCCAACACCTCTTTTTCACTATTTTCAACACTAAAACTATTATTCCACTGTGTAAACCACTTCAGAGACAACATAGTCACGCTGCAAATATCTTATTCCCTTTTGGAATATCTGTTATTCATACTCAAGGTTTGTGTGTAGACTCTCATAAAGCATGTTGGAACCTTGTTAGCATTTAAAACACCTCCAAATTTAAGAATGCCTACAGAGGTATGGTTTTAGATTAGACCTATTTGTAATTTCTAACAGTATGATAAACCAAATCAGGCAAAAATGTTCAAAAACCTGAAGATTCAGAAGCCTCCAATCCATCTTCACTTAACCATCAGCATCAAAGCTCCATCGTATCTACATCACTGCAGTAAACGGCTTGTAGGCCCCTAATTCACTGGAGTGTTGCTAAAAATAACCTACTCTAGCCACATAGTAGTAGGCCTCAACAGGGCAAAATATTAATGGCAGTAAAGTCTGGTTGGGAATTTTTCCTTTAGTTTTGAACAAAGTATTTAATACCAAACACTGCAAAATCTGTAAAATAGCAACCTGCTGGCAAAGCTCTCATTTCTATAAACTTTTCTGGTGCATTTTAATGTGAAATACCTTGTACTCTCTGTATAAATGAAAATCTATTTTGGCATGGAAAAAACATACATACAAATGTTCTGCTTAAGATGACACAAAAGAAAAGGATGAGGAAAGAATCAGCCCAATGAGCACTCTCATGGACGGCAAAGAAAACACAGTGCCAAGGAAACCTCAGTTACTACCTTCCTGCACACCCACATGTACGTGCCCACCGTTGCTTAGCCTGAATGAAAATTTCTATTTGCCAGTATTCTAAAGGAGCAGGATTTGGCCCTTAATCAAAGAAGTGTGGTCAAATCATATATGCAAATTATGTTAGATACATGAGAAATTAAAAAAGCTAGCACGAAATGGTACATAGTTTGGCTACTGCACAGAGCAGTTCCGAAGGATCTGTAATACTGTGGTTGCTGCTATCCTGACAAGACAGGTAGTACAGAAAGCATCGGTCACCCTGTGTAGCCATTAACTCTGCTGAGGAACACCACACAGATTGTTGCCAGTCTCTTTTTCCTCTCTTGGTGCAAAGCTGCTCCTCTTGCTTCTAAAATCAGAGAAATGCAATCTGCTTCTCTCTTCAGGTGCAAATCCTGTCTCTCTGCACTCAGGCATTGTTTCCTTTATCAAAGAGGCTCTTGGATATTGCCCACAATGACTGGCATATTGTCCCACTATTGCTAACTGATACATCACAGGGATGAAAAAAGCTACCAAACTGCCAAAATAGGTGAGTCCGGCCAAACACACAAATGTCTGAAAAACAATTTAGTTCAGCCAAAAGTGAAGGTCTCTCAATTCAGAAATACTCATATTTACAGAGCATATAATGAGCAAATAATGCTCTCACTAAATCTGTAGTTCAGCTGTTTCATACTTGCATGCTCCCGGTGAGCTTCAGAGTCCTCACCTAGGACAAAACACAGCTGGGATACACGTGATGAACCACTTTTTTCTCTCCAACGAGAGAGACCATCAAGGGAGTTCAAAAAAATTACATATTACACAGAGGAAAGTAGAAGTATAACTCACTCTAACTATAGCATTGCTGAAGTACTGTAATATGTTTGATCCATGCTTGGGGGCTTGGGCAGAAACACTGTTCACTGTTGAATAACAGTAACGATTCAGGCATATCATAATCAAGGAAAGCAACAGAAAAATAATGAAAATCAAGGTAAGACTTAAATAATTAAGTTGTACAAAAAATTCTTAATTTTGTATTTCTAGTAAGATAACATGATTCTAATGAAGCATGATCATTTGAATTTCTGTTAGTCATATGAAAGGTTCTTTGCTTTTTGTTTTAGTTAGTAATGAAAATATAAAGAGGTGAATATTCACCAGATAAATTAATATTCAGGAGTATACACAAATACAAAAAATAAATACATTAAGACCTACATTTCAATTTAATTGTGCACTTCTAGTAATTATCTTAACAGCATTATTTAAAAAATGAAAGAATTGGCTTTGAATAAATTAAAGACTGTGATTCAAATTCATAAAAGGGAAGAATTTTTAAGACAAAACCAACAAACTAACCTGAATTAATCTATTATGTTAAAATTCGCCTGAAGTATTAGATATTGATTAATCTGAAGTGTGGACCTTAAGTTCAGCAGTGTCATAGGATTTGGTGGCTGATTCCACTTGAAAATGTTTTGACCAAACAGATTGTCATCATATTATTTATGGCTGGAGACGATGGCATGGTTTCTGATACACTGCTAATCAACTTGAAATCTTTGCCCCTCACCAAACCTGAAGAGATTTAACATAACTTTACTGGATGCAAATAAAGATTTGAGAGTATGTTGTTCATGACCTGAACTTTTCTATGAGGAGAATGCCAACAGAATGCCAACCCATCTGTTGCAATCAGTGGTATGTTCAACAAAAGCATCATCAGATCCAGCACTACACGGACACTGATGAATATTTCAAGTATGAATTATCCTGATCAGGTAGCCAACGAGCACTTAGCAGAGCCTACGTACATCCAAACAGTGGATGCTCTATTATATTGCTGGAACAAGAGGACAATGTGTACAGCTCTTATAAAGTTGACAGTTATAATGTATCTTTTTTGCTGTCCTCCCACTGGTATTATCTCCCAAAGAACATGCTTGTATGACTGTCCCCTCACATGGGTCATACTGGGAACCCCAGCATCCTTGGGAACAGGCACATCACCGAATCCCAAAAAACAAAGTACTGAATGTACGTCACCATGCAGGCAATCACCACTGTCAGCCAGGTGGGGACGCAGGTGCTACGGCTAGGCTACAGAACACCCAGTCTGCTTCTCTTAAACACAAAACAGCAGGTTCCTAATGCCCTTAGCTCAGTCCACCTCCAGCAGTCTGCTCCCCACAGCACTTACCTTTTTCCCTGGAGCTACCTATCCAGTCTCACCACTCTTTCACTCTCACTTTCTGCCTAAGCTTTGAGCTGGAACTTCTCTCCTGCCCTGACCAGGCCGTGCCAGCCCACACTTTCCTTGGCCTCCTCCCTGACCCAGGTTATACCGAACGCATAACCCACTGACTCAACAACAGAGCTATTTTATTGACTGCATACAAGCGGCAGGCATCCTCTTTCAGCCTGGATGGCTTATTTCAGACTATGATGAAGTAAAGGGAGGAGGGAAATCATAAGACAATAAAAAGAAGCAGTTTGCATTTCCATAATAATACTTTGATTAGAAATACACAAAGGAAAAGAAAATGCAGTCACTAGTTCCCCTCCATTTTACGCACTTGCACGCTTCACAGTACCTTTTCACTACTGCACCAGGGCCTCAGTAGACTGGGAATAAACAAGCCACCATGTTACACCAGTGAAGTCATCAGTAATCCTGCCCTTTCATTTCAAGAGAAAAATCGAGCCAGAGAACTCAGAGCCATCCCATTCCAACAGTTTTATTCCTGTTTCCACAAGAAGTAATGCTAATTAGGTAGTCCTGTGAGAAGCAGGGAGTTGGACTTGATGATCCTCATGGGTCCCTTCCAACTTGAGATATTCTAGTGCTCTATGACTCTAGGGAAGTTCTACCAGGACCTTGGGCTAGCTCTTATCCTGAGGAATCTTTTGATAGAGCTCATTCATTTGGCCTAAGAGCATGCTAAATAAAATACAGCATTGCTAGGGTGTTAAATAACATATATACTTGTATTATCAAACCGTGAACGTAAGACATTGTTACCATACAGAACAATCCCACTAATTAGTCTTCATTAATTTTAGGAAGTCAACCCGAAAACATACTTATTTAAATGCCTCATAAAGCTGTGTCTTTCATGCCACACAGCACTGTGTAGAACAGCTGATTTTAAGTAATTCCAGACTCTACTCTGAATACAGTAAATCTTTTTTATTTAGAAAATCCTAATTTGGAGACAGACAGCTAGAAACAATAAAAAGTGAGCAGCATATATCAAGGTTCGTCTGCTTCCAAAGAATTATTCCCCTTAGATTTAGTTATTCTGTCTGGGTAATAATTCTTTTCTATCATGTGTGTTCTTAGTTCCCAGTGCTTTCAAAATGCATTTATACCTAATAATTCAGTAAAATATCTTAATTTAGAAGTCTTCCTTCCGCTTTTTTAAGGGAAGGCTCACCCACTAAGGGGCAGCTGAGAGGTATTTAAAGCAGAGCTCCGAGTTAACTGTCTCTTTTTCCTCAGCCTTTGAATACGTTGAACAGGTTGAATCAATTTTACCTCCTGGAGGCTGTAATTCAGTTATGGTGGTCACAGAGGTAGGTGTTTCTGAGCATGGAAATACCAGGCCACAAAAAGTTAAGTGTTAGAATACAGACCCTCCTGGCTAATGCTTTTTTCCTGCCACATGGCAGGTAACCCTCCCCCAGCACATCCAAGAGATACTGCTGAGCAATCAGTAAAGGAGCAGCCTTGTCTAAAGTGGGGAACATTGACTTCATCCAGTGGGCAATCCCTAGGACCTCCAACAATCCTCTACCAGAATTGTTATCGTTGTATCTTCTTTGCAACACTCTTACACCAAACTCCTTCCATCAGCTTGGTGCAATGCAGAGTTGGTATCCAAAGTTCACCACTATTTTTTCATTCCATTCTAGACATTCAAAACAGCTATGTAGCACCTACACCTTCCATGGAAATTTCTGGCATTTCCATTTAAATAAAAATTGTCAGAATAACAATTCATATTTTGCACCCAGGTTAATTCAATTTCCTTCCATATTATGAAGTATAATTTAACAGTAGAAGTGCAACAACAAGACTCCAGCTTACATCTCAAACACAAAGTGCCTATCTCTTCCGAAGGACACTAAAAAAGCCCTTATTGGCTGTCCCGTCTGTCTAGCGTCAAATTACTTTGCTGTTCTTAAATTCTGATTCTAGTTTTAGCAGAGATGAAAACATGCAAATGTTTGGAGCACAACAGGCTAATACATTGTACTTGTCATTTACAGAACTTCCTTTTTGGGATTTTAAATTGTTTGACAAATGTTGATTAGTCAGACGTTGCCCTTTCACAGGAGAGGACTGCAGAGCAAACAGTATCTCCTACAGTATTCTGTTATTGCTACATAGCAGAAAATACACTTTTCGTCTGGGTCCAGGTAGCAAGGTGGAGAGCACATCTGAAAAGTATAAAGTATTTTGAAAGGCACAATGTATTTCCTTTCTGTACCAGGCTATTTTTGTAATAAATTAATTAATATATAATTTGAAGTATGTTGGACTGGTTTCTCCTACAAAAATATTAGTTATGGAATGAAGTACAATTATTTAAAACAATTAATAATCCCATCAATGTAAAACAGATTCCAGTAGCTGTGAAGATGTATTTTAGTTTCATAGGCAAGAGAGCTATCACAGCTGCTTTCTCAAAAAGACGATCTGATGAAGCAGGTACTTCAAGTCTGTATGGCAGACAACACCAGGTCTGCTCCAAACCTCTTCTCTGAAGACGGGCAAGGACTCTCCTGAGGACCGTGACATATATCTATGGTAACAACAAGCAAGAGAAGCTGAATGAAATTTTGAATTTTAGACATTAAAATATCTGGTAGATCACAGCCCTGAGGTCTCAAAACAGCAAAGAACAAGTTCAAAGAACAAATGGTCTTTATGAGTGTCATGACAGAACATGTAGGGACATATTTAAACGTGTGTCATCCCTCTCTGGCTAAAAACCACATGTGCAGAGGCTTAAGCACATGTTTAAATACCCTACAGGAATAGGGATTAGAAGCACACTGCTAGGAATAAATTCACATGCTTTAGGCACAGCTAGCACAAGTTGTCATTTTCTCTCTCCTTCTGCATTGATACATAACACTTATTCGTTATTTACCGGGGTTTTTTAATCCATTTTTAGTTGAAATGTACATGGCAAAATAACATAGGTATGTCATAGACAATAAAGAAAAGGGAAGATGAGTCTTAAAGGCCAAATCATTCCACAAAGCATTAAACAGACTTCCCATTCTTCATGAGAGATTAGTTGCTGTACTTTTATTTTGTGCTTGTCAACATAGGCCCTTATCTTCCTACCTTTTCAAACTCTACCATACCTCTCAAAGTATTGCTGAAATCACAGAGAATTTGCTAGGAAAAACCACTTTACATATCTTTGTCATTTTTTCTAGTACTTTGATTTTCTTTTCCAGTTTTCAGCTTGCACAAAAGCCTCTATCCTGCGGTCAATTGGAAAATATATAGCCAATTTCCACAGAAAATCAATTTGGTCTTTCAGAGAGAAAAAAACGAGCAAACAAAAACCATACAAAAAAGCAAGTGATTGGGACAGGCTGGTCTCCTAGAAAGCGACTCTGGATTTCTCTCTGTTCCACCTCACCTCTTCTTCTTGAAAACACAGGGAACCAAATTTGAAGACATCACACATTTCCAGTTGATCTGTAGGGAGCTTACATACCAACTGCTTGAATTTCATGGGATACAGGTTGAAATCTGATTTTCTAAACAATCCAACCCTACTCCCAGGAAATGGGATTTTTCCTCTTATTTTCCTTCTTCACATCACCACAGGGTAACATGTAATACTAAGACAATGAGCGAATTTACATTAGTGCACATAGTTCATACCAGGAGTACACTCTAAAAACAGACTTCCTGATCATTCCCACTCATTGCTCCTTGGTTTCCATTGCAGACCAGTCTGTGAGTGTCCAATAATCCTCAGCACCAGCTCTGCTGATCTGGTTCTACTGGACCCTTCTTTAGGTCTGATATATTAGTCTGGTATCCATTCAGGACTAATATATTAGTTTGAGGCACTGCTCTGTGAATGGAGGTCAGCACTCTTCAGACAGAGGACCCAGATGCCTTATAATTCCAGGGATCACTGTTGTTCACTTGCCCCAAACCAAAATTTCTCGTTCAGTTTCTGGATTGACTCCAAGCAGAGTTTATCTTCCTGTCAAGTGGAATGCAAATTCAGAGAAAAGAGACTAGAGTGAGAGTATTTAGGTAATTTGATAGAAATTACTGAATTAAAATGAAAAATATTTGGAAAAAAAAACCACACCAAAATTTAGTGTCTGAATCAACACCCACAGAAACAGCAGCAGAACAATGTGCTGTCTTAAAATATATTCAAGACTTTTTTACATCTACAATCCATGCATTTGGTCCAAATAATATATTCGCCAATTTGTCCATTTATCCAGAAAATTATGCCATTCCCTTCCCTGTTATCCTCCGCCAATTATTTCTGCTTCCTTGTAGTCCTCCAGGCTGCCACTTCATCAGTTTCACAGAACAAAACCCATGAATTTGCCTCGACATAGCGAAGAACATTATCCTTAAGTATCAGGGTCCAGACGAAAGTAAAAAAAAAAATTAAAAAAAAAGCTCTATACTGATAATCAGAAAATGATCTAATACTTAGAAACAATAGAATGTATTCTTGTTGCTCTCCTGCACATGAGTCCCCCTAGTCCCACAGGAAAGCCACCTGACTTTGTCCTTCATGGTCTAAATTCTCAACTTACTTATACCTGGCAGTATACTGCTCCATATTTAATATTCAGCCTAAATGTCTTGGAATCCAAAGCCATGCAATGATGCTGAGTAATATCTGTATGTTTTATCTTTGGCTAAAAAGAAAAGGCATCAAACATAGGCATCATAAGTTGCTACGCTGTCCACATGACAACCATGCTATTGCAAACCGCATGTGATATTGCCAAGAAAAATATATACTGTGGAGACAAAAGCCACACACACATGGACAGAAATGAAGTACTCTACAGCAGTTGCATGCTTACCCCAGAAGGAAAGAGCAGGGCATTTCCAAGCTCGTTGCCAGTCTGACACTCACAGACAAGCTCTGCTCCATCTCACAGCAGAGATTGAGCTGTTAGCACAGTGCCCTTCTGGACTCTAACTACTGGCACTGGCCACCTCCACTGCAGAACAGACATCAGGTAGTATCTCCATCCCTCTGTTCTCACGCTGCCTTCCTGCTCCAAACCCAACTCCAAGCTTTGTGCTGGAACAGCACAAAATGTATGCTCAGCCATACATTCTCTTTTGCCATCTCAGCTACACAGGAGAAAACCTCTGGCAGATAAACAGAGAAAGCAGTTGAGGATAGAGATATCTTGATCATCATGGGGAAAAGGTTAGAGAAACTCAAATATTTCAACAGACGCTTGCCAGAAAACGAATTTTAAAAAGCCTGCAGCCTCTAAACTATGGTATCATCCAGCTTCTACCTTAGGGATGCATCCATATTAGCATTTACTGCATTGCAGGGTTCACTTCAGGTTTAAATTAGGTTTGTATCTATACTTGGATTCTTGCAATATCACCCAAGCTCTGGTGCAAAGAAAGCACCTTCCTGGTAAACAAAGGTTGAAGTTATGCATTACAGCAGCATGTGTCTCACCCCACCTGTGATGGTGGCACAAGGCCCTCCTGTGGTTAACACTCTACACATCCACAGCGCACGCCTAGGCCCAGCAACTGATGAAAACACTGGTCCTGGAACCTAACAGGTCACACTGCAAATCAAACCCTGATTCCTTCCTCTTTGTGCCACGTCAGTCGGTAGTACGCAGCCTAAGTTTCCACAGGCAACTCGCCTGAGTCCTGCTATCATATTGCTCAAGCTGAATAGGCTTTCTGGTCTTTTATCTCTGCCCAAAAACATCCTAAAATGCCATTAATTAACATACATTTACCAAGGATTGGAACTAGCACACAACTTCAAACTTTCACCAAAGAAAACATCGGTAAGTCAGAAAATTATTTCCAAGGACTGTACATACTAGTATTATGGAATTCAGTGAGGAAAATTCAGTGTTGAAAAGTCTAAAACCAAAGTTATAGATGGTGCAGTACTGCGGACTTTAACAACTGGACATGATGCCGTAGCCTCACTAACTTTCTTCATACACTATGATGGCTAAACAGAGGAAAAAAAAAACAGGCATTTGCAGTCAGTGTAGAGATCATGCAGGTAGAATGAGGCACAAAACTTCGTGCTGTCCTTGCACTGTTGAGCTCCTGACCCTCTCACTGCAAACAGAGTGATTTGACCAATTCAGAGGTACAATGAAAAATTTAGTCTACGATCTTATAAAAGCACAGAGATCCCATAGAAAGATATGTATGTACCTGTCCAGCAAACATTCCTGTCTTTTCTATTCGATTTTGTGTGTTGTTGCCTTTCTGAACATTCATGAACACAAACAGTAAGTTTGGCTGCCACACATACACACACACGTGTGCATACATGCATTCTGTCACTCCATTTGTGCAGTCCTGCATATATTTATAAGTGAGCTGATATTCCGAATCAGCTCAACGTAAATGAACTCCTATAGTGCATATTTGTTCAACTGGGCAAATATGTCAGCCTTAAATGCCTGCATTTATATTTATACCTCTGTGACATGAATTATGCATATGCATATATTAGTAAGCTCTCTTTCTCTTCTATTAAGCTTTGGGCTGGTCCCTTAGGAACTCATTATCTACAGTGAGTTTCACAAGGGTTTGATGTGACTCTACCAGAATTGTTATTGTATTGTACCTTCCCAGAAAGATTGTGATACTTTTCCCAGACACCTACAGTTCAATTCAGTGTTGACTATTTAATTGTCTAATAGCAGTGAGCATTTCTCCCACCAAGCCAAAATAGTGAAATTGAATTATCAGGAACATTACCGGGGTGGTTTTTTTCAGAGACAGAGCCATTAAACTAGCACTTGGACGGGTACTACTAGAAAAATTTCAGTGTTGTTCTTTCCCCTGGCAAGCCGCTTCAACTTACTTTTCTGTTTTCAAAGTAGGTTTTGCTTTTGCTTTTTTTTTAACTGCCCTGGGATGCCAACTTTGCACGATGTCAGCGCCGACGTGGGAGATGAAAAGCAGCCCCCAGTTCAGTCGGCGTATCCCGCTCAGCAACAAATACCCTGGTTAGCGGCTGAAAGGCGACAAGAAAGCTTGTGCATCACTGCGCCTGTCACCTCCGAGCCTTGCCCCAGCAAGGCAGCGGGGCGCAGTAGGCCACGGCACCCCTCTCACCCCAATAACGCTCCAGGCCATGCCAGCAGCCCACCTGGTGCGGCTTTCCCCACGTCCAGGCCCTCTGCTTAGGTGCCATCGGGGGGGGACCAGGCGCCATCGGCCGCGTCCCTGGGCCATGGCTCCCCAGCCCTGAGGAGGTGCTGGCAGGTTGGCTTTTTCCCCACTCCCACGCCGCGTGGCACCTTCCCTACCATGGGATGTCATGACTTTTCGCTGAATTTCTTTATTTCGTAAAGTCTCGCGGCGTGGGGCGCGGCAGGCTGGGCCGCCCCGGGGTAGGTAGGGGCGGGGGGGGCGCTGAGGGGGCGCCCCACGCGGCGCCTCAGCGCCCTCTACCGGCCGCCGTGGGAGGAGCAGCGGGAGCCCCGTCCCGCTCCGGGCAGCGGGGCCGAGCTGAGGCCGGGGAGACGGAGCCTGAGCGGGGTGCAGGGGAGCACCGGCCGGGGGGTGAAGGGATGGGGAAGAAGGGCAGCTCCCTGCCCAAGGAGCCCCCTTCAGCTGCCTTTTCGGCTCGGTCCCGGCCGGCGCTCCCGCATCGTCCGCAGGGCCCGCGCAGTACACCTGGCTCCCGGGAGAATCTCGGTGTCTTACAGGAAAGCCGGGCTGCCCGGCTCCCTTCCCGGGGCAGGAAAAGCAACCTGCGGGGCTCGCTTGCTTCGAAGTTGTAAACTTAAAAATTAAGACACAAACTCTGCACGGTCACTCCGGACCCTAGCGCTTGGTCTCGCGAAACTGCTGCTCCTGGAGGCGGTTCGGGAAGGTACGGGCGGGTATTTGCCGGCTGCGGGGTGGGCTACCCCAGCGAGCCCCCCCGGGCGTGGCAAGCGGCCCTCCCGGCCCGGCCCGGCCCGGCCTCGCCACGGCAGCCCCGGCTTGGGATTTCCTCTCCCCCCCGAAAAGGAGGCGGCGGACCTGGCAGGCATCGCTGCTCTCCCCGCAGCGGCCGGGGAAGATGTTTGAAGGTGTCCCCAACCCCATCCCCGGCTTACTCGCGGGGGGCTCATCCGTGGCTTTCTGTTTGTGGTTTGTTTTAAATAAAAATGACCGCCGCATCTTCCTAAGCAGAGGTGAACGGGTTGGCCCCGGGGAGGGAAGCCTGGAGGCGCTTGTGCCCCTCGGGCTCAGTTCGCAGGAGGCTGCAGCGAGAGGAACCCAAGCCCCCAGACCCCACACCTCCCACCACCACCAAGCGCGCTCAGGAGGAGCCCGTCCCGCCTGCCGCAGCCCGCCCCGAAGCCTCTCGCCGTGGTATTTGGGGGGGGGGGGGGGGGGGGGGGAAGGGGGTATCCACCCCGGTCAGGAGCAGTTTTTTGATAATATGCAAGCCAGCCTGGGTTTCCAGCTTGTCCGTGCCCAGGGCGAGCGCTTCCGTCCAGAGGGAGCCGAGAGCGATCGGTGGGGCCGGGCCCGGCCCGTCGGGCAGGGCGAGCCCCACGCGGCGGCCCCGCTCCCCCCACAGCGCCGCGGCAGCGCCGGCCGGCAGGAGGGCGGGGAAAGAGCCCCGCTCCCCCCGTGAAGCACATCCACATCCACACCCACCCACCCACCCACCCACACCCCGGTCCCGGCGGCGAGGGGCGGCGGGAGCGGGGGGCTGAGCGGGCGGCGGCCCCGGCCTTGCGTCAGAGCTGTGCAAACACCGCCGCGGCGCCCGCCGCTATTTAAGGGGCCGAGTCTGAGTCGCCCCTAACTTCCCTGCCTGGGCACACACCGGCCTCGCTCCCTTCTCGGGTCCGACCTCGGAAAAGCGCAGCGGAAAGGTAGGAAGCACCTGTCACCCCTCCTCTGGCTGTATCTCTGCGGGGAGCGGGGGGGGGGAGCGGCGAAATGGGGGTGTCAGGCTCCTTACCTGTGCGGCGGCTCTGAAGGCATCCCGCCCTTTGCTGGAGAAAACCCACCCGGGTCCGGGGGGGGGGGGAAAGGAATTCAGGCCGCTCCCCACCGGGCGCGGGGGGTACCGGACGATCCCCAGAGCGGGGCGAGGGTGTGCGGGGAGCGGCGGGCCGCCCGGGGCGCTCCCGGCAGGGCGAGCGGGCCGCCTGAACCGGCACGCTGCGGAAGAGACAACTACCTGGGATGAGATTTTGCGTTTGGAGGCGTCAGTATGTACATGAATATATATATATGCATAAAAAATACAGGGAACAGGTCGGTTGAAAAGATATCCCTGTAGAAGGGATGCGATGCAACTTTGGTTTCTAAGTACCAAAACCTACGTGGGTACATCACTAATAACCGTGCTGGAGCGATATTTTGACATTTTTCATTTGTCTCCTAACAATACAAAAATAACGTATTTTATGCATTGCAAATGTTATCATTCTAGTGTATGTGGTGGGCAAATAAACTTCATTTTCTCCTCTTTTAAAATTAAAATATTAAGTTTGGTATACTGCTCAAAAACTTAATTAAAAAATCTCATATAGATGAGATAATTTTGTATATTTATAAATGGAAATTACCTCTATAGCATTAAATACAAGATACTTTGTTTTTTCTAATAACTGAGAGTACTTTTCATGTTTCCAGAAAAATACTATTTCAGCTTATATGATCAAACAATCTAGCAAAATGACATCATTTTGTCTAATACTTGTTTAAGAAAGCAGTAAAAAAATTGTTACACTTGAATTCTCTGTTTTATGTGAAGAAGAATGTTGCTAAGTTGCACATTATTTCTTACAGCTTTTAACTAACCAGCTTTTACCACCTCAGCTTTTAGATCAAATGCTTGGGGCAAGGTGTAAGATTTTGCTTTTTCTTTCCTTGGGACAAGTTTTTGTTTTTTTCTTTCTGTGTATGACAAGGTGAAACCTCTTGAACACTGAAGTTCAAACCAATGAAGGGTTGATAGAGTAAAGGCTCTTCATAGACTTGTCAAAACTGAGTATTTGTAATAAAAGCAAATTTTAGTACAACAGCAAAATGCTATAGTGTTTGAATCCTGCAGTTTTTCACAGAGCTGGATTCATATCCCTTAAGTTTTAAGGAAACACAGCTTCCAAAAAAGGGAAAGCAAATAAGAATCGAGTAGATCAGGGAGACATAGCAAATACTACAGTGAATTAATTGTATTCCTTCCAGTGTATCTTCCTGTTATCAAGGGATATTTAACTATTTGTGTACATGTTTTCCAACTTAAGACAGATCCAACAGTTACCTGCATTAAAAAAAAAAACCCCAACACAACCCTAGTTTGCTCAGAAACCAGCACCCCCAATGGAAAATGGGGGTAGGGACAACATGAAACGTAGTAAATCTGGTAATTTTAACAGCCTATCGTTCCTTTTCTCTCCAGCAATGTACAGCGGTCTATGCATCTGTGTGTTCCTTGCTGTGCTCTCAGCGAGCTCTTTCGGACAGCAAACTGTGGGCTCGCACAATGGGAATCCACTGGCTGCTGAGCTTGAGCAGGGCTTGACAGAACAGCACCGGCACGTCCGCGCCCCTTCGTCTGCTGGCCCGCTGAAATCTGTGCCGCGGCTGGATGGAAGCATTGACCAGAGAGCTAACATCGGCGCTTTGTTGGCCAAGTATCTCCAGCAAGCCAGAAAAGGTACTGGTTATAGCTTACTTATTGTGCTGGTTCTGTGCCAGTGGAATTTCCTGCAGGGGTACCCAGATGTTAAGATAACCCTGTCATCATCTAGCATGAATTCCTAAATTCATTCAGGACGTAGATTTTGTCTGGTTATTCCTGAAGGAGAGAGCATTCTCTTTCTCATTTACAGCAAAACTCCTCCCAGAAAAAAAGACTTGTACATAGCAGCCACTGACTGAGCGCTGCGTACAGGTAACTGAAGGAAATGTAACCTACCTGTCAGGTCATAGTTCAGCTTTTATTTTTAACTTACTATTTTCATAGTGTTATAATTATTTTGGTATTATTTTCAGCATGTTGTATCTCAGATAAAATACAGTTATGGCATTTTCTTCAAACCTTTTCATTTAGTTAACCTCCTCTGTTTTTTAAGTTAGAGGAGCAGGAAAACTTTTCTGAGGCTAAATGCAGACCAAATGGCTAACCTGACTTCAGCCAGAAATACCTGTACCAGGAAAATCTTCCGAGTATTGGATTTTCCATGTGTGTGTTCCCAGAGGAAGTTACAAAAGTATGAAAGCTTTTGAAAGATCAGAACTCTCATTTACGAGCACAGTAACTAAAAGCAGTGATAAGTAAAAGCACATTTGCTTCAAAACATGTGAATTCCTGTTAGGTTTTTGGTCTCAGGCAGCCTGGGAACACAATACTGCAGTTAGTTAAAACCTCCATGGCGTTTGTAACAAGGGCATGAAGCACCGGTAGAGTAGTGGAGTTGAAGGGCTTCATTCTTATGTGATTTATTAGTCACTTGAGGAAACAATTGGGTTACACACATGAACTAGCAAGAGAAAGAGTAAAGCTGTCCCTGTTGACGTCTTAAAATACACATTTTACATAGACACAAACACCTGCTTTCTGTGCTACCAGTAAAAATGAAGAATCAAAATCATTTCCCACTGAAACTCCCCCCAAGAAAACATTTTTCCTTTTGAACTGTCTCATCCCTGTACCGCTTTGTATCTCAATAGAGTAACACCATGGGCAGCCTAATTGCTTTTGACTGCCAATCTCAGCAAAAGCCACTACACAAATCTTGTTTACTTGTGATAGCTTCGCTTTGGTCTGTCCACTGTACTGTAGGGAAAGACAACACCTAAGAAGCAAAGAGGGCTCAAGGGCAGGGCAGTATTGAGGATTACCTGGACATATAGACATTGAGAAACTAATTCACTCCCAGTCCCAGACTGTGCTTAGGGTAAAATTCACTTTATATAAGAGCTTTCTCCTCTCCTGTCTCTCCGCGCAACCTTATGCAGATCATTTAACCCTCCCCTCTTGATAGCCTCACTGCTGACCTCTATGCTAGGCATAATCCTATTCTTATTTTTGGTGGTGGTCTGCAATCAAGAGATGCCACATGTATTTTACATGTTTTTTTAATGGCTGCATTCCATATGCAGCCATACACATTCATCTGTGTACATAAAATAGGGCCAAATCAGAAACAACAGAAAAAGAACCACTTATAATAGAGAGACTTCATCTTCTGTTACCTATTTGCACAATATCCATTAAGGAACTTCTTTTAGCAGTTCACATAATCTAACAGAAAGACAGTTCAGATATGAAATTCCACAATTCAGCGCTACAGTTAAAGCTGTTACTGAATAAGAATCTTACTGCAGGAGTCTACAAAGCGGAATCCTCATTACCTCTCCCTGCTGTATTCATTGTCACCCACCTACACAGAAACCAAACTCCTTATTCTAGTTTCTGTGGCCATTATATTCTCTTAAATATCTGGCTGACATTTCCAAATAGCTTAACCAGATGAAGTGAAAAAACCACTTTGGATTTAAGACATCTTTTTAGTAAGTATTAATATGAGGGAGAATTTCCTGCATACACGTTGACACATATAATTAACTCTACAAAGTGTACTTGCTAGTTACAGAAGAGAAGATTCACAGGGACAAAACGGTATTTACTTAATTTATAACAATACATAGCGTTCCCATCAAAACATTACGTCCTCATTTAACATAAAGGGTCTGGGCAACACTTCAGAAATCTCTGCAGAACTCTCACATCTACTGTATTAGTCACTGTTAACCTGTCTAAACCATAGTACTCACTAGAAAATTCCATCTGGGGGAAAGAGAGTCTGGGCATTTGCTAGTGTTAGCAGTCATCGCTGCTGGCATTTGCCCTTGTGTTTAATAGAAAGGCCGATTTTGGATGATGCTTCCAGTTAAAACAGTGAAAGAGTTAAATTCTCTCAAGAGGTCAGAGCTAGATGGTGGCCTCGTAACCAAACTGCTACGATGTAGAACACAGGACATCTACGGTGGTTTGAGGAAAGGTAATTAAGGTGCTGCTAAGAAATTCATTTTACTGTTTGTGACTCCTGGCTTTCAATTAGCGTCATCTGCAGGCTTTTGGCATGAACCTGGCACCGTGTAGAAGAGACGTCGTAGCTGTCAAGTCAGTGACACGCACATTTGCGATCCTCTAAGGAGCCCTTGCCAGGCCGGACCGTAATGGCACCGGGGAAGCCATTACAGCCCACAGGTCACTGCAGGCTCAGACGTCTCTTAAATACCAACATCCGAGTGGTGGTTTTGCGCTGTCTTAGCCCTGCCTGCTTATAGTGCCAAGAAGCCATTCACATCAACTTAATTACGCATTTTGAATTATGAATGTGAATTTCATGGGTTTTGAGTGTTTAATGGTAGACATTCTTTTCTAGAGATAATTAATTTTTTTTTGCCATTTTGTTTTAAGTAAAGGTCTAAAACATGGCTGGTTTCTTTTTTTGGTAGCTTTAAGTCTCTTATCCCTCTGCAGCCACTAACAAAACAATGCAGTTGGGTTTGGTTTTAATGGATCATGTTCATTATAAATCATGACATGAAGAAAACCTTGAAATATAAAAGCACAGTCTCACCAAAGGTTCCCTCAAAACACAAGAGACCATGTAGGGCAATTGTCTGGATTTGGATTTGTGGGGTTTAATTTGGGCTTTTTTTCCTTTTTTGATCTGTTCAAGTATTCCTCAAGCCTCAGTCTACATAGAACACTAAGATATTGAATCTGGTCCTTCCTCACTCAAGGCTTAAGCTTAATCTAATTATTGGCATATGTCAATTTTGGCTGTTGTCAGGGAGTACAGAGAAAAGTAATTCACCTTTCCCTGCATTTTTAGTTACATAATGTGATGATGTCAAAACAGAGGATTACAGGCCTTTTTTTAAAGCATAAATTCTCCTTGCAAATAGTTTGTGTCTCTCTGATGCCCTAAGCAAGGAAGACAGAAAGGCTAAGGCAAGATCAGAGATCAGCATCCAGCCCTGCTGTGAAAAGAATTATGAATGCTTTGGATGAGCAATGAAAGTATCACTGACATAGTAATAAGCCCTATGTCATTCCAGCAATAGACATCTCTAGTTATAAATTCCAGACACAACTTTTCTCAATTTCAGGACTATTCCCACTTCTCTACAAAACCTTGGATTCAGAACTCTACCCCGCTTGTTACTGAATTTGCACCGTAAGAGCTGCTGTACTTAGATTTATGGCTCTTCAAGCAACACGGGACTGTGGTGGGGTCCTGTCTCAGGCCTGAGTCTGCTCTCAAGCAGAGTTATTTTGCCTCTAGGGCAGCTCTCCCAATACCAGCAAACAAGGGTATGGTCTTATAGGAAGAGTGAGAAACGATCTGGACTTTTTTGTGTCTCTAATGAAATAGGAAGGAAAAAGGAGAAATGCGCCCATACTCCCTCCTGGCTGCCAGGAGGGAGAAAATGATCTGTTTATTTTACAATAAACACGCAAGCCACTTTCAGGACATTACCTATTACGTTTCTATGACATTTTCCCCGATGATGTGATATGGTGTTACATGGTCTGTATTAAGAGTCAAACAGTTTCAACTATTGCATGCATCTGCTAATTGAGTACAAAACAGATCAGAAAACGGATGAACCTGAAAAAAATGTGTCTGCTTACTCTCTGCTCTCCCAAACGCTTTTTCTTTAGGTCCCACTGGAAGGCTCTCAGTTATGGGAAACAGGGTACAGAGCATTGATCCTACGCACAGGATAAATGACAGAGACTACATGGGCTGGATGGATTTTGGACGCCGCAGTGCTGAAGAATACGAATACTCCTCCTAAAGAACAGCAAACTATAGCAACAGGAAAAAAAATCTAAAAATCACACTCCCATGTCTGTACAGAAAGAGAAAAATTAATTTGTTGTCCTCTTCGAATCAGTGTTTTAAAATATATCATGTATTTGATGTAAATTTGTCTGTAAGACTATACAATGCAATACATACATATGCAGAATTTTCCAGAAAATCTTCTCTTTCTTTTGTAGTTTCTCATCCACTGGTACTATATTAAAATGATTTCACTTATCCCTTCTTGTCCTGTCACCGCATGTTGCTGGGTGTCTTACTATAAAGAGAGGCAGGAAGATGCCTTCACTCTGCAATGTAAATATATTCCATGCGCTGAGTAGTCAGACAAATGAGCCACTTTTTAGAGAAATCTTGTGACAGTCCCAATAGCTGTGAACTCTAAGGGGAACGTGCCCGAATAGAAACATGACAGTACAATACTGCCAGAAAAGACCAGCTATCTTCATGGTGACTCCATTTGTAAAGAACCCAGTTATACACCAAGCCCACCTGTTTGTAGCGAATAGTCAACAGTGCCAAAACTAAAAGAAAAAGAGGAACGACACCAACGTGTTTCACCCTCCTGGCTTATTTATTTTATATTGTGAACTAAATGTGAAAGTTCAGCTGACGGCTGCGAATCACGGAATAAAGAGAGCATTCCCTGCCGTGTGGTGAGCCAAGCGTTCATTCGGGGAGGGGGTGAGGAAAGTTCCCTGAAGGCAGCAGAAGATGCTCGTGAGGGGGAGGAGGCATCAGAGCAGTCTGGTCACAGTGTGCTAAAAGGAAACAGGTCGCTCCTGAAGTCGGGTCGCTCCCGAGTACCACAGAGGCAGCCTGAGTTAGCTGTCGCCCACTGGCCTGGGGAGAAGGAGGGAGGTTGTGTCCAGCCCTTACCCGGCACAAAGCAAGGCAGCGAGCCCCACGCTCAGAGCCAGGCAGTGATCCCGGCTTGTGCAGAACCGGCACCCTGGGCACTCCGGCCGGCGAGTCCCCTCGCGGTCGTTCCTGCCTGCCGGGTGGGCAGGCTGCAGAAGGTGTTTTACTTGCGCTCTCCTCCATCACCCCAGGTAAGCCCTCCTCCTGGGTCTGCTTCAGCAGCTGGTTCTCACACCTAAAGAATTCCCTAAACTGAAAAAGGAGGTGATTTTGCATTGCATAATTTCTCCTGAATACGTGCATTAATAAGAAAAGGAATGCATTTTTCACATGCTGAAAAGCAGGTGCTTGCCAAAGGAAAGAGGCAGGTGTATCTCTCTGTAGCAATTTCTGCAGCAGTTAATATGCAAAACCAATGCATAGAGAATAATACACAGAAAATATTCGTACTAAACCAAAATTCTACCAAAACCAAGACTGGGAAACAAAACAAAATGGTTATGCCAAGGGCTGAATGCAAAAAACATTTTGAGTTGTTCCCTGCAGCAGCCGGGAGAGCAGAGAGCACCGCAGAAATCCGCAGGGAAAGGGAGACTTCAGCTAATGGTAATGGGGAGTTTTCCTCTCTAGTAACACCAAACCTCTCTTTTTGTGGATCTCATCTTGAAAACGTGGAGCTGCTTTTCTGCATGAAATTTTCTTCCTCTCATGCTCCTTCCAGTCAACCAGTTTCCAAGCTACCTAGTCTGGCTTTTCTCGGCTCCTTTCCAAACATAATGAGTCTCTAAACACCTGAATTCTCTCCTTAGTTTTGGCTATTGCCCACAGGAAAACAGTCCAAAGTGCCCATTTTTCCAAAACTTTCAACCAATTAACCTTTTTTTTAAAAAAAAAAAAACTGAGGAAAATACAAATTAATCTAAAAATGCACACATTCCCCATCAAAGTGATGTTTCTTTAAAAGTAAGTTAGGAGAAAACTAAGTTTCTAGTTTACTATCTTTTAATAACAGGAATATTCAAATAACATTTTAAAATGTTCTGTCCCTGGGTTATTTATTGGAGGATGTAATATTGTGTGGACGTCTGGGAGTAGATGATGTTGCAAATCTAGCCTTACTGCTGGGGAATGTTGTCATTAGAAAAAAACCACAAACCTTTGTGGTTTTGGTTTTTTTTTTCTTTTCTTCTGTCTCATTTCCTCCAGGCAAGGGAATGGAGGGACAAAGATGTTTCATCCCATTCCTCTCCCTTCTGAAGGTCTCTGAAGATGTCTATGAACGTGCACATCCCATGCAGCTGGAATGATGGGTTGGGGGGGGAGTGGTTTACAGGACAGAGGCATCTTTTCGTTGCCTGCCGCCCATAAAAGTGGTTTCACCACCTTGCTGCTCACAAGGCTCCCAGGTAAGAGCAGCCCCACGGCCTCGTCCTTTGTGCTGCAAAACTCCCACCCTGTGAGTGAGACCATGGTCCCTGGGTGGTCTCGGGGACTTCGCTGCCCTTCCAGTTATCAGGGTTGGGACTTTCTCCGTGAATAATTCCCAGGCACAAAATAATGCTTCCACCCCTGCCAAGCCACCACCACCATTGCTTTTGACCAAGCATTTGCTCATTTTAAATCACAAAAATGCCAATGACAGAAAAAGTAGTTTCACCTGTAAAATCTGCTTTCTCCTTGTGATACAATTGCCAGCAAAGTTTGTCTGGTCTTGAACGCAATGAGGAGAAAGTGCTGTTTTTCTTTGCCAGCCCACTGCCAGCGTGACATTTGTAAGAAGTCACCTCTGCCACCTTTCCTGGACGCCAGAAAGCTTCAGACAAAACTTGGTCTAATTTTTTTTTGTTACAGTCACTGCACATGCCGGTTTTAATATTTATGTAACAGTGCTGTAAATTAGACCTAGGGAATAAAAGGACTTGCAGTGACTCACCTGGCATTCAAATGAGGATTTAAAACATACATCATCTCTCCCCCCCCGCCCATCTCCAGACTGAAAGCCTTAGCCAGTCAGTGTAGGTCAATGGGGGCCCTCTTCTGACTGGGCATTGAAATAACTATAAATCACAGCGTGCTTTGCAGAGGGCCTGACCCCGCTGTGTTTGCAGACGCTTTTTGGGTCATATTTTAGCAGTAAACAGCTTCTTACTGAACCTCACCTGCACTTCAGGCAGGTGTTGAACTGCCCAGCCCTGACAAGTCCGGATGGAGACGCACCCCAAGGCAACGCAACGCAACGCTGCACAACCGCAGCCCTGCTCGGGTCAGGCACTGCCTGGAGCGGGAGCACTGGGCCAGGAGCCATTTGGGATTGCAAGTCAGGACCTACAGGCCTAAATTCTTCCTAAAAGAGCCCTTCTTTACCACCTAAAACCCAGCTCAGGACTAACATGGTTTTTTGGGTGCTGCTAACATACAAGCTTGTAGCTGCAGGGGACGTCTCTCCCTCATTCTTAACGCTCACAGGAGTACAGGTTTGGGGGCAACTGCAGTAATCATCAAGGTGAGAGAGCTGTTGGTCTGGGACGGACACAGCACTCACGGTTCCTGGAGACAAGGGGGCGGCTGGCTGTGAGCGACTCAGCATCCTCCTCCTCCTCCTCCTCAAAACATCACTTACCTGCTCTTCTGGGAGCTAAAGGAATTCCCAAGATGGGAAAAGGTTGTAAAGGCTAATGAGACATCGTTCAGCTCCCACCCGACCTGGAGGTGCTGATTGGAGCTAAACAGAGGCCAGCAAATTCGGGAAGGTCAATCAACCCTGGTAGCTGCAATGGTCATCCCTGGGGCATTAGCGAAGCCACCCTCCAGGTTGCTCTGTTTTAACCCAAGGGAAACCGCGGCCTCGGGGATGGAGCCCCTCCAGCTGGGTACGAGCCCCTTGGGTCCAGCAAAGGCTTTGGGCTGTGAAGCGCCCTGCAGATTTCAGCACACGTAGCAGTGCGTTGGCACAACCTCCTGGTGCTTGTCTGGAAGGTGTTTTCCGGCACTGCCAACTCTCTGACATTTAATTTAGCTTTACTTGAATACATTTTTATAGAAGCGCGTGCGTAGGGGCTAAATTAACACTGGCAAAATAGCAAATCAATAACTTTTTGCATTTAAAGACAGTTTGTTTGCTCCGTGAGCTTGATTCAATTAGTTCTGCTCCAACTTGACTAACTTAACTTCAAACCAGGTGCTGGGCAAATCTCTGTGAACAGAGCAGCTTGCTGCAAACACCACATAAATGAGCAGGGAAGAGCCTGGGGCTCTGCCCTTGCAGGGCCGTGCATACGGCAGCCGTGAAAAGAGGGTAGAAGCAGCAAATGCTTCTCCTGGGAGTGGGGAAATCCAAGCAGCCTCCCCGAGAGCGAGGCAGCTCGCCCTGGGTGCTGGGACAGCACATACGAGAAAGCTCAGCTACGTCAATGCACCTGATCCTGAACAGTCTCATCTGCCCTGGTATTTCATATGCTTTAAAAAAAAAGAAAAAAATTACTAAAACCAAAAAAAGCAGCATGCAGATCACAGGGCCCAGTGCTCAGCTATTAGGAGACACTGGAGCTGATACTGGTTTTCCAAGGTGAATTTGCCCTACTGCCCACCCGTTGCACCACAGTCTCCTCTCCCAGCAGCGTGGGCCGCGTTACAGGAATACGTGTGGATCCTGCCCCGCTCTCCCACGCTGTGCTGCATCACCGGCCCCTCTGTCCTTGCCACACGTGGGGCAGCGGCCGTGCCGTGTCAGGGATGTGCAGCAGCCAGATGTTCCCAGCTGCAGCCCAGCTCTGCACGTTTCTGCTCTCCGGCACGCTGAGCGCAAATCAGGCCGTCCCTTTCCACAGCTTGAGCGGAGGACTTTGCAAATCAGACAAAATGTGAATGTTATAATGTCCTAGCAGAGCAGTGAAAGGCTTCTCTATGTGTTTGATTTTTGTATCCCCTGAGTTCATTAAAATTCTCTTAAAGAAAGAAAAAAAATCCAACTGTGGGCTTGTTAAAGCTTTAATCATTCCTAAGTGCCTGTGTCAATTGAAGAGCAATTGGATTTGGCACAGCTTGAAGCCTATTTTAGCAGGACAAAAATCTCTATAATCTTTTAAATACAAACATTATCGACTTCTTGAGTATATGCCATTCTCACATGAAAGCTCCCTGCCTACATTACAGCTAAGGACATTGCTAAACACCAATAACTTTCAGGCCTTTTATTATTTTTCTTGCTATTCTGTGGTCTCACTTGGCTTGTTAACTGAATTAAAGCAGGCCTGGATGGCGCCCAGCGAGATGCAACAGCTGAACAATACTAATGCTTCAGTGTGAATATGAGCTACAGGCAGCAGATCCTGTCTGTACCAGAGGAAGGCAGGACGCATCTCACCGACATCATTGCTGGACTTTTCAATCCAGCGTGGGGAGCTGCTGAAAAATGCATTCAGGCAGTTGGGAGCGACTGTTAAACCTCTGCGCGCTACAGCGTTATGTTGTGAGGCCATCTGGTGCTTTGGAGACATGCAAAAGGAAGGAGGGGGAAGAGCTTCAAAAGGCTGAAATACCAGTCTCGGGTCTCCAGAGAACATCCTATGTGTCCACAGCCCAGTCTTAGACACACAGTTCTCCGCACCTCACCCTCCTCTTACCTGCAACCCAGCTGTCAGAGGTGGATGACCACATTCCTTGCTGTGGTATGGTGAAGATGCATCCAGTAAAGTTTCTGAGATACTTGAATATTGCAAGGATAGAGAACCATTTCAGAGTAGAGGCACCAATTCATCAGCCATTTGGCCTTCTGAGGTTTAGTTTATGCAGTAGTATAACTGCATTTGGCCAGGGATGTCAAAGACAACAAGAAAAACTTCCATAGGTATGTCAGCGACAAGAGGAGGATGAGGGAAAATGTGGGTCCCCTCCGGAATGAAATGGTGGAGGGGTGAACTGGTTACCCAGGATATGGAGAAGGCTGAGGTACTCAATGACTTCTTTGCCTCAGTCTTCACTCGCAAATCCTTGAGCCACACTGCCCAGGTTGCAGAAGGCAGGGACTGGGAGAATGCAGAACTGCCCACTGTAGGAGAAGATCAGGTTCGAGAATATCTAAGGAACCTGAAGGTGCACAAGTCCATGGGACCTGATGAGTTGCATCCACGGGTCTGGAGGGAACTGGCAGATTGAGGGAAGTGGCCAGGCCACTCGCCATCATATTTGAGAAGTCCTGGCAGTCTGGCGAAGTTCCTGCCGACTGGAAGAGGGGGAACATAACCCCCATTTTTAAGAAGGGTACAAAGGAAGACCCAGGGAACTACAGGCCAGTCAGTCTCACTTCCGTGCCTGGCAAGATTATGGAGCAGACCCTCCTGGAGACTATGCTCAGGCACATGGAAAACAAGGAGGTGATTGGTGACAGCCAACACAGCTTCACTAAGGGCAAATCATGCCTGACAAACTTGGTGGCCTTCTATGATGGGGTTACAGCGTCTGTGGATAAGGGAAGGGCAGCTGATGTCATCTACCTGGACTTGTGCAAAACATTTCACACTGTCCCGCATGACATCCTTGTGTCTAAACTGGAGAGACATTGATGGATGGACCACTCGGTGGATAAGGAATTGGCTGGATGGTCGCACTCGAAGAGTTGTGGTCAACGGCTCAATGTCCAAGTGGAGAACGGTGACGAGCGGTGTTCCTCAGGGGTCGGTACTGGGACCGGCACTGTTTAACATCTTTGTTGACGACACGGACAGTGGGATCGAGTGCACCCTCAGCAAGTTTGCCAACAACACCAAGCTGTGTGGTGTGGTTGACATGCTGGAGGGAAGGGATGCCATCCAGAGGGACCTTGACAGGCTGGAGAGGTGGGCCTGTGTGAACTGCATGAAGTTCAACAAGGCCAAGTGCAAGGTCCTGCACGTGGGTCAGCCCAATCCCAAGCACGACTCTAGGCTGGGCAAGGAATGGATTGAAAGCAGCCCCGAGGAGAAGGACTTGGGGGTATTGATTGATGAGAAGCTCAACATGAGACGGCAGTGTGTGCTTGCAGCCCAGAAAGCCAACCGTGTCCTGGGCTGCATCAAAAGAGGCGTGACCAGCAGGTTCAGGGAGGTGATCCTGCCCCTCTACTTGGCTCTTGTGAGACCCCACCTGGAGTACTTCATCCAGCTCTGGGGGCCCCAGTACAGGAGAGACATTGAGCTGTTGGAGTGAGTCCAGAGGAGGCCACAAAGTTGATTGGAGGGATGGAGCACCTCTCCTATGAGGACAAGCTGAGAGAGTTGGGATTGTTCAGCCTGGAGAAAAGAAGGCTCTGGGGAGATCTAATTGTGGCTTACCAGTACCTGAAGGGGGCCTACAGGAAAGCTGGTGAGGGACTGTTTATCAGGGAGTGTAGTGACAGGACAAGGGGTAATGGGTTGAAGCTGAAGGAGGGTAGATTTAGATTAGATGTTAGAAAGGAATTCTTTACTGTTAAAGTGGTGAGGCACTGGAACAGGTTGCCCAGAGAGGTTGTGGATGCCCCATCCCTGCAAGTATTTAAGAAAAGGTTGGATGAGGCTTTGGGCAACGTGGTCTAGTGGAGGGTGTCCCTGCCTTCAGCAAAGGGGTTGGAACTAGATGATCTTTAAGGTCCCTTCCAACCAAAGCCATTCTATGATTCTACGATAGTATATTAAATATGTCGGCTGAGTTTCCAGATGGCTTATGCAGTCTTTGTTACCCCATGGCATAATTTACTGTCTTGAAGGAGCAACTAAGTCAGTCTCCAAACACCAGCATTGTTTTCAGAAGCAGAAACGGTGTGTTTCCTCCAAAATCCACTGAAATGACTAGGGTGAAGCATCTCAGAGAGAAGAGTCCTGCACCCCAGCAAACCTCCTACCCTTGCACAATCTCCAGTTGCTCTTTTTGTACCTTGAGGGGTTCAACCCGACTCAGCTTTGATTTCCCTTGACCTCAGTGGGCTGCACTTATTCCCCCTTTGGTTTCCCTGTGGCTGCCTTTGTCAATGTGAGTATTTTATCAGTTTTCCTTTCCCAGGAGCACAACCTTGAAGCCCAGTTCTTCTGTAGGGCCTTCAATGAATAGTAAACCTCTGGATTCTCCTGGTTGTTTGAACCCAAGTTTCTAGAGTTCCAGGCCTTTGGGAAAGCTGGGCTTAAAATTCACCGTCAGAGACGTGATAGCCTGAAAATCAGTATATCCACATGCACTTGCTTATTGAATACCATCACTGTTCACTTAGCTGGCACATAAGATCTCCAAAGAAAGAAGTGAACAAACCCAGCATTAAAAAAGTATTGAGAAGGATCCATGTAAAGTCAGAAAATATCAATATAGCATGAAAGCCAAACCCCACATGTTTATTCTTTCCAAGGTGAAGATTTAGATCACTGCAGGAGCATTCATGCACACCAGTAGGAATGAGTTAGGGTAAGAAAGATGTTAATTTTGGAAGAAGAAAAGAGGTAAAAGGGGGATACCCAAAAAGGATGCTTCCTGCGTTATACAAAACTCACCTAGGACCCTGAGTGTCACCACAGTGCCACAGCACCCAGCGCAGCTCAGCCTGAAGGGACAGCAGCTGAGAGCTGTGCAAATGACGAACACCAGCAGCATCACAGGGAGATTTTTTTGTCTACTGGGTCAGAGCCGCGTAACAGCGCCGAAACAAAGGCTTCTAGCTCATACGACAGCAAAGATTAGGGCTGATCCTTGGCTACCCAGGCTGGGGGCCGATGGTGTATCTCACCTGAGCATGCACCTTCCTTTCTCCGTGAAGAACGCATCCCTTCGCTGCACCGCAGCAGCTCCTGCAGCAGAACAGCTCCCACCCTGCATGGACGAGCGGTTTCCGAGAGTTCTCTGCGGAGCGCTGGGGTACCCTGCTCCGAGAAGCAGAGAGAAGCCAGCAGCTACTGCAGGTACAACAAGAACTGCCAGGACAGGAGAAGTCCCACCATGCACAATGCTGATAGAATTGAGGACAGCAGGCTACCCGGCGTAAGGCAACAGTTTATGCAGAACCAGCAAACGTTTGTTTTGCAGTTCGTGAGGGTTTGCAATTAGTTTATGTAAGCTGTGAAAGATCATTTGAAAGCATCTACACAACGAACAGTTCCCTCTAGAAGCAGGTGGGACCCCGGGCGGTGGGTTTCTGCAGGGCTAAGACCTGCAGCCAGGCTGGTGTAGAACCGTGCGGGGAACTGTGATACACTTAATTTTCATCGCTCATACAACTTACGAATCTTCCTGGGTGCAATGAAATAAGTTTACCTACCCATTTTCTGCTGCAAAGTCATTTCTTTTGCCTTTCCTGGCTCATATGTCACTGTCACTTGTCCCCTGATTGGACTGTCAATGAGCTCAGGGGTTGAAGCTTCTGACCAAGGCTACAGCCAAAGGCATTCAGGAGCTGGACTTGCAGGGCCAGGCTCTCACTCCTAAAGGCCCAGGAAGGTACCGTATGAGGCCACCAGCACCTAGCTTTGTCCATTGCAAGATCCAGGTAAAACACATAAGCCTGTTTAAAAAAAAAAAAAAAAAGTCTTTTCTATTCTGAATTACTATTTAAAAAAATCTTATTTTTTAGCTATAATAGGAGAAAATATCTTCCTCAAAACACTCATGCCTTAACACTGCAATAAGATACATGCAGGTAGAGCCTGTAGAGGCAAAACACTCCAATTTAAGTGGAGTCCTTCTAGGCTCATGTCTCTGTGAATATTTGCTTTTTAAAGGAGGGCAGGACAGATGAGGTCCACATGGAGCAAACAATATTTTGACATGGCATTTCTTGCTAACAGAAGGCAGTTTTCTGTAGAAAAAAGTAGAACTTTTTTCAAACCTTAAGCATCAACTTTCATGAACAGGTCCCACTACAAGTACTCATGAGGGCTTCCCTCCTTGCTCTCTCTTCTGCATGCATCTGCGATGATTTTGAGATTTCCTTCCTGTTGCACATGTATGCACCCTCCCATGAGGTAAGTGAATCCCAAACCCTACTCATCCTAAAGCCACAGGCACCCTATGGACCAGCCTCAACTTCCCCCTCACCGGTGCGGTACTTGTTTAACTCAGCCTGTCCTCAGGCGTGTGCTCGTCCTCCCGGGGTCCCTCCCGTTAACCACTGACTTTCTCACCAGCAGCCTCAGAGCTGGGCGGACAGGACGGACGAGTCTCTGTGCTGACACGGCAGCTGGACGTGCCCAGAGCAGCATGACATCAGCCTTTCTCACAGTTGTCGTGTGGCACTGCGTCACACTAATGCAAGCCCTCCAAAAGTTCATTTTGGCATTGCTGCTCTCCGGTTTTCTCTCTGTAGCAAGTATGGGATATAAGTGGAATTACTTCCCCCTTAACCTCCCACACATCCCTCTCCTCTAATCTTTCTATGATTTATTGCCCGACTTCCCCCTCCTCCAGGGAGCTCTTTTATCACTCCTTAGCTCTCACCACGCGTGCAGGGTTTTGTTTTGGGTTTTTTTGTTTCTCATTACCTGGTGGTTAATCAGTGGGCTGCTTCCTCCCTCAGCAACGAAGACAGTAGCTAACAGCACACCTCACTTCTGTCTCTTGGAAAACAATGGGATGTTTCCTCCTTGCTCTGCACTTTGACATTTTTGTCACTATGGCTTTTGCATCGTATCAGGCAGGAGCGTTCACACCCCTCTTCTGCTCAAAATGCACAAGCCGCACAACATCCAACTCTTCTTTCTTGGAACTCAAATAAAAATAAAAACCTGCATTCACTTCTATAGTCTTTGTTTTGACCTAAGTTTCACCAGTTCCAGTATTCTTAAAATCTCAAAACTCTTCAACCATTTCTGTGCCTAAGAATTTAAAAACCAAACCCAGCAATGGCCTCTTATTTTGCTTTGACTGAGAGATGAAAGCAAGGCATCAAGGTGAGATATGTATCATCTTAAAAGAACAGGAAAAAAGTTGAATAATACACAACGATGCAACTTTTCTGTTATTTTATTGATATTAGTGAAGAAAAATTTAAATTTCATCTTTCTGATGTGTTACAATTGCTTTCTCCGGTGGGTGGACAACTCCTACTGCTTATTTAAAGGCTAAATAATACTTCCCGATTGCATGATTAACTTCTACACTTTCATATGGTATTGCTTTCTTCCTCTGGGTATATAAAATGGTCCGTAAATCCATGATTTTTTTCAGAATCAGCTGTTATTCTATCTACTGTTTTAAGATACATTCAAATAAAAAGATACTTAAATTTACTTGCAATAAGTGCACACATACAACAGCAAAGAGAGCTGATGACATTTTACTAAAACATTTTAAGTTCATAGAATAAATAGAAGTCTTCAAACACATGCAGTAACTGACCGATGTGTTTTTTCTTTCTCAAAAAAATATCCTTAGTGTCCATAGCACTACTGCAATAACTACTTCATTCAGGAAAACAAACAAACAAACAAAAACAAACCAGAAACACCCACCTATCTCTCGTCACAAAGACTAAAAGACAGTTTCGGTTATAGAAGAAATTATCAGTGCTAATGATTTAGTAACAGTCTGGTACAAACGGCAATTCACGGCAATTACGTGTAGCGTGATTACGGTAACAAACAGGGAGCTTGATTTAGATGCCACAAGAAGTGCAAGGAAAAGCAAGCGGATGTTAAATCCTCCCCTCATCACTCCTCTCCATCCCCCCCTTCCAAAAAAATACAGGTCTCAGCTCAGCTCTAGAAACAAGCTCCCCCCAGTCTGCTCCAGTTCCAGGATATTTCAGTTCTTTCTACAAGCACCCAGCAGAAGTTTGGGAGAAACAGAGGAAAAAATTGCAATATAAATTAGGATCACCTGGCTGTAACTAAAGGTTGTGTGAGGTCCTTTTTCAGAAAAGAAACAAAGGTAGGGGTTATATGTTTAATATTAAAGAGGTGTTTTTTCAGTTTAAAAATACTGTGGAATGAAGCATTTCCCACATTTTTACCACTGCTCAGGTCTAACTTCAGATAAAAAAGGTTTCTCTGAAAAAAGAAAACAGAAAGTAGGTGGGGAACATTCTCACCCTGCTTTCAAGGCCATGGTCCTCGACACGCGTGAAACCTGAAGATCAGCACGAAGATTGCAAGTTGCTCTTTCCACAGCTTGTACCATCCTGTTACTAAATGTTTTTCTGTGGTTCTTTGCTGAGGTTTCAAGGACGCGCTTTTTCCTAATACTGGTTTTGCTACATGTTCTTTTATAACATTCTTATCTGTCAATCTGTTCCGCAACTTTGACTTCTAGGAAGTCACTGCCATGTTTACCTCGTGAGTTGTGAAAACTGTTTTCTTTGGGGACACTGACAAAGCATGTTTCAGTGGTGGCAACACGTAGTAAAGCATTTTCCCTTCCACAATCCAGTGCAGCATTGAAAAACAAAACAAAAAAAGCAGTCACACAGAGTGTAAGCGTGCCAAATGAAACAGCGGTGGTAGGAATATGTCAATATTCCAGGTACCCAGTAGGCCTGCTGACCTCACCACAGTATTAGTTCAAGTTTAGCACCTCCGGGAGGAGGAGAATACAGAACAGGGAAAAAAAAGCGTCATCCATTCAGGCATAATAGCCAGGCACTCCGATAACTCAGCTCAACTCATCTACAGAAGCAAAATTAAAACTACCGCATGTTAAACTGAGTGCTTTTTTCAGCATTTAACGAAGCACAAACGCTCCCATGCTTCAAGTGATGTAATGCGAGGTCTCACAAAACACATTCAATAGCTTCCCATGCACCTTCGACTCAAGTTAGGCTAGCTACAGAATTCATGTTTTCCTAGTCAAGTTATTTTTTGTTGGTTTTGTTCTTTTGTTTTTTTTCAGTGCATCTTAAAAAAAACCCTTTTCAAAAGGTTAGCAAGTTAACCTTAATACAGCAATCATAACGTAGAGCCTTTTGCACTCAATTGAACAGTAAAATAATCCAATTAGTTACAATAGATCTGGTACATATTTACACATTTTATACAAAGTTTACACATTTCTCCCATTAGGCACAAAGTTGATTTGTCAAACTCAAGAGGCAATGAAGGGGTGGGTGGGGAAAGGAAAAGGAGATCGGAGAAAGGATCTGAGTATTTTTATTTAAAAAGACTAGCTGTAAAAATAAAGTCCTTCATCGTAAGCTAGTTTGCTTCGGGAGCTTGGTTCCCATGAGGATCCCCGAAGTGAGAGACGTTGGGCCTTTCATCTGCATGCTGGAACCCACCATGGTGGGGAAGCTCCGATTCCTTCGGATGCCAGTGTTCAGCTGGATGCCGCCGATGGCACTGGTCACGGCAGGGCAGCCCAATGGAAGACCGTCTGGTGCCAGGCCTCCAGGAACAAGGGCCCTCACTGGTCCTTGTGCCCCACAGAGAAGAGGTCCCTGGTCATCAGTTAAAGGAGGAGCTGATGTTTGCCCTGAACTCACAACTTTGGCGATACCAAACCTCTTGACTTTGTCCACGAGATTAAGGTTGGAAACAGACACGTCGGTCTGACTCTCACTGTTCCTGATGTTCTTTTTATTCCTCACCTCCTTCAAGATTGAACTAGCAGGCTTCGAAGCCAAGAAGTTGTCATAAGGTGGGCTGGTGCACTTGAACTCAAAAGACGGAGGGGAAGAAGAAGGCGTCTGCATAGGTGAGTTTGGTGGAGTGGAAGGAATGATCGCCATTTTAGGGAGGTACGTGTTGAGGAGGGTGCCTTTGCTGGCTCTGTCCCAGCCCTGCGGATTGTACACCGCTGCCGAGATGCCCCTTTCCTTCAGCAGCCACACCAGCCCCAGAGACGTGCTCATCGTCGTTGTGGATTCCCGGAGGTTAGTGAAGGATTCGGCCAAACTCAGACGCCGAGGAGTACAGGGAGTAGCCACCGGGGTGCCTTTCAAATTGCTAATGCTGCCACAAGCTGGAGTAGGTGCTGCGTTAAGGCTGAAAGCAAAGGAGCACACAGATTATTCTTTCCCCTAGGGAATTAAAACCTATTGCAAGCAAGATTTTTAACCTGAATAGGCCCTTTTATCCATTTTGAGAGCGATAAGGAAACTGACAGTTCCCAGCTCCTCACAAATGTGACGTCAAGTCCCAGGCCTCCAGGAACAAGGGCCCTCACTGGTCCTTGTGCCCCACAGAGAAGAGGTCCCTGGTCATCAGTTAAAGGAGGAGCTGATGTTTGCCCTGAACTCACAACTTTGGCGATACCAAACCTCTTGACTTTGTCCAACGTCATCTCTTACAAAACACATCTCTCCACTTTGCACACTTCACCACCCAGTCTCACGGGATTAATACATTCCCCCCCCTCCACATCTCTTCTGATAAACTATTAAACTGACAGGTTTGTGATCAACACCTTCAGTTTTTCTTCCTGATCTATTGGCTGTCACAACTCCCAGTTGCTTCCATGAGACAAGGAAATGGGGGGACTCAACCAATGACATAATAAGCAAGACAGATTTACTTTTTAGTGTCACTTCTGAGCACACAGACCTGCCAGTTCTTCTAGTACTGCTGGGTCATAGCAGAGACAGCGGCAAGGGAAGAGGGGAAAGTTATTTGCTACAGAAGCATTTGCAGCAAAGCCGCTGGAAGTTGGCGTCGCCACCACCATGCACATCTGCAAGGTCACACCCTTCTTCCCTTCTTATGTTTGCTAGTTGAATTTGCTTTCATTTAAGGGGAAGGGGATGTGGGATCTGACTTTTGATGGAGATGCACAATGGTGTGAATAATCATCAAAAGCAATGAGAAAAATATAGTCAAGCTCTTGGCTGTCAACTGGCCAATGGGTAACTGATAGCAGAAAACCAAGCTGACAAAAAGCCATTCTACTGTTAATTTGGTAAAACATTAGTTTCTATAGTTTGAAACATGTCTAAATTGCTCCCCAATTTCAGTTCTTTCTTCTCAAAATAAACTATGTGCAGACAGTGGACAAGAAAACATTAAATGGGCAATAATCTGCACATTTAGAACAAGCAACAGCCATTACATTCTTAGGTTTAGTGCTGTCTTACAGCATTCTGTTTTCTTAAGCACACCACTGCTAGCTATTAGGGGTTGGGATTTCTCGAGGCATATCAAATAGCATTCATTCTCGTAGACCATCCTCTCCTCAGCTGACCATCTAAATGAACACAGACTCAATGCAGCATCTATTTCCAAAGAATTACCAACACGAAGGAGACATTCCAAATCCTTTGTGCCACAGTACGAGATCTCATGGGCACTGAGGTTTGAGTGTTCCTGGCACTACAGTGCCATCCTTAAAAACTTGTTTCTTATAGATCAGGTTAGCCACAGCATGTTTACCTAGGGATAATCCCCACTCAAAATTTATGGCAGCCCAAGGTACACCATTCATTGAATAAGTCATGGTGTACTCAGTTATTCCAGAAACAAGGCATGTGGGACATCCACGATGCTCCAAATTCATGTTGATTTGGGAGAATCCCAAGGGTTCCAAGCACCTTAAAAAAACCCCACAACTTTGCAACTATTTCTAACCATACTCAAATGACGTTTTTTGCCACATATACAGACACAAAAAAGTAAATTCCATTGTAATATCTCCTAGGCATGAATTCATCCCCTCTAATGGCATTTAAAGGGTCTTGAACAATGCAACACTTGATGATAACAGGATTCACCGACCTCAGAGCTCACCGCTGTTCAAAGAAGGAAATCTTCCCCTTTATCTTGCCAGGTTATAGCAAGTAGAAGACACTCAGCAAAGAG
This sequence comes from Balearica regulorum gibbericeps, assembly GCF_011004875.1. Lineage (NCBI taxonomy): Eukaryota > Metazoa > Chordata > Aves > Gruiformes > Gruidae > Balearica > Balearica regulorum. The sequence goes on from NC_046185.1 coordinate 119,057,244, forward strand.
TCAGATAAAAACCACAGCCAATGCAAGAGAGTGGGAAAACTAAGCAACTGGGAGGGGAAAGAACAGGAGAAAGAGCGGGATCTTCCCTTTTCAGCAGAGCCACGCTGTTAGATTCGCTCAGCTATAACACACAACATTAACTTAAGTTGGGTTCCCTGTACCAAGAAATGCATCAAGTAGCCACACTGAGACAATCTAGTTAGATTTCCAGGTGTAGAGAAGCCCCAGGTCAATGAATGAATCACATCCTTTTTGCCCATTCGGGCAAAAGGGCCTAGATGATGTGCTGACTGGAATTTGCAGTCTCATTTCACCTTACATTAACAAACTCTGGGTAGCCAACACTACTGTGAATGTCAGGTTAGAGATCCCGGAACATTTGGTTCTGAGACAGTTTCTGATGCACTTAGAACTTTATCTAATGGTATATAGTGATCAGCTGACATGAGTTAATACAACACTACAAACCCTAGTCCAGTCATCTTCTCAAAGTCAACAGTACTTTAACATCTTTAAGGCACTCCTTATTTAAGGATATATTAGCCTGATGTCCTATGAAATCTCAACTCATGTGTTCTCTCCATGATTAAACAGAATCTGATCAACACAATCTCTACAGCGATTTGGAACTGTACCAACTTCTACCATAAGCAAGTGAAACTGCCAAAGGATTTTTACCCTGCAGTTGCAGTTCAACAAGAGGAATCCCGTATATTCCTACTTGTGAACTGTAGTGAAACACATGTTTGAGAAAATTAGTATTAAGAGCGGTGTAATCTGAAAAGCAGCCTTGCTAAGTGGCTCTGGAATTGATCTTCTTGCACCCTCCTGCATGCTGTGGCCATCAGTGCACGTGGCGGATGTGCTAAGACAAGCTCTCCTTATGTCCTCTTCGTTCTGCCTGGACTGGGTCAGCAGCAGGGGAGAAGGACTCCTCACAGCAGAGCTAAGGAGGCCACACACCCACTGCAGCAGCACACATGCACTCTGAAGGCAAGGCTGAGCGGAAAGGAGAAGTTAGTTCACAATTCTTCTATTAAGCATTGATTCAAGCTGGACCTTCATAGCTCTGATCCCAGTTCACGGCAGCACTCAAAAGCAGTGACAGCCACTGCAATTCATCTCCCACACTGGCTAAACACAGAAGTACAGAAGAAGTCTTGAAAAGCATGAGGGAAGGAAAAGAAAGAGAAAGAGAACTTACTGCATGAACTGACTTTCTACAGGGTATGACCAGGTACGTTTTGGAAACCTAGACACAGGGTGTTAATTATCAGGCTAAGATGTCCTAGTCACGAGATGAAAGCTACAGCACTCCAATGGCTTATTAACGCCAACAGCTTCGTTCTTTCCAGCTCCACAGATATTTAGATCAGTATTTCTACCAATTTGTCAGCACAGGTACATATTGCAGTCAAAAACAAACAAAAAAAAAAAAGACATCCCTGCAAGAAAGCAGTTATGTAAGTGTTGCTTTTTTTGGTATTGCTTTAACCAGGAAATATTTTCCCCATCAAACTGACCAACACTGCAGAGCAGCCCGGACACAGCCACAGAAACAGACTCAAACTGGCCTCAGCAACTCAGCCCAGTGACAAGTTTCAGGGTTAGATTGAGAAAAGAAACAAATAAATGAGCACCTCATTTAGCTAGATGAAATTTAGTCAGGTTAGAGCATCACCTGGGTTAGAGGCTAGGTTAAAACACAGCCAGGTAGGTAAATATCAAAATTCTTTGGGTTAGCTGGTGCCGCACACACTGGCATTCCTTGTACGTGACCCTGCCAACACAGACACGGCTGGCAGCGTTGCTCACCCCCTGCCACGCTGGGTCATAGTGTCTGCCCTATACCTCCTCTCAGCATAACGACACATAATGAAGTTTCCTCGTCCTCCTCACATGACCTGCGAAGAATCATTTATAGTTGGTAAGGAGGAGCTCCTTAAACACGTCTGCTGAAAACATCATATTGTTTATTTTTGCTCTTTTTCCTCCTGAATGAATGATGAATGTTGGCATAACTAAGGCACCTGAAAATGTACTGAATTCAGCTGTCAGTTACGGCTGATTTGTTAGATTAAGTAACCAGCCTAATCAATGAGTTTATTATGACCACAGTAAACAGCAATTCAGCAATAAGAATAATAAAATAGACCTGCAGCTAAGTAAAAGGATCTCTTCAGTAACAGCGTTGAGGGGAGAAGATGACAGAAAAAAGTAAAGGAAAACCAGTCAGGCCACAATTAACTAACTTTGTTCAGAAAAGGAAGCAGAAGAGTTACATTTGATCATCATCCGTTTCCTTTCCACCCCGCAGGTTTCCATATTTAATACCCTTACTTTTCATGTGTTCCTTAGGTAGTCAGTGCCCATCTCATGTCTAAACAAGTTTAGACACATCATCTCTGAATGGGGACCTACACAATGGTGCACTCCCACACAGGAGCTGGAAGGGGCAGAGAAAGTGATGGGGCATTGTCCTTCTCAACAGAAAAAAACCATGTTCTTTACATATGGATTTGCTAAGGAAGGAGAGTTCCCTCTTTAGGTATGACATTCACTCACCCTCTCTGGTTCTCAGATCTTGCCCTTCTATAAGGCTACAGAATTGCCTCCTATTGGCATGTACTGCCTATACATGCCAACTGCTATTATTAAGCCAGTTCATTCCTTTCAGCTTGGCTACTGTGAACTCATTTCCAACAATTACATCAAGGAACAAAGTAGACGACTCCCTGTTTTTGATTAAGGCATATTTCCTCCTCCATTCCTCACGTATTTCCTGGATTTCTTTACCCGCACGTCCCTTTTTCTTCTGCGCCAGAGATTTAGATTTTTCCTCCCTGGAAAAATCTCTTTCTCGTAATTTTTTGAGAGAGACCACATTCTGGACATTCCCACATGAGGACTACAACTAGTTTGGGATCAAGGGTAGTCAGGTTTGGATACTGGAAACCAACTTAAGTTATGTCTGATCCTGCAATATTTTAAATTAGAGATAACAAAAATTAAGATATTTTTGTTGACTTTCTACAACATTATACATGCCTCTCAAATAAAATCAGGTTGAGGTAACTCAAAATGGGAGAAATAATTTGGGGGGGTGTGTTGCAATTCACCAATGCGGCTAATGCTTTTGCTTATGCTCATTACTTTGCATTTTCTTACAGGGAAAACTCTGACAGAGGTGAAGGCTTTGCCATCATGGGAAACCCTTACCTTGGTGTGACTCGTGTGAGTTCATCGGAAGGGTGCAGAATGCGGCAGGTGGTGAAGGTGAAGGTGGAGTTGGTTTGTGACATGCACTTCCCAGGATGAGGTACTAAATTAAAAAAAAAGCAAATACTTTGCATTTTACACAGAAAAGGGGAAAACCAAACTTCTGTGTACTGGTAAGACAGATGCAAAAAGTGATGAGGTACCTCGGACAGGATCAATGCAAGAAAGGTGAAACACAGAAGCGTTACAGCGTTGTGACAAACACTTGTTCTCCAAAACAAACACATCTAGGACTCCGAGGCTGGTGCTAAAAGGGTCTGCTGAAACTTCCCCATGATCACTAACACTGTAGATAAGTCTTGTTCAAAACAAATTTAGACACAGCAGTGCTTGAAACGCTAGTCCTCATCTAAACTAGCGACTTCCATTGGTGGAAATTTCAAGCAGCGTTTTCTAGTACCAGCTCAGGAGCACTAAAATCTTCTGAATGCTGGTGCATTTCAGCTTTTAGATTGATCCCCAAAAAGGTATCCTCATCACTCCTCAGTAATGGATCCAGCTCGCAACAGGAACACAGACTGAAAAGCTGGGGACGGACACATAGTACTGTTTCTTTATCTCTGGCTTTTTACATTTACAGTAAGGAAAGTGATAGGTTTTTGGATCCACTACTGTACATCTGTGACATTTCTCTTGTGCATGTGTTTAGGTTCTTTAAGAATGTATGCCCTCAACGGCACAACAGCAGGGTTTTTTAATATTTGTAAACAGTGTAGTAAAGCATTTTCCCCACAAATGCGGCTGTAAAAATGCCACTCTGTCAGTACATCAGAAATTTGGGAAAGAAGCAATACAGCTCATCATTTAAAAATTGAAGGACCTAGGCCAACTTCTTTCTTCTTAGTAGAGCTACTTCTGTGGATATACTAACCTGCTGTATAATGCAGCTGTGGCCATTGCAAAATAACTACAAAATTTAAGAGCCATGCATCTGAAAAGCTGGTTGAAAACCACCCAGAGTTAAATATTACATCAAAGGTATCATGATTGCATAGGTTCTCTTACTCAGTATCCAAACTTAGCAGTGGTCAAAAGACATGCACGATAAAAACCATGTGCAGCTCCCTCCCTCTCAGTCCCACCCAACCCTCTGAGCCATTCCCTGATTAAGCCACATTTTAATACCACAGTACACAACTATCCAACACATTGCAAAGGACAGACAGGCAGACCAACCAGACCAGACACCATTCTGAACTTCCAGAGATGCTTAGCAGAAGCAAGGCGAGTCTTAATTGTGGCTGTGTTCCCTTTTTCATATCTAAAGTATCACAGCTCCAAAATAGCGTGTGCATTTAGGTAGTCCGTTAAGAACACATATAAGCAGTGTGTGAAGGCTAGAGCATGGGGAGTGTGAACAGTGGAAGCAGAAGTGGCTAAGCAAACAATGTGAGGAAACTTCTAGTCAGCACTGGAACGTACTGCTGTACATTAGAGAAGGATATTTCTACAAAACCCACTGGAGTGTCATGTTAACACACTCAAATGTTAGCACGGCATAACATAACAACAAGCTCTACTTCACCTCCAGAGACGGTAATTATGATGCTTCAGGAATCCAGTTGCTTTAGAGATTAGTGGGAGCACTATAAAAGCTATTACAAGGGAGCACAGCCTAGCAATCATGATTCTCTCCATATTGTAGAGAGTTAAAAGAAAATCTGGAGAAAGAGCTCAAATAACTGGACATGAAAAAATTGGTTATTTAGAGAAAACAAAGGACTTCAACAAGAATCAAGTAGAAACAAAGCGATTATCCCTGGATGATGAATAGAGAACAGAATAAAGCAATGCCGGTTTAAGATTGCAAGCTCAACCCAAAGCACATGGCTGTAATACAATAAGTGCATTTTCCCCATTTGTAATATCCACTGGGCATCCCCTCAGATTGGAAACAGGCACATTGAAGATACATAGCTGCATTAGCAAAAGCAAGACTCATTGCTATTAATGAGTCAGAGATAGGAGAAGGCTGCTAAAAGTAGAGAAATCACTGACTCTAGGAAAAGCAAACAAATTTAAATTATATATATGTAAAAAAAAAAAATCAGTTTCCAAAGATGTATTCCACCCTCAAATACCACTAAGAAAGTCCTGTACCAGCTTCATCCTCCATCAGTCAACAATGGGGTGTATCATATTGCTGTAGCATTTTCCATCCTTTGGTCACAATACAAAGAGAGTGAGAACCTGTTGCTGTAAATGAACAAAGTTTATAAAATAGAAACAAAACGATTCACTCCTAACCTAGTAATGTTACACAAGAATGGCCATCTCCTGAGTTGGTGTAAGTTTGTGAGGAAGTAATACATAAGTTTATAATAACAGAGAATATCTTCACATGTTCATACAGCAAAGTATTATTTTAAATATAAACATCTGCTCCATGTGACTCTGAAACAAAATGTTTTATTTATACCCTCTTTTTCAAAGTAGTAGATGATTAACAATGAGGCTTCATATCGGTATGAAAAAGAATCCGTGCATAATTCAGTGTGTAACACAATTTGCAGAAACATCACGTAATTTCATCCATCAGGAAACCACAAACTAAACTGTATTTGCATTTTCCCCCTAAATTAAAAGTCAAGCTAAACCTTAGATTGCTACTGGATTGTGTTTTGTCTCTCAGGAATTAGTGATTCTTTACCTTATTAAGCTTTCTCAAACAATCTTTAGGCATTTTGAAAAAATGCAAAACACTATAGCTGAAAAAGACTCTCCCGCAAGCACAAACACTGTTGTAAAAACATCTTTTAAAATACTGAGGTGGAAGGGAGGGGAAGGAAAAAAAAAAAAAAAAAGGCAGGTACTATTCAAACTGACTGCAGAGAGCTCCATCTTCTGGTAAAACAGAGCCTTTCCCACTCAAGCACAAAACTGATTTTATACAGCTCAGAGATGTTTCAGATCCAGCTTCAGTACTCAGAGCTCATGGGCCATTCTGCCAGGTGCAAACAGCAAAACAGATGAGTTTAAGACACGATCTTCTTCTGCTCAGGGAACCCTCAGAAGACCCTTTAATCTGGATTTTCAACCAGCTCGTGCAGAGAAAGATACAAACTTGCAGTAGGCCTGCCCCATCCACAAACTGCGTTTGATGAAGATTTGCAAGAGGCGGCTATACTAAACCACCACTGACTTTTGTGCCATTGGTTCCCGTCTCAAATTCGCTGTTACACTAGATGAACAGTGAGGAGGCAGACAGCTCACAGTGCCCAGTAAATCTGTGCATTTTACATATGTATCTCTATTCTGACAAATACAGATTTACGCAAAAATGAACTTTAAAACAAATAAATCTGAAATCTACAGAATATGGTTTGATCCAGACTGGCACGAAGGTAAAGTTTTAGCCCAAGTCTGAAGTAAGCCTCTCTGCTCACCACTTCTTTGGCATGATTTAACAAAAGGGGGAAACCTGGTTCTCTGCTCTTTCAGCAGAGAGAGCAGAGGAATTCGGACATCCCTTTAGCACACACTGGTGGGACAGCGATGGAATGACAATTAGGTTGGCCAGTCCTTAGGGCAAGAGATGGAGATGGTGTTTTAAAGCATTAGAAGTTTATTTTATGGCTGAATAGAGAAAAAAAAAAAAAAAAAAGCTCTGCCAGCTTTGGAAGAGGATAACAACAAAAGACCATAAAGAGGCACTTTTCCTCCAGTGTCATCATTCAGGGTACAAGCTATGGACTTCACTTCTACCAGTCTATGCCACCAACTCCATTCTTTGATAAGGTGAAATTCCTAAAAACTGGGTCACAAAATCCCATTAGGATCCACAGGACAAGACAGCTGCTTCAGCAGAGTTCACCCCCTCCAACGGGCCGAAGGTGAAAGCTCTGCTACCCAGTCCTACCTGCACTGAAAACTCTGGGCTGGCAGACCAGGGAGAACATAGGGTCTGCTGGAGCTGATGCCCCAGTTAACTACTAAACCAAAGTGGAGATAGGTGACAAACACAACAGCCATGAAACATGAGCATGGTGCTCTCCTCCTAAGGGTGTTTAGGTGCCTTCAGATGTCCTTCAGAAAATACTGCTGGAATGTCCTCAGAAAACTCTGGTTTCAGGGGTAACCGTAAATGCTCAAAACCTCCAAGAATCCACACATCTATGCCAGAAGCGTTACTCCTGTTACGTTTCTTAAACAACTGACAATAAAATTATTTTCTGAGTATCTGCATTTCCAATCTTTACATTTATTTTGCCTTTGGAAACAGCAAGAGATGAAAAACCGAACTAAGACAGGTACTCTTTGGACAGTATTTTTTTAGCTTTCTTCTGGCTGAGGTCTCCTTCTCATATGAATATAACCATGAAGCACAGATATAAAAAGACTTCAATGTATTTAACGTGGCGTCAACATTATTTTATGCAGGCTAGGATCCCAAATTAAAATTCTAGCATTTTAACAGCACGGATAGCAAATGCTGACAGATTTTTCTTAAAGAAATAATTACCGTGAAATATTCAAGCCATTTGAAAATAAAATATATTTAAATATGCATCAATACCTTAGCTCTAAGAAGAGTAACAAAATTTATTGCTTTTCTGTACAATGGTAACCTCTTAGAAGCACGTATAGTAATCCTGCTAAAAACAACTCAAACATAAGACATTCATTATGTGTTTTCGTGATTTTAGGCATCTATTTGGAAAGATCTCCATGTCATTGTTAAGGTATAAACATGAAGTACAAGAGGGCTGATCCTGTAATACTGCACACATGTTCTGTTCAAAGCAGTCAATCAGTGGAACTAACAAACACAAGTACTGAAAGACCAGTTTCGTGCACCGAAAACTAGCATGCAATTAAGCACACGCTGAATCAAGCGTGGCCCTTCCAACTTCAAAATGAGAACATTCACAACATTATTAAGTGCTTTGAATGACTTGGGGTTTTTTGTTTAAGGGGAATGTGAAAGGCAATGAATTAAAAAACCCAAAACAACCACCCCTCCCCCCAAAACCGACTCTGTACAGTTTTATAATATACTACAGTTTCTTTCAAAGAATAATAAAAAAAAAAGAGGTTACTAAAAATTTGTGCTACAAAAATTATTTGTCCTAGATGGTATTAACAATGCTGTGCCCTGTAACTTTTTTACCATTCCAATTATGCTGAGAGTCTACTCAAAGTGATACCCAAATTTCAAACTATTCCTGGGTATTAAGCTAGAACCACAATTCTGGAGTTTACAATCCTCCATAAAATTACTGAGCCTACACACAGTATGTAGCTCTGACAGACCAACTGCAGGTCATAAATTACATGTGTGTTAATTTCTTCTGAAACATTCAGTGCCATAATTGGGATATAATATGCATATACGGTGAGGAAGGTATTTCACGTATCAATGGATACTACATGTCTCAACACAGGGACAGGAAAATTCAAGGATCATAACTTTTTCTTATGTAGTGAGAATGATTTCTGACTCTATTCATCGCTCAACAAGAAACTGATACTCTATTCTGAACACAATTATTTTGGCTACAAGACATCTTTGGCACTGCAGCAATGTTTGTTCTCCTGAGCCTGGATGTTAAAATGACTTCTCTTAGGGCTCATCTTGAGCAGCGCTCTACATGCCCACAAAATGGCAGTAAAAACAGGACCTCATAGTACTCTGCCAGAGAACATCTCCAGCAAAAAAAAAAAGGTAAGATACAACCCTCAAAGCATACATATCAAATGAAGCAGACACCTACCCAAAAGACTAAGATGACTTATACCTGCTGGGAAGTCCTTGTAGGCACTCTATTTCCAAAGACGTTTTGTTCTCAGGTTAGTAGACCTGTAGCTCTAGGCTGGCAGGCTATGGCCTGCCAACAGCAATTTTAGGGAGATGCTTTCCTGCTTTTATGAACCTCTTGAGCTAGATTTTTCCACAATGGAGCTATCCTGGATTACAAGCAAAGCACTGTCACTGAAGATTGTATCCAAGATACTTCTTCACTTTTTATTCTACTTCCACATTCTCTAGCAAGATCTTACTCTTTTTGTTGCTGCCTGGAATCTCCCCTGGAATCATGTAAGCTATGAGGTCATAACCTTGTACTTGTGACAGCACCCTAAGGAAATGCATGTCCATACACACCCCTACCTGCATTGCATTTCTCACAGAGAAATCTAGGAGAGGCAGAAAGAATGCTGACAAGTTTTTATTTCAAGAGGAGTGCTGACTGCACAATATTTAAATACAAAATAAATTCATAAGCACACATCTCTCCTCCCGAAAGGCATTCTTCAGTGGGTAGATTGTGGATCCTAAGAAGCCCTGTCACATTGGTAAGTGCCTACTCTGAAAACATCCTCAATGAGCTTCTCCTTGTATACCATCTGGCAAATTGCTTCAACAAAAAGCAGATGCACCAGCATCTTTACTTCATTTGATTAACACAACCAATAATGACGTGGTGGTTCGTGGATACACCTAAATCCTAAGCAGCCTGGCAATCTGGAGGAAGGATAAAGAATGGGAAATTGAACCTTTCAGTGCCTTTGTTTATTCTACACAAAGTTATTAATATTGACCAATGTATCTATTTCTGTAATGTATCACAATTGCTCAGCAAACAATAGACAATGAAATAAGATTACTAGGACAATTTAATATATTTTATCTACTTGCCAATTTATAAGGTAGGGAATATGTTTAAAAACCTTGTCTGAGATTAGTTATCTAAGTTCTCCCAGGCAATATCAGCAGTAACTAGGCAATAATAACCTGTTAATAACAGTGACCTGTATTCAAATTGTAATGCAGAAAAGAAATGCAGAGAAACACTAGTCTGTCTTGGCAGTCTATAATTGTAGACCAGGTCTACATTTATTTTTCTACTCCAAATCATTACCCACAGATGTTTTACTAACTGTTCTTAAAAAAACCAACAAAAACCTAAACTATAGCTATATCCCTGTCTACATATAGTCTATGACAATAAGGTTTCCAAATTTTCGACATGTTCTTGTGTTGAATATTCTTACAATTAGAAAATTCTTGACCGAAAATGTAACCCGAATAGCTTTTTTTTGTGCAATTATTGTATTCTGAGTACATGAAGAACTGCTTGTTCTCTTCCTCTCTGCAGCAACACATTTTAAAATGAATCATATCTTTTCTTAAATATTTCATTCCACAGATTCTAAAAAATGCCAATTATTTCAATCCATGTTTCTTAGAACTCTAGCTTTTCTTGCTGTTATTTACTCTTCAAAATGATAAACACTTGGATAATATCCAAAACTGTACAAAACTCCTGCAAACACATTATTTATTTCCATATTAATATAAAAAGTTATAGTCATTATTCCTGGGCAGTAGATCTCATAGCATAAAGACAATTTTTGCCAATGGAAAGGGAAGTTGAAGGTTTGAATGTTCAAGCCTTGGAAGAGGCTGCCCAGAAGAGTGGTTGAGTCACCATCCCTGGAGGTATTGAAAAGACCTGTAGATGTGGTGCTTCGGGACATGGTTTAGTGGTGGATTTGGCAGCGTTAAGTGAACAGTTGGACTCGATGATCTTAAAGGTCTTTTCCAACCTAAATGATTCTATGATTCTAAGTTTAATCTTAATACAACTGACTGCAAGAAGTAGCTTATATTCAATAGCTGAAAGCACCGAATGCCATTTCAGTGAGAGCTGAGGATACTCTGCACTTCACAAAAATAACAGAAACATTATTGTCTAGCCCTGAGACAATCTAATCTTCCAAAGACCAGTCAAATAATAAATTATGATTTATTCCAGAAAAAGCAGGGGGAAGGAAGTGCCCTCATTTAAAGTAGCTATCTAAAAACAAGAACTCCGAAGAAAAAGGAGTTCTGGTAGTTTTCTGATTCTGGACTAAACATAATTCTTTAACAGCAGCAAATCTTAATGAAGGTGCTTAATAAGTGCCTCTGCAGCTTATTAAAACAAAACACCATCCCCCCCACCAAACCAACAACAAAAAAAGAAACCACACAAACTCAAAACACATTTACAGTCTAAGAACCTGTAGCCTTGTGCAATAACAGACTGCAAATGTCAGTTCAGAGTATTTAATAACTCATGCATTACTGCATCATTTTAAAATGTTTAAGTCTTAATATGGTATAAATAGGAAGGGTAGAATTTAATAGTGCGGTGGAGAGGGAACGAGGGAAATGTCATTGTTCTCTGTAAAAAAACATTCTCTTAATTCTTTATATCAAAGAGAATTTAAGAACAGGTAACTGTATCTGAGGTAACTGAATTAAACTTGCAGAATTTCTTTGCTTGATTTTTCAAGGCACTTCCACTTGTTTCAGCAAAGGCGACTTAGATGCACCGTTTGTCATCATTTCATCTTTGTTTTTTCCCCAAAGTACAAAAGCTAAAGCATGGCATCACCTCTTATGAACAGTCAGAAAAATATCTGCACTATAAGCATACAAAATATATAAGGTCTATACATTATATACACTGAAGAGCGTGCATTCAATACACATACAAGTCGCATATGTGCCACACAAAGGTTTGTGAATGAACCACTTCCTTTTAGCAGCCTTCTCTTATCAAAATAGATTAAAATATTGACCACAGATGCTGTTACTGAAAAAAAATATCAAATTAAAAGATAATTAAAGAAAGGATTTTTAAGCCAATGTTAGAATGGTTATGTTCTAACTACTGCACGCATTAACGTGCAGATGCTACACACAAAGCAATACTATGGATGCTGTTCTGGAGAGATGCAAGAATGGCCCAGTAATCAAAATCCTGTAAAGATGTCAGTTTTACTGGACTTAATGAGTTTCCCTCACCAGACCCCTCATCATCGTCAGTCGCGGACTCCTGCATCTCCTCTGTGAAAGCCTGAGATTGGCGGGGGTTATTCTTGTTGTCTGAAACAGTCACTTGTGCTTGTGACCTCTCACCTGAGGTCTCTGTGTGCTGAACTGGCGTCGAGGTAGTTAGGCCCTTGTAAGAAATATCACCTGTCTCATCTTCCTCATAGTCATTAAGGCAGTACACTTCATCCAGGTCCAGGTCCAGGGTCCTGAAGCCCTTGGTGACAACCCCGGGCCTCGGGTCCAGGATCCCGCCCAGGTGAGGCTGAGCCAGCTGCTGCCAGTGGTGCAAAGTGGCAGAACCTTGAAAGGGAACACAAAAACAACCAAAATCAATCAGTAATCAATCCAGGACCTAAAAGGCACAAAAATCCCACTTTGTTCATCCAGAAGACCAAAGGTTGGGAAGCTCCAAACCTTTAATGTTTCTGGGTTTAATATTTCTAGAAGGACAGGCTACAGGGCAAAACTGCTTTGCCCGCTCTTCAGCATTTCCAGATCAATATGAAATATATTGATGACATCAGCACTTCGATAGGCAAAGTCTGGTGGTAAGATGTGGCATACTTGTGCACATGCACATCCTCTCCCTGTCAATATTCTCACCCCCCCTAAATTCACAGGATTAAGCAGGAGTAGAAAGAATTTATATTTAACAGTTGATCCGAGCACCATTACAGAAAGCTCTAAGAGGAACACATACCACATAATCTCACGTTAAGCACACGCTAAGAAAGGGGCTGAAAACATGCCAGGATTTACTACCAGTTGGTAACAGGATGACAGTAGTCACACAGACTGCACAGCAATTTCAGCTTTCTATCACGTTAGAAAGCCACATCACTGCCAGGCACGTGTAAGCAGATATCATCTCTGATCTATATATCAAATCTGAACACTTGTATGGCCCCTATCTGAGCCCCTACACTACAGGAATTCAACTACTAAACTATTAACTAAATGCTACTGTACCTGTAGCCTCGTCCTTGGCAGAAAAATGTTTTGAGTAAGGAAAGAGGTGCATTTTACAGAGAAAAGTATTCAATGCTTAGCGTTCAATAGGAGACAGAGTCAGAAACAGCAATGTATCAGGTTAAATTGATATATACACTGAGATGAGCCCACTTGAATCAGGGAGGATTTATCCAATTCCTCAAGTAGTGATTGAACACTGCTTGCAAGCGCCTACGTTTTCCTCTGTGTCCGCCAATCATTAGTGTGCTGTAATGTGTGACTTAAAACTATTCATTCCAGGTCTTATGACACAAAACAAAACATCTTTATTTTCATCCCTGCCAGTTCAAATCAGAGGAGGGATTTTTGTCCTGTTCCTGTTGCCTCTCCCCAAAGCAGAATACTGACTCAGTCAACAAACTGACATACATATGCTTCACCAGTATTCAAAGGCCAAGAACATTCAATATGTTGCATGGTGTATGTAAAAATCTAAATCACTGTAATAACTGGGGAAGGGATGGCTCTTATACACATTATTTTGCATCTGCGAAAAATCCTATGGAATGAGAAAAACTGTGATTTCACAATAAGGATATTGCATTACGGGAAGCTTATTGTAAATCAGAAGTGAACAGGGAAAACATCCTTCTGTAGAATGACTGGGATCAGGGAGTAGCATTTTACTTAAGTCTATCTCACTTTTTGAAATGTGTGATTTTTAGCTCAGCATAATTGGATCTGCTAGATTACTTTGGATAATGGTACTATTATTTTTTAAAGTAATTTTTGAGGGACTAAAGAGGATTTAGACTGATTGGTACCTTTGAGGCTCAAGAAGTAGAAATGATTACAACCCCAAAATAAACAACTAATGAAGAAAACATCCCTATAACTTGTATAACTTGAATTTATTTCTGAATTGTCACAAAGGTCAAGTTGTTTTGCCTCTACATAGAGGAAACATTCCAGAACATGGAGAAGTACCAGATATTGTCAAGTCTTAAGCAGAGTAGAGCTTTGTGGTATGACAATAGCCTCAAAAGTTACAGAAAAACACCAGAAATCAAAATTTCTTTCTGCACAGTATGCAAGTATAAAATCCTGTTGCTAATTAACTTCTACATGCAAGCTTCTGAAGATGTAATCTTTTTCGCCTTAAAGCTCACCAAAATTTATACTCAGAATTCTAACTCTGCAGAGTTCAAGCATTAACTCGATAACATTTTGTATCTTTCCTATGGAAATACATTCACCAGAATATCTGCGTTTTGAGTTTTAACAATTCTATTGACACTGCATTTTATTAGCTTCTTTTGGAAACTGGAAATCAAAGTGGCCTATGTTCAGTCCCAGGCTCCTACTAGACAGTGTTGTAAATTAATTGTGCTATCAGAAAAAAACTGGCATGAGGGAATTAGTGTGCAACAGTAGGAATGCCAGGCTGAAGTGAGAAGAAATTTAAAAGCAAAATAAAATAAAAATATATGAATAGAGTTTGTTTCTGTTCCTGATATCTGCATCCCTGCATGTATAGTAAAAGAGAAAGCTTGGGAATTCATGACATGTTGCTGTAACAATTGCAACAAAGTGAGTGAAGACATAAATCAGTCCAAGGTTTTAGTTTTCCTACAGGACATAGGGAGTGCCATTTTGTGCTTATGGTACAACAAGCTGCAGATGCACAGTTTAAAAACAAAAACCAAACCCAAGCAAAAAACCCACCAGACTGTAACTAAAGCAAGTCAAATTAAGCAATCATTCTATTTGACTAAAAGAAAGCCTATTTGGGTTTTGGTTTTTGAAGGTGCAAAAGAAGAAGATTCATTTCTTAGTGCTTCTGTCACCCCGGTTATTTTACTGTGGGATTTAAAAGATTGCTTTAAAGGAATGGAAGCCACTAACCTGAAATGTATTCTAGAACTGATTTTTTCTTTCCCTGTTTTATGGCATGAGCACCATTAGGAAAACAGTAATAAAAATCAAAGGCACAACTACTGGTAACAGTCTGCAGGTACAGCAGACTATTTTGCCCCAGTTGTTTGAAAGTATCCATGAAGTTGAAATATACTAAGCTGAAGTGAGGAACAATATCATAAACATGTATAAATATGTATTTAATAAAAGATAACAAACATTAAACTTAGGAAACAGGCAGACACAAACATACTACAAATGAGATGTAAAAACAAACATGAGAAGTACTTTTAAAAGTGCAATAATTTTAAGGAAAAAAATGATCCAGTGAGAACAATGAACTAAACCAGGAAAAAAAAAAACTCAGACAGATGGAAAGATGATAAAGACTTTAAGAGTTTATTGGAAGAAAAAAGCAGATATAATGGGATGGTGACAGAAATCTATTACAGTGGTAGCAATCAGTAGCTGAAACAAAGCTGGATCATCCCTTCCCTCACATGGTACAAGAATTTTTTGACCATTTCAGAGCAGTCATGATAACAAACTACTAAAATCTGCTAAACAGTATGGACTTGCGTGCTACGGCTATAGTTTCATTTGAATAAGCAGATACAGCACATCACTTTCTTCAGGACACAAGAAGGGTTATTTTTGCTTCTGAATATGTATCGTGCTAAGTGCTCCTTATAGATGAAATAAATTTGTTCTAAAAAGACCAAAGGGGGAACTTTTGCAATTAAAACACATATAGACAAGATAATGTAACACCAGAGTTCTGCTAAAGGAAAAGAGAGAGAGAAATTAAAGCTAAATTATGGAAGTAGCATATCTGTGAAGTACTACAGAAAAACAGCTTTATTTTGCTTAAAACCTGAAGGAATTTACTCAACTTTAACTTTCAGCAACAACCTGAAAGGACTGAAGAAAGCCAGGCAGATTGTATGTGCTCTGTCAGTTTTGTTAGACTACAGATACGCACTCAACTCTGAAATAAAGCTCTAGCCTTGACTACCATCTATGTATATCTTGCCTTCTTCTGAGACAATATAAGGAGAAAATTTGATTTAAAAACTCCCACCTCATTTCACACATGAAACCAAAGCCATAGAGACTCATGTGTGGCCGCTAGAACAGCCAATTAAAGTCCAGAGGTCATTTTTAATCATAAAAATAGTCCTATCAGACGAACTGGACTATTTGAAGTAGGTAAAAGTCTTTCCAGATACTGATTTGCAGAACTGAGATTTGATGAACTAATACTCTTATTGCTTAGATTTCAGATACTCAACCACCTTCCTTTTTCTAATTATGAAATGTCAACACTGGTATTTAGGTTGGATGTAAGGCTGCACTGCTGATGCACGTGTGGCCTGTAACATTTATTATACTGCCATGGCTGGAATTGTTTCCTAACACTTTTAAGGCTTGAGGAAAAATGTAGTAGTTAGAAGATTTCAAACCAACAGCGTGGATTACTGTCTCTAAAGTAAAAAGAATATGTATTGCAAAGATTTCCTGCTTTCTGGTGATGGATAAGAGACCACAAAGAGTCACTAAGAAGAACAGACAAAGGCCGAGGCCCTTTGTTATCACCTTCTAGTGGTTTCACAATCTGAAGCTTTTCTGGCAGGTAGGAGCGACTGCTGATCGACATTCCTGAATATCCAGTGAATTCTGAAAATCTGGAGTGAGTTCCCAGTGACATGATGCTCTCGGTGGGGGTAACAGAACCACTATGGAGTTCACCCTTTTCTGCCAGTTCCCGCAACTTTCTTTCCTGCTCTTCTTCGAAGAACTTCCGCTCCGAGAGGTAATTCTCCCGCCTGAGAGACAGCCTACGAAGGGCAGTCTCTAGGTCACTGGAGCCTGGAGTCCCCGGAGTTCCAGGCTTCTTCATTCTGTCTTCATTTCTAAAACATAACAGGGGGGACACACATGCACAAAAAAAAAGAGGGGAGGGAGAAAAAAGAATTCTTAGAGATGCTTAGAACTTCCACATGATAGTCTTGAGACATTCACCACTACTTTTAAATTATTATTTCTGGGAACAACTTGCTACTCATCTGGAGAGTTCAAAGGCAAACACCAATATTTTCTTTCTCTTTCATACTAAAACTGTTTTGAATTCTAGTTCCTGCCTGGAAACTCCTGGTTGGAAAAGCTGGGTTTTACTTAAGAGCTTCCTCCCACAAGGACATGAGAGATGCCTATTTGTTGTGTGTCTCTTACGGTTACACAAACTCGAGTAAGCAGGCCACATCTTACATAGCCAATGCTGCAAGAATACTATCATGAGTCACAGGAGTATATTATGCCGACAAATATTGTTTTGAGATATTAAGTCATTTTTACTTGAAAGCATACACAGCATAGTGTAGAGCTGTACTGCAGGAAGAGAGAAGTAGCTAGAAGAGCAAAGTTCTAATTGGTTTCATTCACAAGTTTTTGTATTAGGTAACCTACACACTTTATTTATTTTTAGGATCCGAAGTGTTAGCTGTAGCTGCAGCTTAGATCAGAACTCCCTGGCATTAATGTAAAATGGTGAAGATATAATTATAGTGTTGACCCACAGTTGCAAAGACAAAGGGTGGTTTTACATCATCTGGTGCTGCTGCATCTCAGAACAGGTGCAAGTTGCAGACACTGATACACAATACTTTCAAAAAGCTTTCCATTTTAAATAAACTTGAGTGCTCAAGAACTGTAAGCACAAAATAAAGTAACTTTTGAAGGTGTGTGTCACTGTGTTAACTGCACAACGTAAGACAAAGAGGAAAATAGAAACACTTTGCCTTTACATCAGAAACACAGCAAAAGCAAAGCCCAGTGCTACAGTACTGACCCATTGTCAGAGGATTCTGTCTCTAGGATGATGCTATTGGTCTTGTTGTCTATCATAATGTTAGAGATGTCTCCCCCATAGAAACTGGAACGCGGAGTGCTGATGCAGCTAGAAATGACTGAGTTCATAGCAGAGGACTGGTTAGAGCCTGGGATATTCATTGGTGATGGAGTCATGGATCTCTGCTTGACAACTTGGTTAACGTTTCTCACCGTCTCGAAGACCCGCTTCTGATGACTGGTAAGACACACACACAGTTAATAATCACACAGTGCCCTTACCTTAAGAAGGAACAGAAACAGGTAACAGCTTGTTAACGACCCTTCCTATTCACAGCTCCACCAACCATCTTGTCTTTAAGTTTCTGTAAAGTAGTATGCATAGGGTCCCATACTTGCTACAGTCTGACCATTAAATTCAATCCATAAACACAATACTTTCATCATCCTAGAATATTTTAGACAGAACATTTGAGAATTACGCATGGATCCTCTCAAATATTAATAAAAATTAAGTGAAAGCATTTCAGTACATCAGCTAAAAACACCTTAAAGAATTTGTGTGGAAATGAGTTTTTAAAAAACAAAATTGATCTCCATTCAATTCTTAACTGTGAACTGGCAAATCCATTTAAAAGGAGAATTTGAATTTACTCTACTGAGTATTTCTATGCAAGCAAGTCTTGTATCTTTTCTTTCTGAAACCCATTTCCAAGCCCCTTAAATAGCATTTTAAAAAAATAATTAAAAAAAAAAATCAGAAATATAATGGGCGAAGAGTCTAGAGAGGCTGTCAAAGCTAGAAACTTAATTTTTGACTTACTTCTACAGTTCATTCTTTATCACCGTTATCCTGATATCATAACAAACATCGTTCATCTGCTTCAAGATCAGATGCCACTTCAGCAGAAGTTTCTTGACAAAATAAAACTTGCTCTACATCATGCTACAGAAGTGCCATGGCTGCTTTGTTTTTTTCACAGTTCAACAATGGCTGAACAGCACATTCCTTCCAGCTTAAAGGTAACACTGTCAGGGTATTGCAATGACAGCATGCCTTATGCTATTTAATGTCACTCAAATGTCTTTCCTTCTGTCCACGAGTGCTCAACAGTGGCAATTTTTGTGTGTAGGCTCCAAATCTATAGCTGTACATCTTTAAGAGGTTGAATCAATAAATGGTCTCACAAAGGTTACAGTTACTACTGCGAGCAAATAAATAAAACCAAGACAAGTCATGAAACCAAAAAAAGGTATCCTTCTTCAGTACATGGATAGCAATACAAAAGACAATTTAAAGAAGTTAAATTGTCCATAAGTTAGATTACTCTGGAAGGCAAAAGGGGTCTATGGGGTTTGAGCATGCTCACATCTGTCTGATCTTACATGCTTCTAATCAATATTTCACTCTGTCAAAGCCTCATTTAGAATTCTTGGCTCATGCTCAGAGAAGGATTAAGTATGTGTCAAGCTTTTTGTAAATATATTTAGAAGGTTTCTGGAAAGTGGCTACTGCACCTTCTCTGACTGTCCTTTCTTTGTAAACTCTATTTCTCTAACAGACTCTCTAGAGAGGATTACCTTGTTTCAAATTAACTAGTCCGTGCTTTGTACAAATAGGTGAGAAACCTGTTGGAGTACAGGTGTGACTGGTGTCAGTAAGGTCATTTCTGCCAAGCTGTATCTATCTACAGCTTTGGGACTGTCACAAGTGCTTAAGGTGTTTCAAACCACTTTCTTGTTTAATTAAAGAGAACTTTAGCACAGATGTAATAGGCATCACACTAAGAACCCAACCACTCTGAATCCCTTTCTGCACTGATATTCTCCCTGTAAAAACAGATTAGATTAAAGATTATCTCCTAACTTCTGTTATAACACCTGAAGAGAGAACCCAAGGTATTGAACTCATTTCCCAATCATTAACTGAAGAAACCGAGCATGGTAACACACAAGAAAACAAACCTTTTCTCATTCTCAGCACTCAAGAACGAGAACACAAAGTTCATAAGACAAGGCAAAAGCTATATATAGGTGTTTTCTTTTGGTAGCTTTAGTAGAAAATCTAACCAGACAATTTATTTTCCCTTCTTTATCATTCACGCTCTGCCAGAAATACTTCTTTCTAAATCCCTAGCTCAACCATTGCCCGTCTTTTCCTTTCTCATCAAATAATAATTAAATTCAGATATAATCAGTCAATGAGAAATCAATTCTTTTCAGTCGTACGCTAAGTCAGGAGAGTCAGGTTCATCTAAATGCAGTTCTTTCCTCATTGACCCTTCTATCTCTGCTGCCAAAGAGTCCTGTTAAAAATAAGCACAAAAGAAAAACAAGTATCATAGTTTTAATAGGTTATCATTGCAGAAAATAATTAATTGCTTACATAAAATAATTAATAACTAATAAAGTGTCATTCCAGAAAAAAAGAAAGGTTTAAAAATGAAAATTGACTGGAAAGCTGGAAGACTAATGACTATATCTAAATCACTGACAAATTATAGCTTACTTCAGTTCTACAGATCCTTAAAAAAAACCATCACAGGCAACAACAGAATTCAGGTGCTCCAACTTCCCAGACTGAACTCACCCACCTTTCACATGTAAAGTTTTGCTTAATTTGTTTTCATTTAAAACAAACAGAAAATACTCTTCCCTTTCACAAGATTACCCACCTACAAAAGAGACATGGTTCTTGGCATGAAGCATTATATACTTCCCCCACAGGGTTAAAGCTGACAAGCCATCAATTTTCCACTGCTGGTCAGTAAGTTTTATTGCCTAAATATAGTTAAGTGCAGGGTCTAAGCATCAAACATTCACAAATCTAACTGATCTTTGGTCCCATGATTCGACATCTGAAAACTCACGTTTATACAAAACCCACATATACCTCTCAGCACCAAGTATACTTTTAGCAGCTTTTGACTGTATTTCTGCAAGTACAACTTGTATTATTAAATTTCTGCACTTTAAATGGGCCTGTGTTCAGTCTTGAAAGGGAACACAAAATGGCAGGTGAAGCTTTTGTTGACAATTTACTACTTGTGAGCACAAATATAATCTGTGTTCTTCCTCAGCAGTTAAGACAAGACATGACTAAGACAAGGAGGGCCAGATTCTGCTGCTTGATTACATTAACGTTAACTCAAAAGAAACTTCACTGATATAATTTCTCTCAGAAGTAATGGAATTATTCTAGAAATACAAAGGCAAGCAGAGCCAGGCACTGAACTTACCTAGACGTTCTTATCCACTCTTTCTTTTCTCATTTGTTTGAGGGTACAGCATATTCCCCATGCTTTAAATGTACAATGTCATAATCAAATTAAACTAGGTAAATGAAGTCCGTAACACCAGTGACACTGCCATAATCGATGTTGCCATAATACGTATTAAAAGACTATTTGTTGCTAATGAACCACTGTAACCTATTCAAGTACTGAAGAACTGGAATGTATATCAAGTGACTAGAAGGATGCCATGTCCAGAAACCATTAGTTATGTTATCAGGAAGTTACATCTCCAAGGATATTGAAGAAGAAAACCAGGAAGCTCCTACTGAAAATCAGCCACCACAGCACAGGAAATGCACAACAAAGATGCATAGAACTGTAACGACCTATTAATGATACCCATGATTCACAGCATAAGCACAGCCAGCTGTGGGTTGTATATAATACTGCAGCAAAACCAAGTAACTGCACAGCACCACTGTTTCAGAACCAGGTATGCAAAATTGATCACTCAGGTATCCTTCAACACACCATAAATACACATTTCACCCATGCTCACGTCCAGCCTAGCATCCCATCCCGGAAGCTGTAAGTCAGATGCAATCAATCACATTTCCTTTGTTTGGTTGTTTTCTGGTGTGTGCGGGTTTTTTCTTAAATCTGCTTACCATAGGGAAGAGACCAAGAGAGTGGTACCGACGTGATATGGCATTTGGCATTGTCTTGTTCCTAAGGTTTTTCAGCTCTTCTTGAGCCTCATGAAGCATTTCCATGCACTCTGCATACTTGTCTTCCAGCTCCCGCAACTGTAACATATGGAAAACAGTACAAGACCTTACAGGCTGCACTATCATCACAAAAAGCCTGCAAATTCTTTTCACACTGGTAAAGGATAAAGGTGTAGGGAAGAATATCCCACTTTAAAGGAAAAGAACGCCAAAGAGTGAATATCATTGAAAATAATAAATAACATGGATTAGTAACAGGAAGGGCCTGGGGGGAGAAACTGCTCGCTCCGTTTCCTATCCTAGGTATCTATGTGAAGCCACTGTCAAGGAGAAGATACAGAGCTAAAAAGTATCTTTAGTCTGATCAGGTATAGTGCCTAATTACTGCCATGATGGCCATAGTTGCAAACAGCACAGGAAGAGGACAAGGTATTTCACAGTGTTCCAAAGGACTTAGGAATTTTAAAACCAAGACTTACCTACATACATGTATGTACATATAACCTCCAGCAGCCTAAGGCCATGCCTTATTTTTAGCTTGACTTTCCCAGGAAACGCATCTTATGTAGTGATTCTGTCTGCAGATGTCTTGTGTACCCTCATAGTTTTTGAGTTCATCAGTCATTTAAACCAAGTTTGGCAAAGGGGTAGAAGTCTGAAATACCACATTCCTACAAGTTTCATAAAAATAAGCTACTTGGCTTAGAAACAGAGATCCTGTTAATGTCTTTCCCAAGAAAATAGGGAGAAGCATGAGCTCAAGCTTTGTGGAGCACCATAGGTACAAAAGGCTCAGCAGCAGGAAAAGTTTCTATGGGCATTCCCACCTTCAACACCAAGTATTCCAAACACAAGACACATTGTAAGGAGATCAAGCTTTATTCATTCTATTTTATTCACGTGAATAGCACCAAGGAGACAGTCAGCAATCTGAGACTGTCTTTGGTTTATCTGCTGAACAAATACAGTACAAATGAGCTCTTCCATGTTATATCACTCTTCAAAATAGGCTTAAACTACCAGCCAACCTCTAAAGGGGTTCCTATATAGCCCATAAGCCTCAGTTTTTCAAAATGTGTGCCAATTGAAGGAGAAGAGAAAAGAAAAGGTTTTGAACTCTGCCAGGAACATAAATGTTCCTTCATTCCATATATGCAGGCCAATTACTTAATTACTTAACACTCCTGATCCAAGTTAGACTAAAAACCCCCTGGTAAAGCGAACAGTCATTGCCCTACTACTAAATTATTGTAATAGTAACTGATGTACTCACCTCCGCTGTGAGCTGTCTCTGGGCATCTTTAGCTGCTCCCAAATGCTGGACAAGTTCCTCATTTTCAACTGCACACTAAAATACGCCATAAATTAGAATACTGTGATGATGTTTGTATCCTATACTACAGGTAAGTAGTAAAACTTTTAACTTTTCTCTAGACCCTCTCTGCAGCTGTATTAGTCCACGTTAGTTTAAAAACATTTAAAAAACACTTTAAAATGTTAACACAAGAACACCTAGCAGTCTGTGCCCTGCTAAATGAACCTCCGAGACCCTAAAGAAAATAAGTCTGTGCCCACTCAAATACTTGTACATAAGACATTCTTGTCTTACTAAAGTCATTTAGTGCAGAATTTCACATGTAATATTTAAAATAAATGTAACTATGTATTTGCTATATCATATATGCATTCTAAGTAAACTGACGCTTTCTAGTCAAGTATGTTAGATATTAAACATCAAACAAGGTCACTCAAATAAGGAAGGTGGAAAATTTCTTTTAGGCTCTAGTATAGGAAGGTTGTAACTTGTCTTCCAGCTACAACAGTAGCAAACCACAACAGCAGTCTTGCAACTGGATTCCTTACAGCTTTTGCCTTTTTCTGCAGATCGACTATCTGAGAGAGAAGATGGGTGATTTCTTCCTGCTGCCGAGCAGCATCTTCAGTTTTCTTTGCTAACTCTTCAGAGATATTGGCAATCTGGATGTTTGCATCCCCTTTAAGATAAGTGATTACAATTAACATTACAAACTCAAAAGCAGAAAAGTAAACAGAAAGATTTTCTTTCAGAGCATCACTTGATTCAGCAGAATCCTTCTCCAACACACAGCAAGGTATTTTGAAAAACAGCAATAGGATAATAAAACCAGAAAGACACAAAATGCTGATGCAGCAAAGACGACTGTATTTTCCCTTAACAATAACACTTTCTATGCAAAACTACTTTGCAACTGAAAAAGACTTAGCTTACAGTTAGAATTTTCTGCTGCAAAATTTCAGCCAGAAATTTTCTCCTCACAACCATTTATATAAGGAAAATAAGTTCCACAGAAAAACATGACTGACTGATCTCAGTTGTTTGTGTTTTTTTTTAAACTGAACATTCTCAAATGTAAAGGGAAAAGAAATAAGGACATACTTAGCTCTTTTACACAGTCATTGACAAGCTGTTGTTCTTTCTCTTCATAAGTAATTGTTTCAGTCTTCAGCTGACAGGCCTATTCAAGAAATTCACATCATATATGCTACATTAGCTCATTTGTTCTTTGCCAGTCTGTTGCTGCATTTCCATCTGCTTCAGAAAGACAAGCTTTTCTAATCACTTCTCCAGGAAGACAGTGAGCAATTACAGTTTTTGGCTGCCCTCCCTCATGTTCTGGAAAAAGGGGGCAGGTGAACATTCAGCAGAGACATTACTGCATGGAGAAACTCGCATCATTATCACCACATCTCCACTAGATGTCACCTGCGTATTTTGTACTTAAATTAAAAAAAGCCCTGAACATACCAAAAAAAAAAATAATCTTTTATTACTATTTTCTTTTCCTTTGCTGTCTTACTAAACTGTCTTTATTTCAACCCACAAGTTGTAATGGGTTTCTTCACCCCTCCTTCCTGATTCCCCCACACCACCCCGCTGTGGGATTGCGGGAAGGGGAGAGTGTGCGTGTGCGTGCTGAGTGGCTGTGTGGTGCTTGGTTGCTGGCTGGGGCTAAACCACAGCTAGCATGCAGAGATTGATCTGATCACCTGAACGAAGCTAGGTATCCTCACAAACTAATTAAATGCTCAGTTTAAGTAACTGAATTAAACATTCAAGTATTTGAAAAGTCCTGGCACTGTAACCCTGTATCTCACACAAAACCTCAGTGCTACCTCCTTTCCTGCTTTGTGTTTTCTGCTATGATTCTACAAGCATCAAGAGGCATGTGGCTATACCCAGCTGGGTTTTGTCTGGCACCACCTCGGTGGGTCTGTAATCTATTCCCAGTGCTGGGGGCATGCACAGACACCCACAGACAGCATCTGTGGAGAGATGCGTAGCTCAGAGGTTTCAGATTTGGCTCTATCCTGTGTCTCGCTGGCGCAGACTGTATCTCCCTGGAAGGGAAGTCAGTGCTACGTGGGGTTCTCCTATCAGGTCCGGATGCAGCGGCCCTCTCAGCTCTAACCCTACCTTCATTACTCTGAAGCCACCTATTCCTCATCTTCCTTGCATGACTTCTCAATGAAGTGTACAGCACTCTCCATTATGTGGTGTCTTGTCCAAAGACGTGACACTACCTATTTTTGCAATGGGCTCTGCATTTGCAGTAGGAAATGGTAATGATACTCTGTTTTCACACGTTCATTCTTAGTTTGAAAGTATTTCTTCTGCTATACTCTGCTACATTTCGCAAAATGGTAACACGCACCCAGAAGTTAAAAGTTGCATTGAAAATTAATAAAAAAGTAGTCATAGAATATTCAATTCTGAAGTGTTATTTTTGATAGGGAACAGTAAATGAAATTTTTAAAATGGTGTAGTCTGTGAAAAAAATGGAATATTGTCAGAAATAAAAAGAAAAATACATTCAACTTAAAATATTAACAGCCTCACTTGAAACACAAATTGAAGATATTTAATGCAAATTTAGACTAGCAAATTTTTTTATTTTATTTTTTTAACAAACACTGAATTTGGACCAGAGAGACCATGTCAGCCTGCAAACTTCAGATCTGCAGCTAACGTCACCCATTTCTACCAGGTCAGCCCTTTAAGCTCTGTTTCAAAGAGCAGTGCTGTACTCAAAAACCTGCCCGTGTTCCTGCACATTCTTTCGGCAAGGAAACTGCTTTGCATGTAGCTTCATGTAGCTTCCATGTTCCAGCCTTCCCTTCATTTACAAGTATAAAGGATGGTGATTAAACAACTACAAAGAGATCTGTGTCACATGTGGAATTATATACTCTTCATTAGATTCTCTCAACTTTTAATACACACTTCTCAATACCTGTGTTCTGACATTTAAATGAACAACTGTATTAAGCAAAACACAAAGGGAGTAATTTCACCTCAGATCTAAGCACAACATTCTCCTCTTCAAGGTCCTTGAGTTTCTTTTGAAGAGAATCCAAATGAAAGTAGTTCTGGACAGAGGAGGAAGATTCATTCCTCTTCAGCCTTGTAATGAAAACAACAGTTTTAACTCATTTTTACCTGTATTATGGCCAATCTCACAGTCAGAGCCATATGAAATACAGCTTTGTTCACGCTAGTAGTTTGCGCAGCATTATATTTGCAGTAATTTTTAAAAAAGAACTTTTATTTGTTTATTATTCCCCACACTTCCTACGGAAAATTAGTTATTCAGCCAAGGCTATGAGAAAGGAAACCACATTACTACAGGGAGCAACCCAATAGCTTCCTGGTTAATGCCGCACATGCTTCATCAGAATGCAGCAATAACTTTGGAAGCAAGGGCAGACAGCTCCTCAGAGCCTGCGATGCTATTTAGCCAGCTAATTGCCTGGAACCCACGCTATAAGCCATGCTTTATTTCCTTCCCTCTGCTTAGAATATTTCACAACGCCCTCAGGTCCTTCAAGCGCAAAGGTCACACTCGTAGCACGCTCTAGCACACCGTGCAAAGGTATGTGGTCTAGTGGGGTACCATAAGCTGGACCTACATCTGCCTCTCCACTACAGTGACCTAGTTCCTGTGAAAGCTACCATGCTGCGTCAGCCACCTCCCTTACATACTTTCCCCTCCCGACTCTTGTTGGTACCACTATAGCCAGCTGGTCCAATGCAAATCCTTCCAGCTGGTGCCATGCACCAAGTTCAGAGTCCCATTTACAGTTTCGACCAATACAGGGATCGTTTTACTACTTTTCAAATCTATCCAATTGTCCAAACTACCCCTGCTTTGTACCAGATAAAGGTTCAATGTTGTAGATCAGTAACTTACGGGGTGGAACAGATGGACTCCGGCTCACTTTCTTCAGCAGCACTGGTATAGAACTGGAGCAGCTCATCTTTCATGGAGAGCTCATGCCGCAACTGAGAAACCTGCACAAAGAAAGAGCTTGCAGATCACTAAGTTACTTTTCTAGGCACATTCTTAAGTAAACCCACTATAAATTAGTTATCCATCCTCCAAGCACCATCTTCAGACTAAATCAAGAGGTCAAGACTGGAAGAGACCAGAACCAAGTCCTTTATTTCTTAGAAAGAATGGAAAGGGTAACCTTTTAAATTAGGCATTAAATGCTTATTTTTAGAAGTTCAAAAATGCAGTTATCCACTGCTATTAGACATGTTTCTCTTTCACCTTAAGATGAGCAATCCTGATTCACTATTGCATTAGTCTCAATTCACATCCACAGAAATAGATATATTACAATGGTATGCAAGAAATTAACGTGGCACAATCAAGCCCAACATCACTTTGTTATCCATTTTATGTGATGACTGTCATCATCTGGCTTGGATACAGACCTTGCAGACCTCCGATACAGACATTTCTTCCTCTCCAAGAGACTTTAGATAAAATTACTAAAGTGGTTGTGTAGTAAGGTTACATTTGGGACTCATTTGCCTATCGAGCTGCAGAACACCACCCCACAGTGACAGGTTGCCATTCTGAGGTTGCTGCAACAGTGGAGGCTGCAGTCAGTTTCTGGGTGTAATTTGGGCTTCTGATGACTCTGAAACATGACTCTAATAAAGTAGTATGTGGGACTCCCGTACTCAGTACGTACGTATCAAAAAGGAACAAAACATCAAAATTGGGTGGTTAAGATACCCTGCAATCGTGACCTCCACAAACTTAACCTTGGTTACTTCATATTGTGTTTTGCAAAAAAAATAGTTATAGCATAGCTGATCAGACGGATCTGTTCCCTTCCACTTGCACTGCAAGACTTGGTTCTCAGTTTTCACTGTCCAATGCAGAAATTGCAGAGCACATTTGTTTTTATTAGACTTCTTTTTGTATTGTAGGCACATTTATCAGATGTGCCAAGGCACCGAGTCCTCCTTAGACATTGATTCTAAAATGCAAGGGGGAGGCGGGGGAACCCAATAAACCACATTTCAGAAAAACATGAAACAAAATCCATGTATTCATTTTGGAAGTTCACTTTCCCCATTTCGGGAAGAGCTAAAAAGCTGAGCCAAAAATAACAATTTACTTCCCTCCAGCACATTATGGTTTAGCCTCTTTAAGTAGTAAGGATTCAGATACTGACAGTGGGCAGGCACTAGATGATCTCTAGCTTTTGCTACACTTTTTTCTCTACGAATTAAAAAGACAAGATACTATTTTTATTGTCATTTCCAAGCATTCCAATTCTCCAAAGGAGGGCGAACAGCCAGAAAGGGTGACCTTTTATGGAAATAGGACCAGAAGGAATGGACACATGCTGAAACATAGGAGATTCCTCCTGAACATCAGGAACAACTTTTTTATTGTGAGGGTGACCAAGCACTGGCACAGGCTACCCAGAGAGGTTGTGGAGTGTCCATCTTTGGAGACGTTCAAACACTGTCTGGACATGGTCCTGGGCAACTGGCTGTAGGTGGCCCTGCTTGAGCAGTGGGGTTCAGACAAGATGATCTCCAGACCTCACTTCTAACCTCAACCGTGCAGTGAAATCTGGAAAAAAAACCCTCACTGCAGTAACTTCCAGCAACAGTTCCCTTTGGCGTAGCATTTTGTGGTGTTGACCTTGGCGAGCAACTAAGTACCTACAAGCTGAGCACATACTCTGCACCCATGACCCCCCCAGGATGGAAGAGAGAATCAGAAGCGCAAAAGCCAGAAAAACTCATGAGCTGATATAAAGATCATTTAATAAGTAAAGTTGCTTGTGAAAGCAAAGCAAAATAAGGAATTTATTCACTATTTTCTATCGGCAGGCAGATGTTCAGCCACTTTATGGAAAGCAGGGCCTAAGCATGCATAATGGATACTTGTGAAGACAAACACTGTAACCATGAATGTCTCAGCTTCTTCCTCCCTTCCCTGAGTTTTTATTGTTGAACATAACATAAGGTATAGAATATCACTTTGGTCACCTCAAGTCAGCTATCCCAGCTGTGCCCCCTCCCAACATCTTGCGCAGATGGAGGGCAGAGTGGAGTAAGAGAGCACCTCGATGCTGTGCAAGCACTGCTTGGCAGCCAGAACACTGGTTGTTATCAACGTTGTTTTAGTCACAAATCCAAAACACAGCACCATACAGGCTGCCATAAAGAATATTAACTCCAACCCAGCCAGACCCAGTCCATGTTTTTACATTGCAAAACACAGGATTTGTTTTACGAACATAAAGGGACGTCTTCTATGTTTTCAGAAGCCCCTGCAAAGCGTACCCTTCGGAGCATCACTACCACACTAACCCTGCACAACGTATCATTACCAAGCAATAGGGACTGAGCCCTTGTCCTGCAGTCCCTATTGCCCACAAGGGACAAGGCCCATGAGCTGTGACCATGCTTGCTTCCAAAAACTTCATCTGTTCAGGCTTTCGATTCACTTCATTGCCCTAAAAGCACCACTCAGCTTCAGAACAATGTCATGAAATAGCTGCACCTATTTCAGAGATAATTTAAGTTAGAAGACAAAAGGATCCTCACATAGAGCACAACAGTTCAGAGACATGGGACCTAGCTTGCAGGAACAGTCCTTACTGAATTATGAACAACTATTTAAAGAGTCCAGATGATTGTCTCCCTGACTGCCAGCAGCTAAATGCTTAACAGGTTGGAACTACTGACTTAAAATGAACACATTCAGTTACACCGTATGTAAATAACATCCATGCAAGTACCAAGCCAAAAAGCATTTCAATCTTTCCAACGTTACTTTCTACTGTAATAGACCAAAACCAATGTTCCATTTTTAAACCACCATTCCAGACTATAATTCAGCTTTTCCTTTCCTCTCACTTTACAGAGAACAAAGTCAAATCTGTAAAAGACTTTAAAAACCAGCTATCATCACAACACAAACTCTGATATGTGACCTGGAACTAGGACAACAGGACTAGAGGGCTGCGTTACTCAGATGTTACCACAGGTTTGAGGTGGTGTTATGTGAGGACTGACACTGCGTTTGAAGCGCTGCCTTTTTAGCTTCAGAAACATATGATAAAATCTGAAGAGGAAAAAGAAGCATAAACTGGGAAATTTAGAAAGATTAGGAGAAGCTAAAACCTAATTAACCTACTCCATGCGAAACACAGTTCACATTGAGACAGTTTACGTTGCTTTGATACCGAGCTCTAATTTCAAAGGAGACAATATTAAATTGTAGATAGCAGCATCTCAGCAAAAAGGGACGCATCTTGAGATTGGAGCTGCAGCATTCTTACTGAACGTGGCAATACAACAGCCCGTAGACACACTGTAGCTGGGAACTACACTTCTGCTGCTGAAAAGGTGGACACCCATCTCTAACCAAACCAATTTACAATTAAGAAAGTTTTCTCAATATAACACTTCTGCTTTCATAGAATGGTTTGGGTTGGAAGGGACCTTAAAGATCATCTAGTTCCAACCCCTCTGCTGTGGGCAGGGACACCCTCCACTAGACCACGTTGCCCAAAGCCTCATCCATATATAATTCTGAAACAGTAAACTGAGACTGAAGTACTTGCTTCAGTGCACTCACCTTTTGTTCTCTAGTACTCTACAGGAAAAGTCTCAGTTCCATCAGTTTTTATTGTACGTGACCACAGCCCCTTTGTAAACCTAAGCAGCACCTGACAATACAAACTCAAAAGACAAACCCAAGAATCTAACGTATTTTGCACATGTCTATATTACTTTCACACATACCTATGAATGTGGCGTGTTACAAAGGCACAGGAAAAACTTGAGCTACTTAATGGGATGGTCAGAAGGTTTTGTCATGGCAAGTTTGGTAGGTCAGAGAGACATAAAGCTAAATTATTCATGCCATGATACTTATAGCAAGAAAACCTTAACATTATACCACACACCAGAAAAAAAACCTTCTCTGTATATTACAGAAACCACAGATCCCCCAAAGCATTTTTAGACAGTTTTTGCAGAATTTAAAAGTACCAATTCAATTATCTTCTCTTATCCCTTGTCCTTAGAGACAGTTGTCTTAGTTACCATTCTATTCAAATAATCACAATTCAGCATTAATGGAAGATCTGAAACCTACTAAAGAAAGATTTTCAACATACTAAAGTGCCATGACTTTAAAGCCTGATGAGCTCTGCCTCAAAAGCATCCATTTCTGAGGAGTCAAAATGACAGTATGAAAGATAGGTGTTGATAGAACATATGGCCCAACATATCAAGCCACCTGGTAAGAAATTTATTTTTGGTGGCCCTTTTCCTAATGCTACCCCTGAGTCCCTCTAGATAAAAACAGACCTGGCAGAGGCAGCCCATCCCTGTCCCCCACCTTCCTCAATCAAGTCTTCCATGCTGGATGTATGGTATGAATGCGCTGCACTGCCCAGTCAGCAGGCACACGCCTAGTAAATGCCATATCGACCAATGCACAAATAAATTGGTCTGCCACATGACGGGACTTGGGCAAAGAGTGGAGCAGCACTCCTCTGGGACATAACAAAACTAGTTTTCCTTGCCAAAAAAAGGTAGGCCACACCAAAGGACATTATTTCTATGTGTGTGCTCTACCACCATTTGTCAAACAACTGGGATCCCTCCATCCATGGTTTATTCATCAACCCATCTTGGAGATAATTCAACACCTCACACCCCTGAGCAGTTTTACTAACAGGTTTTTTTAAAGCTTTTAATCCACCGTGGTTCATTGTTCTCTACATATGGATGAGATTCACAAACCAAGGTCACGGTCCCAGAATAGGAGAAACATTTGTCTCCAGCTCAGTAAGTCTGCAGTTCAGTGACACTTGCAGTACAAGGAGCTCTTTTAAAGCATCCTGTACAGTTCCATCTAAGATACATCCATCAAGAATCTGCCAGTACCTCTAGCATCCAGCTCCCCACTCAGAGGAATACAGTAAGAAATAGCAACCATATAAATACTTGATTAAAAATTCAATGGTATGTGGAAGACACAAAGTATTACCTGAAACAATGTTTCAGGTATCACACCAATTCAGAATACACATGTACCATCATACTATATTCTAAATGTGCTCAAATGCCTGAAACATCATTACTGCAGCCAAAGTCAGACAAATGTGTGAACTGCAGCAGGCTACCGACCCATGCTTCAACAGATTCTAGTGGAGGGTGTCCCTGCCCACAGCAGGGGGTTGGTACTAGATGATCTTTAAGGTCCCTTCCAACCCAAACCATTCTATGATTCTACCGCAGTTCCCTGGAAAGAGATACAGCAAAAATCACAAAAAGCTGTAAGATCTTAGTAATCTAGACAGAAGGTAGCAAGTCTCGGCCTATGTAGCAAGTCTCAGCATATAACCGTTTGCTTCCCAACATAACCCAATGCTTCTTAACATCGACAAGTTCATATATACAGAGCATATTGAATAAAAATTACCAATCACTAAAATATATCCTGACCCACCTGAATAATGGAAGCTTAACCCAAGTCTACGAAGTTGGCTCAGCTTGGAAAAGGCAGAATGCACATGATCTCAGTGAGTATGCACTCCTGAAATCTCCATAAATACAAAGAAAGATTTACCTTTTTTGTGATAACTATATTACATTCAGTTTGAGAAGCAAAGGGAAGCACTCCCAGCATTAAAATGCTATGTTCTAAGAGCCAAAATTCAACTCAGGTATGAATAGAGAAGCATTTGGGGAAAAGCAATTAAACATTAGTTGGCAAGGAAGAAACAAGTGAGGACTGAGAAAGATTCAGGGGAGAAACAAGAAGAAAGAGCTGCACACAAAGGGAGGTAGGAAAAGAAAGAGTGATGAGTGAGATAAATCAAAACAGAGAGGAATTATGCATAAAGCAGGGGAACAAAGACAAAACAGGTAGAAGAAAACAGCAAGTATAGCGACTCAAAACTAAGAGAGCAGCTGGTTTCAGAGGAAAATGGTATCTAGGGCAGAGCAAAATTTAATGGCTTGAGGTTTGTTTTTGTTTTTTTTCCTCAAATCACCTGATTTGAGCCAACAGGTCAAAGTACTTTTTAGTCACATTTCTAAAAGTGTACAGGCTATAAAAATGGCTGACCAAACTGCTGCAGCACAGATTGATCTGCTATGGACAGGATGCCCAAGAAAATTAAGTACGGACAAGGTGAAGCTAGAAGGAAAATTTTCCCCGTCACCGCAGATACTGCCGTCCAGGGGAAAAATCTCACCTCTTCCCTGATGTGTTCTACTTGCTCCTCCAGGAACTCATTTCTTTCTGTCAGTGATTTATTCTTCTTTAACAGCGACTGGCCAATCCGAGCAGCTAATTCTAAGTCCCGTTCTTTCTGTAAAGCATTAAGAAAAGAAAGCTAATTCATCAAAGGTTCAGAGGGAGGGTAAAATTGTTATGAAAGGGAAAGAACAAGTACTTGAACAATAAAAAAAATACTTCTTCCTTATGTGAGGATTTGTTTTATTTTTTTGCTAGTTTTCTTCTTCTATTCCTGCTTACGTTACACTCACATTATTCAGAAAAGACTGACCCACACAAAGTTACTGAACCACAAACATGAAAGCACAGCTTCAAGGTCTAATGTAAAACAACGTAAGTGAAACCGGATCTGGTTCTCTATTACAGCATTGTTTGAGAAACTACTGAGGGAAACTACTCCATCACCTTGTTACACCATCTGCAGAATGCAATCACAGAGCTTTAGAGGTTACATTTTAAAGAATTTTAAAGCAGCACAGTAAAAATAGCAAAGAACTTTGGCATTTCAAAGCATTCTTCAGTTTCCACTTGCTCCACCTTGAAATAAAAGGCAGTAAGCTGTGCAGCAGCAGAAGCCAATTCTACCACAATTAATATTCAGCTCCTATCTTCTTCATGTACATATATCCATTAGTGCTTTCGTATAAAAACAAGTCATATCCCTTTCCTTTTTGCAGATGCCCAAATCTACATTAAGTGGTTACTCCCACGCAATGCCTGCCCCGTTCTTCCTCCATGTGCACAGAATTGGAAATAACTGATCTAGACACTTCACTACACGTATCAATAAAAACGAGAAGCTGATCCTGTTGATAACATGTACCTATACATGTATCAGCTTCTACAAAGCTGAGACATGGGGTTGTAATCCACCTAGGAGAGCATGACAAACTACATAAGACTTCGCACTGTTCATTAAGCATTTCTACTTCTCATTTTCTTATTCAATTACCAGATCTTTAAAATAGCAGGAAAATGGTGCTAAGGTTAACTCCCCACGTATCTTTAGTTCACACCATTTGAGGAAGAGTTTTTCCCCCACCACTGAAAATACTGTTTGAGGATTACTCACCACCTCAACAACCACACAGATTTTATGACTAAAAGCTACCTTATGTCATGTATACATTAATGACAAAGCCTACAAAACCCACAGCTACTGATCACATGGATTTGAAGTCAATGACTTTGAATGAAGAGGCTTTCATAGTGTGTGTGTGGGGGGAAATAAAGGAAGTTACATAATAATCAGTAAATAAAAAGACAGGTTATTGATCACTGCTGTATCTACCAATAGCATTTTCCAAATGGTGGCTGAAGGTCAGGCTTATATTTGCATTGAAAGCTACTGGCATTATCTAGCCATAAAATCTTTATATAATCTTATGTACAATCTTTCCGAACAATAGGTCCCACAAAGTTATCCAAAAAACAACTGGCTTACGTATTGAGCCAATTTACTGTTCAGTAATTTGGCTCTCTTCATAAATGCAAAGTGGAAAAAATATATTGCTGCAGCTTTGACTCTACAAATGAAGAGTTATCTAGCAGCAAGGTTTCTAACCTCAAAGGTGTGGAACATAAGTGTGTTTTGAGGCTCTTTAACCTCCCTAGACTTCCTACATAGTTTTTAGCAATTCAGTTCTCTTACAGTGATAAGGAACTGATTTATTACAGCAACATATAAGAAAGTACTGACGCCAGACACATTTACACTATTATTAGAAAGGTATGAGAAAGCAGGTTTCACAGAGGAATATGCTCCTATTCTTACCACGTACCCAGGCAGGCCTGGTGTCACTCCCTTTACTTAGTTTCAAGGCAATAGGTACAGATTTTCAAAATATCTGCATGCATGCTGTTTTGAGATCTCTTTCCTGTCTCCCTCCCTGCCCAAACATGCTGCACCTTTCACCCTGACAACTTCGTAATAAATTTATTTGAGGCTCACCAACAAGAAGGACAGACAAAGGGTAGCTTTTGGGGTTGTTTTTCACTTGTGTGTGTGAAGGTAGCAGAAGGAGTTACACTTTAACTTCTGCAAACGGATATAATCTCTTGTGATAACCATTATTTGGAGAACAGAGAAAGGAGCTGTAAGTGCATATCTGCCCAGGAATAGAGTGATTTAATCAGAAACGATGGCTAAATAAAAGAGCTCACTGAAAGTATTTGTTTTATTTAAGGTTCACCTATAATATGTTCCCCCGTTTTTCCTTTGCTATCATCCAGATAGGGAAGTACACCAGAAACTTTAAACCATTGGCTCAGCAAGTCCTTCTAGCACTGCTCCCCCGAGTGTGATTTCTGGATCTATAGACATTTGGCTACATGGACTCAGGGGAAGAAACAGTTTGGCAGAATGCTGCATCATTACTAGAAGGAGCCATGGAAACAAAAGCAAGTAAATCTCAGCCAAACAAGACAAAGGGAACAGGATACAAACAAGCAACAGACTGTTACTACAAGCTAATGGATTATTCCAGGATAAGTCTTTTAGGTGAAGCATCAATTTTAACTGATATTTCACAGAAAGTTGTTTAAGACTTCAGCTCAAAGCACAGAATGCAAGACTTTGCACTGAGATCGGATGTATCAAGCGTAGGAGGGAAATGTGAGCATTCCCAGGCTTGCTTCCCTGCAGAATTAGAACAGACCACCCAATATATCTTGGTTAGACTGGCCTCATTTTTGACATTGCTATTGCAATAAGCAAGGAAACAAATATGAAGGATTAAATTACAATTGAATTAGTTCATGGCTGGGTGTAACAGTTTTCACCTAAAGAATTCTTCATAAATATTATTTGGAAAATCATTGCTCAGGCTTACTGCAGAAAAGCAGCTAATTTCAGTCAAACAATTTATGATATTTATTGAACATAAGCATTGTAGCTTGACAACTGCTTTTTGCCATTTCTTGAGTGCCAAGGTTTATAATAATAATTACATAATAATGGTGTAAAAAAAAAATCCCAACCAGCCAACCAAAAGGCAAAGAAAAAAAGGCTTGGAAACAAATGGAGTAATAGATATTTTCTGATTTTGTGTCTATGCACTTCTCTGGAAAACTATTCTCTGAGATAATAATTACGAACACAAGACTATTTGTGAACTTTTATTTTTTTAATTTTAAAAGAGAATAAACCCATCACTAATGATACTATTCACTTTACATGTACTGTAAAAATATGTGTAATTTTAAGATGATTTCCCCACGCCCTCTCTTCGTTATGGCAAATATTTGGCCAAGAGCGAGTTAAATGAAGTTAAATGGCCTCAACTGAAAAATAAGCACAAGTAATGAATTAATACGACTGAGGTAAACAAATGACCTTTACTTAGAAAGACTATTTACCTTACCAACGAGATAATGTGTACATACACTCAGAGCACTTATTCCTCCTCATTCGAGGACAGTCTACCAACAGTCTTTAGTAGTGGTACCATGTAATTTCTGTACTACTTTCTCATACTGTGTATGGGTCCTTAAAGAGATGTAATACTTGCCTCTTCAAGAAGACGTGTAACAGCATCTATGTCATTGTATGTTTTAGTCATCTGGCCCACTCTTTCAGCACATAAAACTGCAAAGAAATAAAACAAAACATTAATCATATTGGCAATACTATTGGGGGAAAATATCTTTTAAAGAGTTTAGGTTTGCATAAGTTTTCATCTCATGTCAACTTTTGGGTAAGGATATCAAAAGCTTAAAAAAATCTCAAAAAAACCAGTCAAAGCTTGAAGTTAAACTGAGAATACAAGCATTTCTCTTTTGTAATGAATATTTGCTTTTGTCAGTGGCAGAACAAACTGTTAAAATGTTAAAACTTTCTTCTCTGAAGAGGAATGTCTTGAGTTTATAAAAAAATAATGAAGAAGTGAAAACAACTGTTCTTAGTTACATAATTAGGATTTTATCATGTCACCTAGTCATTGTATTGCATGTAATAGAATTACTCCATGAATGAGCAACTGCAATAACGTTAAGTAACATCATTCAACATAAAGATACTATGTCATATTAAGTTGATAAGAACTGGTTTCTATGGTATGAGACAGCAAAGTAAATAAAATGCATGCAAAATAAAAAAATGATTCTTATAACACCCAGACCACACCATGGTGGGCACAGTATCACTCAAAGATTTACTTAGACTGGATGAGATTATTAATCACTAAGATGGAATCAGGAATTTTGTTAAACTGAAGAAAGTATGCAAAAGTTTAATTTACCACTATAGGTGATACTTTAAGAAGCTACACTGACTTATCTAGAAGTCTGCAAGTTTTCTAAAAATCCACCAATAATCAGAGGAAACAGCAGCACTTTCTACTCTACCCTTATATTCTTTCCATTTTCAGCTACACCTATTGCTTAAACCCTGTAATTCTGGAAAAAAGGGATTGTTAATGTAGTTGAGTTGATCATATGGACTATTGGTTATCAGGCTGCTGTAGTGCAAATTGTCCTTCAGGGGATTTACCCTTGACAATGTCAGTTAAAGCTCAGTCTGACAGATTGCCAAATGTTGCTCTAGCATGCATTAAGGAGGAGGCGGGAGGGTGAGGGGAGAAAGATAAGGCCTAATCAGATTTAAATTAAAAAAAAAAAAGTGTAGTCACCCTAAGGAAATGACACTACCCAATTTAGAAATATACAATCAATATACAGTTGATCACCACTAAGGCACATTAATAATATATCAGACACATCAGTACTCTAGGTATCTGTTGAAATGTTGGAGGGTTCCACGTAAGCATTAGAAAGCTGCTTGAACTACAGCAAGAAGTACAATTGTTTCTGTTTATTTTCTTGTTTCTCAAATTCTATTTGAGGATCAAATCCTAAAAACATTTACAATATTTAGTGACATCTGTAGTGCCAGTGAACTCCAAAGAATGCCATTCAAAAGTATTCAAAAGATAATTACACTTATCTAAATAATTAAGCCTGAAAGTGGTAACAGTAAAAAGTTCATGCTTCTAAGTAGTAATTTGACAAAAATTACATAACCATATAAAGAATAACTATACCACTGCACAAGCAAAAAAATAGTGCATCTGTAAAATACAAGCTATATTAGTCAAAAGCAGACTAATCAGGATTCCACAGGAAAAAAAAAAATTAAGTACCTTGCAGAGAACATCAGGTATAGTAAACAAAGGGGCTAAATAGAAGATTTCCATAAAAGCTTCATATAATGACAGAAGACTATTCACAATTAAAAAAAATATTAACATTGCCATAAACCCAACTTTTTTAAACATAAGTTCATAACTCATGCAATAAAATGTCTGTCAGAAACCCTGACACCAGCAGTTTATTTTCCAAATCAACTGTACACTAAATAGTTCCCTTGGTTACAACATTGCCTCGCTACTTTAAAATACATTTGAGATTGTCATTAGGAAGCTCATTTTAACTCCGTACTTCGCACTAATAATCACCAGTGATTATGACTACAGCAACCTCACGCCATCCTAATTCAGGTGAATGTATAACCTTCCTAACAGCCAAGCTGATAAAAGGCCAGTGCTCCCACAGACAGAATAATGTCACTCAGCTGGGAGAAAGAGTGATAAAGGTTGATTTAGCTATTCCTTCAGAACCAGCCATTTAATCTTTAACATGGCAGGGTAACAACACAGCCATACAACAACAGACTTATTACTAGCAAAGAAATAGCGACCTGGTCACCAATAGCTTTTATATCTCAAAATTTCCATCACGCTTCTGCTGGGCACTGCTAAAACAGATGTCTTCACACACTGCTCTGCCAATGGGGAAGGGTTTCAAAGCAGAAATGATCTCTTATGCATCCTCTTTAACATCCAAGTGGAAACAAACTTCAACAGGCTGCATAGAATGAAATGCCTCCTCCAGTCAACCACCTCCTATTGGCACTCAACACGCAGCACAGCAGAAGCACAGAGCTACTACCTAATGAAAGGTTTTCCTTTTGGAAGGAGGGCAAACTTGCAACAAGGTGTTGCTCTCCAACCCTGAGAAACCAAGGCTTGCGGGGAAGAGAAGGTGAAAAGTGAGGGGAGAGAAAGCAATTCAGAAGCAGCATTTAAAACACTCAAAATAATGTCTAAGTATGTAGTTAGCCTCCACAGATTACAAGATAACATTTGGCCAACTGCTAGTACAGTGATTTTGACTTCCTTGGTGTCCAAAAAGACTACCAAAGGAAAAAGACACACTATCCTGAATAATAATTTTGAGCTCTGATCATGATTTGGGGGACACACACAAGGGACAGGGATGAATGATCAAACCAAACCCCACAAACTCCACAACTCTAATGGATTCTGTACAGCAGGTTTCTAGCCTGCTGGAGTTTCTGATGAATACGAGAGCCTGGTAATACTAGCATAAAGATAAAACAAGAGTAAATGAAGGACAACACTGTGTAATGCAAAACCTACAGTGCCAATTTACTGACCTCTTTTTTGCTCACTTGCAAATGAGTAGTCCTTTTGCTTGAGGGTGATAGGAAGCACAGTGTCTAAATGCATGGATCCATGCAAACATCCAAATCAAATACACTTTACACCTCTCAGTTTATGGAGAAGGCTGTTAGACAATAAATAAATAATAATTTTTAAAAATGTCTACAGCAAGTGGAAGGACCATAGAATTCCAGAAACAGAGTTAGAAAATGTGTTTTGGTAACTGCTTTGAAACGAATGTCACAGATCCAAAACAGGAAACAAAACACAGAGAAAGCTTTTATCACATTATTTTCACGACTGCATTAAATACATGCTTTGAGGACGTATTTGCAAATATGTTCGAAATATTTGTTTGGGGTTTGTTGGGTTTTTTTTAAAGCCAAACACACAAAGGCATAAACACTACACAGATCAAGTATTTCCTCTGCCTTAAAGTACCTAGCACCATTTTCACACCCTCTTAAAGCCTGCAAATGTCTGGGTACCCACGTTCCTGTGTTTCGCAAAGTGAGTACAGCTGAAAGGACGTAC
The DNA here is from genome assembly GCF_011004875.1 of Balearica regulorum gibbericeps. NCBI lineage: Eukaryota > Metazoa > Chordata > Aves > Gruiformes > Gruidae > Balearica > Balearica regulorum. The sequence goes on from NC_046185.1 coordinate 119,097,636, forward strand.
TCTGCATTTATTTATCATCATCTATTTCATGCAGCATCTGACTGGAAGCTTCTTTCAGGCTCTTAGCTCCACAGTTACTAAAGCACTTATTCCCAATCTGAAGATGCTCAGGGAGAAGGGAGGAAAGTATGTACCTTCCTGGATTGCTCCCTGAAAGTCACACAGCCATCTAGCATGCTGCTTAGAGGAAAAGTGTGTTTCCAGGAACAGGAAAACAGCCACAGAAGGGAAGCAGTGCAAGAATACCATTACCGGGAGCTACTGCAATGATCCAACATCCACCAAACCAGGGATTCAGGTGGAAGAAAAAAAAAAAAAAAAAGGAGAAAAAAAATCATAGGAGCTAGCAGTCAGAGGTGTCCTCAGCCGCTGCATCCCTCCTCAAGGCACACTCCCTCTTTGTTCTTCAGACCTGTCAATCAGGGACAAATTAAAGAACTAAAAGAGAGCAGTCATGGCTGAAGAGGCAATCCCAGCTCCCACTGCTCCTCTTCCCATTTATTTCCAACTACTGTGAAACAGAAGGGGGATAAGAAGTTATGTTAAAGTTTCACTTTTTGGGCAGATAATACTGACCTGTGTAATTACAGTCTAACAGGGAAGGCCCTAGTGCATGGGGATTTCCCTACTACCAAAATTTATTTCCTCAGAAACTACATCAGGATAAGGGAATACCATGCATGGAGCATAGATCTCTGACAGTTTTAATACTGATGCTTCCTATTGGCCAGGTGGCAGCAGGGGATAAGCTTACTGGTGTTTTTCGTAACAGCTCCCTACCCAGAGCCTTTAACTATGGCAAGCCCTACTGTATTCTTGATCAGCCATGAGAAGCCCTGCCTCACAAACAGCTTCTGTCTTCCCCCTCCTCTGCTCGGAGCTCTCCCCAAACACTGAAGTTTGGCAAGTTCATTGCATCCTAAGTGTTGTGCATCGAGACATATGGAACAGACACAGCAGCACTGACTGACCAGCCCCGCTCTCCTCACCGCTGGATACCACTTGGCAAACGTTAGCCATCAGAGACCCTGGCAGACTTGGACTCCTCAGAGCATGTTGGCTTCATTTGTGAAAGGCTATTTTTGCACTCCAAGGATAAAGCACTTGCTCTAGAACTGAAGCTGTGATTTTTAGCCACCGATAGTTATGTTCTGGCACTGGTTACTGCGAGCACTATGTCAACTTGAGCCAAATGCATGAGGAATTCTGAAATTGTGCCATATTACTTATATCCCTTGTCAAATAAACTCAGGAAAGTTATACCTAAAATGTGCCATCAGCTCTTACTAGAAAGATTTTACATGCTTAACGGTAACATGGTAGGTCCTCCTCCACTGAAGAGGAGTTTTTGGCAGCCCTGGCTAAACTGGGTCAATGGCTTCAGGCTTGCTGTTGCCAGTCATGTTTGAGACTGCCCTGAGAGAACGTGTTCATCTGAACAGCTTAAAAATTTTAAGAGACTACTGTGACAGGAGCTTGAAAAACGTGCTTCCGAGACACGACTTGCTACAAGTCCCAATTTTAACGTAACCCACCAGCAGTTCCTCCAGCCTGCCTCACTGCCCCCCAAGCAGAGACACGGGCCAGTCCCTCCAGAAGGCAGATGGGGAGCCCGGCGGGTGGCCATGACCCTGGCCAGAGGGACACAGAGTGGCTGGGGTGCGCCAACTGCTCCGCAGCTGTCAAGGCAGGCTGTGGGCGAGCTCCGTGGAGGAGTCGGGAAGAACATGATGTTGTAAGCGGTACACAGTCAGCTAGTACATATTAACACAGTGCAAAATAACTACCCTAAGTTCAATAGACAATGCCAGTAGTGGTGGGTTGTTTTTTTTTTTTTTCTTCTTCGAAGCTGTTTATAGCCTAGCTTACTGTGATTACTGTGGCGTAGTCTGTAAAATAATCCTTCAATATTAAGGTGCAGTTACTGATTCTTCTAGAAGAAGATATTTTATCTTGCCATTTACACTATGGTTTGAAGGGTGTTTGTTTACTGCCATTTCTCTCATGCAGTATTCAAAGAGCTTAGTAAATCCAATATTAAAGCTTCACATAACCTATGCTATTACTTAATCTCAGGTTTGGAAAAAACCTCTGCTGTTATTTCTTTTCTAAAGCTTAATGCACAAACACTCAGGCTGGTAGCCATTTCAAACTATGTTCTCTAAGCAGGGCATGAACTGCAACAAGTTTTCTTGTGGTGAATGAAGAATCAAGTTAAAGGAAATTTCAACAAGAATGTCACACGCTTACTTCTTCTACTAGCCTAAACATAGATCAAATGTGGTAACTTGGAAAACACAGCCACAAAGCAAACCTAAGGAAATATGGAAAAACACCTGGAAAGAACCAAAGGCTCAACCTTATTGCCTCCATGTTTGGGCCCCACAACTTACCATGCATATACCATTTACTGAAACAGCTCAGCATAGCTCTTCTGTTAAAACTTTTCTTACAGGATTTTGGATTACTAGCCACTGAATTACTGTCTTGACATTCTCATCCATCCATTTCTTGTAAAGAAATGTCTGGACTGCAGCCCTTGCAACTAATAAATGGGTGTAGGGCTTGAACCAGGATCTGAACTGTAAATCTTTCCAAAAATCCTGCAATGAAGTTACAAGCCTGTATTAAGAGCCATGCATTGTCAGCTGTCTCCCTCCCTTTAAGTACAGGATCTTTTCCTATTCCAACTCTGGGAGGGATTGGCTGTGCCAAAACTTTTGAGATGGCAGAGAAGATGCCAGAACCCTGTACAGCCTCCATTCTAGTCGATGTCTTTGTAAAACAGGTATTTTAATATAAAACATAAACCAGGTATTTTTCATTTTTTCTACATCAGACCCCCTAGAGTGCCTGAAGTTGAGATTTTAACAGTGATCACGAGACTTTTTTTTAATTAAACTTGGGCTAGATTCTTAGGCTGCATTTACCCAGTACTTTAGATAAGGAGGATTTTTAATCTATTACATTAGTAAACTGAAATAGTAATGAATGGCTGCCATCACAGGTCCCAAACAGGTAACAGTCTTTTCCTGTCCTACGTGCAAAAGCAAGAATCAAAACACAGTCCAGTTTCAGAATTAGCTGACCCAACAAATCACTAACCAAAGAAAACCGACAGGCTGTCCTTTTACAGCTCAGATATTTTTTTTTTAATCAACAAAAACTGAGTAGACACTATCAACAGATATTGTTGCACAAAGTTTCACTGCAGTCAGCTCAAAGATCAGCTCATTAAATGAGGAGTAAATATGTTGCTGTCAGGCAAATTTACAACTCCAAAGCAATGCACTGACTCAAGGACTGTTCTACCTAGACGTTTATGAAGGTGCTTCCCATACTCAAGAGAACTGATTCCGTAACACCGCCAAGCATAAAACTAGTGCTGTGACAGAGGCTCTAGAAACAGGACTGAGGGCAGTCACAGGATCTAGATGTTGAGACAGGGAAAAAACCTCATTATATCAAAGTGACCATGGAAGTAACAGACAAGTAGTGAACATACATTCTGCTCATGGAATAGACCAAACAGTTAAGGAGCCTTAATTACACAATTTTTACCTCTTCCTTTTCAATAACTATAAATGGTTAAAGTGAAGAATATGCTCAAGACTTTCAATTTCTGAAACCATAAATTCATAACCAGATATGGCTAAAATGTTTCTTTTGTTCAGCATGAAAATGCTGGTGCTCCCCCCTGCTTTATTTACAGAATGGATTGACTCATCCCCAAGGGAAATACTATCATTTATAACTGTGTCCACATGCAAAGATACATAGAAATACCATATATCATTTTTGTGCATCTGTATCAGTACTACACTGAGTGTGTAGGTGGCCTGAATGCATAGGTGGAGGAGAGAAGGCATCTTTAAAAGGCATCTCAAATACATACTTAGCTTTTGAGGGGAAGGTACTTTAGAAAGACAGGGCTAAATTTATGCCAGATGGATCTCAACTTTTTTTTTTTTTTCTCTCTTGAAATCAACAAGAACAGCTTCAGACTGTACTTAGATCTGCATGAAAGACAAAGCCAGCAGGAGGAATAAAGAACAGCATAATGTATGTTTCAGCAACCATTTAATCACTAGAAAAAATAGGAATCAAACACAGAACAACCTGGGTTGGCCTCTCTCACTAAGTTTCCTCCCCACCCCAATCTGCAGTTTTAAAGTTTCCTTTTACCAGTATGCTCTCAAGCACCTTTCTATTTTGCACAGACAAACAAGTTGTTTCAGCTTCCTTCCGAGACCCACAACAGGAGAGATGGATGGTTTACTGACTGACTATGAATGAAATCCAGGTGGAATATTTGTTTTAAGGAAGTCTTTACAGGAAATTCCTATGCAACAGAGCACGTTACATCCACTGAGGCTCTGGACACAGGAACTATTTCCCATGAGGTGAATAAGGGCGTAAATTCACAGCAGGTCACACTCTGTGCTAAGTATCTTTCAAAGCATCCTTACACCAGCTTTACAATAGTGTATTTGGAAATACCAGTTCTCTACCACAAAATCACTATTTTGGAGTAAAATTTACAACACACGAAATAATATAAATGGTACATTTAGCTTTTGGTACCTGAAGTCCTGAAAAAAAATTGCCAGACTGGCTGGAAGCAGCCCTTGAAAGGGCTACGTTCTCTACACAGCAGGTGCACAGGAGGATTTTCAATGTACACAGATTCATATTCCCACCCTAACAGGCCAGTTGCCTGCAATACCACAGATGTCTATGATTTCCAAAAAGTATGACAAGATTTTGGGGTCATTGGTTTTGATGAATGGTTTAGTCACAAAACCCACAACTTGGATTATTTCTATCTACATGCTTTCAAGTTCATGGATAAGCACAAAATTGTTGCTCTGTTCTTTTGCTCATTTTTAGAAGTACCTGGGGGGAATGATAACCTAACAGATGCAGTCTCATAACACACATACAAGCTATACATATAAAAAAAGTACTACATTTCCAAAGAACGATCATTTCCCAAATCCAGCTTCATTATATAAAAACGTATTGCACAGCCTACGTCTGTTGATCGTGTATTTCTTCTTTATAGTGTACATAAATTAAGATTCACCCTACTCTTACGGAAGTATTTTCTTCACATTTCATCTGAAAATACTGGCTACACATTAAAAAAAATTACAAAATTTAGTATTTTAAATCACATCATACAAAACCCTTACATGTAAACTACCATAAAAGTTTAAAACCAAAAGGTGCAAAGTACCTTCTTCCAAGATTTCAAGGCTCTGCCTGTTAAATCTGCGTTCTCTCTTATTTTCCTTTTCATAGTCATATTCAAAGCTTTCTTCTTCGTTTACTGACATGGCCGAAGTTATCCCAGATAGACCCAATATGATGCCTTAGTCTCACAGGAGATGGGAAGACATTCCCTCGAAGGCTGTGTTGTTGGGGAGAGCAAAGCAAGGTCTCCACAAAGCAGGATACCATCTTTCCTCACTCACATGCTCAGCCAGAGAGCTCCTGAGCAACTCAGTATTTGTCCTGAGCACAACAGCTTTGTGTTGTACAGATGCTGTGGAGGAGGGAGGAGACCATCTGTCTAATAATTACTAGAAGATTCATGTTGTTCCTCATACCAGTTCTGAGGGAGCCAGGTTTTGCTCAACAGCTCCACTAGCATATTTCAGGCAAAGTAAGTGGGCTGAAAGCCCCCTCCTCGGCACTCCTCACGTCAACAAAGTTCTCTCTCCTCTGCCCCTGCTCCTCCAAGTGAAGTGGTAGCTTCCCACAAGTGCCTCGGCAACACGGAAGTCCGACTCAGCCTCCGACTGTCACACCTGGTGAAGGGTGTGCACCTTCACGGAGTTAAATCACCTCTCAAGTTGCCTAATGCTGCAAATAACAGCTTTCACAGGAATAGTGAACAGCCAAAGCCTGTATGCATGCACACGCTAGTCGCCTCCGGCGGAGAGGTCTTGAAAGTTGCGGCTGTTGGATAGTATGGTCTGAGCAGAGCATCCACCACACGCTAAAAGCACTGTGTGAAGAGCAGGGCTGGGGGGAAGGGAGCAGGTGTTTGGGGCATTTTTTAATTGCTTTCACAAAAAAGATTACGCTTGCATGAAGCATTTAAATGACATATCACATCACCTGTTAAATGCTATCTTTTCTACAGTTATCTTTACTCTTCTGTCCGCTGTGGGAAATTAAATGGCCCAAGTCCACATATGCGCCCTAGTAGTGCATTTCCAAGGGCCTACCCTCTCTCTTCTCTGTTCCACAGCAAACAGAACTCCTCGTGCTCAGACCTCCTCCTTGCCAACACATTGTGTTTGCTAAACTTGAGTACACGCTCAGGGCAGGTTAACCTTCTTATTTAACCTTTTGCTGCTATAGATATTTAATGTTTGCCAGGGTGCCTCCCTTACTTTCCATGGCAAAGAGGTGCCCTTTGCTGCTTGCAGAAAGCATTCCTGTCTGCATCACAAGGCAAAGCAATTGCAGGCAAAGTGGAGGCACTGCGAGGCAAAGGCAGCTCATCACCCTCGGAGGGGACATAACTGCCAGGGAGAGAGACAGACAAACATTTAGAACAGTTAGGGTCACATAAGAACAATTTCTCTATTACCACTTCTCTAGTGGTGTGAAAGTATGAGGTAGGAAGGAACTAATTTTATACAATCAGGATTAATTACTCTGTTTTCAGTTCTAAACTCTTGATATCATGTAACAATGTTTATACAAACAATAGCCAATGGATATGAAATACACATAAGTGCTTGCTGAGGAAAGGAACAGTCATTTCTGAATAAAGAAAGATCTTACTACTCAAACTGAACAACTTGACCTTTGACTGTCAAAATTTACTGCAATATTCAGCAGCAGCCTCAAGAACTCAGTTGGGGAAAAAACAGAATTGTCCCTTTCTCATCTCATTAAAATATGCAATTTTAATAATCAAAACTCTTTAAAAATAAAATAATAAAAAAAATGAGACAGTAAGAGTCTTAAGTACCTAGTTGCCACCCAGTGTCAATCTCCCACATTTTAGTAATAGCTAGAGAATGGAAATTCAGCAAGTAACCAAAACAATAAGACTCAGACATCTTTAAAAGAACGCAAGAAGCACCTTTTAAAGCTTAGGACAGAAAAGTCCACCCCTACCAATCCTGTCCACTTTAAACTCTTTTGTTTTCAATATTGCTGACAAGTGTTCAGCTATAGCTAACCAACCAGCCTATAAATGAGAGCAGAGCGGTGGGCGACACACCAAGAACATGCACACTGCTGCCCAATATACATGACAACACAAAGAGAGTAAACAAATATTCCCACAAGTTGACTTCTGAACCATGACTCACGTCAACTCGTGCCACACAGGAGGACTCTGACATTCAAAACCTGAGAGAAAAGGTAAGTGTTGCAACGCCTACATTGATACCAGCATGTGATAAATGCTGATGCAAATACATAATGGGTGGAGAAGGAATGCATACCACACCCTCACACTATCAACTCATTTTTCGTGTTATTCTGCATTAGGCCCTTTCACTAGAGCAGACATATTTACTTGTTACAATTAAGAGCCAGGTTTCCAATAGATAGCAAACAATAAGCAGCTATGGGGGGAAAAAAAGCTAAGTTGTATACAGTTCTGAAAATATACATTCTTATCATGAAAGATTCAAGAGATATTTTTAATATTTCCTCACATACTCAGGAACTTAACATACCAGAACAAACATTCATTTTTATGGGTTACCACTGCAAAGTAAATTTGGCATGTTTGCTGCAATCACCACTCTGAATTAGCGGCTGAAGATATTTAACTCCTTTCAGGAAGCCTGCTGAGTGAGTGGCAATGCTTAAAGCACACGGGTGCTCGTTCCGCAGGCGATGCTTGCACTAAGGTACAGCCCGCCTTCAGTAACTCTGCAATCAAGCAGGAAACACACAAACAGGGAGCTAGTTTGAAGAAGGGTGAAGCTGGACAATACAAAGAAATCCTCTTATCCTGACTCATTTCCAAGGAACTCCAATGCAGTCGAATAATTTTAACCTTCCTTCATGAATAAAAACATCTACACTTTTGCACAATTAACCACATTAATTCTGACCACAATTCACTAGTAATAATGCTTCATTTAGAACAAAGAGATTCTCTGTAAGCTAGTAAGTTGTAAAAACAGCGGCTGAAACAGTAACACCCACATTTAAAAATATGTTGATAAAGAAATGTGGGTGTTTTGGGGTGGGCTTTTCAAGGAAGGGGGATAAATTGGTCATTGAACATGTGCTTTCCATTAAGATGTACAATCAAAGTTAGCTTGCTCAAATGTTTACAGGTTTTACATGTTTCCCACACTTTCAAAAGCCCACCCAAATTATTTCCTGTCAACTCAACCAAAAGGACAGCATGTTACTTTTGCAGAAAGGGAATGAAATGGGATGAATTGGGAAAAAGCTTATCTAGAAATTCAGTGGCTGAGCAGAATAAAGAAGAAAAACACCTCTACATTGAAAAATAAGCCATGCAAAGACAACATGCAAGTAGAAGTAGCTTAGGTCTGACTGGATAAAGAATAGAGAGTCAATGGAGGAATAAAGAAAAAGAATTGACGTGGCAAAAGCAGAAAACTAGGAAAATTATATCAATGATTACACGAATATAAACAAGGTTCAACCATAATTATCAAGTATCAAAGACACGGGAGCAAAATAAGAACAACCTGAATGAAAATTTTAGCTACGTACCTATAAAGCAAGGGCTGTTTCAGAGATTGGATGCTATAAGCATTCGTAAGAATTTCTCATAGATTTAGATGGCATACCCGCAGTCAGCATCCACTCAACATCCGGAGTAACACCAGAGTTACTCTGTCTGCAGGGATGGAGACAAAAGGGACCAATGTATGAGGGAGACAACGACTCATCATAAATGCCCAATCATCAGCCAAGCTCCTACTGTAAGGGAGAAGGTGTCAAGGGAAGTGTATTTTAAGTAAAAAGGTTGACCGGGCCACCCACAGAGCTACAGATGTGTGTTTGCGAGGTTACCTGTAACTAAGGTGCACAGAGAAGAAACATGGATAACCAAGAATTCTTGAAGAGCTGCAGCAGGGAATATGAAATATTCTTCTAATGCTAGCTTAAAGGAGTGATAAAAAAGAAAGCACAAAAAAAAAAAAAAAAAAGGCAGAGGGGTGGCAGGGAAGAACCAGGACAGTTTCACATCTGCAAAGGCACTGCAATGTAAGCAAGGCAAGGATAAATAACCATGCTTAAAGTAGCTGAGAGGTCAAGGAGAACAGGCATTATAATTGTTAATTATTGTTCAGCTAAAAAGAAAGTTAGGGAGCTTGCTGACAATCGTTTCAGTAGACTGGAACATAGAACAGAGGACAGGGGCTCCAAACTGCACACAGAACAAGAGATGAAAACATTTCAATGTGAGCAGTGGGAAAATACAGGTCAGGGTTGAAAGTTATAGAGAAGAGCAAAAGCAGGATAAGGGGTGCCAGAATGACCAAGAGAGTAAGATGAAGTTGCTCAGGCAAACAAATGGGGTTAGAAGCTTCGGCATATGTGACAAATAGGGCACACGGTGTGACTGGCGGGGGGAAAAAGACACTATTTTCTCCATGAGAAATTGCCAAAACTCATAGCCAACAAAAGGAGGAGGAAAGAGCCAATTGCACATACACAAAGTCATCTGGAATTGTAGGCAATGAACTCTCAGGCATTAGTGTGGAGTTGCTCAGCTAGAAATAAACAAGTAATGGAAGAAACCAGAAGAAAAGTAATTTGATCCAAAGCCAACCTGGATATCTCTAGAAAGCACTGCTCATTGAGAGGATGAAAAATATTGGCCTAAGAAAGAGGGAGAGGGACATGGTTATTCATAAAGATTTCTATCGGTATCTGCTTGAGCAACCTGGTCTAGTGGAGGGTGTCCCTGCCCATGGCAGAGGGGGTGGAACTAGATGATCTTTGAGGTCCCTTCCAACCCAAACCATTCTATAGTTCTGTGACATTTGTTTATTTAGCTGTTTGGGAGGTTTTTTGCAATTTTTTTTTCACCCAACTTGTGTGCATTTTTTAAAGAATCTATTTGTTTTTCTCTAAAAAATCCATCCATACGAGCCTAGATGTTTATACTGTTACCTCTCACAGTAACAGTCTGCAAAAGTTCCATCTTTTCCTCTTTTGTCATTGGTTCTGTCAATCTCAAAGTCTGCTAGAAAAATAACTGCTTTCCTACTCAAGTACACACCCAGCTCTTTCCTCCTCCCCATTCCACCTACACAATATACTTCATTAATACCAAATAAGGTGGCAACTGTCACTCATATTATAAACTATTATACTTGAAAATGTATCTAAAAAGCATAGTGTAATAGCTCTTATTTATAGAGGTTTCAATTTAATGTAATGTTAGCTAACACCAGTGATTCAATCTTCAGGTAAATAGAGTGTGACATTTTTATTGTCTAATTCCATCCACTCCTACCAAGAATAAACTCTGTAAAGGACCTTATGTAAAGGGATTAATTCATTATTCCAACCCAAGAAAGTCTTTGTAAAGATTTGTCAATTGTAAATTTTGAGCATTTGTTCATTTGCTATTGCAAGGTATTAAAAAAATTACCACCACCAAATGCGAGTTGAAGACATTATTACAATGTCAGTCCAGACAGAAGTTCATTAAATCTGAGGTAAAAGTGAGAGTCACTTCTTTACCTATTAAGTTAAGTAACAGCATTAAAACCTTATATCCTGGTGTAATTTCGGAGTGCTTTTTCCCTTGAAGAACAAGAAACGATACACTGATAAAATAATTATTTAAAAATGTAGAACAAATAAACCCACACCTTTTAAATTGAAATCGTGAGTCCCAGCAGCTTTGATAAAGAATGTTTGAACAATTTAATCAGAAAAATAATTCTGTACGATATCATCTTGTGAGGTTTTCTATTAGTTTCAAGGTACCACCAACTCTCCTCCAACGTTGTATTTACCAAAAAAGGGTGAACTGGGTAGGATTGACAATTGAATGCACACATACATCTGAGTTCCAGAGAGTCCATGTATAGCAGAGAAATAAGCTCTCTAACTAGGCTTCTTGTCTTAAAATAGATATTCAAAACAGGTCAGCTGAGCTGCAACTGCCTATCACTCTCTACCAAATATAAAAAGCATCTCAGGCAAGTGACTCTGGTATCGACAAATACATGGTAGAAATATCAAACATCAAGAGACAGACATCTCTTATAATATGCTATCTGCTCTAGGTTTTTGAAAAAGGTCCATTTTCTACTGTATTTTAAAGATGCCTTTTGTCCCACTACAGTCAGAATACCTTTCTCCAACACGAAATGCCAACACTATTTTAAACCCAAATTAATATGCCAGTATCAACTATGCCTTCCACCACACCTCTCAAATCCTTTTCTCTCTCGCACACTTCAACTGGGAGAAGGAAATGAAACCTAAACCCCATAAAGCTCCATTAAACCTTATGAGACTACCATTCACCTGAGAGGCTGAGACAGGGCTGAGCATGCTAGCCTTCCATCATGTAAAAAGTAGTTAAAAACAAAAAATTTAAAAAAGGCATTATGCCTTACCTACAGGAGAGATTTTTCCCTGTCAGACATTAAACCCTGCTTTCTCTTAGGGGAGAGCTCCCCAAACACTTGAAGCAACCAGCTAGCACAAACTCCACCTGAGGCTCTGTAGGTCTCAGCTCATGGAAGAAGTACACTGGGTGGGGGCTCCGCACTTGCAAGAAAACTTGTAAGCCCAGAATGAGACCAAGCACTAGAGTGCTCCTGAGGCCCTGATCCCTCAAGGTATGTAAATATTTGCCCAACGCCTGTTGCTTATTCCATTACCATGGACCTCCCGCAGCTTCTCCAGCGCAGTACACACCTTAAGACAATACTGAGGAGCAGACGAGTTCTTAGCTCACACACTCAGGCATGTCACACTTCAATGACACAATGACACTTCAACCACACAGACAAAGGACCATAAAAAAGAACAATAAAAAGAAGGCTATCTGTATTTAACCTGGGAGTGGGGAAAAAACCAGCTACAGCTTTTAATGACAGTACAACTGTTCTATTTTTTAAGCTTCTAAAATCAGGCCATCTCAGCCTGTTACATCATGCAGATTAATGTGATGCTACAGTATTTACTAGGGTTAAACCCAGAGGATAAAGGTTATGTAATGGATTCAGTCCAACTTAAAGTGGTCAGATCTTTCAAATAAATATGCACCTTTCCTCTCTGAACACCTGGACAGAAATAATCAAAGGTAAGAGAAGTTCAAGTTTAACAAGCTTCTAAAATTGCATTCTGCTCCAAAATCTAGTACAGAGAAACAAATGGAGGCATATGCCACTCAAAGGACCATAAAAACCCATTCAAATTTTGTCACACATATCTTTACTCTTCATGTCCCCTCTGATATTGTTATCAAAGCACTATGAAATATCTTTGTGTACTACATACATACAACATCCCCTGGGCCTACACTCCTTACTGCTTTCTGCTCTTTGCTTCATTGTGATCTTGGACTTGCCTCATTTAAGTCAAGCTCTACAACCAGAATAAAATCCATATACAACTACTCCTTTCCCAAATGCTGCATTTTGGGTTAGAGGTTACCACTGAGTGCCATTGATAAGGAATCTTGATTTTTCCACTCTGCTGAGTGTACAGTTTTAGCCATTCCTTATCCTTCCTCAAGTGCCTTCTATCAGAAGTCTGATGAAAACATTCAATGCTCCAATAAAAAAATAATTGCCTAAGTAAACATTACAAAAATCGCAAGCGGCCCAGAAGATAGTGTTTGCCAAAGTTTATATTTTTTTCAATTCAAGAAGTTAACTGGCTCACTTAAGAAGCTACTGTTTTAAATGTCTTTCACAGACAAATAAACAGAGAGAAAACATGTACTGTCTATTAATACGTTAAATATATACATATTACAGCATATTGGTAATGCAGAAAACCCAAAGACTTAAAACTCAAACCAATACAGAATCTTACAGTAAGCGTATTTAAATTCAGCTGAATTCTTATACATACAGTTAGCATTTCAAATATTTCTCCCCCTGCCCGAAGACTGATCATATAGTGCATATGCTCCTCTGCCACTCCCTTTGAAAAAGGGAAAGGTATACAGCAGAGTCTCTTGTAGCATGCTCACAAGAGAGGCTGAGGTGCAACAGAGATGCGGGCATCTCCGCCACACCAGGGTGCTGCCTTTTTCGAGGTAATTCATTTTTTAAACCATTGAATAACAATGGTCTGGTTTTACAAGCTCCAAATTCTGCAACAAGAGACTAGAAATATTTACCATCTGTGCATTCTTCGTAATACCAGTCCAGTTCGTAATAATCTGCTTCAATAAATTTCTGCATAGTCAGTATCCTTCAGCAACATAGATGAGATTTCACTTCGCTGCTAAGGTCAAGTGAAATGCAGCCATGCCTTCCTGCCTTTGCAAAATACCACATCACAAGGAAGCTCACAGAAAGCTGAAAATGAGCTGCACATCTTCAATGAGGCTGCAACTAAAATAAAAGGGGGGAGTGGAAGGTGTATTTGGGGAAAAAAAAAAATACAAAATAGAATAGAAAAAGGATGCAGAAGGGAGAAGCAGATGCCCTGGCGGCTGCTCTAATAAAGAAGCTCTGCACAGGAGCCTTGGATGGGTGTTAACAAAATCATCCTATCAAAAGGCTGATGTGCTGACGTGGGGACACACACCACCACCCGGCTGTTTCTCACTCCTTCCCTCCCTAGTCTCCACATCTCTTTCGGTCTAACATGTTGCCATGGAGACGAGCTGGCTCCAAAAGAGATGCAGAGATGAAGAAAATGCATTTTGTTGTTTCTGGCTTTACAGACCAGAAGTACCCCTCCATGCTGGAAACAAAAATCCTTGCTCAGAAAGATGATACAACTCTCTGCTGACTGCTCGCGGAACAGCGGCATCATGCCATTGCAATGCGCTGGGTACATGCAGTACATTAATAATGAAAATCTAGTCCATTACTACTATCCTCCACATGGTCTGATAAAAGCCTGCCTTCCCCATGGAAAATGGAACTACATGACTGCTTTGTTACATTATTCCGGGCTGATATAATAGAATCCTTTATGCATTCTGTTACTGCAAAGTGGCAAACAAAAAATGAAAGAATCAGAGAAATCAGGACAACAGTACATTTCCCCTTGCAATAAAGCTAATCTGCTTTTGCCCTTCTCCATGAACCACTAACCCATTTGATTAGTTTTTTCCAAACATCTAAGCTTTGTAGCTGAAAACAACAGGTTAGGACAAACTTTCACCATTCCTAAAAATGCTTAAGTTCTTCACACAGAATAGCTTAATATTCACATTGACCATTTTGGAAATGAAAGAAAAGACTTTTGCAGCACCCAAGAAAACCATGTTTAAGCTATTAGAAGAGAACCTGTCAGAGGAACAGACGGCATTAAATCTTCATCATCATCAAGCACAGCAATTCAAAAAGCATGTCTGAATCTGTGCACGTACAGTTACCAAAAGGGATCAACAACCATTTTGTTCACAACCACCACACACTCTTCCCCCCTTTCTCCCCCTTTTTTAGGAAACTGTATTTCTTTGTGAACACCAGCAGAAATGCTGGGATAGATTAAGTTGCAATATATGTTACTAACACAAGCTAGGAGGCCAGACTGGGTCTGACCAAGTGGGCGTGTCTGTCTAACCAAAGACGCCATCTACTCTTCATGATATAATAAACCCTCACCTTTTGCTTTGCAACTCACTTTTACTAACTTAATTTGATGCTTCCAGATCTGGAAATCTGAGCACTCAATTCAGCTCTCCTTTCCAATCACTCATGGTTTTGCAGATTTCTATTGTGCTCCCCCTCATGTAAGTCTTTTCTAGGTTGTTACCACTTGCTCTGCTCCCCGACTGGTACCATTTTGCTTTACTGTAACAGAAATAGGTAAGGAATATTCAAGATACGCAGTACCTTTGAGCTTTGGAATTGCCACATCTCTTTTATATATTGATAGCTGAAGCACAGATTAACAGATCTGTTCACGCATCTGCCACGCGTTTTTGGAGAATCCCTCCTACAAGGAAAGGCTGAAAGAGCTGGGATGGTTCGGCCTGGAGAAGAGAAGGCTCAGGGGCATCTTACCAGTGTGTATAAATACCTGAAGGGAGGGCACAGAGAGGACAGAGCCAGGGTCTTTCCAGTGGTGCCCAGTAACAGGATTAGAGGTGATGAACACCAGCACATACACAGAAGGTTCACCCTGAACAGAATTTTTTAATTTTTTATTTTTTTTAATGCAAGAGTGACTGAGGACTGACACAGCCAGCTCCAGGGGATCCTACTTAAGCAGGGGAGCTGGACCAGATCACTTGCAGAGGTCCCTTCCAACCATTCCGCTATTCTGTGATTTTGTAGTTCAAGGGCCTCCACTCATTTACTTCATTTGTTTAACTGCCCCAGACTAAGATTCTTTGAAATTATTTCATTACACAAAATACTTATTTTTACCTTCCTAGACAGCAGGAACAAGGGCATGTGGTTTCAGACCACTGTGAACTTTAAAGATTCATGGAGACTGAAGTGCTAGAGCTCTTCCTCAAATACAGTTTCCCCTTGCTCCTATGAGATGCTCTCAGGCCAGGCAGCAAACTGCAATCCATGTCTCAAAGCCACTGGTTTGTTTAACTTGACTCTTACACCCCTGCCCGTTCTCCTGCCCATGCCAGCCTTAGCCACCTGGGGCCAAGGCCCACAGCTGTCCTACAAGGGAGTCTCGGGATGAGGAGATCCAATGGTCGTACTTCAGTTATTGCTGGTGGACAGCTGAGTTGGTGTAATACCTAAATAAAGTTAGTCAACCTGCTCTAGGCTGGAAGCACTGCCCTTCTTGGGAGGCTAACTCAAAGCAAAGAAGCATGGCCTTAATCAAGGCACCACCACATTTATGGGCACTTCCTCCCCATTTGTTACTTTTGCATCAAGCTAACCTTAGCCCTCCTGAAATCAAGAGGTACTCTAAGACAAAAAGGGTCTGAAAAGCAAAACTTGCTCTCATTTTGACAAGGATCACATTATTTTTTTGCTTCATTCTGCTGATTAGATTTTTAGTATGCTCAATATTGATGTGAAAGCAATACAATAAGTGTACATAATCTTCAGGTTAGTAAATCACAAAGGATTATATAAAATCCACTAAGAGCCTTTGGACATGCAAAGGCCACACAATTACCTTTAAAAAAGAGATCATATTTTGATTAGTGCAAGTGTTTTTGCTAAATGTGATCATTCTGCCCAAACGCCGTGCCATCTTGACACAGAGGAATGTGACAAAGCACTCCAGCCCTAGCTCAGTCTTGCAGAATTTCAGTTATGCATACTCACAAGGCAAGAACTGTACATGATATTAAATGCAATTAAGGCTACACTGTTAAAATACTGTCAGAGAAAAATAAAGGTTCCTATGGCAACATTAACTCAATTGCTCTGCATATAAGCTATTTGTTCCACTTGTATTATTTTTGTCCAAAAGGTAATTTCAGTCTGGTAATGCTATTAAACAAGCATTTCAGATGTAAAAAATGAATATTGGCTACCAGCTTAAATTGCTGCAGGGACTCTCTCCTTTTTATTTCCTGACATTTTAAACAAGGGAAATCTTCAACATGCTAGAATCTTCTTCCCACCGTCCTCCCTGCTGCACACACATCCCCCTTTCAATGACACAGGATAAAAATCGTTCAAGGTGGAGGTTTGGGGCTTTTTGTTTGTTTTATTGACCTTTTTCTACAGATCTGATTGGAAATGTATTGGTGTAATCCAGAAAGGCATTATTTTTCTGTGGAGAAAATCACTTGGGTGGTCAAATGATTTCAGTACTCCTCAAGAGACCTGGAAATATGCGAGAAGTGTATGATCTTCCCAGCATGAACAGAGAAACCCTGGCCAGACAGAATACTATGTATCCAGGTATCCAAATGCAAGCCTCCCTTCAATTATATGAGAAATTGTAGCTCTATAAAGGGGGGGCTGGAAGGGCCATCAAGTTGAACGTGAAAATCTGACCAGGCCTACAAGGCAGCTGCATACTTGCAGAACCCTCTCTCAACCTCTGCAGCCCTACTTTTCCTTCCTACAGCTATACATTGGATTCAACTTACGTAAAACTTATCAGAACAGTACATTTTCCTGCGGACTACTGCAAACATTAAACCCCTGTGCACTCAAATCTCCATAGTGCCACACTGCATTTGCCTGGGGTATTGCATCTAAAACTTGAGTTTAAGAAAGATTTCAGGTAATAGATGTCTGACTATAAGGGACTTGCTTTTTCCTATTCCAGAGCTAAACACAGTTATGAACATTCATGTGGCATTCCCTTCCGGCTGTGGATTTCGTTCTATTTTTCTGTGTTCAGTTTCAAAGCAAACAAAACCCCCTACTTTTATTTGTTCTCCATGGAGCAAAATACACAGACTGATAAAGACTTCTGGCAGCCAACTCTGATCAGCTACACTGAGCGCTCCTTAAGTTTGAAGTTACAAAGGGGTTTTATTAGGCACAAAAGTTGACTTCAAAAACTCACAAGCCCTCTTCTCTTTCCCTTTTGCTTCAATAAATCTGTGCCATAGGTCAACACTAAACTGGTCTGCCTAAATTAGCCAGGTTATAAAAATCACACAAACCCCTTTTCCTTGTTTGAAGGGAATTCTTGACACACATAATTTCAACTACCTCATTTATAAACATGGCCTCTCAACAAAGTGTAGCAGCACACATGCAGTGAACCGTGTTGCCTGGGTGCAAAGCAGCAGCAAGTAACCTCTGCTGGCTAATGACATGTTCAAAGAATGTCATTACATAGTCTATCACTATAAATCATGCGTTCCCATACTTTGTCATTCTCAGCTTTCTTCTCCAAATCTTTTCCAATTCTAGGAGGATCCTTTGAAAGTGAACATCGGAGCTGCATGGAATATTTCCATGGCGCCTGCAAGAGTGTATTACCTCCCATTTGATTAACTCTGCATCATAGTTGGCTACAGCATCGCATCAGGATGTTAAATTAAACATCATATCCTTTCATTATTTTCTACAGTCATCACCACTCAGGATAAAGTTGCCCATGCCATTAACATCGCCTGGAGTCCTTTTTATCAGAGGAGCAGCTGTACAGTCCACCGCTACGCAATGCACATTGGTAATATTGTGGCGATGCCTGACTACTTACTTTGCAAACTGACATTTTTTAACTGACTTTAGTAACTCTGCCCCACCCCCCACCCCCCCAAAAAAAGAGCATTAAAAAGGAAAGCAAGCATATTTAAAAGCTCAACTGATTTTCAAGGACAGGCTGGCATACTGATATTTTTAAATTGGGATCTCACTTACTGGTGTTTCACCTTCTAAAAGAACACTGAGCAGGAGTCATCCTGTGACTGCACACTTAGTAAGAGCAAACAACTCTGCAACTTAGGACAGAGATCTCTTCCAGTGTAGTATTCTTGCTTAGCAAGAAGTCAGCGTGGCTTGCTTAACCTGAAAAGAGCGGAACCAGAGCAGTGAAAGCATTGTATCAGCAGCTTTCAGAACTGGTATTTAGAAAAACAGGTGCTTCAGACTGTTTTGACTGACTTTCCTTCATCAAAATAGGGTTACTATTCAGGGCTTCAAAATGGTGCAGGTACTTCCTACAGATGGGACAGAGCTGGTCCCTTCTGGACGCCATAAGGGCACGCTGACGTCACCTGGTACAGACAAAAGACTCTTCCAATGCAGAGAAGAGCCTAACTGTTCCACTGAAACAAAGTGATTTCACATGAGACAGGGGCAGACAGATGAAATTAAATTACTTAAGGACAAAACCCTATCTCCCACAAGAAAGGATTATTTCTCCCTTCCCCCAAATTATTACTGGGGAATACTATATTTGCATTTGTATAAAATCAAAATTGATGTGGTCTTCAGCAACCCACCTGCACAACCAGCCGTATGGTTTAATTAAGGGATCACTGGGCATACTTACATACTGTAAAAGAGACCATGATAGCAATAGGTAGACATTTAAGAGAATATATCCCTCTCCAGCATAAACAAATGAAGAGTAAAGCTTTAGAGTCACATTTTGTAAACTGTTCACCACCTGGAAATTATGTAAACTACAATCTCTGGGTTTTTTTGTGGTTGTATTTTTCTTGGAGACAGCAAACACATTTGTAAAATGAAGTTGAGCTTAACATCATGCTTAATTGGATAGACAAAAATATTACAGTAGCATGGTTATGACCTATTTTTCTAACGAGGAAGGAAAAAACCCACTGACAGTCATGATTGCAGCTTCCTGGGAGAGAAAAGGAACACAAGTTGCATTACACTGAAGGAATCAGGGAGCCCAGAACTGGGCCCAGCACTCCAGATGCGGCCTTACCACTGCCAAGTAAAGGGGAAGGATCACCACCCTCAACCTGCTAGCAACACTGCTGTACAGTCCAGGATACCATCGGCCACCTTTGCAGCAGGGGCACGTTGCTGGCTCATGTTCAGCTTTGCATCCACCAGGACCTCTCAGGTCCCCAGCCAGTCAGACCCCAGCATGGACTGGTGCATGGGGTTGTTCCTCCCCAGATGCAGGACTTTGCACCTCCCTCTACTGAATTGCACAAGGCTTTTTGACTCATCTCTCCAGCCTGTCAAGGTCCCTTTGAAAGGGAGCACAGTCCTCTGGTGTCTCAGCCACTCCTCCCAGATTCTGTTTATGTGTCTCATCCTCCCTGATGCTGCACAGCTTGCTGACTTCCTCTTAACTTCTCCACTTGGTAACAGCTCTTCAACAGCAGCACACCTCTTTGAGGCACACAGCCTCAAAGAAGGCCATCTCTCCCTAACCTCAGCAAGGGATCCCAGACACTTCCCAGCAGCACGGGACTTGTAGGGCTGCATCCACCATCTGAAGCTCTGTCTGGGTTAAAGTCTCTGCCCTGGCAGGGACAGGTGCTCCAAAACCTAGGGAATGCACCCTGTGGCACACCACCACTACTGCCACCACATCTGAAGGTTTAGGCTGTTCTGAACACAGATGAGGACCCCTTCTTTTCACCCTTGCACACAGACTGCTCCATCTGTTGGCTGTCTCTGGGAGCCGGGCTCCAGACTCAGCTGTGACATAGGGCTCTCCCAAGCACCAGCTAAAAAGGTGCTTGACTATCCCTAACCAGCAGCAGCTGCAATGAAGGCTCCAAGCAGGGAGCAGCTGACAGGTTCTCAGAAGCCACTAGAGCTCCCTCAGGCCCACATCCCTATGGCTCCCCTTACCTTGCCCCCTACCTGGCAGCAGCAGACACCCTCAGGTTTCTCAGAGGGTTCCCAGGAGTCCCCAGGTGATCCTGGGCCCTGTCCCCGTAAAGCTCTCAAGGCAGAACCCAGTCTCTCACACAAAGTGCTGTCTCTGTTCACTGCCTCTGGTAGCTGCACTCAGAGAGCTGTGCTCTAGGTCTGACTCTTATATAGACATCTCCCCAGCCATCAGCTAAATAAAAGGGTGCTTGATGTTTCCTAATCTGGGGGCAGGGAGATGGAATGTCACTTAGCTGCATTACACATTTGTGCAGCACATTTTAGACTGGCTTAAAAACTCGAGGGCAGAGTGCCTTAACGAGACTGGTGAGATGATATTTGATTTATTTGATTATGTTTTAAGGTCACATCAGTTTTATTTTGTTCATTTGGTAGGGACTGGCTTAGTCTCAAGCATATGAAGAAAATAATGACAAAGATACGCTTTGGAGTTTCAGAACGTAAAACGGTATGTATCTGCAGTCCCAACACACTATTCAGTTCCTCCCAAAAGGTATCTCCATCCAAGTGTGAAGACTCCATTTCCCAATTGCCAACTAAATTTTAAGAACTATCCTGCATCACCTTATCCTGGGTTATTGCTTAAGTTCCCCCCCAAAAGTTGCTAATAAATTAAAATGCTTGGATATTAAAATATTTATCTTTCTACCAATATCTTCAAAAATTAATTCAAAAGGAGGGCTAATCAGCCTTGTGCCCGTGCTTGAGTGACACTGCCCAGTAGATTCTGTGACTGCCAGCCTTTGTGGTTGGGGACTGGACTGAGGATGTCAAAAACAAAAAGCCACAGGAAGGCAGAAAAAAAATCTGCTCTGACAAGCCACAGCAGTACAGCTGTTGACTCTCATCCTGTATGGATCAACACAGAGGAAAACTCATCACATCGATGCTGGTTTATAACCTGCTGGTAGAAATCTCAGCAGGTAGTCCAAAAACTATGACATTTATCCTAAGTCATTCAGAAATCAAATGCCCTTCTTGTGTAACTGCTCAGATTTCAAGCCTCACATGTTCATACAGAACAGTTACAATGACAACATTCAGTGTGCAAACCTTATGAAGCTTAACAAAATACTAGTAAAAGTCAAAAGCTAGATTTTAAAAATTCCAAGCATAATTCTTGTTGTCCACTCATCTGAACTCCAATCAAAACCAGTGAGTTACATAAAAGCAGTCCCATAGGTATGAAATGGCCAACTGCAATCAGTATTTTGCCTAAAAGTTTTGATATAGATTGTGGAGGGAGATTTAAGACCAAGGATCCAAATATTCCCTGGGTACACAGTTTTCTTCCCCACTACAGAGACATCAACTCAATTTATGCTAGGCAAGCCCATCACTCCTGTTGTGATACCTTGCAATGCACATTCTCCATTCCATTAAAAGAAATTTAGGCAGTATAAAACCTTGCTGGAAATGGCAGAACATTACTGGCCTCAGCATGGTAAGGTTGCAGTGTTTAAGAGACATTTTTGCTTAAATAAAGTTTGTCTCTCGCAGTGACGAGAGTATGGAGATACCCAAGATTCTAATTATAATGACAGAAGAACAGTCCCTGTTACTGCAAAATACTAAGAAAGTAACAATCAATTTTTTTTCAGAAATCCACATTTTGCAATTGTAGAGATTCAAATAGCATCCAAGTATCACAATGAACTTAAGAAATCTGAAGGTGTCATTGGAAAAGTGATTTTAGCTCATTTTATAGATCTGTAGCATTTATTATCCTTGATTTATGTTGTATTATGACTTACACAGCATTTATATAAGCCTACAAGAACAGTAATAGTAAGCAAAAAATATAAACATCTGAATACCAAGAAAAACTAGTTTGCAAATTTGATTTATTGACAGAAAACAGAGATGTGCTCAGAGAACCTAGGTTTTTAGTAATTACTGAAATCACCATATGCACACATACATCCACACCTCTCATTGCTTTTTTGTTTTAATAGGTCACATCTTGACTCAGTCATAACCACTACACGCAATGACAAGATTAAGCAGAACAAGGTCAGTAGACTGGAGAACCAGAAAAGAGTCAGTATTAAAGTGCACATCACTGAGGCATCCAAGAAATGAGTGTAGCATAAATACTTCCGCTGTATAGACATTTATATATCAAGTCTTACTTTAATTTATAGTTTCTCGTTATACACAAGCTGCAGAGGATACTTCATTTTACTGAAAACCTTCCCAGACCACAGTGGCTTCCCTACTCTTTGCATTGAAGCTCTCTCTTCCTCCATCCATGCTTGTGCTTAACTTCTACTACACATTCAGTGCTTGTTTTCATATTTTAAGGACAAATAATGGAATACAAGAACAGATGGCATTTGTGAATATCAAGTTACTTTTGAGAACAGTTGTACTCCACGTATCCTTTACAGTAGGATCTAATATGCCATTATGCTCTATTAAAGATGGATGTACAAACCAAGGAGACCTAAAGAAGCAATCAATCAACAAACAAACAAAAAAATCAGATACCAAAATGGAGATGTCCATTAAGACAGTGGCCCTATTAAAAGCACTTACACTCTTCATTTTGCAATCCAGAGAACATAATTTCTCTTTTTGCTCAAAAACAATTGACTATTTTCCTAAATTCAGGTCTTCCCTTGTGATATGCTTCCTATGGTAAAAAGGAAACACAGCCCCCTCTGCCCCCTGAAACAGTTCCTGTTCAGTCACAGTAAAATGAATATATGTGAGCATTAATAACTACTAATCTACTTTTTAACTGAATGAAAATGCATCTGTGTACTTCAATAGCTTGATAATATACCACTCCAAACACCCATCAGCTCTTCAGAAAACTCCTTCATTTCAGTGCTTCTACTTTAAAGGACAGCAACACAGCTGCCAGTTATCTCATATGCTGAATCACTCCTGGAAGTAATGCCTCTCATGGATTCTCTCCTGGGAGTAAATGCTAACACAGATGAACTCAAACTAGAGAATATTGTCACTACAAGCGATTTAAGATTCTTTCACAGATAACAGTCTTTGGAGACACGTGAATCTATCCAAACAACCACGGAGCCTCTCTTATTAAATATAAATGTATTATTCAGAAACTAAAAGTCACAGACAAATAGGTATTCAGTATCACAAGTTCCCTACTAACAAGCCTGTTTTACAGAAAAGGAGAATACTACATGGATAATGAGAACGCATTATAAAATGCACAATGGATATATGTGAACATGTAAGTGCATGTGCCTAATAGAGAAATCACATACTGTAATTCATACACAAATGCCATTTTAAACAGCAAATAAATTCTTTGGAAGTGCAGTTCTCAGAGAGAGATAGTCCATGGAGAATTAGAGCACTGTTTTCTGAGTGCAGCTTAAAATTTTGGTTTGGGGTTGCAAATCAATTAGAATTTTTTACATAACCTTCTTGACAAACTAGCTTGCTTTCTCCTTTTTGTGTTGCCACTCTAAAGTGGGAACAAATGAAGACTATAGTGCAGTTTACAAGGCATTTATTTTCAGAATCAGTTTACTTACTATGCTTAAGATAGCCACATTTTTAAATCAACCTTAGGGCACTTTACAAGTGTTAACCAAAAATGTGTTTGAGGAATTATTTTCATTTTGAGTAGAGATTTAAAGTTTGGTCACTATATTTTAAAGTTCTTTCAAAAGGATAACTACAAATCCAATTGTATATCAATACACATAACACTATATATATTTATTATACATGCATATACACACATTTTTAAAAAATATATTTAGAACACCCAACTTTCCTACTTCTGTGGGCCTTAAAATATTTTTAAGTAATGCAGTACTGAGGTTCAATGGTTCAGACATCCATCTTGTTCACAACTTACAAAAAGAGTCAGGACAGAGCTGGAGACATGGATCATAACCAAGACAGAGGTTAAAGAGTCACTGAATATGGTAACTGGCCACAAACGTGTTCAAAACCTACAGCAGAAGGAAGCAAAAACGCTGCTCTCAATTACCACTCCCCAAAAAATCAACCAACCTCCCCTGCCCTTGGATGGGGGGGTGGGAATACAATTATAACCAGTGGAAAACCAGATGCGTTCCCCCTCCCTAATTCCAGTTGTTTGCAGTAGGTACCTGAACATCATGAAAACAAGGAGTTACAGTGCAAGACTGTCACTATTGTGTTACCATTCAGACTATTTCTAAACTAAATAGTTAAAGAGTAACTGGTGTGGCAAGATTTTATAATATGTTGCTCTTCCCGATAAGCTCTCTCCCTAAACAACAAGAAGCCTTTCAAAAGACTATTTACCCATATTAATAATGCACAATATTTACATATAAAAACATGCACAAACATCCCCCTTGCTGTCCAGCATTTCTCTGTGAACATTTCCTGAATAAAGTCATAACATTTCCCTCCCTCCCTGTTACATCCTAGTTCCGAAGCTGATCAACACTACAACACACCAGGAACCATAAGCAACCAAAAGACGTAATTTCACACCTAAAAATATTCTGCACCAGCTGAAGTTTTAATATTAATTTTAGTTAACTTGGTGTATCTCTAAGAAGCTTGAAGAAGGTAAAGCAACAATCTGTATGTGTAGCGCATTTTAATTCTGATTAAAGTATTTTTTTTGCAGCAAATCCATTTTCATTGCAGCAAAATCGATGAATTCCTCCTTCAGTTAAGGAAAACTTTGACAGCCTATGAAATTTCATTTGTATTATTTATTAAATTTAACTACATCCATAGAATTCTTAGACCACAATGATACTATTTTGAAAGTAGCAGAAATTTCTAAGATTATGTTAAAACTTTCCAATAGACAAGTTACAGTATTTCCTCACGCCCTCATCAAGGTTTTTAAAAACAAACTAAACAGGTACAGGAGGAGTGCCTTAATTGCAGCACTGAAAATGAATCATTGTGCAAGCAGCCACACCCTAGAAAACGCTCTCCAAAGTGATGACGGTACAATTCACAGGGCTTTTCTGCCAACTTACAATAATGTTTTTATCTTGGTAGCTAATTTTTCCATTAACCAATGTTTACAATCAATGTCATGATTTCCAAACATGTCAGTTTTATGATCTCGCACTCCCACATATAGATGTATTATGTGACTTGTTCACGATAACTGAACAAGGGTAAAGTCAGAGATCTCAGTTTCCAGGTATCAGTCTAAGGCTCAATCCAAATTTGCTTAAACTTCTTAAACTACTATCTATACACAAATGTCTGTATATAAGCAGTAAGGAATAAACTTTATGGAAATTCTGCTTCCTTGGTTCCTCTTAAGTATTTTTTTCCCAATGAAAGCAGAAAACATACATTGTTGCAGGAATTAATCTCATAATTTCTTTCATTCAACCCAGCTGATTGGATGAAATCTTCAACCACAGCAACATGGTAAAGTTGCAGTCATTATGCTTGTGAGAGAAAAACTGGATAAAATTGTTTAAATACTCACAGGTACAGGCAGCTACTGCTATCCAATTCCTCTGTTGTACATAGCTTCATTTTGTATCCATTCCCAACAGTCACACACTGTTGCAAGTGACATGCCCCACCAGCAAAACATCTTCCCCATAGTTATTGCAACAATCCACCCACATAGACAGTCTTACTTGTGAGACAAGACTAATCAGGTTACTAAAGATTCTGGAAACCTGACACTTGAAAAAAACCATTTCTTTAAGCCGACTTCTGCCATCATTATAACAACACTAATGGCCTGATACAAAACAAGGAGCTGTAGCACAACTGATTGCATAGATCATCTTCAGTGTCACCTCTCCCCCTTCCCACTGTTTTTGTCCGATTGGCAGGAGGTGGAGAACATATGTAAGCTATCTACTAAATGTCTTCTATTGAAGCATTAGTCAGAAACTCAGTTCTTCATATTCTTAACGCTTTTCTTTAACAACCTTGCTCCTTACAAACTGAATTGTCCAGCTGCTTCAAAATACAATGAAGCCATCTTTGCAGAGGTTTGTGTTGAGCCCCATAACTCATCCCTTCTGTGCCCATCCACAGTGCCTCAATAAGTCTACTTTCATTTATCTACTACTATAATCTATGTAAATCCACTACTATGTAAGTCTAACTACTACAGCTTTAGCAAAAAAAATTAGCTTGATACTCTGCAGACTATTTTAATGTGCAACACATGCAGAAGTGCAACAAAATTGCACCTTCATGTGAAACCATGGAGGGGGAAAAAAAAAGGAAGAATAATTTAATCATGCATTACTCAATAAATCAGCAATTAAAGGATGAATCACAGAAGTCTTCTCTACTTGCACAGGTGAGTCAACACCCACAGTGGAAGAACCCAGAGAGACATGAATCCATTCACCATGATAAAAACATCTAGAAGCTCAAACAAAAGAATGAAAAACCAAGGTCACAACACTACACACTTTCCCTCCAGGCACAAAAGGTACCTTTTCATCCAATAGTATGAATATGAACAAAAGAAAGAATTAAGGGACAAACAATCTCAACCAAATGTTGAGAGTTTGGCTCTTCACAAGTCTTTCCCAGAAGCATAAGCTGCAGAACAATGATTTGATGTCATGTTGTGACGCTAACACACAGTTCCATCAGACAACAGTGCAACGTGTCAGAGAACATACTCAAAAAAAGCAAATATTGAAACAGATCTAAGCTTTCTACATTGTAGATGTACAGAAATTTCAGTCTCTTGCCAGAGAGATGACGAGCAAAAAAACATTCAGTTTCACCAATATTTGTAATGTGGACAAGTGCATGCACAGATTACAAATGCAACTGCTGTTTCTGATTAAACATTTCCTTTGTTTTCTATCTACCACAAACTTGAAGACCAAAGCAATATATCACAAACAGTTCTCTTGCTTTCCACAGCTGTAACAGAACTGCACAGATATTTCAGAGAAGAAAAATAGCACTATTTTATTTGTTCCTCAGCACAATTTCTGAATTTTTTGACTTACGGAAGTATTTCAAGGTCTCTTCTATTTGTTCAGTTGTTAAGTCAATATTTGCATCAGGGGAAATGAGCGGTGTATGAAGCCAGTCGTCGTGGTCATAACCATAGATTGTATCTGCTCTTAGCTTATAATGAGGCAGCTGCTCTTCCAGTAGACTGATGATTTCAACTTCAGGAAGATTGGTACTATTGCACACATCTGGGAAGAGAAAAAGGACAATCTCTGTTAGTTACTTTAAATCAAGAACTATACATACAAGCAAGCAAAGCTGTCAGTTTGTTTTAGCATCAGCAAGATTTTTCTGCATGTGGAAAACATCCTAGATACTAATTGGCGTAGAAGACAGGACTAGCACAAATGATCCCGAAATAGCATATTTACTAGCAGAAAATACAAAGGCATGCTCTTAGGGACCAAAAGCTCAACCTCTAGAAGCAGGCACTCATCTGCTGAAGAATAAAGGAGGTGAGGGAGAATAGAGAGCAAGTGAGCATCAACTAAGACAGGGTAGTTACTACCTGAGTAGGGACAAAGGATTATTGCATACAGGAATTTACTTCTTTGTTTTATGTTCTACTTGAAAGATTATGTTTAGCTTGCAAGCTTTACATATCTCCTTAACTTGGTCTTTGACCACAGTTAAGTACCAAATTGTTCTCACAAAAAAATCCAGGACTACAGTAGCAAACAGTGTCACAGTTCACGCCTAAGATGCACTGGTAAAGTTGGCTGCGAGAACTTCTAGGGAACCTTGCGACACTATTTCAACCTGCATTCTGTGATATCAGTCCCTCATGGTAACAAATATGTCAAGTTTGCATGCAGTTTTAAAAATGGATATCACCAGCCATCAACAACTGCAAACATGTTGCAATTAAAATTGGAGATTTACATTTAGGACAAGAGGGAGCTGAGAAATTTTAACACAGAAAATTCCAATTCAACATATAAACTTTTTCACTACAAGGATGGTCAAACACAGAAACAGGGGCACAGAGAAGCTGGGAAATCTCCCATCTTCGGAAGGATTGACATCTCGACTGAACAAGGCCATGAGCACTCACTTTAAAAGACCTGCTTTGAGTAGAAGTCGTAACAGATGACCTCCAGAGGTACCTTCTAACCTATATTATTCTAAAATGAAGAATTTTGTGTGTGTGCACATATGAATACCCAAAACAGACACGATTATTTTAAATATATATTTTAATTACCATATAAAATTAACTACAATTGCTAAATAATTATTAAGAAACAGAGCAATGCTGGTATGTTTTCTGTAAATACTTAGTGCATCAATTTGCATTCCCATTTCCATGCCAGGACAAAAAGAAAAGAACGCCACAGTCCCTCACCAACACCCACCCACACCAAAGAAAGAAAGAGCTATCTAAACCTATTTTGGAAGAGCAAGCACTATGGAAGGCTGCTCCCATGCTGTGCAATGCAGCTTCATCTTTAACCAGCACCTTAACTCTTGCAACTGTTAAGAGTCACTCCACAGTAATTAGCAAAGACAACAAGGCCCTGAGTGCACCCATAGGCCTCTGCTGCCCTGACCAGGCTCATCAGGGCCAATTTTAACCATTACTGCCAGCACCGTTGCCCTGCTCAGGAACAAAGGGACTGGACTCTGTCAACAAGGATCCTACCCTTCCCATCCTGTGGTCCCACGCAGGTGCCGGCACGGCTGTAAGGCAGCACTGCCCCTGCTGCTCCGTGACAAAGACAACTATTTTAATAAGAGATAAACTCATTATTGCAGGACTGATGCAGACCTGCAATTCCACTATAAACTAGTGGAATAACCTCTGTCAGGGAGGGGAGGGAGAAATAGGGAAGTAACAGATACTTTTCTGTAGACCATCAGGTTTTTTTATCTTTCTAATCCACATGTTGCACTGTCATAAACATCACCCCGAGCACTAAAGACAGCAAGAGTGTTACTTTTCTATCAGACAACAGGGCAGAGGACGCAAACGTGAACTCATACTGTTAATCTCCTGCCTATATTCTTTACAGGATCCTTTTGATTAAAACTAAAATCCACTTGGGAAAGTTGCATTATACCTTACGGTTCAAGGAGTATGCTATTATCTACCAGGAGGTATTCACCACTGCTTTCATCCATGCTGTTCTGCTAACTGTTGTACCTACGTTAATTGTTCTCCAAACCTTACTGCAGAAGTGGATGTGCAAAAGTTAGTAGGATTAGGAACCCACGTGTGTAGCAATGTTATTTTTATGGAGCTCCGTGCAATGAGAGAGTGAGCCTGCACGCATCATTTTAAGAAGTCCTTTCAGCCCTCCCAGAGGACTACTAACTTACACAAAGAAACAAGACCTGTTTCCCATGTTTCCAAAGCTGAGAGCTAACCTGTAACTACAAACCTTTTGTCTTCCCTGGCTACCTTTTTAATTGCTGACAACATCCATCTTAGTGCCTGCAACCATCTTGAGTTCAGAAAAGCCAGATGATCTTCTAAAAAACACCCGTTGATGTCAACTAAACATTCAGAGACATGTGTGTGTATGTGCATACACAAAGACTTCTTGTACATCTATATCTACATACATATAGATATGTAGATATATGTTTATATCTTTGGATTACTTAATTACTCTCACTGTCAAGAATATGGGGTTTGGTTTTGGGTTGGTTTTTTTTTTCCTGAAGGCTTAGTTCGCCTCTTGTGAGGAATGTAAGTCTACACAGCCTGACTGCAGTGGTCTTCTTGGGAAAAAGGAAATAAAAATGTCTCAAAAATTCAAACCTTTAGTGTCTTTCTGCTTTTAATTAGTATTTCAAAAGGAATGGACTGGCTTTATAAATGAAAAGAGAAAGCTTCAGGCAAATAATTTTGTGCAGAGAAGTAAAATCGTTTGCTGTGTCATAAAAAGTAGCAGAAAATGGAGTGCAAAAAGAAGTTACCAATAAAATTTGGGAGGAAAAAAAACCCCACAAAAACACCCCAAACTCCACACGTGCGCACACACACAGAAGAAACCCATACAGTTGTCTTGTGGAAAAGAAATACACCAGAACATGAAGGACAGACAGTAAATAAGTAAGAATTATAGTGGAATACAAGTCAACCAAGCCAATATTTCTACTCTATCATATAACAAATCTGGAGTGTTTCTGAGCAATTCAAAAGGCCTGCCAAATGGAAAAGATATTAATGAGTAACTCAAAAGGCAACTTATTATGATGCTATTGTCATTAACTTCTAGTGCGATTTTAAAATCTGTACACCAGCAGGAAACAGAGGCAGACTCTGATGTAATTGCCTATTTAGAGAAACAGGACATTGTAATTACACTTGTGGATGACTAAACATTATCTCACCATTTAAATCACAGCAATATTCTCAGTGCTTCAATTATGCAGTCTTCCCCTTCACTTTTCCTCCCCTCCCTTTTCTGAGGTACAGGCACTCGTTAGGAGTGGGTACGCTGACTAACACCATCACCCATGCTGAAACAGCAGTTACATTTCATAGAAGACCTTGACTGTGCTTCCTGATAGTTTTTATTAATATTTGATTAAACTGCAAAGCTAACATAAGTTAAATAAGTTGTCTAGTCAGAATACCCGAGACATCATTTATGTTTTATGATTAAGTTAACTGAAGTCCAGCAGGCATAAAACTGTTGCACTTCCTCTTGTCCTAAATGGCACCTTTGTTTTACTGAGTTCAATATAACATGATAAGCTTAAGACAATTAACTGATCATTAATAAAAGTGATACAACAAAATACAGTTGAACTATATCCTCATAAGTTGCTCTGTTACAGATTTTGGGTTTTGTCTAAGCAATTTGAAACTTGTAGTTTTCTGGACATCCTTGGTAAATAGAAACTTCTACAAGCAAACTACAAGAACTTAAAATAGCTAAATGAATTACAAACTCATGATTCTTACTAAAGTGTGGGTCATTCCAGGTTCTGCTTTTGAAAGAAAAGAGTTTTTTTTTTTTTAAGGCTCTTGCATACTGCAGAAGTCAGCAGCTTTCAGCGCTTTCTAGAAATAGTTATATATAAATAAAGAAATTTTGCTATTTTTTCCATATTATTTTTGCAAGTACTGGATTCCAGTGCTTTGCTATCTTCATAGCTTAAACATGGCACATGCACAAACACCATCAACCTCCTTATGGTGCAAAATATATTCCTCCATGCCCTGTTGTTCAGAAGATGAAGTTCCTCAGTCTGCTTTACATTCCTCTGCATGTTTTCTAAATGAAATAAAATTCTTTCAGAGACTTTTTATTCCTCTGATAATTTTGTTGCTTCATTTTTCTAATATACTCTTTCAATAAAGATGATGCAAAACTGGGCAGAACATTCCCATTGAGCTCTCTTCTGCATTTTTTCTTCTTACTTCAATATCTCTTGGGTAATTATTAAAGTATTACTTACTAGCTTTTCCCCTATCTTTTCATACATTGGCATTTGACTGACTGGTGTATTACTCCTTCTCTGAGAACCCCAAACCTCTCTACTGCCTCCCTCCCATCTCAAGACAGCCACTAAAGGTTCACTGGTTGTTTCAACTTGTTTACATTTCCTTAGAGGAATTTTTATTAGACTTGCTGATCTGGATACCTTTGACTATTTAGTTTATTTCACCTGTTCCCTCTCTTCTAGCCAACACTCTATGTATTTAAAAAGCACAGTAAGCTAATTTTTCTTTGCATAGATTGAATTGAGAGGAGCTTTTCTCTTTTTTTAATTATCTAGGGAAGACAGACACATAGTTTTTAGGGCAACCAAGGGAGGATAAGAGTACACTTGGTTATTTTGGGGTGTACACTTACACCCCTCCTCTGTGACAAGTGAGCAAGGAGTTGATCAAACAGAAAATGGAGTGAGAGGTCTAAAACAATGGGAGCTGACTGTATCGAAGGGGCACAGCATCTGAAGGACTGCTACTCCCCTTCCATGCACATAACATCACCCAGATCATAAGACATTGTACACGGTGCTGTCACCCACTGCCACTTTCATCCCGCACTCTTGCAGCCATGCAATACATTAGGTCACTGCCCATACAACATGAAACATGTATTTAGCTGTCAGTGTTATTTGGATAGGAGGAACTATGCCAGCACCTCATGATCAAGCAATTCAACCTCAGTTGAACTAACTTCAACTCAAGTTAAGTTCAACATGAACTACACGTAGACATATTTGAAGATCTCATTCCAAACGAGTTAGTCACCTAAAGCAGCTCACCTGTCAAACCCCATTCCCTACCAGACATTTGGGTTTCACCTGTTTACAGCTGTGACGGAATGGTCATATCTGACTGTAGAAATGAAACCTAGCTTGCCTGATAAACAAGGAGCACTTATTTCAGCGTCAACTTCACACAAAGATAGTGATAAATTCAGAGAAAAGAATCTAAAACAAAGAGAGGGGACAAGGGGCAGGGGGTACGGGACACCCAAATATACACAAAACAGAGAAGACAAACTACAAATCTCAAAGCCTGTTACCTCCAGGAATTTTTAGAAACACAATACAGCATCAGTACAGTCATTGCAAGGAACATAAAATATTTAGTTTGGGTCTCTCTGAATTCTGGTCCAAACCATCCTCAGTCTTTACTGTCTTACTGGTTTGTGCTCAAGCAGAGGCTCCCCTTTCAAGGTTAAAAGGGCTTCCAGATCCCTACAGAACCTGCTGGCAGTAGATACTGCCACCTGGTGTTAAGAAGTGCCTCATTATCCCAGCCCCTAAACCACCCATGACATTTTGTTAGCCAGTTTCTCATTTCCAGCCCATTGCTGTAACTGGAGCAAAACAGTTTCTCATAAACCCAACTCTGCCATGAACCATGCTAGGGTCAGGGCTGCACTCAAGAAGGGAAAGGCCAGAACACACAAGTCAAGGAAGACCAGAAGAAAACTATCCAGAGACAGTATCGTTCCCAGAGCACGACACTCCAGTTGTGGTTCTGAGGGAGGCCAACACCTTGGAAAGAGCTCAGGGAAGCTGTGCTACCCTGAAGTGCCTCCTCCGAGAAGAGGGAAACAATTGCTGTGCAGAAGCAGCGTGTCCAGCAAAACAACTACACTCTAGGTGTGACCTTGGGGAAGTGCTGGTCTACTTGGCAACTTTCAAAACACCTGATGACCAAAGCTTGTAACACCCACCCACCCTGAACACCTTCCAGGGTACTCCACTGCATCACCACCCAACAGCTGGTACTCAACCCACAGTCAGAAGGGGTCAGTCTAAATTAAAACAGAAAGGCCTCAGTAGTCACTTGCAGGCAAATTCTTTCCTTTTCCATAACAGATTTAAAGACATTCATACATTTTTAAAACAGATTTAAAAATTCATAAATTGTCACAACCTTTCAAAGCAGGCAGGGAAGTAGATAAGAGCACAGGAAGAAGATTAAGATGAGAGACACAAAGAAACTCTCTGGAGAAAGCAGGAAGACTTCTTCAGGCTACTATGGAGCCACCTATTCCTATCCTTGGTTTTCAGTCCTGTCCCATTTCCCCCCTGCACACACTACACTTCGCCTTGATACTTAGCTTGCTAAAATTTAAACCAGAGAAACTTAAAACCTCTTTGAAAATGGCTGGTTAATAAATAGCACATTATTCTTTTTAAAAAAGAACACAATACCTGAAAAGGATCAGTTCAAGTGCTGGCTACCTAGTAGTTAAGTAAAAGGAAAGTCCTCTGGAGGACAGGAATACTGCATGGAGACTAAATTCCAGGCACATGTAATGCAAGAAATTGATTAATTTGAGACTATGATAAGTACTAGTGAATTTTGACTGCTATTTTTGCTTTATGTGATGCATATAGACACAGAGAACACAAACTGAAAGTCTGCATCCCTTCTTAGAAGCCAAGGATCAGTAAGCATTTGGCAAATATTGTATCCCTGTATGTAAAAAGACATAAAACCCTATAGTATGTATACCTTCACACAAGAGAACATTACATTTTCCACTATTTCAGTAGGAAGTGCCCTGTTTAAAGTTCTCAGTGTATTCAGTATCCCCCTGTTTTTAAAAGGGTGAAGAAATATGCAACTCCTTAATGTGAAAAGTCATCCCATTCCATTGGGCTGAGAAAATTCTGGAAACTCTTTCCAAGAAAAGTTACCTAATCTAGCTCGACAACCAGCCAAGAAGCCATGACTACAGTAGGATTCTTCTTTCTCAGCAGACCACGAACCTAAATCCTAATCATATTCCATGGATGGAAGTAAGAAATATGGTCCTTCTCTAAATGCTTTTCCAGCAGATATTTCCTGGCTGCTTGAAGCAGCCCAAGAGCCTCATTTGCCCAATACTTTCTGTCTGGTTAGACAATCATGGAATGGAGTGAACTAGGCATTTCTGTTGCGAGCAGCTCCACATAAAAATGAAATGCAAAAGGGTAGATACGAAACATCAGCTCTGCAATTAGGCTGCCAGCTCGTCTACTGAAGAGGGAAACATAGCTGGTAGTTGTCCATTATTTGAGCTCTACAGGCCCCCACAGAAACAGGCATTAACTGTGGTACAGAAATACAAGTATATCTTGAACATTATTTAACAATTACTCTGCATGTACACCTGCAATGTGCAAACCCCCAGAACTCACCATATTCCTATTCAATTTCAGTTCTAGGATGCCCAGAATGTGACTAATTATACTGGAGTTTTACAAATACTACTGCCGAACTCAGGAATGTATACACACAATGCATGTGTTTTAATGTAACATCTGTGATTAGCTTCTAAGGAAAAGAAAATTACTTCTAATAAAAAGAAAATTCACCATCCTCTCAACTCACTGACTTGCCCAAAGGGAAAGATGACCTTAGCATTCTACACATCAGAAGTCTTACTACTGGCTGCAAAGCCAATCTGCTGGAAGAAAAGCTCTTCAGTAAGAAAGCTGTCTCATACCTTTAAATCTCAGACTCCTCAAACAGCCATGGCAGCTCCTGTAACTTGACTGGCATGACAGGATTTTGGAATTGCAAGTCCTGCCACACATTTAACCAAAGCTGGTTATGCAGTAGTTCTTCTGTTGCCCAGAGAGGTTGTAGATGCCCCACCCCTGGAAGTGTTCAAGGCCAGGCTGGATGGAGCTTTGGGCAACGTGGTCTAGTAGAGGGTGTCCCTGCCCATGGCAGGGGGGTTGGAACTAGGTCTTTGAGGCCCCTTCCAACCCAAACCATTCTACGGTTCTATAAAACCACTAGAAACTGCAGTTCCAATGTGAGGAATGTCATTATTTATTAGGTTAAAGTCTCCTTGCTTTGGTTTCACCCTAAATTCACATTCCTGCTAGATATAAAGGTCAGACAGATCTTGGTGATGAGAGGCCATTAAACTATTGGGTCCCTATTATGCCATAAATTTAAATGAATTTTGCTTCAGTATGGAACTGTTTTTCCTCGTAGATAAATGCAGCCATATTTATGCTTTTATTTTTACATTAAATAGAAAATAAAAGGAAACTCCACCACCACAGCTATTCTTCTAGAGTAAGAACAAAAGCTATTCATGTATCAAATACATACTGGCAACACACTGTTCAGCAGCAGTAAGAATAAACACATTCATTAACCATTAGGATCTTCCAGCTGCCAAGACAGACTGAGAATGTCTCAAAAAAAAATTGATAAAATCACTGAGTACAGAAAACCCTGAAAAGCAATTGTCCTGCTTTTGCTTGTTGTTCAGCCCAGCTACAAAATGTGCCAGTTCCTAAACAATGGCTGTCAGCGAAGCTTTAGAGTCACAAGCAAAACACAAGAATTAATTCTTATGTAGCTTGCTCTTTACAAATGTTGACTTTGAATGGAAAATTTGTTGTTTAATGATGGACACATACACTGAGGGAGAAAGGTAAAGCTGTACTCAGCATATTATGGAGGTAAATTATGGAATACGCCAATAATCAAACATAGCTTTTTAGTCTTCCAGTACTATTCAAGTATACCACAACAGGAAAACAACAAACCAAAAAACCACGCCCAAAAAATCCACCAGGCACTTGCTTTCAGGAGTTCCTTCTCCAAAGAACAAACCCAGAATACTGATGAATACTTACTGCT
Source organism: Balearica regulorum gibbericeps (assembly GCF_011004875.1). NCBI lineage: Eukaryota > Metazoa > Chordata > Aves > Gruiformes > Gruidae > Balearica > Balearica regulorum. Next base: position 119,134,065 of record NC_046185.1, read on the forward strand.
CTTGCACTTCCCTACCCTGAAAAAAGTACACATTTAGGAATGACAAAGTGCTTCCCCAAACAAGGGAAATCTAAAAAATATCACACTGGACTTCAGCAATTCCTGCAGTTGCTTTCACAGTGACTCTAGAATTGACAGTTTACACTAAACACAATATATCATACTACGAAGAGGAGTGTAAGTAAGCAAGAGGGCTGGATAAGGAGCACAGCAGTAGTAGAATAATACTGCTTGGGGAAAAAACAAACAAACAAAAACCCATCAAAACACAAAAAGAAAAAAAGTATGCCTGGGATACAGACTAAGAGGTAGCATAACAACCTGTTACAGGAGAGGAATCAGGAAAATCACTAAGTTACTGGCAAAGGGTAAGAGCTGGAAAAAACTCATGGGAAGCAAGGAGGAAGAGGGAAGGGAAGCTGTGTGAGTGAAGTTGACTGAGAATTCACCAAAAAACAGCCAGAAAATTCAGAGGCAATGATGCAGCAGGCATAGAGAGTGAGATCATTTTGTTAGAGTATGCTAGAGAGAACTAAAGTCAGGCTCACAGAATAGTTCCAGTCATGCTGAGGAAGCTATCTCATGTTAATAGAATTAGCATTTCTGGCATGCTTTAGAGAAAGAAAGAGTGCTCAGAATTTAGCAATAGCTGCTTATAGGAAGTGGCAGGAAAGAAGAGCGAGAAGAGCCCATAATTAGATCAAGCTTATGGGATGAGACTGGTGACAGCAATAGCAAAGTAAATGGACTGATGTAATAGTCCACATTCTCCAAGTTTTAAAGGAGAGACTGTGAAAGCTGGGAGAGAAAGCCAGGGTGTGAAAATGATGGAGGTTTTTCAAAATCATGAAGATGAAATCGTAAGGGGAATGAGGAACTGATACCAAATCCTGCATAACTAGAAAAACAAATACTGGCAGAAACCAGTAGGAGATTGGCATAAGAACCACTGCATACAGCCAGTAAAAACCAATGAACTTGCATGGTAACACAATGAGCAGATTCAGAGAGGTTTCAGACCAAGTCACAGACAGGGTCCAACACTAAGTAGACATTAAAAGAAGTAGGCAGGAATGTATATATCCCTAGGACAACAGTTCTGCACGATGGGAGTACTTATGCTGAGCATAAACTACTGAGAGGGGCTGTGCCCGTGCTCTCCAGCCACAGATTTGGTATTTTCTCATCTGCTGCATAACAAGAGTAAAGCATTCTAGTAACAACCTGTACTACCAAAATCCTTAAGGAGTTATCTTGGGGCAGTCATGCTTTGTCAGACTCTGAACAGAAAGAATACAAATTCAGCCTTTCAAACATAAACATGCACCTTTGGGTGGGGGGGTGTGGGAGAACTGGAATGGAAGTTCTACAGGCCCTAGGCACACACTTTAAAATGAAGTGACTACAGGAACAAAGATCAGAATCATGCCGGGTATCTGTAGGATCAGTCAGTCAAAATTGGCTGACGTTCCCGTGAAGAGCGGTAACATTTGACGGAAGAGAACAGAAGCTCTATTTCATATGAGAGCATAATTAAAGCCTGAATAAGGATAGAGGCAGGACAAAAATCCAGACAAAACTTTCTGTACCCAAATGTCTTTGTTGCTAAGAGATCGCACAAGGCTTGACAGCAAGAGAACATCCATTTTGCTGGATGTTATGACTACCCATCATTGCAGTCAGTGCAGTGACGTAGAAGTTACACTACCTGCAAGGTCAAACACCACAAACTCTTCTCAGAGATACCTCCCAGCTGAGAGAAAAGGGGATTTCATGGTTTGACCCATACACTGCTGTAACTTTAGTTAAAAAAAAAAATCTGCTTGTGTTAATTACAAACAAAATAAGACACAGAGCAGGTTATCACCAAAAAGTATTTCCCAAGAACCCTCAGGAAATTGCCCAGAACACAACAGCCAGAGAACACACTCCTACATGCATTCAGAAAGAGTAATCAGTATATAAAAGAATCATGCAAATTAATGAAGGAGCTAAGCAATTTAAATCACAGTCCACTCATTTTCTCCTTTTTCAGAGAAGGATGAAGGAAACCTACATGGCATATTAAGCAGTTAGTTCTTGAATTACAAAGTATATCATGCCAAAAATCATTGCAAATAGCGAGTCTTCAGACATGAGAAAGCAGACAGTAAGTTAATTTTCAATGTTATGCATATTTTAAGAGAAACAAAGAAAAAAACCAACCAAACACCCCCCCGCCAACACTCCAGCAGCCGGACATCTGTCACAAGAGCAAATCTACAGTCCAGTGGTATTTTAGATTTCCATCCTCACTTTACTCTCCATTTCCAGAAGGACAGGATTTGCCTGACAGCAGCTGATGGACAAAAAAGGCAGACCAAGAAGTTTTTATAATTTACAAAATTGGGACTATTGAGCAACTTGGTGACACTCTGCTTTATCACGTCAAGATTGCAGCCCTTCCTGCTTTATAAAAAATGGGATGGAGGGGTGTTAGAGAAGGAAGCCCCTAACCCCAGCTTCTGCTTCCATCAACACCTGACTGGAAATATTCAGGTCCACACTGCAATTACAGCAGACACCTTTAAAAGCCTTTGTTTCCCTTTCTAGCAAAAGGAACACTAGATGGTGCTACATCTGTATTCCTCTTTATGCTCTCAGATGAATGGTAGCAGCAAGAAAAAGAAGAGTCCAAAGGAAAAAAAAAAAAGGGACAGGATAGGTGCCTCACACATGTAGTAGCTGAGTGCCACTTCTGTATCATACAGTGCTGCCCCACTCCTCAACAACCTTGGGACCTGAGTCATCTTCTGCTCATTTACATGTAGTAACTCCACAAGCAATAGCAGTGGAAACTCTAAGTCAGGCTACATTGAACTTTTCTCTTAAATCTTGCTAACAAAAAACAAAATGAAGTAATAACTGGGAAAAAAAAATCTACTACAGCAGCTACTGAATCCATTTTCAGGTTTAATACTATTAGTGTTTAGAAAATACGTGCTCCACCAGCAACATTGTGGTGGTTTTTTTTTTTATAACAACTCTTGAAACATTCACAAACACCACTTTGGTTTTTTTCTTCCTCCAATGTATCAATTGTGCTATTTCATCTGCTCTTCTCTGCTCAAATTAGCACAAATTCAGAAGCATCTACTTGCCCAGGCATAATATTTCAGTTATAGCAACTATGAGTTTTGGATCGCTTTACTATCAGATTTGGGGGAAAGAAGTCATGTCTTAGGGTGCTGTTCCCCACTCAGAGGTAACACTGGCTTAAGGAAACTTCATCTCACTGTTTTTTGTCACCCAGGCCCACCCCTGCAGTGCTCATTCCCCCAGTTATGCCAACATAATTGCTTTTAGGCCACACAGTAGAACAGATCAGAGGTGTAACCTAGCTAAAAAGTAACCCTCATCTCCCCTCTGCCACAAAACGGAGGAGGGATTCTATCCAGACCAGTTGCCTAAAATACCTCCAGTTGCACTCCCAGAGACATCTGCCCAAGTGCAATTCTGGGGTGGTTTGGGGACAGGAACTGTTTAAGCCAAGCCTGTATCCAAGAAAACACGCTTAGCACAATCAGAACATGCAATGCATCTTCAGCTACATTACATCTGCTCTCAGGTCCCAGGCAGGAAAGACTGTGCTGCTGACAGAGAATGCCGAAGTGCCTCTCTACTTTCAGCAGACAGAATAGGAAGACAAAGAAAAACCCCACAAAACCACAACAGGGGGGGAAAAAAGGCAGCATGAATTAAAAATTCTTTGAGCACCAATGGCCTTCTTGAAAGTTAAATAGCAAAATGTGCACATCATATCATTTGTTCTTAGGCTTAAGTTACGTCAGAGTCAACTCCAATTACATTATCATTAGCTAGTTAGGTTTCAGAAAGCATCACTACACAGCACTATGACTCAGTTTCCCAGTTTTTTTAACTGCATTCAAGCCTTTATTTGCAAGAATTTTTGCAGATGACTTTTACAATAGGCTGTAGGTGTTAGACTAAAAAAAAATAGATTACTCTGCTGGATTTGAACATGCCTGCTCTAGGATGACTCAAGGCTTGTCACCAGAAGAAAAATTATGGTATATGCAGACTTCATACGAGCAATTTCTTTCCCACAAACAATTTAAAAGTGTATCTAGTGTTAACCTGTCAGAGTTACACAAAGTCTTCATATTAAAGCCTCTGACAATCCTTATTCCTCTGCATGTATTTCTCTTCCTGCTTGTTTCAAAGATACATGCTACATACAAGCACATACTACTGACAGATTTTACATAGGAAGTATGAGACCAACTCCTAACTTCCAGTCAATGCCCTTTGACACCTTTAAAAAGCACAGCTAAAGAGCTGAAACTCAGAACACCCCCCCCCCAAGAAAACAGAAACCAAACCACCAAAAAAACCCACTGTTTCTACCACAAGTCTTACCATGCTGTCTCCAGATTACAAACAGTACAAATTTCCTGCTGCGGAACAGCTAATACATAAAAAAGCATTATAGGATCAATCAGGAAACCACACTTGGCTGACAACTAAGCAAGAAAAAGATTCAGAAATTACAGGAGACTTGAAAGAGTGTGAGGCAGAAAGACATGCACTGACCCCCATTTAACAAAAACTACTTCTAAAAATTAAAAAAGGAAGATGGAGTCTGTCTCGCCTTTCAAGGAACCATAATCAAGAAGGCATCCTGATTCATGAAAGAAGTTGGTTGTCTCAGCTTTAGTCAGAAACAGAAAAACATGAAAGTTAACATCTTCCTGTTACCAGGGGAGGGAGGGGAAAGGTGACAGGACATAGCCAACAGAACAATTTGCAAGAAAGAACCTTCTGCAAGAGGCCTGGAAAACGGAGTTATGCTACCAGGAACACATCTAGGTTATGTGTAGAGTTTCTAGTCCACCTACCAAGCTAATAACTCCGTGGCAGTCAAAAGAGTGGCCAGTTTATAAACTAACCAGTTAAAGAGCTCTAAACCCCGAACACAAGGGAGAAGGGGCAGGGAGTAACTTTCTGCTAACAAAACATTTATTTTATGTAGAAGTGTACCTGACTGAAAGTGACTTCAGTGTTAATCCTGCTGCTTGTCTTCTCAAGGGAATAGGGACATGCAGACCATCTCTCCCCTTCTTTCTGTTTTCTTTTTTCAGAATATTAACCCTTAGCAACTACACAGTTGGGCTGAGCAATGTTAAGGCATACTACAAAAGTATCTGTTGATGGTCACCATTAACTAGTTCTCTGACCTACAGACAATTCTAGAAATGGCTGGAAGTAATTCAGGATTAAAGGTATCTCACAGCCAATTAGAAGGGCCCCAGTCTTATTTCTATTTTTCTCAGCCCTCTCATTTCTCCCTCCCGAAAACTCAGCTGACTCCTCAAACATTCCCAAAAGACCTTGGAACTGACAAGGTCACTTTAAGCTAAAAGAAGCCTCACCGCTCAGCCAACAAACCATGCATTTGGAATGGAAACTGCCTGTCATTTCATGGCCATATCCATGACTAAACTGAGTTACAGTGATTATTCAAACACAAAAAAATTGGGTCAGCTGACCACATCACCAGGAATCAAGTTCTATTTAAAATACCACACTTAAACACATATTCCACTTAGTTGTATGAACTCTGAGATAAAAAGGCATTTAACCTTTCATACAGGCATGCAGAAGAAGCTGTTCCTTTTACATAAGCCTTCATAGTTTCAGAACTAATGTGACAAAAATGGAATAGAGTTGAAAAGCAAAAATATGTACAGTCAAAACACGATGTTACATACTGTTTCTTCCATCTCACAAAGCAATTCTCATATAAACATAAAAATCTAAATTATGTTGAATATCATGGCAACTATTCCATAATTTTAAGCTGCAGTATTTCCTTTCCTTCATTCCTGACTTTCAGCTGGTTTATTTTCCAAACAAACTCCAAATGGTTCAATTTCCCAACACGAAGTATAATATCCTAGCTTCACAGCTGTCACTGGTCAAGTCTATTTGCAAGAGCCTTAAACCTTACAAAGTGCTTTCATTGAAAATTCAGGTGCTTATGAAATCACTTCTTAAACAAGAAAAAACCGTGCAAAACAGCAGCAGCACTGTCCATGAATCAGGTATTTCACCAACAGCTTAAGAGCAGAAGCTTAACTACACATCTCCACATCCTTCCCAAGATAAAAGATTTGACTGCTTACCAGTAATGGTGCAGGCATCTCTGTACTCTCTGCAGTCTGGCACATCATCTTCCACTGCTTCACTTACATAGTGCTCTTCGTGAATGCCTGTGTCACAGGCTAGGACTGCATGATTCGACAGCTCCGAAGGAGGCACAGTGGTGGCCAAAGTGCAGTCGTGCAAAGCTGCGGCGTCCAGCTTGGCAGGTTTCACAGGGTTGTACAAACTGCCATCAGGGGGACCAGCACTGGAGACTGGGTCTGGCTGGCAGAAACAGAACTCCTCTTTGCTAGAGTTGGCTCCAAGAAGTCTGCAGAACACAAAAGAAACAAATGTTTAATTCAAGCCATTCCAAACAGCATAAATCAGAATAAACTAAAGTTTAAGAAAATTAACCTGACAAATTCAGAAGTACTAAAACCTAAACAGTCTTCACAGAGCAGCTGCCTGTCTTTGCACCTTGCACAGTCATGGCAAGTAGGAAAGCGCTATTCTTTGTGCAACGTTATTTACCAATGGCTGACTAAACATTCAGACTTTAACCTAACCCAGCTTAGAGTAAGCACAGTCCATCCACCTTGGCTCATTCACCAACTAACTTTCTCTCACATCTGTCAAGCAAAAGCTCTATGTAAGCTAGCATGCTGCATGAGCCATGCCATGCAGACAGATTGCACATCACTGGTTGATTTACTGGTACTTCAACATCATCATCATTTGAAATTGACTGATAGTAAACAATACAGAAATTATTAGAAGCTTATACTATAACCCTGTTAGACTTATTTTCTCCACTGGGCCACCCTGCACAGCCCGGCCCTTCACAGCTGGCACCTTTACTCCCATTACAGAGTAGCCAGGAAACAGAACTCAAGGTGCACTGGGTTAAAGGGATGTCCACTTATTGCTGCTCCCCAGTGCTTCAGCCTCAAACAGGGAACAAAGCCCCTCAAAGACAGGCACCGATGCCCACTGCAAGATTAAACTGGACAGAGAAGGAAAGATGATGAGTAGCTCTACCCAAAAACTTCACCGAACCTTTTGGATAAGGAGCTAAAGGCACTGCAATAATTAGTGGTACAGTACTGCTTTTGGTTATCAGCAGTGTACAGAAAGACGCAAATGGTCATTACTGCTAGGAAAGGAAAATACGATCATGGGATTACAGAAAACCAGACTTGGGAAAGGACTTGAAGGGCAGGAAAAGAAGACTGTATATAGGTAGTAGTTACAAGGCATTAGCTGAGGAACAGGCCACACAAGAATGCTCAGACTACATGGTAAAAGCAGAAAGACAGCCAGGAAGATGACACAAATGCACTGGTCTGCAAGCAGAAGGTGTGGATGCAACTCAATACGCATGTGCAGCAACAGAACATGCAATGCTCAGTGCCTCATTGAGAGCCAGAAATACAACAGTTTTCTGGAGAATCCTATGAAAAATGTTCTCTTTAATCTCTACGAACATGTCCCAATAATCGTATTTTGCTGTTAAACACAGGATTTTGGCATCTTATTTTCTGGCATTTCTAATAAATAACATTACTGCTTCACCAAAGCATGACAGTATTTCTAGAAATCCATTGCAAGACTCAAGGATCTGTCTCTAAACTGTCAAGACACAGATTATCTGTTCTAGATCTTCTGGGACTAAGCTTCAGAGAAATCTTGCAATGAACCTGTAACACTGTGCCTGCACCATCTTTTCCTCAACCTATTTTTCCCTTTCAGCACAGGCATAAGAACAAAAAAGCAAAATTCTCTCCCTCTCTCAGAAGGTTTCAACCAAGGTCTTGTTTACACTGAAATTGGAACACCACAACTGGAAAACAGATGGGCAATATTAACTCTGGGAAAAAACCACCCTCATACACAAAATTACATTTCTTTAAGTTTTCCTCAATTCTATACATTCGTATTTCTGCATGGTATCACTTAACCTGGAAATAGTTCTCGCACTCAGAGGCTCAAAACCTGTATTTGTAGCTATCATAATAGCTACAGGAACAGATTAAATCAAATGATAGATTTATTGTACCATACAAATGGTACTCTACTGCAGCAGCTACAGAAACACAAAGTTTAACTTGCATGCTTTAACAGAAAATCTTACGGTTCCCCTGCAGAACATCCATTACTCCTATAGCTATCACAGTACATACTGAAAAGAACAATGGGGTCACTTGTACTGATTATTTTTTAAATGGTTCCCTTTCAAGTGACTCTTTAGGAATAAGAAGAAGGAGATTACCGATATTAGAAATTAGCTGCTCAAATGAAGTTGGAATCAAAACGCAAATCTTCATTGTCCCCTCTGCATTGAAGACAGAAATAGCTTAAGCTACAAACAAGAACATATACCGGAAATGCACAGACTGACTGCTTAAAAGGGCTCCATTTTGTCCTAGTTGCTACCATACATCTGTGAATCACATTTGTTTTGGGAAACTGTTAGATAAGTCTGTTACGAACAAGGGCATGTCTGGGAGTAACTGAAAACATTAAAAACACTTTTCAGCTTCTCTTGCCCTCCTCCCCACACCCTGCCTTAGCAACTACAGGAAGCCAGAGACATGACAACACTACCAAATGAAGTTAACACTGATAACCAAAGCGTGGTTTCTGTGTAAAAGTGTTCAAGTGAGTTCTGAGAATCTGAGATCTGGTAACTTTTCTGGACACACTGACATTCAACATCTGACATACCTGATCACCTTTACTCATTCACCACTATCTCCCACGTACTCCTCACCAAAAAAATACTTTTGGCCAGAATGTAACGTTACAAGTTGCATTAGAAGTTTGTGTTGAATGAGTTTCACCTCTCCTCCTTCATCCAGTTTAACATTCACCCCAGTAAGGTACCATGGAACCAGTTCTCCTCTCACCGTAAGCTGCACTCCAACAGCTGCTGCCTTGTCACTGCTAAGAACAAGTGTAGAGACACACGCATTCAGAAACAAAAAGCCATCCATGCTCTTCCTTCACACCAGCTGTTTCGCTGTTGGCAGTTATGGAAACTATAAACAAATAACGCTTGAAAAAACAAACAACAAAAACCACCCCCTGAAATACTCCCACGACTCAGTCTGCCTTGTCTGCTGCAGAAACCCATGTGAGATCTACATGAGAAAGTCAAGTTCTGGATTAAGAAAGAGAATTTGCCTTGATCTTAAAACCTTGTATCACAAAGGGAAGAAAGCAGGCATAAATGTGTATGTCTGCTCCCTTTCAGACTTATTAAATGTCCTCGATTTCCATACACATAGTGGAAAAACGTTGTTCAGACTGTCTATCAAACCCATAGAGGCACTGTTTGCATGGCTTTTCTTGCAAGGCAAATACTACAGCCTAGTCCAGGGGCACACTCTTTGCCTTTAAACTTTCATCTAGATCTTCCTGTTGCAGAAAACTAAACTATAGTTGAGTAGTATTTACCAGATCACCAAAACAGCCATGAAGAGAAACAGATACTGTAGCTACTATACCCATGAAATATGAAACATTAATATTAGTCTTTAGTCTCGCCTGCATATACAGTATTCATAAGCAAAGATGATACAAATCATTGTTGCAGTTTCATATTTATTCTGACATCCAAACAAGTACACAAGTCAAATTATGACTTTTCTTGACAAAAAAAATCACACATTTCATTCCCTCTACTCTGTAATGTTAACAGTAGGCTGCACACAGGATTTAAATAACTTTTCTACCTAATATGACATCATTCAGCTTTTGCCTCAGAGCCTGTATTGCACCATTTCTACCAGTCTAAATACAATGACAGTTTGGGGCCAATAAACAGACCTGGGTCTAAAGAAATATTTAATTTGAAGAATTAAGTTGAAAAATTCCAGTGTAAGAGAGCACAATTAAGTTTATCATCTAAATGTTTTTAACCAGGTTATTTTATTCTGAAATAAAACCTTGTTTCAAGCTGTTTGTTAAAAGGCACTCATTCAAAACTTGCACTTTGTAAGAACAGTGACAAGCACAAAGACTTGCTCCTACACGCCACCTCTGTACAATAACCCAGGTTTTGGTCTAACCCAATAAATGCTTAAAATACAGTGTTTGCATGATTATTAGATGAAGAGCTTAAATTCTGTACACACCAAACACCACTGTCATCTAATAGTACATCTACACAGTAGTTTGGACTGTGACTGCAGTGTAACTAAGACTTGATCAAGAAATAACATCGGGTACTGATTGCAGTGTACCTGTGGCAGCCCAGATTACAGAAGCCAAGTCAAAATTGATTTGTGGTTAGCCAGCACTGCACTCCACTTTTTAAAAAGTTATCCAGCTGTGAGTACCTATGCAAAGCAGTTCAAAGCTAACAGACATTTACATCAGACAACAGCCAAGATTTGAGGGGTTTGAGGTAAAGGGGAAAAAAAAAAAATCTCTGTATTAGTCAGCCATTTCTGGGTTCTGGTCATTAAAAAAAAAAGTTAACTGTTTGTTTGCAGTGTGTTTTGAGGGGAGGAGGATGTGTTTCATACATGACATATTTCATACAAATGCAAATAAAATAACCCACTTGCTGTTTCACAGCCATTTGAGATGAAGTTTTTCTGCATTCAGGATTAAACACAATTTAACTCTTAATCTAAAGACACAAATGAGTTAAAGTAATCCTTCTTCCTCCCTGAAAAGCAGTAAAACCCATGGAGCTATTCAGCCATATGCTAGTGTTACAGGAGTTGTAACGTTATTCTCATCACCATCTTGGATTGCAGCAACAATTTACTGTACTCACAAAAGGTCTAGAACTCCTACAAGTAACATGCTACCCAAAAAACATAGGCTGCACCCTATGGTGATTATCAATATTTGAACAATTTTTAGTTACCTATCTAGCTCAGGTTTTGTGCTTCAAATAATACTTTTATCCATTAGTCCAAAATGTCAGCTTGACCACATCTGAGAATTTAAAGAAATATTTCCTTAAGAGGGGGAAAGTGTCTTTCTAGTGCTTCTAACTAAAATCTTTCCCTTTCTTCCAGGTCATCCTTTTCCTGTGCATGCTCTCATACTTAATTTAACTATTTGGTTTAGAGCAGCAGCACCATTTTGGAGCAAAGCCGTTTACTGTGAGCTAGGTGGGTTTTCTGAACATCTTTGGAGCACGTGAACAGTCAATTCCCTTTTGAGTAAGAGAACCTGAAAACTCTGCTCCAAGATGCATTTCAAATCCAACCTGTTGCCAAACAGGGACATGAGACTTCAAAATAGCCCTGTGGGCTACATCACTGCAAGGTCATTTGGTGCGTATCTATGACATTTTTCCTTCAGAAAGCTTCAAACTGCACAGGTAAGTGGGACGTTCAGCCCAAGGTGCCAAGCTAAATGTAATCTAAAAGGAACCCACCCAAATCAGTAATGAACATTTAAGAAGCTTCAGTACCAACAGCTTTGATCTACCCATCCATCCCCACTGACCAAAGTATTTGCTAATTTAGCCAGAACCTCAGGGTACCGAGGGATTAAGAGAATTTTCCACTCTTAGCATCTGCCTGGAACTACAGAGCTCTGATCTTGTATTCTTGTTTACTAATTTACTAATTCTCAATGACTAACTACTAACCAATGGTTAAACACTTCAAAGGGTTCCAGGGTGTACAAATTCCTCCCTTTAAGGTACTTGCAGGAGTCCCACCAGAAATGTACTTCCCTGTTTTGTACATCACTTTAAATCCACTAAACACCTCTGTTCTACTAAGTCTGCTAAATTTTACAAAGGTCTTTAAAAAGAATCCTCAAGTTTTTTATTTACATGACAAAACTTTCTTCAGATGCAAAAATGCCCCATGTAGACACTGGAGCAAATTAAAGTCAGCTTATATGTCTGTCTAATCTGTGAAATAGATTAACATGCTGGCCTACCCTCAGTAATTCAGGATACAGTCTTCAGTCTGTGTTATGGAAAACAATCAACGAACTGACCAAAGCAACTTAGTAAGACTTGCTTCAAGCACGCAACTTGATTATTTCTTTACTAATTCATATCTTGCATCTACAAAATGTTGCATTTTTTTAAATTTAAAAACAATTTCTTCAAAGAGTGAGTGGGCTCCAAAGCCAGTCAAAATGCCTGCATCCATTTAAACACACTTTGTCAGACCATAAAGAAACAACCATTTGCAATAGGTCTGGCTTTTACACACGCACACACACATAATACCACTGTTCAACTTTTAGATACAGACTGAATTCGATCCCAAATAATTTACTGACTTGTTTTAATCTTGTCCTGTATTATATACCATCTTATAAGCCATGGGGTTTTATTTTCCACTCAGGAGTTAGCTTTTAAAGATGAAGAATGCTGACTACTTAGTTAAACCTCTGACTAGAGGGACATAAACTGTCAAAATGCCATAGATGAATGACAGAATGTGACAAGCAGTTTATTTACCTTGAAACACTTCACATAAAAACAAGTACTGCATTTCTCATGTTAGAAGAGCTCCATTATTTTCACAGCAAATTAAAGGGACAAGCATCTTGGACAACTCTAGACTACATCCTTATCCAAAGTTTTAAAGCCATTTAAGAACCTTTTAATCAAGCATCTTTCCTAGATTACCCTGGAGGAAACACTGTCTCATTTTCAGTGACCCAGGCAGTCACACCCAAGCTGTCTGCTACCCCAACATCACACAGATCTTTTTACTCAAGCCTTATATGACATTCAAGCTATATTCCATGCTTCCCCCCGCCTCGTAGTGGAATTAGGAACTCTTTGGCCTAGCCAAATGCAATCGTTTCAGAGAAGTATCAACACCCAGTGATTATGTCACATGCTATGAAGGATCTTCTCAGGTATATGCCTCCCAAAAGGGGCTCTTCTGCCTATGAAACCATTAAAGAATGTTATCAAGCTAAAGATTTGAAGGGTTTCTAGAATCACTTTTTATAAAGCCTCATAACCAACAAGTATTAAGCAGATGAAGGCATCCAAAACCAGAACAATACCTGGCTAACTGCCAGCAGCATGGCAATGTCATTTAAACTACAAAAGTCACCACTAGAGAACAAGAGCCAGAATAGCAGCAGCAATAACCAAAAAGATGCTTAAATTATAGTATAAACATGTAAAGCACAAAATCTTATTTTCCAGGACCCCAAAGCTGCTGCTGTGACCTTGTTTGACCATGAAGTCATCAATCAAGAATAAGTCATGTTTTCTCAAAAATAAATGCAAGTCAAAACATCACAAATAAAAAGCCCCATAAAGAAAAGAAAAAAGAAAGAAAAACACCCCACTGTTCTCCACAAACCAAAGTTTCTCACCACTAGCATTTGGCCTTCAAAAGGAGCCCATCAGTCTCTTCTCCCCTCAGGCCAAGGGAAAGTGGAAGCATACTGTAAGAGAAGCCCTGGCTTTGACCTTCGCAGCTGTGAGCGCACAAGTGTGCTCTCACCCAGCTTTATGTAACATGGCCCCTCTCTGCTCTGAAGTTCCTTGAGGCAAATATTGCAGGGTTCTATAAATAGTTCTTCCTCGTGTAAGGCTCACATTACACCAGGAGCTTTTTACAGCTCCCTCTCCTTTTATTTAATGTAGGCCACCAAACTTGCCCTCCCCATCTGTGAACAAATAAAACTGAAAACAGTTCAAAATTAGTGCATTCCCCTTCCTGCAATGCATCATGCCACTGGCTGGGAGATTTTAGCTAGATACGCTATGTACCTGTCTTGAAACAGAAAAGCTGTTCCACCACCACCACTAGTACAGAGTGTACAAGAACTGCATGTGCAGTCAAAGAAGGAATTCATCAGGTAACAAAGCAAAGCTCAGAGGTACGGCAATGAAACTATGAGCACTCCAAACACATACCTTCTGTTCTCACCTGTGCACATGCAAGGTGCTCACTGAGGTAGATCAATACAAGATGGGGCCAAGGGGCATGGTTCAATACTTGCTAAAGAGCAGGAAAGGATCTAATGACTTAAAACAAGAAACCCAAACCACCAAATCATTTGGGATGAGGGTGCTGTTGTATTTAGCATTATGAACTCATGCCTTGTACACAGCCAATACACAAGCTAAACTACGTGAACATCAGCTTCAGCACGTGAGAAGACTTTCAGAAGACAGGTGAGTATTCGGTACTGCTTTTCCACTAGTTGGGAAAAGCTGTGGAATGACCACAATTTCTCTGAAATGCAGCACAGGAGGTAACACCACTGTGTCTGCTCGAGTCCTGAGCTCATTTCCTACCCACAGGAAGAACCAGCAAGAACACTTGACCAGAAGAAGAACAGAGGAGAGGCACAAATGCACTAGACACACATTAACTATCTACTAGTAAAGAGGAAAAACAAAACAAAAAAACTCCAACAACAACCCTATTGAACAATGCTTCGGCCTAAGACAGCATGCAGTAGGCAAAGAAAATTAAAATATGTTACCATTTCAAGCCAAAGTCCTGATCCACCAGCCAAGCCATACCTTCTGTCTCGGACAACACTAAAGAGCAAGGGGAAGCAGTGAGAACAGCTGAAAGACCATGCTAGAATGGTGGGGTGTCCCCCCCACTACTACTGTTTAAACAAACATACAATTAACCTAACTGCCAACAAATTAGGGCCAAGAGTTTTAGTCAAGGAAGCCTAAACAAAGAACAGACAAACTCAAACTAGATATTTATCGTGATTTAAAACCTGGGGGGGGGGGGGGGGGGGGGGGGAATGGATTTTAATCTTGGTTTGTATTACTATTGTTTTTCTCCTATTACAGGAGGATTTTATTTCTCACCCTCCACAATGAATTCAAGAGTCTATATAGAGTTGGAATAATTTAAATTTTAAAAAATACTCTTTTATGGGACTGGAGAAGTGTCATTATTTCAAATTTTAATAGCTGTCCTTCTCAAAACATTTACACAAAATATCATATAACAGAACTAAGACTGCTGCTTTTCTTTACTATTTCTTATTGCACAGAGACAGTAAGAGCAGTGGTGAGAAGAACCAACCGATAGAAGAAAGGAAAAAAATTTCTTGTAAACTGCCCTAAAGGAAAAGGAAAAAAACCACAAACCAAAAAACCCACCCACAAACCCAGAAAAACCTCACACACTAATACTTCCTGTGTCCTGATCCACTCACTTTCAGACTGAGTTTATTGCTTTGGACCAAGTTGAATAATCAAATAAAAAGATGGTAAAAAAAGCCCAAAACCCAACAAAACCCCAATCTTTTGAGTAAGAACACCCCATTTTTTGCAGAAAGTAAGAACTTGAAGTTTCTTATTGCTGCTAGAAGCAATTTTAAAGATGACTATTAGGGAACTTATCTCCAAGGACACTCAGACCACCAATTCCTGCTCTGGGTAAGATGCTAAGATGATCTGCTTTGGCTCACTAGCATTATTGGCCCTCAGCCCCTGGCAGCAAAGCCTCCCCATGTGCTCCAGCAACTAGCACGATCCACTGAGAACCTCCTTTGCTCTTCAAAGTTGTCTTACAACCCTAAACGTGCACAGGGTTCCTCAGAACCTATCCCACAATTTCTTAACTGACTGTTAATATCACTGGGCCTCATATCCATTTTCTTTTGTCATCTTTAAGTAGTTATGTATGGGAGCAATGCTTTCACCCATACACTATTATGTTTGAGAGGACATGAGTGACCTGAACCCAGCTCTGTCAGAAGTTCTATAATTACAGCCCCTATCTAAAGCTTTGGGCTGTGGGGGGGACAGACGGGACACAAACATCACAGCCCTTTTCAGCAAAGAGAAAGGCAGACCTCCAGCACCTGTGGATACCCAGGTCTTACAAGTCACTTTAGGTACCAGTGCTGAGGAGCAACACAAGACTACAAATTCCTTAACAACCACCAATCCTGGGACTTATACCAAAGCCTTGGTCACACGGGCTTCCCAGCAACAGAGACATGAGCTGCTGACTAACTAGGGTGCATCTCAACATGTACCACTCCAACGGCTGACCGCTTCCCCTCTGCTTCCACAGAAGTTAAGGGCTACAACAAAAGAGAAATCTCACAGCCCTTCTCAAAAAGCTACAGTGTAGTTTAGTAGCTGGCACAGTTATTCTGTCAAGTCATTTTTTGGCCTATGAAATTTGTGTGTAAACGTCAAAAATGAAATAGGAAAATAAGAATTTGCTGTTTAAAGGTTGCTCTGTATAGCCAGTATATTACCATATGCATGTGTCTGTGTTCTTGGGAACCTAGAAATGTTTATCTTAACAACAGGCTGTGGAATTTTAGGAAACTGAGCCAATTATCCATGGCTTAGTGCCATTAAAGTCAAAGTCACACTAACAAAGATTTTGGAACAGATTTTTTAGAAAATTCCAGGGGCATTAACATGAACATAGCAAAAGCAACGCTATGATAGTCTTCAAACAAAAAAGAACAACAATATGAAAGTCTCCTTACAAGGGAGGACTACAGAAGAACACAAGCTAAGGGGTAAAAATGCAAATTAAAGATAATATATGTTTGGTTTTGCTTCATCTGCAGACTAAACTATCTTACTTAATTACGAAATGAAGTGGAAATCCAGCATTGTGGCTTTCTCTGAAGGAACACAAAAAATAAAAATCTAAAGTCACTCAATACAGACCGATCAAATGGTTCCAAACATTTGGAAACTGATTTTGGAAAATAATTGCAATAACCCTTAAATATGGTACTTCTTGAAGTTGTCCTCGGATAAATTATTGTATGTACATACATATTCTCCAAAATGCACAACAGATAGTACTGGACATTGAACTTCACTTACTGACCAGATTCATGGCACAGGCAGTAAGAGCACTCAACCAAACTGCTCCCTGCCAGCTCCTGTTCTATAGCAAATCTGTGTTGATGGAGACCTAAAACTACTGGAAGTGGACTAGGCAAGCCAACCTGCTTACCAGTCAGTCAATTCAGTTTCCCACTTATCAGCATGCCTTATGACTTATTCCTATCTTAGCACCCAGTCAAAAAGCATTCTGAATATACCAACAGCCTCAGGCAAGCAATCAAGCCAACTTTCAGTGAGGGGAAAGCAGTTCTTTGACAAACCTCATTCCTACATGTCAAAGATTTTTTATTTTTTTTCCTGTGCTCTACAACTTAATTGGTAGACTGACATGTCTCTGAAAACTTTCTCTGAAAGTATAACTTTTCACTACAGTATCAAAAACAACCCTTGCTCAGCCAAGAAGAGGAACTGAACAAATTCAGTAAAATATTACAGCCACATGGTAAAGGTGAAAGTACACAGAACAATTAAGTAGGTTTACAAGGTTGGAAAACACAGCATCTGAAGCACTTCTCCATTCAACTGAAAAAATGTAAGAATATCACTAATGTTCCCTCCCCAGTTTAAAAGACAGTATCTCTCAATACAAGCATATTATGATGCTTAGAAATGTCTTCCTTAAAAATGTTTTTTCATAATCTAGATTTGGCAAAGCAAAGGTCCTATCAGCCTCAGAACCACAATTAGGACTCATTTTCCTCACCTCATGCACATACACTATCACAAGTAAAGTTATTCCCAATACTCAGTTTATTTAAAGTAACAATAATATTTACTCAGATTTAAGACTAGAACATCTTCTGGACTTTCAGTACCCAGAGTTATATTTGAATATTATAAACTTTGACATAATAAGAAAGTACCACTAAAGCCAAAGTAATTGTCTGGCTGTTTTAAAGACTTTCACATTTTTTGCTTGTGCATGAAGCAGCAAGCTTCTGTCAAGGGAGTTGTGGAAGATTCAGACCTCTAGATCAACAAGCAAAATGGAAAGCAAGGCCTACAAGTACAATCCTGAATATAAACACAGGATTTCCTGAAAGGAACAGACCTCTTTACCTACTCTGTCAATCCCCTGTGTAGTTTGCTCATTTGACATACAACTCCTACCCAAGCTAAAACAGCTAAAAAGCCAAGATTTGACAGTTGAAGTACAATGCTAAGAAGTGCTTTGAGACTGCGCACCCTCAATTTCATTATTTAGCTGTCATTAATTTTAGATTCTCTGTCCAATATGTTCTAGCACCACACCTCAAACCTTTATCACATCTCTTTTACTGTCAAGAAAGAACATTAAACTCTCCTCGCTATTAAAGAAGGTCTGGGGAGCACTTCCCTGTGACTTAGTGGGGCAGACAGGGAGAAATGAACTTGCTTGGAAAGAGCTGCACATCACATCATTAAAAGAGAGAATTTTTAGAAAAACACTTCTATATTCTACATAGGCACTGAGTTCCCTGAAATGAAGTCAATCTATTTAACTCCTTCTACAGTTCATGCAGGAAAAACTTCTGATTTAGATTTAGTCATGCTTTAAGCACAAGCAAGTTAGCATATTACAGTGTATCTGCCCAAGGGTTTGAGGTCCAAAAGCATTTTCAGCAAGACACACTGAAATGACATTAAAAAGCATGCCAAATAGCAGTAGAGATCTCCAGGCCATCAATTGCCCCATACAAGTAACAATTTTGGCTTTAACAAATTCTTGGGTCATCCTTTTGATCAGAAGAACATAGCAGTCCAAACAGTTCATGCAGCAGTTCAAGCAGAAGACAAGACTGTATTCCAAAGAGAAAACTGCAATATTTCCCCCACCAGGATGCAGAGAATTAAACATTGTAGTTATTTCTACTGCAGAGTAGAGACATGGGTACGCAGACCACCCTTACTTCCCTTGCTGTTCTGGATCCAGACTCAGTTTTCAGAAACACACTATTTATTCATCTATACCAACTGCAGGATTCAGCAAAGACACAACCCCCAATTTCTACTAAGAGCCATTTTCTGTTATCCTCAGTAAAATATTCTGCCATCACTTTGAAATAGTTGCTTTATAATATTCCATTCTTCTTCCATGTGCTCTTATGCCTCTAAGGTCCCATGGCCCATAGCAACGAAGCTCAGTTTTCACACACCTGTCCCTCACCATGGAAACAGAAAAGGAAGAAAAAAAAAATAGTCTCCATGTACCTCATTTGTATTATTAAATAAAAATTCATCAAAATACCCTACTGATATTCATCATTAGGATGGAATCTCCACAGCCAAAACAGGAAGAACAGTAAGTTTCCCATGACTCAGGCCTAGCAGTAAATCCCTTGTAAACTTCCATCTTCATCAGCACCAACAACTGATGTGTCAAGGCCAAAATAAGCCACCGTCCTGTAGTTAAAAAAGGCAGCCAGCTTTTAAGCAGCAGTAAGTCTAGCACAGCCCCCCTAGGTGAACGTGTTGGTAGTGACAAGCTGCACCAGAACTTCTTAAGAGCTCCTTCTTTTAAGAGATCCACAGGTTTATCGCTGTAAGTCTGCAGTTTCACCACTTGCGCCCTTGCTCCAAAGTTGCTCTTCAGTCCAGCCTCCGTAGCCACCAAAATCCACACCAGCTGCCTGCACAGCCCCTGCCTACAGCCTAAACGATCTCTGTGCAATCTGAGTAAGGCACACTGCCACCTTCTCAGTGGGCCGAGACAGTGCTGAAATACCCTCTTCCTCAGTCTTACCCCACCTACACTTGACTGCAGTAGAAACATGAAGGTTTATAAATAAGCAGGAGGAAAAGGTCAGCAACTTGACTCGGATCCACAACTTTCTAGGCTAAGATCAGTTGCACAGTAAGCCAGAAGGGCCAGGTAAGAAATTGTTTTTCCCAGAACATACCATGAAACTGCATGGAAGCAACACAGCATACACCTATACCATCTCCCACAGAATCCTCGTGCTAAATGAGTGTTCATACAGCCATGTCGATATGGAACAGAAGGGTGTTTTACAACTCCTACTGTTTTCAGATAATCTATGCTAAATCTACAGTGAAATAGGAAAAAAAAGCAACACAG
This sequence comes from Balearica regulorum gibbericeps, assembly GCF_011004875.1. Lineage (NCBI taxonomy): Eukaryota > Metazoa > Chordata > Aves > Gruiformes > Gruidae > Balearica > Balearica regulorum. Next base: position 119,154,083 of record NC_046185.1, read on the forward strand.
AACAAGTTCAGCAGCAGGTAATAGATCACCTAACTATTGGCACTACATTTTGGGGGGGATTTTTTTTTTTTTTTTAACAAGTTTTCTCCTTCGAACTTCTGCATAACACTATGATTTCAGAGGTTTACACTCTTTCTCAAGCTTTACATTGTGTTCAGACCTGAAGGCACTGAACAAAGAACAGAGCTGTTCATTAGCTTTTCAAAGGCCCAAATAAATAGATACCAATTTACAGTGCAATTAAGAAACCATACAAAACCACAAACATATAGCTAGCACAAAGAAGATTATTTTCCTGCTACTAGAGTGCATATATGGTTTACTGGCATGGTGTTTAGCTGCAGCAGTAGGTTTCCAAGTTCAGACAGATTTTTTTCCTCTTTCCCCTTGCACAAGTGTATTATTAGATAAGAAGCTTGTTTTTGCAGTCATGCATCACAAATACATCACTAAAGATACATGAATTTGTTTTGCTCAGTTCTTGGATTTTATGTATTTATTTTTAACAATTCTGGTTAAAGTAACATAGATGCACATTAATGCACAGTGGTAGAGTATATTCCTACAGATGAAGGCAGGCAGAGAGTTTGCGCTATCCTTGCTTCAAACATATCTGCAGACATTACAGCTGCACAGTGCTGCCTGGTCATTCACTGTGCAAAGTAAGAGGCAACTAGAGAGGACACTAGCCCCATCATTCTTATGTCCCCCAGGACAGCTACCAGGCTCAGTGACAGACACATGTACGCCATCAGTCTTTAAAACCAAACATTTAACGGTTAGCTACCATAGTACAGTTTGCATTCACCATGAGTTCCCCTTGCTGCAACATGCACCACCAAAGCCACCAGGTTTTAACCGTTATGCTTGGTGTTCTTCAGACAAATTACGAACAGTTGTAAAAATAAAACTGAACTTTAGCTTAGCAAGTTTGCAAATTACCCAGAATACATCACATGTTCTACATGACACATGTGACAGTGGGCAGAAAATACCTGACAAAGCTGAAGTGCCACATGCAGAGTTTTTTCTATAGTTAAACATCCTACATAGGCAAAGTTGCACCACCAGATTAAGCCCAACAAAATCTACAAGGCTGGCTGCACATGTGGCACAAAAGTCAGTGGCTGTATGATAGTATGAGCAGGACCAATGCCCACCAGTCAAAATGAAGAAAGAACCTTTACTGACTGGAGGAAAGAAAAAGATATACTTTTCAAACGATATTTTCAATTGAGAGAAAGGAAAAAAGTGTTTTTCCCCCATATCGGGCAGACAACACTACCCCAATATGAAGACACAGTATGGTGGACCATATAAAACCTAAAAATAAATAGTAAAAAAAGAGGTCTAATCTTTCATTTCAGTGTGCCTGCAAACCTTCAATTACATGGAACATTTACTTTATGAAACATTGGAGCAACTCACACAGCCTACCTTACTTTATCTTTGGTGTCCCCACAGCAATGAAATACACATCACTGAAATGTTTCTGTTATGTGGCAGCGTTCCCAGGTATGTCATTTAGAGAAGTCTCAACCAGCTTTGAATGCCATTTTAAATTCTCTACCTGCAGATTTTATTTGCAAAGATAAACATTTAAGTGAAGAAAAACACATTCACTCAGCCATGCACATGGAGACTGAAACACTGGGGATGACCTTTGACTTTAGCACTAAAACAAAACACACATGAAAAATAAAAAGGGGGGGGAGGCGCAATATATTTAGGGGAGTCTCACTAGCTATCTTGCCACCAGGAAAAAACGAGCAGCTTTCCTGCCCTGAGTTCATAATGTGGCACATAATCATGTAAAATGGTGGCCCTCTGGTGCTTTGCGTCATCTTTCCTACTCCGCTGTCATTTTGTATAATTGTTCTGTGAATAAGAAGAGATCAAATTGAATATCAAGAGGGTTTTTTTAAATATCAAATTTTAAATATTAAAAAGCTGCCTCTAGCTGAGTAGCATGCTCAAAGTAAAGGTTCCACAATTTACAACAATTTCCTTTTTCAGTGGCATTGTCATATGCATCTCCCTTCCCCGGTTACTGTGCAATCAGGAAAAAGTCTTGCATATAAGCAAATACAGTGCACAAATTAATATAACTCCCACTTCATCCAAACTGTCTCAGGTCAGAGTCTTTAGAATCATAGAATCATTAAGGTTGGAAAAGACCTCTAAGATCATCAAGTCCAACCATCAACCCAACACCATCATGCCTACTTTCCACAAACACATAGTGAAGAGCAGCACTTCTCAGATTCATTCAAATTAAAAGGTGCCAGTTTGTTGGATCCAGGCAGCTTTTAAACATCATCACAGTGAAAAAGGAAGTTTTCCCCCTCATGCAATTCTACCAATTTTCCCTCAATAACACAGAGATTATTCCTAGCTGAACACATGCTGACAAACCTGAGAAACATGCCTTTTCTTTGCAAGTTAACAGGAAACAACAACTTAGTAAAAAATAGACAAAACAGTTAGGAATTATAAGGTATCTTTCCCCCCCCCTTCCAAACCATTGGCAGCTCCCTTTTACAGCTCTCCACCAGGACTCTGTCCCTCAGTGACTCTAAGAACCAGACCGCTAAAAATAGCTTCTCAACTACAAGACATGTACATTATCAGTGGAAAACATTTCTGCAGACCTAGTAACAGCCCCACAGCTCAGTCTGATGACATCAGAGACTAAAGAGGCAGACTAAAGAATGGTTTGTCGAGTTAGGGAAGCCTTTACTGCATGCCCATCACAAAGAGAATGCATTTCCCCTCTCCCCGGTGATACACACTTTACAAGCAATCTCAAGAAACTGTATTGAAAATCTTTTTTTGCATTATTAGCAACACTGACTGTAAAACCTGAACATGCTAGAAATACATTGATAATCTAAAGTATACTTAAATATATATTAGTTTGCAATTCAGCAATCTTCCATGGTGGTTTCTCTGAAGGTCTTTATAAGCAACATGTAGAAACATACATGACATTTTGTAGGCAAGTGCAACGCTCTCAACAGAGTTATTTTCGTCATTACAAAACAGTAACTAAACAGAGGGATTAAAAGGCTTGCCCAGGTCACTTTTATATGGATACCTGTGTTGTGGGTTCTGTTGCTTCACTGCATGTTACGATCACTACAGGAAAAATGCACATGAGATCCTCCATGACTCAAAGTTTGGAGCTACAGAATTAAACCTCAGTTAAGAGGCTCAAAAAGGCACATGAGGCATATTTCCATCAAACCTTGATAAGACAGAATAATTTTGATAGAATTTCATGCAATGAAAGAGTGTTTTAACACCAAAAATACCCAGCTGCTTGTTCCTTTCTATCTCTAGAACTGGGTTCTCTAGTTTAACAGCAAGGATTTAATGGATGAGGGATCCATCTGATGTTCAAAATAGTTGAGCATAAACATTTGGTTTGCATTTTGGGAGATAGCTGTAACAAAACCTACTTCTAATACAAACGAATCATAGAGATTGACTCTGTCCTTCACACAGATGTTCACTCACAAAACTTGAGATGGTCATTTCTTGTCAGTAGCAAAGCAACGCAATATTGTTCAATAAAGACAAAACAGAAATATTTCCTCTTTCCCCCCTTCAAAAAGTTATTTTATGCTAACTAATAGCTTATAATTACTTTTAAATTATGGTAAATGCAAATGTAACAGACACAACAAGAAGAAGGTCGTGTTCAGATGTTGCATAAAATGGTATTCTACACTATATAACTATGCTTAAGTGCCATCCAAAATTTTCAAGATGTCTTAAAAAAATCATCTGGACTTACAGAATTCATATTTGAGATTTAACTAAAAAAGACCTTGTCTCTCAAAGATACAGAAAGAGTTAGCAAGACTTCGAAACTTCACAGGCAAAACTGTCCTTCCTGTATAGAACACAAAGTTCTGCAACTTCCACCACTCTCTGCTACCAGAGGACAGTACTGTGACTTACTCAAAGTGGATGGAACAACAGAATTCCTGTGTCATTACAGCAAAAACTATGCAACCCACCACAAAGGGCCCGGGTCTGACTCTTATTCCCAGCCTTATTCTATATGGTTCACAGAAGACAGCCTTGGGCACAGAAAATTTAAGTAGTGAAACATTCACCATCAACTTAAAAGGTTTTAAACATGACGGTGTCCTATTTACTCTGCCTCTGCTTTTGTAAAGATGCTGAGGTATTTTAAATCTTCACATGGAAGACACCAGTAGCTTTCATAGTGATACCTCCCAAATAGAATCTCCAGTTACATAGTTACAGATCCATAAGCACAGTTACATGTCATTGTGATTACATTAAGGGCTATAATTTTAAGTCTGGGAGTGACATCAACAATACCTGCTCCAGACTTCAAACACATGGTTCAGAAGCATTTTTTCTTGTACAGTTAAAATCCCCAGCTCCTTCCAGATCAACAGTATGATTTTATCCCAAATAAATTCCTGTGCAAAACTGAAGTGATACTTGAAAGCATCAGGGTTTTTTTTAAACTAAAAATTTAGAGTGTGGGTGGGTTTTTTTCCTAAGCTTAATGTAGATTTTAGCAAAGCAGAACTTTCCATGGGTACTGTAAACATACAGCAAATCCATTCGTCCATTTGTTTTTCCCATGACACTTTCATCAGAGGGCAAGTCACATCAGTTACACTATGACCTTCCTACTGATGTTAATGACCATGCCAGAAACAAGAAGATTTCTGAACCAGGTTAAAAATTACTGCACTGTTGATGTAATAGCTATAATATGAAGTTACAATATTGGGAAATGTGCAAGTAAACTAGTCCTTAGGCAGAATTAAAAAAAAAAAAAAAAAAGAAAAACAGTAGAAATCCCAGTGAATTTGCATCTTTAAGAGGCAGAGTGAAGAATTTGCCTGATCTCAAGACTTTGCCATTTCAAGATAAACACTTAAACTCAATTTTGTTTTCTTTTGTTTTACATTGGAAGGAGGGCACTGAGAGGGTGATTCATCTGAATTAACTTCCCTGCTTTCCTCTCAACTTTGAGACACAAGCATTTTCCCTACTGCATTAGTTGTCTCTTCTCTCACCACTTCAAGAACTTCACCTACGTGAAGAAAAGGAAAAGCCAGGTTCCAAAAAGTCACCAACACTTCTCAGCAACAGGAAGAATATCCTGACCAGAGCCACTACTTGTTTCACCTTCCCAGTCAGAGTTACCAGGAGCAGTACGAAACAAGTTTACTGAAGACTCCACTGAAAACTAGTTAAACCAGAACATGTGCCAGTATCAGAAGACCGATTTTCCTTCACTCTCCCTGGCACAGTTAGGTGTAGCTGTGTAGTAGCAGTTGCCAATGTACTGGATTTCCTGAGAATAAAGAGTGGGGTTAAGGGAGGGAAGCAAACAAACAATCTGGCCAGGAACAAATAAAAATAAGCTCAAGGTCTCTTATATCAATACATGTCTAAATTAGAGTTTCCACATGATATCTGAGCTATCTATATTAAGCCTCTCAGGCCAGTCTTCCACTAAATTAAGCTCCTGAGTGGCTTAAAGTTCACATGATTTTTAGAGCCTAACTAGGCAGCTATTCTTTCTGCATCTCCTGTATTGAAGTTTCTTTGTCAACAACATTTTTCCACTTCAGTTCCAGCTCTCTAATGAAACCTTACATGCGTGAAGTTAAATGACATCAGAAAGCACATTTCATCTCTTTTAGAGCAAAAGGATTTCAGAATGAGGTGGGATCAAAGGGAACAGTACCACAGTTGATGATGAAATAGTTTTAGTATTTAAAGATCTAACAACATGGAAACCATAAGATGAAATACACTCCTGTCACTTCAAATCCTCAGGTTTTCCCCAGTAATTCCTGTACAGCCCCACGATGACCAATAACAATTTGAAGACAAGCAGTACTGCTCTAATAGGCCACATATCCACCTCAGTCTTTAATTTCATATTTGAAATGGAGTTGTCTCAGAATAATTCCGGCTAAACTCCTAATTAGGAAGGCTAGTAAATGTATTATAAATTAGCTGCAATACTTTCAGTTCCGTTTAAAGTCTTAATCTTAAGCTACTCTGTTTTCTTGCTAGTCTGCAAAGACTGCAAGTCTTAGTACAGAGCTACTCTTTGCTTTTATCCAAGCCCCCTTCACACTTGTAGAACCAGACTGCTCCCTGAACAAGTCCTCCTGACTTCAGGGCAGTTTCTAAGAGCACCTTTCAAATAGTTTCCTTTGCCTCCAACTCTTCTTCTTAGAGTCTGTGTTAATGTCATGTTTTGGGACACAGTTCACCAGAAAGAACAAAACTGACTTCCATTGCAGTCCATGCCATTGGAATATATACACTAAACAGCAGTGTCTGGGATACAGGGGTGTGTGTGTAAATAAATAAAAGTTTGTCGAAAATATTTCTGATTTTAACATGTGTTAAGAGGCAGGTGTTCCTCTGTATTTTAGAGATAAATAAAAACAGCAGGGACAAATTCTGAGCCACCCTGTGATGAATATAAGCACCTCACTGGAAGTAGACTTAACAGAAAGAAACAAGAAGTATGGGTAAGTTAAGTAAACAGGAAGAATACTGTATTTACTGTACCTTTATGTTCTTTATCAGGTGATAAAACAGGAATTTACAAGAGGAGAAAGTGAGCCACATGAAAATGAACAAGAAAAAATCCATCAAATATATTTAATTCTAGAACACTTCAGATTTTTTTAGTCTGATCCCTATGGATAAGGGCTCCTACTAGAATTGAAGTGGCGGAGAGTAAAAAGCACTAACAAGAAGGATATTCTTTCTGCCTGATATGAACTCCATCTCTGTCCAGCTACAATTACACTCCCATAATTTGCAAAGTCATGTTACAGATGCTAACTTTTTAAAAGTGTCTCATTTCCTTCCCTTTGCTTTTCTACAATATTCTAAAACCAGCTATAGCACTGAGATTTTTGAGTGTGTTAAGGATTTTAAGTACTGCAGGTAGTGCCAGTCCAAAGCATTTTTATAGTTTTAAAATGTAAAGCTTTTGATTAAGAAATGTCAGCTTCCTTCAAGACAGTCAATCACAGAGCAAGGAACAGCTATTACAGGCATTGTTCCAAAGCTGTAAAGCTCCCAACCATGGAAAGGCCCTTTAAACTATTTTGGCTCTGAGATGAAATGGGGTTTGTAACAAAGAGCATGTGAAAAAGTTAAACTTGATTTCTTGTTTTAACTTGATTAGAAGCAGTTGCAAATTTTTTTTTTTTTAAATTCATTAAATGCACTCATTCTTTTAACAGAGTTCAGACAGCCAAGTTGTGGAGTAGTAAGAAGAATTAGTAAATTATAAAGAGATTATTACATTAAAATTAATTGGTAGCAAAGAAATTCACAATAACAATAGGGGGAGGGGCGTGATCTAAATAGCTTTCCCACCTTCCAGCCACCAGAACATAAGCATGTAATTCTCCAACAGCAATCTAATATTTCAGAGTCATCAAGACTTAAAAAAAAGTTATTCTTAAAAAGAGTTCTATGAATAAAATAGTTCATAGTGTCCAAAATTAATGTCTTCATTTTTAACCATTTTGCTTTCTTCTGTTTAAAAGTTCTGGTTTCAAATTTAAATATAGATTAGAAAAGCAAACTCAAACCATATCCAGAAAATGAGCTTATTAAAATGATGACATCCCCAGCACAAGTTATCTTGTGTTTCAAAGGAAACACCCAAGCCTAAGCTCCTCATATTGTAGGAATTTCCATTTTAACAACAGAACGAAGTCCAGGATACCAGTTAGACAGGCATCACTAATAGCATACTTCAGTAAGTAGGCTTAAAGTCACCAGAGTATCTATCAGCATACATAAATCCACATGGCATATAAATATTAACACGTTTCCTGCCTCTGATGCTCCAGGATTGCCAACAGAAATCAGTGACAAGTGAGTTGTCCTATGAATATAGGACAATGAGTATCCCAAATAACTACAATCTCTTTGCAGCCGAAAGCCTGCAAAACTGTGCAAGTAATTCAGTTTGCACTGATTTGCCTGCTCCCATCACAGCATTTGTTTAATAATAATACCATGACTTAAGATGCCCAAAGCAGTTAATACTTTTAAGGTTACAGATGAAACTCTCTCAGATTCCTTATGTTTTATTCTCAAAAAAACCCAAAACAAACCAAAAACCTTACGGTGGCAGCATTTTAAATAACATGGCAGTTTACTTTAGACATTGAGGTAGAGGGAGAAAGCAGCCACAATGAATAGTGATCCTTGACCCCATTCAAGCACAGTATGCTGTCAATGCCCTACTTTTGCACGTCAAAGCGTAAGTCTTTCCCCCTGCCCCACGGAACAAAACCTGCATCTGACAACACAACAGCAGCTCAGCATTATTTGAGAAAGAGGCCAGGCAGCGTTATGCAGCGCAATAGTTGAAAAACAGCATTCAACTAAACTGCCGAGTAAGGGAATCTGAAAAGTACTAAAGCAGCATTTGCCATATTCCCTTCCTTTGTCTGCATTAATTTAAAACATAGCTAGCAATGCTTCTGCACACACACTACATACGTGCTACGTTCAAAGCTAAGCTCTAACAGAGACAAACAGTATCAGGGATTACAGCTCTGTAGCAGCCATTGCTGTACCTGGTTTTCAACTCTTTTTGCTCTTGATCATCTGCATAGCATTCTTCTTTTCTTGAGTCTCCCTTTCCCCTCCAGAATTTCACCATTTGGCTAGCAGGCTCGCTTTAAGTGTCGCTTCTATTTGCGTTTCCCCCACATGAACAGTTCTTGATGCTGTAAGGTCATTTGAATGCAATTGTAACTTTGGCTCACGCACAAGTTTCCTCGCCCTCTCTTGGCAGAGCAGTTACACAAACTACCAAACTGAGTCAAAGAGAAAGGGTTAGACTACTCCTCTCTTCACACTGCTGCATTAAAACCTTCATCTTTTGAGTGCATTTTACATTCCTAACCATGTCCAAAATTTTTAGTTTAAGCAGAGTGGTATAGACATGTACGCAAACATCCTCTGGACAGAATAAATGTCAGCAAATCATCTCCTCTTAAACATCACATAGAAAGCATAAACAAGGAAGTATATACCATCATGAAAACACTACAAAATGTTTCCAGAGTCTTCACAACAGTAGTAAGATTTATCTATAGAACAAAATAAAGCAGTACTTTAAAACTGCATACATTTCAAAAGACTAAGGCTTTCTGCTGCAAGTCTTGAAACACTGATGAGAGAACAGAGCTATGAGCTCATCTGGCAATCACACAAATACTCCCACAAATTAAACCCCATTTTGCTTAAATTATCCTCCAAAGGAAAGCCACTCACGAACTTCACCCTCCTCAAAATGGCATTGTTATATAGTGCATGAGCTGTTACCTCAGCAAACTGAGTTTTAATAATTTGGAAATAATTTATCACTCCTCAAGGAAACTATTGAACAATTTCCTTTCTTAATTTCTTCAAGACAGATCACAACAGTTCTTCTCAGACAGCCTCCTGTTACCTCACATTCAGGACAAGCTTGCAATTGCAGCCACCTCTTCTCCCAGCAGCAATTCTCTTTGTGGATGGATCCAACTCTCAGTGTCAAAACACAGGATGCATAAACATTGTCTTCCAAGGGTAAGTCCGCACTAATGACAAACTTTTGAATCTTTGTAGACATGAAATGCAACTCCCTCGCTGCAAAACCTCTCCAAAAACAGATGCTCCTTCAGACAAAAAGGATAATGCAATTTTGAACATTTCTCATCGGATCTTGCTTATTAGAAGTGACGTTCTCAATTGTGTCTAACTATAGAGACTTTTAAAAAGTTCAATTGTAATTAATTCAAAAGGCGCACACCTACATCAATGGTTATTTACAGTGCTTCCTATTGTATCAAGCTTTTGGATGCTGACAACTCAAGTCTAATCAAAAGATTCCTCATTTTGGACTGTTTTCTTACTATATGAACCCTTTACACTCGTGCATGTTTTCAGATTGACTTGCATTCAATCGTCTTGTTATTCAGTTCAAGACTAAACATAACTGTATGCTTGGATAACGTCCAGCCTTTAAGATACATAAACCGTCAATTACTTTATCTGCAGCTCCACTGATATTCCCAGTGCCTTTTCCCACCACTGTTTTCCTGCTTCACAACAGTCCTGACTCACGCAGTTTTAAGACATTCAAGTGCAAGAACTGTTATGAGTGTCAGGCTGTGATTACAGAAGAGTAAAATTCACCATATGGTGAATGGTGGATTTGATGAGGTGATTTAAATTTGCAAATGTAATTCTATTCCCATGTGCACTTCTATACTTTGTATTAAGCTTGAACACAAACACCTGCAATAGGAGAAATTAAATTTAAAGCCTGATAGTGAAGTAACAAGATTTAAAGTAATAATGAATGAAAATATTTCACATAGAACTTTTCACCGAGAAAAATATTGTACCTGTCCTATTTCAAATATGACATCTTCCCATCTCCAAGTTATTTATACTGCTTAGTTCCAATGTTAGGAAGATAAAGTTCCATGGTACTGGAATAAATTTAAAAGGCAGAGATACAGAAAAATAATTTTTACAAGAAAAGTTTCCCTTTCTTCCCTAAGAGTGCAAAAAAATAAAAAAGAAAAAGAGAAGGAAAGAAATACAGCAGTAGGCCTTCAGCAACCATTATTTGTTAAAGGGAATTCAGAACTAACATTTGCAGCAATATGCAAATACAGCACTTTAGTGGTGAGGAAACAGAATAAAATACTCTTTTAAAAGCTGAAATTTCAGAGAAAAATGTTTCTTTTCACCAACATGCAGAGCTAAGAAAGGTTTCCTGTTCATATGCTTTGTGTACAAGTTGGGATTTCCACAGGTGTCTCCCTGAAATCACAGCAGATAAAGCATCTTGCTAAAATCCATTTTTTATTTTCATTTATTTTTTAGTTACAAAATTTACTTTTTCTGAAAATTGAGAAGTTTTCAACCAATGTTTTTCTTTTAGGTTTCCCAATGAAGTCCATGTAATTGCCATCTTCCATCTGTCTTGCCCATGCGTCTGTAGCAGCAGGAAGATTTGCTGACACTAAGCAAGAATGAACTGACCGTAAGATTACTTATCCTTTGTCAAACTGTGTCACTGTTAAATATTCAGTGAGACAAATTAGGATTTAACTCTACAGCTGACTGGCTACTAAATCTTGTATAGATTTGCTTGGGTTTATTTTTTGGCAAAATTTCTTCTGAAACACAAGTCATTGCTTTGTATGCAACTGTGGATGTGAATTACCAGAACAGTACACCTCAGACCTTCAAGGCATTCTGCTCCATTCCGATTTAAATAATTGATTTGTTGTTAAATAAAGGAATCATCAACTATTCATCTCACTTTCACAGGGGAAAAGTAGTTTCTCTCAAGACACTCTGTTGAGCAGTAGAGTAACAGCAGCAAGCTGTTACTGAATGATTACCCCCTCCCCTTTTCTTTTATTCACAAAAACAAAAGGCATTTATAAATCCCAAAGCACATTTTACTTAAGGTACTTGCAGTACATGCAGTAAGATTAAATTCTCACAGAAGTGCAATCAGCTTTGCTCCTGAAGGATGGGAAGACAAAAAGATAATAACAAAAGGGAGAACAGCAAAAGACAGATTTGCACACCTGAGCATTACCCCAGATTTTGCAAAATATAAATATAGGACTTCTGTAAGCAAACAAGCAAACAATTATTTGGTGCTGTTTATGCACAGATGTTTTTCAAGAAGAGTCACCATTCTGATACTATGACATCTCTAGTGCCTCAAGGCATTAACTAGATGTCTCCTACCTACCCATAAATTGTTATGCTACCCCAGCAAGAATAATCTAGTACTGCATGACCTACATCATCCATCTACTCACACTGCATATCCTCAAGACTGATTGCTTCATGCTGGTACTACAAGGGTATTTGCAGTAACTCAGGTCTACAGTCTGGCACATCTACTCTTTGATAATCCATTTCCTATGAGAAAAAAAAAAACAAAACGATCAACTAAACAAAACCACCCACCCTCAGAATAAGCCTACACACAAAGCACATTTCTTGATTTCCTTTACCTGCAACATATTCAACTCAACGTTTTAAAACTATTTTATTTGATAAGTTTGTAATATAACTTTCACTATCATCTCAGCCTGTCAGTCAGACAGGAAAAGGTCATCACCTTTTTAAAAATAATCTAAAGAGAGGTTGGAGGAAGGGAGTAGTTGCCTGTGCTAATTACTAGCATTGTTTTACTAATGCATGGTAACAAAAATTTGTCCTTTGTAGTAACTGCTATTAGGCACACTGGGCGTAAAGATCCTAACTGAAGTGACGGGCCAAGAAAGTTTGGGCCAAGAAAGTTTACAGGGAAAACTGTGGGTCATTTTTCCAGTGAAGAATATCCCCTACACCGCCCTTTCACACCCACACAAGCAAATATGCCTTCAATCCAAAATCCTTCCCCTGCAGCTTCTCTGAAAACACTGTATGTAGGCAGGATAAATTGTTATTCAGAACTAGAACATTTGGAATGTGTCTCAGCTTTTCAGATACCCAGGCATAGTCAGTAGACAGCAGATTATTCTCTCAGCCAATGGGCAGAGTAGTAGAATGTCTTAATATTAAAAACTATAAAATAAGTTATGCAGCTACTATAAGAAAGCTATACAAAGTTTAGAATTCATTTAGAAGATCTTGCAAAAATAGGATTGAGCATTGCAACACAGGAACCGTTTCCACTTTTCTCCTCATCCAATGCACATTTGTGGTCTACTATTAAAAAAGTTAAACACAATTCAACCTCAGAAATAAGAATAAAACAAAAGCAGCTTGTTCTCCTCATAATCCTTTTCTGCCCTGCCAATCCTGCACCACAAAAACCAAAAGAGCAACCACCCCCCAAACACACACACTGAGGAAAAAACACTCAGGCCTTTTACCAATCTGCATAACATAGACAGAATAACTCCTGGGGCCAGAAGTAGAGAGCCACAGATTACAAAACATCGCTCCATGCCTCTGTTGTGTGTAGTATCCCTAGGACAGTACCCCTCTCACCTCCATACACAAGTTACACAAAAAGATCACGCAGCTGAATTCACCTGTTCCAGACACCAGCATGGAAAGTTTTACTGAGGATTAAAATGAACCAAAGAAATCCTGAAGTCTCCTCCCCACCTCTGTCCTCCTTCTCCACGTAACAGTGCATTCACGACACACATCCCCACACTACACAAGACACTAGTAGCTGCAAGTGTCTCTCCACATGATGTCCCAAGTAAACAAGGCCTTTCCAGTTTGAATCAACCACTATGGTTCATTCTTCATATCTAAAGATGGAAAGAAGAAGTTCTTCCTTACTTGGGAGTGTGCAAGCTTCCTTTGAATTACATCAAACAATTCATGCTTCGGTTTTCATCATAAACCAGCACGAACAAAGCAGTAAGTTTACCTTTAAAAGGAACCTTACCATTCGGTATTAATGTGGAAGGACAGATGTAGAAAACAAGCAGTGATGCTTACTCAGTGTATCTGAATGAAAGTGGCTTTTAAGAAAACCAGGAAAGAAGGAAACTTTAATGATCAATTACTAGAGAATTCAGCATATGTTTGATATACTTACACAGGCACCCATGCCAGGGACCTGCAGGGACTGGCTGAGGAAAAGAATTGAGAGGCAGGTACAGCCAGCCCATGGTAAGAGGCAGCAGCTGCAGAAGGCTGCATCAGACATTCTATACATCTGCCTCCAGCCACGCGGGAGCCTGCTGTTCCCCACGGCAAACAGGTACCAAGGACAGGATGGCTTTTTTCTGAAATCAGTTTAAAGGAAGACAGGCAGCGCAAACTGAATAGACTGTCAGATGGTTTTAAATAAGAATTGGCTTGGTGTCGTCCCAATTATGCTAAAAGCCCCCCCAAAACAGCATCAGGAGGTTTGCCAGTAGAAAAGCAGAGTACACATGCTGTCCCTCCCTCAGGCCCAAATTCTCTCTGAATTCAAATCTGTTATTAAATACTGCTTGTAACTATTAAAACCAAAACATTTCAGAATAAATATAAAATTAAAAGCAAAGATAAGTATTCGATATTTATGCTTTCATCCGTAATTCCACAAAAAATTAAGATAAGTGTGCTTTTGGGGACAGATAACTTACACGAGCATTCAGTTGCTACTTGTATTTTAACATGACTAAAGACAATTCCAACAACCTCCTGTATGCCTCTAGGCAGCATAACCCTTTGTTCAGCTTGCATCTGCCAATCCAAAACACTAAACTGATCTCTTCATTTTTCAAATGTCACCATCTAACCATCAGGACTATAAGACTGAATTTACATAGCAGTGAAGTCAACCAAGGGTCCAATTCTGCCCTCAGTTACAGTCTAGTAATTCCAGTTAGTACAACTGTGCTACTTTGGATTTACACAACAGTAACAGTACAATACAGTAGAATATAAAACTGAAAGCCACTACCTAAAGGACAATTTAAACTAATGTTTTGGCCAACTGCTTAAGTTTAAACTTTCTGGTTGGCTGGGACTCATAAACACAAAGCCCCACCAAGAAAAGTAGCCCTATCAGTGAGGCAAGCTAAGCTAAATTACTTGTACTCCAACAACTCTACATATACCCACAGAACATCTAACCTCTCTGTTTGACGGCCTAGTGTTGTATCCAGATATGGCGCCATTTAATTATGAATTGGATTGCTAGAAAAGAATAGGACAGTTAACTTACTGGTGTTTAATGAGCACGCTCTTGTTAGTTGTGAATACATTCACTGTACTCATTAAATCAGGAGGCACTGGAGTTCTGAATACATCATTAAAAGGATCCAGGAATGCTGCTGCTTTGTTCAGCCTGACTACATGCTCTGCTTCACGGTTGGAAAGTGAGCAAGAAACGTAAACCCCTTCCTGTTGGGCCAGCAGATCTAATTTTAAACTAAGAGGAGGGAGAGATAGTGGGAGATCTGCTTCTTCAGAGCTTCATTCGTTTAGAACACAAGTAAGTTTCTCTTTTTATTGCTGACTTGAAGCAGTAACATGCCCACTACTGTAAGATATCAACACAAAGAAGTGTCAAGCTTGGGGGAAGGGGGGGGGGGATATTGAAAAAAAACAACAAACCCAAACCTACCAACCAAAAAAACCCCCCAAAACCCCCAAATAAAATCACAGCCTATCCTTAATATATCCAAGGAGCAGGAGTATATATTAATCTATCAACTTGTCAATTAGCAAAATGTATCTTCATAAAACAAATATACACATGCTCCTAACATGGCAGTTCCTACACTGTATCTTGATTAAGGCTGAAGAGGGAGTGAAATTGGCTAGAAGGCTCCTGTACATTCACACAGGAGAGATTTAGGACATATGTTCAGTGAGAGGATGAGATTTTCATCTGTCAAGGGCTGATCCATCTACCCACAAACACAGACACCCACATGAGAAGCTGCATGTCTAAAGCATTCTAGAGTTACAGAGAAATTAAAAGCAAATGGCAACTGTTTAGCTTGAACCCATTGCATGGAAATGTTTTCTGCCAAGAGGTACGTGAACCAGCATCACTGATGGCATCACTGGAGTTACAGGGAATCCTGAAAGTTAAGATTTAGCAAGCACAACTGCTTCCTCTAGCACATCCTCAGGAGGGGAAAATGCATTTCTGAAACATGTTTATAACAAATCCTCTTCTCTCCTCCCACCTCATGCACAGAAAATTGGACAGGTTGCTAAAGTTCAAAATAGGGAGGGAAGGAGGGAAGCTGACCAGGGCTTAATATTCTCAGGGCAAGACTCACCCACTTTAATCCAAGCAATTATTTTCCAGTCAGAAAGTTATTGATACTGTAGAAGCTACATAAATACTGGATTCTAGTCAAACAAGGACTGCCACCTACCAATGAAAGTATAATACCACAAGCACATTTATCAGTCTCCTCCTGTCATGCACACAACAGTTCATTTATTACCTGTGAAAAACATGTTCTAACCAGTCACGTTAGCACGTTAGGACTTCACTTGCTCCAAGCCTTCAGAACATGCCCCTGGAGATCAAGATCCCGATTTTCTCAGTTTTGCCAACAAAATAATCTTCAGGAAAAAATCCTTCTGATTAAGCAGTCAGGCTTAATGCAACACGCCGTGACTAATCCTCTTAAATTTTCACTGGGTCCTGCACTGTAATGTCAGTAACACAGGAGACACTGTTCTTTTCATAGGAGCTATGAGACTGTGTGGACTGACAATCTTATTCAAGTAGCAATGGACTCCTCACTGCTAGCAACCTGAGTAATTGATACCCAGGTTTCAGTGCATAGACCACCTTACTCTGGGTACAATCATACAGCAGTATTCTCAAATGACCGGGTATAAGCTGTAGAACACCACTCATCCACATGAGCCACCAAAGGCTTCTGGGGTCACATCCCATGGCTCTCCACACTGCAGTAAATGGAGGCACTTAATTCTTTTACACTGCATTGTGGGAATGGCTTGAAGAATTATCTGGGTCTCCAATGGTTTAAAACAACATCATTACTAGAAAGTAGAAAGGTTAACAGCTTGGGAAGCTCAAATGAGGAAATCGCATTCAGACTAGACATAAAGATGTATTTCTTGCAAGAAATCCACACCTACAAGTGGGTCCTAGCACTTGACTAAAACCCCAGTTCACTGACTTAAGAAAAAACAACAAAACCCTTTAGGTCACCAACATTGTGTTTTCAGTATCAGATAAAACAATGCAGAGAATGAGTGTTCAGATTTTCTGATCAGTTGTATGGTCTGTACCTGTAACATCCAGAAAGGCACATGCACAGAGAAAAACATGACAGCCCCAACAAGAATTACATATTAGATTATTTATTTTGGGTACTGTTCTCTTTAATCACACTAAAAAGCTCTGTGTAGGAGAGCTATCTGATTACAGTTAGGAAGCTGAGAGATGGACAAATAAAAACTTACTAAAGTGCTGCATTTTCTTCCCTTTGTACTTAATACAGGGCAACTCAAGCAGCATTTCAGCTTGTTTAGCTCAAAAAACCCCCCACACTTTAATGACAGAAAGGAAGAGATGATGCACAGGGAATTGTTTAAACATTCGTTGCTCTGCTTAGCAACAACATGCTTACATGGTTAAAAAACCCATAACACAAGAAACACAGACATACTTGTTACCCATTATAAATAGTTCACATTCTTCAGCTCCTCATACATCTTTGGTTTGCCATTTAGTTAGTCTTGCATCTTCCTGGTAGACACCTCCTTTTTGCATTTTGTACAACACAGAGCATATCAGAAGTCCACAGAATACTAAGCAGCTTGCAATTTCTATTTCAAAGATATTTGAACTGGTTAAGTGACTTCCAGAGGGGACACAAATTACATATTCAAAACAAGACATATATACTCTTTTCCTACTATGAAAAAAAAACCAAACCATGCTTTTCTCCGTCCTATATGCTACATCACTATAACACAATAAGCAGTAGTTCCGTTCACAGATTTTAATCACCACATTATTAATACCTCTTTGCTCTGTGTACATTACATCTTATGTCTCATCACATACATTCAAAATCTTTGCAGGAACAGCTTCACATTATATACATAGACAAAAAAGTAATACACAGGCCCTGTCTAAATAGCAGTGTCAAAGAAAATAGAAAATAAGTACATGAATGGCAGAACACGTGCACCTACAGACTTGAGCCCTGGCTAGCCCCCCCCGACTTTCCAAACAAAGCACTGGTATTCTCATATGATCACTTTTTTGAACTCTACTGTTCCAAATACTTCAAATGGGGTTTTGATACATGCAAGTTAACATAAAATATCTTGTCCAGTTGCACAGGGGAAAGAACAAATTAAAAAAATTATTTTTTGCATGGAAAAACAATTTGTCAGACATTTCTTTTTCCATGTACTCCACTGCACCATATGTGGGGGCTGGAAGAGAGCCTAAGAACATCTGCCACAGACTTTAAAACCCCTAATAATAGCACAGCTGGTGTCCCCAGTCTAATGATCTCAGCACAGACTCATGTGACCACTCCTGACTCTAGCCCCCAAAGCCAGGCAAAGCACAGAAACACTCAAAGGTTGCACACATTCATTCATTCTCAACTAGATTTGCATTTCACAAAAGAACCAACACAGAAAGCAAGCTGAAATGCTTACATTTCAAGTAGTTCAACAGTCACTGTTTCTGTAAGATTTCCCCATGCTCCCTTCATTAAATTCCAGTTTAGCAGAGCACTCCCTATTCCATAAAATGAAGCGACTCAAAAAAATAACTGCAAGTCTCAGTGATTCAGGGTTAGAAACATAAAATGCTTTAATTGCATTTAACTGTGTTACAGAGCTGTTGGGGTAGTTCCCCCCCCAAACTCATAGACTATCCTCCACTCTTGTCCATTTAGTTTACTGACAAATAAAAGTTTCTACCTGCTTTCTTTAAAAGATGTTCAAAAGCTGGTTTATAGAGTAGAAAACCTTTATTTCAAAGAGAAAAAAAGAAGGCATAAGAGTAAGGAAATCAGGAAATGGAACTATGTTTTATCTCACAGAGTCAGCATTTGGCATTAACAGGTGTTTGTCATACTGATGTTGTAGAGAAAGGTCTGCAATTTCCCATTCCCAAAGGACATCGCTAACAAAATGATATGACATACTGTGAAGGTGGGAAACAAAGCAAGCACAGTTTGGGTGGGGGTGAGGTGCCCGAGACTTTCATTACATTTCAGTTCACCCTCTGTCCTCTTTACTCTTTCATCTACGCAAAAACATAGGTAGCTTCTAGCAGTCCACAGGCATGAGTTCAGTTTATTATTTAATATACTGTGTGCAGGTGCACATGAAGCACTAGACCTGACCCAGTAACTGACCATCTCTAGCACAGACAAGAGAGGCAAGCATTCCACAGCCAAATTCAGTCACTGGCAAAGCATGGAGGGGTGGCTACTTTAGCAAATTACTGTATCCACAGTAACAACAGACTGAATACTGAGCTCCAAATTCCAAGAACGACCCATTTAATCGGTCTACTATAAAACACCAATATGTGACACTAACATCCTCATCAAAGAATGCTTTCATTCTCATTTCCCATAAGGGAGAGAGGGGACAAAAACCCCAAAGCAGATAAAGACAATACTTTATAAATTCCCACACTGTCCAACAATGCTGGCCCACTTTAAAATAAGAGCCATTTAGCAGATAATCTTTCTTAATTTGCACCACATCATTGAACAACAAAGGGAAAAAGAAGAAAAAATACAGAGCAAGTTACTTTTTAGTTTTATATAAGAGCACTGAAGCCTGAGAAAGGCTAATACAGGAGATGAGCCCTGTTACAGTAATCAATTTGGCTGTGACATACTTACAGTCATGCATCAGTTATACGCCTCACTCCTCTGATAGCCCTCTATCTGACCCATAACTTCTCTCTCTCAGAGCTGTAAGATCAAGATACATTAAGTAGCATTTTTTTTCTTGAGTTTCACAGTTAGGCTATTAAACTACACGCATGCTCTTCTTTCTGACATTATTATGAAAAAAAAGAGTATATTTTAAGGAACTAGGCAAACTGTTCCACCCTTTCAACCAAAATCTAAACATTAGGAGGAACTCGGTCAAAGGAGAAACAAAGACCTGCAGCAGAAGAGCATCTATAGAATGAAAAGATATAGCCTCAAACAGCATCAGTTTGATCATAAATTCTTAACAATACCAAAAATTGTACAACTGCCTATAGAAGGCTGTATATATGTATGTGGTCATGCTGTAGATTTCTGACAGTGCAAATAAGGCAAACCCACTTCATTCCCACCTTAAACTGCAACTGGGGAGCTAACTATGCAATGGCAGCAACAGCTGTGTCACAAGTGTGGACTACGGCAAAGATCTGGGCTGGCACCAATAATGAATTACACTGCTTTTTAAAAATAAACTTGACGTCAGACACATTGAAGAAGTCTTCTGTTGCTGTGCTGTTGCTTGTGTAACAGAAAGAGTAACTACAAATAAGACACATGATGCCCTTCAACTTGGCAGAAAAGATTGCTGATCACAAAACAAGCATAATCTCTCAGAGGCACAAACAATTTGCAGAACTAACAAAGTTCTCCTGCATAAGTCAACTTGCAACTGCTGGCTTGGAGTGGGCACATAACTACTGTTGTCTCCAGATTTTGTTTCCTCACTCCCAAACTCCTTTTGGCCTTCTCTCTGGTGCCACATGCTATAGCTCCAAGTCCCATGTGACAGCAAGCAGGTAGAGACAAGGAATCCTTCTAAGCAGGTTAGTACTTCCACACTTCAAAGAGACAGACCCTAGCCATCTAAGCTGCAGTCACCCTATTTCATTCAATACAACAGTATCTGCATACAATTTACAAGTGCTTAGCTTTATTCTACTTACAGATCAAGCTATTGATCAGGAAAAGGCCAGGAATCTTAACCTGCATGCTTTCTAGGCCATCTGCATGCTATGTTCTTCCCCTCAGTGATTTGTAATTTATCCAGAAAACAGTTTTCCCTTCCTATTTCAATATGTGCCTTATTAAAGCAGCTGTCCTGATAGAACTTGTATTTTGCTATTCAGGAAACTACAGGGTGGAGTGTTAAGACAAATGAGTACTATGACAAAGACAGACACAATGCAAACTTCTTATAACTGCAAAGTACAGTCATTGATAGACAGAGTTACTAACCTGTAATAATTTCTGCTTGGCCCGATTCCCATCTCCCTAAAAACATGTCTTTGACAGTACTGCTGCAACACAGTCTGCAGAAGATTGTGTGTAGATGGGGGAGCTGTTTTAACATTATAAACTAATCATAAACCTCATAAATAACATCAGATCACAGACACATGCAGCCATAAAGTAGCCTAGAGGCCTTCCAAACCACAGTTAAGCTTGGTTAACAAGAGAGTCCCCTACCCTACATAACCTTAATATTCACAGTTACAGTTTGATTCACACCAAGCTGAGCACTTTATATAAAAAGAGGTGATAGGCTCCAGTGAAAGTCACTTGGCTAAACTTAGCTCAAAGAGTAACAAACCCCAGAAGCACAAACCACAGAATAATCAGCAATTTCACCAGTCTGAATTTTGTGCCAGTCAATATCCCCGTCCTGAATAAATATCAAAGCAATAGCTAACAGAAGTGGATAGCACATTCACACTATTGCAACTTTGGACTGATTTTTGAGTTGGGCGTGCTCTGTAGACAAGAGGCAAAACTTGGACAAAATACCCAAGACAGCGTCACTATGCTCAGTTGCATTTACCAGCACTGAGCTAAAACAGGTTAACAGACTAACTTTGCCCTCCTGTTTACACCATCTCCCAAGCAAACTCCCCTATTTGCAAACCCACCCTTCTAGGCGCAAATGGGAACTGGTCCAAAGAGAGTGTCAATGTTGCCAAGAAATGTATTTGCTCCTTTTCATGCATTCTTCTCATCTAAACTGCACACATATTTTACCACAAAGAATTATACCCCAGGGCACAATGAAAAAGCTGAAGCATCAATGCCTAAGTATTACAAGAGCCATCTGCAAATGCAGAAGACAGTTTTTGCATGCTCTCATTTGCTTTGTGGTCATTTAGAAGTATGCAACTACAAAAGCTCCATAGAGAGTAAAACATACACTGGGCAGAGCTCACCTCAGTGAAGATCTCTTCACCTGAAGGTCATGTTGTCAGCACTGCAAATGTGGAAGCAGCTGCTGACATTTGAGGTGGTCCATGTATTGCAGCACAAGATCCAAGAGACTGTAATTCAGAGACGCATCTGAGGTGTCAATGATTCTAGACTCTTCTACCTCCACATTTGTGGTACTGTATATATTGTGGTACTAACTATATTCAGTCAAGTGCACTATTGTATCCAACAATAGCAATTTGGGCAGTTTTGGGGGTTTTTTCTGGTTGGTCTGTTGGGATTTTTTTTATTAAAAAGCAGAGAAGACCAGAGGTCAATATAGGCTCCCAAGACAAAATAATCACCATTTTGAACCAAACATCATGTCTTGTAATGTAACAGATCCTTCCAAGTTCTATTTCCCTTTGCCCCAAAACACAGGAATGCACTGATAGGGTGGGTGGCTTTCTCCTTCTCCACCTCTTCCACTTCAGGCACACTAAAGGCGATCTTCACACAAAAAGCAGTAAGTAACCATCTGTTTAACCATTGTGACTCAAGCCTGGTTTTGTCGTTCTAGAGTGTAAATGGTAAACTATGTTGAAGCTCAACTCATTTCGTTGGCTCCTGCAATTATTTCCCAAAAGAGCAAAGAGAAAAAAAACAAACCAACCACCAAAACCAACCAACCAAACCCTTTAAAATCAGTAATCCACAACCTCACAATTTGGACTTCACTCAAGGAACCATTCCCAAGTTACACGGTCATATTCTGCTTCTCATAATTGATAGGCATTTACATCTGTAAATATCAATTTCCAACTCCTACTAAAATCTGTTCTCCAAGAGGTGAGCAAGTCCACTTGTTCAGAAATGCCTTTCTTTCTTAACAGGCACTTTGTGAAGCTTTTGTTAGACATGGAGTACGGTTAGGTAGCATAACTTCTTCTGGCCACCACAGTCATCTGGGCTTTATTATAAAATCTGGCATACTGCATAAGTATTCCTAGACAACAACTTCTCAGTATCTTTTGTGAAAATGTATTTAGAAATTTATAAAGAATTAATTCAATTTTGGATTTGTTTTTGTTTAAGAGCTATATCTTAAATAAGACCTTCACTTCCATTTTATCAGTTCCATTTAACCTTGTTTGTTAATTTCTCTCTTTCAAAAGCCTCTGTGTAACTAGTTCCTACCAAGAATTTTACAAACCATTAACTGACTCTCTGTAAAGAAAAGGAGATTACCAATTTCTCTCTTTGAACTCTTAACTGAGGAGATCTGTAAGGACTTAAGGAAAATCTGTAAAACCTGACACACAAAACAAAGCCAGAGAAACAATATGGTTAAAAAAAAAGGGAAAGAAAAAAGAAAAAACAAGAGCAGGAAGAAAAAGTAGAGATTAGCCAAAGTGTCAGAATTCATAAAAGATACTTGCAAATGTCTTTAGTACCCCTTAAGACCATTCAATGCTTTAATATTCCAAGATCCTAAGAGTTCAAAATCCTTTCATTTCTCCAGTGGTACCTGACAATACCATCGAACAATGCAATGTCCAAAATAGTTCCTCCCAAAGGTTATTCTTTAGCTTCACATACACTCAATTCCAAGTTCCCACGCAGCTATATTATGTTTTCCTATCACAAAACAAACAACAGTTTCCAGTTAGGAATCAGGGCAATCAGGAACCATCAATTCCCATTCAGAAGAGAAATTTATTACCTGTTGTAAGATTCACATCAGAGCTAGAACAGGCCGAAGCCCTGTAATTTCATGCCTTCCCAATTTCTTGAGTTTGAAGTAAGTATTCTATAGCTGTTCAGTCTCAGAGTTCGCTACATCAAAAAAAAAAATCTTTTATTGCCCACGTTATAACAACTGCTTGCTTATCTTTTCCAGAGAAAGGTTTGAGGAACAAAGAAGAGAACACAGTATTACATCTGCTGTAACAAGTCATGTTATAAGCTGGATCATTTTCCTGACCATGCAGCCCCTCCTATTTCCTCTTACTCATTTCTCCCGCTACAATACTATATCATGTCTTTATCTTCAAGTTATCCCTGCTGGTCATAGGATCAAAACAACAGGCTTGCTGCTAAGTGCATTTAGGAATTTCCTGTCAGCCTTCTTGAGGAGGTAATTAGTGCTAATTTACCATCTCAGATAAGAGAAATAGGACAGGGTATTCAATCTTCCCTATGCAATTTTGCTAACCAAGACTACTAAAATTATGTTTGTTTCTTTCATTAAAAAAAGCAAAGAAAACCAACAAAACTCCCACACAACTAGCAAATGATACAATTTTGGTAACATTAACCCATTTTTAGAGAGAGCTATATAACTTAATGCACACACATTAAAAACAGGGTGTGGTGTTATATACCTAAAGCAAACCAAACACTAATTGGCCTTGCCTGCACACTCCTGCCTTGCTTTTGTGCTATCTCCAGCATCTAACTCCCTGAGAAACACAAAATGGCAAAAAACTAAAACCAAAGAAAACACATTTTCCCAATTTGCCTCCCTGGCTTATTTCCCCATTGGTAACAGTCAGTATGAAAGATCTGTGGACAAAGCAGTACAACACATACCTGGCGACAAGGTAGGACTATTCCCACCAGAGATGCGAACTGAGACCAGGCCAATCTGGCTACAAAAGCACAGCCTTCAGGCACATGCTTTCCCAGTCATCCCTATGTACTATCAGTGTAGGCTATCTGGAAAGCACACCCTCATCCTACTGCTCGCTTACCCTGAAGCCACGTATTCCCACCACTCCTTCTTCCTCAGCGACATTGGTGCTTGTACCACTCCACATCAATGGGATCAGGAACACAACCTGGTTGAAAGGCTAAGCCAAGGGGATGGGGGGGAGGCAGGACAGGAGAGAACACACAGAGGCTAGTATAAAGCAGTTTTCAGCTAGATTGGCTCATTGAGCTGGACTGCTGCATGCCCATACAAGAAGCAGTGCATGAGGGAGGCATGAGGGTGGGAAAGGAAGACTGCCCTCTTCCACAGCTTCAGATGTCTGTCAGGAAACCACTAATTTTTTTATTTTTTTTTTTTTTTTAAGAGTCATACCACTAAACCAAGGCACTCTGTTGGCTTTGCTTGTTAACCCACTTTTAGGCAGTTACTTCCCAAATTCTCTCTGCAGCTTTGAGGATTTTCAAATATTGGTGTGCAATGCTATCTTCCCAGCTTCATTGCCATGAGAACAGCAGTCCCTGGCAGGACTCAAATCATCAATATTTCCATTAACTGCTGCGTGTGCTTACCCATCGCACCACAGGACTGAGGGAAACCACGACGTGAGTGCCCAGAGCCAGAATTTACAGAACTTACACGAGCATTAACCCAAGGCTTAACAGCAATGGCCTCTTCTGGAGATACAGAGAGATGCAGTTCCAGTTTTGATTTACCCAGGTCAATTCTATAGTCATATGACACTGAAGCTGAGAAACTGACTGGCAAATGAATAATCAAGAAACATTTTTGTTGTTGTTGAATTCATACCTGCTGGAAGAACAGCTGTGCTAGATCTACAAATCCAATGAATAATTCATTTAGTCAGGTGGTAGAAAGGAAGAAAGGTCAGCTTTAATGCCAAGATTTTTTTAAAGGAAAAAATTAATTATGATGAACAACAGGGACCATTAAAAGTACAGTTTTGTCCACCTGAATTGTAACTTATGTTTAAATACCAGCCAACAAGTCATGTGATTATTATTTTAAGGAATCATCAGTTTTACATTAGTATGTGAAATGGATTCCAGTTCTTAAATCTTACTGTAAATATTCATGTAGATCAACATATGGCATTCATAATACTTTGAGATCCAAAAAGCATATTTAAGGCCACATTTCATAGAATGGTTTGGGTTGGAAGGGACCTTTAAACATCATTAGTCCAACCCCCTGCCATGGGCAAGGACATCTTTCACTAGATCAGGTTGCTCAGAGCCCCATCCGACCTGGCCTCAAACACTGCCAATGATAGGGCATCCACAACTTCTCTGTGCATACCATTTCAGGTTGTATCATTAAGATACCTGATGGTAGGACACGTACCAACAACAACAGTTTGGAAACAGGGATAAGACACAAAATATCCCTCAATGAATGAAATAACATCATAATAAAATCATGAATGCTGAATTTAAGAAATCCACTCTGCTTTCAGGAGATGTATTCAGCATCAATACTCTAAACTGCAGGAGCATCAATCTGCCTGCTCCACAGGGCTGAGAACCTTTTCATTAGAGTTAGGTATCTACCATGAACTGTTAATTCTACATTTATTCCCTTCGAACTACACTTAGCTATGATCTTTGCCTTTACAAACAAACATCCCTAGCTTTAATACACTGCTCATTCCACAAAAGCCGTTATCTAAATTTCACTTTTTTTAAAAAAAGACAGGAATACCTCCCATGAACAAAATAAAAAAAGATTCCTATCCAGACATTTCTAGTCAAAAATCTAATTTCCCTCCTGTTTCCTCCTATGCAGTATAACAGTACAGTGGGACATTAATAACAAAACTTTGCATTTTTCTTCTTTTATGTCAACATACAGCAGGTATCCTCTGAAAGTTGATAAATAGTACAAAATGGGTGCAGTGTTTACTTTTGGAGGGGGGAGTTTAGTAAGTCAGGCTCAAGATGCTCTAAGACTCTGACTTACCTAGAGTAGTCATCAGTGAGTAAAGCAAGATGGTGCTGTGTCTTGGATGTGCTGTGTTCCTAGCCTGTGAAAATCCCAGACTCCCATTTCAAACACTGATCTTTTTCATAGCAATACCCTCTGGTTAGCTTAATAGTCCATCAGTTTTACTGAAAGCAAAAAGAACAGTGAAATTTCACTAAAATCACTATTGTAATAGTAGCACTATCTTATCCTGAACAACCTGTCTGCCAGATATATTGACATCAGAGTGTGCCAACCCACTGATCCCAAGAGACTGACAAGAACTGGATTTAATTTTAGTACTGGCATGAATTCCTGAGTTACCTCAGTCAAATGTTTTGATCTTGCTGTCCCCCTTCATCCTTTGCAAAGTGAGAGAAGACTGTTTTTTGTGAATTGTGACTGCTTAAACAAACCCGTTCATCAGAAGATTACATTAAATGTTTTGTACCTTTTGCAATGTAAAAGGGCAAAGTATTAAGAAAGTTGCATTTGCCTGAGGTACAACAGTTCCTAAATGAAATCTCATTTAGTAGATAAAAGTAGTACAAATTACTGTCACAGAGAACAATGTTCTCCACAAAAAAAAAAATGATAACATACAGCCAATAGCATGACAGTAGAGGCCACTTTGGGACAAGATTGTATCCTGCCAGGTAGGTATAGTACCTAACCTTTCTCAGTCTTCTCATTCTAACAGCATTGGATGTCTTGCAAAATAAGGTTTTTGAGAAAGCCACTATGGAGTAAAATTCTAGGCAACAAATACAAGAGTAATCAAAGGTTATAAACATTTCAGACAATCAGAAGCAGCACTTTCAGTTCAGATTGGTTTATATTGGAAATTTTGGCTCTCGGGTCAGCCATGAATCCCTAGGTCACACCATAACATGCTTACCTACCACCTGACAAGGTAACATAATCCTCAGGAAATACAGCCCTAAAAGCACAGATCTTGTTATGACCTTCACATACGCAGGTTTGCAGAATTCATTACAGGACCAAAGTGTCAAAGAAGGTAATGTTTTCGATACACACTGATCTTCGCCCCCTCCATAAATTCCTGGAAGTGATCATTACTGTAGTATTACCATAACAAACCAGAAGTCTACCATTCCTTTCAGAAGGCAGCGCAATTTGTGACTACAGGAGAAGATCTACAATAAGAAACCATAATACCAGACAGATCGATTTCTTCCTCATCACCTTACATCAACAGTGCATGCCTACTCAGAAATCAGCTAGTACGACCAGTCACAGCTGCAGAGAAAGAAAATCCATTCAAGAGAGGTCTAAAGGACAGTCTAAGGACTTTGATATTGCTCCAATGTCTTCTAGTTCCGCTCGTTTTGTGGGTACCACTGGGGCAATAGGTTTGCATGGAGTTGAACTGCAAGGTTTCTCCTTACTACAGAGGGGTGGACGGTGCTCCCTTGCAAAGCATGCAAATGTGCAGTATCTGATGGTGAAACTAGGCTTTCTGGGACAGACAATGTTGTTAGCAACACAAGCTCCACTTACACAAACACTGAAGAGTAAAAGTCTCCATTTCCCACAAGCAGCAGGCATCGATGTAATTTTTTAAAAAAAATACCCCCGTCGTCAAAGAAAACTGCAGTTCAGTATTCTCTAGGACATCAGATTATGGCTGCTGTCAGACTATAATTCATGCAGAGTCCTGAATTGCACAATATTAAAGTTCAATATGACATTACCAGCACCTACTTTTAAAAAGGAGAATAAATTATGTGAACATACACTACAGAAGTGCACTGACTGGTTCTAATCTACAGTAATCAACTAATCGCCTCAGAGGGGCATGCAACTATTTCAATGTATCCAGTTTTCATTCTTCCCCTCCAGACTATGTTTCCACTGTACAAACATTTTCCTAACCTCTGGTTTCTATTAACAGATGGGACAAGTCAACTCAACATTATTTTAGACTTTATTGAAAACTAATGACAAGCAGTTTTTCCATGTTTTGTTTGAAGCACTGGAATTATTACATAGGAGGCAGGGGGTGGTTTTCTTATGTTTTTCCTTTAACAGCTGTAAGCCAGGCAGCAAAACTAGATGAGAAGGGTGGTCCTTCCCCTCTACTCAGCACTGGTGAGGCCACACCTGGGGTACTGGAACCAGTTCTGGGCTCCCTAGTGTTGGGGAGACATAGACTTGCTGGACAGAATCTAGTGAACTAACACAATGAAGACAGACCAGAGCATCCCTCCTATGAAGACAGGCTGAGAGCTGGGATGGTTCAGCCTTCAGAAGAGAAGGCTCAGGTGGATCTTACCAGTGTGTTTAAATACATGAAGGGAGGACTCACAGAGCACAGAGGCAGGGTCTTTCCAGTGGTGCCCGTGTCCAGTGACAGGATCAGAGACAATGGACACCAACTGAAACACAGGAGGTTTCCCCTGAACATCAGGAAACACTTTTTCACTGTGAGGGTGACTGAGCGCTGGCACAGGTTGCCCAGGGAGGTGGTGGAGTCTCCAACCTTGGAGATATTTAGAAGGTATCTGAACACAGACCTGGGCAAGTGGTTACAGGTGATCCTGCTTGAGCAGGGGGGTTGGACCAGATGAGCTCCAGAAATCTCTTCCAACCTCAACCATGCTGTGATGGTTGGAAAGTGGCACACTTTCCACAGAGCTCCAATCTTCACACTGGACCATAAAGTTGACTTTGTTTTATAACACATTGCCTGCAAAATCCCCAAAATAGAGACTCTTAATCACTTTGTATTTCTCTTCTTTGCACTTTCTCTCTGCACCAGTCTTTTTCATCCTGGTCTTCATTGATTTCTTTAAATGGTCTGCAAAAAGAAACTAAGGAAATAACTTTTACATGCTCTACTACACGTAAGACTTAAAGGTATTTGCAGATCTCCTGCAAAGTTATGAGAGATTCACAAATTAAAAGTAGTAGGGAAAAAAAGAGTGACTGTCTTAATAAAACCTCTTGCTTCTACTTTCCAAACCCTTTAGAACATGTCATGAGAAAAGTTTAAAATGGGTAAAAAACCCCACCAAAACCCCTCCAAATCAAAACACACCCATGAGCAGTTTTCACACAGCTATTTCAGTAGGAAAGCAACATTTAATGAAAAAATACTTGGATAATTTTTCCCCAGAGTGATTACAAACATATACAATTCTTAACTCAGATCAAAATGCGTCAGGATGCAGCCATAAGCTCATAGTTTCAATAATCAAGCCACATCACCTAGTTGTTCTTTCTGGTCTTACAGTCTATGAAGAGCAACATTTACCTGCTGATGTTACAAAACCTAAGGAGCAAAAAAAACCCAAACAAAACCTCTGCTGATTTTGCATGAGTTTTAAACAGGGAAAGCCTTTCCAAAGAAGCCTGCTAAGAACAAGTAAGTGAAGGCAGCAGAAGTAAACCAGTCTTTTTTTTTTAGGTTAGTTCATACCACTTTACAAAATCTAAAATCATACTGGCTTACACATTAAGTTTGAGAATTACATTATTCACAATAGAGACAATAATTCATGGGCATCTTGCTCAGGAAAGAACACTCAGAAATGCAGACTGAACTGAAAGTTAGCAAAATGAAAACCTTCAAATTTATTCTTAAGTATATCCTCACTCTGTATCATAAAGTCTGTTTATAGCCCAAGAACATCAACTACCCAGTATTTCTCTCTTCTGTTCATACAGATGCTGGGAGTCAAGAATATTCCGTAAGAACACAAATATGTACCAGGTTATTGTCAGCATTGGCATTAGCATCTCATCTACCAACACGCAACTGGTGTTGGTTATACTAGAGCTTAGAGTGCAGGAGTTTCAAAATCAGCTTATGCTGACTGAAGACACTCCTCTCCTGACACCAAAGCCTCAGCCACTTACTCCTGCTGATTCCTCTGCCTCACTGTTAGCAGCTGCTCAGTTGCCCAGAGGACAGACAATCTGATTGAAAGTTAACCTTAAAAACAGTTCTTGGCTAAGTCACAGAATTGATTCCCAGCACCATTAATATGGGAGAGGATAGAAGAGGGAATCCACAGCCAGGGGAAAATTCACTCCGCTGGGCAGCAACGTGGTCTTAAGTCATAACAAGCCAATAACAAAACTTTGCAAGAGCTTTTAAACCAAGCTCTTCTCACATTTCCTTCCTTCTTTCTATTTCTCTAACTGCTACAGTGTTCTGAACTTCTGCTATAAATGCAAGCAAAACCAACAGGGCTCTAGTATATATTGATCTATTGGAATACTCAAAAAAAACCCCAAAACACCAAGACACACACACAAGGAAATATGACAGTGAAAATGTAGCAGCGTAATTTGGTTTTACAGCATCTAATGGACTGCAAGGTTAGACAGTCCTGTGCAGAGAAGCTGTAAGATAAGGCAAAGAATCAACTCCAGTACAGTCACTAACTGATTTAACTAAAGCAAATCTGCCAACATAATTGAATCTAAGAATTATCTCTGAGCTAATCTGTTTGTGCTATCAATAAGCCTCTTAGCTGGACAACCATAAGCAGGATGACTATATAGCATGACTTTTTGCACTGTAATCAATAGGCTCCAATAAAAAGAGAAATATTGATGAATCAAAGTTCAAATAAAGGACAGTTTTAGACAAAGGATATTAGCAGTGAACTCCTGAAATTTATTTAGGAGACATCACGTTATTCACTACAAAGTAAAATAAAGAGTGTTTGTAAACTCACACAGCTATCTCAGTCAAACCACAGAGTAACCAGGAAGACTCTGAATCAGACACCAACTGGTATCTTGGAAAGCCTACCTTAACAGGAAGTTAATTCTCAAGATTTTTATCTCTCCCAGTAGCACTGATCCCACAACTGAATCCACAAAACTGAGCCCTCCGTACAAGCGCAGCATTCCAAGGAGGCAATGGCATTGCTTATGGAGTTCTAATGATACAAACGTGACTCAGAAACATACCTTCACAGCACAGGCACTGTAGATCACAAACCAGTTTTACAGTCCCAGCATTACAAAGCTTTGTTGAGCTGCCTACAACTGAGATGCAATAGCTGTCACTCAGTGAGCGTTTCTCCTACTTAGTATGTTTTTTATGATAACTCTGAAAGCCACTTGGTGTACAGCCGCTACCAGAATCTATGCCTTTTAATAGCCCTTATGCAACACGCCAAATGACAATCTCATTGTTCCTTGTTTCTGCTGTGAACGTGACCATCACACAGGAAGATGCCAGCATGCCTTTGGTCATTTTACATGCAACTTAAGTGTATTCTTTAATCTTGATGGCATCACTAAGCTTCCTACAGAGGCAGAACTGCAGCGTACATCTGGAGACATAGATAGTTCAAAAGAAAAAACAGAACCAGTTATAACAGCCTACCTATCACCAATAGTTCTCTGACCAACAGGCTCCTAATTCCACATTCTAGTTCTCAGGACTTCTCACATCATACTGGTGTCTCTGTTCTTGTGTTGATATGGGAGTATTGTGAAATAAGCAGCGCATGAAATAAAGTGACAGTTTTGTGAGAATTAAACTGAGGTTATTCAAAAAGTTACATGATGAAGTACCCAGCCTAATATTGGAGGCTTACTAGAGGAAACACCCACTTTTGCAAACAGAACAGTTATTGCTGGGGCAGGGGGAAAGGTATCAAAATTTGAAACAAAGAATACACCATTTTTTGCAAACTAACAAGAAACACTTCACCATCCTTGATTTGAGTACCACTCACAACCTACAACATCCAGACAATACAAAACAAATGATGTCCCACAAATGCTACTTCTGATCCTAGTAGCAGGAGCACTAAACCACCCCAATTGTGGAAATCTGGAAAGAAACAGATTTCAAACAAACATAACTCATACACTGCCTTACCCCTTATTATCTCCCCTCTCCCAAGGGCATTTTAATTAACATAGGAAATTGTTAAGAAGAAATACATGTACAGCTTTTAGGGTGAAAGGTTTGTTTTTAACTTCTTGCCTTTTGATATTGCAGATGCTGCCTCAATAGCACTCATTCTGAGAATTCTTTCTACTGAGCTATTAGGAAAAAAATAAGTATCTTGCATTCAGCTTACTGTCTGTCATAGCAGCTACAGCAGGAAGTTTCAGCGGTAGTACTATTTTCATATTTATACAGTGACAACAGTAAGAAACAACAGTATTGATCAAGTGCATATTTAAAACAAAAATATTTAATCTCCACTCATTTCTACAATGCTAATCTCATTCTTCTATCCCAAAGGAGATTGGTTAGAATATTTCAAAAATCAAAAGAAAATCCTCAGAGGACATGGAAAGGTTAGGATCAAATTACTTCGACAAAAGCAATCTGTTACAGGAGACAAAACGTGTGAAGCAGCAAGGAGCTCAGGTGTGAGCTGCAGCACAGAGGAACAACAGGAGTTCCAAACAGTTCCAGGCAAATCTTTTCCATCTGATCTTGCTCTCTGGTACGTGCAAGCTCATTTGCTCCCACCAACTCTCACCTGCATTCCACAAACTGACAGAATGCCAAATTAACATCCATTAATATACATGGCAAAACTTGCAGATCACATGCTGGTGCAGCTTCATTAGTCAGGACTCTGGATTAAACTAGTCAAGATGCTCAAAGGCTGCAGTGACAACTTGAGATTTCACTGAGATTTTATGCATAAACATATCAAAACCAGAACAACAGTCACTGAAAAAACAGCGAAGTGATAGCTATAATCGTGGCTTAATATAATTTTCTTATGTGCATCTAAAATTATTTTCCTTATCTGTTGTCATCATAGGTTGCTCTGGCTCAATTAAAACAGGTTACAGTGCCTCAGAGAAGGCACAGCTTTGTGAATATGGTTCCCAGGTTGCAGGACAATGCTCCTTCCTCCAGGCTTCTTATGGAAGCTGCAGAAGAGCCCTACTAGGACCAACCACATTTAAACACAGTTCACTTCTAGTATGGTCAGAAGCCAGGGCATTACTTACAGTACATGAAACCGTGTAACGCACAGCAGTCAACATGCACGTATGGCAAACCGGTTATTGTAACTGTTGTTGGTTTTGTTTTAGCTTTGTTTTTTGCTGTTGCCTTCCTGACTGCAAAAAAAAAATTACACCCACAACTTAATCTCGGTGGACTGAAAGGTTCAAATGAGGTTATAGATTGCAAGACACAGAAAAACGTCCATACAGGTGACTTCTCCCAGAATCTGAACAAGAAGCCTGGACTCTTTAACAGATGTTCCATTTTTTGGACATTTCCTACTCTTCCCTAATTTTACATGAAAATAAGCTCATCTAAACATCAAGTTCAAAATCATCAGCTGCAAGCCAAAGCAGACACTAAGATCTCAAACTTGCTAAAAGCCACAATGGAGTATTTTACTAATACAAATAGAAGCATGCCTCCAAAAGCTATCCATGATCCCTGACACCGAATAAACAAAGTCAATATTAGTAAGTCTCTCCCCAATGGCTATGAAAGCCATCTCTATAACCGGGGGTCCTTCTAACTGACAGCATCAGCAGTTTACCTGTAAATAATTCACAGGCCAAATTTTGCAAGACGTTCTTGACCTTCGGTAAACAATTACACCCAACTGCCTCTTTCCTTTAGAGGGGCGGAACGGACAAAAGAGCACCGGCACCAAAGCCACGGAGCTCCGCCCGCCCCCGAGCAAGCCGGCTGCGAAGGTCGCCCCGCTGCCAGAGCGCTGCGGGGGCCCGAGGAGGAGGAGCCGCTGCACCTTGCTCAGCCACCCGTTTCGCCTCCAGGCGAACGAAGCAGGCCTCGCCCGCTCAACGCCACGGCACAACGTCCAGACCTCCCGCAGCCGCT
Source organism: Balearica regulorum gibbericeps (assembly GCF_011004875.1). Lineage (NCBI taxonomy): Eukaryota > Metazoa > Chordata > Aves > Gruiformes > Gruidae > Balearica > Balearica regulorum. The sequence goes on from NC_046185.1 coordinate 119,188,278, forward strand.
CGCTCACCTGAGGACGAGCGGGGGCAGAGGCCGCCACGCCGGTCGCCGTCCCCCCGTTCCCCGTCCATCCCCGGCCGCGCCGCACGCCGAACCGTTACACGCCACACGGCCGCGGCAGCGCGCGAGCACCTCCGCCCCCTCCCCGCCGCCTCGTCCCGCGCACTCACCCTGCTCTGGGCCCCTCAGGCGCGCGCGCCGCCAACGGCAGCGGTGCGCGGGCGGCGGCGCCCCCGCTGGCCGGGGGAGCCTCGCTGCCGGCGGCGGCCACCTCCGGGCTGCTGCTGCCCTCACGGCTCGCCCTCGGCCCGCGCCGCTGAGGAGCCGCGGCGTGCGGCGCGGGCAGAGCGCCGCGGGTGCTGTGGCCGGCCGGCGGCTGCTGCTGCTTCTCCCTCCTCCTGCCAGCGCCTCATGTGCCCTCCTCCCCCGGTCTCTCCGGCCGGGCCGCCGCCGCTTCAGCTCCCCACTCTCAAGCGGCGCCCGGGTACCGCCGCAAACCCCTCCCGCCGGCCGGGCAGCAGCACACGTGGGGCGGCTGCTGGTCGCTTCCCTCGGCCGCTGTTGGGCGCGGGGTTCCTCCACTCGCCTTTACCCGCGCTGCCGGGCCGGGCCGTGCGGCCTCCTCGGGAGGCGGGGCGGCACGGCCACCTAGGGGGTTGCGGCACCGCCCGCCGCCGGAGGGGGGGGAGCAGCAGGAAGAGGAGTGCCGCCGGCAGACACCTCGGAAGCCGCTGGTTCGGTAATCGCAGCGCTGCCCACCGACCCCCCCCGCCGGCCATTACCTCATGGCCCAGCCCTGCTGCGGGGGAGGGGCCGCGCGTCGCCCAGCAACCGGCCCCCTGCCGCGGCCCGGACGGCGGGAGGGGCTACCCTGCGCCGGGGCTCTCCGCAGCGGGGGGGCGTTTGTCGCTGCGCGGACCAGCCCGAAGGCGGCCGCGGGCAGCACTACTGCCCGCCACCGCTCGTCCCCGTCCTGGGCTGCGACGGACCGCCCGCCTCAGAAGTAACTCACCGCTGCTTCGGCCAGAGTTGGCCGCGCTGCCCGCGGCCAAACGCTCCCCGGCCTTCGGCGCTGTGGCTGCCCGGGGCGCTCTCTGCGGAGCAGTCCGGGCGAGGGGGGCCGAGGCTGCGCCGCTCCAGGGCTCCGGCCGCCCCGACACGGCCGCCTCCCACAGGACGCGAGCGGGCGGCTCCCCGGCGTGGGTCGGTAGCGGCCACGCGAGGCGACCCAGGCCGGTTTGGGAGGCACAGAGAGACCCGCCGCGGTGCGGGCAGGGCCTCGCCGGGCGACAGGGGCAGGTTTGCCCGGCCCTTCCTCCCCCCCTCCGGCCCACCGCTGCTCCCCGCTCGCAGGGAGGGCCGGCGCGGCGCAGGCCCGCTCTGCTGCCCGCCAGGTGCCCGCGTTTTTGCGGAGTATTAGTATTTCTGCCGGAGGAGGACCTGCTCCACCTTGGCCGTCTCGCTTTTGAATGACCTGGGCTGGTCCAACCGGCTGACTGCCGCGGCGACTTGTTCCCGGGTTTGTCACGGTGCCTGCCTCAGCTGGGCAAAAGACTCCAACAAAGCCCCGGCCAAGCACCCAGCCAGGCTGAAAGGACGCTGGTGGACAGAACAACTGACATGGGAATAGGAGAGGGTGGCCGTGAAAGTTAGACATTCAAAATACGTGTTTCTTCAAGTTTGGTAGAGGAACGAAGGAGAGGAATCTTGCCCATGCCCTCCCAGAGAGTAAAATTGCACTATGAGTGTATTAGACACAAGAAAATCACCAAAAGGGAAAGACTTGTTATTAATGTCCCAACGACAGAGAAAAGCTTCAGTCTAGGTTCTTAATCTAATTTAAAAAAGGAAAAAGAAACCCAGAGGAAGTAATGACTTATTTCTGCAGCTCAGAGAACTGTTTGCTGGAGGAGGGTTTGATTGTTTTTGTTTACCAGCAAGGGAAGAACAGAATTGTGTCCAAGGTTACAGCTGGTAAGACAAAAAAGTTGCAGTCGTGCTGGTGACAGGATTCTGGAAGCGTGGGATGTGTGTTAACCTCTAGAGAGCAAATGGATTTGGGGTTTGACCCTGAATAACCCATAAGAATAAATGATCCAATGCTTTACAGATGCAAACAAAGAGAATCACAGATGGGGATGCACTTGGGTGACAGAAAAGAGAGGAGAAATGTTACAAGGACAACAGAGGATTCACAGGCGCTTGCAGAACAGGCGTGTCTTTAGAGCAGATCCCCTGGAAGTGACTAAGGGTGCAGTTTGATGAGGCATGTGAGTCAACCAAAGAGCTGGCTGTTCCCAAAAGGAGCAGGCTGCTCTCCCCACTTCTGTGGAAGAGCCAGGCATTCCTGACTTTCCCAGGGGCTGGCTCTGGTGCTTAGGATTCCCAGTGAGTGACTCGGTTTACTAACCTGACAGAGAACTTATTGTATTATTTTCCTTGTCAGTTTTCTGCCAGATTAGTGAACTGAATAGATTCACCCTAAGGTCATAAAAGTGTCAGGACTGAGCAGGAAGGAAGAGTTGAAACAGTTTGTCTGGGAGGAAGAGAACCATCCCTTTGGTAACACTGCACTCTTAAATCATGTAGGTAGTCTCATCTAACTCCTCCCTAAAATAGAAACTTGATGTCACTGCTAAGAGGTCTAACTCCTAGGTATCATTAAAAAGGTTGGTCCCTTCCACTTCTCACCCTCACCTGAGTCCTCCCATTGCATTCTTTGTGCCCAGCCTTGTGTATGTGTGACCCAGGGGTTAGCCAGTGGGCAAGCTAAATCAGGAGGCTTTAAAAAAGGATAGTTCTCTGATTCATTCCTGAAACAGTTAACAATGGAGTCAGATGAGTGACAGAGGTTGCACAAGAGAAGGAACAAGACCGAGCACTTGCAAACAAGGGATTGAGCCTTTCAGCAGCAACTGGGCACTTGTAATGTGTAACATAATCCCAAGACAGCAGTGAGGAGGAGTGGTCTGTACAGTGAAGGAGAAGTAGTTTTGAGGAACAGAGTTTGCTCTGTGCTTTACAGAATGTCAATGAGAAGCAGGAAAAAAAGCAAACACAGGCTGGTCAGGGATTTAAAAAAAAAAAAAAAAGTTTTCAGTTCCACAAAAACAGAGGAAGACACACAACAGAGGCATCTTGGAATAGGAGCCCGGGAAGAAAATCCAATGCTGAAAAAAACCCAGAAGGCAAAAATGACCTGCAGGCAGAAGGAAACCCAAGAAGTTGAAAAGTGAAGATCCACACCAACAATAGAGAGAAACAAGTCCACATGATTGGAGACTTCTTGTTGAGAAGAACCAATTGACCTGTCATGTCTGTAAGGAACAAGGGTTTGAGATGTACTGCTGAGACTGAAAAGATTCTTGTTAGAGTGAGCAGAAGTCCTCCGCAGTGGGACAAATGGCAATGACATGCACTATTTATACATAAACACAGTGTGTGGGAGTACATTGGGAAAAGAATTTGGGACTCGCAAGCAAGATGCATGTCTGTATGCTGGTCATGGGATATAGTGGCAGTTGTTTGGTGGCCGCTGCACCAAATCCTCCTTATGGTTTTTTTGTTGCATGGTGCTATGGTGCATATAAACATACTCCGTTGTGTTCTTACCTCTATCTCAATTCATCCACCCAGTAATCCTGAAGCTGGCAATTGACACAGTAACCAGATGCTTTAAAATAAAGTTTCCTGGACTACTGTGCACTCTCTCTGTTTTCATTATCCTCCACATTTCCTCTCTCTTCTTGATAATCACATGGTATTTATCACATTCATTCTCAAATTTGCTTCCTTGATTACATCTCTAGAAGAGACTTTTTAATTCCACCCTGCTAAAATAGAAGACTTCTCAAATATACTTTCCAGTGAGCATGCTTTTGTTTTTCTTGTATGTCCCTCACTTGCTGTCTCTACAACTTGTAAAACAATCAACAAATACAATAGAACAATCTAATTCCAATAGGCATAAATAAATTATCTGAGAAAAAAAAATCACTAGAATATATCCTACAAATGTGTTTCTGAATAGCTGTGCCATGGATTTAAGAAAGGAGTTGCGGTGCTTCCTCTTTGCGTTCTTCCTGCTGATACCTGGTGTTACTGTCCCCATTTCTCACACTTTTATATCAGCATGGACTAAGTAATGCTCTAAGTCCTTTAAAACGATCTATGAAGTGTCCGCATAATGCTGCCTGTACAACATCTTTTTGTGTTTAAATGGTGCTTTCTGTAAAGCTATCGTTGCTTTTACTTGAATAACACATAGATTCTTTCAAGTTGTCTGAGCATGTGAAAATGAAAAATGTGCATGCTTTGGGTGGATTTTTTCTGATTTGGGGGGGGGGGTGTTGTTTTTTGTTTTACGGCAATGTATGCAACGCTGCCTTTGCTGGAAGAATCAAATTAGCAGAAAAGTTTTTCTCTTGCTCAGTGCTCTGTGCTTCCTTCAGCTACCATCAGCCAGCACCAATGCCTTCTCCTTCTTCAACTGCTTCTGTACTGTAAAGGGGCTGTGTCTTTCAGGAGCAATACCAGCTTATGGCATTGGTCTGAAATGTTATTGTGACTGTGACTGAAGGACAGCAGACACACGTAATTCAAAAAAGAACACAAGGAAAATGAGAGGCTAAATAAAAAAGGTGAAAGTTTATGGACAAGCAAAAGCATAAACACAAGCAGAGGAGACAAATAAAATGAAGATAAAAAGGTCTTAAGGAGAAAACTCATTTAAAATGTCCTACATAGAGGATCATATATAATAATTATGGCAAAAGAAAGCATTATTCCAGAGCTTACAGTCTGAAAAAATGTGAACAAAGCAAACAGTGACTCAGAGGATGGGGTTTTGCACATATTTGACATTAATGAAATGCAAGTTGGAATAAATAGTTTGCAAAGCTCAGATTAACATTAGAAGTGAAGACAAGTACACAAACAAAGAGGAAATGAAATGCAAGATAGTGGGGTAATGATAAATGTGCCAGGCATGTATTTTGCAAGAAAAGGAAAAAAAATTGCAATCAAGCAAAGCCAAATGAAAATTACACTGTGGAATGATGATAATACCTTCAAGACATTGTGAATTCTAATCAGAATGCAAAGGATATCCTGAGTATACAGGCTGAATCTTCAGATACACAACATAAAAGCCATTGCTTTCTGCTGAAACAGTGAACTGTACACTCAATAACAAAACATTTGACTCTTGCATGAGTCAAAACTGCTGTATGTATTTGAAGAAAATGGGATGTCCTCCCAACAAGTTATACCTAGAACAGATGAAAGTAATTCAACCAATACAGCATCTGCTTTACACATTATCTCTTGCATTAGAATAAGCAATAATTTGAACACTGAGATACACAGAAAGAGAAAGCATCACTAATAATTTTACATAATCTCCAAATTACATAAGCAGCATGATAGTCATTGAAAAAGTAAGATTTTGACAAGGCCTATTCAGCCATCCTGGATGAGCAAGGCAGTCATCTTGTATTTTGGAAGCCAGCAGGTAGGCTTAGCTGTTGAGAATGCTGTTAGTAGTGAACCTTGCAGCAGAAGAATATCAGCTCTGCCAGCCAGCCTCACAAATCAGCATCACAGCTGATGATACTCTGGAATTGTGATATGAGGAATGCCTGGTAGAAACTGCGGTAGTCCGTAACAATTAACTCCATCCCATTAGCAGATAAAACTCAATACAAACAAAATAAGAGAGGAAGTTATTTTTGACTTCAGTATCATATGCAGAGCAGTTGTTGACTTCCCAAGGAAACCCAATGATTTTGGGAAGGTAAAAGTAGCTTGTAATATGCCAATCTTTAAAGGTATTGACTCAAGGAGTATTAAAATTTGCAGAGTATCTTACCACATCTCTTTCAAACCTTAGACATATGCAAAGCATTGAGACCATAATGGAGGAAAAGGCAACACAAGCATGCTATACATGCAGTATTGGTGACCTTACAAGTTGGTCCAGTGAGGCGAGATTTGGAGCCCTGTTCTTATAAAAGAAACCACTGGTAGTTTTTGCCTCACTGATGAAACAAACACATCATCAAGGACTGTTTTGCAATAGTGTTTCCACAGTGAAAAGGTCAACTCTATGATTGAGAAAACAAGTTTCCAAACAGAAAAATTCCAGAAGCTACCAAAAGAATTTGAAAAAAATCATTGCTACTCCCAAATAGCAGCAGCATACGATACTGAAACTGTAACATTTGAATTTATTTAATGACTTTGAGAAGTATCGGTGAATACAGCAGCCTTGTACCAGAAAAAACAAGGTGACTAAATTGTAATATGAAAACCATAATGTTACCAAAGAAATGCAGAAATAAAGAAAAACACACACAGTTTCACTCAAGCAATGAAAGGGTGTGCTAGTTTCAAGAGGTTGTTGGAAAAGAATCTGAGAATAAAAAGCACAAGATAAAGATGTGCTTATGTTCATGTCCATCATTCTGCTAAAATGGTCAAAGACCAGAAAAGTGGCCCCATGCACCTCCCCGGAATGACAGAACTGTCAAGGCAAATGGAATGTGAAAAATATTATATACAAGCAACTGAATCATCTTACCCAGGACACTGAGAATAGAAACTCTCTTGAGACTAGGGTCAGTCTGGAATAGAAAGAAACACCATGTACTAGCAAGATGGGATAGAGCACAAGTAATCATGATAGCTGGGAGAAAACCTAGTATGCGTGGCAAAATAAACGAGAAGTGTATAGCACCTTCAGCAGGCACTGGAGCAAACTAAAGAGCAGATCTTCCTACCAAAGGAAAACAAAACATGGAAACATACCTTAGTATTATAGGCTACTAATCAGACTTTTGGGAACCAGGAAAAATGTCAGAGGTTTCCGTAGTACCCATTGAGGGTAAAGCAGCGAAGTGTTTAAGCATTCCTGAACTATGTGGTTTCAATCACAAGATCTCAGTTTACCTTAAATTAGATCATCTATTTACTTGAGAACAAGAATTTGATTACATCTGACCGTCCCATATAATAGCCAGGCAAATAGCAAAGCTGAGTTTGTTGTACAAATTGCTAGGAGTATTGAAATGGTGCAAACAGCAGAGAGAATATTTTGCATTCCGTTCCTGAATGTTGAAAATACTCCCACAGAAAAGTTTGCTGCAGTTGAGCACAATGCTTGAAGTCATGTTCAGTAACAGACTAAAGAAGTAACAGACTAAAGGAGTAACAGACTAAAACAGTAAGAAAAAGGCCAAAGATAAGAGTCTCATAATTACAGCCCTGATTTGTATTTGTATTTAGTTTATTATTTCAAGATGACTCTTGTACAGGAAGCTTGAAGAGAGAATTCCTGATTCTTATACCAAATCAAAGGGGAAAAATCCCCATCTGGAATATCTTGAAATCGTGGATCCAGATGGTAAGAAAGATGCAGGCATGTAATGAAGTGTGTATCAACAATAAAAAAGTGCCATTGCTCCTAACTAAGAGGTATTGGGAAAAAAGGTGTAAGTTAGCATGTCCCCCATCTCTGCCTTTAATTACACTGAAAATTCTTAATCATGAAGACATTTAATTTTAAAAGCATGAGTCTCTGGCTTATTTGTTATTAAAGCATTTTTTTTCTGTTTCTCTCTCTGTACTTTGTAATGCTATTGACACTATTATATGAAGATTTCAACAGACTTTGTTAATGTTAAAGTCCATACCATCTCACTCCCCCAAATGGGATATTTGCCCCTTTTGCAGAGAAACAATCCCTAACCTGGACTAATTTAACAGAAAGCTGTACATGGGACAAAACACTAGAAATTGGGAAGCAACGGCAGTAACTTGATTGTTATTGTGGCTTAGTTTTGTCCTTTTGGACAGAGACAACGAAATTAAGTGACTTTTCTAAGATCTGCCATCGAACTGCTGTCAGGACATGTTCTGCAATTAAGCTAATATTTTATTCCTTCTTCTTTATATCGGTCACCTTTATCAGAGCCAAATATAAAATACAGTTTTCTAAAATCTAAATAAATCTCTCTTCAAAGCATACTTTTCTTGTGCTTACTAAAAGAAACTAGGTGATGTCTACTTATGCATTCGGTTTATTTATATCTAGTCAACTACTCATTTACATTCAAAAAGAAATGGAAAATTTATATTGCTTGTGCAGTTTCAAAGCTGTAGCTTCATTGGTAATTACAGATCAACTCTGCAATTGCTGAAAACATATACTGCAAAATGGGACAGGGTCTGAAATTGTGAAGAAATTAACAATTTTGCCATGCACATGTTGTTTTTCAGTGCTTATGAGTCCAGTCAATTCTATGTGGATATCCAATAAACCAGCAAAAAATGATAACTGTGTGCAGCACTGATCTCTTACCGCTTTTTCTTACAGCTGAACTGTGACAAAATGTTTGGCAAGCCATGTAACTCATGAAGCTTGATTTCCTCCAGGTCTGTGCTTTGTGTCTGCAGCCTCCACTGTCTGAGAAGGTATGAAACAAAACTGAAGCGCTTCTTGCAGCTGACACTTTTTTAACATCTGTCTCCCAAATAGGGTAGTTTGGTTTGGTTGGTTTTTTTTTTTTCTTCTCCTTTTTTCAGTATTAGGGAGGTTTACGTTCATACTGAAATCTTTCCTACAGTGGAGGTAAAAAACCGTGACCATTTGTTATTATACAGCCTAAACAAACATTGACTCCTTCCTGCTAAGTATACTACTTCTTTTATGAAATCTGGTTGAAATGGATCAACGGGTTCAAAACTGTTAGATCAAGGTGAAGGTAGGAAAATGGATAAAACATAATTCTTTACAACTTGCTCTAGAAAGACCAAATGTTGTTAAATGTTTTCTCACACAATAGAAAAGGATACTTATTTGACTTTTTCAAGGGCCTTACAAAAACAAAACCAGACAAACCAAACCCCCAAACCATACCACCCTTGGATGAAAAATAAAGTGAAAACTCCACTGCTAAAAATGGAAAACACTTGTTTGAAGGACAACAAAGCGCTCCCCAATGAAGAGATTACAGATTGCCGTAACAGGACTGACGACGGTCTGCGTTGCTTTGGCCGACTCTAGATCCATGCAGGTTTAATAAAAAAGCCCCAACCTCCCAGACTCAAAGTGCCAGGGCGCTGCCGGAGCCCCCTCTCCGCACGCTGCCCTTCCTGAGGGACGTCCCCGTCCCGTGGGTCACTGACGTCCGTCCCGCGCGGCGCCTCGGCCTCCCCGACCGTTAGCCCGGCACCGGCGGTAGCCTAGCAACCGCGCGGCTACGCCCCTGGCGCCCCGCCCTCTCAGACACGTGCTGCCCCCCCTGCCCCCCGCGAGGCACCGCCCCCTCCCCCTGCCACCGCGCCCCGCAGCATCCGGGAATTCCCCTCCGGACCCAGTGGATCCGCTCTGACGTAGTTGCCTTCTGGCCCAATGACGGCTCCGCTCCGTTTCCGGCGTCTGTCCCCGTCTCCTGGATACGGGCGCGGGGTGGCGACCATCCGAGCGGTGCGCGGGGGGGGAGCGGAGACAGAGCCGGGTGGGTCCTGGCCGCGTGTTCTTGGTAGAGTAAGGGAAAAAAACCTCAGTTCCCGGAGTCACTCTGCCTGTTGTGGCGATCCCCCTCCCGCTGGCTGTATTTTGTGGCGTGCAGGGACGAGTTTCCCCTCGGGACATTTCCAAATCTCTCCTCCCTCCCATTGGCGCATGGGAGACTCCGGCCTGGGGGCGGGGCTCCGCCGATTTCGGTTGATGGCGGCGGCGCAGCAGTAGTAACGTCGTTTTCTTGCCCACCTCCCGTCACAGGTACGGCTGTCGCTTCCCTTCTTCCCTTTCTTTCCCCCTCCACCCCCCCTTCCCGTGGACGGCTAACGGCCGTTAGTTGGCGGGGTGCTCACGTACCTAACGGTCCTCGGGCGCCCGGCGGCGCGCGCGGCGGGGCCCTCCGCCCCCCTGTGGGGGGCGCGTGCAAGCGCCGGCAGTTACCACCGCGCGCCGCCCCCCCCCCGCCCCCCGCGTTGGTCAGGCCCCGTAGTGCTTAGGTCTGAGTGCAGGCTCGGAGCAGACTTGGGGGGAGCTGGTACTCCCACTGAAGATCTCCTGAGGGGCAGGAGACTCGCTGGGAGATGACCTGCCCTATGGCAGCCTCACCGCTGCTGCAGGTGGGCCGGGAGGCTGCCGTGTCCCGGGGGTTGCAGTGCAGTGCCTCGGGCCTGCCAAGGGGCTGCTCTTGACAGAACTTTGGCTGCAGGAGATCTCGGGTACTTCACGTCCTGGTCTGCTCAGGGTGTTACGGGTGTTCTCTCACCAAGAGAAGGAAGAAACGCTTGTGGAACCATGTCTCCTTGGTGGTGGTGTCCTTTATCCTGCCCAGAGCAAATGTGGTTCACTTGGCAGCTGAAGTTTGCTGCTTTGAGTGTTTCTGTGGAGCTTCAGACTTGTTTCATTATGGGTGGTGGTGTGTGGCAGGCTTCCACAGCAGCCATCTCGAGATACTTATTTTCACTTTTTGTATTGCTTTATTTGAATTTTTTTAACTTTATTTCAAAACTGATTAATGTGCTCCAGCTGTTGAGAATCCGTTTCATGGGTCATATTCTTTAAGTTTGCATACTGAAATGATTCAGGGATGCAAGACTGGATGTTGCTTTTTCCCCTGTAACCTCTCGCAGAGCAGTTAGCGGAGGCCTCATTTGCAAGTACTGCTAGTCATGAGGTAGCAATGAAGGCTTCCCTGTCCCATGACCATGATTACTGTGTCCCAGTGTGCATTTACATGTCACTGGTCTTGCTTTTGTCAGATAACCAGATATTTCTGTAGTTATCATTGAGCCTGGCATACATTTGGATGGTTTCTTGCATGAGTGGATGATAATGCCTTTCATATGACCAACATGATGGAATCTTCCATCATCTAATGTGCACATGCTCCAGTCTAGTGATCAGGTGCACATGCCAGGTTTAAAGTATTCTTGGGAAAGAAGAAGTGCAAGGAAGGGGCTGTGGCCATGTAAATTTTGGGGGTTGGCTATGTTTTTGCTGGATATGTTTCTATGGTGTTGCTGTTCTGGAATCTTTGTGTACTAGGGGAAAACATTATGGGGGCTCTTTTTTTTTTTTTTTTTTCCAAGCTGTCCAGAAAAAGAACATAAAGAATGGTGCAATGATCTGCATGAATTAGAAAAGAGAGGTAGGAAAATGGAGACCCCCATCTTTGTGCCTTATTTTGGAATGTTTGGCGAACTGATCATTGTATAATCACCTTTATCTCATAGATAGCTGTCGAAAAAAAACCCCGTGTTCGTGTGTTATACTGGCTATACCTACTTGTTTGCTTAGTGCTTGATAAAATCGAACTAACTTACAGTATTAATCCCAAGGCTTTTGAATTGTAATAGTGAGATTTTGGGAAGAAAACTTTTGTCTTGGATAACTATCTTTGGTAAAGGAAATTCCTGGAATTATGAGACTCCAATGCGTGTTGGAAATTCTGGATCATCTGAGTTGTACTTGGTACCTGGCTGATGTTCTGGCAAGAACCAGTATTTTAGTGACAGACAATTTGTTGTCTGCTGCGGCCCAATGCTTTGTCGTGTTTTCACTTGAAGTCCCGTCTGAAAACTTGGGAATTTTCTAGTCTTCATTTTGGTCTTTGATTTGTCACTCTGGGAGCTTTGTGTCCCATGAAAGAAGTAAAGTGAAATTCAGTTTGTGGTTTGTGATTAGGCATTTGGCAGCTGTGCTGCTTAAGCAGCCCTTTCTCTCCATCCTTGCTGATCATTCCTATTGTTGCACTACTGTCTCCAATATGCTGCTTGTCTATGGTTTTAGGATAACTACATTGAGAACTGGTTTTGTTGAAGAAAAACTAACAGTTTTATAAACAAAATGGAAGAATTCGTGTAGAGATGAGAGCAGCTCCAAATGGCTTGGAACTAATTAAATTGGTAGTTGGAAGAACTGGGCATCACATGTGAAGTTGACCTGGAGCTGAAAGAACTTACTACAAGGTAGTCACTGGGGACTAGTTAGCAATATATCCTATTTCTGGAATATGCTGGTGTTGGGGTTCCGTATGTCTGTGCTCTTAACCCAGTGGAACAGCTGAGGAGCTGGATGGAAAGCTGATGCAGAACTCTTACTTTGTGTAGTGCAGTTGCTTCAATATTTTTGTTGTCGGTTCTCCCATTGCTCCAAGTATTCTCTGAGAAAATAATTGTGGAACAAAAGAATTAACTAGACTTTCGTGAAAAGCATCTATTTAAATATACAAATGCCACTTCCTGGGTTTGCAACAAATGACAATTGCTTTGTTTGTTTCATTATGTAAATTAAAGCGTATACAATACACAGTTCTTGAGACAAAAATGCTAGTTACAAATATAAATTAAATTCCTGTGGAACTCCCTGATTCCCGCAATATAACATTGGCCAACAAATTTACAGCTCCTATCTGCATGGAACTGTTTTTATCCGTGAAAAATCCTTAATGCTGAGTCCTATAACTGGTAAAGCTACATTTAGCTTAGCATTGGTAGGAACACTCATAGTCACGAACTCCTGGGTTTTTCAGTTATGTTGATTAAATCAGTTATTTGGCAGGTTTAAATTACATTGTGAAAAGTTGCAGGGGCAATTTTGCCTGAAGTGCCCTTAGGTAGAAATGGCAATCTTATTTGGCAAGGCTTTCAGTATAGGCTATTTTCATCTGGACAGCAGTTTTATGTAGAACATACAATTTTAAGTTTGGTAGTATGATTTTTATTTACAGATAAAATATTTAGAATTTCACTGGCCCATCTGTAAGTTTTTGAATGTGTTAAGAGCTTTGGGAGTGGAAAATACTATCTTCTGTTTAAAATTTTGATCACATTTCCTGAGAGGAGGCCTTCTGTAGAGTAATTATGTTTGATTTTGCTGGAAGTATATGATCCCTATTTTTAAGGATGCTAAGTCCCATACATCAATGACTATTAAATTTGAATGCATCCCCCCTCCTGCTTTCTTTAAAGGTTTATTTGTTTATGAGACTAATACCATGTTTCCAATCCATTGCCTGTAAATTATCCTTGAGGATGGAGAACTTCATTCTATATGAGGAGATTGGAAGAGGAAGTAAGACTGTTGTTTATAAAGGAAGAAGAAAGGGGACAATTAATTTTGTTGCCATTCTTTGCACTGATAAATGCAAAAGAGCTGAAATAACAAACTGGGTAAGTAATGTTTTCTTTCCTGCTAAATCTGGGAGAAGATACAGCTTACAAAATCCTTGTAGCACAGGTAATATAGAAGAAAAATACCACATGCTTCTTTACATGGAGTTTGTCACCATTTAGATCAGCTTCTTAAGATTTTTAATTCTTATACTTTAAGTAGAGTCTTATTTTAATGCATTTATTTCATCATCTGATTTTTATTGTTGTTCAAATCACAAGCATAAACCCGTGTTTACAGGCTTCCTGTTTCTATGGTATGTCACAGAACTTGTAAAAACAGTTACTTGTGTGTAGTGGTATGCTTTGTTTTGTTATCAGTTGTGCAAATCCAGTAAATAATCAATTTTTTACTTAGCAAGAAAAAATTATTTTTGATTAAGGAACAGCATTTAAGGTAAATCAATTCTGTTTTGAAAAAGCTTGGCAGAGTTTTAGACATACTTTCTGGAAAAGAAACTGTAACTGATACAGCTAGACATTTCAAATATTTTATTTTTCCAGCAGATAAATTTTGTTTCTGTGGTGGGTTGACCCTGGCTGGAGGCCAGGTGCCTACCAAAGCTGCTCTGTCACTCCCCATCTCAGCTGGACAGGGGACAGAAATACAAAAAAGGCTCGTGGGTCGAGATAAGACTCAAATCAGAGTAGGGTAATGAGAAATAAAACCAAATCTTAAAAAAATCACTTTCCCTTGACCCCCCATTCTTCCCTGGCTCAACTTCACTCTCAATTTCTCTACCTCCTCCCCGCCAGTGGCACAGGGGGACGGGGAATGGAGGTTGTGGTCAGTTCATCACATGTTGCCTCTGCCGCTCCTTCCTCCTCAGGGGGAGGACTCCTCACATTCTTCCCCTGCTCCAGCGTGGGGCCCTTCCCACAGGAGGCAGTCCTCCACAGACTTCTCCAACATGAGTCCTTCCCATGGGCTGCAATTCTTCATGAACTGCTCCAGCATGGGTCCCTTCCATGGGGTGCAGTCCTTCAAGAACAGACTGTTCCAGCATGGGTCACAAGTCCTGCCAGCAAACCTGCTCCAGCCTGGGCTCCTCTCTCCATGGGGCCACAGGTCCTGCCAGGAGCCTGCTCCAGCATGGGCTTCCCACAGGTTAACAGCCTCCTTCAGGTTCTTCCACCTGCTGTGGTGTGGGGTCCTCCATGGGCTGCAGGTGGATATCTGTTCCACCATGGACCTCCATGGGCTGCAGGGGGACAGCCTGCCTCACCATGGTCTTCTCCAGGGGCTGCAGGGGAATCTCTGCTCTGGTGTCTGGAGCACCTCTTGCCCCTCCTTCTTCACTTGGTGTCTGCAGAGTTGTTCCTCTCACATATGCTCACTCCTCTCTCCATTTGCTGTTGCCTCAGCAGCTTTTCTCCCCCCTTCTTAACTCTGTTATCCCAGAGGTACTACCACCATCGCTGATGGGTTCGGCCTTGGCCAGTGGCGAGTCTCTCTTGGAGCTGGCTGGCATTGGCTCTGTTGGACATGGCGGAAGCTTCTGGCATGTTCTCACAGAAGCCACCCCTGTAGCACCCCTGCTACCAAAACCTGGCCATGCAAACATACTACAATTTCATATTCCCTCTCATTGTTTCAATGATAATTTATTGGGTGATTAATGAATCTGCTCAATTTAAACATTTTGTTCTTAGAAGCATATTCATCTTAGAAAGCCCTTGGGTATATCTTCACTCTGACAGGATACAGAGGCTTCTGTCGAGATTAGGCCATGTAGGTGTGATGGCAATATAGATTTCTGGGGACTCCTGAATGCTTGCTTTTGCCTAATAAGATTAAAAATGATAGAAAAATTTTTCTTTACTTCCTTTTATGGTATCTACCATATTGTATCACACTTGTGTTCTCATTGAAAAAACAAGTAGGAATGCAAGTTTGATTCCAAATTCTGATTTCCAGTTTGTTATTGGTTTAATGATGCAGGAAGGTTAAACAGTGCCTATAATTTTGGGTTGGGGAACTTCCTTTTTTTTTTTTTTTTAAAATGTATTTTTAAAAACAGGTGAGTTGGGCAGGGTCTGTAAGAGAGGTTGTCTTTCCTCAACATACATGTAAAACTAAAATATTTGAATTAGAGAATAATTTTAATGTAGCGGAAAAGGAAAGAGAACAAGTAGTTGATGTAAAGTTGTCTCTTTCCCTCTGTCATAAGTCCATATATATTACTTCCCCCCACCCAGTTAAGTATGTTAAAAACTTTGTTCTAGGTTCGTCTGACTCATGAAATCAGACACAAGAATATAGTGACGTTTCACGAATGGTATGAAACAAGCAACCATCTCTGGCTTGTAGTGGAATTATGCACAGGTAAGATAAGCTCAAAATATAAAAATTTTTGGAGAGAGTATTTGTAAGAGATTTCTTATAACAGTTTCTCCACAACAAATACTTAGATCTTTGAAAAAGCTTAATAATTATCTGATTATTAATTTGAGAATCCTATTTATATAAAAATGTTATTGCTTTTGGAAACATTTTTGGAAATCAATTGAAGTCATATTTCTCCTCCACTCTATACGTATGTTAAATGTTAATTGATGTGACGCAATGTTGGTTTTTAATAGCTGAAGAGGTAGGGGTAATCAGGGGAACTTAAAAAATAAATTGTGAATAGTTGGAGGGTAGCTAAGTAAAAATTACTTGAGAAAAGTCTAAGGACTGGCAGCTTTGGCATTCTCTTTTCATTTTATAGCTCACAATAAAGAGAGCAAGGAGCTCTCTTTATCAACTTATGTATAAATGACTTAATAGTGTTCAAATGAATTTTTTAATCAAAGGGCAGTTCTGTACCTAATAAAATAAAAGTCAAAATACTCCTACTAACAGGAAGAAGACTTATATAATTATATAATTTAAGACATTAATTTGGGAGCTCTGAGGACCCCAAACTGTATTAAGTGATTTACTGAGTTTTGACAGGTTTTCGTCAATCTACTAAAGAAATCTTTTACAGCTTTCTGTAATTGTGATGACTGCATGCTTTAATCTCCAGATAGCATGCTTTACTCCACATGGAAAGAAAAGAAGGCAAATTGTGCAAGTGATGCATGTTAAGATTTTGGTATCTGGAGTTTGTTTCATAGTAAAAGTCCATATTACACACAGCCTTTTTTTTCCTATCCAGAATTCTGTTTCAAAAATTACTGAAGAAGAGAAGATACAAGTTCTGGGGAAAAAAAAAAAGAGGTTATTCTTTCAGTCATTAAAAGTGAAGTTAATGGCTCATATGGAGGCTTTGGTCTATTTGCTTAGTCTAACTTATGGGCATATATTTAAGTTATTAGACAGGAAGCCTTTTATTAAGTACAGTTTGAATTATTGTCAGGTACTTTTACCTTGCAGTATTGGAGTTTGCTGCAAGGAGAGTGTCTTGAAGATAACTTATTTATAAATAGAATACGATATGGATTTCTTAATTAATTTTGTAGAGCCTTGAAAACTGCTTGTGAAATATGGAAGATCTCTCTCACTTGTCTCAAGATGACAAAGTGAGTTTCTGTTATCAGATGCAGCATACTTCTATTTTGTTGGTTTTGCTTTTGTGTGTGTGTGTGTATTTGGTCATATTATGAAATTCTGTATGTAGTTCTGGAAAATACATTATAAAAACCAGTAATTAAACATGATGGAAAATTCTATACTATAGCTATGTACTATGGGCTTGGTTTTAAAGGAATGACTGATTTACTAAACAGCATAAAAAAGGCTATGAAAGAAAATAATTTTAAGATTCAGCAGTGCTGAATAATTTGAAGAATACTGTGATGACAGACCTTTTAGTCTTGCTGTTCTCTGAAAGAAATTACTGAGCAAAAGGAAAAAAAGCTCAGGAAAATCTATTATGTGATTTGGAATAAAAGATCTAATATCCTTTTCTATGAAAAGCTGTCCTAAATCTTGTTTTCATTCAGGAACTTAAATTTGTGTCCTTTTTTTGTGGGTTTTGTTTTGTTTTTTTTTTTTTAAATCTGCATGATTTGGCTAAATTATAAATAAAAGATAACCCAGGAAACAGATAGATAATTCACAAAACACAGACTGTGATCTTAGGGGAAGAGGTTTGGTAAAGGACCAAATGAGGTGGAGGAAAGGGATTTAGCGGGAGATGAGAATGTGGAGTTTAGGATAGGAGACTGGGACAGGAAGGAGGAGAAAGACTGAGCAAAGAGATTGTGGGAAATGAGATTAGAAGTCCAGGTCCTATGAACAGTTGGGACAAGAACGGCTCAAATGGGATGAGTCTCGTGATGTACCTGAGATTCAGTGGGATGGGACGAAGTAGGTGATGGGGGAAGAAGAGAGATTTTTGCAAGGACAGAGAAACAGTAACAATCTGTAGGGAAAAGAATAGAGAGTGAAGCCTGGGGAAGGACACAGGTGATAGAGGGTATATGTGAGGGTTATTTGGAAGACTTTGTAGGTGTAATCTGATCAGAAACAGAGGAAGTGTTGGTTGGAACTTAGCGGAGAAGGAGGTGATGATTTTGGAAGGACATAGAAGGGTCTCATGTTAGGATGAGAATTCCAGAGAGATTCGAGTATGGCCAGAAAGCCGGGATTTGTGTGTGAAACCTGGAAAGTGAAAGTTTAGTCCTGGGTATTTTTTTAAAAAAAAAAAAAAAAAACCCCCCCAAAAAAAAACCAACAAAACACAAACCCAAAAACCAAGCAAGCAAACAAAAAAAAAGAATCCTCACAACACCACCACCACTACCCCCCCCATCCCCTCCCCCCCCCCCCCCCCCCCCCCCCCCCCGCAAAAAAAAAACCCAACCCAACAACAAAAAACCTGAAAGGATGAAAATGAAAGAACTGAGGCACATGAGTCAAGGAAAGGACTGTACAGAAATCCTATATGTGAAGAACAAGCAAAAGAATTTATCTGTTGGATGTTGTTGACCTCAGGGCCTCAGAATGTAACCCAGTTTTACTATTTCTGTTGTCTTTGAGTTCAGTGGAAAATTGCATGTCGTTAGCTTTAGCACTTGTTCACAGAAGTTGATAGCCTTGTTTATTCTTTTAACTCATACAGCAGGGATCTGGTTAAGGAATTTGAATAAACCAGTTGAGTACTGTTACATTGTGACATGATACAGTTTCTGGTTTGTTAGGGTTTGGTTTTTTTTTTACCTTCTCTTTCCTTTGTAAAATATATCAATATTAGAGTAATTTTGAAGTCATGCGCTTAATTTAATTGTAGTCATAATTAAGATTTTTGTCACAGTATTGGAAATAGATTATTTTATCTATACATTTTAGATTTTGTAACTATTGGATAATCTGAAGAAATACTTTTATCTACTGATAATGATTTTTGCTTGACATCTTTTGAAGAAGTTTATATAATGTGCTTGGGAATTGTTTCTATGGCATCTTCTTTATATGTACTTGCTGACTATGTGTAAACATTTCAGGTGGTTCTCTAGAATCTGTTATTGCTCAAGATGAACATCTACCTGAAGATGTAGTGAGAGAATTTGGTGTTGATTTGATTACTGGTTTATACCATATTCATAAGCTTGGAATTATTTTTTGTGAACTGACACCTGGAAAGGTAAGAAGGAACATTATAGGGGATACTGCATATCACTTTGTACACCATCAGCATTGAATTCATTATTTCTGTTTTACTGTTTGGAAGAGGCTTACCTCAGTTTGGAGGCCAGTTGAGCTTTACAATATATGTGAAGACAATGAGAGACAAGTCTATAGCTTGAATATTTTATGATCTAATTGATTTATTTCCCTGTTGTATATTTGATACAATATGATAGATTCTTTTTTTATTGGGTGTACTGGTTTGAATTAATGAAGGACTTTAGTTCTTTGTCCTCTGACATATAACTTTGTTGTTATACCTATTCTATCATGCTGCAGAATATTTTGAAGTCATAGAAAATGCTAATGAGGGAGTAAAGTTAACTAAACTTTCTTTGTTATTAACCTTCTGTATTGTTTCCAAATGCCATTTAAATTAGCATCTTACTCTTGCATAAAAATACAAATCTTTATGTAGTTTCTAATTTGTGTATGTGTGTGAAAATTATGTATAGTTTTGTCAAAGTCCATGTTTGTTTTTAATTTATGTAGTTACCAGAATATGTCTATACCCAAAAAGTCTTGCTTAACAGTAATTGTTTTTGATCTTGATCTGTGATTAAGTTGTCCTTCTTTTAATTTTCTGTAAAATCTTTGTGGTGGGTTGACCCTGGCTGAGGGCCAGGTGCCCACAGAGCCGCTCTATCACTCCCCTCCTTCATTAGACAGTGGAGAAAATGTACAACGCAAAAAAAACTTATGGGTCGAGATAAGGACAGGGAGAGATCATTCACTAATTATCATCACAAGCAAAACAGACTGAACTTAGAGAGGGAATTCATGTAATTTATTACTAAGCAAAACAGAGTAGAGGAATGAGAAATAAAACCAAATCTTAAAACACCTCCCCCCACCCCTCCCATCTTCCCGGGCTCAACTTCCCTCCTGGCTTCAACCTCCACCCTCCTCAGCAGCACAGGGGGACAGGGAATGGGGGTTACGGTCAGTTCAGCACGCGGTGTTTCTGCCGCTTCTTCATCCTCAGGGGGAGGACTCCTCTCATCATTCCCCTGCTCCAGCGTGGGGTCCCTCTCACGGGAGACAGTCCTTCACGACCTTCTCCAACGTGAGTCCTTCCCACGGGCTACAGTCCTTCAGGAACTGCTCCAGCGTGGGTCTCTTCCATGGGGTGCAAACCTTCAGGAGTAGACTGCTCCAGTGTGGGTCCCCCACGGGGTCACAAGTCCTGTCAGCAAACCTGCTCCAGCGTGGGCTTCCCACGGGGTCACAGCCTCCTTCAGGTGTCTCTACCTGCTCCAGCGTGGGGGGGTCCTCCACGGGCTGCAGGTGGAATCGCTACACCCCCTCATCCTTCCTCCATGGGCTGCAGGGGGACAGCCTGCCTCACCATGGTCTTCACCACAGGCTGCAGGGGAATCTTGCTCGGTGCCTGGAGCACCTCCTGCCCCTCCTTCTGCACTGACCTTGGTGTCCGCTGATGTTCTTACATCTTCTCACTCCTCTCTCTGGCTGCAAAAGCGCTCTCTAACTGTTTTTTCTCTTTCTTAAATACGTTATCACAGAGGCGCTGATTGGCTTGGCCTTGGCCAGCGGTGGGTCCGTCTTGGAGCCGGCTGGCATTGGCTCTATCAGACACAGGGGAAGCTTCTAGCAGCTTCTCACAGAAGCCACCCCTGTAGCCCCCCCGCCCCCCCCCCGCTACCAAAACCTTGCCACGCAAAACCAACGCAATCTTACACAACTGTACTCAGTTTCTGTCATTTGTGGGTCCAAAAGCAGTAAAAAATGTATGAATAAAGCATAATGGAGATGCCTCTGTGTTCTTCCAAAGAATGATGTTGCTATAAATTACTCATTTGAACACAAAATTCGGAGTGCTAACGTAAGACTGCTTTCTTTTTCTCTGTCTCTTTTTTTTTTTTTTTAATCTCCCATCTGACTGAATGGAATCTTGGAATTTTCTGCTAAATAAAATTAGAAACATTCACCTCTTTTCCTCAAATGAAGCAATGTTTCTTTTTATGATACTTTTTTTTCTATACATTTTTAGTCTACTTTTACTTTCTTTTCTATAGTAACATCATTATTCATTTAGATTTGATAGTGAGGAAACACAAGTGCACATTAAACCTCTTAAGAGTTCTATTGTGAGATTCTGTAACTTTTTGGTTTTAAGAAAACAGACAGTTGTTGACTTAAATAAAAACTTTTCAGTGTTTTTGGTTATAGTGATTATGGCTATGTACTTAAATGGTTTGAGATTGTGATTTTTATTTTTTTAAAATAAATTATTTTATACTTTGTGTTGGACATTTCAGCAGTATTTGATACTTGTATGCTGGATTATGTTTGTTCTTCTAGATTCTGCTGGAAGGGCCTGGTACTTTGAAATTCAGTAATTTTTGCTTGGCTAAAGTGGATGGTGAAAACTTGGAAGAATTTTTTGCTTTAGTTGGATCTGAAGAAGGTGAAAGAAGTATCAGTGAAAGCACTCCACAGAGATATCTGAAAAATGGATTTCGAGGTATAATATTTTTACTAGCCAAAATTAGCTTATACCAAAGGGACAGAATGAAAGTTGGAAAAAGCCTTTGAAGTAATATGGTGAGAAAACCTTGAAATAAAATTGTTCATCGTTCTGTTGGGCCTGAGCAAGTTTCTAGAGAAACTGAAAAATTTTGTTGTGTTATGATTTGTAAAGATTGTGTTTGTCTGTGTCTTTGCAATGGAAACCATGATCTGTACGTTTTCTATACACATTTTTACATGTCCTGCATATAGGGAACTTTTTAAGTAAGCTCAAAACCAAAATTTTGCTCTTAAGGAAGGTTGTTCAGAGAGATCTAACTTACAGAGGGAACACCACCTGCAAGTGAGTTAAAAGAAAAGGAAATTGTATTTACAAGTACAGGGTAATGTAGGAAGTGTGATAAAGAAAAGTGAATTAAAATTAATCCTGTTTTGTCTCAGAGAAAAAAAAAGAGCAATGGAATTATTTATGGACTTTTTAAAAAAAGTCTATGCTGCAGATGCTCTCTGTAAGGTCTAGGACTAAATTCCATTAACTTCCTGTTAAATGTATACACAAAATTCTGTAAGTACTACACAGTGCTTATTTTATTGGAGACTTTGCAGTGCTGTACTTTCATTGTTCTTTTTGATACTGTTGTGGTTTAACCCCAGCTGGTAACTAAGCACCACACAGCTGCTTGCTCTCCCCCCAAGGGGATGGGGAGGAGACTGGGAAAAAAGCCTCCTGGGTTGAGATAAAAACAGTTTAATAGGACAACAAAGGAAGAGAATAATAATAGTAATAACAATAATACAAGTGATACACAAATGCAATTTCTCACCACGTGCAAAACACAAATAAAACAGTAGATCCCTAGTCTGTTTCTGAGCAGCAAATCTGCATCCCAACTAGCTTCCCCAGTTATATCCAGAGCATGATGTTCTATGGTGTGGAATATCCCTTTGGCCAGCCTGGGTCAGCTGTCCTGGCTGTGCTCTCCCAGCTTCTGGTGCACCTGATGGGGGGTGGAAAGCTGAAAAGTCCTCCACTTAGTGTAGACACAACAAGTAAAAACATCAGTGTGTTATCAACATTATTCTCAGCCTAAATCCAAAACACAGCACTGTACCTGCTACTAGAAAGAAAATTAACTCTATCTCAGCCAAAACCAGAACAGATGCAAATGGTCCAAGTGATTTCTAGTTTGAGGCTCGACTGTTTCGGTACCTTTTACTTAAGAATGATAAATTCTTTTTAAAATATGAGAAAGTTAACTGTGCTTTAGTTTCAACGGACAGATCTATGCAAATGCAGTAGGCTGCAAATACTATGGTTTTGGGGTTGGTTTTTTTTTTATTGAATAAGAAAAATTCAGAAACTTGGTTTCAATCTTCTGCATCTTTTATTAGTCATCATCTCAGAGCATCTCACAGACCTTTATTTCCAAGATAATGATGTGTCATAGCAGTTACTGTACCAGGAGCAATGGAATTCTTGGCAATATTTTATGGGAACAAAGAGAGCTTTCTTAATACTTTGCTGTCTCCTACCAAAGATCCATACCAAAAATATGAAGACCAAGACCAGATCTTTATTCAGGAAGAAATACAAACCTAGTCTCTTTCCTGTTGCTTTTCAGAACAGCTGTTTTGATGTATATAGTTAATGAAATTTTGTTACTTCAAAAAATAAAAGCCGAGAACAAAAGAATCAAAAATAAGCTTTTTAAAGGACTAGAATTTATTCCTGCTGTCTAATTTTTTGTAGAGATTTTTGAGAACCAATTTAGTGTTTAAATGGCAACTACTGTAGAAATAAGAACTGTATATTTCTTTTTCTATATCAAGACAAAAGAAGGTCGTGCATACACTGCTATAATTTGATATGCGAAGTTTTCATAGTGTTTTAGTGTGAAAATAGCTATAACTAGTTTAGATCAGTGATCCAACTGGCTAGCTACCTTGTTTTTGTAACAGAGTTTTTTCTGATTTCATGAAGGTTTATGTCTTGGGATAGCTTTTTAAAGTAAAATAAAAACCAAAACAATCCCCTAGAAACCCCAACCTGATGTAATGTAGTGATTTCTGTTATTTACCTGAGAATTATGTTGGTTTACTGTTCTACTCAATTTGCTTGTCTCTGGAAGCTGTCAAGGTATAGCAAAACATACTTTACATTAATCACTGTGTTAGAAAAGCGTAGCTCAAGCCAGCTTGGTTTATAGAAGTGAAATAGACAACGAAATAGCATGTATAATCCTACATAATTCAGTAAAAGTATAGGAGAGGAGTTCCTTTGAAACTACTTACATTTGGTATCTCAGTTTTCTTACACTAAGTGAAGATAATCCCTAACTCACTGAAGTGTGGAGACAAAATTTGAAGTGTTGAACAGGATAAATGCTGAATGAATAATCAAA
The DNA here is from genome assembly GCF_011004875.1 of Balearica regulorum gibbericeps. Taxonomy (NCBI): domain Eukaryota; kingdom Metazoa; phylum Chordata; class Aves; order Gruiformes; family Gruidae; genus Balearica; species Balearica regulorum. The sequence continues at coordinate 119,211,975 of NC_046185.1, forward strand.
AAGTGCGTTATACATACTGTGTTTTGTAGGCTCGCTGTTGTACACAGCTCCAGAAGCAATAAAGGGAGAAGACTTCTCCAAAGCCAGTGATCTGTGGTCCTTGGGATGTTTACTTTATGAAATGTTCTCAGGTTGTAAGTTTGTGTATCTATTTAATATCTGTGATAATAGAAACATAGGTCATGGCCCAGAGTAAATTCTTGTTAACTTTCTAGTGAAGTTAAGACAGAAAAACTTAAGACAAGTTTTTAAGATTTCTTGAAGAATATAGTAACTGTACTTTAAAAAAACCCACAACAATGGAATTTATCGCATAATCAAGTGAAGGAATACTATTAAGTTGTCCTTTTGACTGTGCTCTAAATAGTATGATACTAACCAACCTGTATTCCTTAAATACTATGATTTAAAATTATAGCAGTCCTCAAATTCTGACAGTGCAATGTTTTTTAATCTCCTCAGTATTAGACTCTGAGGCATTATTTTGACCTTTGAAAGAGTAAACTCTTTCACTAGTATAAAATTAGATCATTAGGTTTCCTACAGATAAAGTACCTGTTAGCATTGGCTGCAGCTGGAAGGAAAACTTCACAAAAGAGAATTACAGCGCAACCTTCTGAAGTCTTAGTACACTGAACTGTTGGATCAACATAGTTACATAGATATTGACATTTCTGCCTAGACATTCTGCTGTTGTTGTCTCATTGCTGATTCATACAGGCCTATCATGGTAACCTCCATCAAGCCATCTTTGGTGCCTGTTCTATCCTTGGTCTCTTTTGCTGTTCATGGTAGAAGAATTCAATCCAAGGTTTTGTATTTAAATTGATAAGAGAACTTGATAAATAGAATTCAGCCTGAAGTTGTTTATTCTTTGGATGTTTCCTTAGGAAAATGAGCTCATCATATATCATTAAACCTGACAGCTATTTTGAAGTTTGCCTAATCTGTGAAATACATTTCTGTTTGTTTGTAGGAAGACCACCATTCTTCTCAGACAGCTTTTCTGAATTAATTGAAAAGATTTTATATGAAGATCCATTGCCACCTGGACCAGAGGGTAACATTCTATTACTGTTTAATGAATCAAATTAGAGTAATACTTAAAAAGTTAAAGTTTTGTTTTGCAATATTTCTTCTGAGGCTGATTGTAGGAATCAGTTATCTGTCTGAAGTGAATGTTCAATTGCCTTCCTTTGATAAGAACTTTTTCCTTGTTAATGATGAATGCTTATTTACCTTTTGACAGATAGGCATATCAGAGTTAAGAATTAAAAGTAAATCTACCTTCTGCAATGGAATTTTTTTATCTCAGTCATTCTGGGCGTCAGTGGTATTCATGGAGACACTTACATATTAGTGGCTCTTTTCAGTCGATAGTAATGTAGTGAAAACAGTGACCTGTAGAATTAAGACTGTTGTTACTTGTTTCAATTCTAAGAGAGATTTTGTTTTCAAAGTGGATAAATTACATTTCATAGTTTTGAGCTCTCAGAAGTAGAGTCTTTCTCAGTTAAGTAAGAATTTTGGAAACACCTTTTGTATAATGGGGTGCAACAATGGTCCTCCTGAAGTTATCATGGTTGGGGGAAATTTAATTTCAATTTAAGCAGATTTCAACTCCACATTATTTCTTGCTAATAGCTACATGATAATTGGAGGATGCTTTTTTTTTAACATATCAACAACTTTAATTTGGAGACTGAGCACTGGTTGGGTGGTTGGGGGTTTTTTGAGGATTTTTTGAAATGTGAAGAGTGTATATATAGGATTCTTCATGCATTCAGATTTTTTCAGATGACATTACTATTAAATAAAATTTTCTTAGCATTATCTGTCAGTAATGATTTGATCTACATTGCATGATGATTGTTTCTGCTGCCCAGTACTTAGTTTCTCAAGTGCTTCTATTTACAGGTTCTGCTTTTCACAAACCTTCTGCCGAGTTCATGAGTTTGCTTGATGGCTTGCTTCGAAAGGATCCTCAGAAAAGGTAAACTATCTAATCCATGATAGTTATTTATATCATCTTTTTTTCAGCTCTGGAAAAAATAATTGCTATGATACTGTATGTATAGTAATTCGTAGAGCAGGAAGAATGCAAAAATCATTTAATCCCTCACAAAAGAACAAGTTGTGCTTTTTCTTATATGAAAATATACAGAATGAATATTTTGATTAAGTATATCTTTGTATCTTTGTAGCCGGTGCTAAATAGATAACTGTGTAAGAAAATGATGGGCAGTTTTAAAGTTGGATGGTTTGCTTTGCCAGAGCAATATATTTTATGAGGCTTTGATTTATAGCTGTTATATTTTTAAATAACATAAGATTACCATTTATAGGGTAGCTCAGATAATGTAAATGTTGGGATTGGCTACTCAGTTTTCTTCATTCTTAGTCTCATACCTCTCTGTTGCTTGAATTCTCCAGTCTGATTTGAGGCAAAAAGTTTGTCCTGAAAGAAGACTTATTTGTTGATCAAATAAAAGCAAACAAAAGGATTAATTGCTCTGTAGTGTCACTGGGTTCAAAACCTAGTCTGGTAGCTCTGTGTGGAGCTGTACTATGCTGCTGCTTTTTCAATTTGTTTGTTGCTTTTCAAAAGGCTGAACTGGACAGACATATTGCAACATCCATTCTGGAAAGGATCCCTTAGCCACTGTGATGGTGATTCTGCAGACAGCCAGGGCAGAAACTCAAGGTACTGCATGTTCAAGGAAGACCTTTTGTATAGTAAATCTAAGCAAACAAGTATTTACGTTTTTTCATTTTGGTTTTCTGTAAGTTTTCCTGCTCTTGAATTTTGCTTAGGAATTTCGTGTTGTGAACTAATTGATGAATGGAGTTTTACGCTATTCTGTGAACAGTTTTGGATGCTTAGGAATTATCCTATTAGTGTATTACACTGGTTGCTTTTGAGAGACTCCTTCCTCCTGGCTATGGAATACATTAAAATCTACTTCTCAACTAACTACTGTCATTTTTATTTGTATTATATAATATTGGTGCAATTTGACTTTATTTTTTGAAAGCTTTTGTAGAATCTTATAAATATGGGTCAATTTTATCTCTACTGAGATTATTTTTGTTTGGTTTTATGCATTAGGCTTACAGCATCACAAAGCCTATCAGTACCACTTCTTAGATTTGTGGTTCAGCCTTATATCCTTGCAAATGCAGCTGACCCATATTCTTTGCCTATGACATAAAGCATTAATCTAATGGTTTTTTTTCTAAAATAGTAATACTCTACACTGCTATATATGCAGAAAATCCCAAACCTTTTATGAATAATAGGTTCTATGTATTAAAAAGTTAGGCTTGTTCGAAACTTCTGCTATTTTGCTGGGTTTTGTTTTTAATTTTGAATTGGGATATTCAGTGTTGATTTTTATGTTCTTTTGTTCTAAATATTTGAAAGATAGATACTTTATTTTCACATTAGTTCCCTAGATTGGAACCTAGTTTTCTTTTAGAATGTTGAATTTTTTGTGTTCTATTTTAAAATTCTCTCTTGTTTAATATGTATTTCTGATACCAGTGCTGCAGTATTTTTATTAACATTTGTTCTAGTTTCAGATATAGCTCTTTGTCTTTTAATTTTATTACTGCTTTCACCACCAAGGCAGATAAGAAATCAAGATTTAAACTTTATACCACAAAGCAAGAATTTATTCAAGGTTTTAGCAAGACTTACGTTAGCCTCCACCACAGTGCTCATCTTTGAGGAATTCTCAGAGGATCAGAAGAATCTTAATCTCCTATGAAATACTGGACTATTTGACTTTAGTCTTGAGGGTTTTCTAATGCCTCTGAAATATCTGCTGAGATATGCACTAATTGACAAATATGCCAAACACAGGACATGGGCTTGACACGCAAAAGAAGCTCAAAACTTTTTCTTTTCCAACTGTGAGGCCCATGTCTTTATTTCCTTCACAATGTGGATTTGATTAATACATGATATCCAGGAGACCCTTCAGGAAGGTTATATGACCCAGTTCCATGTGAATAATAGAGGGATATATTAAAAAACCCAAACAACCAAAATCAATAAACTTGCAATTAAGTGTGACATGTCAATCATTAAACAAAAAAATTGTAGTTTTTATTGATCTAAATCTAGGCTACAGATTTCATTATTGGAAGTATGTTTGCTGTGACTTTTTCCTGTGAAGACTGGATGGTCTCTAAAGCTTTTACTATTTCTTTATAGCTCTGGTATTATGGGGTAATAATTTAGCTTTTCTAGTTTCTTTCATGAAAGTTCTACTGAGGGAGTAGAGAATTTTTAATATTCTGCAAGTCATTTGCTGTAAACTTATTTTTCATCCTTTCCATTACTAACATAGAAAGTATGTGTAGCATATATTACAATAGTATGCTGATCTAGGGAATGACAACTAAATCGTATGCTAATAATTGCAACAAATAATGGATATGAGCCCTCTTTTTTAACCTATGTAATTAATATCTTTTATTAAACAGCAGTGACGACACAGAGTCATCTGTGTCTTGGAGTGCCAAAGAGCCAGTGGATACTCATAAAAATCTAGATAACCTGTCATCCTCAAGAGGAAATAATAACCTACCAAGCAATTCTTTCAAAATAGGTAACATTACTCATTACGTTATTTTGAATTATTTCGTGTCCTGTGAATTTTGTCAATCTTACCAATCTTATTTGCTATTTATTTTTACCTTCTGAATGCGAGTTCATGTTCTCTTTTTTCAGTAGAAACTCAAACTGAATTGCGCCCAAAAAGTTCAGTTGATGGTGAATCAAATGAATCAATATTTCTTCTCAGGTATGAAAACCTAAAGAACAATTAGAAAACCCTTGAAACCCTTTATGTTTTTTGTTCGGTTTGGGTTTTTTTTCTTCTGTCTCTTCAGATACACTATTGTTCTGTTTGTAACATTTTGTTAGTGTGTCTCCTTCTGAATTTTCTATCACCATTTTAATTACTATTAAGATACCTTTGAAGAGCTCCTAAAGCAGTATTTGCAGTTAAAGCAATGCTTTTATGGCTTTATTACACTGGTTTTTTGGAAGTAGGGTTTTTGTTTCTTAGCTCTCTGTCTAAAGAGAAGAATTTATTTAGAGCTTTCTTTCCTTCTTTCTTCATATATATGAGAATATGCTTTGAATATGCTTACTTTTAAATAAGTAAGAATACACAAGAAAAAGCATTCGGCTTATGATCAACTGATAAATTCTGCCTGCAGGTTTTCATCACAAGCTATCGGTAACAATGTACTAAATACTACATAGGTATTAAGTAAAAAATAGTGATTTGTTTAATAGTGATTTGGTTTAGTTGAAGCCTGATTCTGAAACTTTGTACTAGCTTTCAAGCCAAGAAGATTATCTAGTAAAATAGATTTTGTTCTTGTCCTCATTAAGCAGAAATATATTCCAGTTTTAAATTAAATACTCTTTTAAGCTTCTTACATAACCTGAAATAGGGCTATTGTGCATGATACTGTGTCTACTTTTCCAGTTATTTCAGTTGGTTTTAATAAAGTTGTACTTCTCATCTCATACAACTTCTACCATCACAGCTAAAACCATGCTATTAGTAATTTAAAATGGCAGTTGCTGTTTGCTTTAGGAATCTGCTGAGAAGAAAGGCTGCAATGGCATTACAAACACTTGGTATAACAACTTGTAATCCAAATTATATCAATAATGAGAGTAGAAAAAAAAGTATTTTTAAAAACAACGTAATTTATGTATAAGTCCATTTATTTTAATACAAAACTTGAAATGTAATACAAAGGATTTTTTTTTTTAACTTATTCTTTTCTGAAATTCTCTTTGCTTGAAGGATTTGATTTCTCAAAGCAACATGTACTACCTGCTGAAGTTTTAAAACATTAAGGTGGAAGCAAGCTGCTGACCTGGCTCTTGGCACCAGAATTTACTTAGCTGCTGAAGTGGATAATCAGCTTTTGACAGCAGTAGCTTCTTCTACATGTGCAAAGGGAATAGATCTTATTAATTTCAACTAGCTTAATTCAATTATCACTTGTCTTGTTTTAAACTGAGAAACCAGCTGAGAACTGGAAAAGTAGGAAAGATTTTCTGTGTCTCAAATGCATGTGAAAGCAAATTAGGTTTGGAAAAAAAAAAAAATCTATTTAACAAATCTACATGTGGGAACCTAGAATAATTTGTTCAGCCTCCTAGCTAGAAATCATACTTTTTTTTTTATTTTATTTAGAAAATAAGACTGCTTAAACTTCTAAGCAGATCCTGATATGTTTTTTTACCATAGGAATTAGGATACTTTACGTAGTTTTATCTAGGTAGAAGATAATATTTTAGCACCCCTTTGTTGTGCCTTTTAAATTTGTTTCTGTTGAAAATAGGTAAAGGTGCCTTTTTAACAAAATAAGGATAAGAATGAGTACAACTGTGTTAGTAATTTGATCATTGATTTTTCATGAGTATCTTTAATTTTGTTTGGTGTTTGGTTTTTTAATTTACTTGCTTCTTCTAATAAATAAAACTGATTTGAAGCTAAATATGTATATTAGTTTCTGCTAATCAAGAAAACATTCATTTGAAGTTGTTGATTAAATTAGTTTCCTGGCCTGCCAATTTTAATAATTATAAAGTTTATTTTAAACAATTTTTTTTAAAAATTAATGTATACTACAAAAAAATAAGTTCACTAGCAGCTTTATGAAAATTGCAAATTTGCAGTGTTCTGGTCTCTCCTTTCTTCATTTTCTAATTAGCAAATGAGATTTTTTTTAAAAAAAGAAAAATTGAAAAGAAAACCCAGTTCATATTAATATATGAAAATCAAGTAGCTTTTAATTCCCTTTACCTAGCCAAGAGTTGGCAGTCAGAAGAGAAAAACATGAAATAAATTGCAATTTCTTGTCAAGTTAATTCTCTTTGTATGTTGTTTATTAGTAGGAATTAAGATAATGATGTTTTAGCATCCAGTTTGGACAACTGACTGTGGGTGAGAAAATAATCAAATTGCATTCATTTAACAAAAAAACCCACCACCAACAACAAAAAAGAAACCACACAGCCCTTCCCATTTGTAACCGACAAACAAATCCTGACCTTGTCTGGACATGTTTAGAGGCAAGAAGTCCATGTGTAGTTGATGGAGCTGGCATAGCATCATTTGTGTTCGTCAAATTTGCAAGTTTACTATATGGCATGGAAGTTTCAAAAGAACAACAAAGTAGTTTACAGTGAAACTTAATCTGTACTTTTTTGTTTTTTCTTTTTCTCTTTCTTGTTTTAAGTTCTCGTCCCACTCCTAGAACTAGCACTGCAGTGGAAGTAAGTGATGCTACTACTGCCCCAATCCAAAATTCTCCACAAAGAGATTCGTGCTTGAAAAAAGTAAGTAGAAAAATAATATTAAGGGATGGTGATATTTTTATAGTTAGAATTTTAGCCTGGAGTCTGTGGTAAAGTCAGCTCTCTTCTCCATCCTTCCATAATTATAACAGGAAAGCAGTTCCTACAATGTGCAAGTTATTAAAAAAAAAAGAAAAAAAAAAGTTAAGCCTTCTTTTTTTTTTCCCAGTGTATAAAAGGAATAATGCTATCTTCTTTCTTCTCAGTCTACTTTTTTGAACTTAGGTTGCAAGTTTTTTTGGACTTGGTACTTTTTATTCCAATGTGGTTCTTTATCATAATTTTTAGTTGGCCCTATCTGCTACTACATAAATAAAAAGTAATTTAGAATATGTATATGGCCAAACTGTGTGGTATAATGCTGAAATGAAATATTTTGGAAATAAACTTTATTTTTTTTGTGCAAAACAGTTTTTTTAAAAAACTTTGTTCTTGTTCTAGGCTAAAAATGTGTACTCAAGTCATCAGGATATGGAGACAACATTGAAAGAGCTCATTTACACTGAATCTGATCTTATCATAACACCAATCATTGACAATCCAAAGGTATAGCAAAATAAAATACAAGATTCAGGAATTTGGGTGAGGCTATTTTTGCAGATAAATCTGTAATCAGGGTGAAACTCCTTTCCTGTATTTTATAATTCTCATTTTAAAGCAGTTCCACCCAGTCATCTGGCAAGCTGTCATGCGATTTTTTTTTTGGCGGTCTTTTATAATCCTATTGTGTTGCTAATTTTGACAATGGAGTTATTTTGGGATTGAATATTAATATTAAATAATGTCTTACAAGAAATAGAAACTACTAAATGCTGTGTTGAGTGCTTTTGTAGATTTTTTTTTTTTTTTCTGATAACTTGTTCTGATATCTATTACTTAAATGAACACAAAACCAAGTGTGCTTTGGTATACTCAAAACAAGGCCATCTATGAAGCCTTCTGGATTAGGAGTTATACCTTTACAGAATAACTAAACTTTAGATGTGATAATGTTTCTAATAATTATGAACTTATTTTCTCTGGAAAAGACAACCTGAAATTACAAGAAATATCCATTCAATTTCTGTCATATGGATTCTAATGTGATAACAGTTTATGATGAGTCTCTTGAGCAGAGACTGACATTTGCTTGACAGCAAAAGGAAGACCAAAAAAGAACCAGAGCTGTGCACTGCAATGACAATGTAATGTGCATGTATGGGCACATGTGTGGTATTGGTAGAAGGAATGATATGCAAGAGCCCCTTTAGTCTTCTTTTTATGTGCAAAAAAATGAAGTAATTTTAGCAACTTTACTCAGTTAGCGGCAGATGCAGGGAATGCAACGTTTTTCATTGGAAGTGAGCATCTAGCTCATTAGGAAAGTCTTAGAGCCTTTAGTTGCTATATTGCTTTAGTATAACAATGTTTTTGCTTATTTGTTTTAATGGAATTCCTAGCACTCGCAAAAATAAAAATCTTAGACAGCTAGGTAAAGTAATTACCCAACAACACTGTTTCAATGTGTTTGGAGTGGGGGACATTGTTGCCAGTGGAGAATTTCAAAGGTAATGATTTATTTGAATGTCACCTCTGTAAATTCTCCGTTCTATCTCAGGACTCTGATACGAAGCCTTAGTCCTTCACTACTTCTATTCTTACAACAAGCATAAGAGATGAGATTAGGGGTAAGTGTACATACTAATGTGCACATGGAGACTAATCTCCTTACCATGCAATGCCAGACTCAGAATTAATGCAAAGTAGCCCACTAAATTACAGGGACATGTAATTGGAGTCATTGCATACTTGGTGATCTTCAGACTAAAGGATGATACTGACACCTGGCAAAGCTGAAGAGCTTGCAATTTAATCTCCTGGAAAGGGATTTACTAGATGCTGGCAGAATTTTAAAAGCTGAAATGTCAGCTTATATTGTAAAATTTCCCTGTGTTCTACAGATCTGTGGAATTGAAGACCTTTTTTAGAAAATAACTCTCTAGTTACACCTAGGCTTCATCTATCAAAGGCTAAATGCCAGTATACAGTCCTCTTTTTTTTGTATGCTTTAGTTACTGAAAATCATACTCAGATGCTCAGTCACTGAGCAGTTATCCAGTTTCATGATGTACCAGAAAATCATGTGTTGTGGGGGGAAAAAACCCATACCTCACAAATTATTAGTTGGTAATAATATGACTTTTTATATTCTAGAATGATCTGGTTATACATATATATTTACTGTATGGCAGTGAATTGCTAAAACATATCATGAACTGTCAGCTGCATAGTTCCCTTCTGTAGCTTTTGAAACCCAAATGCAAGTATTTTTCCTCATACAAGCAAGATAAAAATGTAAACTGAAAAAATCCTATCATTTTGTATTCCCGTTTAAAAAGAAAATCACTTAAATGGAAATAATAACACTATGTTTTTAATATAAATAAATTGTTAAATCTCAAAGATCTGCTTGAAAGAAATACATACCAGAAAACAATGGAAAATGCCTCAGTAATGAGCAGTGGTTTTTACACCCATCCTGTACAATTTTTATATGTTTGTGTTCTCATGTTCAACTACTTAGAGATTTCCAGAATGTATTAAAACTATTGCAATCCATTTGTTTATATTTTCAGATAATGAAGCAAGTGCCAGTTAAATTTGACTTGAAAACTTTACATATACCAACATATTCAGGTACGGATCTGCTGAAGTTGTTAGAACTTGAGTTCTGCTTATGATGGTGTTACTTGCTATCACAAGACCTATAGCCTCCCTTTGTAGACGATGAGCTGTCATAGTTGGAGAACTCATAATTTTTCTGAAACTGAAGTTGCATATGTAATTTTTTTAGCTAGACCAATTTTGAGTACACTTTTTCAAGTTCTAACAGTTATCCCCTTCTTTTCTCTTCTGCCTTCTTCAGTTACTAGCCCATTCTCAAAAGCTTTTAAAATAAGACAGTCAACACTGGTTTAGTGGGGGAAAACCAGCGTATTTTTTCCCCCTGTGTTATTTTTTGTAAAGAACTGAGATATTTTAACTGAAATATTCAACCAAATAGATTAAAATTTGACAAATGTAGAGAGGCAAATGAAAACAGGATCTTAAAATGCGTGGTGTTGATCAGCCAGAATACTAGGCAACCTTGCCAGTCCCACCTTTAATCATGAAATGTTATGGGAATCATGTCCCAAAAGATAATGTGGAGTTGTTTGGGATTTGTTTTTTGTTATTGTTTTTCATGTCTAGAAAGGCTGCTGTTACTTCTGAAAACAAAAGGCTGCTCATTGTCATGAGTGTAACGTTTCTTCTCCTGGAAAACTTCCTCTAGTCTGTTTAAGGAAGTATTATTACACATTAGTGTGCTTGAAGAGGGATGCTGGCCAGATATGTTGTCCTTCTAGAATTCACATAGCAGCTCTTCCTAGAGATAAAAGTTCATTTTTTCTTTCTATAAAGTATGTATCTGGGAGAGTTAATTTGTTGAAAAAATTTTATAATTGGAAAAGAACACAATGTCCCCACTCTCCCAGTCAAGATTGTAGTAGCAGAAAATATTATTAATTTGGCTAACATCCTAGGCAAAAATTATCAGATTCAAGTACCTAAGGGGGTAGTATTTTATTTCATATTTAAGTAGCTAAATCATCAGTGTGATGTTCTGATATGTTTAACTATCGTTGTCTTTATTTAAGATGGACAGTGTTTGTTGTTGTAACACTTTCAGGGCTGTAGCTTTTTTCTGGACATCTTTCTGATTGTTTTTCAAGATACTGTACTTGATGCTGCTTGTCAATAATGATTAAAAGCAGTGTGGAAAAAAATAAGATAAATACTTGAAATCCAAACCTCTTTTCACCTTTAATAATGTAAATTATAATTGCCTTCATTAGTAGGCATTGTTACTTAAGTGTAAAATTGGAGTAAAAGGCGGAAGACATGCTCTTAAATATTCTGTACTGGAGTGTATCAAGATGGCAGATAAGTTATTAATAAATGACTAACCAAAAGTGAGGGCATGTATGGCTGCTAGAGTGAAGTTATCCGTTGAGACTGTTAAGGAAGTCTTTGAAAATTCTCTATTCATGTACAGTGGTCAGGGAATTGAACCACAGGATTTATGTTAATTGTCCTAGTGACTTGACTTTTTTGTGGTACTCCTGAAGTCATCTATGTTCTGATACTACCAAGGCTTAACTATATGCATACCTACCTATATGAGTGACTATACACATTTTCAGTTTATTGATTGTGAGGAGATTTTGCTGAGTTTCATTACTTTCTGCTTCAAATTTATTCTAATGAGACTGCACTTAATTATTAAGAATTAGTAATGATTAAGGACAACAACTACTACCTTTCCTAAATATAATGCAAATAAATGTTTACTTAAATGAAGTCCAAGGACTTAGCAGGGTTGCTCTTTCAAAAATGTATTGAGGCTTTTATTGCTACATTTTTATGCTTTGTTTCTCTTCTTACTTCTGTTTTGATTTCTGTAATCTTTAGACATGAATTATAACATATTTGTTTAATATTTTAAGTACTAAAATTACAATTAGATCCAAACTTTGGAACTTATTTATTCATGTTGATGTTACTTTCTAGTGTGTTAAAGCAACATCAAAGATCCATTATCTTTAACTAATTGATTGCTTCTTATGGTTAGCTGAGAAGTTATCATCTATGAAAGGCACAGACTGGAACGACTTCTTGCAACAAGTATGTTCACTGCTTGATTCCACCGAGAAGAATACAGGAGCAGCACGTTCTAAGCTGAACTTACTGTACTACTTGTGTACTGTGGCTGTCCACAAGGAAGTTGCAAGCCGACTAATTAGCTCTCAGCTGGTAAATAATAAAGCTTTAAAGGAATCAACATGGTTTGTTTACTTGCTATTGTAGGAAGAATCAGCTGCTTTTAGTTATATTTCAAGAAGTCGTTGGTGTACTGACAAAAATAGTATGGCAAATTAAGTACAAAATAATGAAGAAAAATTTACAAAATTCCATGTCAGTTTTTTTAAGAGCTGAGGGAAACTAATTTTTTCTTTTGAATTTCAGATATATTTACATATAGATATGTTGTATTAGTAAAAAGGTTGGGGTAAAAACTAACCTTGATGGAGAGTGTGAAATAACATATGATGAAATGTTAGTCTTCGTACATCATTAAGTGACAGAGAAGACTGAAAAAAGTTCATGTTTGAATTGTTAAATCAATTTTATTTGGCCATACGTCTGTAAAGAATAGCGAGAAAAACTTTCTAAAGAACGTACAGTAAAACTTTAAGCACTGCTTCAAAGAGTGAGCGTGGTCTCTGAAGAGTCTGTTTTAGTGTATATCTAAATGGTAGTTTCACCTCTCAAGAACCATTTTTCACTAGACAATTTTACTAGTATCCTCTGTAGTAGTTTAACATATTTCTCAGAATATTGCATGTGCAGAAGGGAAAAAGAATTATTTTTCCCATTATATAGAAGCATCAGAGAGGCAATCCTGAGATATGCAGTTTTCAGTTTAATAAAACATAAACTACCTTGTTCTCCTACATTTATACTCATGCACCTAAGTCATGTTCTGACACATGTCATCATTGGCTATAGAGATATTAAGGGCAAAATTGCACTGCCAGAAAAATTCAATTAAGAACGTTCAGAAGCAATGGTAGGTCTTATGCCGTAGAATTCTTGTGAAAACAGGAAACAGAATTGCCAGAAGGTATATTCTGTTATCATTGGAGAATTTTGGGGGGGACAGTAATCTGATGACTGAATTGCCAATTAACAGGACATTTTAGAAATTAGTAATTATGCAGTTTGGTTCTTAAGTAGCTGATTATGTGTGTTAACAGTACATTCATTATTCTAGAATTTCCCAACTATTTTTGTCCATTCTCACAAAATAAATTTCAGATATTAAGTACTTGTTGGGTAATATTATATGATGATCTCTGAGTTTGTAGATAGAAGTATCAAGAGTTTTTTCTCTACATACTTGTATTCATAATGGAAAAAAAGAAAGGGGGTTTTAACACATTGATATATGTTTAGTAGTTTAGTTTAAGGCAAGAATATAGAAAGAAATTGTATTATTACTCAGTCTTTTTTTTTTAAATTAACATTTGGACTATATCTACAGTATTTGTCTATGACAATGCTTCTTGCAAATGTTATCCAAGTATATTTTTTTGAAATTACGGATAATTTGATTTTTTTTTTTGCTTATCATTGGGACATATTAGATCACTGAAAATCACTAATGTTTATTTATCTTCTTTCAATTATAGTTTCCTATATTGATACAGCAGCTGCGTGCAGCCGCCAACTGGGATATGTACGTAACAATTATTTTAAATTAATTTTTTTCAAATATGGAATTATCACTGAATTTTGTTAAAGTTATTCTTTAACAGGGTATTTAAGGAGTGTTTTAGCCTGTCAGACTGCTGTGGTACCTGACTGGCAGTATGATGGTGTATATAACATTGAATTTTTTCAGGATTGAATTAATATATTGCTATATCACTGGACCAAAGATTATAGAAAAATCTCTAAAGTTTATATAATTTAGTGTGTCAAATAGCGTTACTTAAAATCACTGAATAAACCAACCCATACCATAATAGTAGTAAAATAACTATAATGGTAGTTTTTTTCTTTAAATGCCTGTCAGAAACATTTCAATGTGATAGTGCCCTCTGCTGTTTGTTTCATAAATGTTGATTTTATTATTCCAATTTTTTCTTTAGTGAAACATTTAAAACTGATTTGCCAATACAGATTTAATTTCTGTTTTGTCAGCTATACTGAAAAGTTTAAAATGATCTATAGGGGTTTTCTATGTTATAAAAAAACTGAACGTGAGCATGACTAATTAGTAAGACTATAACAAACTAAAGAATCTTTGTTCTTCAGTGCTAAAGGAAAGAAATGTCTTTATGCGTGAATTTATTGCTAAATTGAGCTGAAATACTGAAATGATTCAGTGAGAGGGAGAAAATAAACATAAGAAAATCTGAGCTGTAAATAGCACTTTAAATATTTCCTGCTTTTAGCAATCTGTGTAATATATAAATAAGATATAATTGTTGTTGTGATATTTTTGAAATAGTTTTTCTGCACCTACAAAAAATTTATTTGATATGCAGACGTGCCAAAGTGGCTCGAGTGATCGGTTTACTGGCATTGCATACATATGAACTTGGAGAAAATGTACCTGTGTCTGAGGTAACTTTCCTTTTTGTTTTTTATTGGGGGGGGAGTGTGTGTGTGGGGTTTTACTATTTATGTCAAGCTTTCAGAGGTTTTTTTTTTTTTCTTTTTGAACTCTGCTTTGTGCATATGTGTAAATGGGAATATAATTAATTCAATTAAATGTATAAGCTTCTGAGTTAATTCTATGTAATTGTGGTTTGATCTTTGCTAACTTGTGGCAGAGCTACCCACCAATGATAAAACTCTAGCCTTTTTCTCTCCTTTTCAGAAAAGTAAATAGTCCCTACCATACTTCTTGTGTGTGCAACAAGAAGAAAGTGTTGATGCATTTGGTTATCCTGAAGTGTAATTATTATAACTAGTATAAAAATAGCACAATTGATTCTCAGCAATCCTTTTTTTTCCAAAAAGTAAGAGATGGGAATAATTTGAGATTCCTCACAGTTCTTGACAAAGCATGTAATGAAGGGCAAGTAATTTTCTGTGGAGAAGAAAAATATTTTTAATCCTTTTTTTCATTTTGCATGCTCAGTAGTTGACTTAAACAGAAGATTGATTAGACAAAATAATCTTACTTGCATGTGGCATATGCACACAAATTGCATAAACTTGACAGAATCTGCTATTTGATAGCTGTTTAAAGTGTGACTGTGACATTATTTCTACTCCATGAGGTGAAGTCAGGATTTGAATGTAATGGGTGTTTGAATGTGAGAAACAACTGCTAAACATGCATAAAAAATATACCTCCATACTCTGCAGATCTGGTGTGTAGTAACATGTAGTTATTTAATAGCTGACTTTTTTTGGCAATGCAGCTAAGGATTTTTTGGTTGTTCTAGATCCCTCTGGTTTCTTCTTAATGAATATTAAGAATGATTATGATTATCTTACTATGTTGCTTAACATTTCAATTCAGTAGTGAAAGCTGAACTCAAAACATTATTGTCATTACCTAGGGTTTTAACAGAAAATACATATCCTAGTCTGCTTTGTGTTTGTAAAGGCAATATATTGAAGTAGTTTTACATTGAGCTATAATATTTTGTTCAAAATGTTTCCAGTTCTTTTTTTATATGAGCATAAAAATCATTCACAAATGGAATTTAGCATTTTTAGAAATATGCCTATACTTCAAAAAACAAGTCTGACACCAATGACATTTCAACCAATGGACTAGGGAAAAAATAATCTTTCATTGTCACTTTTGGTCCATTCTTATGTGAATTAAAATTAATTTTTAAATACATTCATTGGGAAAATAAGGATTTATTTTTTAAATTAACAAATCTGAGTTATAATCCTGTTCAAAAAGCATCTACAAAGTAATATATCTGAATTAAAAAAATATTTTTAGAATGCTTACACAAAATTAGGATGAGGAAAAAAATTGAATCCTAATAATAAGATAACAGCATAATCTAAAATTACTGCCTGTGATCCACATCTTACAGACTAATGATACACAAGTGATCTATCTGTTGGTAGTTGGTTCTCTGTTGTTTCCTCTTCTGTTCCTAGTAACTTCTAATATAATTTGTGTTTTTGGCCCCTGTTGGATAGAGATGATCTCTCTGTAGAATTATCTCCCATAGCCCCAAAATTTTGTTCCCAAGTGTGAAAACTCATGAAGATGCAATTCTGGAATTATTTTTGCCCCATATGTGTGCCATGCTATGTACACCAAATTTTCTTTCTAATTTTTATCGCTTAGTAACAGCCCCTTTGCAGTTCTTTGTTGCCTCACTATGTACTTATCCAGTTATTTGTGATTTCTTTGTACTTGTAAAATACCATAGGATCTAATAGAGACTCGTGCAGGACACTACTGTTGGCCCTTACATGTTAAAATCCAGCTCTGCATTTCTACCCCTTACTATCTTTTACCCAGTTATACATTTATTTAAGGATACTTCCTCTATATTTGAGGTTGAATCTGTGCCGTCAACCTTTTTGTTATTGTTGTTTAAATGATTTATTAAATAGGAGTAACATTATGTCCTGAAAAAGCAGAAAAGCAATAGGAAAGAAAAGAAACCTCGTGCTCATCTTACAAGCTAAAGTAAACTTTCACATACTGTATGCCAAAAGCCTTTAATTTGTTGTTTTTTGAAGAATTAATGGGGTTTTGATTTTTTTTTAGTTTATTTTTTTAAAGCTCCTATTCAGGTAATTGGTGAACAGCAATTGGTTTCAAATGTAACCACCAGAGGCCACTAAAACGCAAAAATAAAATGCAAGTAAACTATTTCACAGACTAGACAAAGATGTAACTGTGGAACTCAGTACTATCTTTATTCTGCTAATGTATTCTAATATGTAGGCCATATTATAAAAAAAACATAGTAAATGAATATTTATACCTGTGAATTCAATTGCAGTTGATCTATTTCTAGTTAAGTATTTTTCAGAAGAATACTGCATTGATTAGAAAAAATGAGACTGATCTTAGAATACAATAGGGAAATTGATCTCTTGCATATTTTTATTCAAATCACATTTTTATATTGAAAATGAAGACATTTTATGTGTAATTTCTTCTACCTGGCAGTTGCAGTAAAAGTTGTTGATAGGTCACGTTTTTCCTGACCTAGTAATGTGTGCGTTTGGGGTTTTTTTTCCCCATGGAATTGCCCTTTACAAATCTGAAACATCATTTCCTCCTATTTATTCCTACTTAGGAAAACACCTAAATGTTAAAGTTTTATCTTTGTATTTCTGTTTTTGAAACTGGTTCTTAAGGAATTAGATTCTATAAGAAAAAGTTTCTTTCCAGGATTCTTAGAAAGAAAAATCTGCTTATTCTTCATCTTACAGAAAGAAAAATTCTTTCCAAATTAGGGACACTTGCTTTCATGTATGTCTAAGGTATCTTATTTATTAAAAGAAGCTATTGTTGTTTCCTTTTTGGGCCTTCTGCCATCTAGGACACAGCTGCTCTGATGTGAAATTTCAGACTCAGGCTTTTATTTCTGTAAGAAATGATAGAGCAACTTCACAGAATGCTCTCCATGCTGGAGAGCAGCGTCCTTCTCTGACAGGAGACCAGCCTCCTCCATCTGTCGAGTCGCTCTCTGCATGTTCTTTTGGAGGCAAAAATCCCATTTGTATGTCTGAAAGTCACATACTATTATGCAATGGAGAAAAGTAGTATTTTACTGTATGTACTTACAGCTTTAGAGCAAGAGCATGTATTTTGGGCTTCTCATGTTATATCTGAGTATTCTAAACACTGAGCCTTTGGGTTTTGCGTTTCTTGATTTTGATGAGATTTGTTTTTTGTGTGGCAGGAACAGTGTCTCAAGAAGTCCGAATTGACGAGTTATCACTATCATTGCTTATGTATAGAATAACACATCTTACATCAGAGAACACTTTAAAAGGATTCTTCATAATTGGTTATAATGATGGAAGTGTTTCATGTCTCACCAGACAGCTTGTAGGACTATTTTCAGCATATATGCTTTCCTGTAATCACAGATTTTTGTTGATTCTAACCATTTGATATCTTTTCCCGTCTCTACTGTAATATTTTTGCAACACAAGCTGTGAGATTTCTGTTTAAAGCATAGCGTGACTTTGTTTTCTGGACCCGTGGCCCTTCTCAATGTATTTCTTTTTAAAGTGGGAAATGTTTCTTGTTTCAATTGCTCGGCTTTAAGCTTTTCATTTTTTTTAACATTGCACAGTCATTTGCTCTCATACAGTTAGCTATTGCATGTTACTACAGCTAAAGAACCATAACTATTTCACAAAAATGCTGTTAAATAATGACTTCTTTAACACTACATCTAGTATTTGAAGCTTAAGATATCACTATTTTACCTGTTAGCATAAAACAATCATCATACACAGTTTAAAATGCAGCTGTTGAAACTCTATTGTATGACATTCTATAATTCCATTATTTCTTCCATTCTGTCCATTATAATGTAAAGGTACAGCGAGGAATATAGTTTTAAGTCCTATTTCATTAAAATATTTTACATTTTTAGTTAAAAGTAACATTTTTTCACTGTAAAATAATCACTTTCTAAATTACTATTTATTATACTTTTTTAACTTAAATTCTGTGCTAGTCAAATAAGTTGCTGTGTTTTAAGCTGGTTGTCCCTCTGTCCTAGATTATTCCCAGGTAGCTTTTACAGATGAGTGACTCCCATTGAAGGGAGTTTTACATGGATGACAACTGTAGAATCAATAATTTCTTTTAATGTTAATAGGAATTATGTCTAATGAGGACTAAATTTGCTCCAAAAACCTGAGATACCTCATCTTTTTATTTTCCATTTCAGAACTGGAAATATGCAAAGAAATTTCTACTGCACAAAACCTACTAAGAAACAGAGCTTGACTCAGTAGTTCTTACTGGGGGAAAGGGGCGGGGGGGGGAAGATAAGCATAAATGTTAGGCTAATAAATATTTATATAGTGTCAATGTTCTGTTATGTTTTTCCTTCAATTCAGCTACATAGAAAACTTACAATTTTATATGTTTTAACTTTTCTATCCCTATGTCTACTAGTTTCATGTTTGCCTGAGAGCAGAGGCTGTTCTTAAGCCTGAGTGTAAGAGAAAAAAGTAATACTTTGTGGATTAGGTTGTGCAAACCATCCTTTCCTAGGGCTGCAAAGAATAAAACCTGAGAACTTCTTTGATTTGGAGGGCAGCTGGAGGATTCTCAAATAGGATTTACTTTTTTGTCTTGATCCTAGGGTGATAAGCAGTTTCAGATTAACTTACTTCCAGAGGAAAATGATAATTACGTGAAGTGTACCATGTACCTGACAGCTACCTTTATTATGTATGTACTGTGTAGTGGGAAGCTTAGTTTTTCTGACTGTGGTACTATGTAGGCTTTTGCTGAACTAATTTCAGTTTGTCCCTCCTCCGGCATCACTTTTCTGAGGCTTCAGAATATACTTGTGTCCTGTTCTGTCTATGGATGGAATAATTTTGCCTTTATTGGTTGTATTTGAGAACCTAAACTGAAAACATTCTGCGGTTTCTTAGAGGTTTTTGGCTTTACTCATTCACACACAGAGCAAGATGAACTGAGCATGCATTTTATTTTTTTTTTCTTAAATTAAAGCAAAACAAATCAAGATAAGTAAAATCAAATCCTGTACGGGATATGGTACCTTGCTATTATTTTCACAAAAACATAAGGGTGGTTATCCTGCAGCATTAAAAATGGAAAGATTCAGCCTGTCAGCAGGACTAAATGAATGAGATGTTAACAAATAAACCATCAGCCACTTCACCAGTTACCCTTGGGAATATACCCTTAGCTTTCTTGGTAAAGCCTGTACTCTTGAGAACACTGAGAACTGTTTCACAGAGAGGAAAAAGTTCCAAATATTCTAAAGCCCCAAGAGCACTTACTGCCTGCAGTTACCTCTGTCTATTTAAAATTAGGCAGCTAAATCCATATGTAGAAAATGCAGTAGGAATACTTGAACAATCCTTACTTCTACAGCTAACAAGCAGATCTGTCAGCTAACAGAGCCTGCTTTCTTGTGAATTGACTTACAGCTGGCTGACTTTTAAACTTAATTACATAAAGACTACCATTTAGCATATTCACCTCTTCCTTTGTTAGCCATCACAAAGCTTAAACAGGAAATCCTTGGTTCAGGAGGGTGTGTTCCGATACTTAATGGAGTAATTGCTGAGCTTTTTCTATATGTAGTGTGTTCAAGATGTTTTCACATATGTATATTCTCTGTTTAAAAAGAAATGAGTTTGTACCACAGCCTTTCTGTCACTTTTATATTGCTATTTTGCTTCTAGAGATTTAAAAAAAGTCCAATAACTTTTTTCTTACTTTTGCTTAGTTTGGTAGAAATTGGGTAAGAGTTTTAAAATTATTGCAGAGAAGGAGACAATACTAAAATGATTGTCTAAATGATTCTTTTCTTTTTATGCCACCCCAGTTTTCATGAAAACAATACATCAAAGTGTAGAATTTTGTATGGTTGTGATTCATGGGACAGAAAGAGAGATGAATTTGTTATGTGTTTAAACTGGATGTGTTCTTTCACTAGTATTTTTTGGCATCATGGATAGACTTTGGTCTTTGCTTGTAGCATCAATTTCTGTTGTTACATTCAGTGGCATACTGTAGGTAAATTTTGTAGAATAGAAAATGAAAATTATGATAAATGTCAGAATGAATAGTTTGAAAATAGTATGTTTCTCTCACTTCGTAAATTGACAAAAGGTTCCTCTTAGTTTCAAATAGCTTTCCTAGCTAATTAAAACATTTTAAATATATTAAAGAACAAGTATGCTACAGGGCAAAGAATTTTATGTATTAAAAAGGACAGCAATTTTAAAGTTTATTATGCCCAAGACAAATCTATTTATGATGTTTACAGTGTGTGATTTCCCACCTTTTCTTTTGTTTTCTGGTTTACTGTACAGGTGACATCTGTTACTTTATAAGTAAATGGGTATGTCATATACACTGGAGATACACTTGGGGAGTGAAAGGCTAGGTGAACTAGATGGAATATTGTTTCTGTAGTTAACCTAGCAAGAACAAATTTTTTTATGTGGAAGAAGTGAAATATTTGCTTTTCTTACGTTACTACAGTTTAAGCAGAACCATCAAATAAATACAGAAAATTAATCATGAAGTTAGCATTCTTGCTGTGAGCAAGAGACCACACTGAAAAATTTTTCATGCCTAAGCTTCTTGACATGAAAGACATGACTCTTCCTATTAATTCTGGAAAACACATATCTGTGTGAGTTTATAAATATTTCCTGGCATAATTTTGATGCTGTTTGTGTGATGTTTGCAAAGTCTCATCATACAATAGTGCGATTCGGTGTTGTGTTGCTGTTAGTTCTTTTTGTACTAAAGCTTGACATAGCTGAGAATTTGGTTTTAATATATTTTTTGATACTTTTAATTTCTTTTGAGTCAACGAACTTTGGGTCTACATGAGTTGTTTACAGTTTGGTCATTGAAGTGTTTAGCTCTTGCAACTAAGTATGTACCTTGAAGAATGAACCTAAAAGAGAGCCCTTCCTCCATCTCATTTTGTCTTGCACTTGCAAATTAATCAAATCATAGACTAGTAACAGGAGAAAAAAATCCAGCCTTTTCCTCTAAAGCACATACATGCTTGATTGACACAATTAGGCTACAACATGCTTTTGTGATAGAAATTGCATGCTGGCGGTAGCTGAAAAGCCTAATTTCCTGCTGCCTTCTGATTGCAGCACTAAAAGACACTCAAACCAATCTCAGTGTTAGGTAACATCAGTTGTATAGTGGTTGTAGTCCTAGCTTTTCCTCTGAATACCAGTCTGAAACACATTTAAATAAGAATTCTATAGACAAGAAGGAAATTTCTAGCCAGAAGTTGTTTGGTCTGGTTTGCATCTTCACTGAGCAGAATGAAGGAATTTGCAATAATCAATAAAGGGAACTAATTTCAAAGAAAATTCATGGGAAATCCTCAAAGTCTATAGATTTTTTTTTTAAGTATGAGAAATTCTATGTAAAAATAATCAATCTAAAATATCCTACATGGATAGTTTATTGATGGATATTGATCTTAAAGAGTGTCATCAGCATGGCTTCTAAATCAAGTGGATAACAGGCCTACTGCCTTGAAGCAGGAGAAGATGACTTAGAGTAACTTCACATAGAGTTATGAAAAGAATAAAAATCCAGAAACATGATATTCAGAAAGGCCAAGAAGAAATGGTAGAAACCTACATATAATTTAAACATAGCGAAACAAAAAGGAAGAGAATAAAAAAAAAAAAAGAGGAAAAGGCATCTTCTTTGGATGCCTCTGCCAAATCTTATTCTGTGAAAACTGGTTTCTAGTTCCAGTTTACATCTTTAGATGTAAACCAGCTGATTGCCACTGACCTCAGTTTTGAAGGCAGAAATCTTTCTAATTCAGAGACCCTTCACTTTTTGGACTTCTAAGCAATCTTTTTCATTAATGCCCTTGGCAAAAATGAAAACAGGATCTTCTCCTGTCTGAAGCAAGTATTTTTACCTGGTCCTTCCTGTCTTTAAAAAGCTTCAAATGTAAAGGCTGGTGTGGAAATTGGATATATACGTGAATATCTGCAGCTGAGGTCATGTAATAATACATCTGTCATGACAGACTAGGAGAAGAAATAACTAATTTTTTTTCTTAAAAACAAAACAAAAAACCCAACCAAACAAACCCCAAAGCTTGTAGACAGTTTTTAGATGCATTTTTTTTTGTTAGTAAACATAACCAATTTGTAAGTTGATTCCTACTATTTGTGTCTGATTGATTGTATCCTTTTGGCATCTCGATTTCATTCCAAAGCAGGTTGTTGGAGCCTCCATTTGAGTTTGAGACATCTGGTTGGCTACTCTGCTTGTCTGCTAAGACCTCTTCCTACAGCAGTTATGTAAAAGCTGAAACGAGTTTTCATGATCAATCAATTTTGCATCATATTCCACCTAGAAAAATGTCACACATCCATCTGGCTCCCTAGAGGAGCTCTAGAGGAGTTATGTTTCCGCATAAATTGTGAGATGTGGTGTACACTTCCTTATCTTTTTTTCTGCATTCTGGACAGCATTAATACCATGTCCACAGTCTGATGGTCAGACTTCCCTTCAGTTCTCCTCATTCCATGACCCAGTTTATTGTACTGAACTCAAAATTTGAAAATCCTGAATATTTCACTAACTCAGATCCTTTCTTCTTGTATCTGCACCCCATAGAAGAGTTTGACAAAAGGATCTGTTTCTGTCTTGCCACTCGGCTCTTCAGTCAAGCCAGTTGTTTATTTCAGGATATATAACCAGATTTCACTGAAGTGCAGTGAGTCGCAGGTACATGTTGATCCAACTCCTGATACAGAGCAGTTATCCTTTGTAATGTTTTAACTATTCGTATTCTACTGAGAAGGGAGGTAGGTAACATGTTCAAGATGTTCAGAGAAGGCTAGTCATTTTTTTTTTTTTTTACCATTGTAAAAAAAGAGTACTTGGTATAAATACTACTGTAGTTTCTTTTCTCGTTAGGTGCAATATAACCACAGTGTACTTTCTCAACCTAGTAAGAGTGCTTTTCCCAAGGAAAGGAAGATTGCTTTGGCCTTACTTGCCCACATTATGTGATGTGTGTGTACTCACAAGAAAATGAACTGAAAGGTAATTTCCATTATGCTTGAAGCATAGACAGTTTTTATTACCAAAAGGGTTGGCAGAATTACAAATATGTTTTAATTTCCATTAATACCTGCTGACAGTCATAATAATAGATCGAAGATGGAGTAATATTGTAAATCTATACATTGCCAAAATACTTTCTCTTTTTTAATTTGCTGTAATTTTAACTTCTGGACTCCTAAAACTGCAGGGAGACTTCTAGATGTAGTTTGAAATGGGTTGAGAATCTGCTACAGTAATGTATCAGCTTCACACACTATTGTTGTAAATGAAGGTAATGACTGTCTATCCAGATGTGAATCTTTCTTCTTTCTTCTCTTGTTATAACTATACTATATCCATCCGGTTTGACAGCTAGTGTAAAAGGTGTAGGTAACTTATTAAATTTAAGATGCTTTTACCAGACAATGTAGGACTTGCAGTTCATTACTATTTACTTCCCTGAAAGGGAAAATGTAGACACGTTGAAAAGAAAAGAAAAAAATATAGGTAAGAAAGAGACTTTTTCAAATTATGTAATTAAAATAAATTTGATTTTTCGTTTATGCATTTCTCCAGATAATGTACTGTCTTTACCTAAAATTAATGTTGAATTGAAGTCTTTGGGCAGATTTTTTTCAAGTCTTACATTTTTCCTTATGAAAGGATGAAAGAATATTTTTAATTTTGTGTAAATTGCTATCGTCTAGATTAGAAGTAATCTCTGCATATGACAGTGCAGGAAACAGCTTGTCTTCCTTCTTTTAGGACATTTGAGATATGTTCTTTAAAGTATTTATGAATATATAATTTTTACTGTATAACATTAAATGCATTTTATAAAAATATTTGTGTATATATAATTGTGCTTATAATATTGATGATGAATTACAACTTCCTGTTTCATAGCTTCTGTTGCAGAGGTCACATGAAGATCTTCTTAAGTTTGGTTAATGGCACAGTCACTGTGCCTGTTCAGTATGTATTCTGTGAGCTCCCATTTCCTGCACTTGTATAGTATTTGATTACTTGTGTTGCATGGAGAGAGGGAAGTCACAGGACAAATGTTAGACTGTATGCTCTCTAGAGAAAAGGAGGACATTATCTGATTATGGTAAATGTAGACTTGTGTTTGAGAGACCATAAGCATTTATGAACACTGAGTGTCCTCTATAATGTGTGGTAATTATTTAATTTTCAATGCCTTTTGCCATAGTACCTCCATACAGTTCTATTAGTCTTTGGATTCTAGTAATTTAATTGTGTTTCCCTTGTTATGAGCCTACTTACAGTTACTAAAATTAACCTTTAATGGACAAATATACTATATTAAGATAATCAATATAAAAATTCATGCAACTCATTCTTTTTAACAAATATTTAACAATTTTATTGCAAGTCAATCACTGATCTTATAGCTCAGATACCTTAAGACAGATCTTCTCCCTTGTTCAATAAACCAGGTGTTGTTTTTTTTTAATGAAAACTTGAATTTATTACAATGTGGGCTAGCTTGTTAGCAGTTTTTGTGAGTGCACAGGAAAGGAAATAACTTCTTAGTTTGAATTTTGTTGACTCAGTTTTACCACTTTTTCATTCAAATATGAGAAAAGAGTAGGAATTGGAATATTAGAACAACATCCTCTCCTTATCACTTCTAAATAAAAATACTAACTAGGTCTGCTAGTCCTAAAATCTTGAAGGAGAGTGACAAGTAGTAATTTCTGTTCACCAACATAGTGTTCTTTGGTTTCATTTTCATTAATTTTAAACCTTAAATTCTTAATTTTAATGAACAACCAAAAAAACCACAGAAGATGGATAATCTACCCAGTATATTTAATGTTAATGACAGTTTTTAAAATTCAATTGAGTAGTAAGGCAGCCAGTCAGATCTTAGTACAAGTGAGTAAAGAAATAATTTACGAGATAGAAAGTTTAATTCACGATTTTATTTACTAGAACATAGGATTCTAAGAATTTTAGGACTGTATTTAGATAGTGTCTCATCAAAATTTACCAATTTATTAACCATGCTTTGGGAAAATAAATATTACAGGTGCAAAACAAGATTAGCATTGATGTTAAATCAGGGTTTTGTGCTGGTTGAGATACATCATTAAAACTGATAACTTTGAACAGCCTGCCTTGGTTCTGTATAGCAGACGTACAATTTGATTTGTATTTTCTTCATCAAGTCCTGCCTGCAAACAAACAAGCAATCTTAACTTAGGTATCATGATGATTTAATGTCCCTAGCTAGTCTGATGGGACTATTGCCTGCAGCTTGTGTTATCACACGGCTCATCAATTTTGTATAGTCTAAATGCTATTGTTCATCCTTAGTCTAAAGAGGGAAAGTTGAGGGGTGTTAACTGAATATGGATAATGTCTGTTAATGCGACAGTGCTGAGGTACTTCTAGTGGTATTGATTCCACAGTGAAAGTAGTTCTCAAAATACGTATTTCATCACAAAAGCAACAGTAATTCTGTATAGCTAGAGAAAGCAATAAATTAATAAAGGAGAAAATCAGGATCCTCAGGGCAGCAAGGAGAGCACTCAGCAAGCTCACTACCCTGGCCTTCAGTAGAGCAGACTTTGGCCTCTTCAGGGATCTGCTTGGTAGAATACCATGGGCCAAAGCCCTGGAAGGAAGAGGGGCCTAAGACAGCTGGCTAATATTCAAGGGTCACCTCCTCCAAGCTCAGGAGCGATGTATCCCAACAAAGAGGAAGTCAAGCAAATGCACCAAGAGGCCCCTGTGGATGAACAAGGAGCTCCTGGGCAAAGTCAAACAAAAAAAGGAAGCCTACAGAGGGTGGAAGCAAGGGCAGGTAACCTGGGAAGAATACAGAGAAACTGTCCGAGCAGCCAGGAATCAGGTTAGGAAAGCCAAAGCCCTGATAGATGTTAGTCTGGCCAGGGATGTCAAGGACAAGAAGAAAAACTTCTATAGGTATGTCAGTGACAAGAGGGAAAATGTGGGTCCCCTCCAGAATGAAATGGGTGAACTGGTTACCCGGGATATGGAGAAGGCTGAGGTACTCAACGACTTCTTTGCCTCAGTCTTCACTCGCAAATCCTTGAGCTACGCTGCCCAGGTTGCAGAAGGCAGGGACTGGGAGAATGCAGAACTGCCCACTGTAGGAGAAGATCAGGTTCGAGAATATCTAAGGAACCTGAAGGTGCACAAGTCCATGGGACCTGATGAGTTGCATCTGCGGGTCTGGAGGGAACTGGCAGATTGAGGGAAGTGGCCAGGCCACTCGCCATCATATTTGAGAAGTCCTGGCAGTCTGGCGAAGTTCCTGCTGACTGGAAGAGGGGGAACGTAACCCCCATTTTTAAGAACGGTACAAAGGAAGACCCAGGGAACTACAGGCCAGTCAGTCTCATCTCCTTGCCTGGCAAGATTATGGAGCAGACCCTCCTGGAGACTATGCTCAGGCACATGGAAAACAAGGAGGTGATTGGTGACAGCCAACACAGCTTCACTAAGGGCAAATCGTGCCTGACAAACTTGGTGGCCTTCTATGATGGGGTTACAGCGTCTGTGGATAAGGGAAGGGCAGCTGATGTCATCTACCTGGACTTGTGCAAGGCATTTGACACTGTCCCACATGACATCCTTGTGTCTAAATTGGAGAGACATGGGTTCGATGGATGGACCACTCGGTGGATAAGGAATTGGCTGGATGGTCACACTCAAAGAGTTGTGGTCAATGGCTCAATGTCCAAGTGGAGAACAGTGACAAGTGGTGTTCCTCAGGGGTTGGTACTGGGACCGGCACTGTTCAACATCTTTGTCGGTGACATGGACAGTTGGATCGAGTGCACCCTCAGCAAGTTTGCCAACGGCACCAAGCTGTGTGGTGTGGTTGACATGCTGGAGGGAAGGGATGCCATCCAGAGGGCAGGCTTGACAGGCTGGAGAGGTGGGCCCGTGCGAACTGCATGAAGTTCAACAAGGCCAAGCGCAAGGTCCTGCACGTGGGTCGGCCCAATCCCAAGCACGACTCTAGGCTGGGCGAGGAATGGATTGAAAGCAGCCCCGAGGAGAAGGACTTGGGGGTATTGATTGATGAGAAGCTCAACATGAGATGGCCGTGTGCGCTTGCAGCCCAGAAAGCCAACCGTGTCCTGGGCTGCATCAAAAGAGGCGTGACCAGCAGGTCGAGGGAGGTGATCCTGCCCCTCTACTCCGCTCTTGTGAGACCCCACCTGGAGTACTGTGTGCAGCTCTGGGGGCCCCAGTACAGGAGAGACATTGAGCTGTTGGAGCTCAGAGGAGGGCCACGAAGCTGATCAGAGGGCTGGAGCACCTCTCCTATGAGGACAGGCTGAGAGAGTTGGGATTGTTCAGCCTGGAGAAAAGGTGGCTCCAGGGAGATCTAATTGCGGCTTACCAGTACCTGAAGGGGCCTACAGGAAAGATGGTGAGGGACTGTTTATCAGGGAGTGTGGTGACAGGACAAGGGGTAATGGGTTGAAGCTGAAGGAGGGTCGATTTAGATTAGATGTTAGAAAGAAATGTTTGACTGTTAGAGTGGTGAGGCACTGGAACAGGTTGCCCAGAGAGGTTGTGGATGCCCCCTCCCTGGAAGTGTTTAAGGCCAGGTTAGATGAGGCTTTGGGCAACGTGGACCACTAGACCGGTAGAGGGTGTCCCTGCCCACAGCAAGGGGGTTGGAACTAGATGATCTTTGAGGTCCCTTCCAATCCAAACCATTCTATGATTCTATGAAAATGCTGTCATTATGTGTTCTTCATTTAGTGTGGAATTGCACTTGAACCAACTTGACTACTGCTTTCTCAAGATGATATATTAGAAGCTTTAAAACCTACTGATACCTTTATTTCTTCACTTAAATATGAAAGTGAAGTTTTCTCTGGAATGGCAGGCTGTTTAAAGTTCCTGAATAACATCTGAAGAGATGTTCTGAAAGCAGTTAAAGAAAAAAATTAATTAACGTAGCATCACATTAAAAAAGGGGAGAAGGTCAAAGTTTGTTTAGTCTTTTGGCTCTGATTTGAAGACTACATTTCCAGTTTTTATATGATTTCTCTGTACAATATTGGAGTTATGAAGCTGTTAAGGTCACAAGGTGAGGGAAAATCAAGGGAAGTTGAGGATAAAAACTCTCTAGTGCTCTGAGGAAGAAAAAATGCTGTACTGCCAAAAATATCTGTAAACTGTATAAAAAAGGAAAGTAGCACATTTTATAACTTTTAGGACTGGAAATGATTGTTTCCTGGGATGATTCTTAACTCCTGATTTTTTTTTTTTTTTAACTACTTCATTCACCTTTCAGTTCTCTATATGCTTTTGTGAATGTCTGTGATGGGATTTTCACAGAATATTTTCTTGCAAAGTCTGCTAAAATGAGACTAATTTTCACAGATTATTTTCTTTGAGCTTTTCAGACCTTTGTGTCAATATCTTGCCTCTTTTTATATAGATGCAAATCCCAGTAAGGTTGGAGACTGCAGTCTAGCCTTTACCTGCAAAAATATTATGACTTGCAAAAACATGAATTGCATTTAATATTAGCAAAGGATCTAGGAGACAAGAATATTTGTTTACTGAACAACTGATTTTATGCATTATGAATTTGTCATTGTAAAAAAAATTTAAACCTTGTAACAAAAGTAGTTCAGAATCCAGCAACATCTATGAGTAGTTTTCTGGTAAAGATTTCTAGAAGATGATGTCTTGCAGTAAAGAAGATGCTGATAAGTATTGAGGCAGTGTCTTATATCAGGATAATACGAGGATATTCTGATATTCTGAACTGCAAGTCACGGATAATAATCTTGAAAAAACAGAAGATTAATTATGTACTTTTTTACTGGTTCTCTCCTAGAAAATAACAGAATTTTTGTCACCTGTTTTAAATGCCTCTCAGTTAAAATACTTATTAAGTTGTACTGGTTTGCTATGTGTTTTTTCTTTGTGGATAAAAACTTAAATTATGGGGTTTTTATTGGTGGATATGTAGTATACATGTATTTCATCAAGAATTTAATAATGTAGTAAATATTTTTATTGGGGTGTATGCATTATAACAAATTTGCTCTCTGCTTTGCACTGATCAGCAGCCAATGTATGTATTCTGGCGCTTCCATGCATTGCTTTATATGGAATGGGATTTATGTTCAAAATCATGATTTTCTTTAGCTCTCTGAAAAAAACCTCAGAGTAGCGCTTTCTTTTTCTATGCTTAATGATTAGATGGGACTGTGTTTTGCTAGGCCTCTTGAGGTACTGGACAGAGAGAGCATGTTTTAAAAGTAGAGAGCCAGGACTATTTCAGATAACCTTTGCCTCTGGCCAAAAACTTCTCATGATTTATGAGAAAACCACAATGTTGCTGTTGTGGTTTGTTTGGTGTTGGTGGTTATTGCCTGTTTTGGGTTTTAATTATTTTTTTCCTGTGCTACCCAAGGTAAAGAGCGTGTGTCTTTGTGTTACTTCCTTCAGTTACCACACATCTCTTCAAAGGCATATTGCATTAAATCTCTTTCAGAGGAAGGACTGTAGATTGTTTTGCTCTCCCCTTTGTGAGTAAGTACTGAAGTGGCTTTGGCCCAGAGTTTTCAAACAGAAGAAACTAAAATTCCTTGGGACCTTTACTGTGAATTGTACATATGGATGACAGTATCACCTTTCTGTGGCTCTAGATGAAACTCCTAACTGTATATACCTCCCTTAGTCTCCTCCTGCATCCCTGTTGTCTTTTCATCTATGCCTGTTTCCTCAACTTCAAGCTTCTCATTTCCAAGCTCTTCCTGCTCCTACATTTGTAACACACAAGATACACTACTTCCTTGGTTATGTCCGGAAAACGTGAGTATCTCTATTGTTTGCTTCTGAGCTGCATCAGTTCTTTGCCTAGCTAGTAGCTACAGAACCAGAAGAAACTTTGGAAGGAAGATCTGCTGATGTAGCTACAATGCAGGTATATGAATGTGGCTATATTTTGTCATCCGTCATTATGCTGGTTCTTTTCTTCCACTTCAGAAAAACGTGCAATGTGGCATTATAGTCAGCAATAGCATGTGTTCCTTCTCTGTGGCTTCATATTCAAGCCAGGCTATAGTCTTTCTCCACAACTCCATCCCTCTCACATAATCTCCCGTGTTTGAAGTGTGTTGCTTAAGAATGCAAAGGAGTTCAAGAACAAATAATAGCAAATAAATCACAGATTAACTGCCACAATTTAACTAGATTTTGTGGAAAAATCAAGCAGTTCAGGTCACCGAGTGAGGTGATTGCAGATTTTAAATGTACTATCTAACCTATTTCTGCTGTACACTGAGCTGTATTTCAACTGTGTTGAAAACCAGTTATCTGAGTCATCTCCCATGGTTCATGTGAAAGGCTCTGTCTACTGTAAGCACTTTTTTCTGTTTAGGGAAATGTTCTTAAAAGAGACGAAACCTTGAAGCTTGAAAGTATTAGGGTGGTAGGACTCAGTCAGCTGAAGTGAACTGAGCGGTTCCTTGAGTGTGCAATGAAGCTGATGCTCAAGAGAGTTAGACTTGGATCCTCCACAGAAGGAGAAAGGAGCCCACACTGGCGGGCCCATAATCAGAACTGAAAAATTCATATCTCTTTGAATTAATTTGAGACCAATCTGCAAGAATGGCTCTCAGGTTCTCCATTTAAACCCTATGCAAAGTCTGAAAATATCTTGGGAAACTCACTGCACAAAGTGGGTTTCCCAGAACTGCTGCTGTTTAGACTCCTTGTGCCTGGGTTGAAGTGCTGCTTGTTTGAATTCAAATAGGACTGTAAGTGTTGAGTTCCTTGACATGAGTGATAGAAGTCTGCTCTGTGTGCTCTGCATACAGGTAACGCTTGTTCAGTTGGGAAAAAACACCAGAGGTATTTTTGTTCAGCTCATTAACTCTTCCCTATTGTTTAACCATGTTAAAAGTAGTTTTAAGCTAGAAGAGAGCAACAAAAGTCTATTACAGTGATCTAGTACTTATTTCATTATGATTTGATCTATTAGATGATCTTTGTTGTATAAACATCTGTGCTTCTTATGAGATATTTGTAGCATCAATATCTAAGACCTGGACTCAATGATTTTGGGATAGGACTGTAACAGAGTTAGTCCTACTTCAAAATATTTTTTAAAAAGTCCATTGTTCTCTACTAAAGCATAAAATAAACATGAAATGTCTCAATGATACTGCTGATAATGTTTTTGCTGTTGAAAAGGGAGGAATTCAAAAGCAGAAGAATGAAATAAAATTCATGCTCCACTTGTTATACTAAAGGAGATCATAATATGATGGTTTCTATTGCCTTGTTTTCTGTATAATAGTGAAACATGCAATAAGTATTGTTATTTATTCAAACTTCTATTTTTTTCTTGTTTCTGTAGGCTAAGATACTTTACAGCAATGCTTTCTCTGTTTAATAAAAAAATAGTGCAAGCTACATCACACTTCACATTTAAAGTACTAATTAAAAAGTTGATTGTTTCCAAGGTTTAAAATAGAACAGTATGTGCAATATTACTGTTTGTTTAAAGTACATTAAAATAACTTCAGATCTTTCTTAGTGTATTATACAAACTATTAGAAAACACTGACTTCACTGTTTACAGAGCTTATTTGCTGTATCTCCTAAGTACTTTAAAAGTATTAGAAGTAAATCCTTCCCAATAATCAAAGTAACTACTTAAGGGACATAGGAAGTATGTTAAATCCATATTTGCTGAACTTATCTTTCTACTCTTCCAAGGCATGAATGTTTTGGAGCAGGGGAGACATGTAGATCCATCTTTCCTAAATTAAAGAAACAACTAGCTTCTACACTGCTGTATGCTTGGTACATATTGGAGCACATTTGGATTTGGGGGAGCACACCCCAGCCAGAAGATGGCATGCTTTTCAATTTAACATGCGGTAGCTAAATGATCCTTGGTTTCTTGAATAAGTCCATCATTAAATGTTAGGTTGAAATCTGTTCCATATGTGTATGGGAAAGTGATTTCTTACTAGGTCATCTGCACAGGATGAATCAGAATTTTTCCTCCACCCCCTCAATATAAATGCTATACTTTTACATATATATATACACACACACACATATAAAAATATATATATAAACACACATATATATATATGCACTTTGAAAACAGAAACTCTTGAGGTACAGAAAACTAAAATGATACATCCAGTTCTCACGTAGTGAGTCACCAGTAAACTCAGAGATCAGGAGACAAAACTTTAAGAATTCCTATCTCCTGATTTATTATCTACACAAAAGACAGCATTGTTTATTTTTGTTGTTTGTTCTTTCTGGTAACCTGATGAGGAGGAGAACTTTTAGATCTTCTGATAGAAACATAGGAACAGCAAGTAGACTTTTTTTTCCTGACATCTACTTCTGTTGTCCTGAGGGAAAGAGAAGAAGGGATAGCTGACAGTTTGTCACCTAAGCTATTTCCTTACTGCATTTTTCTCCATGCTACATATATAATGTTTTGTCATTATTATTTTTTCTTGTCTTTCCATGCTTACTAAGTCCTTTGCAAATGGCTCTTTAGTATAAGTGAAGAGCATATCAGTAAGATGGCATTTTAGATAAAGCTTGTTACCTTTAACAGTACATTTTGCTCGAGAAAAGATTATACATGTTCTATGATTTATTTTTTTCTTTTAGGCAATTATACTTTTAACTGAACTTATTAGAGAGAACTTCAGAAATAGCAAATTGAAACAATGCCTTTTACCAGCACTCGGGGAGCTGCTTTACCTCATAGCCAGCGAGGTAAGACTGTTGAGTGTTCCTTACAAATTTAACAAACGTGAAAAAAAATTCCCACAGAAAAGTAGACAAAAAAAGCAAATTACTTTGTCATTTGTATCCTCAACAATTTCTTGCCCTTGTATGTTCTGTGATTCTTTTTCTACTTTAAGAAACATGTTACTCCAATCATGTACTTCATCTGAGAAAAATTAAATTGCATTTTTCAAGTATAGAGTTTTAACTTCATAAAACAATTTCATCAATCACCATAATGACTGCTGGCCTCCAAGTGGCAGATCTAACTGTTAGAACATATTAGTTAGAGGCTTTGATTAAACAGAATGTATCAGTACAGCCTATGATATCAATAAATTAATATATCTAGTCCATATTAGGTCTTACCCTAGCACAGTTGGACTCACAATGCTATAGAAAAGGAAGTGGAATGATCCCGATTAATTTCAAGTGGAATTACAGTGATTCCTGACTAGAACTGATTTAAACTTTCAGTCTAGAAATGGTAGATTCATGTTAAAAATAAACAGAGGTTATTTGTAGAAAAGAAATACTATAATAGTAGGAATTTAAGATAACAGCTCCTCTAAACACTCACCTTTCTTTTCCATTATTCAAAGAGTAAAATACTTTCTTTACTTACTAGAAATGAAGGTGACTTCAAGCAGAAAAAGCCTATCCCTAGCTTCTCCGAAGTCTTTGTATTATTTGCATCATCTTATCGCTCTGAATGCTGTCACGTTAGTTATTAGTCTGTGAGTTCACTTGATAAAGGAATGAAAATACCAAATGGATCTGTATTTTGGTTTACCGTAGTTATGGCTTTGTGCTGAACTTTCATGGTTTATTGTCTTCATCCTCTAGCTCCTTTGCGTGTTCCACAAGAGGAAATGGTTGCCTTGGTTTTTGTAGGTTAGCAAGCATCATACTTTTCTAGTTAGACAATTGCCAAAATATCTGTCAAACACAGTCACAGAACTTGTTCTAATGCTGAGAAATAATATTATGGAAAATACCTGCACAGTCACAGTTTATTTTTATATGGTTTAATACTTTTCCTTGAGGGAAAAAATTTGTACTTCGCATCATCAGACAGATTGCAAACTATATAATTTTTAACCACTAATAAAACTAATTAAATTTAAAACTCCAACATAAAAATTATATTTGGCAAGAATATTTTGCACAGCTTGATTTTACTTTGAAATTAAACTTTAGTGATTTAAACAAATCTGTTTACAGGGCTGTATAACAGCAAAATGATTTGCACTGACCCTAATAGATTATTTTTTTTTCTTCTGAAAATGTGAACTGACAAATTTTGAGTTTATATGTATTTATGAACTTCACAATATTTGAAGCGTGAGAGCTTGTCATTTAAATACAACTCTCAGGAAGATCTATAGAAATGGGTTGCATTGCTTAGAGTTATAACTAAGAAATTATTAGAGAATAGGAAGAAATATTTGGAACTACTCTGCACACATGTACTCATAGAATCATAGAACAGAATCATAGAATTTTAAGGTTGGAAAAGAACTCTAAGATCATCAAGTCCAACCATCAACCCACCACCACCATGTCTACTAAACCGTGTCCCAAAGTGCTATGTCTACATGTTTTTTGAACACCTCCAGGGATGGTGACTCTACCACCTCTCTGGGCAGCCTGTTCCAATGCCTGACCACTCTTTTGGTGAAGAAATCTTTCCTAATATCAAATCTAAATCTCCCCTGATGCAACTTGAGGCCATTTCCTCTTGTCCTGTTGCTTGTTACTTAGGAGAAGAGACCAACACTCATCTCACTACAACCTCCTTTAAGGTTGTTGTAGAGAGCAATAAGGTCTCCCCTCAGCCTCCTCTTCTCCAGGCTAAACCACCACAGTTCCCTCAGCCACTCTTCATAAGACTAGTTCTCTAAACCCTTCATCAGCTTTGTTGCCCTTCTTTGGACACCCTCCAGCACCTCAACGTCCTTCTTGGACTGAGGGGCCCAAAACTGAACACAGTGCTCGAGGTGTGGCCTAACTAGAGCTGAATAAAGGGGCACAATCACTTCCCTGCTCTTGCTGGCCACACTATTCCTGATACAAGCCAGGATGCTGTTGGCCTTCTTGGCCACTTGGGCACACTGCTGCCTCATATTCAGCTGGTTGTCAACCAGCAGCCCCAGGTCCTTTTCTGCCAGGCAGCTTTCCAGCCACTCTTCTCCAAGCCTGTAGCGTTGCATGGGGTTGTTATGACCGAAGTGCAGGACCTGGCACTTGGCCTTGTTAAACCTCATACAGTTGCCCTCGGCCCATCAATCCAGCCTGTCCAGTTCCCTCTGCAGAGCCTTCCTACCCTCAAGCAGATCAACACTCCCACCCAATTTGGTGTCATCTCCAAACTTACTGAGGGTACATTCAATCCCCTTGTCCAGATCATTAATAAAGATACTAAGCAAGACTGGCCCCAAAACTGAACCCTGGGGAACACTGCTTGTGAACGGCCGCCAACTGGATTTAACTCCGTTCACAACAACTCTCTGGGCTCGGCCTTCCAGCCAGCTTTTTACACAGCGAAGAGTGCACCTGTCTAAGCCATGAGCTGCCAGCTTCTCTAGGAGAATGCTGTGGGAGACAGTATCAAAGGCTTTACTAAAGTCCAGGTAGATAACATCCACAGCCTTTCCCTCATGCACTAGGCGGGTCACCTGGTCATAGGAGGAGTGCCTCAAGGCACTGTGTCTTGGTAAAACTTCAAAAATATCAGTGTGATTTGTATGCTTGGAGACACTAACTTTTTTTTTTTTTTTTTTTTTTTTTTTAAGAAAAGCCCATTTTAAAGCTTTTTATTTCTCTATACTCTCAGAATACTGTAGTGTTGTAGGCATTTTGTTGCTCATTAAACTACAGAACAGTAATATTGAATGACCTTGCCAAGATCATGCACCAAGTCAACGGCAGTATAATAAGCTGAAACAACAATGTCTATTCCCAATTTATATCTTTAAACAGCAAAGCTTTATGCCTTGACTAATTTAAGAAAAAAATCATAACTGCATCTGATTCATTAGGAACTGTACACAAAATATTTTTGTTTTTCTTTTTTCCCTTATTTTCTTCCATTTTGCTGTTCAGCCTGCTTGATTGTTTAATCAAGCTGCTAAATATTTATCATTTAAACTGTAATTTTTTGGGGACATGGCTGATTTTATTTATTTATTCCCTCTGGGGTTTGTTAAGTGTTTCTTGGTCCAACCACAATATTAACATTAAATAATGACAAAGATTATTTCTTTTTCATATGAACATTTGATAAATCATAAATTATCAAACATTTAAAATCAAGTTCAGCTATCTAAGTGCAGCATGATTCATTTGGTTAAATACAGGATCACTATTTGCCCTTCTGCGGCTTAGAAATACTGGGAAAAAGTCCAAGTAATCATAATGGTCCTCTGCAATCCTGAACTCTGATATTATGTGCGTACTTGCGTATGAGGTCTCATAAGTAAGATCTTGCGCTCCATCTCTGCATTTTTCTTCCAAACAGAAGCCAAGAGCAATGCACAAGTAGCATGAGCAGACCCCAGGGAGGATGTTCTGTTACTCTTAAGTGAATTGCCTTGAGGGAAAACTTTCAAGTTCAATGTAATATTTCTTTTCATTTCATGCTGTTTGTGTTATTAGGGTGCAGAACTAAAGTTTAATCAAAATCAACATGAGCTGTGAGCAAAAAGTAGGAAGATGCCCCGATGTTTGGTGGTATATTTAAATGTATTAGATGTCAAATTGTGTAGGTATGCTTAGGTAATTAAGAATGGTGCTAAGTTTCATACAACTTTTGCCATTTTTTTCGATTATTTCTAACTAGAGATTAAACCTTGCAGAGAGTAATTACTCAGTCTGAAGAATGAAAGAACTATTAATGTTTCAGGACTGCACCATTTCTTAAGGCTTTTTATTTTGTGATACATTTAATATGTATGGTTACAGAAAAACTTGACAGAATTTCTGATAAAATTAGATGAATAAAATGAGAAACAGACCCATGCCAGTTCCAGCATAGGCTGTTATTTTAACTCTGTCTTGACTCCTAGTCTTGTCCTGCCCTTTCCAAGTGGAGAAGATTCCACTTTTGACTGTTAGAAAGTCACCTACCATCCTTCTTTGAACCTTGGGCTGTATTTTCTTAAACTTACACAATAAGCATTGGAAGGCAAACTGTGATTAAATGTCAACATGGAGGTGGAATGCAGTAGAGCTGATGCCTCTGTCAGATGTCAAACCACTTTTATTATTATTGTCTGTAAATTACTTCCAAGGAAAATTGTTCCATACCTCCTAATACAAAGTTAGCAGAAATAAAGCTTAAAAAAATGGGAGATTTAACAAACTCATTTTCTCTATTAATATATGTTGCAAATAAAGTCTTGATTTATTTTCAATAAAGAAGGAAAATGAA
This sequence comes from Balearica regulorum gibbericeps, assembly GCF_011004875.1. Taxonomy (NCBI): domain Eukaryota; kingdom Metazoa; phylum Chordata; class Aves; order Gruiformes; family Gruidae; genus Balearica; species Balearica regulorum. Next base: position 119,249,970 of record NC_046185.1, read on the forward strand.
TTTTAGTAGGTAATTCAGTAATAGTCTTCCCTGCTATGTGTCATGCTTTAATTAAATGCCTGACATTATCACATCATGTACGTTGAATTAGTGTAGCCCACTGAGAAATCAAGAAATTCAGAAAATATAGTTTTTGTGCATCATTAACTCCCACCTTTCCCATCTGATGCTTTTTATTGTAAACAGTTAATTAGAATGCTAAAAATAATTTACTAATCAATAGAGTTCAAGAAACTTATAATTTCTGAAGGAATTGTGGCTTGTCATCCTTTGTCTACTTATTGAGACAAGCTACACATTGATTTCATGGCATATCATCTTCATACCATCTAATGCCTATTGTTTCTCACTTTCTTTCCCAAAAGAGGCGCTTTTTTTTTTCCCTACTTGCTAATATCTCTGTATTACTAGCCTAGATATGGAGGTTGTTTTAGTTAAATCTTAATGATATCCAAGCGTCCTCTTTTAAACATGAAGTTTTACAGTAGGCTACTAGGCTGGGGAGGAAGAGGGGGAAGTGGAGTTTGATAACTTCTAATGGAAGAATCAAACCCCTGATTCAACTAGCAGTGAATTAGCCTAATAGGGTGATTTCAAGGAAATATACATAAAGATCTTGGAACAGTGTTCATATGTACTGAAGGCTATTCCATACAGTAATTTTTATTAAATACTTTATATCTCCCTATATGACTTTGAATATTTTCTTTTTTCAAAGTAAGTTTACTTTTTTTAGTGGCCAGACAAAAGTAATTTTGTTTGTTTGGTATAATTAAATCACATTTAAAGAGAAGCATTGCTACTTTTAATAATCACTTGTCTCTTTCTGAGATAACCAAAATGATTAAGAGGAATGCAAGAATATCTTTGTGTGTGTGTGACTTAGAAAGAATCGATGAAACCCATAAATATTAGGACAAATCCTGTTATGGATTTTGGAGACTATTTAAATAAGCTAATAAAATATCAATTTCTGTTTTGCAGATGAAATAACATTAAATAGTAATACTGCCCTGAAATTTAATATATTTTCTAGCAAACGTTAATTTGAAAATGTGTATAATATGAACCTTATTAAGACTATGTTACCCATTTTTGTGAGTAAGATTATTATGATTTTTTGATTTAATCATTTGTGCTGTTGGCTTCATTTCAGGAGGAAAAAAGGGAGCACCCCAGAGAATGCTGGGTTGTTCCCTCGGCTGCTTACACTGTGCTAATGAGGTGTCTTCGGGAAGGGGTAAGGCTCTTTCATTGTCCTCAGCAGAATTTCTCCACTGTAATAACCCTTTAGGCATTGTGTGAGGATTGTAGCCTGCAGCACTGCAGTACCTTGTCAACCAAGTATCGCTCTTGAATTTAAATAATCTGATAAGACCAAGACCCAAGCAGGAGATTAATGCAAAAATACAGTGTTGTTCTCTGTACATTCAACACTTATGCATTGCTGCTTGTTTTTTGGAACTAGGATAGTAAATATAAATTACTGTTAATAAATGTGGAATTTATTAATGCTATGGCTTTCTTTTGAGAAATGTTCTGACAGTTTGTACTGTCCTCTTGCATTTTGGTTTTCGTCCAGTGTATTTTTGGGCAAGATTTACTTTCTGTTTTGAAGTGACTGATGTACAGTTTTTGAAAACTGCATTGTTATCCTGCTGGGTTGTTACCTACTTTTTTGAGGCAAAAAGTAGTAATTAGTTTTATTGTTGTACGTGTGCTATACTATATTCTTCATTTTTCTTGGTGATGACTTAGCTGAGTTAGAAGAGGGGAAGAAAAACATGCATATAGTTCCAATTTGTAAAATGAAAAAGAATTGAGTAAAGGGTTGGCATTTACTGTTTATATGAGACCACTTGACTTTATTTTTGCCCAAGGCAAAGCTTGAGGCAGAAAACATGTCAGAGGTTGCTGGAGGGGAGAAAGCAAGAGAAATACCTTTTTTCTTCGTCTTTTGAGATCTTTATTGCCTATAGATTGTAATTAATAGAGGAAGAGTCTAGATGCATTTTAACATCCTCAAAACATCAGGTGATCTAGAACACACAACTGTGTGTGTAGTGTGGACTATTTCCAGCTCATAAATTAGAGTAAGATGTCATTGTAAGGCACATTAGTAAGAAGCTATTTAATTATAAATATAGTAATGGAAGACTTGCTATTTCTGAATATTCAGTGTAGAGAAACTAAATCAAGACATCCATAAGACACTAATTTATTCCTATAGAATAAAATCACTTCTTAGTCCTGAAACATGTCACAATTTTCTTAATACTTTATCTTGAGATATTTTTCTTGAAACAAATAATACAAAATAGAAATATATTTCCCATGCAATAGTTTGAATTAAATTTAATTAAGTGTAAATTTAAAGTTAAGCCTAGGCTAACCAAGTACAGCTGTGCATTTCTACACTTTCTGTTTGTGAAGATGCTCGATGTCCATAATGGAGTTTATATATTTGTGCTTGTTTGTGTGATTGCAGTGCAAATGTGCTAATATAAATTGCTCTGTCTCAGTTGTAGCAGCCTCAACTTTGCAGAACAGCACCATTTGAAGAATAAAAAATATCCATGATTATATAAAGTACTTCACAACATATGGAAATGGAGAGAGAAACTTACCACCCACTATTACTAACTTATACAATTTCTTTTAGTACTTTTTTCTTCCAATTTTGTAGCAATCCTCTTCTTATCATCTATAATTTTATCAGCCACCCATCTTGGAAAATGATGTTGCAGCATGTAAAACTAGATAGTTAAAATCATATTGTTGTTAGACATCTGTTTGTAAGAGATTGTTTTGTGGGGGTTTTGGGTTGTTGGGTTTTTTTAGGGAAAGAATAATCAGATATAAAACAAATTTTTGTGCCAGATGTTTCAGGTGCAGGGGTGGAGGAGGAATGAACAAAGATGGAAAAAAAGAGAGAAAGATTTTAAAGTATTCAATTCAGTTTATGGTGTCCCATTCGCATATTTGTTTCAAAACATGTAAGAGTAGAACTACTGAAGGAGATGCATCCAGGATGATAGTATACCGGTCTCTTCAGTCTATCAAATTTAGTGAAAAAGTACATCTCTCAATCTTTAGCAGCGAAAGTTACACAAAAAAATGTGCCTAATGAATTTATGAAAATATCTGTCATCAAACTGACTTAAAATATAACCAAATGTCTTAGAGATTTTTTTTAAACATGTTTGAAGCTATAAGACTGTAGAATACTTTAGGATGGAGTGCACCTCTGGAAGTCATCTAATCCAACCTCCTGCTCAAAGCAGGTCTAAATAGATCAGATTGCTTAGGCACATGTTTATTTGACTCTTGAATGTCTCTAAGAATGGCAGTCTCACAACCTTGTGGCAATGCCTGGACCACCCTCGTAGAAAAGTTTTACCTTTTACGTGATTGGCGTTTCCCATCTTAACAACTTGTGGCTTTTGCCTCTTGTTCTATGGCCATGCATCTCTGAGAACATCTGTCTCCTCTTTATCCCTTGATCAGGTGGTTGTAGACAACAATAAGATCTCCCCTGAACCTTCTTTTCTCAAAGGTTGAACAGCTATCTTGGCCTTTCCTTATATGTCATGCTCCAGCCCTCTGACCAACCTGATTCCTTTCTATGATGGGGACATGACTGATGCTGTGGACAAGGGGAGGGCAGGGGATGTTGTATGCCTTGACTTTATGAAGGCCTTTGACACACTCTCCCATACCCTTATCACCGAATTGGTGAGATACGGACTGGATAAATGGAAGATAAGGTGGGCAGGAAAATTGGCTCAGGTGATCAGTGATGCAAAGTCCAGCTGACAGCCAATAACTAGCAGTGTACCTCAGAGATCAATACTGTTTAATGTCTTCAGTAATGATTAGAGTGGCCAGCTGGTCTGTATTCTCCAGTTGGATAATACCAAATTGGTGGGGGGAGGAACATCAATATGCTGGATGTCAGGGCTGCTAGTCAGAAGGACGAGGACAGACTGGAGAAATGGCATGATGGGAACCTCATGAAGTTCAACAAAAGTGGGAGCAAGGGCTTGCTTCTGGGATGTAATAACCCCCTGCAACAGTGCAAGCTCCCTAGGAAGCAGCTTTGCAGAAAGGGACTTGGGCATACCAATGAAAAGTTGAACGAGAGCCAGCAGTGTGCCTCAAGAGCGAAGAAGAGCTACAGCAACACAGACTGTATTAGCGACAGAGTAGCCAGCAGGTTCAGGGAGGTGATTCTTTTCCTGGGCTCCCCAGTACAAGAAGGATGTTGACATTCAAGAGTGAGTCCAGCAGAGTGCTACCAAGATGATAACTGGAAAAAAAATCCCTAAAGTTCAGAATTTATTCTTAATTTATTGCCATGTATGTTAAAGAGCATGTTAAACATTTTCTAGTCATGTTCATACAGTCTTTTTCACAGAGAATAATGCACAACCTGTGGTCTCATGTAAAGAAAATCCAGATCAAGTGCCTTCTGTCTTTTTGTTTGTAAGGGGAAGCAAATCATAAGAAAAATTTAGTTTGGACCTTTGGAGGTTATGTGGTCCAGCCTTCTGTCAAAACATTGCAACTTCTGGTTGTATTCAATATCAAAGTTATATTAGGTTGCTCGGGGCTTTATCTATTTAAACTTTAAGTAACTCCAAGGATGGTTATTCTGCAAACTCTGTGCCTGTTTCAGTGTGAGACTGCTATCACTGTGAAGAATAGTTTTCCTTACATCTAATCGGGATTTCCCTTGCTACCTTTCATTGGTACCTCCAGGAAGAGTCTTGCACCATCTTCTCTATAATGACCTGTGAGGTGTTGGAAAATACCATTTATATCCTTAGCTGTCTTGTCTTTGGACTGGACAAACTTAGCTCTCAGCCTGTCCCTAATCATGTGCTTCTGGCCCTCAGTCATCTTGGTGGCCCTCCTCTGGACTAATCGCCGTATGTCAAACTCCACCTTACAATGGGGAACTAAACTGGGACGCAGTAGGCAAGATAGTCTCACATTTCAGAATACAGGTGAAAAAAATGCCTTCCTCAGGCTTCAGGCTGCACTGGTATGTAATGCAGCCAGTATGCAGTTAACCTTTGTTGCCACAAGAGAACACTGCTGATTCATGTTCAACCTGTTCTTCTGTTGAGTCTCCAGATCCTTCTCTGCCCCACTGCTTTGTGGGAGTTATTCCATCCTGGGTGTAAGACTTTGCGTTTCACTGTTACGACTTTCAGGAGATTTATCTTCCCATTTCTCCAGCTTAAAATCCCTCTGCTTGCTGGCCTAACCTTCCATTGATTCAACCACATGCTCCAAGCTTGTATCATCTGTGAACATGCTATAATTTAACAGTATTGGCCTCAGTGTTGATCCCTGATAGCCCCAACTGCCACAGCTGAACTTCGTACTGCTGATCACAACCCCTTGAGTCTGGTGGTCCAACTAGCTTTTTATGTACCTTGTAGTTCACTTAAGTCCAGGCCTTTGCTATTTGGTTAGATGTAGGAAACCATCTGGAGAGCCTTGTTAAAGCTGAAGTAAGTTAAACCCATTGGTCTCTGTTAGTCCGCTGAGCCAGTCATCTCGTAATTGAAGCTTGTCACATTGGTCAGGTGGGTTTTGCTCTTGATAGATGTGCTCTGTTACTCGTCTTCTTCCCCTTCATGTACCTGCAAATAGCTTCCAAGAGAATTTACTCTGTAATTTTTTCAGGGACAGAGTTAGGGATTCTTCTTGCCCCTTTGGAATATGGGCCTGCCCTTTGTTCCGCCCCCCCTGCACTCCCCCAGTCAACAGGAATATCTCCTGATCACCACGAACGTTTGAAGATGTGTGCTCCCTCACAACAATGTTGACTGACTTCTTCAGCACTTTTGGTTGCATCCTCTGGTTCAGTGGACTTATGCATGTCCAGTTTGCTTAAGTGTCCCCGCCTCTGTCTTCCTGTCCTGTAGGTATACTTCACTCCCCCAGATTTTGCTATTTGGCACATGTGCATGGAAGGCCTGAGAGCAGTGACGATTGAGGCAGAGAAGACACTGACCTCCTGAGCCTTTTCTATGTCCTTTGGCCCTGCCTCATTCAGCAGTGCATTCAATTTTCCTTAGTATTGCTTTTGTTACTGATGTACTAATAGAAACCCTTCTTGTTGCTTTTCAAACCTCTCCGGTTTCCAAATCAGTGCTCTTTTCTGCTAACCTATAAAACACTGGCTCTAATGTGGAGTTTGTTTTTTTGTGGTTTGGGGGTTTTTTGTTTGTTATTGTGGGGTTTTGTTTTTGTTTTTTAAAATGAGTCAACTTTGTGTTGCTCTGGTAGTAGGCACAGAGCTACTTTATCTGGACAGTGAGTGGCTCACAATGTTTAGTGGCTGACATGCAGATACGGTAGGGGAGTACGTGAATGACACTTCCTCCCCCCCATCCTGCTGCAAAATAGGAGATAATAGAAATAGTTAAAATGAATGATCTAGAATTTTTGAAGGTCTGACTTGAAATTAAAATTAAGTTCTATGTAAATTTTATTGCTTGCACTAGTAAAGCACCGGACATGAAAATCCTGAAAATATCGCCTACATTTGCCTTTGCTGTGCTTAATGTTCTTTGACTGTTGCTTAAGTTCTTAGCTGCTGTATTTCTTTATTTTACATTTTTAGCCTGTCATCTGCTATTTATTCAATAAATTTCTCTGATCTAACAATTTATTACATGTAAGTAATCTTTGCATTCTTACATTAGTAATTAAGAAATCATAATTAAATTTAATTAAATCATAAATTTGTTTTAATTCTAAGCTTATTTAATTAAATTTGTGTCAGTATGTTTTCTGGAATTAATATTTGTATAGGTCTCAGTATTTATGAAAATGGCAAACTTACTTTTTGTAATAAATTCTATATTACCGCTGTCTTAAGTATATGCATTATAAATACTTGCAGTTTTTATTGACACTTAAGAAGCTTTATTTGATGTATTTAATAAGAATTCAAGAAAATAAAGCCAATTTATGTCATGCAATACTGTAGTTTATATAGCTTTGAGTTTTGTAAATTTGCTGTTTTTCAGTTTCATTATGTACTACTCTGAAGTGTGCTTGGATCTCTGGAGTTTTATAAGATTGTCATTATCAGAGCAGAATTGCCCTCTGAAACAGAACAGTAGAGCAGGAAGGAGTTCTAAATGTGCATTTGTCCCTTTTATTTGCCTGTAAAGGAACAAAATGTTCAGAAAATGCAGGCAGTGCTGTTCCCACATACCTTCTATGCATGAAAAATGTAACAGTGATGAAAGTGTATGTATAGGTGAAAGGAGTTTTAGGACAGTGGAGCAGAAGATCAGGAAGGTCTTTTGTCTGTAGGGGATCACAAGTTCAGATTTTCTGCACTTCAGTGTTGTTAACTTGAGATAGAGATTGATTTTTAACTCTGGCAAAGAACAGGCATGTCCAATGATGTATCAAAATATGGAAGTTAGTACACTCATAAATAAGTAAATGATTTGACATGTTTAGTAGTGGTATAATGTTGCAGTCTGTCAGAACCCATGTAGTAAATATTCCAATATTTACTTACTAATCCAACAACTGTTTCCAACAGTGACACAAAATGCCTGTTCCAGGCATCTGCATTTGTGTCTAAGTTCAACTCTAGGTGTCCTGGTTCTGGCAAGGACAGAGTTAATTTCACAAGGAGCCAGGACAGGTGAGCCAAGCTGGCGGGGGGGGGGGGGGGGGGGGGGGGCTATTCCATACCATGTGACATCATGCTCACCATAAAAGGGGGGCTAGTTGGGCAGCGGAGGGGGGTGGCACGGTTTCGCGTGGTTCCGGGACGGGCTGGGTGTCCGGTCAGTCATTGGATCGGTAAATTGTTCTCTTTTATTACCCATTGTTACTATCTGTTATCAGCACTGTTGTTGATTGTTTCCCCTCTCCCTTGCTGTCCCAGTAACCTGCCCTTATCCCAACCCTCGAGGCTTTGCGTTGTTTTTCCGTTCTCCTCCCCATCCTGCTGGGGGTCGGGTGAGCGAGCGGCGCGTGGCGCTCAGCTGGGGCTGGGGCTGAACCACGTCACTAGGATAGCAGGGTCCTGATTTCTACAGCTAAAGTGCGTAGTTCTTACTGTTCCTGTGTATGCAGTCATGAAAGATACTTTCTGTTTCAGAAGGGATATTCTTATTTAATATTAAGTACCTAATGCTAATATGGCTCCTCTTTCCCTTTCATCCATTTTACATAGTTTATTCAAAACTCCTTTGCTAAAGTTGATTCTGCATATTTATTTTTTTTTCCTTTTCATTATCACATTTAAGGTTCAACCTAATCTTAACTAAGTGAAATCTCAGCTTTAATTTCTGCTTTACATTTGCGCCTCTTTGCACTTATGTACCAGTCAATCCTCCCACCTTTCTGCTTCCACCGTTTTTTCCCTTATGTTTACCCCTCCCTTCCTTCAGATCCTCCTTTTAAACATTTTTTCTATAGTCAACTTGGAACTAATAATCTTTCCCGTATCCCAACTACTTTTTGATGTCTCTCATAATTTTTCTTGTGTGATTTGGTCTGGACTATGCTGCTTTGATGAGGTCCTTCATGAAACTGGACAACGGAGTCAGAAAATGTGTGCAAGCCTCCTTTTCAGTCTTCCTGTGTGGAAGCAGAGGAATCATTGAAAAAGCTTTCAGCTGCTTTGTATCTGTCCATTTCTGCTTAGAAATGGCATGTAAATATAAGGTACACAATTATATACAATTTTAGTAAAAACTGCATAAAACCTGGAGAAAAAAATATAGGCAATATACTTGCATGGATAAATTAATATATATACCTATTGCTAATTAGCTGTATATGGCTTTTAGAATGTGCATAATCTTATTTTAAAGCATGACACCTGGAGACTGTATTTGAATCAGAACTAGTGAATGAGGTTACAATGGATAGGTTTTTTTTCTCTTGGATGTGCAAGGTACTATGTAAGCAAGATTTTTAATAAATATGAGCTTGCCAGTAAGCTATATATTACACATCTCCCTCTTTCATATGGACTTCTTCCTTTATGAGGGAGCAAGATATAAGTCTGAGGATTTGGGTTCTGAATTGATGCGGTATTTTAATAATAAAAGCTAACTTTAACAAATAATTGCCAATATGTACTATAAGGCAGTATGTTTTATAATGCATATTCTTAGCCTGAGCAATTCCTTTACAATGAATTTGGAGGAGAGGAGAATAAAATCATAACTATTTCTCAGAAAGTATAGGACAGCCTATAGTATAAAAGTGATAGTCTGAATCATATATGTTTCTCTTTTATTTCTTCTTTAGGTATCAGTTTTCTAGTTTACTGACAGAATTGCCTATAGTATAAAAGTGATAGTCTGAATCATACACATTACCACTTCAATTTCTTCTTTAGACATTGGTTTTTTAGTTTACTGACAGAATTGCCTATGGTATAAAAGTAATGGTCTGAATCATCACTTTAATTTCTTCTTTAGATATCAATTCTCTAGTTTACTGACAGATTTTTTTAAATTTTTTTTTCCACAAAAGGTATTTAATTTTTTTATTTCTACATGTTCCTTCTTCTCTGTGAAGGCTTTATATTGCAAATTGTTGCCGAATTAAGATTTAATTCTTATAATAATGAATGCTTAGGATGTGCAGCTTTACTCCGTTAATTTATGTGTGTAGTTTCTTCTTATTCTGTCTTTTTAGATTAAAGGAAGAAGTGTATGGAAGTTGATTTAGAATAATGGTGGAATACAGAGTTACTTCCTGAATCTTTCAGCTTTTCTAATGTTTCTCTATCAGTATTATGCTTTTATTCAGGTGTATGTAGCTATACACAGTATAATATAAAAGGTCATAAAATATTTTATCTTAACCTTTAAATAAAATTATGTTATTTCTAGGTAGCATTTTGGTTAGCGTAGTGACTGATATTCAGTGCCTCCAAAACTTCTAGTGCACTGTTATGTTTTTAACAATTAATAAAAATATCAAGTAGATTCAGTTATTTAAAAAAATGAAGGTAGATTCTTTGATGACTTTGATTTGGTTTGTTTGGGGTTTTTTTCATAATTGGAATAGAAAGACTTGATTAAAGGAAGTTCTCTTTTAGCAGTTTACATCTACTTATCCTTTTGGTATTTACTTTCTCACTCAGGGCTCGTTATCGCTAAGCATCCATGACTTTAACTGGAAACAAATATATCTGCAAGTGTTCAATGTGACTGAAAATTAGGATCTTTATCTTTAATTGCATTTGATAAAACTAGTTGAAATCTAAACCAAGTGAAAGTAGAATATGTGCTTCTTTTTGATACAATTCTATTCATAGATTTAGATTTGATTCGGTTCATGATATGCACAGAGGTTAGCTGTTAAATGGAACTGCTTTACTCATATCTTGAAGATCCATTTCAATTCACTAACATAGCTTCTGTCATGGTAACATGACAGGATGACTCCTTTAGTTAAGAGGCCAAATATTAGTTTAGGTCAGGCTTCCATTCCAGAGAGCTAATTAAGCAGAAGATGGTCCAAGTCTTGTTGCTTAGACGGTGCTCAGAAACAGATCCCAGAGGAGCTGAGATGGACAATCTCAGGTGGCAGCAAATGGAATTACTGTGACAGCCTCATTGAGTTTTTAGAGCACTGTGACAATACATGATCTTTTTCTAACTAAAGTACCAGCACTATCTGGTGCAGGGCATAACTCATCTCAGTGGTGGCTGAAAGGAAAACAAAGCACATCTGCAGGACCAAATTTTGTGAAGAAAAGCTGTAATTGCATGTGGAAATTTATTAACACTCATAATAACTATTATCCACTGTGTAATGCTTTGATTATAATTTATTAATTGGATTATAGTACATTTATTAAATGTTTCTGCCTGCTTAAAGTAGCACTGGAGTCCCAATTGGCATTCCTAGTAATCACTTCATATATAAGAGATTTAACTTGACTGTTAATTCAATTATGGATTCAATTTTAAATGCATATAGTCAATTTGATAAATTCATGTGTTTTTACCTTAACTGTGCCAAAAAAAAAATTGGCATTCCCAATTGGCATTCCTAGTAATCACTTCATATATAAGAGATTTAACTTGACTATTAATTCAATTATGGATTCAATTTTAAATGCATATAGTCAATTTGATAAATTCATGTGTTTTTACCTTAACTGTGCCAAAAAAAAAAAAGGACTGAAATTCAGAAGTATAATTCACAGAAAAAGATTAAAAATTAATGTTAGTTATAAAAAGTTCTGAGAAACTTAATTTTGGTAAAGATGCATGTGTATTTAGGTTTTTAATAGATCAAAATGATACAATATATTGCAGTAATAAAAACTGTAAAAACAGAAAAGCCTAAATCCTCTTTGGTTTCATAACTGTAAATCAGAAGGAAGACCACAGAAATCAGCAGAGTTTTATAAAAAGAGTGTAACTGGTTTAGATGGGAATTGGCTTTGGTATTTAAGTATTTTGAGTAGAGCTGCAGTTGTTTGGGGGAACAGGAAGGATTAGCATGAAAATTATGAATACAGCTTTTTTTTTTTTTTTTTCTAACAGCATTGTACTAGAGTTTCCAAATACTTCTACATCAGTGTCTCTATTTTAGAATACCTAAGTCAGTAGAAGGAAGAGTGGATTTTGAATATATTTTTAATGAAGTATAAGATCTCCCCTTCTGGAAGACTTTTGTACTGCTTTCTGAAAGGTTTCATTATCATTGCTCACAGTTGTTGGTGGTTCTGATTGTGAAGATAAATGTCAGAAATCCAAAGGTTAGTAGGATAATGTGGAGATTAGTTTAAGAAAGAAATCAATTAGATATTATGATGAATTATTTGTGAAGCCAGGCTATGAGGTAGACTTGACAAATTAAATCAGTTGTCCTTCTAATATTAAAATTCATTCTTGCTGAACTCAAGAATGCCATTTAAGACATTGTTGAAATACTTCATTTATTCATAGTTAAAGATTGAGATAAAGTGAGGCAATGCACAGCCAAAAACCACCAGCAATGAGTCTTCCAGTTCTGTTAAGGTAAAGACTCTGCTTTTAAGTGAAAGCAGAATAAAAAAAAAAAAAAAAGTATTAGAGAAACGAGGTGAGGGGGAGAAGACAGAGAAAATAGAGACTCTGCTTTTAAGTAATCTGTATAAAATCAAACTTCCATTGGAGTCAGTAACAGTTTTCTTGAGAAAGTACTGCTGCCATGTGATGTTCATGATATACTGATGGCTTGTGATTATTCTGAGATGATGTTTTTTATTCCATGGAGACATTGTAGTTTGAATAGTCTTATGTAGATATTAAAGCTTCATGTACAGTGGCTTTCCACAAATGATTTTTTAGATAAAATTATTTGATTAGCATTAAAAATAAGAAGGATTCAGAATCCCATATGGATATTTAAGCGTTGCTATAGTACATGGGACCCAATGGTTTATCTTAAATATTGGTCTGGATTGTCTGTTTCAGAAGAGAAAGAGAAGGGAGTTATGGAATACCTTGACTTGCAAGAAGGCTTTTTTTTTATCCCAGGGGTTTGTTGACTCTTCTGAATAAAGATTGTTTAATTAATTAATTTTATTTTCCCTAATGTAACTGTTTGTCATAATCTTGCTATTCAGAGCCTGTTGTAGTGATGAGTTTTGATACACAGACATTCATTCATAAAGCACTGACCATGGAATACCTCTAACATAACCAAAAAAACACCTTTTAATTTTTTAGTTACTACATTTAATTTGGGGTGATCATTTGGAGCGGAAAGATTTTGTAATATATTATGCTTGTACTAAATTTTCTTTGCAGTAGAAGAGAAAGTGGGCGGCAGTAGGATCTGTAAACATAACTTTGTCACAAGTTGGGGTTTCCTATGAAATGGCTTTGGCAAATATCAAAATTAAGAAACCACACTAAGACAATGTACATGGAATAAAACATGGACATAGGCAGTAGTTTAAAAAGAAATCAGAAACATTTGCATCTGAGTTTTCCTTTCCTTTCATTCCTATAGGAAGACCGGATAGTGAACCATTTGGCAGCAAAGATCATTGAAAATGTTTGCACTACTCTCTCTTGCCATGCACAAGGATTTATTACAGGAGAAATTGGACCTGTCTTGTGGTACCTTTTCACACATTCTACAGTAGATTCTTTGAAGATAACTGCTGTTTCGGTAAGGAATTTCCTTTTGTGATATAGGAATGTTTTGGGGTTTATTTCGAAAAGCATTCTGAATTGAAATTGAAATTTTTTGAGGATGTTTTCTGTGTGTATGTGTACTTACATTTCACATTACATTAAAATATATTTACAAATTTTCTGAAATTAAAAGGTACACATATTACAGTCCAGTGCTTATGAAAAGTCCTTGCGATTCATCATTTTCTGGAACATATATTTTCTTATGCTGGTGATTATGAGTTATCTTTGAAAAGTTTAATCTTTCAAACAATCAATTAAGTTCTTGCAAAGTGGAATTTCTGATTTGTATTATGTTTTATATGAAAAATGTTAATTCTTCGTATCACAGGCTTGCTTAGAAGACCTATTTAAAATCGCCATGTTACTTTATATAAAATTGTCAGGGCTAGCCTTTGCCCTAAATTTGTAAGTTAATAAGACAAACACGGTTTTGACATGCAAGAAACAGGTTTGAAACAAAAAGAGTTGTGAGGTAGAAAATACTTAGCTAGGCTGTGAGTTTAACTGTATCTCTTGTTGACAAACAAAAGCCTTACCCACCAATACAGGTAATATTTTAGAACTGAACAATAAGTTGACTTATTTTAAATTAAGTGTAATAACTGGATGCTCATTTCCTACTACAGCTCAGGCTCACTAATGAGTTTACTGTTGGCTTCCCAGATGGGAAATGGTAGCATTGCTGCTGCAGCAGTATGCACTTAGACACATCTAGCATTGAGGTAATAAAAGAGAGAGAATTAAAAATGTATCTGAAGTGTGGCTGAAGAGATAAATGGTAGAATAAATCTATAAATTTTAAAAATATATGTATGTATTAAATATTTACTTCAGTGTGTATTTGTGGCAGAGTCTTGCCTGGGAAATAAACTGCTCGGGTACTGGAAAAATGTGTTGACCTTTTAGAACAGTAAACTTATTTAGTTAAATACATGTTATAGATGCCTTTGTTCTGTGGCACCTGAAATTCTTTCTAAAAACTTGGTCTTGGAACTTTAATGGGTAGAGGATTATCAGGCTCTAAAAATGTAAAATATATGTGTAGCCTTTATATAGACCGTTTATAGCTTAAGCCTGCTTGTGAGTCTGGCTAGTAGGCTGCTTTTTCAGAAAGACGCTTTTTGAGACTTTACCCATTTGATCTGTGAATTTTATGCTTACATCATGACTGTATATATGGTAAAAGACTGGAGATTAGAGCTATGATTTCCTTTACTTATTGAGTATTTAAACAAGTCTGTTCAACCCTCTCTGCTACCACTACTTTTGCCATAAGGGATGGGTTTTATCTTGTGCTTTCAGTTCTTGTCAATCATTAGACTGGGCAGTTGTTATTTAATTGCTACTAGAGCATAGCTCTTTATTTTTATCTCTTTCAACTTGTCCTGAAGTTTTCCTTCTCCTTCTTTCACTTGGAGAACTTTTCTTCAGCATTTACCATTCCCTTGACTTTTATACCAGACTTCCAGAGCTGCTTCACTTGTAGGGGCCAGTTGGACAGTTACCACCTGGTTTGTGTGCCACAGTGAGCAGAATAGCCCAGAGAAACAGTCTGTCTGAACTACACTCAGAGACTGAGCAAAAAAAAGATCACCAGATGAAATGTCAGGAAATGTCAGTGGGCCTTTTTTTTTTTTAACCCTCTTGAAAAGTCGGTTTCTTCTTGGACAATATATTATGCTTGAGATGGGCAAGAGCTTTTTTTCTGCTCAGTACGATGCAGAAGTTATACTTCTGATTCTCAGCAATACACTTGTCATCAGTGCAGACTCACTATGGCTTTCTGTAGCAGAAGGCTCAGAGGTCAGTATCATCAGTGCCATATGGTTTTCACTCTGCCCTTAGATGAGGTTTCTACTGACTATGAGAAGAGAGGATTGTTGTTTGTCCCTCTCTATCCTCAGCTTCTTTTGAGATCCCAGATCATTCGATCCTCCCAAGGCTGTAAGGTTGAAGTAAAGCACTGAGAGATCTTTTATTTGTCCTAGTATTAATGGTATGGGTAGCTAGCCTCTCTGAAGTACTGCTGGAGTTCCCTTTTCTTCCATAGCATCTGATGAGAAGAAAATCTTCATGCATCTTATCTGGAAGGTAGAAAAAAATGTTTAAGAGTAAGCTAAAACCTGAAGAGCTTATTGTAGCCTAGTTTACTCCTTTTTGTGTCCATTGACAGCTACCACTACTTACCAGTCACTGAGGCTTTTTTACTTGCTCAGTTCAGTCAAACAGTGCTGGCATTTGTGTGGTCTCTTCCAAGTGACGAGACTGAAAGTATCGTGGATTTTGAGTTCCCCAGTTCCTTCACCTCTTGCCACTGTAGCTGTGAAAGAGCAACTTGATCTCCATGGGTATTGTGCTCAAGCAGGAATGTTAGCTTACTAGACGTGTCACTGTATTTGCCATATCTTTGTCAGCGACATGGACAATGGGATTGAGTGCACCTCAGCAAGTTTGCCAACGACACCAAGCTGTGTGGTGTGGTCGACACGCTGGAGGGTAGGGATGCCATCCAGAGGGCAGGCTTGACAGGCTGGAGAGGTGGGCCCATACAAACTGCATGAAGTTCAACAAGGCCAAGCACAAGGTCCTGCACGTGGGTCGGCCCAATCCCAAGCACGACTCTAGGCTGGGCGAGGAATGGATTGAAAGCAGCCCCGAGGAGAAGGACTTGGGGGTATTGATTGATGAGAAGCTCAACATGAGATGGCCGTGTGCGCTTGCAGCCCAGAAAGCCAACCGTGTCCTGGGCTGCATCAAAAGAGGCGTGACCAGCAGGTCGAGGGAGGTGATCCTGCCCCTCTACTCCGCTCTTGTGAGACCCCACCTGGAGTACTGTGTGCAGCTCTGGGGGCCCCAGTACAGGAGAGACATTGAGCTGTTGGAGCTCAGAGGAGGGCCATGAAGCTGATCAGATGGCTGGAGCACCTCTCCTATGAGGACAGGCTGAGAGAGTTGGGATTGTTCAGCCTGGAGAAAAGGTGGCTCCGGGGAGATCTAATTGCGGCTTACCAGTACCTAAAGAGGGCCTACAGGAAAGATGGTGAGGGACTGTTTATCAGGGAGTGTGGTGACAGGACAAGGGGTAATGGGTTGAAGCTGAAGGAGGGTCAATTTAGATTAGACGTTAGAAAGAAATTCTTTACTGTTAGAGTGGTGAGGCATTGGAACAGGTTGCCCAGAGAGGTTGTGGATGCCCCATCCCTGGAAGTGTTTAAGGCCAGGTTGGATGAGGCTTTGGGCAACGTGGTCTAGTGGAGGGTGTCCCTGCCCATGGCAGAGGGCTTGGTACTAGATGATCTTTGAGGTTCCTTCCAACCCAAACCATTCTATGATTCTATATTTATACTGTAGTTCAAAATTGAATCATCTGGCAGTCCTGGGTTGGCACTCATCAAGATTTGCAATGATACTGGTTTTGCCAAGCTCTTACCTCCTGATTTTTTTTTCTTCCCTTTATAATGCAAATCCAAAGACCTAATTGTCAAAGCTTATCAGTCCTCAAGAACTACTCTAGAAGCCCTCTTATAGGTGACATATGTTAGGACAAAGCAGTATGTTTTAGGAAGTCATGATAGCTGCTATTACCCATTTTCTTTAGAGAAGCTCAGCTGATTTTGAAAGGATGTGGGACATCCTTTCAATGGCAGTTGTCAATCTAAGTAAGAAAGATGCCTTTTTATCATTCTATTAACTTTTCTCTGTCAAAGTTCCTTAGCAGTACATGCTTTAGGGTTGAGGCCAATAGTGTTGTGTGTGCACACCAAGTCCTGCTGAGGCAAAAATTTCTTCAACATCTTGTGCAAATCTGCAGTATAAATGTATGTACAGACATTATAAGCAAAAACACCCCTCTGTTCCCAACTAACATTTTTTTTTTTCCCTTTGAAGGCTTACTGGAACTCATACCTTTCCCTTGGGTAGTTACTGAGGCTTTAGTCGTGCTGGAACTAGGGCTTGCTCCAGACTAACGTATTGGAGAGCTTTGAGTGAAAGTAGTAGTGAGGGGGACTGCAAGAGTAAGAAACATTCACTCTTCCACATACTTGGTCCAACTGTTTTATTTATTGTTTTTCTGGTCTTCATGGAAATTATTGCTATCCATGTAGCAAATTCCATCTCCTTCTTCTAGACAGATCATTTCATGCAAGAGTGCTTGGGTCTGAATGTGTTTCTGGATTTTCCCCTCCACTGTTTTGGGGATTGTGTCCTTTATCAAAAATCTGAGGTTTAATTATTTTGTAGCACATATGAAGCAAATTTGACAAGGAAGCTTCTAAAGTAGGATGCATTAAGGTGGTACCCTAATCCTTTTGCTGCTTTGTAGTGAAACACTGAAGTAACAAGAGGGTAAACTTATTTGTTGGCTTTATTACTCAATGCCTCATATTAATCGTGGTTATGTATTAATACTGCTGGCGTATTTGGATATATAATCTTCACTTTAGGAAAAAAAATTAAAATAATCAATATTGAAATCTAGCACAGACAGATCTCTTACCAACTGAAGTTTATAGAGATTTAGTAACCTACTAATATTTGAAGTAAAATACCAACATATTGTCCAGCTATATTGTACTGTATAATTTCTACATTCATTAAATTGTTGCTATAGATATGTAGGTATTTTTATTCTGCATGACCACATAAACTGAGATCATCAATATCCTATTGTATTTTATTATGCAGTCATTCCTGCCTTGTTTGACTGCATCCTGAAGAAATTATTCTTGACTGACATCTATATTCACATGTAAAAATACATTTCTCTTAAGAAATACATGTGTCATATTTTTACCTAGAGCTAGCAGGCTGGCTGCAAAGTATATCAGCAGTAAGGCACTACGGAATTTTACTTATGCTTATTTCAATCAGTAATAAAAATATATCAAGAAGATTCTATGTCTTCAGTTTCTGGAGTCAAGAAATGACACTTTACCTTGTCCTGCCTGTCAGAGGTGGCAAACGGGGACTGTGTCTCAGTATTTTTGCTTGCTTTGGAGTCCAAGTTGCCTCAGGTAAATATCACAGATTTTGCCTGTAGGAAAGCTATACCTTTTTATCATTTTGCTAGACTCAGAGAAGAAATAATTCTGTAAGATGTCAAAGTGACATTCTGACAAGCTCAGCAGCAGGAAGAATATTTTCTTTCCAGTATACTGAAAGTTTTTTTAATTTTTTAAAAAATAATTTTAAATTTTGTTTCCAAGAGATGGCTTTTTCTGCTGGAGGAGGAGTAACAAAACATAAGCCACTTAAGTGGAAACTAATTTGGGAAAGCTCAGCATAATTTTTTGAGGTTTGTTTTGTTTTTTCCTTAAATAATTGGTGCTGAAGAGATTCTTTCAGAGACATGAGTATTGTAGATACATTAATGCATTCATTCTCAAACTTGAGAGACTCATGGAGTACATCCTGAAAGGGTGAATATTATCCAGCCACCATATGGCGTGTAAGACCAGAAGGCAATGGATAGGGCATAGATGATCGTAGAATATCTGAAGTTGGAAGGGACCAGTAAGGATCATGATGCTGGGGTTGGAGCTGCAGGTAAAGGTTGTGCAGAGAGCAAGGACAGAGAAGCCAGTTCCAGGAGAGGCTCTGCCAGTGTCTTACTCTCACTGAGATAATTTCCTGTACCAAGGCTGCTGCTGAGAGATGATGGTGTGAGCTCTACTCTTACCTCTTCTCATCGTTGGTTCTCAATTCCTGCTCCACCACCTGTTGACCTATCCCCATCTGTTCTCTCCAGATACTGAATCTACTGCAGTGATTTAGCATGCTTTGTCTTCTATCCCCCTTTAAACTCTTTCACTTTTCTGCTGAAGTGTTGGTTTCACTCATAGAATAGAGTGCTCTGTGACATACAAGCTAATGGGAGTTTAAAGCTTCTCCCCTTGGCTGTTGGTGGGCTGGAGCTTTCCTGCTATCTCTAAAGCTGCAATATGATCCTAGAAGATAGTCATGTCTTTCCTACCAGATTTGCCTAGAGATCTTCTGATGGCCTGTGGCCATGGTCACCCTTGTTTGATGAGGTTTGTAGCAGACAACTAAGGCATTGGCAAGTCTGCATGCACCGTGTTAGCACACCAAGCTGGTTCCATGTTGCTTTGACACAGTCTGTCCCTAGGTCCTAGCAGTTCACTGCTAATATAACCCTCAAGGATATGTTTAGTGAATGCACATACTTCCTGCCCGCTCATTTTGAGAACTCAGACTAGAAGTGAAGGGCTGGATTGTATCCTTGGGGAAATAGAGCATGCTGTACTAAGAAACTGAAATTGAGTGTCTGTGTTATAGAAAAAAGGGGGGGGGGGGGAAGAAGGAAAATAAAAGGCTGCAATTGATATGGTTCCTGGACCACAAAGGACAAGGAAGAACAGGAGCAGAGTAGATGAACAGCATCAATAAAATGTCTGTTCAAAAATCGTAAGTTCTTGATTCATTGTCTTTCATGCCTTTGTCATTTTTATTTTTTTTTTTAAATTGTGTTTTCATTAATGTTTCTAAGGGCACTGGTGAACTGGGCAGTTTCTGAGGTTCTTATATGGAAAGGTTTTCTCTGATTCTAGTATTCTGTGGGTGTAATTGACTATAGTTTCTTGTAAATGGGACGTTGCTATTGAATGCACACCAAGTAAGCAGCAATTTCTAAATATAGCTGGTCTGAAAAGAACAAAGAAGTGGTAATATTGCCTAATTTTCACAGAAGAAAGTTGCCTTCGAAGTTTTTCCCTAAAACCAATTCAGATTTTCATGTGAATCAAATCATTGACATAATCTGTTTTCCTATCTTAACACTATATTCAAGCCAAAGAAAATGAAATTTTAAATATCTAAAGAGTCTTATTTTCTTTATTTGGAGAGAACAAAAGCAGTTACAGTATCTGGAAGCATTTCCAGAGGTATCAAAAGGAAAAGCTATGTTTTGCAGATAAATCCATCCGGGAGGTCACTTGGTAATGTTTGTTATGAAATAGCTAAGTTAGTATACACTGAACATATTTGTACTCACTTCACTAGAGTACAGTCAGTATCTGCATTTTCTGTTAGGATTGTTTTAATCACTGATACTTGTAAATCAACTTTTGGAGAATAGTTTGCATGTTTGCTATATTAAACACTGTTCCTTATCAGGTATCTAGATCTAAAGTGGTATCTAGATCTAAAGATAGACTTTAGATAGTGAACTACTACATATCAGATTATGGTTCATGAGCAGAGAGAGAGAAGAAAGATGCCCGCCTTTATGAGTGACCAGAATTTCTGTGGTGTGTGCTATCTCTGTATTTTCTGCTGCCTGTGCTCCTTTCTAGTACAGTGTTATATGATGCTACCTACATTGTGTGCTGATAAGACTCAAGCGTGGGCTATGCCTCTCCATCATAATTGTTCTCTAGAGGGAGAGAGTAATGTGATTCTGGTGTTGGTGTACCAAATATTTCAGTTTCAGCTGCATGGAGTGTATAGAATCGTATAGTGGTTTGGATTGGAAGGGACCTCAAAGATCATCTAGTTCCAACCCCCTGCCATGAGCAGGGGCACCCTCTACTAGACCACGTTGCCCGAAGCCCCATCCAACCTGGCCTTGAACACTTCCAGGGAGGGGGCATCCACAACCTCTCTGGGCAACCTGTTCCAGTGCCTCACCACCCTCACAGTAAAGAATTTCTTCCGAACATCTAATCTAAATCTACCCTCTTTTAGTTTAAACCTATTACCCCTTGTCCTATCACTACGCTCCCTGATAAACAGTTCCTCTTCAGCTTTCCTGTAGGCTCCCTTTAGGTACTGGAAGGCCACAATAGCAATACATTTAGAAGAATTCCAGGTCTCTAAAAATAAGTAACCTTTTCCCCTAATATTTGTCTTATGAATGAAACTGTATGAATATCCACATTTATGAATTTCCACAGAGCTATATTCCTAAACTACTGGAAAAGTCACCACCTGTTTTTATTCTCTATTATTTTTCTTGAGATAATAATCCCATTAAATAACAATTTATTTTTTTTTCTTTTATAGGCTTTATGCAGAATTACTCGTTACTCACCCAATGCTTTCCAGAGTGTCATTGAAAAAGTGGGATTAACAGCCATACTAAATTCCTTGGCAAATGGAATATGCAAAATTCAGCAGTACATGCTCACCATGTTTTCGGCAATGTTGTCTTCTGGGATTCATCTACAGAGGCTGATTCAAGAAAAGGTTTGATTTCAGATTAATATTATTCACTGGCATGGAATTTTGCTAATGGAAAGTTAAAGTTGGCTCTAGTAGTGTGTTTGTGTTTTCAAAATGCTTAACTCAATGATGCTTAAATATCTTAATAGCAGGGAATGAGGAATGTGTTTATTTTATATTTTTATTTGCTTAAAATCTAAATAACGAGGTGTGTAGTTTTTTTTCTCTCTCACAGATCTTCAAGAGCTGGTACTAATGGATATACAAATTGCTGCTGCAGCTAGAATTTAATCAATTCAGAAAATTCTAGCCTGACCATAGCTGATAATGGCCCTAAGGAAAAACAATATGGAATGCATGAGGACATTTATTTGACATAGCTCTCTTAGATGTTTAAAAGAGAAAATAATGAGTGTCCTGATTGAATCTAAAGCTGTACTTTATGTTCCTCTTAAAGGACCTTAGGCCAATTTGTAAGTTAAATGTCTTGCAGAAATCAGCATTTTAATAACTTAGGGTTTTCTTTTTAGTGTCACTGAATAATACTACTGGTTTTGATTTATGTCTAATATAATTTTTGGATGAGATGATTTAAAAGCTTTCTATTTTGATTACCAAATTATTCTGTGTTTAGAGAAATAGCGTTTATTTCTTTTGGCAGTAAGTCTGCACAATTCATAAACAAAAGTAATCCCTCTCTGCTTGGAAAGGATAAAAATCACAAAGAAAATAGGGACTCTAGGTCGTGTTTCATCAGATAGTCTGTTGTGTACTCTGTATCCTGGCAGTCATCGTGACTATAACAATCTATTAGGCTTTAGTTGAGAGAGATTAATTTGGTTTCTGTATATGTTGTTTCAACGTTTAAATAAAAAAAATAATCTGTTTTTCATCCATCTCTTCTTGTGGGCTGAAATCACTCATTCTCTTCCTGAAAGTAATTTCTGGGCCTTGTCAGAATTGCCAGTGTGTTTTTGTAAATGCATGTCAGCTGACCTTAAGCTTTCCACAGATTCCACTATCACAGGACTAACAGGTGGCAAATTGTCCCGTGGTGTCGTAGTTTCTAATAGTGCACATTACTGTGAGTTGGTGGTATAGTCAGAGAAGTGTGTTCAAAAGATACGCACTCGAACATTGAGTGAAAGAATGCAATATGTAACAAGCCATGGCTACAGCATGATGCTTTCTGTGAAGAATTTCTTGTTTATAGAGGACTTGGATAGCTAAAAGGACTCCCTTTCTGATACTGCCGTTCTTATGATCTATTTTAATCAAATGTTTGAAGTTATAAAAATAATCAACTCTGAAATTAGTTATAGGAAAATAGAAAGTATTTTGTTGACATCCAGTACAGCAATGGCTGAAACTTTGTGGGTTTAAAATTGCCGCTTAATCATTAACGAACTGTCATAGGTGTTTTGTGAGCAAATGTTGCAATTTTGCAGATTAAAACGTTGAAATACAGACAGATAGACATTATTTTAACATCATATATCAAACTAATGATAGAAGTGGGAATAGTACCCAAAGCTGTAACTGAAAAAACATTGTGCTTTAAAACTGGTAAAGAAGGTCTAGTTCTACTTCATGTGCCCACATTTGGTAACTGTATCTGCCTTACAGCTCAGATAAATCTGTATTTCATAGAATGTCTGTTTTGCTCAAATTAGATTGTAGGATTTTTGGAAGCAGAAACTAGATTTCTATTTTTCCTGAACAGTATCTAAAAATATAATCCTGCTCCTGAATGGAACTGCCAGGTACTATCACATTACATGGAGTAATAATACTTTATTGCTGAAAACTGAATTTAATAATCCATGCACTTCTCAATTGTGAGCATGACACACAAGTTCACCTTAATGAGAGAAGGGAAAAGAAAAAACAAGTGGGTAGTTTTGGCCTACAAAGTATTTTGCCTTCTGTGGAATTCTTGTATACTATAGCTTAAGAGGCAGAAGGACCTCAGTGTTACACAGAAGGTGGTGACAAGGTTGTGACTATCTTTTTAATACAACTGCAAACCAGCATATTAAAAGATGCTTAAAGATATAAATTCAAGATGGAGATCATTCAGGTTTGTATATCTGGAAACTCCCTTGGCTTACAAGACTTAAGGCTGCCCTTGTTTTCTACTCCCTTGAAGAACAGCGATAAAACTAGTTACAAAATAAAAGCAAAAAAAACAAAGGAGAAACGCAGTTCTGTGGTTATCTATGCTAGTGTAAATCTTCAGAGAACCACAAGAGCTAAAAGCGACTGGTTTTTGTCCCTCTGTGATACAGAGCCTTTCTATTTTAGTTTATGTCTTGGATACAAAAAAAGCTGAAATGATGTTTTTAAAGCATGGAAAAAGAATTCAAAATCAAAGATCTTTGACACACTATAGTGGTAGATTAAAAAAACATTGCAAATTACTTTCATCTGGCTGTCAAGATTCACCTCTGAATGAGTGAAAACCAGTCATACAACTTTTTGAATGCAGTTAGGTTCTTCCAGAGGTCCGATAATGGGGTGGAGTTTTTTTATTTGTTTTGTTGTTTGTTTTTTTCCTCAAGTAATAATAAGTAAAATTATTCAGATAGTTCCAGCAATACATTGTGACAACTGCATTGTTTCTTTACTTCCCTGCACCGTTGGCTGCAGTTGCTTTTTTATCTTGGTCATATCCAATTATGGCACCAAAAAAAAGCATTATAAATGCGTTAGAAATGTTGTACTCATATTTCAGTTGTGTTTATCATTTCTTTGTCTTTTACATGAATATGGACAAGTAGCTACCTCTGATGTTGATGGTTTTGTCAATATCAGTGTGAATTAATTAAAAGATATTTTGTCTTTAACAAAATCTTTGTAACTCTTAACTTAGAATATTACGGATGCATTTGTAACGCATAGAAAGGGAATTTGAAAATACATAACAATACAACAAATGATTGCTATCGTAACTTCAGTTCTTGTGTAGTGAAATAATGGTCTGTCTGTTTTCCCCTTGTGTAGCCAATTCAAAAACATTATTGTTTTTTTGTGATTAGTTTAAATTTGCTTTGCAGTATTACTAAGAGTATCCAATATAAAATCACGTTGCAGTCAACAGTGTGTTCACTTGCAATGAAGTGTCCTTACCCTGCGGAGTCTCCATGGATACATCAAACAGTTGCAGGAGAGGGAAGAGCAATATAACAGTGAAACGATTAATAATTAATGTATTAGTATTTCAGCAATTTTTGGCTTTTCTGATACGAGTTCTGCAGGTCAGCAAAGATGTGCTTCAGGTTTTCTTTGGATAAACTGTTGCTGTTTTGCAGCACATTTGCAACCAGAAAAAAAAATTCCAAAGTATCACATTTATTTCTTAAGCCAGATTATTAGATCATTCCCAGATAAGTCTGATGTAACTGGTTTCAGCTGACAATGTTGTCTTAACCCATGGTAACCCCTACATGTAACATTGAAATATTCTTGCTTTCCAGTGCATGAGGACTGAAAATAGTCAGATGTGCTTTGGCTTTTAGCTGCATGTGTCTTTGTCATGATGTCCCTGTGCTTGGGCTGTCAAGTCCATTTATGTTAGCAGGCTGTGTTGCATTAAATGTACTCTTTCACTAAGTCTGAGGCTTTGTGGGGTTTCTTAATGTAAAAACTTTTTTTGGTTGCTTTGAGTAATTTAATTTAAAAAAGCAACAACCAAAACCCCATAAGACCTTACTTTATTAAAATTTCAACCTTTGCTTTTAGTAGATTGTAATTAAGAACTTTTCCGCTGCAGGTTCATACTGGAGCTGTTGAAGTATTTAAAACAGTAAACTTTACACAACTTAAGCTTATTAACCACAAGATTGAGGAACTTTTCTGTTTATGAAGTAAATTACAGAAATACAAGAAAACAGTTCTTGAATAATTAATAACAGTTGGTTTTTTTTTTTCTGGGATTTCTGTAGTTACTGTCTATGCTGACTGCTTTTGAAGACAGTGTTAAAATGGTATAGGAGTAAAAATGTGATGGTTTGTTAGCCATCTCTTACACTCCTGTTCTTTTTCCTGTCTCTGTAAAGAGGTATAGTTAATTGTTGCAAAGACTGCCTCTAATAAATTATATTCAATGTTGATTTTCCATTTTAAGACAGTGAAGTTGCCTTTCAGTTATTCTGTCAGCAAGAGGGGGAATTTGAATAATATTTGGTATGTTAAATGTGCGTCACACAGCAGGATTTTAAACTTTGTATACAACATGCACGCATGTTCCATGTACCTCTTTATTCTGTAGTGTCACTCCCTTGAGAATCCAGCTCAAAATGTGTGAAGGTAGTTTCTGTTGATGAGGCAATTTGTGCTCAGTCTGATTCTTGGATAGGGCCAATAGACTCAGTTTGTAAATTCTGGCTCAGTTTTTAATTCTGTTGGTTCTTTTTTGTTTTGGTTTGGGTTTTGGGGGGGGGGGTTTGGGGTTGGGTTTTTGTTTTGGGGATTTTTTTTTGTTTGTTTGGGGTTTTTTTTTTTGAGAAAGAGATTTGAAGTAGGGTGTGTGTCTTCAGAATAAGGCATTCTGATCAAGAGCTGATCCAAAAATACCATTGCTGCTGCCAGCAAGGTCATCTTTGAAGATGGATCTTTATTTTACCTTTTTTTTTCTTTTTTTTTTTCTTACCAAATAGCCCAGTTGGTCTTCATAGAAGAAGAGTACAGATGAGTAACAGATATTTTTATTCCTCAGAGGCAGAGGATACTCCATATTGGATTTTTTCTTTTCTTTTTCTTTTCCTTTTTTCTCCTTTGGTTCTTCAGGTGTTACAACACATCGTTGGACAGATCATAAATGATGCTCATCTTACACTTTTTACAACTAATACCTAATTCTGTTATTCATAATATGAGAGTTCTTTTTTCTTTCCATTGATTCTCAGTTTTATTCCCTTGGAAGCTGAAGCAGTACACATGAATCTCACATCTTTCCACATGTCAGGCCACATTCCAGAAACTAGGGAAGAAAATCCTTTCAATATACAGGGCAAAATACAGAGAGAGAAAAAGAAGCAGCTGTGATTTCAGAATCCAGTCAGCTAACCATTGTTAAACTTTTGAAGGGAAGTATTTTGTGGTTATTCTTTATTTCTCACTATACTTGTTAAACTTTTAAAATTATTATTTCATTTGGAGTTACAGGAACGAAGGAGTTACAAGGATCTTAGCATCTTATACATTGACTTTATCATAGGAATGGATAATGGTCAGTGGATTAGGAAAGTCATGGCTCCTTAATGCTTGCGGCTTATCCTTTTTCTTTCTTTCCAAGTCCTAATTTAGGTTGTTCCTTGAAAAGGTGTTCACTTCATGAATAGCAAATAACATGAGTTTAAATAAGTACAGTCAGAGAAGGTAGAAACAGTTTTGCCCTCTATTTGGACCATCTGTTGTATAATTTAGGGTCTAATGTAGACATGGTTGTATCCACAAAAGGGGTTGTTTTTAATCTTCCTGCATATATACAGGTAAACATTTAATTATATATGTGCTGAAATATTTATGTATTCTGAAAATCCTTCAGTCTTCTTTTAAAGTAATATATTAAAATGTTCTATGTTTATCCTTAAGATAAGACATTTTAAAATAAGTTCTATCATATTTTGTAGGTCATTTTGTACCATTTTGGATATAGTACGTTAGATAGCGTTTACCTGTTGTAGCTTTGCATTGGGCCAGTCTGTCTTGGACAGAGTTTATTTAGTAGTGTTTTATGGATTATTTTTTTTTCCTGAGTGACATGAAAACTACCTTAATAATACAGAATGCACATGAAAATGAGCAAATTTTAAATGTATACAGTGTTAAAATACTGTGCAAGTAACCTTTTTCCATAAAATAATATTAACGTATTTGTGCTTATTTCCATCAAGGATTTTGTGACTACAATTACTCGTTTACTTGAAAGTCCTTCAACTGTTATTCGAGCAAAAGCCTTTCTGGTCCTACTACAAGTTTTAATTAATAACAGGGAGATGTTGCTACTCAGTTGTCAAGCAAGGTAAGGTGATGATGGAAGATAGAGATGTAATGTTTATTTTCAAAATCGTACCTGAAATATTTTAAAATGTGTGGTATTTTTGAGCCAGTGTTTTAGGAGTAAACTATTTTCTGTGTAATATGAATCCTTTTATTCATAAGAATATCAAGAAAAGAGTGTTCTCTCATCTGGGGTCATCAGGTGGTGATTACTCACAAGGGGAAGCCACTGTCTTACAGGGAGAGCCTGTCTTTTAAAGTAACTTGTGGTCCCAGTGACCATTAGCAAGGAGCAGATTTTGCTTCCGGTAGGGCAAAACAAATAGTGCAACAGTGAGTTTTTGCTGTGGTGGCAAAGCAAAATAAAAAAGTTTGTCGTGTACCTTCCTCATTTTGGAGCGTGGTATAATCCACAGTCTTTCCAGTATAGGCACATTCAAGGTAAAATATTTCTTGGCTAGGTGTGGTGTTGGAGTGATTTATGTAATTACCACTGAATTCCTGTGACTTTTACATGAAATATTTTATTTGTTTCTATGTTTTAAAAAACTTTGCAAGAAACGATTGCTCTAAAATAATATTTGGCTCACAGTGGAATAGTTATTTGAATTGTTGTGTCTTCTGATGACCCAAAAACATTCCCACATCAGACAAGAGGAAATTAGACTCTGTTAGAATGTAAATTGTCACAGTGTTTTGGGGGCGATTGGAAGAGTAAGATGGAAGAAATTTTATTTGGGATTTATATTTTCTACTATTCATTATGAAGACCAGCAAAATGTAGTGTAAACCAAGTTTTTATGGTATTGGAATAAAGCAGGTTTAGAACTGAAAGTAAAAAAGGATGAGGCTTGTGGGTAGCTGCAAATCTAACTACATTTAGAGCAAATATAAAGTTATATCTTATATTGATGTTTGAAAAGAATTAAGATGTATGCATTAGAGCTAAAGGGCTGGATTGGAAGGAGCAGGTGAGTTGTAGTATGAACCCATTGTGAGAGGACATCTTGTGGGGTGCTATCATTATATACCCCTCCGCTCACATACAAATCTGTAGATATCCCAATTTTTGTAGATCATAGAGAATTAGTACTGGATCTAAGCTTTTTTCATGTGTATCATTTTATACTTCCAGAAATGTTTTATCAGATGGTGTGTTCTGGTTAGTGTAAAATGTCTCTAATAATTTGTAAATGACTTTTTGAATGGTTACATTTTTAATGACTGCTGCTATTCGTATGCTTGTTATAGCACATAGGACTGAGCTGTGTGTTTGTAGAAATGTCTGACAAAAGTCCTGCACTGACAGTTACTATTAGTTTATTTATACCTAAAATATTATGTGGAGAAAACTTTAATATTTTTTATCAACAATTTGATCTCTTTATTTATAATACTTTCAATGAGCAGCCTTTCTGAAGAGAATGTGTTGTGAATTTGGGATGTTATTTTTGTATTGTGAATTTTGGCTTTATTATATTTATTTATTTTGGTGTTGTATTATGATGCTCCAGACGGAGCTGATTAGGGACCAATACATAATAAAACACATTAGCTAGAACAGTAGGCAAGCCTTGTAACAGCTTTATTGAATTGATAAACTGTTTTTCTTAATTTGTTATGTTTTCTTCGTGATTGTTCTTTAGTGAGCGGTATATCTCTTGACAGGACAAATCACGTAGACTAAAACCTTTCTCTTATATCCAGAAAGTAAGATGGGTATGGTAGGATGAGAGAGGAGAAATGACCCATTATATGTGCAGACAGCTACTTTCATAATATCCTGAACTCTGGAATAATTTTATTAAGCCCAGTAGAGATAATGGATATTCTTTGACTTATACTGTTGAATTGCTATTGGACTATTTTAGTTAAATGTCTCCAGTTCTGTGACAGAAAAGTTACTTCAAAATTAAGATTCATAAATTTAAAATTGCTAGTACAGTAAGCAGTAATCAGTTGGATAACTATTGAAAATGTTTGATATACTCAAAATATCTTTATGAAGATGTTTGATTTGAGAAATAAAAAGAGTATGTAGTAAAATGTGCATAATTTCTACTTATTGGTTTGTCTTTAGCAGTCGCAGCTAATGCCTGTAACAGGATTTAAATTGCTTTAGAGTATAAAATCTGTTTATGATAAAGATAAACAATATAAGGCAATTTTTCAGTGTGCCGTCAGTTAAAGGATGTGATGCAGATGATAAAACAGTCAGTACTGTTTCATGACAACACTGCATATATCTCTACAGCTTCAAGTTAAATGTTGTTCAGTTTGGCATTGGAAAAAGCCTGTGTTTAGTAATAAAAATTATACGTACCTTTGCAGAGATTTTTATTTTGTTTTGTTTTTAAAAAACACCCCAAACTCTCTGAATATGTCATAGCATATTTTTAAATTACGGAATTAGTTGTGGTGGGAGTATGTAATTCGAGCTTGACAATGGATGTCACTGAGGAATTTCCACTAGTATTTTCCAAAGTACTTTGAGATTTCGAGATCTGTACATGAAAAGCATTTATATATAATATCAAATGTAATTTTGAAGTTAATTTTTTTCTCACACAACATTGATACTATTCACCTATTACTCTTTTTTCCATCTGTCTCATGGTAGTCCGTTACGTACCTTTTGTTCTTCCACGTGTGATACAGCTAGAGAAGACAGGAGACCTTTTAGGCTGAAATAGCACTTGTTTGTTTACAATATGCAAATTCATTTCTTTTGCTAATCACCCTGAGTTTCCTAGTCTCCTTGTTTTCTCCATGATTTGCAAAGGCAGGCTACCTATTACTGAGGGGAGGGATACAACCTGAAGCGTTGTTGAGACTCATAATTTCACCATTTCCTGAACCAGTAGTAATTTCTGATTAGTCTCACTGAATTGTTCTTTCTGGATCTAAATGCTTTCAGGGAATTTCCTAGGTGAATAGAGAGTGCCCTGGAGATTGAACTTCATCCTTAAAGCATTTATTTAAACAGCTTTTTCTGCTGTCTGCAGAGGGGGACACTTGTGGAAAGACAGGGTAATATTCATGACAGACTTTCACAGTCTGCAAAAGCATAAGTATGCACAAAAGCATAACTTTTGCGCAAAATCTTTCTCTGTTATCTCTCCCTACCTCCCATGGTTTTTAAATTTTCAGATCTTGTATATGCCCTCAAAGGAAAAACTTTATGTGGAGACCTATTACAATCTCACATCTAGCATAGCCTGTTGGCCTTATATGTCTAGGATTGGCCAAGAAAAAGAACAGAAAAGTTTGGTGCCCAGTCAAATGGAAAACATGAATATGGAAGGCGGGAGGGAACAATGACACCAGTTAGTGATTTCAGGAAAAAACCCCAGCAAGCTGGTATCAAACTAAAAGAAAAAAAAAAACAACAGGGATTGACCCTTCTTACTACATGATCTGCCATCCAGTGTTGCATCTCTGTAAAATAAACAATGTATTTATATTAAACGTCCTTTAAAAATCTTCATCCTTTTCTGTTAGCAGAGGTTGACTAAAAATGGCTCCTTAAATTGTTGGGGTAAGTGGACTGTATATGTCCTCAGAGCATGGAAGATATTCTTTAGTTTCTTGGAGGTCTGCCATTCTCTGTGAACTTATCATAGAATCACAGAGTGGTTTGGGCTGGAAGGTACCTCAAAGATCATCTAGTTCCAACCCCTTTGCTGTGGGCAGGGCCATCCTCCACTAGACCACGTTGCCCAAAGCCTCATCCAACCTGGCCTTAAACACTTCCAGGGAGGGGGCATCCACAACCTCTCTGGGCAACCTGTTCCAGTGCCTCACCACTCTAACAGTCAAACATTTCTTTCTAACGTCTAATCTAAATCGTCCCTCCTTCAGCTTCAACCCATTACCCCTTGTCCTGTCACCACACTCCCTGATAAACAGTCCCTCACCATCTTTCCTGTAGGCCCTCTTTAGGTACTGGTAAGCCACAATTAGATCTCCCTGGAGCCGCCTTTTCTCCAGGCTGCACAACCCCAACTCTCTCAGCCTGTCCTCATAGGAGAGGTGCTCCAGCCCTCTGATCAGCTTCGTGGCCCTCCTCTGGACTCGCTGCAACAGCTCAATGTCTCTCCTGTACTGGGGCCCCCAGAGCTGGACGCAGTACTCCAGGTGGGGTCTCACAAGAGCGGAGTAGAGGGGCAGGATCACCTCCCTCAACCTGCTGGTCACGCCTCTTTTGATGCAGCCCAGGACACGGTTGGCTTTCTGGGCTGCAAGCGCACACGGCCATCTCATGTTGAGCTTCTCATCAATCAATACCCCCAAGTCCTTCTCCTCGGGGCTGCTTTCAATCCATTCCTCGCCCAGCCTAGAGTCGTGCTTGGGATTGGGCCGACCCATGTGCAGGACCTTGTGCTTGGCCTTGTTGAACTTCATGCAGTTTGTATGGGCCCACCTCTCCAGCCTGTCAAGCCTGCCCTCTGGATGGCATCCCTACCCTCCAGCGTGTCGACCACACCACACAGCTTGGTGTTGTTGGCAAACTTGCTGAGGGTGCACTCGATCCCACTGTCCGTGTCGTCGACAAAGATGCTGAACAGTGCCGGTCCCAGTACCGACCCCTGAGGAACACCGCTCGTCACCGTTCTCCACTTGGACATTGAGCCGTTGACCACAACTCTTCAAGTGTGACCATCCAGCCAATTCCTTATCCACCGAGTGGTCCATCCATCGAATCCATGTCTCTCCAATTTAGAGACAAGGATGTCGTGCAGGACAGTGTACAGATCCAAGTATAGGCAGGAAACTTAGTGAACTGAAGGGAGAGGTAGGGAGAAGACTGCTAGTGAGAGACCTCCTGCATTTAGGTTCACTCAGCTGGTGGCTGCATGCATTTTTTTCCTCCCTGTTGAGATATGGGTAAAGTATCTGACCTTTATTGATATCTGAAGCTGACTTTAAGGATGTTGAGGGTAAATGTCACTGATAGAAGAGAATGAATGAATTTTAGACAAAAATTCTTAGAGACCTTGAAAGGTTGTAGAGTCTAGTCTTCTGATCCAGGTCATGGTTTGTTATGCTTGAGAAATATTTTTTAATGATTGGTGGAAATTGGTGGGTATTCCATAACCTCTTTTTTGACAGCTGTTCTAATTGTTAGCTATTCCTAACACTCAAAATTTCTTGTTTTCTCATTGACATTTTGGTTCTACAGGTTAAGCACAGAAAACAATGTAGTTTCTTTCCCTATTACAGTGGCTTCTGGATATTTGAAGACCATGTCTTACCATGTCTCTGCTTGGGCTAAATCGTCTCTTTTTTTTTTTTTTCATGTTGATCATCTGTATAAGTGAACAGTTCTTAATATTTTTAAGCGGTAGACCTCCTTCCCATTCCTGTTACTCAGGCCTGTTAACTTTCTGCAGTTGGCCCCTTTTTGCTCCACTCTTCACCTCTTTTCTCAGAAAACTTTGGTTGTTCTGCTTTTTTCTGTAAAAGCTCGCTGATGGCCATATCATGTAATACAGATACTTGAAGAACTTTTTTTAAAATCAAATCTGGCTTCATAGACAGTGCTTTATTCCTCATCGTACTTAACTTATTTTTAGTAATACCTGCATATTTTTTCATGTGTTGTTGAGTGCAAGACAAATGTGTGCATTATATGAATTGAATAAATGTATTTCCATAGATGTAGTTTTGCCCATTAGACAGAACACTGAGATTCTTCAGGGAATAAAAGTAACTGATGAATTGTTCCTCATAAGACTGAGGAATTTGTCAGAGGAAAATAGAGATACTAATGCTTCCCTGCCTATATTTGGATCTGTACAATTTTCTTGAGATGTGTTTAGTTGAACAGTACTATCAGGGAAAAAAATAGTTGTGCATATTTTTAGAAAATCTTTATGTGAAAAACGACTTTGTGATGGGAAGAACAACACAAAAAGAGAGAACTCATGAGTTTATGTAAACTTTGTATCTTTCTTCTCTCAGAATAAATGAACGTACTCCCCTGCTCCAGCAATAAAACCACTCATGCTGAAGTCTATTCAGCCTATTTTAAGTAAAACTTAAACAGAGCTAAACATATTTCTATATAGAATCAGATGATTGTTAAATCATGGAAGTGTTTTCTTAAAGAAAAAAGTCCATACAGACTCTGCTCTTTTGTTGTGTTTTTGTCCAAAGTTAAACGATTCTTGAGTAAAAATTGCTTGGTTGTCTGGAAAGGCTAGAGGGCTTTATTCTATTTTAAGACATTCAGGTTTTTTATATTAAAAGAACTTAAAACTTTTTTAAGGAAAATTCTATTTGAAGCATAATGTCAGATTTTTAAGTAGTTCTCTTCTACCAGACAAATAAAAATTCCTTGTAATTTAACACAATTTCCAGAGATTGCAAGAAAAATAAAAGATTTCCCCGTAGTCTCTGGGAAGTGCAGCTGAATGTGTTGCATCTGGGCTATTGCAGAGGAGAAAGGTAGTTACTGAAGAAGTGTTTTGATTTATCTGTATCTTTGTAGCACAGTTCAGGAAGGATAAGGTGAGTTGTAGTATTCCATAACAATGATGCATTGTTTAGAGGCCTAATCCCACAAAATACATCCTTAGGTAGTTTTTATTTCATTGAGTAAATCAGCTTTTTGATGGAAATACACACCTCCTAGAATAAAATTTTGTGTTTGTGAGTCCTGCAGTTTTGTTGTGTACCCTTAAGGCAGTTTAAATAAGTTATTTTCATACATCTGTAAAAGAACATTGATTAGAAGAAGGGTATTAAAAAAACCCAAACCTGAATTGGAGAATGGTTTGGGCTGGAAAGGACCTTAAAGATCATCTAGTTGTACGTTCTTAAAATCCAGAGCATGGATTTCACTCACCAGTGACTGATGGTTCTTTGCACAGGACCCCCAGGGAGTTTGAATGTGAAACAAAGATGTCAATATTATGCCCCTAAAGCAAAGTCTGGCCCTTCTGTCTATTCAAATGAGCATTTTAAAATATTGCCTGAAGCATTCTGTTACAGGTGTATTATTAAAGCTATCTCTTGTATGTTAGCCAATGGCTAATAAATCAGTTACCATAGTTTACTATGAGAAATGTCATTCTGCAGAACGGCATAGCTACACAGCACTTATCAGTTAGAACGTAAGCATTGAGTTTGCCTTTAGAAATCTTGAATACCAGGTTTCTAGAGAAAGAACGTAAGGCTAGTTTGGACTTTTATCTCATTCAATATGGCCATTCTAACTAGTGCTAACATTTTGATAGGCTGTAGTATGATTTATGTAATATGGTTTTTCTTGACTGAAAGATTGATCTCTTGTTACATTGACTTAAATTATTCTTGCTTTTGGAATTCTTACATGCTAAAAATAACTGTCTTTAGTCTTTTGTTCACATTGCACATATTGGTCATATATTTCAACATAAAGTGATTTTTAAAATTAGTCTCTGTCTAAGTCTGCAGAGGGATTCATTACTTATGTTAACATCATATATTCATTTAAACTAGTAGAGTTGCACTTACTTACAGTAGCTTAAGGGTTTCTTTCCTCTTGTTCCTTGACACAATCATTTGTGTTATTTTAAAAATTTATCTATTTGAAAAGGAAAGTCTAAAATTTCAACAAAATTACAGAGCCAGAACTAATGTATCATCTTGACTGTAACTGCAGATACTAGAAATGTCTGGTTCAGTAGTATTTTTGAGATATAGTGTCATTTTTTTGTTGTTGTAAGAGGTAATGTTTTGCACTTGCTTAAATGTAGACTCGTGATGTATATTGAAAGAGACAGCAGAAAGACCACGCCAGCAAAAGAGCAGCAAGGCGGCAGTGAGTACCTGTCAAAATGCCTGGATCTTTTCATCTATCACATTGTTCAGGAGCTGCCAGGAATTCTAGGTAAATTCATGTGGTTAACTAAAGAAATCTTACCTTTGCTTACTCCCTCGAGAAACAAATATCTCCTTACATATGCAGGTGGAAAGACTGTATTGTCTGATTATGTAAAGTTTGCATGAGATCAGCTTCATGAAGTTTTATAGTTCTGTTATGATCAAATATTTTGTATTTTAATGCATGATTTCCTATATTAATGTTTTGTATTTGTTGATTGGTAAGCCCTATCAACTCAGGAATGAGGCCCAAATGTACAAGAAGTTTTATCAATGTTCTGAATAGATTCCAAACATTGAAAAACCTAAGAGCAAATTTGCCTCATGAAGCACTGACCTAGCAGACATGCAACAGGGTATATCTGTGAGTACATGTTAATCACACTGAAATTTGTACGTTCAGTATTTGCTTTGGGCACTTTTTCTGGAAAATTTCAGCCTAGATACTTAAGTTGTTCTAGACATCTGTAACTGATTTACTTGTGCATAAGAAAAGATGGAAGGATTTTCTCTGAGGGAGTATCAGTGCTACCTCAGCACATCCCTTGTACTTAGGAATAAGGACTTGAAGTTTCAGCAAAGTAGCTTTTGTGCCAAGGATATGCATTTGGACAATGTTGTGAATATCTGCTCAAATTTCACTAGTATTTGAGCCTTTGGAAGGATAAAAAGTTACTTTGAACTTTGTGCTGTTCATATATGTTCAAACAGAAATTTGCTTGGGTATAATAGCTAAAGTCCTATCATCATTGAATATGCTCAAACTTGTCATAGTGTGATGAGGTACTGGGGAAGAGAGGACTCGCAGAATGAACAGTGAAAGGCATGCATGTCAATAGGACAAAACCTGCAAGCTGCAGGGCATAATTTGGACTCATTGGGCAAACAGAGGAGAAACTGGTAGAAATTAGTTTGAGCATCTGGGGAGTCAATCAAGAGGAGGTGATGAAACACGATGAGAATTTTGGCTCTTTGTACAAAAGTAATAGATAAAATCTTGAAAAATTAAGGAGGATCTGTTGGTGAGATTTGAACATAGGGTTGATATTGACTAAAATATATGTCACAGAAATTGCCCTGGATGAGTAAGAACTGTGGGATTGTCTTTCCCGGAAAAAGCTGTTCTCTATGTTATATGAGGAAAAATGAGGTTTTTATTTGAAAAAGTTAATTAGGAGCGAGTGAAGGGAGAAAGGAAAGAAGGAAAAGAAGGGAGAGAGGAAAGGGAAGGAGGAGAAAGGGAAGTGGGAAGGAGGGGGGAGAGAGGAAGGGAAGAAAAGAGAGTAGGAAGAGAAGAGAAACAACTGAGTGGAGGGAAGGGCAGGGGGGAGAAGGTATTGAGAAAGAGAGGGGGAAGGAAGGATGGAGAAGGGTGGAAGAAGGAGACAAGGAGGAAGGAAGGAGAAAGTATGAGATTGGTGTGGCCAGTCTTAAATCATCATTAAAATTCTTATTAAAACTTTTGGCGGGTGAGTCCTCCCACAGAGTAGAGTCGGAAAGCTAAATAGGAAGATAAGGAAGGAAATGCTGTGAGTATTCAAGAAAAGGGAACAAAACCAACCCTGATTGTGTATGCTTTGTCATTAAATGATAAAACATTTTTTTCATAAAATTATTTTCTGATGAGATGATACCTGATTTATTTTTCATCTTCTCTACATTATCGCTAGAATATTGAAAATGAAATGGTAGCACTGCAAAGGTCAGCAGACCTAAATGTCATGCTGCTATTTTAAAAGAAACTTTACTTCCTATGACAATGCAAATTTTTGCCTTGCTGCAAGTACCTGATCTCTTTTTTCCAACTAAATATCAGGTTTGCATATTGGCTATACTTCAGTATTTGGAAGTCTGAGACTATAAATGTTTGAGGCAGAAATTCACTTCCTACTCTCCATATGTACTGTATGCAACTAACATAGTAGGCCCTCATATTTGCTCAAAACCTGAAATTTCTATACATCAAATACATAGTTACTATCATTATAATACATCAATTGCTTTAACATGTATTTTGCTGGCTTTTTTTACCACTGATGTACAATTTGAATGTATTGTTGACACCTGATATAGCAATCCTAATTTTTACACTTTGTTTTCCATTCCAAGCTAGATTTGTGTGTTGATTGTGTTTAGCAAGATTAAGTTATCTGTCCATGTTTGTCAGAAGGCTTTTCCTTTTTATTGCTGTGAGTGTGATGAACGTGTTCTGCTTGAGGAGGTAAAAGCTATGTGCTCCTAAGAAAAATAGCCAGATTTGCAAACTGGAACAGTTAAAAACAGTTTAACTGTTGATTTAGAGTTAATCCTAGCTGCCTTTTTTAATATGCATTTATGTAAGCTCCTTACTGATCCCATCTTCTTCCACCAGATGTAGCTATAAACCAAATAGATTAACAAGTTGTAGAAATTGGCCTTACAGATATATTTAAACAATGGTTAATCTTGTGGATAATTTTAAAGTTTTCAGTTCTTGTAGGTAAGAAAGTAATTTTATTTCTGCATTTATAATATTTAACCTATTTCTAGGAAGTAGATATAAATTGCTTAGATCATGCTAAAAATTAAAGTAACCATATCTATTTATCCACTGCAAAATTGGCAAATGTGATGATTATATAGATCTTAAAACATAGAGACTAGATTGTTCAGTAAATTATTTGTTGCTAACCACAGAGAGGTCTTGTTGAATTATAGTTATATGAGTAATTTAAACAAAAATGTCTGGATGAAAAATCACTATTTTGGTTTATGTATTTGGAGAGTTTTAGGCCATGTTTTCTTGAGCAGTATATTGTAGAATGAGTCAAATCTTTAAGGCTAGGTATTTTTACAACCTACTTTTGTGCCAGGCTCTGTCATTTCTGCTTATGTTGAAAATTGAACTCCATGGGAGCAGAAGAATAGCATTGGTATTATTCAACATGAGTAAACTCTGTGACTTACTCTGAAAGGAAGGGCCTTTTCTGGCATGAAAATTGTGTAAAATACTGAATCCTGTCCTTTGTTTAATGTCTGTGCTATTTCCCTTTTACGGTTTTGTACAGCGCTCTCATTAGGGAAGAAAATATAGTAAGCGTTCTTTCAAGACAGGATTTGGCTTTTAGTATTTTCAGGCTATAGGGACAGAATTTTCTTTCTTTGCATATGAGCTGTGACTTTTCTCCTGCTGCTTCTGTTTATCCAATGCAGAAGAGGTCTTGCTTTTTGGAGACAATAATTAATGTAACACAAATTTAGCATAATGTTCCTTGAGTTTAATGCCTCATTTGAAGTATAATTTTCACTATCGCAATTAAAATTTTGTTCCCTCGTTATTGTGTCTGAGGTTTGTTATGGAGGCAACTAAGTTCTGTCATTGACCTGCTGCTACCTCTTTTATGAGAATGTGAGAATTCCTGTTGCTTTAGGTCACTTGTGCCATTTTTAAACTTGTGCATGAGAATGTGTGTGTGCATGGCTGGTGGAGGGATCTTTTGGAAGCAGGAGGATGTTTGTTTCTTTCTTCCAGTGGTGCTATGCTGCAGAAAAAACATACTGCTTGAGCATTATGTCACCCACTAATTGTGGTGAATTCAGCTCTGGGTCAGCTGGAAGTTATGAGAATTTTGCTTTTTATTTCACTGGGAATAGAATTGCATCCACAGAATTTGAAGAGTATAATTCCATGCATATGTAGCTACCTAAAGCCAGTATAAGTCCACCCTGCCAAGAGGGGCAGTTTCATCTTTGCTTCACCACCTGCCTTATATTTCTATCCTCACCATTTTGCCAGAGGTCATGTTTGCACATCTGTCCCTGTAGCCAGAACAGGAAATTGGCCTGGCTGAACACTGAGCTAAGAAACAAAAGTGCTGGATCAGCCTGATTTGTCATGCAGTCACATGAACACTGCTTTCGGCAGGAGGCAGAAGACAGGATTGAACAGAGGATAATGGAACAGAGACGTTTAGATGTCATTTGCCACTGGTTGGTAAAGCAATTATGTTAGATCAGTCTGAAATGTTGTTTTCTGTAGGTGACATTCTCACTGCCTTAACTAATGTCTCCGGACGTAAACACCCATCAACAGTTCAGGCCAAACAGCTGAAGATGTGCCTTCCTATGATGCCTGTAGTGCTTCATCTTGTGACATCCCAGGTAGATTTTTTTTTTTTTATATTTTCCTTTTCCCAAAAAAATTGTTAAACAAAGGACAAATTCTTGCAGTTTCCCAAAATCTAATTTCTGCTGATCATGATCAGAATGGATAAAATAGAACTTTTATTAATGCGTAGATTTGTTGGTGAGTATTCCAGCTATGTAACAGCATTAAAGATGTAAGACTTATTTTTGCACATAGTAAGACAACTCTAATGATAGAAGCAAATACATATTTTGTTCTCCAACATGGCTATGAAATACATGTTTTACTTTTTGTGGTCATAAGATACGCAGTTAATGTAATTATTTCAACTTTTCCAAAATTCAAATAGGTATTTCGTCCCCAGATAGTCACAGAGGAGTTTCTTTTCAACTATGGGACCTTACTCGTGAGTATAATCATCTAAGTTAAATCTTGTTTACAAAATATACATAAGCATGAAATTTTGGGAATTATTTTAATGTAATAAAACTACATTAAATTTATTGATTGGAGAGAAAAAACTATTCTGAATAGAAAATTTAAGCTTTGATTGTATTCAAAACTGTATATATTATCAGAAAATATTTTCCTCCACTAAATGAGAAAAAAGCATATTCTAAAGTTGCATATCAGAGTTAAGCAAATACTTGTAATCACGTGGGTTCATAAATGACAACTAGATATTTACTTCCACAATAGCATGAAGAAATGCTTCACCACAAACAGCTAGATAAAAGTTTACTGTTCAGATTCCCTTCTCTTTCTCCTTTGACTCTTGATTCCAGAAAATGTGTGTTTAATTTAGGTCTAATAAAATATTTGTATAAAAATTAACATTAGAGTGAAGAAGAAAAAAATTTAAAACTGTAGATGTTGAATTACAGAGCCTTTTATCTCTTTGAAGCATTTGTAATTAGACAGTAGATTTATTAATGGTTTTGGATCAACCTTCTAGAAAGTGAAATTCTGTCAACAATATAGGTACAGGAGACCAGGTACAATGTAAGTTTTCTTTTGATGTTACTCCAGCTTGCTTGAACTACTGACTGAGCAAGTCAGGCTAGTTACAGTAGCACAGCTTTCCTCTCAGATTAGAGAAGGAAAAGATTACTTTACTGAGTATTTCATTCATCTTGTCCTTCTGTCTCCATCGAACAAGGCAATTCAGTAAATTACATATACTATTTCAATTTATGTGTAAAAAAGGGAGGGGAAGTAGTATATCTGAAAAATGAATATCAAATTTGAATCCATTTTATGTAACTATGTTATGACATGACTAATGTAATTACTTCTGGAAGAGTAACTATCCATTCTGCCAGGCAACAGTGTAGTCTGGAATTTTGTGTTTAGCAACATTCCCACTGACATCTATAAAGGGACATTTGATCATCAGCTTGTACTTTTTCAGAGGACTGTGCTGTAATTGAGGCCTCTAAGACTTTAGCAAGTTAGTCTTTCAGCTTTTTTGTTTGGATTTTTTTTCTGATTTATTCAAAAATCTTATTCTTAATAATAAATGATTAGGAGTGGAAAGATGTGTGCTTGGTATCTGGAAGCAAAAGAGTTGTAACTGTTGTTCACTGAGAATTTTTTTTTCTTGCTGCTTTGAAGTTACTTCCATCATCACTATAATTTTCAGTACTGTTGTGCAAAGAAATTGAGAGGGAGTCGGGACAGTCCTTTCATGTTTTCAGCTGTGAATAGAAGTACATGGAGGACACGCTCTGCCCCAAAGGCACAGCTAATAGTAGCTTCCTACCACAGTGCATAGGGCACAGACTCACCTGTAGCAGAATACACACTCCATTCCTCTCTGTTGCTTAAAAACCCCCCAGATCATTGGTTGTTTTGGGTTTGGGGTTTTGTTTTGGTATAAGTACATCTTCTTGTGTTTCTCATACAAAATTAAGGAAATAAATATTAGTAGCCGGAACAATTTTGGCACCAACTATATTGATTTTTCCAAATTGGTCTTGAGACTATGGTTAGGTGTGAAACTGTCTTCCGTGAGCAAACAAAATAATACTCTCTTCCAAAACAAGTTAATTAGGTAATAACTAGTAATTTTCTTCAAATGATCAGGACAGTAAAATAACTGGTTTTTTTAATAGAAGCAGTTGTTTTTTATGGTTGTCTCTGAGATGCATTTGAATTATGAAATATATAATTGGTTTCTAAGTGTATTTTTAATTAGAGTCCTTCAGATGTTTCTTACATACTGAGAAAAAGATAACCCATGTAGACACTTCTGCCAATTGAATATATAATAAAAAAATTTAATTGATAGTGAAATATAAAACAAATG
Source organism: Balearica regulorum gibbericeps (assembly GCF_011004875.1). Classification (NCBI taxonomy): domain Eukaryota; kingdom Metazoa; phylum Chordata; class Aves; order Gruiformes; family Gruidae; genus Balearica; species Balearica regulorum. The sequence goes on from NC_046185.1 coordinate 119,291,668, forward strand.
TAATTTTCTTAATGCTTTACATCATCTAAATAAATAGATGTGTGTGCAAATTGAAAATGAGGAAGTTGTTTATCCGTGGTAAGTTCTCTGTGTATTAAATACTGCATTAGTAAAAGAGAGCATGCGGTAAATTCTGCTGAGAATATTTCCTTCTTTAGCAGATGTTACTAACATGTCTTTTGCATCCCCTATGAAATAAACACCGATGCATAGCAATGAAAGCAAAAGAATGAAATCAAGATTAAAAGGCAAAAGAATAACGGGTCTAACTGTACAATATTTACTTAACCCAGATTATTAATATTTCATTGTCCCATTCCTCAAAATGATGACTAATTTAGGTGATTTTTTTAATAGAAGGTTATGCATTTTTGTATATTCTCCTGTGTGTAACTGTATCCATAGTGTGTGTGGTATGCATGGAGATCAAAAAAGATGGTACAAATAACAGAAAATTGCATTTTCTGGAGGGTCTCTGGTCTTTTTAGTGAGTTATTTTAACATAGACATGTCCAAGGTAGTTCAAAGTCTTCTTAGAAATTACAGTTTTCTGTTAACAATAAAGACATTTAATTACTGTCTATTTAGCTGGAAATGTTATCATTCCTGACATTAGTCAGAGTAATAGTCCTTACTGTACGTTTAAGTGTCCAGCAGCATTACAGACTTGCAAAATTATAACAGCTAGATCATAAATGCTTTCAGTCTTTCATGTCTTAAATATGACAATGTATCCCAATGTAGGTGCATTAACATTTGTATTTACACAGTCCCTTAAAGAATTTCATGTTGTAATTATTCAGTTATTTTGCTGCTTCATTTTTGTTTCTAAAGTGCTTTAACATAAATGTCTCTTCTTCTGTAGAATATTATCAGATCAATAGATTCAGGAGAAACAAACTTGGATGGAGCAATAGGTAAGCTAACCTATGATACTGCTGTAGTTTTATAAGCAGGCATTATAACTGTTGCATTTTATAAAGAAATACAATAATTTTTACTAATAGGGCAAGCTGCATCAGAGGAATTGATTAAGACCACTTTATCAATCTTTGAAGCAGTAACACAGCATCCTGTCTTGTTGACAATCCATCGCTTGACCGTAAGTCTGAACACAAATTAAATAGTTGCAGGCTAATTGGCCTAATTCCATTGATAGTAGAATGTTTTGAAGATTTAGAAACTGTTTAAATTATGGCTTAAAATGTATTGTGGTTCGATTTGACTGGAAAAATCCTTATTGTTTATAGAGACATCTAATTTTCAAAGCAGCAGCAAGGCATTCGGACTCAGTTTACTATATTTAGTTGAGAAGTTAGAGAATGAGAACTTAAAGTTTAGGAATAGTAGTTCTTAAAATGCTTTTTGTGTAAATATAATACTTGATTCTAAAGTTTTCAGCCTCAGAGCAAGTATGTTGCTATATATTAGTGAAAATTTCACCACTTCATTTGCATTATGATTTTAACATAGCTTGGAAAGAGCACCTCTGAGGGTTGAAGATCCCATTCCATCAATACTCTTCCTGATGAGATCATCATCAAGAGTAACAGTTTATAGCAGTTATGGTGGGGTTTTTTGTTTGAGTATAACAGATTGCTTACTAAAAATTACATTACAATTACCAAACCCACATACTGCAAGCTTCTAAAATCACTAAAGATCTTTTTTTTTCTTTGAAGTTTTTCATAAAATGGTTTACTTTGAGCTAAGCTGACTGAAGCCAGAACAGCTATGTTGTGAAATAGTTGTCAGCAAATTAGTAGGTTGGAATCATTGTAATCTGTACCAGTGCATTGTTGTGCCTGAATTTCTGCCAAAAGTGTAACCCACCATACTTACTGACCGTTTAATTCAAACTGAAGTTTATGTGTTTGTGTTGGATTTAGGTTAAGGGCACACTCAGTATAGCACTTAAATCAATAAATGCATTAGCAAATTGATAAATTCATGAATTTCATGAGTGCGTGATCTAGGTGATTGTGCTAGATAAGAATGGATGATCTTAGAAATTAAGTGTTTTTAGAAGCTGAATCCTATTTGGGGTGTGTGTGTTAGTCAAGTATTTAGATTATAAAACCTTAATAAGTGAAAATATTAAAAATAATAAAAAATATAAATAGAACTTAAGTTTAATGTTTATTTTCATTAATGCTCACAAAAGAGTGGTATTCAAGAAAATGGTCCTTCTGCACAAGAATCTAACCAATTCATAGTCAGAGGGGAACTAGTACATAACTAAAAAGTTCCATTTATTTTAATATGGCAAAGGATGTTCTAGAAAAGAAATGTAAATGTAGGTGAGGTATAAATACCTGTTGGTATCTCCTTACATGCCTGTTAGCCTGCAAATCACTATATTATGACTGTATCATTCTTGAATCACCTCAATTTAAAAAAATAATTGTTTTACTTCTATGGGTTGTCAGAGTGTCTTATATTGATAGAAATATAAGACAAATATTTATAATATTTATGGAGGTCCATCAATATTTACTGAAATTGCAATACCTTGTGTCAGCACATTAAATAAAATTCCCCTAGCTGCTTAAACTTTAATGGTCTGGGTTTATTTTCCCTGAAAAAGTAGCACCAAGACGACAGCTTTCCTTTAGAACCCTTCTTCCCCTGCTCCTATCCCCATGTTCAGCAGAACGTTATATTGAAGCCAGGGAATGACTGTCCCGCTCTCTTTTAAGTAACTTGGCTACCAGTAGATGAGTTTTATTTAAGTATCTAAATTTCTGGGGAACAGTTTACTTCATCGTGTACATTGAAAGTTTTAGGTGTTTATTTAAAATCCATCTGAACGCAGCAGTTAACCTTATGTAGCTAGGGAAGAAACTTCCTGCCTGTCCAGTACTTGTAAATTTATGACACATAGCACTTCTGTAGAATAGGTGCTCAAATTGAGAATAGGTGTATATTGAAATGTATTAACTAAAAGTAATTATATTCTTGTCAAGGAACAGTGTGGAGTTTTTTTGTTGATGGTTTTTTTTTGGTTTTTTTGGTTGTTTTGTTTGGGGTTTTTTTTTTGGGGGGGGGTGTTAGAAAATAAAACCTATTACTTGCTCATTTTCATAAGTAACAGTTCTTCCTAATTTAAAAGAGCACTCCTGACACTCAGCAAATAGCCATTCAGACACAAAATAAAGTGGAGAAATTGCCTTGTATTTGGTATGTTAAATTCAAGAAATTGTCCACTGTAATTAATAATCTCTAACCACATCTGCCACTAGTGGTGCAAACAGTAATTAGTTTAATACTATTTACGAAGTCTAGTGTGCTAATTATACTTGAATGTACAGCATACATTACTGTAGTGGAAAGTAGTACTTCATCTTCTATGATGCATACAGAATATTTTTAGAATTGCTGTTACTCAAGGGATATCTTCTAATTGCTGCTTGCTGAGCGTGACTAGAATCTATGAATATAAATGCCAGCACCCAGCAGAACTTGGTGTTTTTTTAAAAAGTTGAAGCAAGACATGTTCAAGCTTCCAGATCAATATTTAAGTATAACAGTGGTTAATAGGAAACTCTCTTACTGAAGAGAAATGTGTATCCTAGGGTGGTGATCTCTGAAGCCTGGATTGATTGTTTAGACAAAGTTGATTATAAATATCATTTTATGGAAGGGGCAGGGAGGGAAAGTGAAAACCTTCTTGAGACGATGCATTTTTTCCGCTACAACTGTGATATTGCTTTACAGTTTCTAATCAGAAATTAAATACATTTCTAATGAAGTTTAATGAATTTAATAAAAAGTGAGGTTATATTAAGCAAGCAGAACCAGTAATTTTTTCAGTTCAGTTCTGGTTTTAGTTTAGCTGCAGTGGAAACTGTGTAAGTGAATAGGAATTTAAGACCAACATTTTAGGGGGTTTTCTGCTTTGAGAAGAATTGCATGCCCTGGGTTTTAGTTCATGTTTGATTTGCCTTTGTATTTGTAGCTTGATCAAAGAAAATTAAATAAATTGATTTTTTTATGATCAAATTTCTGATTACTAGCAACCTGAAGTCCATTATTGAGGAGATTCATTTCTGTGGGGACTGACTGTATTATGTATTGCTAAGTGTGATAAAATCAAGGGAAATTAATTGAAAGTGCTCAAATGAAAGCCAGTAGTGAGCAGTAACTTCATTTTGCATGCAGTTGTGTGCATTTTTACAAGATATAAAGTAAAGACTAACAGTAAGCGTGACTCAACAAGTTTTGACAAGACTGTAGATTTCCAAGTATGCAAATATGATGATGAATGCCATCAAGCAGAGTCTCTATAGACTGGAGTGGAATATAAACCCCAGTTTCTTAACTGACACAAGTCCAACTGCCTGTTTCTTCCACCTACCTAAAATGGAAAAATAGTTATTAAATTCAGATAATAAGTGTTATAACAATATTTATTTTAAAATTTTGGTAAAGGTTTAGATATAATTAACTGGAAGAATTCTGTGCTGACTGTATAATTTGCAGTTTTCTTTTCTCTGTTAAGTATATTTGCCTGAAAAAAGGATGTATGCTAATTCAGAGCCTTTGAGCAGTGGTGAGTTTCATGATGGCAGGCAGTTCCTATGGGAGTCCTTTCTATATTCTGACCATCTCCCAAAATGATCTGTATACTGCACAGATGATCTTTTACTTGCAGCGTGAAAGTCCTCTGGTTGAGGCAAAAGTTGTCAGCAGTGATTGTCTTCCTCAAGATTTTAAAACTTATTCTTAAAAATCAGGCTAAAATAAAAGCCCCCTCAACACGATGAGTTGCTTGATGGGAAGTCAAGGGAAAAGCAGAATGACATGGAAATCTACTGGTTGACTATATAAGAGTTGTTATTTTCACCAAAGATGACAACACAAGGGTTAGAAACTTCTGCAAGTGCTTTTTTCTGCTCAGCTTAGTCTTTTCTTGATTCAGCATCAGTGGTGTTCTTCATCCACAGGCTATTCTGATCTAACCACTGACACCTTAATTTTGTCAGTGTAGGGTATGACTACACGAACATACTGTACAGCATTTCTTCAATCACTTTCCCTTTTCAAGGAGATTAAAATTCTATACCCTATGTGGCTTTCTGTCCATTAAGCTAATCCACATGACATGATACTTTTTTGTGAAACCAGTTCTGTACTAATTGACATACGGAGTCGGTCAATCAGTGCTGTCTCTTCCCAGAAGTAAGAAGAAAAAACCCACAACCCTCAATGAAGATTCTGAAGTTCTGAAGACTTTTCAAAAAAAATTACAGAAATGTCATCCTTCTCCCCAATTCATTCTCACATGCATTAGATTATTTCTTCTATTACATTCTGAAAGATTACTGGCAATATTAAAACATTGAGGAGCATGCTGTGCCTCCAGCAAATGCTTTCAGAAGTTTGAAGGCAGCATGATCTCAATTCCATGGTCACTTTCAGCAATAACTTTGTATGTGGAATTTTAATGAGAATAAATGTCAAGGTGATGTTGGATGTTGTGAATCTTACATGTGACTGGAAAAAAAGGTTTTGGCAGCTAATGGTCTTTGCTATGGTATATTCTGCTTTGAATAGTGGATAAGGAGAAGATATTTGTCAGTTGTTGTAAGTTAAACATATGCACACTGAAAAGAACCAGATACCTCTAAAAAAATCTCTGGAAATAAAGTAATGGTCTTAGTCACTTGTGAGTTTTGGATATAATAGCTGCATGGAATGCATAGTGTAGTTTCTTTATGTAAGTTTAATTCCAGGGTCTGATTTTCCTCTTGAGAACAGCACAGTTCACAAATGCTACTGGACCAGGCTTTAAGCCTGCTTACTTTCTGTCCACCCAGCATAACACCAAATTTCAAGACTTTGGCCTTAAGCACTGATTTGAAGAGCTCCGAAACTCATTTTTAATCAAGGGAGAGATTTTGTAGGTCTGTAATGTTAACCATATTATGGTAAAATTGAGAAGAGGCTTAAGCTATATATATAAACATAGCCTAAGTTGTAGGGGATAACAGGTAAATTTGGTTATATGCTAGTTCATTAATACATGATGGTTGCATGTATATGTTGAATAGTTGAATTCATCCCTGCTGACTAGCACAAGTGCATGGAAGTTTGGTTCTCCATCATCATTCTTAGAGGGTACCTCCAGCTAAATAGGGTTTTAGCTTATTGGATCCTTCTGCTGTGAGCCCTTGCAGTGTTATAACTGCTTTTTAGTGGGCACTTATGGAGCTTGGACTTTGCTTGGCAAGGTTAAGTAAAGCTTAAAGGCAGTGTTTTGTTTCTAACAAAGCAGGCATGTATATTTACAGTGCAGGCCTTGTGTCTGACATCTCCAGAACAGTGGAGACAAGCAGAGAAGGACTGAAATTACAGTTTTCTCTTTCAAGCCCCTCCTAGTGGCTGGTGAATACTTAACTACTCTGAAACTGTGGCTTGTCTGTCTCTCTCTTTTCAGGGTTAAAGTAACATACAGGCTTTGCAGAAGAATGTCTATAAAAATTGTGCCTTGTTTTCAAAAGATCTGATTTTTGTAAGTGCATACAGCTTTTGCTGGGTGCTCATACCTCATTAGTAGAGTATTGCTTGCAGAACTCAGTCAACGTTATGGAGACAGATGTTCTGGTTTTGGATAGTATACTGGATTTCCAAAATGTTTTTTGACAAAGTCATGCACCAAAGATTCTTCAAATCCATCAGTGACCCTTCTCTATTACCCTTGACAGATCAACCTCTAACTAGTTAAAATTTACTAAGTAGAGACTAGAAGTAATTTTTTTTTTTTAAATAGGTATATTCAGAATGGTGCCTTACAAAGATCTGTGTTGCAACTTGTGCTATTTATAACTAATCCAGAAAAGGGAATGAACAGGGAGGTGACAGAACTGACTGATGACACTAAATTATTCACAGTAGTGAAAATTAAAACTGACAGAAGAGTTGCAGAAGGTTTCAAGATATTGAGTGAAAGGACAATAAAATGACATGCAACTCAATACTGATAAATGTCAAGCGACGCACATGGGAAAAATAATTCCAACTACGCATATGCAGTATCAAGCTCTAAAGTACTTGTAACTGTTCTGGAGATCTTTTAGCATCACTTTTCTATGAAAATGATAGTTTTATACGCAGCAGTAATCTGAAAGACAACTAGATTATTAGAAATGACTGGTAAAAGATCAGAGAAAAAAAGCAGAAAACATCCCTATGCCATGCTAAGTCCTGCTGCCCTCAAGCCTTGAATACTGAATGCAGTTGTGGTCATTCACACTCAAAAGGAATGAAGCTTAGCGAGAAACAGTACAGCTCAATGATGAAAGGAGGGACTGAGTGGATAAGAACTTCAGCTTGGAAACAAAAGACTTGAAAGTATAAAATTATGAATGGCATGGGAAAGATGAATTGGAAATAATTATTCATACTTTTTGTAAAATAAGAATAAGTGGGTATCAAGTTAGCTGCTTTAAAATAAACAAGGAAGTGCCTTTTCTTAAGGCATAATTGAGTGTGGAATTCAGTGCCATAGGTATTGCACATGCAAAAAGTGTAAATACTTTTAAGATAGGATTGGACAAATATATGGGAGAAAAGGCTAGTAAGCATTATTAAATGCAAAAATACAGATACAGCATCAGCTTAGGAAGTTTCTTAACTCAAGAGTTACTTTACTAGAAACTAGAGTTGTGCTTTATGCTTGGTCTGTTTCTACTCTTTTTCTACTCCTTTGCAGTTGTCAGAAACAAGATTACTAGGTTTGAGGCGTTCTTGTTTTGGTTTTTTTGGTCTTGTACATATATATTATAGCTGGGACATGTGAATGTAGCATGTATGGAAATTTCTAATATTTCATTGCTATTTTGATAGCACAGTTGTGGCAGCATAGCCTTTGAATGCCATCATTACAGAATTATACGAAGGTGGCTTTGTGCAGTTAGGGATTTATTGTGAACTGGACATCAGGCTATTTAGAAGATGGTAGAAACACAGATATAGCTATGATCATATTTAAACTATCTAGTCTGTTTAGGCTTAAAGAAGACTATTCCCCCCCTTTTTTTGTAAGCAATCATAGCGATAAAGACTGAAACAAGAAAAATATCTGACTGCCTTCATGCATATATGGAGATTGGATTCCATGTAGATGTCAGCAGTCACTTAAAAGAAAAAATGAATCCTCGTTTGAGTATTCTTCTATTTTTTTCAATCCCTCTAGAAAATGCCAAAATACTAATATGATGATTCTGTATACATAACTTGCAGAAACTTGTGCAATTCACTGGTGAATTTATTAAAAATATTTTGGGCAATATTTCACTTCAGTTTATCTCACCTCAGTAATTGCTTGCTTAGTTCATATCTTGTTTACAAATTTGTGTATGCATTACTAAAAAAACAGTGACCCAAATGGCATGGAGAGAAGATGAGGGTTGCAGAGTTAGGAAGTATGTGATTTAAGGTTCACGTACAATTTAACACTTGCTTCAGCATGTGCATTCTGATATGCGGTAGCATCACAAAATAATTTTCAATAGGATTAGTGCTTCATTTGGTTGATCTCCCCACCACACTGAACTAAGGCAAACACCTGTTACGGAGAATTCCATTCTAAACAGTTTGTTTGCCAAAATTGAGATTCGTGTTAGAAACTACAATTGTTTAAGACCTAAAGAATCTTCTTTACAATGACAGTTTAAAAAGTATTTATCTTAGAAAAGACTTATGACTAGCTTAACTACATTTACTCATGTGGAAAGACTACTGTTAATACTAGATGAAAATGAAAGAAGATTTGAAGTTTTAGAAATGGAAGTTGCATCATACTGCTGTATACTGCCATCTTAATTGGTATCAGTCTGAGTCAATGCTGCTGCTGCTGAGTGATTCATAATATTCTGAGTCCCCACATTGCTTCAGACAATTGAGAGCTGCTTTTTTTTGCCTCTTTTCTGTCTCACATCTTTAATTTACCACTTAAATGTGCCTCTTCATTTGAGAAGCATTGCAGTAGGTTAAACTGTTTTTTTGGACTGAAAGACCATAAGTACATTTTTTTTCTGCCTCACAGGTATGTTATAACTGGTCAATTACCATTTGTATAACAGTTTAGAAACCTGCACTAATGGCATTGTTGGAGTGCAGTGTAGTTCTATTATTTATCTTATTGCATATTAACTGAAAAGACCGTGAAATATTTCAAAATTAGGAAGTGTTACAAAAGTCACCACATCTATGATATATAGTATTATCTATATAGGCGTAAAGGCTATTTGTACTTACAAGAGTAGTATGACTTTCATACCTCAAGCAGAGTCCTTTACTTCTTTTACTGAAAGAATGTAACAAAGGCATCTTTCGGTAGTTTTTTCAGAAGTGAAAAAAAAGCTAGACTAAATTAATCCCTTAATCTCAGAGATTCATTTAACAGAGACCACCAACTAACAATGAAATAGCTGCTAATTGTAGTTACTGCTGACTCGAGGCTAACTTCATTTAGTGATCCCTTTTCACATATAATTTCGTTTCTGTAGATGTTTCTTTATAGTAGCTGCATAAATCTAGAGAAATTCTATCTTCTAGTATTAATCACTAAAAGAAAACACACGAGGGATTATAAAGCAGTCTTGTTACACCAAATCCTGTCTGTGGTGTAGTGAGAAACCTACACAGTAGTTTTATTTGTATAAATAAATCCAAGGACAAGCTGTGTATCCATGACATATACTTAAAAATTGCAGGGCTGTCCATCTGTCCTCTCCCCAAAAACCAAAGCGTGTCCTGTCTAAATAAATTATATTTTACCAATGACTTAAGACTTAGCAATTCATTCTCTTTTAGAGGATACTAATAATATGAATAATTAATAATATAAAACTGAGTTATAGTGTAGTTTGCCATTTGTTGATTTCAGATGTAACTAAGCTGACTAGTCCTATGACAGATGATTAATCTGTAACAATACACTCATGGACAGTAAAGAGTTAACGGGATTATTTTTTTTCGTATTTCAAATCTTAACTCTATAAATTTAAATTTTAATGGAAGACTCTGTATTACCAGAATGGGAGAAGTTAAAATTTTATCAAGATGCTCTACTAAGCTTAAGGATACGTCATTAGAGGTAGTACATCTTTCCTAATGTACTTTAGTTCTATGCAGGTTTGTTTTAGAAGGACGTTTCTTCTTCAATGATTAGTTTACAGATTAAAGCATCACGACTAATAGATATTCTAACACTCTTTTTCTGAATATCTTACATCTGCACTGAATTCTGTATTTTAAATAAAAAAAAAAATCACTGTCAATGAATTATACCAATGTTACTGTTCTTTTGTGTATAAAAGTACGTTACTGTCTGTAACTTTGTGACAACTTACCAGAGAAAAGTGAACTTGGTGGCTTTATAAGTGTGATTATGGATGAATTTCCATGATTATTCATTTATTTGATTAAGGGCTCTAGCAGTGGCATAAACACAGATGATAGTGTATCTCTGTTCTATTTTTTCACCTGTGAATAATCTAAGCCAGATCTTTCTAATTCTCTGTTTTAGGTTGAAGACTCTATCCTCCCACCACTAGTTTCTTTGGTCCACAGTCAGAATGGTAAGTATATGGCCACATCAACTACAGTTTCCGTGAATTTCACATTTTGTTTTAATTAGACTTCAGTGTGGTCACATTCTTGGCACCTTTATTTTCAAGTGGAATGGAGACTCTTCAGCTTGCGGTTGCTCTCAGAAACCACATCACTGCTTTTAAGCCACGAGGTCATGGCTGAGGAGAAAGGAGAGAGCCTCGACTCCAAGAGCAAGCTTCTGTCTCTCATTAGAGATTCGTTGCTGCCTCAGTAAGTATAATATTGCTCCTGTAATGGGGAATAACGTGATACTCAATCCGTTTTGACAGTGTATTTGTTTTAACTACCCTTTTTATGTTTAAAGGGCAAAACGAAAAGAGGAATACCAATTAACTGCTGCCAGAGTTCTCTGCCCAATATCTCTCCTAGGTTTATTTAGTATTTTGTCATATATGACACAAACAGAACTTCTGTGTGACACTGATTTCTGATACTGTGCCTCTGGCTGCTCTTGTAGTGAAACAAGTTTTCCCTAGCTTTCAGGCTGATTTAAATACTCCTCTTTGTTCCGCTAATAAAGTCAGAACATTCTCACAGCAACATCTTTTTGTCTATTTTGGATATTTTGCCCTAATGTAAGATGTTCTGAAATCATATGGAATGGCTTTTAAACTTTTTAAAAAAGAATAGTACAAATACTACAGGATGTATTAGTCCTCCGTGACTCACTCAGGGGTTATTGCCTTTGAATTGCTGTCCTCTCCTGCTGCCCCAAGCAGCAGAAAAACCCTACAGCAGAGTAGATGAAGCTACAGCCTGTATGCCAGATGTGGCCTGGAACTTCAATTGTATGGTTTATGGTCAAATGAGGCTTGTCATTTCAAAATGACTTGCAGGTGAGCATAAAGACAGCTCTCTGTTACGCACGTGCATCCTGTGAGCTGATAACATCTGTGAGTAGAGGGAAGGAAAGTACAAACACAGGATGAGTACAGTAAAGATGAGTCATCATTTATCTTTCACATTATTCCAGTAGTGTTCTAGTGTATTTTAATGTGTGGTCCTCAAAAATTAATAATTGTAAATACTTAATTGCCCTAAGTGAGGAAATTGTTCCCCACCCCTACATTAAGTAAGTGGCAGAAGGGTGGAGGGATGGATGCTGGATTATAATCAGAAACACAGTGCCTTCCCCAAAAATGAGACTGTCTCTTCCTAACTAACATTCTTACAAATTGGCTAATTTGAGGACCAAAGTCCTGTCCGTGCAAGATGTGTAATCTTTTCTCTGAGAGAGAGAATGGGAAGGAAATCTTAGAACTCTATAGAGAAGCTTATTTTCACACCTTTCTTCATAGTAATTTTTTTCCCACTGGGAAATATAGAATTTATTATTATGAATTAAAATGGAAACTGAAAATTTTGTTTTAAAAATAGAGTATATGCATTATTAAAAGCTGTCAGATACTTTGCTTTAGATAGGGGAAGAGACCTGGAGTCAAGCGAGACCAAGTTCTGTCCTTGCACAGAATCTTGCCCTCTGTAGAGGTGCCCCACTTATAAAATGTTTCTCATTGAACTGGGTGGGAGGGGTGGGGAGAGTGTCATGTTAATTCCAGGCTAGAAGGAAAACAGCCAGTATACTCCTGTCTCCCAGCTAATTAGCTCAATTGAGTGGCAGGGCTTCTTGGTTTGAGGCTAAATATGATCCTACTTCAGGGACTTCTGCTGTGCTATCTTTGCATGCATTGCATTGTAGATGTATAAAAAAGGGCCTTGCAGTAGCTCATAATCTTGGTTCCAGGCTTTAAGTATTTCCTGAATTGGTTCCTTTATCTCACCAGTAGAGATGATGATATTTGTGTTTGAAAAGCACTTTGAGATTATCTCAAGAAAATAATTATTGAAGTTTATGATAATTTGAATATACTGGAACTTGGTAAAACCAAATTTTACTCTAGTTTAGGAGCATAGTAAAGCAGTATGTAAGTCTTTCAGTGACTCAGAGTTAACTGGTGTCTGTTAATTTAATACATTACTTGAACCTGTGGTTTGAGCCAACCCCTAGTAAATGTGTTCACCTGGGGAGCAGGTAATCAATGCAAGAAGGCACAGAGGAAACAAAAAGTGGAGAACTGTGAGGATTTTCTGCAGAAAAGAAAACTTAAACTGAGTTTTGGCTTGAAAGCCTCAAAACTCAGTTTGGAGAAGACTCAAAAAGAAACTAAGAAAACACTATCCAGCTGCTTTGGATGTCAAAAAAAAGACATGAAAGGTAAGTTTTGTTCAGCAATGTTCTAGGTATGGGTCAGAAAATATTGAGGGAAGGTAGGAATGAATCCTCATACACTCTCTGCAGTTCTCAAAAGAAGCTTAATCTGAATGCAAAGGGGTCTGGCCTAAATCTAGAGAGGTTAGAGGTCTAAGATTAAATGTAACTTACTTGTGAAGATAACCAAGTCCTATCCCAAGAAGTGAGAGTTACTTGAAAACTCTAAGATAGAAAGTGAGGAGACAGCTAGCCTGTAATTGGAGGCTGAAGAGGTATTTGCTGACGTTTAATGATTCTGTGGCTGGACAAAGGGTAGGACAGTGTGTGACTCGGCTGGAGGACAGTCAAAAGAGGAGGAATGCAATGGCTGTTTGTTCTGGGTAGTCTGTGTGGGGAAGTGGTATTTCCACCCCATCTAGTTCTGCTTTTTAAGAACTGAAAGTTAACTTCCTCACAAGATTTTGATTGAATTGAATGAAATTGTGTCTTTTAATTTCAGTTCACTGAAAGGTTATTTTCCTGAGCATTTCATAAATAAAATGAAACTTTCAGCTATAGAAAATGAATACAAGACAAATACTTTCTTACATAACCAGATTTTTTTAATCAGAAATTGTGACATCAGCTCCCTTTCATCTAATTCTTAATATTCCTAATTATATATCATAATTTGAAATTTGTGCCGGAACCAGCAAAAGGAGAGGAATGTGTAAATGAAGTTTATTTAATTTGAAAGATTATGTAGCTTGTTCTTAGTAGACTGCCAAGCCAGTTCTGCAAGTACAAAGTCCAAGATACTTGAGATAATTTGTCGATAAAATGTTTAGTCTTTTGTAAGAGCTTGAGAGAATCCATATCCCCAAGTCTCTAGGTCCTCTTGTCACCTAGAGGTGACAAGAGTTGTTTATAGAAAAGATCGACAAAAAAACCTCCTTGCAGTTGTGCTGGTTTTAGTTGGGATAGAGTTTTCTTCATAGTAGCTGGTTATGGGGCTATTTTGGATTTGTGCTGAAGAGAGTATTGATAACACAGAGATGTTGTTGTTGTTGCTGAGCAGTGCTTACACAGAGCCAGGGCCTTTTCTGCTTCTTGCACCACCCCACCAGTGAGTAGGCTGGGGGTGCACAAGGAGTTGGGAGGGGACACAGCTGGGACAGCTGACCCAAACTGACCAAAGGGATATTCCATACCATATGTCATCAAGCTCAGCATATAAGGGGCTGGGAGAAGGGGAAGGAAGGGAGGGACGTTCAGAGTGATGGTGTTTGTCTTCCCAAGTCACCATTATGTGTGATGGAGCCCTGCTTTCCTGGGGATGGCTGAACATCTGCCTGCTGATGGGAAGCGGGGAATGGATTCCTTGTTTTGCTTTGCCTGCATGTGCAGCTTTTGCTTTACCTATTAAACTGTCTTTATCTCAACCCACGAGTTTCCTCACTTTTCCAGTTCTCTACCCCATCCCACTGAGGATGGTTTGTATTTTGAAGTGGCAGGGAAATCATTGGATGAACTCATTCATTTAACAAAGTATTTCAAGCATGGAATGTTTTGCTTTCACAGAATGTTCATGCATTCATAGCTCCTAATGGCCTTTATTCAGGCAATCTGTTTACGTTAATTGCTAAGGCATTTATTTAAGTAATCTGCATTTTCTCACATGGTATTTGCTTTGATCAATCACTGCACTTTCCCTTAGAAATATTTTTTACTAGTGTTATCTTGGGGGTGGAGGCGGGAAATAGAGTTTCAAGTATAAGGAAATAAAGTGAGACTGGTTTTTATTGAAATCTGAGGAATTAGAATGCTAAGTGTGCGGAATAGTAATAGTCTTTCTCAAATGTAATGCGTAGAAGGTATAAAATTGTTTAAAGTGGACCTCATTTAGGGAAGGTATTGATGTGTTTATAATAAAACAAGTATATTGTCAAGTGTCAGATTTTTAAGCTAACATGGCTGATTCATTCATTATTACTATTAGGAAGTACCATTTTTGGAGACCTAAATCCATGTCTTATGCAGCGAGCAGATGACTTCTGCCACCTAAGTCACCTGATAGCGTCTTTGCTTGCCTCAAAAGATTTAGTCATAAATTCTGCAAAAAAGCCTGGATAGTTCCATTATGTTTGGTAAGAATATGTATCGCTCTCATGCAGGGCTTCCAGGATTGGTGTCTACTAATGCATTATAGTATTTTCTTCTTTTATGACAAAAGGGACTTTTTAATCACCAGTGAAAAATAGTTTTCTTCCAGGAACTGGAATCTGTTATTTATAAAGGAGAGATTTTAATCACTGGAGAATTGAAGCCAACACTGACCTCTAATTGGTTAACTGTGTAGCTTCTCCAATGTGGTTTGCAGCTCTATGGCAGCATATTCAAGCTAATACAGAGTAGCCATGACCCGTTGCCGGTAGGCCGTGTGCTTGTGTGGGAATGTTAGCCCCTGTGAAGGAGCTCCCACAGGCTACATCAAGAATGCTCAGCTGCTGTGCTTCGCCCTCCTCATCTTAAGAGTTGTCTGGATCAGAGACTTGGCTGGAAAGCACCGCACCTCCTCCTAGATTTCCTTCCTGTGTAAATCAGAGTGCTGAGGTGTGGTGCCTGGGAAGAGGAGACCTTCATTCCAGGGAAGAGCTGGCACACAGTGGGGTACATGCCAGCACCCAGCTGATGGGAAGTGATCCAGATTCCTCAGTTCAGGCAGCACTAGAGATCTCAAGATGTGAAGTAAAATTCTCGGTGATTTGCTTGATTCCACCCCCTCCCCATCAGAACCCAAGAAGAAAAATATGTAGTGGAAGGATTTCTTTGCATAAAACATGATAACCTACCACACTTTACTACAAATCATCCTTTCATTTGTACTTCATTAACTCTTCATGGTTTTTGTTTTACAAATGAAGACATTTATGCTTCCAATTTTATTGCTTCCACGTGTTTAGAGTAGCACTATTTGTAATCAAAGACAGTGTTTTGACATGGCTGAGTCTGTGGGTTTTTTATGCTTAGATTTTTCTGTCTTCTATCATTGTATCCTGTTGGCCTCCAGATACATTTTGATTTAAACAAAATAAAAATAGTCCTGTTTGTTGGGTGGGCATTACTGGAATGTTAGCAGCAACAGCAAGGTCTGTTTTGGTTTTCAGCAGCCTGTTTTTCCTTACCAAGATTTCCATGAGGTGATACTTGGACGTGTTTCATAGATGTTTTTCTTGTAGTTTTATCTTCACTGCCATAGCTCTCAATAAACATTGTTTTGAAATATTTTTGTAGTGTTCTGTTCTGTATTACTTGGAGAAGGGAAGTATGCTGTAGTTAAAGCAATATTTTTTGAAATTTGAAATAAAACATAAAGCTCAATGCGAGTATTCTATAAGTAAAATATTTCATTTTGAGAAAAATCACTATGTAAATAAAATGTAGAGCTTAATCATATATAAGTTGGTTGATGGTCTTCCTGAGCACCCAATACATATTCTGCCTCATATTTTGAGGCTTGGTTTCTACTTGTCTCTTGAAGATTAGGTTTTTTAATATATAAAAATATATAGATCAAGAAATAAATCATATGCATATAGACAAAATACATTTTAATATATATTAATATAATTTACATACACGTTACATATACACATGTTTTTATAAATTACATATTTTATAATTGTGTATTTCTCTAAAAAATATGTTCTTTTATTAATGCTGCTTTTAAAGTTAATCTGATGCTGTTTTTAAAATACTGTTTCTAAGTAAGTCTTGTTTATTGCTTTGTACAGTTCCAAACAGCATTATATTTCCTTTGTGCTTATTATAAATTTTGGAAATGGGAAATGATGTATTTTTCGATATCTACTTTTTAACACACATCTTGACTTTTTTTTTTTTTTCTTCACTCTCACTACTCCTTTTCCCTCTTCCCTTTCAGGTATGAGCACATTCTGATGGCTCCAGACCCAGTACCAATGTATGCTCTGAAACTGTTGGTGGCCCTGACTGAACACAGCCCTGCTTCTGTGAGGTGATGGAACTACACATTCTCTGTTGTTCTGGGTTCTTTCTTTTTCGTGTTTTTTGGGTGGGTTGTTTTTTTTTTTTTTTCCCATTAGTAATTAACAGTAACTTAGATCTTACTATCATACTACTTTGACTTGAAAATCCTTGAAGAGTATTTGTTATGGAACACAATTGTAGATCTTTTGTGCTAATTTCATATGATCCTAGTTATTTTATTATGGATTTAGCCAATGAAACACCAGAGACAAAAGAATTTTAACATTAAAATTGTCATTAAAAACTTTAAAAAAAACCCAACAAACCCACAAATAAGCCAAAACATTATGAAAACTGTTGTCCAGCTAAGCAGATTTGTACTAGGATGAAAATGAGGTGTTTGTAAAAGATTTAAGCCAGTCAATTCACTTCAAAGCTGTTCAGTTTTTCTGCAAATAGAGCTCCCCTTTTAACTTCCTAAATACAGATTTTAATGTTCGATATAGGTACACTCAGTATGTTTAAAAGTATCTTAATGTCTCTTTCTTCTTGTTCCAAAGTGGCATAGAACTTAAACTGCATTTGTTGATAGTAATAAGGAAGCATATCTCATATATGTATGCACACAAGCAGCTATTCCTCTTCTCATATTTGCCCAGAAAATCAGGTTGTTCTTGCACTCACCTTTGCCTGTTTGTGGTGTCTCATAGTGTTTATGGCTAAGAAGTCACTGCATACCATACTGTCTTGCTTTGATCGATTGAAATGAGCACAAGAAGAAAAAAAAAAAAAAAAAAGGAAGGAAATGTAATATGTTTTCCCACTTTTTATTACAAAAGATGAAAACATCCTTTTTTAATCTTTTATGATGCTACTGTGAGCAGTGCTTTAATATATTTAGGAGACTAAAAATGAACTAGGACATGGAGTGGCTTGAGATTTTTAAATGGTTTGAATACAGTAAATGTACTTAATTGTATTTTTATTGCATAGAATCTATTTATACTACTGCAGGATTTTATGTATTATATAAACAAATAGTACAGCTTTCTAGTTTTATGATTAGCCTACAGATATGCTAATGCTTTAAGAGTTATAAAACTTACTTCTGTTACTAGAATGCTGGACATTATAGCAACACTTTGCCTAATTAATTCTCTTTATTTGAGGAATCATGTATTTGCCCTCATGCTCAATGCGGGTAGATTGTGGATGCACACTCATCCTCGTGGTTGTCTCACAACAGACAAAATTCTTTTCTTAATATTATTAAAGAGCAGCTGTGGATATCCAGTGAACTATTAATAATTTTAAATACCAGCATACTGTTATTTAAGGATAGGCTACTAGATTCCAGATACTAACTCATCTGTAATTGTTCTGTTTCTCAGGTCTTACTGGTCCTCTTCTTTTACTTTCACTGAATAATTTCTTTGGCTAGATTTCTGAAGGAACATAGTTTATGCAGTTCTCTTGGTCTGTCTTCCTGATTCTTTGACTTCCCAGTAACTTTAGCTGGAAGTAGCTGATGAATCAAAAGCGTGACAGAGGTGAATAGTATACTCATATTTGCACAAATGTCTAGTGAACAAAACGGGAACCGGGTACATGCTATAGTGAACACTAGATCAGAACTGATTCTGTTTTGGTTTGATGGCTAATTAATCAGCATGCATGTAGGTCAGAATTACTCAAGGCATATGCTCTCTTTTGCCCCTTTCATTAGGCACGTGGAAAGTGTCTGTGATTTACGTGACTGGAAGTAAATAAGTAACATTGGACACAAATCCTTTGGGATTAAATTTGTTCTTTGTGAAAAAGCTACAATATTTTAGTACTAATGACAGTGATGTGAGTCACTTTTCATTGAGTCTCTCTGGCTTCTCCAAGCTTATATTTTGTCCACAATACCTGGCTTTCAAGGGTGGATGGTTTCTCCTGGGACTTACTTTAAATGAATAAAAATGGCAGTAGCAAAAAGATTGTAAAATGACAAAATGTTCAATTAGTATTTATCTTACTGTTTTCAGGCCTTTAAAAATAACTATTCTTATTAACCTTATTTTGAAATAAAAAAGAGTGAATTGGGAGGAGGATGAGGGCTAATGTATTTTATTTAGTTTGTTCCATATGATAGCTTGTTCTCAGACATGTTCGCCTAATGCATTCTCTCTTTCTTGCTCTCTCTTTTCTTTAATCCCACCATTTTTCTTGTATCTCACACTCATCTTTCTTTTTCTTCCCATCCCCTCAGTCTTTCTCCTGTGTGCTTCCTGATAGAGACATCAGCATTTGAGCAGTTCTTATATTAGCACTTGAGACGGATACATGCCAATCTTTGTTTCATTTTTTTCATAGCTGATACTGTAAATCAGCTAACTTGTTGCAATATCACAGGAAAAGCATTTGATGATCTTCTTACCATTTTTTTGACACTTCTGTTTTCTATTACAAGTAGTTTGTTCTATATGGCAGAGGCACAGATATTCAAATATAATATTTTTAATGTCTTACAAGCTTATGATAAAACACTGCTAATGTACAACACATACTTTGAATGCCTCTAATAATTAATATGTTGTAAGAATACAAAAAAATACCTTGTAATCTTTGCCATTGCTCCACTGTTGGGGTAGTTTTTTAACTTTCTCTATTATGGGAGCTCTTCCACTCTATTGCTTTTCAATTTAGCAGTGGAAAATTCTAGTGATATCCCATTAATGTGCTGCAGAACTAGATCTCTCACAAACATAAGTTCCAGCATGTGTAAGATGGTAGCTGAAAAAAAAAATCCAAAACCAAACTTTAATGAGTTTCTATGAGCACATTAAGAATTTGGACATCTGGTCACAAGAGCATCCACAGGAAGAAAATCCAGTTTTAGAGAAGGATGAGTGTTTTCTTGTTTGTTTTCACCTTAGTGGATTAGAGTATGAATGAGTCGAGTGTTTCCCTTATATATCTGTTTTTACATCATGCAACAATTGCTGTCTGATAGAACCTCACTTAAAGTTCATTTACTAAGAAAATAGCACATATTTGAAGAATGAGCTTTGAACAGAATTTGTCTATCAGTTGCCTATTTTATACTTGGCTCAAAGCTAATGATCTGGCTTTAAGAGTGTTAATAGTAATCTGTTGTTGCTCTCCTAAATACCTATCGCTTTGTTTTCTTCAATAATTTTTAATGGTTTATAAGAAAAATTGTGGACATTAAAACCAGTGTGAGAATTAATAACAGAGTTAATCTTTTTCATGATTTTTAAAAGAAATCACCTGATACTAAGGAAACATGTAGCTTCAGTTAATGATTAATCTCTGGAGTACTAGACATTTGCATTAGGGGTTTTTTTTTCCCCTTTGTTAATTACTCTTGGTGGATTGTACTTGTGTAAGGAGTTGTTGGAGGAACTGAGCTTCTCACAGTGGGAGCAAATGTCTGCAGCAGAGCGAGATCTGATTTAACTATGCAAAGTCTGTATTCAAAAAGAGCAGTATCAGAAGATACCTTCTGTGTTTATAAACTTCATGTGTAGGTTACATGTACAGATGGAAAGTCAGACATAATCTGTTCATTGAGGATTGGGGTTATTCTGGTTCCTGCTTTGTCTTGTACACTGTTTTGTTGTGGTCAGTAATGATCAGATTGCTAGATTTTTCTAGTAATAAGGAGGAGCTGATGTGAATTTCTTGGTTTCTATTAATATGGTGTATTGATTAGCTCTTCTTAAATGTTTTGACTATTTTAAGGTATTTTATACTGTGCCTACTCCAGGAAATATAAACTGGACCATGATTCTTAACTTGGTTCTTGGTGAGGTTATGAAATGTAGCTATATATTTTTCTGTGTGCTCTTTCATGCAGCTACTTGACTTACCTTTAGTCAGAAACTTCTAGCATTTGATGACATTAATATATCTGAAAGCTAAACACTCAAAACTGTGGAGTCTGATTTTTTATGGATTGCTAAAATAGACATTTTTGGCTGCAAGGAAGGGAGACAGTAAAGGAACTGGAGTGGAGGTGAGAGGATTGTCAGATACTGCATTAGATAATAATCATGAGAGTGGGACACATTCCACTATTCTGTTATTAAGGTCATTTCCTGAGGGAGGAAAAAAAAAAAAAAATCTAAAAAGTAATGGTGTGACCCTTCTTAGATTTATGGTGGATTGAAAGATGGGGGAGCAAATTAAGGAACCTTCCCCACCTCCTGTCCTTACTGTAAATTTCCCAGACAGACATTAGGCACTGCTCTAGAAAAGGGGAAAAGGTGGCAGAAAACAAAATGTGAAGGTGCTGAAGAGCAATAAAAAAATCTGCTACTTCTAAACACCACAGATCTAGTACCTGTGAAGATGATAGATGGATAGACCTTGTACACTGCAGCAGATTGTCTTGGCTAATTAAAGCAACTCTTTATCACAATATCTTTAGAATCATCCGAGAATGGTCCAATTTTCAAGCCTCACGCTACTGTTCGTACCCATGTGTTATCTATTAAATACCATTAAGGCATATTTTAGAATTGCTGTTAGTAATGGATTGATCCTCTTATCATACATCATGATGTTCTACATCAGCATTTGTTTACATATCAGAATATACTGAAATGGTCTATCTAATATTCATGCCCTTGATTTCAAAAGAACAAATGGTGAAAAAACCCACGAACCAAACATTTTGGAGTTCAAGGTGTTGCTTTTACTTGGTTGTGTTGGTAGAATTGTGATTTGGTTCACAAGCACTTATTAGCAGTTTCTACTACTGCTGTAGTTTCTTTGCCATTCTACTAGAGGGCTAGCACTTCAGTGCTTCCCTTTCCTGGTGAATTGATTAATGTGGGCTTATATTAATTGCTTTTAAAACACTTTGTTCTTCTCATTAGTCATTTTAATTTTCTAGTTTAAGGTTGAAGTGCTCACTTTAAATAGTAGATTTATTTCCTTCTAAATAGATCTGATCTTCTGTTTTTATATGTTTTCTTGTTTTCTGTAATCATAGAATGGTTTGGGTTGGAAGGGACCTCAAAGATCTTCTAGTACCAAGCCCTCTGCCATGGGCAGGGACACCCTCCACTAGACCACGTTGCCCAAAGCCTCATCCAACCTGGCCTTAAACACTTCCAGGGATGGGGCATCCACAACCTCTCTGGGCAACCTGTTCCAATGCCTCACCACTCTAACAGTAAAGAATTTCTTTCTAACATCTAATCTAAATCGACCCTCCTTCAGCTTCAACCCATTACCCCTTGTCCTGTCACTACACTCCCTGATAAACAGTCCCTCACCATCTTTCCTGTAGGCCCCTTCAGGTACTGGTAAGCCACAATTAGATCTCCCCGGAGCCACCTTTTCTCCAGGCTGAACAATCCCAACTCTCTCAGCCTGTCCTCATAGGAGAGGTGCTCCAGCCCTCTGATCAGCTTCATGGCCCTCCTCTGAGCTCCAACAGCTCAATGTCTCTCCTGTACTGGGGCCCCCAGAGCTGGATGCAGTACTCCAGGTGGGGTCTCACAAGAGCCAAGTAGAGGGGCAGAAGGAATATGAATAAAATAATATGGAGGAGTTCTGATAACTGGCAAGCCTATAGGGCCTAGTCCAACTGAACACTAGAATTACATGTTAGTGGTGTACAACATTAGTGAAAAAATCACAATGCAGATGGATTGAGAGAGATTGTCAGAGGATGATGTGGGTTTTTTAGAACTTTGGAGAATATTTATGTAGATTTTGAACCTGATTCTGATTACACTAGTTTCACATCTATGAAAATTGAGTTGTAACCCCCCTCATTTTCTTGTTAGAGAAATAATGCTAATATAAACCAGCAAAGAATTCATATGATCTTTGCTATTCCTATTAGTTGTTATAATATTTGCATATATGCTGCTTTATTAAATAACACCAGACAGGAAGACTTTCCCAGAAACACACCCTTGAAATGTCAAGTTGCGTGTCAGCCAATAACACTGTTGTCATGTCGCACATCTTTGTAATTCACATCAAAGGCGCTGGTCAGATTTCATTATTGCAAGTGAGTTCTCATAGTCTAGTCATGTACTGATTGTAATACTAATCACTGTTTTTAATGTAAAACACAACTCCTTAGTGTTACATTTTATAAAAATTCTCCTTTAGTAAAGAAATTAGCTATTAACCTTATAACTGTAATTTTGTTTCCTCTTTCGTGTTACTGATCAATTGCTGAATGTCTAAGCTCAGCACTTGAGGCTTCTACTTGATGTTACTGTAAAGTCAGTTATTGAAAAATGTCATGTTGTAAGGTTCACATATTTACTCTTTTAATGTAAAGCATTGAACAGAAGGAGAAAATACCATTCATTCTTGGTTATTTTTACTTTCAATAGTGAATTTTTGCCATTGTGAATATAAATAACAAATAAAGAATTAGCAGATAGTGTGGAAGAGTCAGCTGCTTAGGGTACT
This sequence comes from Balearica regulorum gibbericeps, assembly GCF_011004875.1. Taxonomy (NCBI): domain Eukaryota; kingdom Metazoa; phylum Chordata; class Aves; order Gruiformes; family Gruidae; genus Balearica; species Balearica regulorum. Next base: position 119,314,937 of record NC_046185.1, read on the forward strand.
ACAGTTGAAGTTGCAGACTTGAGTCAATTCAGCTCTGCCACAAATCCTCTGTTCAGTATGGAGCAAATCTAAACCACCATCCAATCCATTGTTTTGTGTTCAACTATAGGTACCCAGAGAAGACTATAGGAAAAAGGCAAGTGAGTGGCAATACTGCAGGCTTTCTCAGCCCCCTGTGAGTTTTTTTTTCAGAAGCTGTATAAAAAGGCGTGTTGTTCTGTAGACAGTAACTCTTGATGAGTAATTTTAATTTCATTTACGTGGATTCAAAAAGATGTTTGACAAATAACTTCCAGCATTAATAGTTATTGCATAGCATAATCACCTGCATGTGAAGACTTATCATCTTTAGGAGTTTTCTTTGGATTTCTTTGTTTACTCTGGCACTTGCCACTTAACTTGATGCCATCAAGTTCTTACAGTGAAGGAGAAGCATGCACAACTTCATAAATTTCTTTAGCATTAATAGTTATTGCATAGCATAATCACCTGCATGTGAAGACTTATCATCTTTAGGAGTTTTCTTTGGATTTCTTTGTTTACTCTGGCACTTGCCACTTAACTTGATGCCATCAAGTTCTTACAGTGAAGGAGAAGCATGCACAACTTCATAAATTTCTGGCATATTGTCTCCTTTAGCAGTACCTTTAGCAATCTGAACAGTCCTGCCTATTTTTAAAGTAGGGGCCCTTATAAAATACATTTTGAAAGCTCAAGAATACTGTATAAATCAGCTCTTCTTTGTCCACATGCTGACTGGCTTCTTCAAAGATCTGTTATGGATTTGAAATTTCATCTCTTTAAAATGAATTGCTTGGTTCTTTCTCTATGAGTGCTCACCATTTCTGTTCTTCAGAATAGCTTCTACTCATTTGTTCAGCTTAGAATGTCTGTAATACCCAGATTTTCACACCACCCCATACAACTTTTCTCAAAAGTTAGTATCCAGTAACATTACAATTTCTGTCTTTTAAATCTCTCCGATGAAAGCAAAGAGTTTTAAACAAGGTATACACTTTGATCTCACTGTGCCAGATGATGAACTAAAAAAATAGGTGACAAATTTATTTTCTCCTTCTGTGGTCTAATAAACCTCTAATTCTTTTTCTCTTCAGTAGGACAGCTTCACAAAGAGAGGTTGGAGTGTTACCCTCTATAGAGTGAACAGAGCCTACTGACTAGCTAAATTTCCCTGAAGAGAGAAGGCTGGGATTGTGAAAGAGGTTTGAAACCTGGGTGTCTCTTACACTTCTAAGGGAGACATTTGGTAACCATCATAACAAAACCCCCAGACTACCCTTTTTAAAAAGAAAAGTGAATGATGCCTGAGACTGTGAATCCTAACTGAGTATTGATTACTGAACCTAGAAGATAGGAGCATTTTAAGCCTTCATACTTGTTAGATCAGCCAGATCCCTGCTCAGTGTTCTGAATATTGCAAATCCAATTTTAGGCCCGTATTCTCCACATATATAAAGATAGATACTTTTACTTTTTATGACTGGAAATTCTAGGACCATGAGGACACCTAAATCCTACTATTCCCAAATGTCTTCTCAACATTTTCTTCCTCATACCTTTATTTTTTTTATTTTTATTTTTTAAATAATATATTTTAGGTAGGTTTTGTGGGTTTGTTCTTTTTTTTTTTTTTTTTTAAATAGAGGACTGAAAGATAACCTTGTTATTGTAACACTGAGTGGTGGTGTTCTATCTGCTTACTAAATGAATACAGATAAGGTTATTTCATAGCTATATAGTTAATATTTATTAAAAATTAATTTTTTAAAAGCTTCATTTTTACCTAGATTTTTTTTCAGCTCAGAATGGATTTGCCCCTGTGTCCTCCTTTCAGTAACAGAAAATGGGTTTGGATTTTTAGAAAGTTCCAAAATATTTATCAGTTTCTTCCTTCTGCATAGAAAGAACAATTAGAGGTTAATCACACATGCAAGAACTGCAGTCTCTACTCAAAGTAAAATCTGAAATGTTGATGTTCATTTTCAATTCAGATTTTAATCCCATTGTTGAATGGATGGCTTAAGTTCACTTTAATGGCTCTTTTCTCCTTTAGATATTCCTTAATTATTTTTAAATATTTAAGAGATGCTTGATTACAAGTGCTTCTGTGAAGAAGAGGTCTTGCTTTGTGGGAGGCTTACCAGCATTCTGTTGTATCTCTCTTTCAAACTTCTGCCATTCTTCAGAGGTTGTGACATCCATTTTGTCATGTAGTAGACCGAAATATTGTTGGAATTGAGAACACTTGAAATCAATGTTAGTTGACTGCCTGAAGAAACAACCTCTGGTGTGTGAACTGGGACCTTTGCTTTTATGTCACCCACTCCATTCCATTTGTCCCCAGTCAGCCATCTCTCTATCAATCCAAAGGTGTTTGTTTTTTTTATTTTATTTTAAATTCAGTAAGAACTTTTTTGGGGGGGGGAGGAGAATATGTAGAAAGAATTACAGTACTGTAGGCTGTATTTTAGAACACTATGTCCTTTATCCTGCTTCCTTGCTGTGTCATGATCTGCATGAAATGTAAAAAGAGAGGAGTCTCAAATGAGCTAGGTTGAAGGCGTAAGGCCTACTTTACCTTATTTAGTGCATTGAAAACATAGCTCAGTAATTTAGCAGGTGGATGTGTTTATGTTTACACCTTACAGATCACGTTTCAAAAAAACCCGTATGTGTTCAGAAGCTTTCATTATCATCATCTGACTAACAAAGTGTTGGAAGTCTGAGGTGTAAAGTGAATGCTTTGCTGTCTTGAAAATGTTCCAGGGTTACTGGTAGAGTGTTGATTTTGTTGGTGAATGAAGTACTTTCTCATCCTCATTCTTTCTTTTAACAGATTGTGTTTATAATTTTTTAGGCATAAGAATAATAACCAAAGATCTTGGTTGATGTAAAAGACTAATTGCAATCCTGATTTGTGCAAGTCGTTCTGCATCAACACTCTCAGGCATGAGAGTGCTTAGCTGTAGAAGGCCAGAAGTAAGAAAAAGTTGCTTGCCATACTATTGTGTTTTTCATATCATAGAATCGTAGAATATCTCAGATTGGAAGGGACCCATAACAATGGAGTCCAACTCCCTGCTCCTTGCAGGACTACCTAAAACTAAATCATATGACTAAAAGATTTTTCAGAGTTGTCTGAAGCTTTTTCGTATATCAAATCAGTTAAAATTATTTAGCAAACAATGATATTACATTTAAGAAATTGTGTCTACTTAGGGCTGAAATCTCAGTCAGTCTTGACTTTTAAGTTTTAAATACACAAAAAAAATATTAAAAAAAATATTAAAAAAAAAGGCTTTGGAAAAGTATATGAAATATGGTTGAAATAACTTGTCTAATCAGCTGGTGATTTATTCTAGACAATATTATAGTTTTATGAAATATCAAGATGCATTTTATGATAAAAATCTGAAAAGTAACTTATAAAAATTCTAATGCAATTTTTATTTAAGATAATATTAAAAAGTAGCGGAATTGGAAAAAGGATTAACGTTGTGCTTCCTTGCGTTCAAACAAGTCTTTAAAACTCAAGGAACAGTGGAATTGTTTTTCTTATTTTCCAGTTGGATACAATAACTGTCTAAAGTATGCAGTCACAACCTGACAAAAACTTCAGGAAATATTAGTCTTCAAGCTTTAACAGCAACAGCATCAAAAATGTTCTGCTAAAAAAATGGTTTAGGATCCTTAATGGAAGTAAGATTTACTAGACTTTCATCAGTTCCATTTGTGACAATTAGTGAACTTCATCTTTAAACTGAAACATTTTTTGAGGCATACTACTTCTTAATAATCAGTTTTCAGAGTAAGATACTGTAATTGTAATTAAAAGAGTTTTAATTGTGTTGTTTCTGATACTTCAGGAGATGACTAGGTTTATCAGAAATTATCGTGATCACTTGACCATACTTGAAATTCATTGTGTTTTAATTCATCTGATATTGAAAGTTTATGAAGAAATATGGTTATTTTTATACACATCTCACAATCAGGCTCTTGGGATGTCTATTTTTAAAGTAAGATTTGCATTTCTTTTCCACAGAACTCTTATTGATTATTATATCACTCTTAAGTCCTCATTACTGTCCATTCTGGTAGCATGAACTCTTAACAAAATTTCATTGAGATATGCTATTTTGTCTAAACTAAAACATAGATATACTTGAGTGAAATACCAAAATTTGAAATGGATGATTGACATGCTTTGGTTCAGTTGAGCCTTGTAACTGGTGTACTTACTAGATCATTTTGAATCAAATTGACCAGGGACTTGAAAATGTGTCTCCTAAGTCAGTCTTTAGCAGAAAGAACAATCATCCAGTTATTTTGTCTAAGACTGGACACATTAGTAGAATCCAGTTTTCCTGAAAATGTTTTCTTTCAGAGTGAAATAAAACTAATGTTAAAATGTGTTAAGACAGTTTGAATAGAATAATTTTGAGGATATTTGCAAATTGTGGTATAGATTCACCTTAAATTTTGAAAATTGTCCCTAAATTGAGCTTTTGTTCTCTAGTAAATTCTAGTTTCTAGTAACAGCACGTAGAGCTCAGAATCCAGTTTTGATTGTTATGCACAGTGAGAGGAAAAAATTCTGTAAAATTATCATGGAAAACTGAATTAATCAAAACTACAGTTAGTGTCAGTTTCTGGCTTTGTTAAATCAGTTTCTGTCATTTTCTACAAGTTTGTATAATATGTAAATCAATGTATAGTTTCCCTGTTTTGGTTTCTTAGAGATAAGTGGAATAGAAAAATTATCAACCATGTATCCATATTGAAACATATCACTGAATAAACTGAAATACACTGCAGTGTGTAGGTATTATCACAGGCAATATTGGACTATATTTGTGGCTGACAGTGGAACCAAGTAAATTTATTATATACAGAAAGCTAGACTATGTTTAAAAAACACAAAGCAACCAAGCAAAAACCCACAAAAAACCCCAATCTAATCTCAGGAGGAATGTTGCTTTTTTTATTTAGATGGTACTGGTCAACTAGGAATAGCCTGGCATATTACTTTACAGTATAGATCCTAGCACTTCACCGATAGTCCGTTCAGAGAAGTCATTTGTCCTTTCTAGAGAGTCATCAACAATATGAATTGGAACACTATGGGCTTAAATCTCAAATCCTTGCTATCAGAGTGAATGAAGATATTTTATAATCTTGGAAAGGAAGAAAATGGGAGACTATTGAAAAGGGCTTGAATATGTATTTCTAATGTTTTAGATGAAATCAATTATTTTTCAAAGCTAGGAGGAAGCATTGACTCATAGGTGTCAAGAGACCGTGAAGATAGTGCATAATGGAAATATTAATATAAATTTTTCAAGCAAAATATCCCTTGGGACTTAGTACTCAAGGGAAAGAAATACAATTTTTTTCAATCAGATGTTTTTAAGGAACCAAACTTCATGTAATTTTTTTCAAAAGTGAAACAAAGATTATATATCCTGAAAAGCAGGAAATTGATATAATTTCAGTAATGCAGAGATTTTATGTTGCCATTCAATGTGCAGAGCAGAGTTCATTTAACCCTTAAGGGTACTATAACCCTTAGTACCCCTCAAGCTTTCGGTCATAACATTTTCTTGTTTTATACCATGTTGTAGGTAGGTAATATTTGGGGCTGATAACACATACGCTTAACTTCTAACTTATTTTTTTTTTTTAATTTAATGTAATTTTCATGCCCTCTTGCAATTTCTGCTTCACTGACTGGGAATCATTTTATGTTACGATTTTATATTAAAAAGGGGGACGTTTTATTTTGGGATTGTTGGTTAGGTATTCTATACTACTTGTGAATAGGCAAGCATAAAATAGTAGAAAATAATAGGAAATTGGTAAAACACAATACATTGTGGCTTAAACATATCAAAAGACAAATATTCCTATAAAAATACAGATTTTGAAGCTGGGAACTGAACAGGAATTGAAAATACAAACTGTTCTCCTTTAGTAAGCTTGCTGAAACTGCTGGCAAAGTGACTGGGATTGCATTGATACCTTTCCAGTAAACGTGTGCAACAGACAATTTTTGAGCTTATGCTGGAACTGAAAGTAAGCCCATTTCATTTCATCACGTAATTACTGGAAGTTATTAACAATTCAACTGCTGATACATGATAAAACCCAAACTGCTATGGATTAGTACATTTAATACAAATCTTCGTATTATACTTATTGAAAAATATTTTCCTTGAATTTCACATGCTTTGACAGTTGTAGCAAATACTCAAGATATTTGAAAGAAGAAATATCCCACTTCACATATTTTTCTTACAGTGGAGTTGTATGTTTATTTTAATTCTCAAATCTTGTTCCTTTGTGTTTATGAATAGCAGTCAGCCTTTCCTTGTTAGGTTTCTCATGTTCAATATTAATTATACACTTGTGAAAGATCTTTAAAATATAATCATCAAATAATGTTGCTGCATATCTCCTACATTACAGATCTTCATTGTTGTGTTTATCTTCCTTTTCTGTCTCCTACAAAAAGTAAAGCATTAAATAAAAATCTAATTATTCTATATCCAACATAATTTTATGCCTGCAGAAAGGCCAAAAGTTTTCTCTTCCTCCTTGCCCCCTGGGTCATTTGAAATGTAAACTACAGTAGCTGAGAAGGCTTAGGAATTGGAATTGAAGAATAACTCTTTTCAAGAAAATTGACTTTAAAATAATTGGACCCCTAAAGATAAGGTTGATAGACCTTCTCACTGATGTATTTTATGGTAGGTACCATTGTAAATTGTGCCTTGGTATAATATTTCTTAAAATCAATTGTCATTGTCTTTGCCTTTGAACAGCTGCTGAAGGGCATGGTATGAAAGTGTGGCAGTAAGATGACTTTGAAACTTTCCAGTTCAGTGGTGGGTCTTTATTATTTGGGATTCACCCAAAAAGAGTAAATTTATGTGAACTTTTCTCTAATTTGTTCAACGTACCAGTGGCTCTGAGAGGCTGTTCCAACTTAGAAACTCATATCCATAAGTTTACTTGCTGTTTGAGAGTGAAATCAAGTTTCCAGTTGACCATCTCAACCAACTTTCTATCTTTCTATGCTGCTATAGCAGCATAAGGTCGTGGGTATGTTTGCCATTTTGTATTTATTCTCTAGCCTTTTTTGCAGCTTTTCAATTTGATAATACAAACATTTGCACACTTGTGGGTTTGGGGTTATTTTGTGAATGATCTGGTCCAAAAATACAGACACAAACAGCAGCAGATTGCAGTGCATCATGGTGTAAAGAGCATGAACTCTTAAGTAATTTGTCAGGGGTCCAAATCAAATTCTGTTTGTGTATTAACTCCTGGTTTTTATTGTGAGGTATGTCGTATTTGTTGTATTGCAGTCCTTTCTAGAAAAGGTACCTTTTCTGTATAATGAGAAGTGAAAGACTTACTAATTAGTAGTGTTTACTCCAAGTGTAGTAATCTGTGGCTTTTTTTATAAAAACTTATGACAATGCTATAATATACTGATTTTTGAAAATGAAGTGACTTAAAAGCAGAAATATATCTTTTTTTATTATTTTAAATTTTTTAAATTCACTACAATGTATTTTTATGGAAGATTTTTGCCCTGTTTCCTTTATTTAGGGACCAGCTGCCACTGTAGGTATAGCCTACATACAGGTAAATCCTACCTATAAAGGAGGAAAACAGCCATCTGGACATGTAGAATTTAGGATTTTGTATTTGAGGAGAGAATTTACTGAAAAAGTTTAGTTTAAAAAAAGTGCTAAATAAGAATATTTAATTGTTAGACAACTTTAATGAGAGGAATAAAATAATGACATTCTTAAATTGCTTTGTCAGTGACACAAGATTAGAAGTTTTATTGATTTCACTCTAAATTTTTTTCCTAACTTGGTATAATAGCCAGCTTGAACACATACAACTTAAATGTCCTATTGCTTTTTCATCAGACAAAGAATGTTAAAAATTGAGACAGTACTGCTGGCAAGTCTTATAAAATCAGATGACCAGTTATTCTGAGCCACTGTTATTTATTTGGGTGTAGATTTAAGTGAGCAGAAAATGCAAGTACTTCATGTTTAGAGTTATGATTTGCTTATGTATGATTATGATTCTGTATGATTTCCAAACAGAATAGGACCTAATTTAATATAAATTTTATAAAAGTCTAAAAAGAACTAAACTAATTCTGGTTTAGAATATGACTATTCTGTGAAATAAATTCCATAGCTAAACTCTTTCAACTGCTTTAAGACATTTCCTTTGTAAAACTATGTAAAATAGCAATGAAGAATGTGGTAATGTCGCTCTCTCTTCTGCATATATATGCAAAGTTGGGGTAAATCAGATTTAAGCTTTGTCTTAATACATTGTTTGATGTGACTTTATGCTTTAGCTAAGTTATGTATATAATTGTTTTTAAAGGCTGCAGCTATTTCTTATTTGAATCATAAAGGTTTGCAGGTGACCTTTAAGAATAGCCATAGAGGCTCCAGTTTTGTCTTGGCTTATCTCAGCAGAAGGTATAGCTGACTTTATAACACTGCAACAGGCAGGACCGCTTACAGTTTTTGAAACTAATTGTTTCATAATTTGTTCTTTACCATAAAAGAGTTTTTCTAGGTTTTGTCTAGACTAGGATTGCTTAGCTATTCTTGGTATTCAGTTGTGTTGTACTCCCAATGTGTTCTCAGTTTAAATGCTGCTTATGTAGCAAAGCAAGCAGCTTTTGCTGGGGTAAGTAATGCCAATATGCCTTAAGCATGAGAAGGTTTGTGCTGGCAAAACTTCATTTTATCAGTATGATTGCTATTACAGTAGTTGCTCTTTTTGGAAGTCTGTGGTATTTAAATGACCTCTTTTACATCTAGGATTGTTATACCCACATCAGCAAAATTCTGTTTTATAGGCATGGTCTAAGCTTTTAATTTTAAGTAGTAGATTTGGCCCTGGAAAATTAACCTCAAATATAACAATTCTCCTATCTGCAATCCTGGAACTCTCTTACGACTTGACTGTGTCCAAGGTACCATAACAGTTTATTTAAGTGTTGTTAGATTGCACAGAGGAGAATAGTTTTCAGGTTCTACTGACCTATGTAGGGAACTTGTTGGCATTTCCTTGCATATGGATATTTTTTCCATCAACTTAATAAGAACATAAATTGTCCTTAAATTCAAGCTTCTAAACTTAGAAATAATGAATTTCTTTCCTTACATAAACTTCTTTCTCTCTCAATGTATTATGTTTTCTGTTGGGTATAACTTGTGCTTTTACACATTTCTTTATGCAAGAAAAATTGAACACATTGGGTTGAACAAGGCTGTTATGTAGCTACCTTAAACATGTTTATATAGGTATATACAATTATATTGTTTTGTTATGTTTCCACCAATTTAGTGGATGTGTTTTACTTGTCTCTAGTTCCACATCCCAGTGCTGTACAATGTAATAAATCTGCTTATGCTAAGCCCCCGCTCCTACCCTGACTTCATATAGATTCTATATGGTCATCATTAATACATTTAGGTGAATGCAAGTACCAGAGAAATAGGGAAAGACCATGAAATAGGAAACCATTATTTATACTTAATGCACATATCTGTCTTTGAAGTAATTCTCAGTTCTTCATAAATATGGTTGTTCTGTTAGCATGCCTTTCATTCCTTATTACCTAATTATATTTTCTTTACATAACATAATTTCCGAAAATACGAATGATCAGGGCTCTGAGAGGTGACATTAACCTAAATGAAACATTTTATGATTTTATGACCCTTGGATGTTTGTTCTAGCCCCCTTTCAGTTTTTTTCATGAAGTTGGTAGAAGAATGTGTGCAATTCCATTTAGTTGCTTCAGTTCACAGTCTAGTGCTTTAGCTTACACTATCCATGAAAATAATGTCATCTTCTCTTTCTTACTGGACATGAATGAAGTCTCTTAAATGGAAACATATAGTTTTAGGAATGTATGGGTTCTTTTTAACAAATAGTTTACTAATCAGAATTAATCTGATTATCATTGTACCAGAAGCCAGTATAGGGTATTACACAGATATGAAACTGAATATTTATTTTAGTCAAATATAACCTCTATTTATTCATAGAGAACTACATAATATAACTTTGTGGTTTTAACTGACATACTGCTTACAGGGCAGTTTCGTTATATGTTTTATGCTGAGTTCCCTGAATAACTGTTCAAGAGCATCTGTCTCATGTTGAGCATACAGTCCTAGTGGACATCCTCAACACTTTCAGATAATGCTCTCTGTGCTTGAGTTTTGCACTTATTACATGGATATTCATAATACAATCTTGTCTTATAGCTGTATCACAAGGCTAAACCTACCTATTGTTTATGAAGGACTTCAGTAATGTTATAAAGACACAAGAGAAAAATCTTTGAAACTCACAATTTGGTGCTGTCAGTGGTGTTTGGTGAATAGGCATCTAGTACACTGTGTAAGGAAAATGGAGAATCATTCTTCAAATTAGATGGTATAGTACAGGAAAGAGTATGTAATCATATAATTCATGTGTCTTCATAGTGTTTGTGAGGGAAACATGCTTTACTTATAAATATGAAGTGTTTTGGGTTCTAAGAATAGAAAAGACTGCGTTAATGTAAAGTATTACTGTTTTTTGAGAATATTCTTCTTTCTTTTAAGTGTGTGTGTGTATATATATATATTGGTTTATATCTGGTTTTGAAATTCAGGAGAATATAGCTAAAGTCTTTTGGGTAACCACTCCTCAGTATTGTCAAGAGAAGTGGCTGACAAATGTGTCATATATTAATATGTTAAGCCCCAGAAGTTAGTTAATGTAGCATGCTTTAAAAAACACAGCATATTTGAATTTCACTATGTGTGCCGAGTCTGTTAATTCAAATTATTTAATGGCGCACACAGACTGTTTCATAGTATGTATAGTATTATATTTCTGAAATTTGATTAATTTCTGCCATTAAAAAATATTAATTTAATTACTGCTCTGCTCACTTGAATCGCATCAGTGAAGCAGACCTAAAAGTAATTTCCAAAGTAGTGTAACATTGCTGTTTCTATTTAATAGCTGAAGTGGAGCTCATTTTTTGTTGAGAGCTAGTCAACGGCTGAGGTTCTGGGTCATGGATTTTGGCAACAACTGTTCTACTACTCTGCTCCTTTTGTGAGTTTAGTGTGTTAAATAAAAATTCACTTCCTGTCTTTTTAAATAAATCTTAAAATATGTTTTTACAGCCTTGTGGAAGAAATCCATCTTTTTCCAGTTCTTTTCCAAGTCATCTTGGTAAGAATATTTTAATTTTTTTTACATATGTGTACGAATAGATAGGTATCATATCTCCCAAATCACATCAAACTAGTAAATTTCATTAGGTATGTTGATAAAATGAAATCGAACAGTCTATCAGTACAAAAGAATCTAGTGTAAGCAGCCATGTACGTGGTTCTTGCCAACTAATCTGCCGGTATAAAAAGTTTCTTTTGTAAGATAAGTACTTTTTTCTTTTTTTTAAACCAAATAAAAACCTGAAAAATAGAATTAATGAGCTTGATCCTTAATTAGAACTATATATTTGCCCAACCCAAGCAACAAATGTTGAGAAACTTGTGTTTTATTAGCGTGATAATGCCAATTCCCACTATTTGCTTTTAGAATTTCTTTTAATTTAAAGTATCAGGGATATGATTTTGGATAGTCACATGCTGAATTTCCACCCCTAAGTACAATCTGCCACTTAGGAAGATCATGAAAAATGTTGATGGTTTTTTCTCTGAAATGTTGCAAAACAAATGTGTTAATGAAGAAGAAAAATCTGTAGGCCAGTTTGGAAGCCAGGAACTAGGCTATCTACTAGCCTTCTCATTGCTAAATTCCACAATCTCTTGTTTATTTTGTCAATCCTTTTGCTCATGAAGGTGTATCAGGTAAGTGTCCTGTCATGTAAGGATGCTCCTGATGAATACTAAATATACATTATAAATAAATATGCATAATTTATGCAGTGCAGGCAGATTACGTACTTGGTTTTGTATCATTCTTGAAATTCAATCTTACTCAGGGTAGATGATGTTCATAAATGTGATTCTGAATCAACTTTGATTTTCCTTTCTTAGGTTTACATATTTTAATCTCATCTCTTCCTTTGCAGTGATTTATTTCACTGCCTAACACCTTAAATCTCTTTAATACCACATACCTAGATAATCCCTTTTTTATTAAAGTCACCTCTTTAGTGATGATAGATTTTTCCAGTAGCATACAGAACATAGGCTTTATGATATTTTGTGTACATGTATGTCCAAATATCTTCTTGTGATAAGTATTAGCAATAAATATAACATTTTACAGTAGTTCATAAAGTTTTGACTTGGGAGGAGTACTGCTTTTAGGTAGTAACAAAAGAGGAACACAATAAAATATGAAAGTAAAATGTTTCATGTTAATGTCCTCAAATGTTGAATGAATGTTTGAAACTTCTCCAGGTATTGGAATCTTGAAGTTTAACTGCTTATATATATACACACACAGATACATATATATGTACATTAGTATATAGCTGTGAGTATTTGAATATGGTTATGATCTCTAGAAATATTCCTAGATCTTGAAAAGCTTCTTATATCTATAGTCACAGAATTTAAAATGTGTGTATGGTACACACACAATGTAAGTAGGATAAGATGGAGTTAGTTATAAATGCTCCATCCTGACCTCCCTACACACAGTTTTATCTCATGAGTTCTAGAAATAGTTTTTTTAGAGAGTAAGAAGCAGCTAAGTTCAAAATTGTCTGCATGACTGGTGATCTGTGAAGGTTTCACAGCTCTCTTAAACCGGTGTAACTTATGGTTAGTGTTGTGGGGGAAAAGCTTGTGGCTTTTAGGGAGGGGAAAAAAAAAAAAAAATCCCCTTTCATTGTGCTTTGTTTGGCGAGGACACCTGTAATGGTTTCAGTTGCCATGTACAGCAGTCAAGCTTTAACAGTACAATGGCTCTCAGCTGTGGTCTTGTTTGGCTCAAGGCATGTGAGATGTGAGAGCTTAAACAGGTTGCCACCCTGTCGTGGTTTTACCCCAGCCGGCAGCTGAGCACCACACAGCCGCTTGCTCACTCCCCCCTCAGCAGGATGGGAGAGAGAATTGGAAGAGTTAAAGTGAGAAAACTCCTGGGTTGAGATAAAGACAGTTTAATAGGTAAAGCAAAAACCATGTGCACAAGTGAAGTAAATAAGGAATCCATTCACCACTTCCCACAACCAGGCAGGTATTCAGACATCCCCAGGAAAGCAGGGCTCCATCATGCATAACGGTTACTTGGGAAGAAAAACGCCATCACTCCGAACGCTACACCCAACCCCCCCCTTCCCCAAGTTCCTTATAAACTGAGCATGACGTCATATGGTATGGAATATCCATTTGGTCAGTTTGGGTCAGCTGTCCTGTCTGTGACCCCTTCCCAACTCCTTGTGCACCCCCAGCCATCCCACTGGCAGGGTGGTGCAAGAAGCAGAAAAGGCCTTGGCCTCGTGTAAACACTGCTCAGCAACAACAGGTCCATAGAACAAAAACATCTCTGTATTATCAACACTGTTTGCAGCACAAATCCAGAACATAGCCCCATACTAGCTACTGTGAAGAAAATGAACCTCTCAGCTGAAACCAGGACACACTCTCCTTACTATTCCCCTTGTTGTCCCTACAGAAAAGTGAATTCAAGAGTGGAATATTGGGCAATTGGTAAGGCTCGGGAGCCAGGACTAATCAGACTGGAAGGATTAATTGTGAGGCTGTTTTTCCTCATGAACAGAACTTCATTATAGGTTTCTGAAACAATTTTCATGGTCGTATGAGTGAAGGGCGCTGCATATCATTTACTTCCCATTACTGTCCATATACTACTCTTTGGCTAGGTTTATACTTTTGTTGGTTTCAAGAAACAGCACAGATCAGTAACATTGAGTTCTGTGGTGTTGTACCTAGAATTTTACCAGACTCTAAACTATTGAATTTGAATTAAGCTTCAGAGTCAGTGCACTATTTTATACTGTCAGTAGAGCTATTTACTATCAAGTTCACGGAATATCACTAGTACTTCATAATTTCCTATGCTGAGACCAAACATCCAATGTATTTTCTATGTATCATTAAATGTAGTTCATGTTATTTCCAGTGATGCCGCTAACAGGATATTGAGGCTTTTAGGCTCTAAAGGGAAATCATGTGGGCTCAGAATTGGAAAGTGTCTCCAGGAGCTGTCTTCATTTCTAGAGTGTGCTACAATCAAAGTGGGATTGAATGTACTAGCTTTAATCTGGCTATCACAGCAGTGAGGACGTGATGGTTTGCAGATATCAGACAATTCACAAGAAATAGGTTTTAATGTGACTGCTTCTCGCTGCTTGTTGATGTAGAGTTGCACTACCTCATATACTGCATACTACCCTATGTTGTGATCTAAGCAATAACTCTGAGATTTGGCAATTTCTTACCCTCTCTCATATATCTGGAGCAGTTAGATCTCTGAACTCAGCTGAATTATACCAAATGTACCCTTTCATGTTATTTATGACTGTGCTTCAGTAAATGTTATAGTGGCCAAACAAAAGGAACCGGATCAGTGAAAAAAGGTGTTACGGTCTACCTAAAAAGTTGTACTAAGAGAATAGCTATTAACTTTATTCACCTGAGCTAGGTTTTAGTTACTGATCTATTAGTAAGAGGCTTTAAATACAGTTGCCGTTCCCCTGGAAACCCTCAACAGTTATTTATCACTCAACACTTAGTTACATTTAGGAAATGCAAATTAATAGTATACTTTGTGAATGTGAAAGACCTGGATACAGTTCTTCTTTGCAAAACTTCAGAAGGGAATTTTGTGTTACACCTGAATGAAAATTAAATCCATCGGTACCCTGGTGCCAGATCCTAGTGCTAGTGGTTACTTAGATAGTGAGTAGTTCTATAAAGCAATATGAAGGTGTGACTGCAGTATGAGTAGGCATTTATCTTGCTATAATGTCTAATGAGATCAATGAAGATGTAGTGATATGTATCTGTGGATAAGGGGAGACACATTGAAAATGCATGAGTATATTCAAGACGGTAAGTGATGGGAAAAACTGAAGAAAAGTTGGCATCATAATGTGCAAAATTTAAAAGGTGCAAACTCCACTTGGTAACCAGGTTAAAAATACTTAGGCAAATTCCCTGAAGACGTACATGATGCCAGAAGTTGGTTTGATGTAAGGTATAAATATGAAATGCTGCTGTTGATGAAGTAGAAGAGATGGTAGCAGGAAAAGTTACTGGGGAACATGTTTCATGTTTTACTTGCTGCCTTTTTCTTCTACATCCCTAGTATTGTTTCTAATATATTTTACTATGTCAAATCTGTGATTCTTCTTGAATAGTATGTTATAATGCTGGAATGAGGTTGATAAAGGAATTGGTAGTGGTTTATTCCTATATTTATAATTTATGCCTGTTTGTATTTTAGATTGCTACCAAGGTTTTGCTGAGTAGCTAGCAATGAAGTTGGCATATATGTTATGTACTGTGTTTTGGTTTTTTTTTTAGAGGGGTAGGATGGGGACCCTCCACACATCATAATTATTACTTGGCCTTCCTTTAGGATTATCTGAATCTAATTTATTGCATAGAAAAGATATTCTGTGTAGTTGGTGAAATTCTATTTTTCTACCAATAAATTTTAAAATTGAAGCTAATGATGCTTGTGATTAGGAGCTCAGTGCTATCCTCTTGTTAAAGCTCAATAGTCAGTTGTGTACTTATCCTATTAAAATCTCTAGTATAACTTTTAATCACACTAGCATCTCAGACTTCCATTTTTGCTGTCAATTTTTTTTGCAACATTGTATATTTTAATGGTCAGTGATCACATGAAAAATGTGGCAAAGTGGATTTAAAGGCATATCCTTTTAATAAAAATTACTTGATAGTAAGATTGAAAGTTCCTGTATTTATAAATGATACCTTATTATTAAATACCATCAAATAATGGTAGATAATGCCTTAATGCCTAAACTGTACAATCTAATTTAAAGGTATAAATATAATAAATATTTTATTTATACTGTTGATCTATCCTTTACACAAGCAAGTCCACATATTTTCTTTACATTTTTTGAAAAAATTAAAATTGATTTAAAAATTACAAATTTTAATTTATTTTCCTTTAAATGCAGTGGAAAGCTGTTACAAAATATGTTTCTTTTTGTAGTCATTCACATATTTTTGTTTATTTTTCCTAGTTGTGTCTAGGTTTGAGGTTTTCTACTGTGTACTGTTATGTGTCGCTGTGTATTTTGGGACTTCTATATGAGTCCATGTTAAAAAGTTTAATTACAGAACTGGACATCTTAAACTAAAGGATCCTATACCGTTCATGGTTTTGCTAGACTGAAGTAAACCTGTGCTCGAATGCTCAAAAAATGCTTCAAAATCATTGTCATGCTGGCAGACACTGATCCTCTTGGAAGCTTTGCTTTGCTCACTTTGTTGTAATTGCAGCTGAAAATCAAGTTCATTATTCCATTGAGTACTAAAGAAGAGTATGAGCTAGGCATGATTGTAAGAAAAATTGTAACAGATCAAAATTGATAAAGATACTCATACTGTAAAAGAAAAAATAAACCATTCCAGTTTTATTTGGGTAACACCTTCTTTTCAAGAAAGCTAATAATTTTGTGGAAATTTTGTCTAAATAGGGGATACATAGCCATGTATAACTAGATTGCTTTGTTTTTTAAAAAAACTAAAAATAATTTTAACCAAAGCCCTTCAATTAAAAAAAAAAAAAAGTGAGAAGGAAATTGTATAGCAGCCAAGTAGAAGCAGTGGTTGGATTTTATATCTCATTTTGAACTGTAATTGGAGGAAAAAAAATCAAGCTATAGGAAATGGTTATGGTCAGAGATTCCACTCCTTGTGATCCAGTTACAGCAACAAAGACACCCACTTAGAACTGTTCAAAAATAATATTTCTTTTCTGAAAAGCCTTTCCTATGAAAATACTATTAAAAAAAGGAAAAAAAAAAAACATTGGAGAGGAAAAGCAGGAGCTTCATCATTTCTATTTTACTTGGTTTCCATTTTCTACTGAGAGGCTGTAGTCAAATATCATTTGAGGGAAGAGGTAGAGGTGTTTTTCTGTTTAGCAGCCCCATGGATGATAGGTATAGAAGAACATGTATCAGAGATTATTGCAACAGTTGAAGCATTAGTTTACTTCTGTCTGCTAAACTAAGCACCTCTTAGTCCAATGTGGTTGTCTAGAAGAATGGGGAGCATGTTTCTAACTCTTGTGAGTACTTGTAGATCATCCAGGATGGATACTTGAAACAGTAGAGTAGGTGACTCTTGTTCTTGTATTTTATGGAGAGTACAAGTTTATACTGCCAAACTCATCTGCTGGAGAAAATTAGGATAATGAATATGGCAAATAATATAAACTCTAGCACTTAGTGTGAATAGGCAGTTGGTCCTCAATGCTGTAAATGAGCTTTGAGCTAAAGTACCTCTTTAAGCTCTGTGCTTGCATGGGAAGATTGATACTGGTAGTAACTGATAGCTATTGACAATTCACTCCAGTCTGCTGGCATACTCAATCCTTGATTTAACCTCAGCCCTCTATTAAAAAAATCAACATAAAGATATCTGGGAATGTTTAGGCAACATATGTTTTAAAGATCAGGAAAAAGTATTTATTTTAATAGCTTTGTGTGTAGTACTCCTGTTCCTGGCTGTGTATTCAATGCTGTTATGAAAAAGTTAAATGCAATGGCTCATTTTGGTGTATTTCATCTGGTCGTCACTGCTTCTAGGGAAAATCTGCATTTATAAGGTATTTGAAATGAGATTCTGAGAGTGATTTTTGTGACTTCTACAGGATGGCCATTAGTTACAGTTAGGAACCTTAAATTTATCCATAATGAATATCTCTATTTTTTTCCTATTTGTGAAGTAGGTATATTTCCTAAAATCTACTAGGTTTAATAGCCAAATTGTATGCTGTGGCAGTTAAGGTAAAACTACTGTGGCAGATGAGGAATGTAATCTGCAAGGATTTCTGAAAGTGAAAATGCCAAAATCCTATTTTAATGGGTGATTTATAAAGCAAAATAATTGCTTGTTTTGAAAGACATTGAGTATCCAAAGATGGATTAAGGAGAAACTAGTGAAAAAGTGTTAGACTATCTTAAAATGTACATGTTTGGAATGATAAAAAATTATGAGATGCAGTTTAAAGACGACAAATGTAATGCAAGTGCAAAAATTATTATAAGTAGAAGAACACTTTAACAATAAGTGTCATAGAATCATAGAATGGTTTGGGTTGGAAGGGACCTCAAAGATCATCTAGTTCCAACCCCCCTGCCATGGGCAGAGACACCCTCCACTAGACCACGTTGCCCAAAGCCTCATCCAGCCTGGCCTTGAACACTTCAGGAATGAGGCCTCCATTATCTCTCTGGGCAACCTGTTGCAGTGCCTCACCACCCTCACAGTGAAGAATTTCTTCCTAATATCTAATCTAAATCTACCCTCCTTCAGTTTAAAACCATTACCCATTGTATTATCACTACATGCCATTGTAAACAGTCCCTCTCCAGCTTTCTTGGTAGGCACCCTTTAGGTACTGGAAGGCTGCTACAAGGTCTCCCCTGTTCCAGGCTGAACAATCCCAACTCTCTCAGCTTGTTCTCATAGGAGAGGTGCTCCAGCCCTCTGATCATCTCAGTGGCCCTCCTCTGGATCGATCCAACAGCTCCATGTCTGTCTTGTACTGGGGCCCCCAGGGCTGGATGTAGTACTCCAGGTGGGGCCTTACAAGAGCAGAGTAGAGGGGGAGAATCACCTTCCTCAACCTGCTGGTTAGTATGGTCTAACTCTTTTCCAAACTGACAAATTTCCTACCAATGTGTTGAAGTCTTGTGTAAACATTCAGTAAGGTATTATATTTATTCTCTTTTTAATGCTAAATCAAATGAGTAAGAATGTTTCTAAAGACTGAAGAAGATGTTGTAAAAGGCAGTAGAGTACAGTATGTTAACTTCCAGTTTTCAAGGAATAAAATATGTCCCCTCTGGTAGAAATGTTGGGGTTTTTTCATTACTCTGTTAACTCACTTAAACACTTTAGTTTAAGGATGAGATGCCTGAGACTACTTACCTCTTTTAAATGGCTGACTTGAAAGTAGTGTATACTTAGAAGGGGATAAGCCTGCATACCAGAATGTGTACACTTGGAAATAAATATGTGTAAGTGTAACTCTTTTGAGAATTTTTTAGCAGGAAGCAGAATATTACTGAAAGAAAGTGGGTTGTTTATTATTTGATTTCTGGTTGTGTGATGGGGTTTTTTTTGTGGTGGTTTCCCCCCCCCCCCCCCCCAGAAATGGATTTTACTTTTTGTCAGTAATCATTCAGTCAGGAGTTTCTGGGGAAGTGTTTATATATCTATACATCTGTAAATATTTGATTAGTATTGAATCAGGTAGTTAATGTGTTCTGGTCAATTGTTCTCTGCAAGTATTAACACTGTACACAGAATGAACTCTTAACAATTTTGTTTTATTGATGTGTAACTATCATCTTAATTGATGACAATGAAACTATTAGAATCCAAAATGCATGGTATAAAACCATTTCTGACTGTAGTTAATAATGAGAACCCATGGTATATGATTTGTTTTCTCAGATATTGTTGGATGATGAGCAGTAGTTTTCCAAATGGATAAAGCGATCATAGAATACCTGCAGTTGGAAGGGACTCATAAGGATCAAGTCCAACTCCCTGCTCTTTGGGGGACTACCTAAAACTAAACATTGTCTAGATGCTCCTTGAACTCTGACAGGCTTGGTGCCATGACCACTGCCCTGGGGAGCCTGTTCTAGTGACCAAACACCCTCTCAGCATAGAACTTTTTCCTAATGTCCAATCTGAACTTCCCCTGACGCAGCTTCATTTCCTCATGTCCTATCGCTGGTCACCAGAGAGAGGTGATCAGCACCTCCCCCTCTTCTGCCCCCCTTGAGGAAGTTGTAGACTGCAGTGAGGTCAGCTCTCAGCTTTCTCTTCTCCAAGCAGAACAAACCAAGTGACCTCAGCTGCTCCTTGAAGTCTTGCCCTTCAGACCTTTCACCATCTTGTCACCTCTGGACACACTCTCATAGTTTGTCCTTATATTGAGGTGCCCAAAACTGCACACAGTACTCGAGGTGGGGCTGCACCAGTGCAGTGTAGAGTGGGACAGTCACTTCCCTCAACTGGCTAGCTATGCTGTGCTTGATGCACCCCAGGCTGCCAGGACACACTGTTGACTCATATTCAACTTGCCATCAACCCAGACTCCCAGATCTCTTTCTGCAGGGCTGCTCTCCAGCCTCATCCCCCAATGAAAAGGTCAGCAAAACCTTCCTTTGCCATAAGTGTTCTGCTACAGACATTAATAGGAGAAAGATTTGACTTCTTCGGTATCACTGCAACTTATGCTAGACTTTCAACATTTGCTGTAACCACAAACCTTAAGGCTTGTGTGTGGTGCAGTTGGTGTGTGGCAGCAATTCACAAAGATGTCTCCACCTAACTTTGAGCTAGTAGCTTAGCTAAAGTTAGCAATGCAGGTGCAGCAACAGAGGGCTTGGAAACTGCAGAGCCTTCTATGATGCTTAATAAATACTTGAGCAAATTAGCTGCTGCAGCTGTCCTGCTTTGGGTCCCTTAGCAATTTCAAAGTGGAGGATGTCTTCACAATTAATGTATGGATGTCCTCCCATACTTGCAAAAGACCAATGTAGTTTGAAGAAATCTTATGGAAAGGACTGGAACTGGAGTTGTCGGAAGTGATGGGAACGTATTCTGGGGACTTAGGGACCACATGGCAACCACATGTTGCTCATTTGGAGACGTGCCATATACTTCTGAGGTGAAGTGTGCCACTTCTTTTGTGTTCTTTTTATGAATATCATGAGCTTGGGATAATGAAGGAAATACTGCATAATTAAAACTTTTGCATGTACAAGTTTGGAAACTTTCTAAAAAGTTCCTCTTAACAGCTGCTCACTTTAAGCAGGGCTGTAATGATTTACTTTCCCCCCATAACCTTGAGAAAATTATTGTTGGGGGCTTTGTGTTGTTTTTCTGAGTGGTATTAGTAGCTGGTTTTCAGCTGTTCTTGTAGAGTTGCTTGAGTCAAATAGTTTTGACTAGTTGTAATTCAACTTGCTATTATTGAGAGGTCATAATGGTAGTAGTTAAATGTGTATTTGTTACAAATTACCGAATTTGAGAACAGGGTTTCATGTTTTTTTTCATTTGCCTGAAGTAGATGATTAGTGGGATGAAGAATGGGGCTTGTTGGCAGAGTACCGAGAGAATTGAGAGCATTGTTTCCTATTCCTACTGATGATCCATATTTCTTCTTGACCCTGGGCAAATTGTATGAGCCTTCTTTTTCAGATGTGCTTAGTGTGCTTCTATCCTTTGTGTGTGTGATGAACACATTTACAAAATTATCAGAAATGGATGCTCATCATTCTGAAACTAGGCCTGTTTAAGGTGCTAGCTGGACTTTATTCAAGCATAATTATTTAATGAATTTACAGACATTACATTTAAGGTAATGTCTGAACTAAAAACGTACATCACAGGAATGTAGGGATGATAAATTCATTAGAATTTAGAAGATACTCAGATTTTGTTATGAGAAGTGCTATACAAATTCTAAATAAATGTGAGCAGCCTATTTTATGACCATATGTCTGTGTAGATCTGTCACCTAGGATTATCTAGGATTGCTGGTGGAAAAATATGTGAGGAGCAGCAGAGCCATCCTTTAAATTAATTTTAATATTAAAGATTGATATTGTGCATAATAAAATGACTTTTTAAAAGGAAAAAATATTACTAAAGCATATCCTTCTATCACTCTTTTTCTTATCTGAAAAATTATTTTGAACCAATGTTCCTGTTAGGGGAGGGAATAAAGTTAGTTACAAAATCACCGGAAGCTCCACTTCTGAGAGAAAAATTGAGTCCACAGATTTGTGACAGCATTAGGTTTTTTATAGGAAAGAAATTCAGCTATTTGCATCTTAAAGGAATTGGTTTCTATTGCTAGACACTAATATTTTAGTGTGTATGCCACATAACTATTTATTTATTTTATATTCAGTGCTAAGGGACACAAGAAAACTCATGTATAAACAATATTCTTATGTGTTTCTTGGTAGTTTTTTTATCTTGCCTCAGAAGTCAAAAATTTTATGGATAATAAACATGAGTCTAAAAGACCTTAATAAGGTTTTAAAGCTAGCTATAACATACTGAAAAAGGAAATCACAAACAAGTAGTGAAGTGTATAGGTCTGCTTTGCAGAACTAGTGACCATGATTACTGCTGATAGTAGAACACATTTCTAAGTTTTATGATGTTGTGACTGTTTTCCATCTCTTTGATCTCACTGTTGATGTTTATTTTATTGGTCTTCAATAAGCAAGCAAGGTTACAGGTTTTGTGGAGGTTGGTTGTTTTTTTTTTTACAAAACATTTCTAAACTAGTCAAAAGGGGATGAATGTTTTATGTGTTATGGTATAATGTCTTACAAGTTGTCTTTTAAAAGAAAATATTTTTACAATGCATTTCAAAGAAAAAGTTGTTGCAGAGTAAGAATCACTGTTGTGCCTGGCATGGGCAGATCTCTGTCTTTATCACTTTGTTACTCTCAGTGTCCTAAGAACATTTCAGAGTGCTGCTTCTAAGTGACTTACAGCCCAGCTGAGGCCTCTGTTATTTTTGCTTCTTTTGTTGGTTGGGACAAACAGCCCAGTGTTACAGGGATGGATGGTGATAACACAGTTTAAACTCTTCAAAACAATTAACGAATAACTACAACTCTAATATTTGTCCAGTGTTATGGAATCCTGTGATCCCTTCAGGGACTGACTTGCTATCCAACGCAACAGTCCAAAAGTCGCCACCCCTGCGAAAGGAGAATTTTACTCCTGTCTATAGCTACCTCATTGGATTGTGTGCTGGCCCTTGGCTGTTCAATATCTACAAGGTTCCTACTATATCTAGAGGATTGCCTGTTGTCCTTTGGACATTGGTGGACTCTGGTAGTTGGCTCTTCCCTTAATCCCTTCCAATTGCAAAGGCTGTAATAGTTCTTATTCTGAATAACTTTTACAAGTTAGTTTTTCTTGGAAGGCTAAACTGGTTAGGAGTAGCCAGTTTCTTCAAATACTGTGTTCAAAGAATTTAAAATATATTGTAAAATACTGTAATAGTGCTTACCCTGAACCTTTGACATCTTGGAGCAGTCCCAGTGAATATGCACCCTGATGATCAGGGGGCCAGGAGCACATGGCAGACACAGAAAGGCTGAGAGTACAGATCTCGTGCAACCTTTGCCAAGGAGGCTTGGGTGGGGGAATCTCACTCGTGTCTGTAGCTACCTCACTGGACAGTACAGAGAAGATGAAGCCTGACTTATCTCACCAGTGCACAATGGAAGGACAAGAGGATGAATGCAAGCTGGCAGATGGGAAATTACACCTTGGTATAGGAAGAAACATTCTGCTGTGGGGAGAGTGATCAAACACTGGAACACAGGCCTGGAGAGTTTTGTAGCATCTTCATCCTTGGAGACTCTTAAAACTCAGCTGGGTGCAGCCCAGAGTCAGCCTGCTTTGGCAGGGCTGCTTTGAGTAGGGGATTAGACTAGAGAGCTCCAAAGGTACCTTCAACCATATCTGTTGATAGGGGTTTTTTACATATATATATATATACACACACACACACCCCAACTTCTGTGATTTGATTGGCCTAATCCAGTCCATCTTTCTGAAAATCAACCAACCAAAAACTACCCTACAGGTTATCTCCTGGCATGGTAGCCACCATTCACTATGTCCTGCCTGTAGTTAGGTATGTTAATTCCTGTAGATTAGGATCCAAGTCAGTAGTCTCCCAGGTGAGCTTGGGTTTCTGATCTCTTCATCTATTTCCAACTTCCTAATTCCTTGTATGCTTTGACCATTAAGTGAGCAAGGTGGATGGAGTGAAGTGGCAATGCTGATTCAGCTGGCTTGGCTCTGCTCCCATTTCTCCCTTATCTGGGCCAGCTACATTTTATACTGCATGAGAGTGTTCTTTTATGAACCATATCCAAGACAGACTGTAGGTCAGGGATGGATGTGTGAAGTCAGTGTTTCTGCCAACTTGTTTTGTCTGGCAATACTCTTGGACATCATGCAAGGTACCTTAAATATGAGTCTTTTGTGTTTTTTGAACGTTGTCCTGAAAAAAAAAATTAAATGGTATATATGAGACTTTTGTGATTGGGTAATTTGAATATTGCTATGGAAACTTTAGAGCAAAAGGGGTAATATTTTCCTAATGATTGTATTTTTACTTACAAACAGTGCAGCTCTGACCTTTAAGGGAATATGCTAACTTCAGCTTTGCACCTGACAGCTAAAGATGATGCTATTAGATTTTTTTTCTTGGAAAACTGGAAGAGTTTCCTCTAAAACTAAATGGAAATCAAGTGTACTTAGATGTTAACTAGCACCTTTCTTTTTAACTCTGTCTCCTTTGGAACAGTTAAGATTTGTAGAATATTTGGAATATATATTGAGAAAGAACATTTTTATATTGTTTAGGAGAAGAATGATATGTAGAAAAAAAGCAAAATTAAGGACCAATTAATGAGTTCTCTAGTGTAGTTTAAACTACGGTGTTAAGTTTGTTCATTGTTTTTCTCTGCAATTCAGACAGCCTATAAAAACCTGTTGTTTTCTCACACTGAATAAGGATGGCTTAAATCCATGCATAGTTCTAAAGACTTAAAAAAAATATGAAAAGACAGGAATTTTTGCCCTGAAATGGAAAGAATATTTCTTTTGTCATTTTATATTGATATATAGTTTTAAATAATAGTCTCCAGTATTTCATTTTATAGTGCATTGTTCTGTCTAGCCCGTTCTGTCAGGAATAATTCTGTTAGTGTTCCCCCAGTGTAGTCTGAATGAGAGGAGTTTGTGACCTTTTTCTGTGGTCGCTGAACATTGTACCAGGAATTTCATTTCAGTCGTCAGATCAGTCTGTCAGTCTTGGGAACTTAAGGCAGAAAGGTATTGAGCCTATGTTCCTTAATGATGGATGTCACCAGCAGCAGGGGTGAGAGAGCAGGACTTACTGTCACTATGGACCACCCTAAGACTTGGATAGGTACACAGTTGGTGCTCATGTTCTCTCCCCTCTCAGTTTTTCTGCCAACGCAAAGTGTTTGAAGATGTTATAAAGTTCACAGTGCAGAGTTTCTGGATCAGGGTGTTTTCCCCCTCTTTAACGGTTTTGGGTTGGGGTTTCTTTGGTAGTCATAAAGCTGGTTAGCATTCACATATTCTTTCATCACGCTTGATTTAGGCCCTTTTTGATAGAAGTTTTGTACATAACCTTCAGGATCTTGTGAGTATCCATGTAATTAAAATCCTCACAAGTTTTTTTGACACCTTATACTACTCACTTTCAGTTTAATTTGCACTTCTTTTCAAAGCAACCGTGAAACTTGTATGTGTTCTGAAGTATTGGACAATGTGACTGCTGTCAACAATCTCCACTCTACATATGCAGCAATACAAGATGTGTTGCTGTTATCACTCAGGAATGATGTATTGTGGTTAGATAAAAACACAGTCTAATAAAAACATTTCCTTAATCCTTGGTCCTGGTCAGAAAAGAAAACAATGTTATAGATTGTAAGAGGAAGTATTACAGTGGTAAACTGAAAAAACATTGTGCCACGTTAATCCACGTGTGTTTTTTGGGTTTCCCACCTCAAAAAGGTTACAGTAGAACTGCAAAAAGTGCAAAGAGATGAGACACAGATGATCAAAGGTCTGGAATGGCCACTGTAGAAGAGATTAGTCTTCTGTATGCTTTAATTTGGAAGGCGAAGATTGAGGGGGAAGTATGATAGCATGCAGTCATGAGTGGCTCATACAAGGTGAATAGGGAACAGTATTGCTGTTCACTGTATCCTCCGATATAAGAACTGTATTGTAAGAACTAAAGAAAACTTGCAGTTGGGATCTTAAAAACCGACAAAAGGTGATACTGCTTCCTGTGGTGTTAAGTTCAGCTGTGCCATAGGGTCCTGGGTTTACTTGAATTAAAAAAGAGACTGGACAAACTAATGGAAGAAAAATCCATTGAGAGTTGTTGTGTTCAAAAGATCTGCTACTGGCTCAAAGTCCTTGGGCTGTGAATTCCTAGAGGTTTGGAAAGTGTTCTGTATACCTGGCTTGTACTTGTAGGGCTGCTTCAGTTGCCGAGTGGTTTAGATAGGTTGTTGTGGTAGGTAGACTTTTAGTTTGAACAGTCAGGTTCTGCTTTATATACTGAAAATACATGCATGGGAACCTTTCTGTATGGTAAGTTTTTAGTTATTAGCTGTAGAAGTTTGTCTTACCGCTCCTATTTTTGTGTGAGAAACCAGATTATTTTTTGACTTAAACAGATTGACTTGTTTTCTGAAGCAAGTTATTTCTTTGAGAAATTATCAGGTTAAAAGTACACAGTATTAGTTTTGAGTTATGAAGTTAATTTTCAGTCTGTGCAGTTTATTTGGTTGGATGCAAATATGTTGGTATTAATGAGTATGTGAGTTAAAAATAAACAGTAATTTTGAGAATTCAGAAACAAAATTGGGCATAAATTTCTTATTTAAGTTCTTATTTCCAGTTGAATGAATTACAAAATATATAGTATTTAATATCAAGCTCTGTTTCAGTCCTTTAATTCTAGCAGGGTTTACCTGTGCTAGTGTAGGTGTCTGTATCTCTAATTATACCTGACTTCAGAAATGTTTTGGAAATTTCTTCTTGATTAAGGAAGGTGATAATAATAGTTAACAACAACAAAAAATCCCTTCCTGTTTTAAAGTTAAATTCTGCTCCATCTCAGTGTGAGTTATTCAGTTGGCACATCCTGAATTTTTATCATAATTTCCTACCATAAGTTTTATCCTAGTATTTCTAATTGGGATTTATGTTGTCTTATTCATATGTTATGAAATAAGTATCGTTAAGCAGATAGTGTATGCAAAAAGGCATTTTTCACTTTACTCAAAAGTGCTTTTTTCTAGAACCAAAAGTAATTAGGTTCTGTAATTTGGTGTAACGTTGGTTTCGGGTTTTTTTAGAGTGTGTGTATACGTGGTTTTTGCTATAAAGAAAGTTGCTGGAAACTGTGGCCACAAAATGGAATATGTACTCTTAGAAGTTTTCATGCTAAAAAATCATGTATTTTTTTTCTCACTTTTAGTTCAAGGAGGATTATTGACAGGTTATAAAACTTTTAAGTCTTCTTACATTTTTAATTGAATAATTATTATCTATGATAAAACTATGGGGTTAATGGTTTTGGTATAATATTAATTTATTATGCTAAAATTATTCTGAAGGCTGGTGTGTTTCAAATAGTACGTCATTCGCAAATAAATAAAATTACATTTTCTACTTAGAAATGTAATTTATAAAAAGTCAAATAAGTATCTAAATTACTGTTGGAGATTGAGTATTTGTGTGTGTAAATATGTATCTATCTTGCCAGATACTTAAGTCATTGCAGTTATGTCTAAAAATCAGGTGGTATCAAATCTACTTTCCATGTTAATTCATGTTTGTTTATTTTAATGGGAGTTTGATTCGTCTAAGGGCTCTTGTTTGCATGAAAAATGTTGGAAACTTCTGTTTGAATAGACTTCTTTGAGGGTTTTTCATGCTTTCTTTGGCTATTGTGGGTTACATGGACTCCATGTGAAATCTGATTTTTGTCATACCTTATTTCCTTTAGGTCTTTTTTTGAAGTATGGTGGTGATCATGTTACTCTTTGTACAGGCAACTAGAAAGAACATAAAAAAAGCTGGACCAGGTCAGATCAAGGGTCTTGACTAGCCTTCTGGTTTTGTATCTCTCAGTGGCCACAACTGGATGTCTACAAAAACATTATCAGAAAGAGTTAAGCCTGTCTGACATGTCCACCAAGTACTTTCTCTACATCCAACTACTTTTAACTCAAGGCCTTTGTGAGCTGGCTGTAGTAACTATGTGTTTAGTATTCGCAATAGACACCTTTTCCATGGCCTCGTCCAACCTCCGTTATACGGCCCATGTGAACTGCTTGAGTTCCTGACACTGTGCAAGGCGCTGCCCAGCCTGGCATTGCAGAGAGTGAAGAAACAGCTCCTTTTGTCTGTTTTGAACATGGCTCCTACCAGATTATGTAGTTATTTCTTGTTTCTGTATTCAAGACATCAGCAAACAATGGATCTTCATCCACTTATGACACCCTTCATTTTATAAATCTCAGTATTCCCTGTCAGTTTGCTAAAATGGTTTTCTGGACTACTAAGTCATCATTACTTAGGTATTTTTAAATGGAAGCTGTTCCACACTTTTGATTGTTCTTGCTGCTTTCTCAGAATGTTTTCCATTTTCATATATAATTTTTGAGATGCAGGACCAGAGCAGAATGTTCAATGGGTGAATGAGCTGTGGGGGTTAGTTTGGTTGTTTTTTTCTTTTATTCTTCCTTCTTTTCCTAACATTTCACTTTGGTTTTTTGACTGCTATCACTGAGCTGTCATTTGTATGAAACTGTCTTCCCTAACCTGAGATTATTAGTTCATATATAAACTTAGGACTTTTTCCCCACCGTGTGCATTACTTCCTGTACATTAAATTTCAGATACAATCTTTCTTGCTCCACTTACACAGATTCCCTATCTGTGAACAAGTTTCAGAACTCTCACTGTTTAACATGGAACATTTCCACAGGATTTTTATTACTTTAAAGCTCTTTTCACTCAGTCATTATAATTGGACAATTTTCACTTATTAGAGAAAAAATATTGGGGAGGTGGTTGGGGATGGGTAAAGGGATAATTGCACACCCTTTTAATTAGAGATTTAACTGGTATCATCATCTTCAGAAACCACATTACTTCTGTCACAACCCTTTCCTCCAGATGTTCCTTAGCATTTGCTGCCTTTCTCCTACATTTTAATTTAAATAATGCAGCAAAAGTAGTTAATCTTCTGGATTGGTAGCTGGTTCTGCTGTGTATAAAATTAAGCAAATTAAATTCTTTATCTTTCGTCTTCCATCCTCCCCCATTTTTATCAGTAACTGGTACATCTCACCTCCCATTCTTTAGGCTTTTTTTTCCTCATTCTCGAAGTCTTGCAGTGCCCACATCTTGGACACATCTCATTTTACTTAGTTCTCCTCCTATAATTAGTTTGTAATTTTGTAGTATTCATATATATATATAAAGTGTGTGTATATGTATATAAATATATACATATTTGTGACATTATGTTAGAAATCTCAATGTCTTTGTGACCTCATATATGTTCTTCATACTGAATCATGTGACATAAAACAGAAGAAATGCACCCAGTCCTAGGAGTTACATGATTGTGAGCAGTGGAAGAGAGGCGGGGGAGAACAGCAGCTTTGGGAAGCTGGCAGGGCTGCTCGTGTTTGTAACTGCTGCATGCCCCAGGGCTGGCTGGAGTGCAACCCTGCAGCCTTCCCTCACTCCCACTCCGACTTGGCCAGTCGCTAAATCACAGATTGAGCCAAAGGGCACAAGGAGACCTTGTGAGGAGGGGGGGAGGGACTGTAGCACCATGCTGCAAATGCGTGAAATGCAAGTGCTGCAGAAAGACTGAGAGTGACGATTCTTCCTAACGTGAGGCATCACAAGTCTAATACCAAATTATGTCCTTTATAAATTAGAAGTTTTAGGGAGAAATCCTGACCTTACCATAGTTTGTGTGAATTTAATGAGAAATTTTAAATGGGTCATACAGAAACGAATCACCGTCAATGAAAATGTTCACCCAAGGCGATGAATTTCTACATTTAAATATTTATTTATTTTTGCTGTAGAAGCAGTATTAGAGCAAAATCTCATTCCTTCCAAACTCGGTATTTGTCAGGCTGATTAAGACCAATCTGCCAATTTACTGTTCCCACTAATGCAAATATCAAGGCAAAGAGAAAGCACTTAAGGAAAAATACATACTAAGGTAAAACTGAGATGCATGCTTTTCAGAACAAGAGTTATTGATCTTGTGGCCAGAGTTTCATTGTGACATTATCACTGTTCTGTCAAACAGTGAGGTATATCCCCGATCTCATCTAAATAAATATTGGTGTAGGAATGTGGCAGTTGCTGACTGTAAGTTTTATTGACCAGCTGCATTCTGATGACTAAGGTAATAAGCTATTGTGTGCTTCACAATAGAACTTGTAAAAGAATATTGAATGTCCATGAATGGTTTCTGGCTGGCAGAGGGTTCTACATTATGCTTCTGGACTCTGATCATTTATCTAGAAATTTGTTTGGTTTGGCTTCAGTCATGTATAATACATTTCTTTATGTTAATGTCTTCCTGAAGAGTTCATATTCTGGGATGATAATTAGATTTTAGAATGTCAGTCTTCCACAAAGCAAAAACAATTTAAATCTTAATATTCTGCTTTCAACTTTCTGTTTTTAACTGTAGTCATTTACTCATTGTCTTATATGCTTAGTTTCTCAATATATTTTGTTTTATAAAATGTTTTTCTAGGCAAGCTTAAAAATCATTGCTCTGCTAAAATAGATTTGTAGTCAAATATATGCAAAAAGATTAAACCTACCATGATCCACTCTTAGTTTACCCACTGTAACTTTCTAATTATAATTATAACAGTAGCATCATCTCAAAGAGTCAGCTGTAATTTTGGTAGCCTCTTTTTTTCTCTTAGGTTTGTCTTTCAACTTCCCTGTTTGTTTTACAAGGTTCAGTTTCTGCCGCTTGCTTGCTTTGAGCAAGCAGTTCTTTACTGTTCATGTGGGTACAGGAAGCAAAATTGTGCCCTAGAACTGTTTTCTTTCTTTTTCATTTACTTGGTCCCTTTCAAAGCTCTGCCTACTATAAGTAGCAATAATAATATGTTCAAAATCATGGTACTGCATAAGGTCACTGATGGTTTTCACTCTGCAGTTTAAGTGGTAGCCATAAATTGATCCCCATGGCAGATACTTAAGCACTGTTTGGTGAGTGACATTACTTTTGATTTTTCCATTGCTGTGTCACGTGATTTGATATGGAGTTTGGCAATAAATTGGATTGCAACAAAACACATCTTTGAGCTGCTTTACTCGAATGAGTAAAGTATGCATCAAGCAGAAAGGGTGGGTGCGAGGGTCGATAGCTCCTTTCACTACTGCAGAGAGCCAAGGATTATTCTGTAAATAGTCCAATTCATTTGTTACTGTATATTGTGAAGTTCCCACATTTGCTTGCTCTATAACAAGTTCTGGAGCAGGATTTAAATTCACTGCACGTAGCTATCTTTAGGGCTCACATCTGGATGGCACTGCAGGAGCATATTGCTGAAAGCAAACAGACTAGCAGTTCTGATGGTAACAATGGAGTCTGAGAAAACACTGGATGCCTGAATAAGATTCCATTAAAAAAGGGGGAGCAAGAGGGATGTCTAATGCAGTCCATTTAATGCAGAACTCTCCAGAGAGTGAAGTGGGGATTGTGCCTGCTGCCCTTCTTATTAAAGACTGGTAGAGAAGATGCTTTTTGGGCGAATGGTATCTCCATAACAGACGCTCTATTACTCATGAATACGTTTCTAATTATATCTTAATGATCTCAGCCACAAATAGGAAAACAAAAATCTTTGTCTCCCTGAGTGGTTACCTTAGTGGCTGCAGGATTGGCAAGGTTTAGATTATCCATCTCCTCTCACTAATCCCAGGGGACTTCATTGTAAGAAATGAGACTTGTTTATGATGGTGAATTAAATTGCTGTAAAAGGTTATTTCAACAGACAGTTGGGAAATCATAATAAAATAATTTAGTAAAAATGGGAGCTAGAGTATGCTTAATGAAACATGATTAGATTTAATTTTCTTGCTATTTCAATCATTAAAGGTACATTATCCTTTCTCAGACCTCATTTGGGCTCTTTGCCACAGACCCACTCTTAGTAACAGATTGAAACTTGCATGTTCCATTAGGATATGAAAATGGCTAATGATACCCTACTCTCCTCTCCCTGGCTTTTGTAAAATTTCTGTTACCAGCTTTTCAGATATATTTTAGCTGTTTTCCTCTTTCATCCTTTTATTCCCTCTCACATCTATTGTACACATTTTTCAGTATGAGTAACTATTCAGGGAGGCTAGGTTGAATGAAATGAAGTAAAATACTAACATAGTTACCTTAATAACTGTAAAATTACTTATAATAAGTAATTAAAAAAGTAACTGCTTCAGTTATTACTAGGACCTTGTGTTCTAACTAACAGTATTTTAATCAGTTCACGTAAAACATGTTTCTGTGCTATCTTAATCCAGTGGTTCAATTATTTGGGGTTTTAGGGGTTTTTTTTGGTTTGTTTTCTTTATTCTTTCCTTTTGCAGTGCAGTGACACATTGTGTCACACTATATTGGCTAAAATTTCTGTCTGGCCTCTAGTGATAATAAATGTAGTTCTTGATGATATTTTATGCCTCTTGGAATCAGAATGCTACTTTGATCTAAAAGTATCCAGCTCCTTTTCAGGCTGCGAGTTCTTATGAGAATAAAACTACTCTCTGTTGGTAGACAACTTGGGCAGAGCAGCAGTATCTTGCTGATAGGAACTGGTCATGGCTCCATGGTTTTCAGGACTCAAGTGTGTTGTTTGAGGAAGGAGATATTTGGGTTATTTCAGTGTTTCATGATATTATTCCAATTTAGATGTAGGTTTCACTGAGAAAGGCTGCTTGTGTTCAGGGTGAAATTTCTGCACAAAGTGGCGTGGGAGGCAGAGGAGAAAGGCAGACCTCAGGGTAACCAGTAGCCTACTAATCAGGAATGCCTTTAGGGAAGGGGCCAAGTTCAGAATCAGCCAGAGGGAATGGCTGACGTTGGGTTTCTGAAGCTCAAAATACGTATTTTGACTACTAGGCAAGATGTTTTACAAGCATCTCTCACCATCTCCTACTGAAATTGCTTCAGTTTATATATATTAAATTTTCATTGTAGCAGAGGCTTCTGATGATCTGGACTTTCACTTAAAATGAGGAGAAACAGAATAACTTCAGTACTCTACACTTCATGTGAGACAGTGAACCGCTGTGGGGTACAGTTAGTGTGAGAACCTAGAGAGTGTGTCAGTGCGGGCTGGGAACATTTTTTTTGAAGTCTTGAACGTTTGAGGGAATGGAAAATCTAGTTCTGTTTTGAAACAACATGAAGTCTCAAATCATTCATTTTTCAGTGTTGTTAGAATAGTTTCATTTGAATCTTCTCATATCAGTTAAAATAATTTACAAGAAAGTGTGTATGTGTGTATGTATATTTATGTGTGTGTACATATATACTTCTAATGTATCCTGTCCCCCTTTTAAAGCAATAGACATAAATTCTCAAATAATCATTTAGTGTCTGTTTACTACTTAAATGAGCTACATGAGGAGGAGGGAAAAAGGTCACTTTTTGGGGGGTTGAAGGCACTATGTTTCCAGTGCCTCCGTAGTGTATCTCCTGTGGTTCCCAGAGATAACTTCTTCAACAGTCATGAAAAGCAGGAATGTTTGAATTGAACCTGTGCTTGAAAGAAAACATGAATTGATGACTGGAATATTAATATAACCACAATTTATTTTTGTAACATATACCAATTTCAAACCTGTATTCCTAAGGTTCATTTCTTGAATCAATATGTAGGAACCTAAATAGATACGACTTGGGGGAAGAGGTAGGGTGAGACTATGAGGAAAACTATAATAAATCATTTGGAGATTACTCTGGAAAGATGTGCAAGTTAAAAAATGGTGCTCAGCATGTTAATAATAAAATGCAGAATAACTTCCTCTGTCTTTGTGAAAGAAGTAGGACTTATTTAGAAGAGTTTCCTATTTTGCTGATGTTAGTAGTTCTTGATTCTGTCTTTGATACTTCTATTTATCTCCTACAAAAATGGAATAAATTATGGGTGAGATCACATGTAGCAGCAAGAAGCATACTTTCTTTTAAGTCATGACATCTGATACTGCTTTGCAAATGCTTATGAAAAGCAGAATTGGTGTCCTTTCCTTGTATTCCTGTAGATCTGAGTTAAGACCAGCTTTTAAATCTAAAGTCGTGCCCTTGCTCCTCTTTGAAATGTAAGAGTTGACTTCAGAGCAACAGAGAGTGAGAGTTTTGAGAAGTGATGCTTGGCTTGTGCCAGGCAAGTGCCTCAGGGAGTACCAGTGGGGTACCAGCTAACCATGTAGCGCTGAGTATATCTGTACCATGATTTTTTGAGACTGTCTAATGCCTCGCACTATTGAGATTGCCACCATGGGAGCAAGACTCAGGCCATTACAAAATTTGTTGTCCTATACTTTTTTTTTTATACACTCAATGAAGTAATTTCTGTTTTCTGTCTTCCTAGTTTAATATTCTGGGTGATGAGAACTGTTCAAGCTTTGTCTGTGCCTTTTATTTAATAGCAGCTGCTGTGTGAAAATGTGGATGTTTCACTCAAATGACTAAATCATAGAATTGTAGAATGGTTTGGGTTGGAGGGACCTTTAAGGATCACCTAGTTCAAAGCCCCCTGCCTTGGGCAGGGACATCTTTTGCTGGATCAGGTTGCTCAAAGCCCTGTCCAGCCTGATTTTGAACACTTCCAGGGAGGGGGCATCCTCAACCTCTCTGGGCAACCTGTTCCAGTGCCTCACCACCCTCACAGTGAAGAATTTCTTACTTGTGTCTAATCTAAGCTACCCTCTTTTAGGTGCCATCTTAAATTCACAATAATAGTAATCTACTAGCACATACAAATTTATGTTATTATAAACCTCATATTGCAAATATGTTTTGAATAATAATATTACTAGTTATTATTATTGACATTCTTGTTAGCTGCCATTTCTTTCTCTATTTTACTTCCTTCTCATCAGTTCTGGTTCTGCTTCATAGCCTAGCATCACTGGCAGACCACTGCTGACTAAGGAAACTGTTGTCTTTCAATATCAGTGAATTCCAGTGGCTGGAGGATATAATTCCTGTGACTGATGTATTCATGCTCTCAGTATATTATACTGCTAAAATGGGACTGTCACTTCATAAGTATTTTGCTGAAATACATACCTGAAATATGACCTACCAAGGTGAACTTCATCACATTCACTTTTTCTAGGATCACAGGTAGAGACAGAGTAAGTATTAAATGCAAAACAGGAAGAAAACAAATAAAGGAATAAAGATCATGATGAAAGGAAAAAAATCTTATTTCTGTCTCAGACCAACATAACCAAGATATGTATGCTGTCTGGTTCTGCCACCACAGGCAGAACTAATTTAAAAGCAAACTCTGGATTTTGGAAACTGCAGCAACATCGTGGAACAATTTAAGCAAGGAGAAAGTACTGTCATTTAACCTTGAAGTTCTGTCTTTTTAGTCTCTAGATTTTTTTATTCTTTTCAATTTTTCTTCCTAACTACATGGCATTCCTTCTGGTAAACAGTAATAAAGCAACAAAATCATGTTAACTTTGCACAGAATTTGATTAAAGAATAGGGTTGGCTTGTTAGACACCAAGTGAGGCTGATGAGTGGGTCAGATCTTTGTGGGACATTTTTGGATAACAGTAAGCTTCCTTCCTGTTATGCCTACAAGAGAAAGCATGAATCTAGTATTTACATAGAATAAGAAACTCTGCTTCCTTTATTTTTTTTTTTTATTTGTTCCAATTCAGAAGTCATTTGGCTATGAATCCAAACTGGTCCTTCTGTATATTCCCAAATGTGGCTCTTAGTACCAGACTTGTTTCTCTGAGAGCAGTGAGATTTTTGGTGGCTATGAACACTACATTTTTTAGGCCTGGATTTCAAAAATACTTATTTTTGTAAACTGACATTAAGAGAGGTAGCAAATACTTCAAGTCTTATTTAGCTTAAATATGTGTATCAAATCCACTTAGAGTTTTAATCGCTGTGGTGCACACACAGTTAGGACTAGTTTGAATTGTAATCTTGCCTTCAAATTCTGAATTTTTGCTCCAGTATCATAGTTCAATTCTGTTCAGACCATTGATTTTCACTTTCACCCCAGCACTTTTTATTCTTCAACTTCATATGCACAGCTTGGCATAAGAAGAAAACTTGAGTTCTGGAACGGGTGCCAAGATAACACTGATACATGGGGTATGAAAGTGTGTTTGGGTAATATACATACTGTTTATCAGGGAACATTAACTTGAGATAGAGTTGAGAGTAGAGATTATATACCACTAATTTATAGAAGAAGAAACTTTACAGAGATAGTTTACCCATTAAACCCTATTACTATATGTCATAGAGATATTGTAAAATACCTAAAATATTTTTCATTTCCTGGATTTCTAAGTAATAATTTGATTATAGTAATGGTCTGCTAATGTTAATGGTCCTTAATTAACTGATTAAAAAAAACCCCAAACCAACCATGTATTTGAGTCTACCATCCGTTATACTTTTTTTCAGTGTTCAGTTGTCTGGAAACAGTAGTGGTAAAATGGAGGAGATAATCAATTCTGTGACCTTCTGCAATGTTAGAAGGAAGGGAAGTGGCTGGTGATTTGAAAGGCAGTTGTTATAATTTAAGTGTTGGGCCAATCGTGGATTGTCTTGTCTTGACCACAAATATTAAGCAAAGAAAAATCATGGCAAATAACATCTCCCTATAATATTTCTTTAGAGTTTCTATGAATTTCACTCTTAAGCAAACGATTTTAGTGTTGAGAGTTAATGTTTATTGAGTATAACACCACAAAAAAGTACTGCAATGATGGGTAGAGTTATTTAACTTTTTTTTTAATTTATTTACACTTAATAAACACAGTGTTTTGCTAGATAGTTTTCACTTATAGCAATCAGTTCATAATTTCTCTTGGCTTGTTTGTCTAGTGTCATAGTAGGAATATAGTTTGCTTAGAGTATAATTGCTTGTCTGTCTAAGCCCAGGACAGCAACATGAAAGTGATGCACACTCTCTCATGGGATAATAATGCAGGCTGCATTACTCTTCAGCACCTCTGCTAGTCTGTTTATTGAGAAATATTGTTAGCACTCGTATTGCCTGCCTAGTGGTTTGGTGCCTTGATATAGACTAACAGAAGATGTAGTTTGTTGCTATAGGAATAACTTGAGCGGGGAAAGGCTGGGAGGTGAATTTCCTAGGATATTTGTACGCAGTGGGATGTGTACTTTGATCTGAGAGAAGTCTTGATAGCTGATACAGTCTGATTGTTGAGTATGTTTGTTTTCTAAATGCATGTGTCTCTGGAGAAAATGCAAAACCTCTATGAACAGGTGTCCAAGATTGAGTAATAGGCTGCCTTAAAAAAAAAGATAAAGTGAGAATTTCTTAATGTTTTTCAGACTAGTAATTAACTACTTAGATAATCCCTGAAAAGCCTAATAATAGAAAATAAGAAATAATAAAATTATTTAGAAGATGCCATATGTAATCAGACTATACCATGAATCTAGTAACAGAAGATTCAGCAGATGCTTCCTTTTGATGTAACAGCCCTCCATTGTTTTCAAGTTTAATGTAATTTGAATAAATTAATTATCAACATTCTCTGTTGCATTTACAGATTGAATAAAGGTGAATGTGTGAAAAAACAATGTATTTCAAACTAAACAGTATTTTGGAGTGGACGGCATAAAGCAAAGAGTAAAAACCCCAAAATTAAATATGTAAATTCATTTTTCCTGCCACTTTTGACAACATGACTGTGGTGGGTTGACCCTGGCTGGACACTAGGTGCCCACCGAAGCTGCTCTATCACTCTTCCTCCTCAGCTGGACAGGGGAGAGAAAATGTAACGAAAGGTTAGTGGGTTAGGATAAGGGCAGGGAGAGATCATTTACCAATTACCATCGTGGGCAAACCAGACTCAACTTGGGTAAATTAGTTTAATTTATTACCAATCAAATCGGAGTAGGGTAATGAGAAATAAAACCAAATCTTAAAAAAAAAAATAAAAAATAAACAAAACCCCACCACCTTCCCCTCACCCTTCCCTCCTTCCTGGCTCAACTTCACTCCTGATTTCTCTCCCTCCTCCCCCCACAGTGGCACAGGGGGATGGGGAACGGAGGTTGTGGTCAGTTCATCACATGTTGTCTCTGCTGCTCCTTCCTCCTCAGGAGGAGGACTCCTTACACTCTTCCCCTGCTCCAGCGTGGGGTCCCTCTCACAGGACACAGTCCTCCACCAACTTCTCCAACATGAACTGCTCCAGCGTGGGTCTTTCCCATGGGGTGCAGACTTTAAGGAGCAGACTGCTCCAGCATGGGTCCCCCATGAGGTCACAAGTCCTGCTAGCAAAGCTGCTCCGGTGTGGGCTTCTCTCTCCATGGGTCCACAGGTCCTGCCAGGAGCCTGCTCCAGCGCGGGCTTCCTGCAGGGTCACAGCATCCTTCAGGTGTCTCCACCTGCTGTGGGGTCCTCCATGGGCTGCAGGTGGATATCTGCTCCACCATGGACCTCAATGGGCTGCAGGGGGGCAGCCTGCCTCACCATGGTCTTCTCCAGGGGCTGCAGGGGAATCTCTGCTGTGGTGTCTGGAGCACCTCCTGCCCCTCCTTCTGCACTGACCTTGGTGTCTGCAGAGTTGTTCCTCTTAGAGCTTTTCACTCCTCTCTTCCAGCTGCTGTTCCCTCAGCAGTTTTTTCCCTTCCCTTCTTAACTCTGTTACCCCAGAGATACTACCACCATCGCTGATGGGTTCGGCCTTGGCTAGTGGGGGGAATGTTCTGGCATGTTCTCACAGAAGCCACCCCTGTAGCACCCCTGCTACCAAAACCTGGCCACACAAACCCAATTCAATGACTATATATCCCCTCAGCCCAGCTAAATTATGGTAGGGAAAAAGCATTCTTTCCTCGTTCAAACAGATTCCATTTCTCTGTGTTTCCTTGTCAGCCCGTGGCTTCTAATTAACACCTTTTTCTCTAGCACCACTGAGTTTAAGTCTGTGAGTATGAAGACTATAACATTCAATTTGAGATTAAGAGGGACAACAGATATTTTTCCCCATCCCTTTCCCTTTTCTACTTCCTCAGAAGAGTCTAGACTTTGCTCAGTTGTTTGGTTTTTTTCAGTTGTTAGAGAAAACGTCAGGAAAAGTATTTCAGTCTGGATGTTGCACACCTCAGTACGTAGTATAATCACTGAGTCAGTCTCAGTTTCTCCTTTTAACTACTAATTTAGCAACTAGTTATCTGTAGAGAAGGGAGAAGAGATAGAGACCTATTCCTTAACAGTTGATGATGGATTTGGGAATGCCCAATTCCAGTAGAGACTCAAAATTAAATTTTCAGTATCCCAGGTGAGTGCCCTTACTTAGTACCCTATTCAACATGTGTCTCTTTTCATTATTTTAAGCAGAAATTCCATTCTGAACCCTTCAAACTTTTTCCATTTAAAAATTTTAATATGATCCTTTGGATAGGTCTAATGAATCTATATTCTCTAAATGAAAAATGTCACCAACAAATTCCCCAAACTCATCTAAACTACTTTCCTTATAGTGGCAAAGTGTCTTTTACATCAAAGCAAAATACATGCGGAAAAAAGGTATCAGTTGATTGCTATCTGTCAGTCTGAAGTTGTTTAAGAATTAGCTTTTAATTAAAGCTGAAAACGCAAGTCTGAGAGTGAATATTTTGATATGGAAATTTCTCAGTGTAATGGTTGATTGCAGCTCCCAAGTGACTTTGCAGTTCAAATGCCTCACTGATACTTGAGACTCTGCAAGGTATCTACAGGTTTATGACACTAAATATCAAGTTACTGCCATTGTGGTATCAATTACTTCTAGAGCTTCATTGCTTCAGAACATACCAGCATGAATTCTTCCAGGGTGCTGGGATCTTCCTTGATTTAAGGAAGTTTAATTCTCTAGAGTAAGATATGCATATAGCTTCTTTTGCATATTGTCTCTTTGGTCTTGAGCAAATTCTTCTTTTAAAGGAGTTTCTGAGTGTTATCCACAATGAATAGCTTTAATAGTCAGAAAGCTATTTGCTTGGATACTTCCTTCTAGGGAATGGGTAAAACCATGTTTTTATAGGAGATTGCTTCAGAGTGTGTTTCCTGTGAAGGAGCCTGACTCTACTTGAGAGAGGAGTCTGCTCGGGCTCCCTCTGTTGACAGTAAAGAAAATTTCCCTTGAGAATGAGTTCTTTCCCTAAGGTTTTCAGGAGCAAAAGGAGAAGCTTTGAGGTTTCATTGGTGCCAGAAATTTAGGTGCAATTCTGTAGGAAAAAGAAATGGCACTGCATTTAGAGATATGCTGCTGAGTTGTTTTGCACTTCTTTAACAGTGAATGTAAGATCACATGGCTGGTTGTTTTCTGTGTGGTGCTGCAACAAAATTTATCCTGCCTTTGTCTGAAAATTAGACCAAAAAATGGTACATGAATTTCACTGAACTGGACCATTAGTTTCGTGTTGTTGGTTTGTTGTTGTTGTTTCCCCCCCTTCCCAAGATGACTGTTTGACTCGCTGAAAATTTACTAATGGAAACCTTCATGCCAATAGCTGGGTTTTCGGTCAGATAAATACAAAGCAAAAGCAAGGACAAAAAGGAGTTCTTACTCAAAATTTGGGACTCTGGTAGTTTACACTATAAAAATTATAAGTTAATTTTTAAAGTATATTGATATCCTGGCATCTTTCTCTTTTCATCACATATAAAGTAGTATTTATGACAAGCCTTCATACGATTTCCCTCTTATTAACCTTGAAGTTTGTCTACCTCCTAATTCGGAACACATTTAGGTGTTCTTCTCTTTATATAATTTCTTTAGACATCTCATGCTTGCTGACACAGGGCAGTTTTGTAATCCTTAACTTGCTACTTAAATTTTCCTTCTTGGATTAGCATGGTTCATTCAGCTTCTAAAAGTTTGAAACATGAAGTGGTCCTCTTAAAGGAGGAAAAGTAGTTACACTATTAACAGGTGGTGTTAAAAATACTGTTCTTGTTCACATGTCCATTCTTTGAAGTTATTTTGTCACAGGATTTGGGAATAAAATGAGAAGAGAAAGGACACTGGCCTTATTTATATTTTCAGTTCTTAATGTTTGTTGTACAAAAGTACTTGTATGATCTTGACAGAAGCTGGTTTTCTAAAAGTAACAAATTTCATCTTTTCATTCTACAGAGGCAACGTTCTTTAGAGCTCTGTTTGCTGTAAATGTCACCTTTCCTCCTTACGCCTCGTGAGATTCTGACCATTAACACAGATAAAATTGCATGCTTGTC
This sequence comes from Balearica regulorum gibbericeps, assembly GCF_011004875.1. NCBI lineage: Eukaryota > Metazoa > Chordata > Aves > Gruiformes > Gruidae > Balearica > Balearica regulorum. Next base: position 119,356,365 of record NC_046185.1, read on the forward strand.
TCCAAGATAAGAAGGAATTTGGGGAAATGAAAAGGATGTAACAAATGAGTTCCATAATAAAAAGAAAGATTGTTAGGTCTCCTAAAATCTGAACACACTAGTAAATTGATATATTTCTCAAAAATTGGTGTACTTCTCAAAAAATACCTTCTGAAATTTTGCATCATGTGCTGCAGTGGGTGGGAGAACAAAATCTAAGACTAACACTACTGCTTTGTGTTGGTTGGTACTTGCCATTCTAGGTTTTATTAATGGTATCCTTTCTCCTTCATCAGTCCTTCGAAATTACTACTGTTTCCCTGTCCTCAATTGACTTTGCCTAAGCACTTGATGACTAAGAATACAGATTCTCTTCTTGCCTCCCCCCCATCCCCATTCCCCCCCCCCCCCCCCCCCCCCCCAAATACTCCAACAGGAATTTCTGTGAAAGTTGCACAACTTCTGATCTTCATGTGTGGACTGAATATATCACTGTTGTGATACATCTGAGAAGCATGATTATTCCAGAAATTGGTTGCCAGATTAGTGGTTGCACCTTGTTGTACGACCATACCCGGAGGAAAATAGTTTGAAATATTATCTTTATTAAAACTGTGCTTTTCAAAAAGGCTGATTCTTGAAAAACAGAGTAGCAAGGGACATGGCTGTGCTTACTTCTGACTTAGGTCATCGCTAAGAAGAATAATATTACCTTAATGTTAGAGATCTATACTCTAAGTTTTAAGTTTATGCACAGCTGATCATATGCATCAAAAGCCACAAGATGTTAAAGACCAGATTAACCAACTATGTACATACCTGGATTAAATTTGTTTCTCAGTGGGCTTCCTCTTGTGATTGAAGAATAGTGCATATGCTGTTGTGAATGTCCCTTACAGGCTCATGCTAATAATACCATTTCATACAGAAGGGTTCTACTGTTATGTCCAGAAAAAATTCTGATCCTCTATTTCATATGTACAAAGTAATACAGTATATCAAAATAAGCTAGGTTAAATGTAATATTACTGTGCTCTTGTTAGAGGTCCTTGTTAGCATCAATGCTTTGGTTTATTTTATCTCAACTATACTGTGCCAAAGAATCATCACATAGAAATGGCATCTTTTAGTAAATATAATTTGGATATGGTTCATTTCTGTAATTTTCTTCTTCAAATTTATGAGAAATCAAGCCTTCATTTTGTTACATCCCCTTGTTTACCGAACTTACATTCATAGGTCATATGTAAGCTTGAGAAGAAGAGCCCCTTTATAGTTAAAGTTTAATCCCTCTGATTATGTTGACTGAGCAGTTGTACTGTGGTATATAGTGTCCCTTAGATTTAATTTACAGCATTTCTGTAAACATAGCATTTTGTGCATTTTCTTCTGGATTCTTAGATACATGAGTAGGAGGCATGTATGTGAAGTCTGCCAAATTGGTAACTTCTTATCATAATTGCTATCTCTTTTGTTATCTAAAATGTAATTAAAATCCTGTATTTTGCCTATGGTGTTCTAAGTTCTAATCCACTTAAAGGAAGAGAAATGGCAGCTTTAGTGATAGTATCTTGTCAAGATTCTTACTCCCACTTTGCTAAATCACACCCTCTTACCTAACTGGCTTTAAAAAAATATTTCAAATTATTTCTTTTGTTAACGTACAACCCTTCAAAATTAGAATGAAAAATTTAATGGCCTCAATACAGTGCAGTCCTGTTTGAAAAGTCTGATTTATCTTCTGTGGTTCCTTTTTTTTATACTAGTATTTCCTTGTTATGCCCTTGGTATTTCATAGCTGTCCTTTTTAAGCGCTGAAGCAATTAGTTTTGAGAAGGCTAATTCTTCAGGGTCCAGTGCTTTCCTGCCTTTCATTCACCGAAGCTGTACATTTTAATGAAGTTGTTTCATCTGTGTTGCCAAACACTAGAATTTAGCTGCTTCAATTCTAATTATCTCTGCTGGCAAATGCTATGTTTTATTAAAGCTGTCAAGTGCACTGTTCATTAAATGTCCACAGTCTGTGGTGCTGTGCACACAAATTAGATCAGCTTTGCTCCTTGATGGATTATGAAGAAGTTAAATATTTTTATATAAACCTCTAAAATCGAGTCTAACAGCAATCAGCGATGACTTGGAAAAGTAAAGCGTACCTGTAGCTTCTTGAAACCTAGTATCTTGTCACAATCCATCTATGATACATATGTTAAAACTCTAGTAGTACAGCTGAGTATACCATTTGTAAGATTATTTTATTCATTAAGAGACCATTTTTCTTCCTTAACATATCTGTGTTGCATCTTGAATTCTAGTTTATATGTTTTTAGGGTAAGATAAGTTCTGTTATGTATGCTTTGATGTAAGTAGAAGCATGAGTGCTAGTCTTTCAGTAGAGAGTTGTATAGTATAATTGATCTGCATTACAAGTGAAGATGGCTTCATTTTAATGTTTTAACCTAGTGAATGCAAAATATTGCTCTTGTAAGCAACTACCGGTGTCTCTTGGAACTGTATGTCTCAAAAGGTAATTTTACTCAAGATGTTCACTTCAAATATATGGGGCAGTAATAGAAATATTGTACTTGCAAAGAAGATATTTCAGTCAGCTCTCGTTTTGGCACTTGTGGAATTTTTTTGCTTTTAATTTTATGTTTTTAGTGTATGTATCAATATCTTCAATAACACAAATATTCATTCCTACCTTTTAATGTATTGTTTTCTAAATGTTCTGTAGGAGAATTAATAAGATACTGTGATGCTAGACTACCAGATAAACATGTTGTTGATCTTTTGAAAAAGTGTTTTTCTTACCCTTCAGCTATCTGTAGGAAATAACTTCAAATTTTATTTTTAGTACCATGGCTTTATGGTATCTTTTTTCTGTATCGGTTACCTTGTCTTTTGAAGAATGTAGTGTTTATACTTTGCAGCATTGCTTTTAAATTTATCAGGCTGTATTTTAAACTTTCAGAGGAACAGGTATTTCTTGTACTCTTTGTAGAAATCATAAATGACGTCTCAAAGTGCTATGTAAAGTAAATAGAACTTTGGGGCTCTTGGATATATATTTTTTTTAATTTTTTTTAGGCTTTAGTAGGAAACTACAGTCCTTCAAAGGCTGTGAGCCACTCTTCCTTGTCGCTTCTCCTTATGATCCAGTTTAAAGTGCTCTAGTATGAACAGAAAATTCATACAGCCTGAAGTTGAATAGGAGGCTGTGGATGTTTTTGTATTTCTTTGTCTGTCAATGTATTACACGCCTTATCATGTATATCATAGAATGGTTTTGGTTGGAAGGGACCTTAAAGGTCATCTAGCTCCAACTCCCCCTGCCATGGGCAGGGACACCCTCCACTAGACCAGGTTGCCGAAAGCCTCATCCAACCTGGCCTTGAACACTTCCAGTGGGGGGGGCATCCACAGCTTCTCTGGGCAACCTGTTCCATTGCCTCACCACCCTCACAGTGAAGAATTTCTACCTAATATCTAATCTAAATCTACCCTCCTTCAGTTTAAAGCCATTACCCCTTGTCCTGTCACTACATGCCCTTGTAAACAGTCCCTCTCCAGCTTTCTTGGTAGGCACCCTTTAGGTACTGGAAGGCTGCTGTAAGGTCTCCCTTGTTCCAGGCTGAACAACCCCAACTCTCTCAGCTTGTTCTCATAGGAGAGGTGCTCCAGCCCTCTGATCAGCTTTGTGGTCCTTCTCTGGACTCCCTCCAACAGGTCCATGTCTTTCTTGAGCTGGGGATCCCAGAGCTGGACACAGTACCATATTTCATGGTATTTACAGGAAATAATAACATTTAATTTTAGGTTTTGAGTGCAGAAACAGAAATTAATGCTCTCAAAGCAACTCTCAGCCTCTGCCTGCCAAACCCGTTCCTTCAGTAGTTAAATGTTTAAAGGAAAACCTTTGTTCTTCCCATAACATAACCCTTTATACCACTGTAACAGAGGACTTTCCAAAGTGATATTGAAGATGTATTTCACAGTATTCTGCATTTTATCAGACTAATCAAGAAATAAAAATCAGGAGTGTCTCACTTGAGAATTTCTTGCAACCAGTTATATGACATTTCCAAGCAGGTATTCAGATAGTGTGACATATCCTAAATGCAGTGCTGATGACTTAGTCCTGGCCCAACCCAAAAAGTGGCTTATAAACTAGAGATATCACTCTGAATGTCATTCATAGGTTGACTTGAAGTGAATTCTTAGAAGAACAGTAAAATATGTTCTTTGTGATTGCTGCTGGCTATCAGTCAAGCAGCCTAATTCTGCACCAGCTATGGTATTTAGATGGTCATAAGATTATCCTAAGGAAGGATAGATTGCTCCTGTTGTTTTCAAGCATACATCTGAGACAGGAGATCATAAATACCTGAGCAAAGAGATATAGAAAATAAATTGTTCTTGGCCACCAGTGCTTGTCTCTTAAAGGAACTTTCAGGGAGAGTGTTTCTTTGACTGTATTCAAGAGCTGAAGTAATTTTTGTCATCTGAAATATTTAACCCAGCTTCAGACCAATAATCTTTTGTCTTGTTCAACTTAAAGTATAACTGTTTTCGAAGGCATACTGTCAGACAGGAGATGGATCAGAAGAGATGGCATATTTTGTGGCAGTGAAGTAGTTGAGTGATAGCAGTATTGAGAGCTTGATGGGAAAGGGAAGTGTGGAAGTCATCTAGGTGCATGTGAAAAGTCTGCAATATGTGGAAATTATGACAGTTTTGTCTTAATGTTGTTATTTTCACTTTGGGTGTATGTTTCTATTTGGCTTTGAATCTGAAAAATTAGACAAAATATTTCCTGAACCTTCTAGGAAGATTTGAAGTGTATTCAGGCTTATATTTATATCTAGATTTGGATTTGGAAAAGCTTCTCATGTTTTGGCTTCTTGGAAATTACCTGAGTTATTACTGTCACTAGTGTGAATAAATAAATATTTTGATTGCACTGCCTTATCCACCCTTGTCAGGTTGAGTGTGCAAGTGTGTTAACTACGACAGAGGAAAATAAAGTTCTTTATAAACCCTGACACGTTCCTTTTATCAGTATAGTCTCAGAAAACTGTGAAAAATCACTGAAGCAATCATCAAGCATAAGACATCATGAGTGATGCAATTTGTTACAGAAATAGGTCTTTAACATGCATGTGAAATTAATTTTATACTTTGAAAGTATACAAACAAAAACCACAAATAAATTTTATGACTTACTGTGGGTTATCAAGTTGAAACTGAAAAGACTAAAATTAATACCATTAATAAAAGAAATACTATACAAAGGGAAATGTTCCTGGTTCTGAATATACAGAGATTAGATTTATAAAGCCCTATGTCATTTCTAAAAAGTCCTAAAATTTTAGACCTAACTAGGAATTCTTTTAGTTCAAAAGAACATGGGAGAAGTTTTGGTCCAAGATTTTAGATCTGGCTCCCTGAAATTAATATGCTCTACTAAGATATTTGGCTGGTTTTCCAGTATTTTAAATGTTGAACTTTAAGGGATTGAGAGAGTATTGCTTTTGTATTACTACTTTTTTGGGAGGGAATAGTCTTTTTCTAAGCTTGCAAAAGAAAAACTAGGTTATTTTGTTGCTGTTGTTTTTACAGGAACACCAAAACAGTATACTTGGGAATACAATGCAAACTGTAATCGCCTTACTGAATAACATGGTTGCTAATAAAAGCACGAACATGATGTTGCTCTTTGAAGAAGGTATGTTGTCTCTATCTTTAGTCATTCTCCTTACTGTAGAAGTTTCCCAGTGTGTTGTAATATCTGGCATTGTGTGAAACTGTAGATTTGTATGTATTTATATTCTATAGTGGTTGTTAGATAATAGCATTGCAGCTGACTGGTACTCCCCATCACTTCATCTACCTCCCTTATTGAGTTGATTATAAATTTAACTTTTAGAAAGCTGTTCCTCCAGGAAAATGTGGTTACCAAAGAATTACTGACTGAAAGTTACATTATGCCTATGAAGAACAGCTTTGGAAAGGAGTGGGCTAGAGCTCTGACCTTAACAGTGCACAGTGCAGGCAGAGAGAACCTCTGCAAGTTCTTCCTCTTCTCACTCCTCAAACCTGTGAAAGGATAAGTTGTACAATGTTTCTGCACTCTTTAAAAAACTAGTTTCTGTTCCAGTCCAGTGATGTAGACTAATAGTGTGGAGCCTAAACTAACTATGAAGTCTTAGTCTACAAACCGTTCCATGTCTTCATTTCACCGTGTTTTATTGTTGAAACTCCTCTAATTTAGAAATTAGTTTTCGTTCACAAAATGGTGAGAAAGTTTCTGCTGTTGGAAACCTATATAAATTTAAAAATTTGTTTAGATATACACACATTGATAGCATTACTTTTGTTTATCATTAATGAGTGACATCCAGCAATACGGATATGCACTACTGTTTGCACTGTTCGTATAGAATAAATCAGACTTAGACTACTGGCGTAGTAGTATATAGCATACTCCAGAAGGAAAAGGAAGACATTTGCATAGAGAGACAGTGAAGAGTTGAGAGAAAACCATTTAAAAGTCTCTAGAAAAAGATTGGGTGGGGTGTGATGGGGAAACTTCAGCAGAGTGTAGTTTTTCTATAGTTGTCACATCAGAGAAGGATCCAGATGAGACATAGTATGATTAATGGTTTAAGTATAAACAGTGATAGTGATGAGCAAATTTGAAGAATTTGATCTTCCTTAGATATGCAATTAAAAAGAGAAGATAAATCAGAACACATACCAGCCTAAAACTCCATCAGGATTGGTGGTAGTGGTCATGCCCTCATTTTTGTAATTACCTTAGCAGGTAAAGCATTCACCCAGAAAGTGGGAAAGTTGAATTCCTGGTCCTTTTTACTCTGAAGGGATTGAATGGACAATGCCATTGTTCAAGAGACAAACTGGAACTTGACATTGTAGCTAATAATATGCACCTCTCCTCTCTTTTTCAAACAGATCCACTCTGAAGTTAGTGGTGTGAGAACACTTAGAACTGCTTGGAGTTTCTTGGCATTTAGATATATGTGCTGCTTTTACTGTCTTTGAGCACATCTGCTCTGTGTCGGGCAAAATCCTAAGATAGCACTGACCTGCAACAGGATAACTTATTAAAAGTGCACAATGATGTGCAAAGAAGTTAACTCAAGTCCCAGGAGCGCTGTAACCACATAATTGGCATGCTTTACTCAAAGTAATATGCTCTGCCTTTCCGCGTGGCAAATTGGGTGCAAAACTACTTAACAACATGGCAAAACTGCATCCATTCCCTAAATATCTCCTCTTTATTGTCTCACAGAGCAAACTCCCATGTACTTTTTATGCTGCTGGTCATATATCAGTGCTCTTTCACTTCTCTGCTCCAAAAATAAAATGCATCTCTTCCATCATGCTACTTTCAAAATTAAGGAAGTGGCATAGGAACATTATTAAAGTCTTTTATCTTTTCCTTGTGCTATGTCATAAATGACTCTAGTAATATTTTCAGACTATTAGTGATTGGATAACACCAACTTGGGCTCACTGAACTTCAGTATCCTGACTAGGAAAAACAGAACAGCAGCCAAAAATAATTTATCTCAAGTAAAATGTCCCCATCTTCTGTCATCCCTTTTCTCCATTGGCTAATCTTCAGAGTACTGAAAACCTGGATTTTGGCCAGTGCTTTATTGATTAATGGCCTAATTGCCAAGTAAAGAACTTCTGAAATTTGGTTTGCAAGAATGTTATGAAGGTATTGATCTTGTAATTGTAGACTGTACGATTTTTTTTGAATGAAAAAGGGAGAAAAGGAGGATCCAGGGAACTTACAGCCCTGTAAGTCTGACCTTGGTGCTGGGGAAGGTTTTGGAGTAGATAATCTTGAGTGCCTTCATGCAGTACATACAGGACAACCAGGCAATCAGGGCCAGTCAGTATGGCTTTATGAAAGGCCGGTCCTGCTTGACTAACCTGATCTCCTGTGACAAAGTGACGCCCTTAGTGGATGAAGGAAAGGCTGTGGATGTTGTCTGCCTGGACTTTACTAAAGCCTTTGACACAATTTCCCACAGCATTCTTCTGCAGAAGTGGGCTGCTCATGGCTTGGACAGGCATACTTTTTGCTAAGTAAAAAAACCTGGATGGCTGGGCCTAAAGAATTGTCATGAATTGAGTTAAATCCAGCTGGCAGCTGGTTACAAGTGGTGTTCCCCAGGGCTCAGTACTGGGGCCAATTCCATTTAATATCTTTATCAATGATCTGGACGAGGGGGTTGAGCGGTCCCTCAGTAAGTTTACAGACAACACCGACTTGGGCAGGAGTGTTGATCTGCTTGAGGGTAGGAAAGCTCTACAGAGGGAACTGGACAGGCTGGATTGATGGGCCAAGGCAAACTTTATGAGGTTCAACAAGGCTCAGTGCTGGGTCCTGCACTTGAGTCACAACCCCATGGAATGCCACAGTTAGGTTACTGGAAAGGTTTCTGTTGGAAAAAGACCTGGGGGTGTTGGTTGACAGCTGGCTCAATATGAGCCAGCAGTGTGCCCAGGTGGCCATAAGAAGCCCAACAGCATCCTGGCTTGTACCAGGAGTAGTGTGGCCAGCAGGATGAGGGAAGTGATCATCCCCTGTACTCGGCACTGGTGAGGTTGCACCTCAAACACTGTGTTCAGTTTTGGGCCCCTCAGTACACAAAGGACGTTGAGGTGCTGGAGTGTGTCCAAAGAAGAGCAACGAAGCTGGTGAAGGGTCTAGAGCGCAAGTCCTATGAGGAGCAGCTGTGGAAACTGTGGATAAACAAGCCTGGAGAAGAGGAGGCTGAGGGGAGACCTTATTGCTCTCTACAACTCCCTGAAAGGAGGTTGTAGCCAGGTGGGTGTCGGTCTCTTTTCTCCCAAGTAACAAGCGACAGGACAAGAGGAAATGGCCTCCAGTTGCACCAGGGGAGATTTAGATTGGATATTAGGAACAATTTCTTCATTGTGAAAGGGTTGTCAAGCCTTGGAAGAGGCTGCCCAGGGGAGTGGTTGAGTCACCATCCCTGGAGGTATAGAAAAGACCTGTAGATGTGGTGCTTCGGGACATGGCTTGGTGATGGACTTGGCAGTGTTAGGTTAACAGTTGGACTTGATGATCTTATAGGTCTTTTCCAACGTAAGCAATTCTATGACTCTATCAAAAGTTATTTCATACAAACTGGAGGGTTTTTTATCCTTTTTGTTACCAACTGTAAATGTATAGTATTCACTACAGGAAAATACCTTAAACTTCCTCTGCCACTATCTTTGATATTCAGCTTGTCATTTTTGAATTATTTTTGTATGATGGAGAAGAATATGATCTAGTAAAATGGAAACTAAGCTCCCTCTTGTAGAAAAGGATCCTGGAGTCCATATGGAAAAGTTGACCTTGAGACAGTAAAGGCAAAAGAGGGCTGCAATAAGAAAGAAGGTTAAGGGAAGTGATTATTCTTCTCTATTCGGCACTCATGAGATTTCATCTAGAGTACAGTGTCCAGCTTCTAGCTCCAAACTATAAGACAGGCATTTATAGACAGGAGCAAGTCCAGAGGAGGTCAACCAAGATGTTTAAGAGCGTGAACCACGGTGTGTGTATTTCCAGCCTCTGTCTGTACTATTACATTAATTTATTCCTTCCCAAGAGCAGAATTTGTATTTGCCTTTGTTAAAGTTTAAGAGGTTTCTGGCAGCCCATTTTTTGAGATCTTTCTGAATGTTAGCTCAGCCCTTCATCACATCAACAACTTGCCTCATTTCAATGTCACCTGTAAACTTATTGAAGGTGCATGTTATTCCATCCTGTTAACACTCTATGTCTATGTTGATGAAGGTATTCAACATTCATGAGCTATTCTATTATCTTAAAAAAAAAAAAAAAAAAAAAAAGGCTGAAGAGAGAATATTATGGGTCATCAGTTTCCCCATTACAGTGTGATAATTAATTCATGTATATATGGAGCTTTAGAAATTAAACCTCCTAAATTCTTGCTCAACATTATAAGGAACTCAGGTTAGGGGGTCAATCCTGCCAAGTTTTTTTTGTTTCCAAGAGTCCAGATGTTAGAAATGAGGATTTCTTTCATATTCTGTATATGCTTTTCTTTAGCTGGCAAGAAGCAGTGTTTTTGCAGACAGATCATTCAGAGACCCTTGTCACTGTTTCCTTTTGTGCCTCTTAGCCTTCAGAGCTGTCTCCTGCTCAAAAGAGTTATATTAGGTGATAGAGATTTCTTTTTTTTAAGTGGGTTGCAGTTTACGTGTTGAACTTTCCCCTTTCTCAAGGAAATCTTGCATGATGGCACTTGCTTCATTATTACTACTGTGATTTCATATTAATAACAGTGATACAGTTGTGCATTTCAGCAACTTGCGTACAGGGTGGATTGCCTAGCATTAATTTCTCTCTCCCCTGAGCTGTATCCTTTGCTGTGACAATACATCAGACATGTAATGATAACCACTTGTAATGTTTAAGGGTGAAAGGGAGAATAACGTATGCACCTAAAGTCACAGAAGGAATTTAAAATGGCCTGTACTTGCGTTATCAGCTATTAAACATTTGTTCTGTTAACATTAATGACAATTTCCATTTAATAATCAGAAGGGAATAGTATGATTCAGTTTAATTACTGAGACTGCAATTCAGTAAGGAGACTGGGATTAATATAGGTCTCTTGTGAGTAGTTAAGGTGAGATGCTAAAAAGCCAACACAATACTGGTTGTTTTTAGCATGGTCTCCTAAAAATGTGAGACTCGCCCTCTTTTCATCTGTCTTGGCTTCTGTCTGCCAGTCTCTTTCCTCCCTTTCCCCGTCTTTTGAAATCATTGGACAATTTTAAGTTAACTTGAGAGAGCATAGGGGTCCAAATATACAAAGTATGTATAAATTCTATGGTAATCATTATCGGAGGACAGAGACCCAAGTTAGTGCTATAGCTTAGGGAAAGGCAATAGTATGGGCTTATCAATTAAATGTACAGCAAATGGAATAGTGTGATACATGACATGCACAAAATGTGCTTACACATTTACAGAAAGAAAGGAATTTTAATACCTAAAAATTTACAGAATTTTTAAAAACGTTAAGTTTGCAACCTATTATCTTGGACCATCCCTATGGAAATTAGGTTGCAAAAAACCAAAAGATGTCATTTCACCTTCAAGTAGAACTAAAGAATGTAAATGTGAGAGAAGCATCACTCTTGAACAGTGTTCCTTCTTTTATCATAAAGTTATGACTTGATCAAAGTGGAGCTAACTGGTCTGAGTTTATATCCTGCATTATAATAGTTCTTACTGATGGAGGTGAAACTTTCTCATCTGTGAATTCTATTTCCATTAGCATTTATTAAATTAAAGTCTAAAACTGAGGTATTATCTTGAAGTCTACTAATAGGCCTGTAAATATCTATTAATTAGTATATCCCCCAGTCTTTTCTGTATTCAGTTCGTGTTTGCTTTTTAGGATATCTGCAGTCTTCTGGTTTGGGTTTGTAACCACTGAGTTCAGCAGCGTGTTGGTCAATGCCTGAGGAGGGTTCCTATGATCCTACAGGATCAGTCAGTGCATGGGAGCAACTCCCACTACAGCACATGCTTATAGCTGGGTACATAGGACGAAGTAGTGCCAAGGTTTTGGAAATAGGGAAAGGGAGTCATCAGTGACAAGGATGGTGACTTATTACTGTGGAGGTAGTCAGGAACATAGGATGCAAATCTGTAAGAAATGGGGTATTGTTAGTTCTACTGATCATTAAACAACCAGCTATATATTACTTTGCGCTTGTCATACTGAAAAGGTTGACATTTGTCAACTATAAAATGAACACTGAGTTCTAGATGGGAGAATTATCAGCTCTTAAGCAGGTGTTGTGGGAGTACAGTATATGATCATCTGTTTCTATAGTCATTAGGGCAGTCTACTGAAAATACATATTGTCTATATTGGCCATGTTGTACCTGTTGACAAGCATTGACATAATGACAAATCTATGCATAAGATGAACCACAAAGTCAGGTTTGGCTGCTTGATACGCGAGTGGTGTTAGTGTGCAAGACCACTTAATTATGTGGAAAGTGATGACTAATAAATAGCCAAGTTCATCACAGTACTTAATGTAGTAAAACAGTATTCTAGTACAGCTCTCAGATATATAAACTCTATTTTGCCTTCAATTCACTCTTTTTGTCACCTTTGTTTCTTTTCTTGTTGTGTTTCTGAATTGGTTGGTTTATTTTACAGATAGTTTGCACAAATTAAAAATAGAAAATGTTAAATCATCTTAATTGTCTGTAGTTAGTAGTGCTTTCAGACTTTGTTTGTCCCCTGGTGATGTTCAAAGGCAATTAAATTCTTCATTGTAACTGTCACATTGTGCATTTTTCTTGTAGGAGGAGTTTGGACATAGTATATTAGAGTGTAGAGAAATGTGTTTCAAAGGCTCTAGCTGCTTCATCGGGATCTTCATTCTGAAGATCTGAACAAAGCAGGTTGTTAGAAAATAAACCTTATAGGCTGCAATGGATAACTTCTGATTGTCTGCAGCTATTTATTCCTGATAATGCCTCAAATTTATTACATTTATATAAGCAATTATTTTCAGAATGTATAAAAAGTAATTCCAAGTAATTCTGTTTTCAGGAAAAGTTTCTTTGCAGTGCAGTATTACTTACAAACGAGTTTACATTTTGAGCTTTTTTGGAATCTCATTATACTCCATAAAAGGTTTATAATTTTTTTTAATGATGGCCTTATAAGGAGACAATGTGTGTATGTATAAAGTTCAATCCAGTCATGTTGAATTGAATGACCTTTTTCAGACCATAGTGCTGTGACCTTGTGTTTGGCTGCTATCCTGAACTAACCACCACTAGCAGTGTAAGCAGAGATGTTTGTCTGGGTGTTTAAAACCAGTTTCCATTATATAGTATAGCAAATCCTAAACTTTTATTCTTTATGTGTTAATGCTGTTGAATCTCAGGAACTAAAGCAAAAGTGAAATTATGGGTTTTAGCACTTAAAACCATAAAACTAGTCTTCAAGAAGTTCTTTAAAAATGCGACAGGTAATAGTAGTATGTGGTACTTCAAGCAGTCTGTGTAAAAAAATGAAGTTCCTAAGGAAGGACCTTTAGTGGAAATGTAGAATGTCAGCTGCAGCAGTTGTTATATCCAATATCATATTAAGAAAGCATGGTAGGTGCTTAAAGCAGGGACAATTATTAAAAAGGAAGAGATCTGCAATAAACTTTGTAGTCAGATCATCATAACTCATTTGCACCTCATGAAAGAAAGATCATCCTTCATGGGTGAGGTATCCTTATTCATCTTGTGGTCTGCTGCTTTGACTTAGTCCAATGTCAAGAGATTAATTAGATTTCAAATGTCTTTGTGTGTTGTATTGTTAAAGTCTGTTCAAAAAAGTGGCACTGATGAGATCAACATCCAAACTTAACTTTTTTCTTAGGGGGAGAGGGAAAAGTGTATAGTGTATCAATCTTTTACATACACAGATGTTTAACATAATGATAGGTAAATGACAGTGATTTCTGGGGTCTTTAGATAGACTGCAAAGGTTTCTAACTTATCTTAATCTTTGGAGGATATTCTTCTACCTTTCAGTTCCTCAGTGAAAGTATTTGAGCTTCAGTCTCCAAAAGACATTTGATTATGCTGCCCATAGCACCATTTTTAAGAACAGCATCTAGCTTCCCAGGCAGCTCGCTCTCACCTGCTAAATTGTCAGTGTTCATGAAATTAGACAGTAGACCACACTGACTTGGCAACTCGGATCTTCCTCCCTGCCGCACTCACCTGTGCAGCAGTAGTCTGAACTACTGTAAAACACTGAGAAGGCGTTAGTGTGACGTTGCATGGGACTTTGATTTTTTTGGAATACAAGTGAGTTGTTGGAGTAGCTGGCTTCAAAGTTGCAGGATTTTCTTCCAAGATGGGAGGCACTAACAAACTCTAAGACAGCGATCAATAAGAGGACCATGGATTAGTCATACAGAAGTCTACTAGCAAGGCAAAGGCAGTAGTTATAAAATCCTATAAAATACATTACTTAAACTAATATACCCTTTAAAACACAAACAAAGCAAGGAAAAAACCCACCAAACCAAACAAAACCCACAGACTTATTCTGTGAAGAAATCAGACATTCAAACTGGTTCTGAAGCCATTTGCTCATTCCTTAGTAGCCCCTATTTATTCCTACGAGGCAGAAGTTTTCTGCAAAACTTTTACAGGATATGCTATAGGAATATTTCTTCAGTGACTGAAGATAGAAAATACGTTGTTTCATGGCAGTACTTTATACCTGCTTATTGTACATCACCCTAAGCATATATAAAGCTTAGTTCATATGCAATATGTTGTGATTCTGGATGGAAAGTTTGGCAGGGCAAATACATTAGGGAAATCAACATCAGTAAGGACCTAAAACCAATTTTTCTGTGGTTAATCAATGTTTAGAAACAAAATGTTCTCAGTTAAATAAACGTAAGAAATTGTTTTCAAAGACAGAAAATAAATGCAGACAGACTTGCATCATCCTGAGTAGTTGCAGATGTTGCTTCTGTATCGCTTGGTTGTGACAGGGAAAGTCCCTCAGTTAGGAGGTGTACACCTTACAGCCTCTGCCGTGCGGGGCATAAGCCTTTCACAGCTCCCTGCCAGTACTGTAGTAGTTAGTTCAGCTCTTGAGCACAGAGATGTCTCTATGAACATCTAAAGATAGTAGTTGTGTGCCACTATGTTCATGTGAGTTACAGCTTATCTGAGAAGTCAGTGGTGGTTGAGCCTGAAGAAGTCTCTTCTATGATGTTATGAAGTTCAGAATATTTTTTTTAAACAGTATTAAGACATGTTTTTCTAACCCAAAATGCCAGTCACTCAGGTGGAAGTGTATAACATCATATGGGTAAACTTAGAAGTCTGGTATCATAAAAGGTAAGTGGGAATCATGTCAAAATAGCATGGTAGTAGTGAAGCCTTTGAGGAAAAAATAACCTGTGTCATCCTGTGATATTCAACAGTACAGCCATCTGAAAAGGATGAAAATAGAAACGGTAATTGCTGTGAGAAACAGTTATGCCATTCAAGTAGAACCAAGCCTGTTGTTGTTAAGAGCCATACCCATAAGGCGCAAAATGTCACAGCACGCTTGCTAAGACTTCAAAGGATAAAATCAGTTAATAAAGGCTCAACAGGTTGTTACATCTTGTCTCACTAGTGCTGTGCTGTAAAAGAGGACTGGCCTTTTCTGTGGCTGGAGTAGGCTTCCTGATACTGTTCCTGTGGCCAGTCAAGCAGATTGTCTGGCATCTTCCATAATTTATGGAAGAGAAAGGAGTAATAACAAAAAATGTTCAAAATCTTCTCATTCCATGATATTCTAGTCTGAGAGGCCCTGTGCAGAAATCTGATAACTAATCAGCTTAGTTTAGTGGTGGGAAGTTACGTCAATAAATATAGCAACTTTGACTGTCTTTGCATTTCTAATATGCCAACCATAACAGACATTTTTTTAATGCCTATCCAATTACTAGACAAAACTAAGACTTAAGGTTTTGGCTGAGCAATTACACTGACTGATAATGTTTGGAAGCAGAAAACTCATTTGAAAAATGAAATTTTTATGTTTAAATGTAAGGCATTGATTTTGTATCTGAGGCTGTAGATACCTGAAGGTTTCTTGATGACAAACTCAGGACTGGGAGAAAGGAAGAAATCTGCAAAGCCTCATGCTCCTTTTCACCCACTTATCCATAAAAATGATAGGGTTTCCTTCCCTCTGGAGATTGTCATTTTTGCATTCGTTCTAGGTGCTGCTTTTCCTGCAGTCTAATTTAAGTGTTACTATCATTAGATATTATGCTAGTACTCCCCTGAAGTGCAACCCCATGTATGAGGAGGACTAGAGGATTTGTTCAGTTTGAGAGAAAATTAATAACTAGGTAAAAGCATAGCTATCCTATTAGCTACAAGTTAACTATTGATGACACAAACTATTTAAGCTGTTACAGATAATAAATTAAAATCTAATTATGATGATGTCCCTGTATAGCCTTGTCAGATGTAATTAGTAAGCTAAAAGATGATATTAAGGGATGACATTAAAAATGTAACTATATATTTGAAGAGAGACCCAGTTTGAATAGTTTCTATTCAATATAGGATATAGAGCTTTCATATGTTTTCTATTCCAGCTGTTAGAACAGTCTCAGTATGAAAGCAATGTATCACTGCCAATTTGAGGTAAGTGTAAAGTTGCAAAGGTACAAAGTACTACACACGAAATTAAACTACATCAATCATTACTCTGTCATAGGGGTAATGGTCTTCTTCAGATGTACTTACTTGATCCTAGTGAAAGAAGTTCATTTTGTCAATTGCTAAAAACAAGTACCGGTTTTGGCAGGACCAGATCTGTGTAGTGGACAGATCAATGAAATCTGAAGTTTTTCACTGGTTTAAAGAATGGCTTGGGTTTTTTGTTTTGTTTTAGATGTTTTCAACAGTTGTAGCTCCCAGACAGCCAGATATTTTCCTCTTCTAAGTTATTTTCAGGAAAATTATGGCCTGAACAAATGTCTTCATCTCACAAAATAATCTGTTTAAATATTTGTGGACAATTAAACTTGAAAATCATTTTCTTTTTAAAGTAGAAAGGGAGAAATGGAGAAATTTAAGTTACTTACATTTTTAAAGCCTTTTGGAAGTCCCAATTTGTACACAAATATGAAGTAGTAGTCTATATTACTTGAAACTTTTTCTGTGATGTTTGTGGTTTTCCACCTAAATCTTTTTATATTTTTGAAATTTTACCTAAAATACAACATATATGTAGTCATTATGGTTTGATGTTTTCTTCTGTTAAAGGATCTATTTTTATAATATTGTTTAGCTTAGTTTTTCCAAACACTTTAAGTTATATTTTTATATACATTTCTTATTTAAGAATTCATTTCTAGAGGTAAATTTCTTTTGAAGTCTAAAGCCATAGATCCATGCCTACACATGGATTTTCCACCATCTTACGGCAGTATACATTCAAGTGAGAGTCTGTGTTCTCGTTAAAGTTATTAAGGTAGTAAGTTACCACTCCTTAACTAGTAGGTTTTTCCTACAGGATTTGGTGAATGCCTTGTAGATTTGATATAGTAACTTATTATGTGTATATTTGTATCCATGAGTATTTAAATTTTATAGCAATGTATCTGCACATAGTCAGTTTTTGCAAGTCAGCTGTTTGGAGAACCTGATTGATGTGCAGTTGAAACCTCCAGCTATGGAAGAGTGGTTATTTAAGCTGTTCTGACAAAAATGTAGATGCTCACCTGATGATACCATTTGATTTTTTTAAAAAAATACATTTCATAAATGTGGTACAAACTTGTCTATCACACCCTTTTTAAAAAAAAAAAAATTGTCTCATTGTAGCTTGAGCTTTCTTCTAATTGGACCAGGATTATATTTATGTAGCAAGGGTTTATGAAGAGAAGTGTGTGAACACAGACCTGTGCTCAAGCACATGGTGGAGTTCAGATCTGAGTTTTAAGCAAATCAGAGTAACTATTCATTTAAAGAGGCCCTAACTTGATAAATGTTGGGGGTTTTTTGTTTCATAAATAGGATTTAAAAGTTTCTATAGCTGTCTCCACATTGGTAGAAGATACTGCATCAGCTAGCTGTTCCTTCTTTTTTGTTGAGGAAAAGGATATGTGCTTCCTTTTGAATTTTTAAGATGAATAAGGAAAGAAATAGGATATCTTTTTATAAACTCTAAAGCTCTTTTCTGTCTTTTAGGAGATTGTAAAAACTGGGAAGATTTTTTTTTTTTCCTGTATTGCCACCCAGCTTTTGAAGAGATAAGGAAAAAAAGGGTGGAAACTTCTTGTTCACCTGCATCCATTTAGTTTTAACTTGTTTTATCTCTCCTGAGGGCCATTCTTTCTTTGCTTATCATATTGCAGGTTGCTTACTCAAAACCTTCTCACCCCTATTCCTGTGAGACTTGGCAAAAATCTGGTAGTGTTGTTAATGGATTTATTCACACTTTTAAAAGATCGTATTTCCTAGCTAATGTGCCCAGACTGTGACATACAGTTCTTTAGCCAACGATACAGCCACGAAATATGACTTATTTCCCTGTAAGACAACAAAAATACTGCTACTATATGTATTATATAAAGATTGACAAAACAGTAAAATTATCCATGATGGCTCAACAGTTTTTCCAATACACATTTTTGCTGAACAAACTGTGTCCTTTTCAGATATTGTATATTTTGATCCCACCACCCAACCCAGGATGATGTGAAGTGTGGGTTTATGCCATTATTTATCTTACAAGAAAAACATGCTCAAACTGTTACTTACTATTCATTTTCTTCAGAAATTACATTGAATGTTGTTGAGTTCAGGGGGCATGTGGTTCAAACAGCAACACAGATGCTGTTAGCATGAATTTAGCAGCAGTATTTTATCTATACGGTCAGGAAAAGTCATAAGCAAGGTAAGTAAAAGGCAGATACAATACCCAAAGGAACAGATTATCAAGGCAAGTTTAAGTGTTTTGGCAGAAGATATGGAAAGAACAGCACTGGTTACCAGATTTTGCCTGCCCAGGCTATGGGTCATGCTGTTGCTCAAACTGAGTCTATGCATTATGGGATCAGCCTGAATACAGAGATACTCAGTCTGGACTGAGTGCAAGAACCAGCTGGGGGCTCTGCCTAGCTGCTGCAAGAAAACCTGTGTTCATGAAAGGTGTGCATATGGTCATGCTTGTAACCAGCGGCAGTAACACATCCATAAGGCAATGAATGACCACTCTTGGCAATAACTTCCTAATTTAGTTCCATCAAGCTGACCAGTGTTGGTGCTGCCTGTGATGCCAGTCTCCCAGGCTGAGTTGTAGCCCACTAGCCTAGTACAGTGCAGTTAACTGGCAGGCCAAGTTGTGCAAAATGTTTGACCTCTACTTGTCGTTAAATTACTTGTCTTGAAAACTTAATTGTATACAGCTCATTTTTGGTGTCTACTTCTTGCAGCTTCTCTCCAGTTCTTGCATAATTAGTTGTCAGTTCAGTTTCAGAGATCTTAATTCCCCCAGTGTTCCGATCAGAGCTGCTTTTACTTGGCATAGATCCAGACTCACTAGATCCAGACTTCACTTTTTGTAGCTTACTTCCAAAGTCCCTCTCCCTTAAAGCACAATCTTCATTGCTCCTAGTCAGTTCTCTCTTTCTAAAAATGTTGATGAACAAAGGCAAAGGACAAGCCTAGTTCAAACAGAACAGAGCCAAAATTTTGAGCAGATCTCAGCTATTTACAGGTAGCAACTGCATGTTGGTCCCATCTGGAAAAGTGGGACCTGTTTCTTGTACTGAAACTCATTGGGCATCCCTAAAGCCATTTGATGTACTAGCTTTCTTTCTGAACCAGAAAAAGTGTTTCTTCACATAAACAGCGGGAGGCCTTATCAAATATCCTACAGAATGAAGGCATATCTGTTGCAATTCTGAATCCTAGATGGAAGCAGTGACCTGTGTTGAATCTGTTGCAGAGCATATTATTTTAGAAAATGCTGGGGATGTTACTTCATTGTTTCAAGCTACTGTTAAATTTTATCATCCTTGACGTTTGTCTCTTCACTTGAGATAACATGGAGGAGGAACAAAGGAACATGAGCCTTTCATTGCAAGCTCCCCTTTTCCCTCCACCCCCATTGCATATCAAACAAAAAGATTTAACTTAATTTCTTTGCTTGAATTTGCTTTCTAGAATCAGTGGTTGGGGCATAAGCAGGCTGGAGGAAAAATGTAGGTGCATAGTGGTAATGCCCAAGTCACATAAGAAGTGACCCATGAAGCACACCCTGGGACAGGATGGTGGAGGCTCCTTGTGTTGGAGCAAGTTGATAAAGTTACTGGGACCCCGTAGTTCATTAATGCCTAATAAACACCTATGGCCCAGCAGAGCAGACACGGTAGAGGAAAGGGAAAAGGTTGTCTGCTGGCAACTAAGCACAACACAGCCACTTGCTTACTCCCCCTGCCCTGGTGGGATGGGGGAGAATCAGAATAGTAAAAGTGAGAAAGAAATGATAAGAATTAAAAAGAATTGTAAGGAGAAGAGGAAAAAACAAATGTGGACGAAAATAAAACCGAAGACAGACAAGCGATGCAAATGAAAACAATTGCTCATCACCAAATGACTAATGCCCAGCCAGTCTGGGAGCAAGCAGCCTTCCCACCAAACTCTCGTCCAGTTTTATGGCTGAGCATGACATCATATGGTATGGAATATCAAGGCTATTGGTTAATAGCTGGCTCAATATGAGCCAGCAGTGTGCACAGGTGGCCAAGAAAGCCACCAGCATCCTGGCTTGTATGAGAAGTAGTGTGGCCAGCAGGATGAGGGAAGTGATCATCCCCTGTACTCGGCACTGGTGAGGTTGCACCTCGAACACTGTGTTCAGTTTTGGACCCCTCACTACAAGAAAGACATTGAGGTGCTGGAGTGTGTCCAAAGAAGAGCAACGAAGCTGGTGAAGGGTCTAGAGCACAAGTCCTATGAGGAGCGGCTGAGGGAACTGTGCTTAAACAAGGAGGCTGAGGGGAGACCTTCTTGCTCTCTACAACTCCCTGAAAGGAGGTTGTAGCCAGGTGGGTGTCGGTCTCTTTTCTCCCAAGTAACAAGCGACAGGACAAGAGGAAATGGCCTCCAGTTGCACCAGGGGAGATTTAGATTGGATGTTAGCAACAATTTCTCCACAAAAAGGGTTGTCAAGCCTTGGAAGAGGCTGCCCGGGGGAGTGGTTGAGTCACCATCCCTGGAGGTATAGAAAAGACCTGTAGATGTGGTGCACAGCCTACTCGCTGGCCAGGCATTGTGAGAGCAGAAGAGGCCTTGATGCTGTGTAAGCACTGTTCAGTAGTAATGAAATCATCGGTGTGCTATTAACACTGTTTTCAGCACAAATCCAAAACATAGCCGCATACAAGCTACTAGCAAGAAATTTATCTCTATCCCAGCCAAAACTAGTACAAGTACTAAAAGAGGGCTTGCATACTAAGTTTCTTTTGCTGTTCTGTTGCACGTCTTCACAGGGCACACACTTAAAAAAATACTGGCTCTCTAAATCCTCCTTTTCTGTTCTGTGGTGGCCATCTCTCTCAGGATCTGCAGCAGGATCCAGTTCAGTTTGTTGTTGGGGAGAGTAGTATAGTTCACTGGTTTTGTTTCAAAACCGAGTGGCTTGGGCCAAGATAGCCTAGTAGACCAAACTGTTCCATGTGATCTCCTTCCAATGCTTAAGCAGAAGTTTCCCCAAGAGTCTGAGCCAGTCTGTAACTGTATACATAGGCTCCACTACTCCCAGCAACAGGTACCTGTATAGAAAATGTACAGGCTGTCCACAAGCCAGTGTCAGTAGACCCACGCTCCTATTGTGCGGGTCCTGTTGAGACAGGGGAGACAAGGTGTGGAACACAATATTCAAACACACAAAGGCTGCTGCAGTTCTTTCAGAGCCAAGACTGCCTCTTGATTAAATAAACTGAGCTGTAGCACCAGCTGTCTTGGCTTGGTGCAGTCATTTGAAGCCAAGATAGTTGGGGTCAAGTAGCTGCACTGACAGCAAATGAAGGCTCTGTTGGTCTAGGCTGTACTAATGATGAGTATTAGGTTAAGGCATTTTTGGTACAGCCTGAGGTGACAGCGTGATTAGTGTGATGGGTTCCAGCTCACAGATCCTGGTGGTGGGGTTGAAAATCATGGATAGGTCACAGTGGAACAAGCATCCATGCAAACAAAGTGAGGTATATGCCTAAGCCACTCTAATAAGAAGGATAATAACATCTGAGGTGAAAAATCTGTGGTTAAATTTCAGACACTTAATGAGATGTGGCATTATTGGTATGGCCAGGTGATAGCAAATTAGAAAGAGAGCCTGCTGGTCAAAGTTATCCTAACACCTTATTCAGAAAGCAGTTGGCCTAGAATAGTAGGTTTAAGGCTACAGCATTTAATCTGGTCATAGCTGCAAAACCAGCTTTACTGTCATGTAACATCCTGACCTCTGTTTAAGCCCTTTGATCATGTAAGTATAAATACACCAAGGCCACCTTGGACAGTTGCAATGACCAGTTGTCAGCTTTCATTTCTGTTGTAAACTCAATTGATGAATAATGCAGGATGTTACAGGAAATTGTGGCATAGATTCAGTTTTGTTGTAATGAACAGCAGCAAATTCCACTTAGTGGATAGTCTAGCCTTTGATTTTATGTTTTGGTCTAGTTGTAACAATTGTAAAAGACTATCACTTGAAAATCCAAGTATTTGTACTCTGTAAGTTTTCATCCTATGGAAGACTGATGTAAATAGACCAAGAGGAGTAGGAATAAATATTAAATAATCTTTTCTTACACAGCATGACTTTTCAGTAGGGAAATGTACAGAGTTTTTACCCTTATTCTTTGCTGAATATATGTGGCAACAGCAGTCAACTGTGTTTTATTTCTGCAATTTAAAACTGTGAAAACTTCTGAGAATTTTCTGAAGCCAAGGTTCATTGGTCCTTATCACTCTCAGTCCAGGGACTCTTGAAGGCCTAGCTAGAGCAATTAGCACTGGTAACATCGTTCAAAGCTGTTGAATGCTGTCAATTTGCAACAACAATTTAGGGCTGTATCTGCATTCTGAGGCTGTTCATATCTGGTCTGTACAGGTTTTGTCAAAAAGGCATCTCTCAACGTTTGAATGTGGTCTCTCAAGGATTTTGGTAGAAGGGAAAGTTGATGCCAAAGCAGAAGCATGTTAAGATATTTGAAGTAGATAAACAGGGTTTAATCCTGTGTGACAGGAAGTCTATTATTAAAATGGCAATCTCTTTAGAAGAATTTCTATTTCTAAATTAAGCCCAGGATATAAATTCCCCCTGTATTTTATCACATGGTAATTGTTGCAGGCTTGATCTTTCTGAGCAGTAAGTCAAAAGTCTTTATTGGATCTTTACTGACTCTGAATCTTGCTGAATGCAAAGAATTCCTAATCTAACAAAAATAACAGATTTTAATCTAATGAAGAACTTTTTGCCTAGCTTTTGCCATTAATTTGAAGACTTCATGCAGCCTTTGTTTTTCAAAAAATCATACACTATGTATCTATTCACAACATGCAAGAAGTTTTTCCATGTAGCTGCGAAGCAACAACCACCAGTATCTCAGGCTAGTTTTAGAGGAGGGTTTAAAGACTGTTGCTTCCCAGAGCATAAGGTGTCCTGTTAGTTATAGTTGTTCCTCATGCAGATCATTAAAACCTGCTGTTGGGAAAATTTCCTAAGCATCATCTAACTTCTGTCTGACAAAACCAAGAGATTTCATTTTAGTTGACACTCTCTAAGGGATGAAATAGGGCGTTATCAGGATCTGACTTGAAGTATAGCATGCTGTAGAATTACTGTGCTTTTTAAAATGGACTACCATCTCTAATGTGTCTCTGACACATGGGGAAAAATATCTAGCTGAAAAGCTACTATAAAGTTTACTTAACAGCAGTAATGGTTGATCCAGACAATGATTACAATCTTATTAGTCTTGGTTTATTTATTTTTTTTTTGCGATGGAAGGTTGTGCTTGCAAGTACTGCACAATTGACTATTGAAAGACCGTATGAACAAAAATGCTTACATCCATTGAAAGGAATGCAAGTTGTGTAGAATATATGCACAATTGAGGACAGAAATATTTGAAATGTATACTCCATGAAGTCACAGTATTACCTCCACCTCCGTCCCTCCCCAGGTCTTCCAGCGAGAGGGGTCATTTGAGTGTGTTAATCTGCTTCAAGCAAAATCAGGTGGATTAACGCAGGCTGCCCGTTCAAACAGTTTAAAGCAGACTAGTGCGGCTTGTCATGGGAGACTGAGGAGTACTCACAGCCTCTGTCTCACACCCACCCACTCACACACAACTGTAGGGGTAATAACCTCCAACAATTGATCACTAGCAAACAGTTGGGAAGAACTAGTGTTTGCCATCAACAAAGCTGTTTACAAAATGAAAGTGTGTCAGGCAGACTTAGCATTGCACTGTGCTGTATTGTTAGTTATCTCTTGGGATGACAGCACTCGATTTTACATGCATCAAGGGCCTTATGCTCCTTGATTAACAAAAAAGCAGCCTTTTTGTGATGTACATAACATATGCATTAGTGACAGAACTGGCAGTAAATCTTATGACACTGCTGGGTACTAAATTTCATCTCTGGAGAGCAAAAGTTTAATTTGAATAAATAATTTAAAAATAAATGTTTCTTTTATGTCCAGTCCCACAAGCCACCATTAGGAGCATTTAAAGTTTATGTGTACATCTTGAGTGGATCCTACCTTTCTGCTATGTTTTTCACTTATCTTTTTATAGTAAATGTCTAACTATTCTCAGCTACTTACAGAACGTAAGAAGCAGATAGCATTTCTAGAGACTGTGGAGCCAACGGCATGGTATCCAAACAAATCAAACCTGACTGCAGAAATGAGACACTATTAATGTCTTATCAACACTGTGAATAGATCTCCTGAACATCATTACCGTCCATGGTTGTGTAGTATTCACTCATATAAATTCTGGGTTATTTTTTTTTCCTGATAGAACTAGAAAGCATTTGGCTGTTCTTATAATTATTTTTCAGAAGAAAGTTAACTTCTGATCCTTCATTCTGTCCCAATTGAACACAAACACAAATTTGTTCAACAAGTTATACGCCTAGGAATAAGGACCATCACAGTAAATCTTGTCTAGAACAAAATCCCCTGCTTTCAAAACTTTGATGCTATGTACCCACGTGTGAGGTGAACTTAGTGTCAAACAGCTTGGATATCTTTTCTGCATTAATTACAGCATGGTTGAGTTAATCTGACACAAAAGCGTGAATTCATTTGAAATTTTGTCACAGAAACCCTAATGACATTCTAAGGTGGAAAACTTTTTTCCGCCCCCCCCCATTTTCAAAAGCAGCAGCAAATCAGGAACTCCCAAGGGATCGGTGATTATACTTTCAGAAATACTCCTTTTCTGTGTACGTCATACTAACCACATCTTTTCATACAGAACCACCACAGTCTAGCCTAGTTGGTATAATTTGGTATATTTTACTATTTTGGTATTCACCAGTCAACCATATTCAACAGTATATGATTTTATTATTCCTAAATGTTCAAGTGGCATTTTTATTATCTTTTATTACACTCAGATACTTCTTTTTTTAATAAGAGAATCCACTTGGTTTTCTACCTTTTAGTTGGCTGTCCTATACACCTCTTGGTCTTGATCATCTACGTATCTGCTCCATAGATTAAAGTTTAGAAAAAGTAAATTCCTGTGTTGGCAGGATTCTGTTTGGCAGAGAAGAGTTTGACATGATTCCCTGGGGCATCATCAGTTCTGCGCTCTTTCTTCACAAGTGAAAGATGGCGCCGATAAACTGCCTTCTAACAATAACCGCTAAGCTTTGCCAGTCGTAGAGCTATGTCGTGCTTTGACTGAGTCAAAGCAGAAAAATCTTGCCATGAGAATATCAAGTCTGTATTCCTCTTAGGCATCCACGCTCAAGATAACAGTACTTCCCAGTCTACTTTCAACCTAGTTGTAGTAAAAATAACTGACTTTTCTTCCCTGGTTGTCATAATCCTTACTGCATCCATTTCTTTGCATGTGAGGGCAGGACTGCCTGCGCTGGTGCCATCAATCAGTGCCCCCTGCCTGCCATGTGTGTAGGACAAGCTGAGCCACAGACTCTGCCCACAAAGGGAAGCTCTGGCCAGCCTTGGCCACTGCAGTGTGACAAGTTCAAATGAGGTTTTTGTTCCTCAAACCTAGTGATTCTTTATTCAGTCATAAAATGTCCAGTCACTGTCCCGGTACTAGGAATAGACTATCCAATATGTGAAAAATTTTCTTCTTTAGATGCTATTCATTATTAAGATCAGAAGAGAAAATGATTTTTTCAGGGCAGCAGTCGTGCAATTGATATGTTCAACAGCCTTATTGTTTTCTTTCCACTTGATCTGACATTCATAACTCACCCCATCTTGAAATCAGTGGTGATCTAATTTTCTATCCTAGTTTATTCTTCCCTCCATAATATTATAGTACTAACCCAAATAGTTCCTAAAACATAAACAGTAACAAATAATGAACAATAAAGCAACGAGCCTCTTGTAAAAATGCCATTACCCTAAAGATACGATTTGCTTTATGTTGCCTATTTTCAATTGTTCAGAAAAGGAAACCTTGAGTAGTAGGGCTGTCATGTAAGGAATGCAAATTAAATCCCAGGTTTATGAAGGTAAATAAGGTTTTATGAAGAATCTTTATGACATGATGGATTATCTTAAGTGCTCAAGTACTGAGGAGCCAATTCCTGTGCAAAAGAATCTATCAGACTACAGTCCTGTGTTGTTTCTTAGCAATATTTTTGAGTTTTATCATTAACATTAAAAAGATTATGAAATACGTTTTCCAGTTAGTCTGGCAGTATCATTTCTAATTCCCAATATGTTATTATTGTGAGTCATTTTTAAAAGAAAAATATCAAAAAAGCCAAGCAGGTCCACTCTGTAAGTAAAAGAAGGAAGAAAAGTCTAGTGAATATGTATTCAGTAATATCCCTGGGGAGTCAGTTGTGTAGGTGTGATACAAATGGGAAAAACAGCTCTCCAGAGAGCACTGCATAGAAAGGAACAAAGAAAGGAACCTTTTTTGCCGGGCTGGGGGTTTTGCTGCTGGCTGCTTGGCTGCGTGGTGGCATTGTTCGGAGGAAGTGCACCTGCTCTAACATTTTCTTTGGCTGGAAGCAGACAGGTTTGTTGAATGCTCTAATTGCTGGTAGGCATGAAAGGATTGCCTAGAAGATTGCTTCCTAGGCTGTCCTTTGATGTTTCGGATGATTTGGAAGCGAAGATTTCTTTTCCTTTATCCATCTTGCTAATAGGTGAGAATAAAATATCTTCTCGCAGCTTTCATTCCAGAAGGTATCATGGCACATTCTGTCCGATTAGCTGTATCATGGGCCAAAAGACTCCTTTTATCTTTTGAAAAGATTTGTAAAACACAAGCATAGTCATCACAGTCCACATTCATAAAGCACTATTAGCGACGTGTTCAGTTCATTGCAGGGGTCTCTGGGCAGGCGAAACACTCTGCTGTGAGCACTACGTTTGTCAAATGCTATAAAACTGGCTAGGAATTTTGGATGCAATCCTTTTAATACATATTAGGAATCTTGGACTGCAATTAGAACAGGTTTGTTCTTTGTTTAATTCCAGTTATGTTAATTTATAAACATAATTCTGTGTATAATTCTAACACAAAATTCAAGTTTTCCCTTATTTTTCTGCAAAATTTGAATAGCAGAGCTGCACTGAGGCTTAATGATTTGAAGATTCTCCTTTTACAAATATATATAAGGCATGACTAGTGCACTATGAAGTATTGTAGTAAATCTAAACTGTAACTATAGCTATAAATGATATGATGTCATATATTTTAATTGTTTGCTGAAATTTGCAAAGTCATAGAGTAACAAAAAAAAATTCCTTTTAATAGAAAATGACCAGCTGAGAGAAATTATGATGCATTAAGTTAACCCATGTAAGCTGTCACTAACACTTTTCTCTTGACAAAGCGGACTGTTACCAACATACTTGGAAGTGCCAGAATGTTTAAAAATATGTAGCTGTTCTCAATAGAACAATCTTCCTCAATTCAATTGGGTTTAGTTCTCCACTATGGTACAAAATTCAGATTCAGATCCACCACATCCAAAGTTCAGGAGTGGATGGGCTGTACCTTTTAATCAGAGCCTGTTTTATTTTCTAATGAACAGTTGAGAATTACTGCTTAAGAAACTTATGTCTATTAAATATGTCTCAGAAATATATTGTCTGAGGTTTTTAAAGATAAATATTGTTTTAGGCAGTATTGGAAATTAAGAAACACGTCGTTCTTGAATCACTTGTAAAATCTGGCAGAAAATCTTCAATGTATCTTCTGAAACTATAGACATCTAGATGCAATTTTTATGTTAAGATTTACTGAATTATGAATACAGTTACCTTTTTTTAGAAATAGTCTTATTTTCAGACTATCTTTTGTGGGATTCAATTTTTGGAATGCTGAGACATATCGGCCTTGAACTTTATAGTTACCTTTTGAGTAAATTGATTGCAGTGCCAATGGCCAAGGCCGTTAAATTTCTATTGAATTTTGTCATGGTCACTGTAAATTATATCAGCTTCCCAACTTACTTTTCTGAGGGCAGAGAATGTGGATTTTGTCTTGTGCTGTAAGCAAGGAGTATATTTACATGTCTACAGCTGTGGCCTCCAATTTTCATTTTGTTGTGATGCAATAAAGTATTTTAAAGAGCATGCCTGAAACTTTATTTACTTGGCAAGAGGTCAGTCTGTTTTATTTTTTTATCTGGGGAACCAAATGTTTATCAGGTTTCTGTATGAATCATGCGATGTGTTAGGGAACATTTTGCACCAGTGTTTTATTTTAGATGTCTTTATTATAAAGTTTTGATGTGTTAAATTTTCCAAAGGTATTTTAAGTCCAGGAAAAGGGTTTTTTTCCCCAAAAATTTCCAAATTTAACATGCATATCTTTGTATATATAACTCTGTGTGACCATGTATCTACCTATATGAAATCCACTAATTCTGATACTTTTGTTAACTAAGTAAATGTGAATATTCTGGTGTATTTCAGGTGTTCGGAGGCAGGGTTACTAATACACGTACCCTTAGGATGTAAATGCTTCAAGAGGATAAAATCTAGGTGACTATATTATTCTTGTCTCAATGGGTGGAGAGAAGGTTGAGTGTTCAGTTCACCTCCCCATTCACCAAACAGCAGGAGTGAGGCAGCTGTGAGACGCAGGCTGGTACAGTCAGGGGAGTCCTCCTCCAAAATTGAAAGGGAAAGGATTGCAGATCGGAGTCGTGTATCCTATTGTTTCATTCACTACTAGTCATTCACCACTTAGTGCTATAAATGCAGAGGGGACTACTGCCTAAAAAATTTTTGATGATGACCCATACAATGCCTTCAGTTGAAAGTGGCCTTCTCAGCGTTAATGTCCAAGTCACTATCTTAAGGGTTATGTGTAAGCCATCTAGAAATAATAGGGGTGACTCATTCATTTTGATGTGGCTGTGGGTTTTGTGGTCATATACATGGAAAAACAGAGCGTACTTGGACATATCCTTGCAGGCAATTTTGCAGACCTTACTTTGATAGGGACCAACTCTTACTGGACTGTTTACTTAGGTTTATTCTAATTTAGCCTTGTGAAAAAAGGCATAGAGTAACCACAAGTTTTGTAATGGGTAGACATAAAATTATGTTTGGTTTTTTTCTTCTTCGTGGGTATTGCTAACATGCTTAAATATGTCTCTGCGTGCTATCTCATTTTTGTATGAAATGTTCAGAACTGCAGCAGAAACTGTACTTTAAAAAAGGAGGAGGAAATTAAATGTGTGAGATTAGCCTGATATAATTTTGAGGGTTTGGTTTATGCAGACAAAAACCCAGGAAATTCAAAGCTTAGCCTGAGCTGTAGTCCATCAATCAAACTTTTGTGGAAGAATAACGCTAGTAATCATAGAAAGCACAAGATGATGTGAGATATAATAAGAGTGCAAGTCTTAATAATCCTGACCCATAACTGTATTCTAAATGCATGTTTTTGTATTTAATTTCCTGAGGAAAGTATTAAGGATGATGAATAGGAGAGGAAAATATTTCATGGACAGTTAATTGATGGGGCAGCTTTCAAAGCAAAAAGAGTTCAACACCCCACAGATTTGACTACTCTCAAAAGCTGAATGGTATAATTACACATCGTATTCTACAATATCTCACTTTAATCTTGTACCAATGTTTTTAAAAATATATACAATTACTTTTTAAAGGAAAACTTATAAAAGGAGTCTTTTTACTTCAGTAAAATCAGTGAAATACTTCAGTCATTTTTGACAGTCATGGGGACTAGAAGCTGATATAGTAATATACTACAACGTTACTACATGTGTTTACCCAATTCAAGGGATGACTAATTGCCAATCTAAAAGAAGATAGTTTACAAACATAGTTATGTTCTTGGTGAGGAACAAAGTATTCTTCATGAAACTTCAAAAGAGAAGGATTAAGATATAAATATAATGAATTCTGCCACTTTGTATTTGAAATTAAAGATTCTGAATTGAATCGGTATTGCCTTGAAATGGATCATATTTTTTCTGATACATGAATTGATTTGTGAGTTAAGCAAGCTACGGGAGCAGATGTTATTAAATTCCAAAGAAACTGAAAAGAAAAAGCTTCAAGACAAGAAGGTATTTTCAGGAAAATTTACTACCACCAGTCAAACAAATCTTGATAGCATTTATGGTACAGTATTCAGTATTTCATTTGTAACGCTCTTCTGAATATATTTTATGTTAAGCATAACACTGTTCAATTCTACAATTAAAGTATATGGGGCAGATTGTAATTGGCAGACCAGTTAAGAAAGAAAACATTAGACTCTGACCTTGATGTGTTTGTAACAGCCTGGAGAAATTGCTTAATTCTTGTGACCAGGAGTGTTGTGAATGAGATTTGTGTACCAGCACACTACAGAAAAGTTTAAGATTCAAAATATGTCTTTAATGAACGTTACATAATTTTCCATGCAGTTAGCAAATTTGATTGTATCAGTTTAGCTCTCTTTATGAGCTGCTCCAAACAGAAGAGAAGGTGATTATGTTAATGAAGAAAAGAGGAAATTTAATAAATAATCATAATGATGTGAAATTTGTTTTTATGCTAATCTATTATTTTTAACTGGGCTACCTTCCACATTGTTCTTTTCCTGATAGTCTATTTCTTTTTTTTTTTCTTCACTTTCTATCTAGGACTGGCTCATCACATCTGTAATCTCCTAATAGAAACTGTGGCTCTGTACTTAGAGGCAGATGATAAAAGCAGCACGAAGACAGCAAATGCACTGCTTCTGTCCTTGCTTGACATTTTGCACTGTATGCTGATGTATACAGCAAACATTGTGCGCCAGGCTTTACAGGTACGAAATTTATTTCCTGAGGTCATCGCCATCTTAAACAATTTTTTAAATAACTTCCTGTTATCCTAATAATGAATTCCCACTCTTCTGATTTTATTGAATTTTTAGTTTGGTGGAAAGAGAAGAGCATGTGTATTCAACTGCATATCACTGTTTCATGTAGTTACTTGGCTAGACTATCCATACTAGCCTCGCTATATGCTAGAAACACAGATCCTAGCTGACTCTTTTGTTTCTGTACTCCATAAATAGCGTAATTTAATATTTTCCTAGTGATAGTTCAAAGCATTTTTCTTCCGTTCTTTTTAAAATAAAAAGATTATGCCATAAAAAACAGTATATTTTTTATTATAAATCACACGTGATTGAAAAATATATATAACCTCTGCATGTGCACTGACAAAAGTATTTCCTCTCTTACACTGATCAATTTGTCTTCCAAGTTTCTGTCTGAACGACTGCAAATGATGGCACTGGTAGGACTTCCTCTTCCAGTGAAGACTTCCTTCTCAAAAATGGAGCACAAAAAAGATGCTATGCAAAGAAATTGCACATAACGCTGTTAAATGCTTTTTCTTGTTTTGTTTTTGTCTTTTTTTGGACATGACGTTAAGCTCAATATTTGCTTTGTTTTTAACTGATCTGCCAAATTTCTAAGTTAGTCATCTGGAAGTAACTTCTGTTTAGGCTGCAAACAACACCACTTACTCTTTATGTTAGGTTTTTGATGTTCTTGGGATTATCCACTGGAAAACAGAGGAGCCTATTAGATCCAATATATCTGGAAGACAGAGATTCAAAAGATTGCAGTGAGGTTGTATTGAATTTTGGGACATGGCTTCTTTATTCTGAAAAGGTCCTCCTCTTTTGGGTTTTTTGTTTGTTTTGTTTTTGTTTAAGAAGGTTTAATGTATGAAGTGGGTGTTGAAAATTGAGCTTTTTGTATTTTCTTTTTTCTGCACAGATTTACATAATCAGTTGTGTTATCAACCAGATATTTCACTGAGAGGTGTTGGGTTTTTGTTTTGGTTTGGGGTTTGTTGGGTTTTTTTCAGTTTTTGGAAAAACTTAATTTAGAACTGATGGTACAATACCTTGTCTTTTTCGAGTCTTCTAATAGCAGGTTCTGTAATGCATTTCAAATTTTGTAGGCTAGTTGCTCATTGTCATATTGTTGGCAGCACTCCATGTAATGACAGAGAGCTAAATTCTGTACTTATGCTCCATGCAGCAGTGGTGAGGCCAATTATACTGGAGGACACATAAAGAGAGAGAATCTTGCACATGGATTGGTAATATTAGTGAAACTGATGATTTTTATTTAGATCCAAAATTAAATCTATACATTCAAAGCCAAATTCTATTCTGGCTCTACATGAATACTTTAGCTGATCAATGCACTAAAACTCCAGCTCCAGTTTTGTCCATCTCTAGTCAAAGTAATCTACTTTGCTCTGGAAGGCCAATGGGTAAAAAGAGGCAGCTGGAAACCTGAGTTTTGAAGCATAGCTCTGCCCTATACCCCTATAAAACTAATTTTACAGTGGTGTTACTTGCCTTGGCATACTTGTCTTGACAATATTCATCACAAGGCCCATGGGGGTTCTACAGCTACCTCAGTAGACATGCCCTATTGAATGATGGCCATAAGATGGTGACTGCTATTTGCCATGCATCTACATAGTATTCCACTGTCCACGTGTCACTAAATGCATCACTGCAGTGATAACAAATATTCTTGGACTGTTTTTATAGGGAACTTCTGGATAAGATACCTTCTAAAATAACTTGAAATAGAGAATCAAATTTTCTCATATTGTCCATTTTTGAGGCTTAAGTTGACTTTTATAGATGGTACTACTTCCATTTGAATCCTTTACGTAAGTTTTTTATATGTGAAGTGATAACCTTATCCAGCTGCATAGGCAAAACATGACACCACTTTTCCTTTGCATTCCAGTACTTTATGCTGAATGTGCTGATAACTGTATCCAGCTTCATTCAAGACTTTGCTCTCTATGGTCCAAGTACTTGTGTTTTGGTACAAATGTTCAGATTAATTTGCATATCTGTTTTGGAGCAGTTTCATCATCTCATGTTCCAGAGGTGATCCACAGTAGCTGAAAGTAATTTGCAATTTTGATTTGAGAAGTGGATGCGATTTAGTGACTTAATGTAGATTTAAGCATGGTGTAGTGTGTATCCTTCATATACATATGTAAAGTATGATTCCTTTAGTGGTGTTGTTCATTCTCTTTCTAAAGACACTGAAGGTATACGTTAAAGAAAGTAGTCAAACATCACTGATGGAGGATGTCTGTCTTCTCATCCAAGTACTAACCAGAAAAAAATGTTGTAAATTTTGCTGAAGTGAAGGTGGCTTACTTCCCTTTCTTGATTAATATAAACACTCCATTATTTCTTTTTGTCTTCTCTGCACTGTGTCTTTTTGCCCTTCTTGGACCTCAGCATTCCAGGTCATTGTGGCGAGTCTCAGTGAGGGACATACCAATGTGTCTTACTACCTGGAGAAGCAGTTCTTCAGATATCTTATTCCAAAATTCTTTCCAGAAGAAAGGCATTATCAAACTCATCAATATCAACAGCGGAGTTTCAGCAGTAGTGTCTCTTGACTCAGGGGATGTGCTCCTGTGTTCACTTAACCAAACGAAAATCCTCAAGTATTACACTGGGATGATGGTTTTAGGATTGAGTTTTCAATGAAACACAATACAAAAAGGTTTTTAAATGTGTTCTTTAGACAAAATGTTTACATTTTGCTGCTTTCCTCTAGCAGCTAGACTGTATAGGGTCATGGTCTAAAGCTGCTGCAAGGTAATGAAGTTAAATGAAAAATCTTGCAAGTAGACATTTCTGGTATCCTGGGGCAGGGATGGGTCATAAATAGCTTTGCCTGGGATGGCAGTGTGTTTTGATGAGGGGGAATGACTATGGTCAGAATTACAAGTAGTAACAGATCATATCACAGACTTTGGCCCATTAAGGATTTTATTATTCCTATTTTTAAAATAAATTATTATAATATATTCTGACTATTTCAGGATACAAAGTGAGTCACAAGGGCAAAATTTGACATTATTGCTGAGAATCTTAACTTTTCAGTCACTTTGATTATTTGGTTTTGAGTTGCACTTAGAAGTGTTCCTGATAAAGAAAAAGAAATAGTTGAAATATTAAAATAGGCACGTCATGTTGAAAGAGAATACAAATACATAAAACATTTATGGCTGTAGAGATATCTTTTGCGTATACAGTTTATAACATTTTGCTGAAGAAATGTCATGTAGGTCAGTATTTTCAGCCCGTGCAGAATGGGCATAGCAGCATGAGTCCCTTTTGCTTTGTGCTTATTGTTACAGACACAGGGAGCGTAACTGCTCGTTGGGAGCCCAGGAATACTTAACTAGGAAAGAGTGCACAAGTCTCCTTCAAACTTCCATTCAAACTTTGACCACCTAATGGACCTAATTTGTTTCTCATAACAGAACAGTCACCAAAGCTGCTTTTTATTTTTTTCTCATCTTATTAAGGCACAGAAATCTGGCACAGGAGGGGACACGCAGGCTGCTGAAGACCTTCTGCTTATCAATAAACCCCTGACGGACCTAATTAGCCTGCTTATTCAACTGGTGAGAAATTGCTTGTTTGTAAGCCTTTTGGAATGTTGCTGAAATTGGAATTATTCAACTGAATTCAGCATCTTAGAGCTCTGTTTTCTAGTTTGTCATTGTTTATAAGCTTCCACCTAGTACGAAGGAAGGACTCTAAAGATTTTTAAGAAATTATAAGTCACAATGACATGCAGGTTACCGGTGATGTCAAAGTAAGTCTGTCCTAAGCATCAGTTTGGATACCTATGTATAGCCAAATTTTAGCCCTTTAGAATGGACTAGTGATCACTGCATAGGGAAAGGATGGTATTCAAAATTTGAAACAACAAGTACTGCTACCGTTAGAAAAAAAGTCAGTAAACTTAAAATTAGTTTGCAGTGAGTGATGCCTTTTAATATTATTTTCTTGGGTTTTGAGCCTTCTGAGTTTTTCAAGGGTTTAGTTTTATTTTAAGATGATCCTGAGGGATTATGAGTGGGAATGGTCCCTGGTGATCTGTAAACATCTTTGAAGTCTGTCTGTTTCAAGTCAGTCTTTTCCAGGGTTTACTAGATGTCACAGCGCTGCATTGAAATCTCCGCAGAGTGCTGTATTGTGGCCCTGATGCATCCCATCAGCTCAACGCCTGTCGTACTGTGCCAGAGATTTGTAATGGCTCTGTGTGCAATAGCTTGTAGTAGAGGAACGCTTCTTGAGCAGGACAGGGTGTTTAGAGGCTGCCTCAGCCTTTTATTCAACATAAAGCCATTAAAATGGTATGTGAGAATTTCCCTGTGGCGTATTGCACTACCCTTTCCAGGTTATTTCACTTAGAGGCATTTCAGATTCACTGTGTTCTCTTCCAGACCCAATTTTTTTGTTTGTTTTTCATTTAAATATAGGTTTTCAGATGTATCGTGATATGAATACCTGTGGCCCTTTTACTATCTTTAGCACTGTCTGTCATCTTCTATTTTGGGGGAGAGTGTGATTCCTTTTTTATTAATTTTTTGGCCTTATACTTGTTGCTAGGTCCTCCTTTGATGGGTTTATTTTAACCAGCTGTTGACAAAGGCTTTTTAGAAATGTTCACTCAATGACCTAAAACAAAGTGACTGAATTTCAACTACATAATATTTCACCTTTATCAATTCATTTAATTTATTTTCTATTAACTTTTTCAATCACTATATATGATAAATAGTAAGACATGAAGAGATGCAAATGTTCCTTTAAAGTGAAACTAGTCATAAATTTAAATTCCATTAACTCTCTAAAGAACAGAAAATTAGAGGCCGAGCTTTACTCAGCCTATACCACCTGGAAGTCTTTTATAAGTTTTTAATTAAAGGAAAGGATTATTGTGTAGTTAGCATGTACTGATTAGATTCTGACTTGCCCTTGTATTTCAGAAGCATGGCTGCAAATTACCACTAGGTTTTGCTTTGTTCTGTGTTTCTACAGATTCTGCTGTGTTTAAAATGCTTATTTAAAATCTGCTAATTTTAACATATAGGCAAAGAGTAAAGACCATTGGTGCTGCTGCTTTTTTTTGTGCATGTTTTTGGTTTTGAACTTTGTTAAAGATTTTGTAAAAGTGAAGGCTTTTTTTCTTGTAATGCGTATGTGTTGTTCTTTGCATACGTGTGCTTGATTGGACATATGAAAGTTAGTTCAGCTAGGCTTGTTAAATTTTATATCCTTTACCCATTGCTGTATTCAACATTTCGTGTTAAGGTTGGAAGAGTTTGAACAACAGAATAATAATTCTAACATTTAGTATCCACTTATTTAAAATGTTTTATGCTCTAAACTCTTTAAATGGGACTGGATTCTTTGTGAAGTCTAGTGGGTGTCTCAAGATGTATATGCTCCCTACCCCTCAAAAAGACTCAGGCCTACCTAAGCTTAAGTTCTGTGGAACTGCCAACAGTGGTTCTCTGTATTCATTGAGCTGTGTGGCTACATAACCCTTTATTACTGTTTCAAGGCATTCAGTTCTTTGTGAACTTTATTTTCCGTAGACAACAGAGGTCTTAAATTCTGAACTAACCATCACTTTAAGATACTGAGTTAAAATTATTTTCTCTGGTTTGCTATTGCTACCTATCTTACCATATTTATAGTTTGTTATGTAACTTTGAATAATTGCTTTCCTCATTGATATGTATATCCCTCAAGTAGATGATTGTTCCATGCCTCATTGACTTGTCTATTTATTTTCCTCAAGTTGTACATGTTTATCTTTCTTAATAATTCCTCAAAAATCAATGTGAGTTAAACTTGAAAATGTAAAAGACTTAGAATCATTTTTTTCCCTTCTGTAATTGTGACTCAGTCTATTACTTAGGGCATAGCAAAGCAAGTGTATGAAACCTAGATTGCATGTAAATGAAACTTCAGAGTTTTTAAGAACACGAAAGAAGAAATAATTACAAATTCTGTCATGCAGAAAACACTGCAAATATGGAGAATTCAATATTTAATCCCATGATCAGTCTGCCCTTAATTGATCAACAAGAGGAAGATAAATTGAGCATTTAGTCTTCTGCTCGACAGCTTTGTGTTTAAAAGTTAATTACACTTAGATTTTTTTGTGTAATATTTCTCCAGTTGAACATAAATGTAATTTGATTATTACACTGAAACTTGCAGCAATTACAGAAGATATAAAATACCTTCTACTTTTTGATGTACATTCTACTGAACAAAAAAAAAAAAGAATGTTGACTTACTTTTGAAATCACTTCAGTGTGGATTTTCAGAAACTTTCAGAAATCTTGCCAGTACCTATAAAAAGGAATTTCATTTCTCTGTAGATCCTAGATTTAAGCCCTAGGTGTAGATCCTCCAGTCTTTTCTGCAGCCTACCAGACTGCTGGGAGAGAACTTTTCTTGTCTTTTGGTGCTAGGCTTCTTCTTTATAATGTTACTGGTAAAATCTGTAATTGGTTACTGTGCTCTGTATATTATTGTTGAAAGACCAGTTAATCGTGTGCAAACATGAAGATGACAAATACGAAGCCTCAGGGCACATAGATGAATGAGATGATCTGCTCTAGGTCCTTTCTGTCTCTACGTTGCACTGGCTCTAAGGCTGTGCCCTGACTTCAGGTTCAGAGCACGTGAAGGTATTTGCCAATGAATAATGAAAATGACTGCAGAAGAATGATAACCCTGTAGACTGTAGAATTTTATTTCACACTTCTTAGGAATACAGACAGTTCTGCAGTCTGAGTGGCAAGACATACGTTTATTTCCTGTATTGTATAATGTATTGTTGTTATTGTACTTGAAATGTTATCTGCAAATTATATTTGAAGAATTCTCTTCTACAGCTGCCCTAAAAACCCCAAAAAAACTCAACCAAACAAAAAACAAACCACAAAAAAACCCCAAACAAAAACACATCAGAGGAAGTAAGAATATATTGTCACAAGCACAGAATTTCAGAATAGGGATTTAGTTTCTCAGCAATTAGGCTAGCTTAAAATGAAAATATATTGGTTTTTAAAATATTTTCGCTTAGGTAGGAGGACGACAATTTTGCTCTAAGTGAAAATATAATATTTTAATTTTTCATTTAAAACTGTGCCTATTTACTAATGAGAATAGCATAGTAAAGTTAGCAGATTTAATAATGATGTTTTGCTTTTACATTTTGTTTAATGTTTGCGAAATCATCTTCCGTATTGTTCCCAATGGTGCTTCCTTTACAGCCCGTTCTGTAATCACATTACTGATCTAATGAACATCTATCTCTTATTGTAATAAACTCTCTTTGTGTATAACCTCATTAATGCACTGAAATAGTGTCCCCTCCGGGTAATCCAGACAGTTTCATTGTAGCTCTAAAATTAGATGCTGTAACAACTCCAACAGTGTGAAAACTGCCACTTCAGCTCAAGTGATCACACGTTTCTTGCAATGGTTGCAATTCATGAACACACTGCAACTTGGTTCAAAATGAAGGCATTTTTTGACAACAGACTGCAGAAATATAGATGTGTAGTAACAAGAAACTTTCTGCTCTTCCCCACGTTAACCTTAAAATACACAGAGCAGGTTCCATCTAGAAAGGAAGAGAAGTAGAATTTTGTTATAAGCCTGTTTACAGGAGGTTATAACATGGCCATAAAAATTAAGTAAAAAGTAATACACAATCTTCATTGCACAAAAGTCTGGTTATGGGGCATTATTTTAAAATTTTGAAGTGA
Source organism: Balearica regulorum gibbericeps (assembly GCF_011004875.1). Classification (NCBI taxonomy): domain Eukaryota; kingdom Metazoa; phylum Chordata; class Aves; order Gruiformes; family Gruidae; genus Balearica; species Balearica regulorum. Next base: position 119,395,325 of record NC_046185.1, read on the forward strand.
AAAATAAATCTACAATTCTGAGTTAGAGAATGGCAAAACTTACGACTTTAGCTCTTCAGTAATTTATTTTAAGGTGCTGGATTTTCTTCAAGCTATACACTAGCCCAGAATATTAACAGCTGCAAGGACGAGTACTAATGTTTCTACCTTGCTGAAGGCCTGAATCCATAATCTTCTCTCAGACTGATAAAGCCAAAAAAAAAAAAAAAAAAAAAAGGAAAGGCCACTAGAGTTTTTTATGTAATTATGAAATATTAAGGGACAGATATTTTCTTAGAGTTAGAAGTCTAGTTTTTTCATGGCTTTCTCCTCCTCTGAAAGAAGAAAAACTTAAGTAGCTGCTGTCATGAAAAACTATAAATGCATTTCAAAGACTTGAAACACACTTCTTCATATCAAATGGAATTGTTATGATTAGAAAAATAATCAGAACACAGTTCCAGCTGATTAAGAGATGAACCGTCCATCTATATTCATTGTCTAGCAACATGATTCTAGCTTTGCTGTTCTCATTAGACATGAGATACCATTTACTTGAAAGCTGAATTTTCATTCTTTGGTTTTCTACATTTACAGATATTTATTATATTTTCAGTCATTGCTTTTGTTCATACCAATAATTTTCTTCAGATCCTCCACTCTTTATAACTGTTAATGAAAGTACTAACACTGACTGACAGCCATTGTTAAATTTCAGATTACTAACTTACGATTTTTGACATTTAAATCATTTCCTGTCAGTAGTGAAGCAGCAAAACAGTGAGAGTTATAGAGAAAAATGCTGATGCGGGTATACTTAAATAGGGACATTGCTGACAGTTCCTCTTCCACCTTAATTATTGATGGGTTAGACTGTAGGCCAACGATTCTCATCCCCTCCAGAGTAAAGACGGTCTTTCCTATTTCCCGTTTGTTTTCCTGTTCATCCAAGACCTATGCTGTTGCTGTTTTACCCTGCATTTTTCCAGCATGACAGCGACTTGCTCCCCAAACTCTAGATAGCACTGGAGCTCAAATAGGCTCTGGTGAAGCAGAGGAGCAGAAGAGCCTGAAGACAACAGGCAGTGAAGGTATTCATGATTGAATAGGATGATGTCATGGCTGGCAAGTACTGTGAACCCTGGAGTGATATTGGTGGCTGGGTTTGGAGGATGGTCACCAACAGCTTGATATCCTGTGAAGAGCAAGCCTATCTGATGCCAAGACATATTGGATGGAGAGATTCAGGGTCTTCCTTTCTTTTGCTGAGGGACAAAGAACAGTGGCAGCGAAGGTTGAGTGTGCCAGGAGAAGATAAGCAAACCCATTGGCCCAAGCCCAGCTTCTCCTTACCTAGGGCAAAATGTTGCACTGTCTCACTAACTGGGGACTCCTGCTGAAGACAGCCTTCCTTGGGAATAATGCTAACAGGCTGGACTTGCTCATTTGCTTCCTTGAAAGTCACGTACCTCCTTGCGTGAGGAAGAACTGTAAAGGATGGGGTGCTTTATGTATTTCTTCACGCCAGGTTGTTGTAGGGGCAGTCCTCTGCAGAGACCGACACCTTTCCACTCCTCTGATATTTAGTGAATATCTCAGAAAATGACCTTGGGAACACTCTTACTTCCAAGTATGGCTGTTGTGATTACTGATTACACATGGGATTTTGTGCTTGTGGAGCTCAGGAAACTGGCCTCTGCTGCAATCCCAGGGCAAGGCCGTATCTGTCCAAACATTCACTGATTTTTTTTATTTTGGTTAGCCCACAAACAACATTTGAAAATTGAATACAGTTCTTCTGCTCTGATTTTCTTCAGGGAGTGGTTGATATACCTTGTCTACACTGATCTAGTAACAAACTGTAAGTTGAGTGCTGCTTTTAAAAGGGATAAGAGAGATACGTTAAAGTAGTAATTTTTCTTTCCTTTATCTAATAGCATTTTTTTTTTCAGTGAGGGAAATACAAGTTGGCTCAAAGCCTCCAGTGAGATCAGTGGAATTTTTTTTGACTTGATAAGACATAAATGGAGCTGTAAAGCTGTTACTATTTGTAGCTTTTCCTCCTTTTTAGCCTTGCTATTTATGTTGATGATGTTATTAGATAATTCTGGATGTTGGAAAGGAAACAATCAAATAGGTGGCATTTAGATTGGAATGAAGAAAAACCATACAGCAAAACTGTGGAAGAAATAGCTGCTGTGGTCTTGTCACTTGCATGGCATTAGGTCAAATAGAATGTGATATGTCTTGGGGCTATGTATTCAGAGCTTACATCTCAGTTCAGTCTGTTTTAAACAGCCAGCTCTATGAAGCTAATGGAAAACAGGATTGTATTTGCATGCAGATCCCTGGGGAATTGCTTCTTGAATATTTAAGGAGTGTATGTCTGATGATATGTTCCCAGATTGCTTGAAAGTAACTGTATGGGTTTTCCTTAAAATGAAAAAACTTGGGAAGTTCATACTGCAGATTAAATAAGTAATCATGATTGAAATGGTTGGGCATATTATATAAGTAGTTGGACAGATTATATAAATTATTTCCTTTCTATTGTCAGTGAGGATAGTCTGTTAACTGTACTTTAATCTAGATTCTTTGTATTTAAAAAGAATTTTGGAATTAAAAAACTGAGTAGGAGTGAAGAGGTGTTTTTACAGTTCTATACCTTCTTGGTTAAGACCACTACTGGTATATTTTGTTTAGTTCATAGATTGTAAGGCCAGGAAAGGCTATTGTAATCGTTTAGTCTAGGATCTTATATAACACCAGTCATAGGATTTTCCTAAATTAATTCCTCATTATAGTAAAGGGTTTTCTTATTTTTTAGAAAAAAAAATTAATTTTTGTGATATATAAATTGCCTGTGATGGAGAATCTGTCTCAGTTCTAAGGAAGTTGTTTCAGCAGTTAATCTTATTAAAGAAAGAAAAAAGGAAATCAAAGTATTGTCTTTCTTCTAATCTGAACTGCTTTACCTAAAGTTTTGAGCTATCATCTATTACCAGTCCTATCCTCAGACTGCTTTTTCTCACCTGTAACCGAGAGAATATGATCAAGTGCCCTTTAACCCTTGCTTTGATAAGCTACAGACATTGAATTCCTTCAGTCCTTTGCTGTTATTTTGTCCCATCTGTCATCCTCTTGCCTGTTCCCAAGAAACCTCTACGATTTTTTTCCCACTAGCTTTCATGAACTGTCTGCACTAAAACTAGGCATTGTGTTCCCGTTGTTGTTCCAACAGTGCCAAATACAAGCATAATGTAAAATCTGTCTTCATTCTTTCCAGACTGTACTTTCAAGAAAGATATAAATTATTTTGATAGCAGTGTTACACTACCAGAAGCTCATTTGAAGATGATTATTAGCCATGCCCCCAAATTTTTTTTCCATAATTTTGCTTCCCAGGAGAGTTTTTCCATTCCATTGCTAGGGCCTGCTCCAGTGTCTGCTCTTCAAAGGAGTGCAGAAAAACTGGAATTCAGGAAAATGTTCAAAATCTGCAAAATGTACCTACTAATGTGACTACTTAAAATCCATTAAATAGCTAGATAGCCTGTACTCTACCTCAACCAGAAGCCATAGACTTGATTTAGAAATAATTAAATGGAGTTTTATGGTCTGCATTATGTAGAAGATTAGACATCATTGCTATAATGATGCTTTCTGCTATTACTACTTCTATTTAAAGCAAAATATACTGTCTGAAAATAACAGAGTTGGAGCAACATTTTCGTGCTTTTATGGACGTTGCTATGGATAGGCTATTTGATAGAACCATAGTGGAGACATTGTACTGCTGCTTAAGAACAGATATATTGTACTTATATTTTCATCATTTTATTAAGCTTAGTTTAATGGAATTTTGTGTCAATCAACTAGAAATTATTCTTTCCTGGCACAATGCAAATGTTAATACTCTTCCAAATCCCCAGTGCTATGCAGTTTTTCTGAAATTGGAATTTGATTTGTGTTTGTTCAATTTTTGTTCCTTTTTAGCTTCCCACTGAAGATACTGAAATATTTGAGAGTGCCTCACAGTGCTTATCATTGCTGGTTCAGCTGTATGGAGGGAACAGTCAGGAGAGTATGTCTCCAGAAAACATGGACAGCTTTGCTGAAGTACTGAAGTCCAAAAAAGACACACGACAACTGAAGCTTTTGTTGAGAATTATAAAGAGACTGGTGAGTCGGCTTCTAAATATTTTAAAAGTCGATATGTTTCTTTTATATCATCGGATAATTTTTTGGCTGTTTTTTTCCTCTTAAAGTAAAAAAAGTATAAAATAATTTTGAAAACAAAATATGTGAAGTTAAATTTCATGTCTTTAAATTTCAGTTAACTTCTCTGGAGAAGATAGCCTTCTACAATTAAAACTTCTTACAAAATGATTGTTGTATTTCTCCACTTTCAGTTAACTGTTCAGCTATTTAAATAACTCGTGTTATTTATATATTTGTTTAGTACTTCAGCTTTATGAAGTATAGGAACAATTTTCTGAATGCCTTCTCAAAGAACTAACCTTGTAGCATTAAATAGCTGTTCAGAAACACAGTGCTTGATTTCATGGTAAATAAAATGCCATATTGTACTTGAAATAGGTTTGTGCGTAGACTGTTGACTCCTCGTTCGCACCAAGCGATAGGGACCACTTCTGCTGTGAAGTGGTTGTGATGTAGAATGCCAATCACTGCGAATCGTGCAGGGGGCTTAGTCTGGTGATGTTACTGATGGGTAGGGGTTTCAATTCTGTCATGCTCTGACATGGTGGCATGACAGCAGTGTTGTGTCTTTCAAGTAGGTTAGGTGGAAAACCTTCTGTATCTGTAGCATTGTCTCAGATAATAGTATGTTGTTTATCTTGAAGTGTCTTGATAAGAAGCTTTGCCTGAATTGTCACCTTGCGTTGGTTGATGACTTCACTCTTTACAAGAGCAGGAGTCTACAATGAAGAGAGGGTATCTTCCCCAGTGTAAGAGAAAGACGACACTTGAATTTTGAAAGTGCTACTAGAGTAAGGCCATAATCAATGGCAGCAGGAGTCGATCTACTTAAGGAGTTAAGAGGAAGCAATCTTTTTTGCAGAGCTTTCAGAGCTGTTCCTGTCCTCTTTCTCCTGCCTGCTGTATTTACCTAACAGGAAAGTAAACACCATACCCTTCTTCCTAGTTTTCCTCATCTCTATTTCATGTCTCTGTAAAAGAAGCACGAATATATAAAATTAAAATGGAAATTGTGTTTAAAATTCATAATTTCTCTCATTCTTGACATTATCTCAGGTTTCACTCCTTTATTTTCTCAAGCTTTTCCTGAAGAGAGAATTCTAGCAAAGATTTTTTTATTTTTTAAGACACTTCCTATTGACTTTTGCTTGTACCTGTGCTTCTCTTTCTGTGTAATTGTTGTGCTGCGTAGAACTGTCCAAAAGCAATAAAAGAGGCAACAAAGTTTGAGGGAAGGAAAGAGAAATAAGGCTGTTTTATATATATATATAAAATTTGATTTTAGCATAGCTACAGACTTGTTTCCTTTCCTCTATTTTGAAGACAGTGGTTCGAAAGTTGACCTAGCGTGCAGGATATTTAACATAGAAACTTCTGTTGATTATGTTAAGAGAATAAAGCTATGCTATCACCTTTTGAATCTTGCAAGTTCCTGTACTTTTAGTTCTCTCCTTTGTATACCAGTGATACTGGTACTTGTTATTTATAATGTCAGGCATAGATTTTCTGTAATTATTATAATGAGATCATAGGATTTCTTTTGAAAGCAGGGTTCATAGATAACTTGACAGATTATTTAATAAATCTTACATTATTTCTCTAAACCTTAAAAAGTCCTGTTCAGAGGAGATGATTATCTTGTCAAAATTGTCATAATCACAAAAGACATTGAAATATAATCATATCTATTTAAGAAGTATTCAGCCCACATCAGCTGTTCACGCTGGATTTTGAAGCCTAGAGCAGTGTTGTTCTTTTTTGTTTGTTTTTTCTTTTTTCTTTTTTCTTTTTTCTTTTTTCTTTTTTCTTTTTTCTTTTTTCTTTTTTCTTTTTTCTTTTTTCTTTTTTTTTAAATTACTGAGCAATATTTTAATAGAGGGATCATTAAGTGCACCAATTTCCATTCCTGCCAATCAGTGCTTGTACAGAGCATCTTTCCAATCTGTGGTCACATTAACTTTGTTGTTACAGGCACAGGTATTATAAGACAGGAATATACAGAAAGAATTCAGTATGTTTATGCTACAGCTGCCCTTATAACATGTATTTATGGAAATAAGGAAAAGGCGTAGCAGCATGACTAGTTAATTTCTGTCCAAGTGTTTCATATGACTCCAGTGAGCTAATGGAGACAGATGTCTCTGTTTCAGTCTTCAATTTAAAGCATGTCACAGAATTTGTTAATGTGCAAGGTGAATTTACCCTGATGAAATGGAAACTTATTTCTAGTTTTGTTTTAATTTAATAGTGTTCATTAAGTTTTATCTCCAGTGGCTGGAGGGGGTTTTTTTGGACAAAGTTGGTGGTTTGTTTGAAGGGGTTTTTGGTGGGATTTTTTTTCTTTAAAGTCATTTTTCATTGTCAACTTTGACCAGCAAATTGACTGCTGGGCAATATAAACTTCTTGCAACACTTTCTTCACTGATTTTTTGTATTGCAAATACAATTTGTTGTATTCATTTATTAAACAGAAATAAAGATATAGGCCAGATTGGGGGGAAAAAAATACCTTCCTACAGACTTATTAATGGAATCGCCATGAACAGCCCTTTTAACAGGCTTTATTTTGCTGTAAAAAGAAATCATTGGGAGTGAAAACTAGAAAAAATATGCTTTGAGCTAACTTTCATAACTATGTAAGTAAGGATCATTTATAAGCTTTGAAGAAGCAGCATTGACTGTCATCTTTCTGACTTTTTTATAATCGCCTCTTAGCTTTCAAAGCTTTTGGCTCTGTCAGGCCCAGGTTAACCAGTCTTTTTCAAGAATGTTCTCTCACTAGTATTGATGTAATGGACAGAAACTGAACAAAATTTCTGAATTAAAGAAATAGAGTTTTGTGGATTTGGGTTTTTTTCTCTTCAGCCCTTTTACTTAACTTGTTCTGGTGGCTTCATCTTGGGTTAGACAATACTGCTATTCAGATGTTCTTTCACTTTTTAAGCAGCGTTTGTGTAACAGATCAGTGATGCCAGAGGAATGATCTTGTCCCATTCTTTGGTGCTGGGAGCCTCTCCTGCCACCCTTTATGGAAATCGCTATCTTGTCACTTCCTCTCTTCTGTAAATCGTAGAATCATAGAATGGTTTGGATTGGAAGCGACCTCAAAGATCATCTAGTTCCAAGTCCCCTGCCATGGGCAGGGACACCCTCCACTAGACCATGTTGCCCAAAGCCCCATCCAACCTGGCCTTGAACACTTCCAGTGACTGGGGCATCCACAACCTCTCTGGGCAACCTGTTCCACTGCCTCACCACCCTCACAGTGAAGAATTTCTTCCTAATATCTAACCTAAATCTGCCCTCCTTCAGTTTAAAGCCATTACCCATTGTCTTATCACTTGTAAACAGTCCCTCTCCAGCTTTCTTGGTAGGCACCCTTTAGGTACTGGAAAGCTGCTACAAGGTCTCCCCAGAGCCTTCTTTTCTCCAGGCTGAACAACCCCAACTCTCTCAGCCTGTCCTCATAGGAGAGGTGCTCCAGCCCTCTGATCATCTCTGTGGTCCCCCTCTGGACTCACTCCAACAGATCTATGTCTTTCTTGTACTGGGACCCCCAGGGCTGGACACAGTACTCCAGGTGGGGCCTCACGAGAGCAGAGTAGAGGGGGAGAATCCCCTCCCTCAACCTGCTGGTCACGCTTCCTTTGATGCAGCTCAGGATATAGTTGGCTTTCTGGGCTGCAAACGCACACTGCTGGCTCCTGTTGAACTTCTTGTCCACCAACACCCCCAAGTCCTTCTCCTCAGGGCTACTCTCACTGTATTCTCCGCTCAGCCTGTAGTTGTGCTTGGGATTGCGCTGACCCACATGCAGGACTTTGCACTTGGCCTTGTTGACCCTCATGCAGTTTGCAGGGGCCCACCTCTCCAGCCTGTCAAGCCTGCCCTCTGGATGGCATCCCTGCCCTCCAGTGTGTCAACTGCACCACACAGCTTGGTGTCGTTGGCAAAATTGCTGAAGGTGCACTCAATTGAAGATATACTGCATCTTATTACAGTTCAGTAAATCATCTAGATTAAAGTATTTCTTTCCAAAGTGGAAGAAATTTTCATTTGGGAACCAAATAGTTCAATTTTTGCCTGCTTTACTGAGAGGTTTTTAATTTCTTTTTTCCCCAGAGAAAAAAAAAAATCTACCTGCCATCTCAATTTACCATCTAGTATGTAATGTAAAGGCAAGTGATTATCACCAGAATTTTTATAGCACTAACCAATATCTCCACCGGACACGTAATCACTGTGGGATTACAGCTGTGTACTTTCAAACAAGAGAAGACTCATTTTATTCCATCTAGTAATAAGGAAAAATTCCTCTGAGAAAAATGAATAAGCGTCAGGCTTTAACAGGCAATTCTGCACTCACTGTGGAGAGTGAACTTTTGTTCTGTGACTTTTACGTTAAGTACTTGTCAGAAAGTACATTTGAATTCTACCTAAATCACACTTTTTCTTCTGATCATCTTTCTAGAACCTAATGTTCACTAATTTGCCTATTTTAACTGTCAAAAAGTTGTTCATCCTTTATTTGTGAGCAGCTAAGATGTTTAGGATGTCACCTGCATGTCAGATACCCTGTGGGGGTTACATGTAAGGATTTCTCAAATCGTATTAGGCTGTGTAGCAAAGATGTTAAGGCTAGCATGACAATACTTGAGCTGTTGCAAAGGTCCATAACTTTCATTAATTTCACTGTAGGATGGTTGAACACTAATTTGCTCTCCCTGCCAGTTTGGGCCACAGCTAAGGCATCACCAGGTACCTGCAGGCAGATTTATTATCCTGTTTCCAGTGAACCAAAGCCAGGGGAACCATTGGTCACTATGTCTGAAATATCATTCAAGTCATGTAGATTAGTAACCATATCATCCTGCGTTCTATACAGACATGTGCTGAGTTCACATGTTTTGAGTTGACAGCTCTGTGTTTGTATATTAAAATATCTGTATATATTTTTACTGTGGTAGTTCCCAGATTAGGTCCTCATTATATTAATCACTGATCATGCATTATGAGGAAAGACATTTAGAGCTTGAAGAGATATGCAGTCCGAGTAGCACCAATGTTTGCTTTAGGGCAGCGGTTCTGCAGTCCCTCTGTAAGTCAAGCTTCTTGCTAGAGATTTGCTCCTCAGTAGATTCCCACAAGTATGTCTACAGGGAGCTTGCCTCAAAGAAGGTGAAGCAAAATCCCAAGAGGTTTTTCAGTTAGCATCCCTTTTACAGATTCAGCGCCACAAGGAGGTGCTTGTGCGGCAATTCCCAGCGGAATCTGCTTTCCCAGCGTCTTACAGAGCTGTGGGAACCTGTTGGTGTATCTCCAGCCAAGAGAGCACAGCACTCAAATAATTTCAGTTAGCTGGAGAAAAACTTCTTATGCATCTTTCTCCTAATCGGAATCTTTTAAGTGTGCCTTTAATTAATTTCATTAATTACTAAGGTAATCCATAATATTCCATTGCCCTAAGGAATAACTTTATAGCAGAGATACTTGTTAGACTGTGAATACAGTAGTCATTTGGGGGTAGCTGGCATGTATAGTCACTATAAATGCACATGTAGTTATATATGTTTTCCTTAAATTACACATCTTTTTTAAAAATCCGTGTGACTCTTACATGACCAATTTCTATCCATTAGTATTAATCTCTTATTTTTACCAAGCCGGCATACCTTCTTTATAGACCAGCTTTAGTCTCAGTCTAATAGAACAATGTCCTTGGGCAGGACAGAGCATTTCATTAAACACAACTTAAGATCCCCCCAAGAAAAAAGAGCTAATCAGCATTAAGATTACATTATACAGACCATAAACAGGACAGGTTTCTCAAAACGCTTTGAAGCAAATACATGGGAAGGATAATGCCTCTCCACCGTTCCCGCCATGCAGGGAAGCTCCCTCTGTTTCCACACTCAAACAGGCCTTTGTTTTAGGGTTTTAATGAAATTGGAGAGAGTCCCCAGAGATGAGAGACGGGGAGGCCTCCAGCACCTGCAGTTTAAAAAAAAAAAAAAAGGTTACAATGTCCCTGATGAATATTAGCAGTCGGTAGGGATGTTTGCGAATCGGAGTCGCTGGGCCAGGCCATTCCCTTTGTTCAAGAAGCAATATATTGAGTTTACAGTGAAGAGTTAAGAAAAGCTAGTTTAAACTACTCAGAAGATGAATGCAACTAATCACAACTACTCTAATACAATTTAAGCAACAATTAAACATTGATTTAAATAGAGCTAGTATAGCTTAATTTAAAGCAATTCAGCATTTGGCAGGTGTAGTTTTCTTGTGGCACAGCCCCTTTGCTGTACTTTGTTGTTTACTGAACAGAAATTAATCAACATTGGCTCAATTCTGAGTAATTTGGAATTATTTTTTTTTTTAAAATCTCACTTAAGCTGTATTTTGAACTTTGTTTTCAGTTTGTAGCATCATATGGGCTCTACCAAATTCTCATGGAAACGAAATACTGTACTTTCATTGTTAAACCCTGCTGGAAGATTTTTTTTTTTTTTAAGCTTAGTAAAGCATTTTCAGTAGCACTAAGAAGGAAAACAGTCAATGAGAGTGTGTGATTTTTGAGTAGTCAAAACTTAATAACATCACAATTTGCTCTCAGACATTCTGTGAGCAATACCAAGTCCTAAAATATGGATTATTTCATTTATAATTACTTACTTGATATTAAGAATAACATAGCTTTTCAAAGAGCGCGCTTTTTTTACAGTATTGTATGACAATGTTATTTGTATGCCTAGTAACACTTAGGACATCCAGATCTGAGAGGGATGCTGTAGTTGATTATCATTCGAGATCCCATGGCATTCTTTATAGTACTATACATGGTTAATTTTAACTTGACTAATTACATTCTGTGTATTGAAATCCAGGACACAAATTTTCACTGTATGTGTCTGATAAGAATTTTCATTTTTCATCTGGAATAGTTAGATACTGTTTCACCTTAGAGGCATGTGCATGTTTGACCTGTGCGCCTGGTTTATGTAGCTTGTGAAGGGCTAAATTCAGGCTCATTTATACTTTGTGTAAGTCATAGAGAGTTTTCAGGATGCTGAGAAGAATTAGCACTGTCCTTGACTTTATCTTTTCTTGGCATTTGCATCCTGAGGTTTCTGCTGGAGGAGATGGAAGAATATTTTAGTATTTAGATTTACACTCTTGGTTAAGAGGCACTGAAAGAATTTTAATAGGTCTTTTCTGTTTCTTATTAGCCTTCATCTTCGTTTACCTCTTTGAATTTTACAATATCCTTCTTTCAGTTGCCAAAATTCTTAAGTGCAGCATTCTGAATTTGTATACCGATGGGTTTTTTTTCTAGTACTTATCCTTCTGTCTTATGAAATTAAACAGAACAAGTATCCATGGGTAAGTCTCAGTCACCGATGCAGTCCCTGGAATTCTTATCTTCCCCTATCTTGTCACTTTTGATCCTGTCCAGAAGTTCTGTGGCTGATACCAGATCACAGAAAACTTCGCTATTTTTTGACCAAAGGCACTAGATGGTACAGGAATGTTCTGCTTATTTCTTCTCATCGAAAAGGCAAATATTTAAAACTCGATAAGATTGTCCAGGCTTATAGGATCACTGATTTCTGGCTGCATCAGAATCCTCTTCTGCTGTGTGAATTTTGTACTTCTCTGACTATGCTTGCTCTAAATTCGCTTTGCGGTATAGTTTATATCCCTGTGTATGTGTAACCGTGAACACAATTTATTTTCTTTTTGTATGTGGCTTGAGGTATTCTTAACTCAAAGTGTCAAGAAATTCTTAATAACTGTGAGAATTAAATTTTTATTTTAGTTGGATCTAAGTAGAGATTTTTATCAGCTGATCACTGGACTCTGCAAGCCTGTTCTATTAAAAATACTAGGTTTCACATAACCTCCGGTAAAATCAGAACATTAAGTAGCGATGCGTAAAGTCATATGACAAGGAATTTTTTATGCAATTAACTTACCAATTTTGGGGATATATAGGAGTTTTTATAGCTTGGAAGCTTTTGATTAAGGAAATATTTACTGGGACTTCCAACTTTTGATGTGATTTAGTTCCCACCTTTTTGCAGCTGGTGATATGTCTGGAATATCCATGGTTATCTTAATCTAGAGGTTCTGTTTTGTTTTATGCATTTATACCTCTGCAATGACTAATTTGCTGTCCGTGTTTTTACTGTAACTGTGTAGTTCTTTCTCCATATCAAAGAGAGCACACTGTCCTTCATCTGGTATTTCCACAAGTTTACTGAGGGTGAAATAGTCCATTACATTTCAGCATGTAAATAAAATTATAACTACCATGTACCAGGAGGAAATCTAATGTAGGAGTTAGATTCCTTACTGGAAAGGAGTGGTCCTTCCTTTGACTTCTAAATCACCTCGTAGTGGACAGTCAGAGTAAAAGGTCTTGGCATATCCTCTTCATTAATCCTCAGTGCTCCCTTATTTTCCTTGCCAATGTTTCTATCTATTGATTATTTTTTTTAATATATTTCAAGTTCTGCACTTTCATATGACATCTGACAAACATTAGCTATCTTTCACTTTGTCTAGATCCTTACCCTCTTCATCTTATAAGGCTGGAGCACCACTGAGAAGCCGGTGTTTTCAAAAATCTTGCCATGAGCAAATCTGCAGGTTACACAGAGCTTGATTTAATAACCAGTGTGTGGATGCAGATGCACAGGGAATACAGATGGAGTGCTTAAAGGGGTGTATTGTAGAGGGAGACAGTCCTTGGCCATCAGGCTGTGAGGATGTGGGACTCTGAGGCACATGAATTAGGCAAAGGAGACAAATAGACTAATAGGACATTTCAGGTATGGGTTGTCTGTCAAATGGAAATGGTAGAGTAAAAATGAGACATAGATACAACAGAAGTATGCTGGTCGTGATAACGAGACCAAGCAATATGCCTATATGAAGCACAAGGAAGGCAGTGTTTAAGGAGTTAGAGATTGTTGGAAAGATCAAAGATGAAAATTATTTTATACACATCACTCAAAACATACATGCAGTGAAAGAAAACACTTTAACTTTTTTCCCTGGATATCTCATGCATCTAATGGTTGATTGACGTATTCATTAACAATAAGTGCATACTTTTAAAGTTCCCCAACAGAGGGCCCATGCTCACATACTAATCCCCAGCAATAACAACGGTATCTGGGCTTTATGAACGTGGTGCTGCACAGATGAGTCTGTGATTCATGTTAGTGTTCTGAAACAAAGTTATGTTTTAAAATAACATTTGTGTGCATTGAGGGTAGACTTTCAGTAGATTTCTCCTTTAAATGACTCCCTCCTCCCAAGTTCAAGCAGTGATTCAATCCAGCATCTTCAGCGATGAAACCTCCACATTTTAAATTATGAAGACTCTACTAGTTAAACATTTATAAAGTGCCCAGTGCTGTCACTTCTTTAAACTATTAAAATGTAATGTTTTTATATGAACATCATTATAAATTTATAACAAATGTAATTTGTGGTGATGCAGTGTTCTATGGGCTGTGAATTACTGTCCTAAATTTCACACGGCAGATGCTTTCTCTGCGATGCAATGCCTAGTTGATGAGTTCATATGATGCGGCATAAGAATATCTCATAATTTGCATACCAGCTCTACGCTGCTTATACAGCTTGCTTTTTTAGACATTTCAGGGGGCATTTTAAGAGCAATGAAGTTGACTCACAATCCTTAGTCTTGTCAAAAGCAGATGATTACCTAAATCCTTAAAAGAGTACTTCTAGAACTATGTAGTGTTCATTTAGAAGTGGATCAACAGATGCATGTAATTTTATAGTATCAAATAGCTCCAATGATTTAAAATTCGTTTTTTAAAGGGAATATGTAAAGGATTTATGCTGTAAATCCTTGGTAATTGTAATGAATAGACTTATTGCATATTAGAATTGCATCAGAAAAAGATAATTGATATCAAAACCTGCCCCTACCTGTGCTAAACAAAATGCTTGTATAAAACTCCGCTCTATATACACGATGTGAGGTATATATAAGTGATGTGAGGTTAGTATACTACACGGTGGGGTCCACCAGACTAATAATTTAAACAAATCACAATTTTTTTTGTAACTGTAATTTGCTATTGTCCCATATTTCGTCACTGAAGAAAAGAAGTAATTGAGGTAGAATACCTTGTGCTCATTCTAACTGTATGCTTCCATTGGGGCTTTTCATGCAAGAGGCCAGTGTTTCCAGGGAAGTGCTGGCGCAGGGTGCTCTACCTGTCCCCCAGGCAGAGGTTTTCCGTGTGGTGGGCTTTGGGAGAGATAAAGGCAGGATTTCCCAAGGGAGCCTGGGGCCCAGGCTCTTGAGTTCTGGAGCAGGAAAAGCTCTGCAGAGCTTACTGGTAAAGCAGTATTTAGTCAGCCCTAAAATTTTAACTAAGACCCCTCAGTGAGTAGCTGTGTGTTGCTTATTCTCATTAGAGCAAACGTCTAGACAAAGCAGATTAGAGTTAAAAAGCAAAACCAAGTTAATCTTTTACAATTGAATAATTCCCATGGAAGTGAGTATATTAACACATCCTCATACTGCTACTTTTCTTCAAAGTACTACCAGTATATAAATACTATAAAAGGTAATATTTAGCATACTTGATAAAATAATATGTTTACATAAAGCATAAAAGGAATCATTGTTTATAAAGATCAGGGCCCCCTTTTGTCTTTTTAAACCATGATTACAGTTTATATATTTGCAATATAAATGGGGGTATATTCACGTAATGGCACACAATATTTATTTTCAAAGTCTATAACTATAAGATGATTAAGAATAATTTGTGCCCCATATATCAATCAGATATGTGTGGCCCTGGCTCTGCTAATATAGCAATATTTCTTTTAGCTTGGTGAGGAAAATTCTTATTGCTGAAAAGCAAATTACAGCTGTCGTTGAAAGATTTAAATAATATGCCCTCAGGATTGCTCGAGTGGACTGTTGCTCCACTGAGGAGCTCTGATGATATCAGAGAGATGCTCATGCAATTTATTCATGTAATTGTAGTTCCAAGATGGAGTATATATTACATTTTGAAGGTGATATTATTTAATAACGAATGATTTTATAAATTCTTCTAGTCTCTGTATTGCCATTATATTTTTTAGGATCCTTTTCTCGATGTGTCTTTTTTATTCTATATTTCCACCTCTACTTATATGTTTTTGATTCTTCTCTCCTGAACCTGATGCTCCTGATTTTTCCCGAAACTTACTTTTTTTTTTTTTCTTTAAAATGCAGCTGAAAGCTTTGTGGGAATTGATGTTGAAATCTGGAGGAGCAAGAATGTTAAAATGTCTACTCTCATCTTACATTTTGACCACTGCAGGTTTCCACAAGATTCTCTTCCCCTTCTTGCAGCTTCATGCTGTAATTTTGCATAACTATTTATGATCTCAAGAGTACATAATTACATTAGCATACTGCTGTATGCTTGTGTGTGTGCACCTATTAGGCTTATATACTGTTCTGTAATCCTTTCAGATTTTCTCATTGAATTATAACTTCTCTTATTTTTTTAGTATTTCCATCTACATAATGGCTAAAAGTTTCTAAAATTACTAAGGTTTGAAATACCATAATTTTCCAAATTTAGTTGCAGAGATTCCAAAAGGTGTCTAATTTCCTGAAAGTAGTAATCACTTTCCTGAATATCAGGCCTACAAAAAGTTTCTCTGGTTTAGCATCCCAAATCATTAGGTACTTTAAGTCCTAAGAAAAAAAAAAACATACATTTCTCTTACAAAAGGATTGAAAGAAAAGACCAGAGAAGTGACTGGAGAGCAGAAATTCTATAGGATACTAAGTATTTTGGTTTAACAATTTAAATTCCATTTGAATTTAAGTTTTTTCAGTTTTATTTTTCAAGAAAATGAAATGTAGTGAAATAGGATGCTGTGATATGAGACTAAACTCTGTGGGAAACCTGACAGCCTTCCTAAAAGCAAAGCTTGCACCGGTAGGCTTTTTGTTTTCAAAGCTTGTATCTGTGTCTTTCTCCCCACTCGCCTTTTAACAAACTGTTTAAATGGGAGATGAACCTAGTAATGATGTAATCAAGCTTTTGACCCACAAAGTTCAAATAGCTTTGAAATGAGGCAAATTGAATTTGTCCAGCTCTACTTGAAAATAATAGCAGCCAAACATCAACCTGCCAAGATTGTTTTATTCAACTCTTGCCTAATACCTTGTAGAATACTTCAAGAACTTAAAAAATGATGATACCTTTAGTTGAACTTGGATGAGAAAGTAGAATGCAAATGTAATCACTCTGACAGGGATTTAATGACTCTGGGACATCTGGGAGTAAGGCAAGGTGCAGAGGACAGTGGCAGGATGCGGATTGGAATATGAAAGGAGCAGCATTGACTACTGCTGAACACCTGTGTGTGAGAGAGAAATAACAATTACAGGTGGGAAATATAAAGCAGTGGTGAACAGTATCTCGATACCATGGTAGCACTGCAGTTATGAATATGTGTAATTCCTAAATAATATGAAACGCTTTCGGTTTTGAGACTACTGAACATACTGATTCTAGTGTGATGTGAATCCTGTGCCCTTCTCTGTACAGCCCATCCCCTCCGCGCTGTTTTGATCCATCTCCCCACACAACTCACAGGGGTTCAGCTTGCATCCTCTCTGTTCCAACGGAGAGGAAGGAAAGAGATTGGAGGTGGTTGCACTCCTCATGTACCTTTCTCTTCCTCTCCCCTCTGATGGACAGGGATGCCTTTCCCACTCCTCTGCAAAGAAGCTGGATCAGAGCTGGACTTCTGTGTTATAATGTGCATCGTGGGGAATGTGCTCCGGTGAAATTGTGTGCATTCAGGAAGACTCTAGGGAGAGAGAAATAAAGCAAAAAGCCACCAAAACCACCACGTATTCTAGTGTCATAATTGGATGAAGTCTTCTAGGGATGTTTTTCTAGCCACAATCACATTATTGGTGAGAATAGAGAAGTTCTGGCAACCTTACTTGAACCTTCATCCAAAAGATTCAATACTATCATATTTAGCGATATCATGCTTAACATCATGTGAGATGCAAACACTATTTTTTTTAATACTTGTTTAAAAGAAAGCAAAAAGAGTGTTTATGTTTTAAACAGAAAATCAGCCAAGCTACATGAAACAGCTGGGCAACTGTTGGTACCACACTGATAAAGCAGCTATAGGTGCAGTAGTCTCTGCGCCGCCCAGTCTTCCATCAACCCTATTGCTCTGCAAGGCAGCCGGTGCAAACACGCTAACCCACGCGTGCTGAAGCAAGCTGGTTCCTCCACGCAGTAAGGGGCCGTGCTCCAGCTGGACCTGACGCCATGCTTGCAGTGTAGAAAGTATGTATGTCTGGTCTAGGGGCCACCACGTAATGCAAGCATCACCTCAGCGCCTCAAGCTGTATGTTTATACGGTTCTTAGTACAGTCTTAATTTTGACTGGAAGCCTAAGACCTGTAACTAGAAGGATTAATCAGACAAAAAGAGTGAAAATGAAAAGCAGCAAGTTTTTATCACTTGAGTGGCTCAAAAGGCCCTTTCTTCTTAATCATTCCCTGGACGGTCATTCTTTTAGATGCTGTATCTTATCATTAGTCAGAGTTAAAATAACTTTGTCAGACTAGTACAAATTATTTCAGACCAAACAAACATTTCCTGATGCTAGCTGTAGAACAAAGGACAGAATAGAAGGGAAACCTGTTGCCCATGCTTAATGGCATATTTCCAAATGTAAGAAAGACCAGCCCTTAAATTCAGTGATGGTGCTGGAGTTGCACACTCTGGCTTTCAGCTCACCAGTACAACAATCCTGATGAAAAATCTAGGGAAACAAGTTATATATTTCTTACATAATTAATACATTGCTAGATCTAATGCTTGAAATATTGAGATGTCTTATGAGAGAGTTGTCACAGCTTTCGTATAATACTAGAAAAATCAAATAAAGAAAACTGTAATATTTTCTGCCACTCAAACGGCTTGCAAAGCTCATTATTTTTGTGTTATTTTTCTGACATTAATCTTTTCACTAAAACCATGTGGTTGAAAATAGAGGGATAATTAGCATTAGCCCATTTATGAGAAATTGCTAGTCACAGAAGCTTATTTATTGTTGTGTACAATTAAAATATGATGTGAACACATGAGAATTTACATTAAAACAAGATTGCAGCTTGTCAGCAGTTTCCTTTGTTCAGCTGTGTGTTTGTTAGGCTACAGCTGCTCACCTACTTTTATATGACTTTATAATAATAGTAGCAACATCTTCATTATTGGAGATGTCTAAACCAGTTTGATTACACAACATACAAAGAAAAAAATATATCTGCTATAATCTTTGTTAAAGAACTAGACCTGGAAGTAAGATTATATACCAAAAACAATAACCAACAGCTGACCTTTCTGTCTCATCTCTATATTGGTTTTGGTATGTTGGTTTGGGGTTTTTTTTATTATTATTCCTTGCAGTAAGTGTTGTTTATGCATAGCACCTAAGGTGATTTATGTAGATAATTTTGCTGTTTTATTTGGACAACTTCAGTGCATCTACAAATAAACAAATTGAGACCTGTCCAGAAAAAAGGCACGTGCATTTCTTCCTAATTCTGTCATTATACAAAGTGATTTCTGCAGTATAATGATTGGTCTTGGTTTACGTATTTAAGGATCTTTGGGACCTGTAGTCCTGTTAAGAGAATCAGCTTCTTTACGTTTCTTGGCGTAGATACACTATGGAGGGAGGTCACAGTGAAATATCCACACCCTTTTCTGGCTCCTGTAAGTGGATGGGTGGTATTTCAGAGCCTGCAGAGAGGAAAGCAAAAGCTTCATCTGTCACTAGTGCCCTGCTGACACACACCATCCTGAATGAAGACAAGGCAAGATTCAGGGCCCTTATTTCTGTCTGGCCTAGAGATGTAATCAAGCATAGAGAAGCCATCAGCAGGTCCCAATAAGAAGATGAAAAGGAAAGTTCTGGGAACCTTCCGGGAGCTTTCTAAACTGCAAGGTTTTGTGTTTTCGGGGGTTAAGTAGGGGCATCGTGTCTTTTGTGTGCCTAGGGGACATACCAGCACTATTAACTTGCGCTGAGAAGGTTCGCATTGTTCTCCAAACAGTCAGAGAAAATACTGGTCCTATTAATTTCTTTTTTTTTTTTTTTCCGCAGTCACAATGTGCAAGACTAGCTATCATGTAAACTTTCTGAGAAGATAGGTATCAACTTGCACAGCTTTCTTGCTGGTTGCCTGTCTCTTCTAGCTGTCATTGTATTTCTGTCTAGAGGGTTTTATTTCTCATACTCAGCATTGTACGTAGACGTACAGTCATAGCCTATGACTTTGAACAGAATCTTAGTCTGGGTTTCTGGAGCAGAAGCAGGATGAATGAACAAACAAGGACTTTGGTTGCTATCAAAATTAAGACCTTAAGCATATGCTTCAGGTTCGTTAACGTGAACAGAACGAACTGTGCTTAAAGTGATTTCTTGTGACTTTCCTGATAGGAAGCAAAATTTCCTTTCTTCAGTTTGCTAATGTCTGTGAAAAGGTCCTTTAACATCCCCGCCACCCCTCCCCATTTTTCACTTTTGCTGCAGATGAAAAAGGAGCAAACTGTTACTTGTTTGGGAAGTGTTCAGTGCCACTGGAGCTATGATAGTAGTCAGTCTGGCATGTACAGCAATGGAATGCTTCCTGCTGCCTTCAATGTGCGCTGTTCAAATTACTCGTATCTTTTTTATTGTTTGGGAGTTGACGATGAAAGGGTGTCTCTTTGTTCTTTGTTACTTCTGCTGTGAGTTTCTAACATACCATAAAATCTCACTGCCCTATATGAACATTCAGTTTAAATGCCAAGCAACACTTACAACTGTGATCTAGATTCATCACTTCTGATTTTAATGACACATTTCTGCTTTTTTTTTTACCTAAATGTGATATCATTGACATTGATTTAAATGGACTGTGTTCTCATAAATTATTATGCCATTTGCATAAATTAATTTACATAAGAATATCTTGATATTGTGATGCTAAAATTATGTTGTTTCTAGCTAAGTAATTACAGGTGTCAATAATTTTCTAGAATTATACCACATAATACATAATCATCTCCTTATAGTACTTTCCTAATTCATCTCTAGTCTCAAAGCTGGGCTGAACATGTGGGCAGAAACATCTGAGTGACACTGTCAGTGGTTTGCCCTCTGATGGCAACTTTTGCATCTTTTGCTCAAATCTGGTTATTAGTTTTAAAATGTGGAACAGCTCATAATAATTATTACACACTCCTGTGAAGTCACAGAGGACAAAAGTCACAAATGTTTTGATGTTCTCACACTTGAAAACTGAGGTTTAAAAAAACCCATAGTTTTAACATTGTAGAAATTGCTTGCTGATGACAGTTTAATCATAGGGTTAAAACTAACTGTGATCTAAAGCAAACAAGGAAGGAAGAGGAGAGGAAAGAAGAGAACAGATAGAAATATCACTATACAAGAGCATCTGAGCTTAACCTTGACTAGCAGAATTACTTGGGAGGGTTTTTTGCTATCCCTTCAGCATATAGAAGAGAGACAAGTATGATACGCAAAAAGTGCAGTTGCACCCTGCAGTTTTAAAAAGAAGAAAACCAACTAGATAGTGTCATTGAAACCCAGGCAGAATTCGACATAGTTCTTGAAAGCTTGAATTTTAAATAGTATTAATTATAATGTGATCCAATATGTCTTACTTCTCAGTTAATTTCATATACTTTTATATTATGATTTTATTAGTGATTTATTTTTAACTCTTCAAAATGTACCCCTGCTCTCAAATGTAGCTGATGCTGATTGGTGTGCTTGCACTCAAGTGTACTAGAAACACACATGAGAGAGCAAAGCAATACCGTGGTATGAAAAGTTTTGTGCACATCTCCTAAGAAACTCAGCCTTCGGTTATGTGCATGTTTGCGGTGTCACTGAAGAGGGAGTCTATGCAAACATTTTTGTTTGCGTGTTTATTCCGGTTCATATAGTTTTAATCCACTCAATTTCTTACTGTTTGGTCTGGATGAACCATCATATCAAAGCAAAAGTCAGATACTATCCTAACATGTTTACGGTTATTGAAGATGCAGGTAGGTAGACTTTGGTTCAAATTTGGGAACTGGTAAAAAACTCAAAGCAAATATTTATTTTCTTACAGCCCTTGTGGAAACAACAATGAATAGTGATAGAATGTGATGTGTGTCGAATGAATCTTTTGCAGTGGCCATTTATAAAACAAATAGTGTTTCTCTTTACCAAAGCTGATGACTGTTTTTATGCTAATATGAAAAGTTTCAAGGAAGGAAGTGTATGATTTTTGGGGAAGCTTATAATTTTTATCAGTTCGCTTCCTTTCTAATTTTGAATGGCAGAATAGTAGCTGTAGTGTACTTTTAAAATATTTAAGGTTAAAAAAACCTTCCATTTGTCTACCTAATGTGGATACCTTACTGCTGAAGCTTTCAGTTGTAAAGCTGAACACAATTTTATGGAAAGAAAATATTCAGTGTACATCTTTGAATTTGATGAGTCTGGCTTCTTAACTTAATGACCCTGATTTTTACTTATGTTCATCTAGCATTGGTTTATTGATCAAAGACGACTGTGGAGGGAAAAGGATCAGGCCAAATGAAATATAATTGTAGGGAAAGAGTTTTAGCATAAAAGAGAAAGTTTTAATCCTGAATTATGTCTGTTATTTAATTTTTAATTATTTTAAACATTTGTCCTTTATGAAAATCAGTCAAATTTTAAACAAAAATGTTGTTTAGAAATTATATGCTAAGATGCCTTGTACAAAAGGTTAAGGTGCAAAAGACCGGAGACTTTCAAAGCTCAGTTCTTGGCTGTTTTTGTTCCATTGGTGTTATTGTGGTTGCTGTATCAAGGAGAACACACTTCACTAATTAATCTATATTAATAAATAGGTGGATCTTCAATAACTTTCAAAACCCTTCCCCTATTTCTAATGTTAGACTGAAAAATGGCACTTGTTTCTGTATGAGCTTCGTTTTTTAACTAGCAGATTCTACACAAAATGTATTATTCTGTACATGCTGATATTACTGCTAGTGAGAAACTGAAGAGGTCACTGGGTTTCTGGCAGGATGAAATTTCCCCGTGGTATCGTTTATCCAGTTATCAGAGAAGCATCTCTGTAAAATGTCTGTATTTAATTGAGGTAATAATTTGAAACCACCTGTCTGCCCCATTCAAGGGCATAGGCAGACTTGTTCATTCAGCTCTTTCACCATTTTGTAAATCAGTAGAGATGGTTTCTTCTCGCCTTTAAACATAAAATATCAAAGTATTTGTCATAGACTTAAACCTTTTTCAGCTCATACACAAGTGCCGACTGACCCTAACAATAGATGCCAATCCACAGTTCGCTATGCAAGGAAGGAGGCTCTCAGCACTCCTCTACGACCACCAGCTTACACGCATCTCTGGGGGTAGCGACGCCTTAGAGCTGTCTGTGGGGCACAGCTGGCCTGTTGTTGCCGCAGAGCTTTTTTTCAGACTGCTGCAGCTTGGGTATTTGTTAGATTAAATTCTAGATGAATTGTCCAGACCACTACTGCTTGCAGTCTGAGCAGAAGCTACGCTTTATGACAAAATATTACATTGTCTCAGCTTTGAGGAAAGAAATAGCAAAGGATCTTTTCTAGGCTTGCTCAAGACAACTATTATGGAGATACATCAGCCGGTTTTAGTCTCTGCCTGCAGACACAGAAAACTGTGAAAACAGCACATCCTTTGGAACAGTGGGATTGAATTGTGTGTATCAGCATCCCGTTGCTTGTTCACCATGCACACACAAGAAAGCGTGCCTTCAGTCGTGCAGCTTTCCTTAGGCTTCCTATTTTTGGTAGAGACAGAGACTTGTACAATTCCGAATCTGACCACATCCCTAGGAAAAGACTCAATTCAGATGCTTAGGTTTCTAATGCCTTAATGATGGGCTGTCACTGGAGAAGAATGAGGCAGCTTGCTTAGTGCATGGAGCAGACAGAAAATAATGACTGCCTGCTGATTCACCCTGTATTGCTTTTGGGTGACAAATAGAGTCTAATTCAAGATTTCACATTTTCGTTTGTAAGACTTCAAATTGGGTAAGTCCCAAACCAGCATTGATTTCTGACCCATCCAAATTTTATTCTTCTGTGTTAGAAGCAGCCAATCTTGTGTGTTGATTGAAGGCATGCTAATCTGAAAGATCATTTTTGGCCCTGATAACTTTAACCTGCTCTATTTTCTGCTCAGAAAAGTGAATCTGATTTGATTTCTGTTGATCTTACTCCCAAGCATTTTTTACTTTATTCTTTACCTTTAGAGCTTTGTGTTTTTCAAAAGACACCATTCATTTGGGGGGGGCGGATTTAAAACTAGTATTATATACTGAGGCTTCCATCAATTGTTCTGATAACGTCAGAATATTTTACTATATCATTTTTGGTTGGTTTAGCCAAGATGGCTAGTGATAGAATTGGAAGTAAAATTCCTGATTATTAATCCTATAATGTGACCACAGAAAAAAATGCTATCTTAAAAAGAAAATTAGAACAATATAGATTAATGGGGAAAAAAGGCATACAAGGTGCTAAACTGGTGTATATAGAGTACTAATCTTCACAGAGGCTGTTGGACAATAAGTGCTTTCAATTCAATTATTGGAAGACCCTTGGCTTGCAAGGAGATGAAACTTAGCAGGACTAAATTTTTGTGCACTTTCAATAGGAAATTGTAAATGACCGTCGAGATCAAACATACATGTTGATCCAAAGTACCATTATCTCAAGGAAATTGAAAAAACATGGTTTCAATAAACCTGAAAAGGTCAGCAAATGTTAACGCAGTCCTCCGTACTCTCTTACGGTTATACCATTTTGGCATCTTTCTGCAGAACAGTATATGACTGGTTAGGTTTTAGTGCATATTCTGATGAGATGAAGAGTTAAAAACTATTCCAGAAAAGACATTCATCACATTATATGCACTACAGAACAATAATATTATCTCTTACAAATAGATTTCATGCTGAGATACCTTCATCTTAGTCTGGCAATTGAGATGCAAACTAGAGATTAATTTGTATTTTGAGATGTTGTTGCATAAATATTATGAGAAATTTGTTCATTGGGTTGGTTTTGTTTGGTTTTTTTTGTTGCACAGCTCTGTTGTTCTTTTGTACAATCAAACACATATCAATCTTCCAAGATACAGATACAGCATGAAATAGTCATTCTTGTTTATTTAAGCACTTCCCACATTCACTAGACTAAGAAAGGCTCAGCTCATGTAAATCAGCAAAGTGGCAGTGACACAGCAGAGCTGCACTGGTTTGTACAAGGTAAAAACTTCTGCTGTATTAGTCCAAAAATGCCAGGAGTGGGGAACTTCTGCATCTTATTGAAGTTAGTAGACTTTGGGCTTACTCACTGTCTTGCCTGATTAGGCCCACAAGCTCAGCATTCCTAATTTTCGGATACATAGACAAACTACTGCTTCGTAATAATGGGAGAAAGCTATGGCTGCGTATATTAAGATTGGTTCCAGTAGAGCTTGCTTCTAAATTGAAGTGCATTGTGACTTTCCATCCACCTCTCATTCTGTGTCGCAGATGTGTAAACTGAAAATATACAGTAGGTTTACAATAACGTTTTAAATATAAAAGGCTTTTAATAGCTGTTGTGCTACTGTGGTTGATGAAGCAAAATGGGAATTACAGAAGCCAAGCATTTTGATCAGTATATCAAAGTTGCACTTTAGTAATGGAATACATGTAGGAATTAATAGCAGAGATATGTTCATAAGACTAATCTGAAAATTGTCTATAATGACTTGTGAGGGCACCCTGCTATCCCCACGGAGAGAATATAACCACTTAGAGAGATGAGAACGAGGCTGAGGCCAGCGCGGCCAACTTACTGGTATATGTAGGGGCTGAATCAAACATTGCCAGTACTTAACAAGTAATGCTTCTTCATTTGCACATTGATGTGTTTATAAACAGTGGTTAGTTCCATTTGTATTGGAAGTGCTATATTCTTATTCTTAACCATGCCCTTAGAAAAACTTTTTCTTTTTTTTTTTTCATAAGAATGAATTCCTCCTTGTGCCAATCCCTTCCACCCACGCACCCTGCATATGCACACAGTAATTTAGCATGACATTCAGAAAGAAAAAAACCCACCATTTACAATCAAGACATCAACTTATGTTTTTAAATTCAGATTATAGAAGTTCAGTTCCTGAATTTGCATAGAAAATGTCTGGTTTGCATAATAACTTGAAATCTATTTTGCTTCTCTAATATTTGGTTTTAAACTCCATTTAATCATATTTCTTTCTGGAAGCCAGTGAAGCATTAATACTTAATTCTGGTCAAAATATTTGGGTTGGTGATTTTCCATCCTCTTGGATTGCAGTCGGATCTCTTGCAGGCCTCTGGGATCCAGAAGATTTTCCCCTGTTCTTGCTTTGGTTTACCAATTATTCAGGCCCTTCTGGTGGAGTTAATAATGGATGCTGGGAACTAAGTTTGAATCTCAGCTGAGATTGCACTGAATACTGTCTGTAGACCAGTAAGTTAACTTCGAGATTTATGTTTATAGAGGACATATTTTGTAAGGATTTTTCCAGCCTGTCATAACAGCATCAAAAAAGTCCTTCTGCTCAGTCAGCAAGGACTTTGTATGTATGACACACTGTAGCCAAACTGTACTCTTCTCAAAAAGATGTAATTTAAGATGTCAGGAAATTGTAGGTTAGTGTTTGTACAGGATCAGGCACATTAAAGTAACTCTGACAAGCCGCATTGATTCTTAGGACTTTCTTTCCTTCCATAGATAACATTTAGCTATGTAATTACCTTATTTGGAGAAATAATTTATTTTCATTCCTTTCCTTCCAGTATTTTTTCTTAACTCAGTGTTTCAGTGAACAATAATTTCTTAAAAAAGATCAACAATTCTTTAACTTCGGAAGTGAAATACTTGCATGTCTGTGAACAATCTAGTCCAAATACAATACTGCAGACTTTCCTGTGCTAGTACAGATGTCAGAATGTGAATTAGGGGAGGTGGTGCCTGCATCCTGGTTTTCTTATTACAGAGAAATATTACAAAACCAGAATGATTCAAAGACTTGAGGATTTTAGTTACTCAAAAAGATTAGACCTGCGAGGACTGTATTCCTTAGGAAAGAGTAGACTAAGAGACCATAGCGATCTATTTTGAATCCTGAGAAGATGAGAAAGGATGAGTTACCAGGTTATTTAAATAAAGTAAGACCAGTACAGGGAGAAACATTCATTTCTCTGAAAGGAGATGAGGACTAAAGAAACGCATGTAGGTTTCATTTCACTTAGAAAATAGCTGAAATATTTAATAATTTGCCAGGTGTAGCAATCCCTAAAGTTACTTGCTATTAGTAGTTAAAAGTAAGGATGAGGTAATGATCCAGATTTATTAAAACTGAAGTTTAAATTAAGTTTGGAGTGGAGTTCAGATGTGAATGTTCAGAATTTCAACTACTTTTCTTAGGAGAAGTCATCTACCAGAGCCAGAAACAGGTCACAAGATTTTATTTTTAATGGATCAGGTTTCATGAACTCCATTGTTTATTTATGACTCCAGATATTTCTGCAAATTGGATCTGAAGTTTCTGCATAATATCTTTTCTAATAGGCTTTTATCAGAACAGATCAGGAAATAGATGTGAATAACCAAAAGCCAAAGATATGAGTATGTTTGAAGAGAAATAATGGCAAAATATCCCTCTACCCCACGAGCAAGATTCACGTCAGAGCAGGGTATAAAGATCACTACTCTGAGGTCTTGTCTTGCCACACTTCCAACTGTGCTACAGTAACTAGGTTGGCACAGTTGTGGTGCAAACCTCCCTAGTACTGATGTAGCATATGCTGAGAGAAGAAGCGTTTTTTAATTGGCAAAGGTACCAGCTGCCTCAAATCTCTGAGTGGCATCAGCCCACCTGACAAACGCACTCTCATCTTGGTCTAGCTGTAACATAAAGCATAAGGACCCAAATAACCTGCACCGTTGAAAAACAAGCATACAAAACCCAAAAATCCCACCCAAGAGACACAAATGTCTTAACAAACAGCAGCTAGTGAAAATTGAAAACAGCCAGCATTTAGAAAGATGCTGGTTTAAAAAGACCGTGTTGTATACCTGTAAGAGTGTCAGTGTGATGCCGAGCCTTTGAGGGCCCTATCCACCCAGTTCCAACTGCAGCGTTGGAAGTAAGGTTTCTTATCCATCTGACATCTCCAAAAAATATTTTCAGATTGCAACCAAAATTTCCTCCTTTGCTTAATATAAATCACTGCCGAGGATAATTTGGACTAGCCGTGCTGATTTTGCACTGCGGTGAACGAAGAACAGTCATGAATAACTCATCAAGCTGGGAGAACGGTAACACACAGTCTGGTGTACAGCAGTGTCTGAAATCACTGTATCTATTTTTGCAGTGACTGTTAGACTGGGATATTACATGAAATTAAAATTTTGATAAAAAAGAAATGCAGTTTTTAGCTTCTATACAAGTCAACAAGTTTATATAAAGACTTTGGGGGAACAGTAGCTTCACAGTTGTCTGTTAACGGGAGTGGAGAAATAAGCGGGTTTTTTTCTGCTAGGAGTTTCCATAAAATGGGGTGTGATTTCACAAGGTTTCAGCTCTGGCCACAGCTGAAAGGGAGTGGGCTCCCTCCTCTCCCGGGCTCTCCTCCTCCTTCCCGCCCCTGCTGCCCGGTTCTCCTGTGCCTCTCGCCAGCTTCCGCTCTGTCTGACCAGGAGATGTGCCAGTTCTGCTTGCTGACCTGGCAAAGAGCAACTGCCACCCCAGGTAGTTTTCTGCCACTTTAGCAAGCTGAATTAGTTTAATGTGAGATGGGATGACTACTAGGACCTGTCTCTTTCTGTAAGAGCAAACTCTTAATTTGTATCAGGAGATTTAGTAAAGCCGTGCCCTTAGGGTGAGGTTTCACAAGACGCCTGAGCCATTTTAGCAGCTTGCTGCTGTCAAAAGGAAGAATCCCCCAGGTACGTGTTTCCCCGTGCTTAGCACTGCCCCCTCTTTCAGCTGATTCAGCTCACTCAACTGGCAGAAAATGAGCCCAGCAAAAAAAGGTGAACAGCTTTCAGTTAACTGAACTCGCAGAGGTACCAGACAAGTGCCGGAGCCAGCGCAACTGTGGACCGGCACTGGGAAGACTCAGCAGGGAAGAAGTGGTGCTGGGGGGCGGGGGGGGTTCAGCCTCTTTGGGCAGCAGAGGGATGCGAGGTTGGCTCAGCTGGCTTGTGAAACCATATGTTACTTCAAACATGAACACAACCGTTTTCTCGTTGTGAAGATGCACTCTGGAATTCATTTTAAAGATTTTAAAAAAATATTCTGGCGCGCAGAGACGGCAGAAGATATACCTTTTTACCACAACAAAATGGTTCCGAAGGAAAGGTGAAAGACAATAAACAGAAATGTAGTTTGGAGCTGTTGGGAGCCGAGGACTATCTACACTGTGTGCCGAATAAAGGCATTCTTGTTTGTTAAATTTTTTATGCAGTCTAACACTTCTGCAAGGAATGCTGAGTTTCCAGCAGTTTCCTCCTTGAAATGAAAAGGAAAAAAAAAGAAAAAGGAAAAAAAAAAAGGTGTTTCTGTAGCCATTAACACCTTACTACTACTTTCACATGAGTCTAGTAGGAGAGCTGATGGAGCTGTGGCAGCTGGAGGTAAAACTTTCCTGGTGAGTAAGCTTGAAACATTAAAGGGTAAAAATCATAAAGAAAAGGAGAGCTTGGTTAATGTCCTTAGAGGAGAAAGTATAAGATACAGAAAACAGGGCAGTGACTAAAAATCAGTATCAACACAGTAGTGGCTGGATCACTGCTGGTATCAGTTGGCATTGCTCTGTTGAAGTCAGTCCTGCTGCACTGCAGATCTGAAGGAGGTTTGCCAGCGGAGCTATCTGGGGAAACCTCCCCCACAGCTCTGCAGCAGAGAGCCACCTTAACTCGATATTCAGATGGGAAAAGTCACTGGGGCAAGGCAACTTTTTGTCGGGATAACTGTGTCTGTGGGAAGGTTTTTGCCAACATTGTTAATGATACGGTTTTGCGATTGCTTTAAACCAGCCTGTGTGTGGGCTGGCGTCAAAAAGGGAGGTCCCAGCCATGTGTTTCTGCCGCCACTCTGGTGCCAGTACGAGCGTGAGTGGTAAACTGTAAAACTAACCTAGGGGAAAAAAGCATGGGAGGGGTTGGCCAGATCGCATCCCTGATTTCTCACCATCTGATTGCACAAATGCCAGCGCTGGCGCAGAGGAGGGCTGGGAAGATTGGGGGGGGGCAGAGGAGAAAGGCCCCCCTGACTTGGGCTGTTTTACAGTGATGGAGAAGCTGGGGGCAGGGGGGAAATTTTTTTCGTTCTAAATGAATCATATCATCATAGCACGTTTCAGGACAGAGATTCTGTCTGAGAGGCATTCGGCACTTAGGAGGTTGGCCCGGATCTTGCTCCATGTAGGTCAGTGAGGAGTGTGGTCTCTTGTTCCCAGCATATCGCTACAGCTACTGCCAGCAAGAACGCAGGATTTCTTAATTAATTTTGCTCTGTGTAATACAGCACACACCTAAGCCTCTGATGGAGTGCAACCATAGTTTCCAGTTTAACAATGTATCAAGGCGTGTCATTAATATACAGTTACATATGCTAAATCCTGTCTTATGTAAGCAATAACACACAACAAGGGGTGTTTTTGTCAGCTAGTATGCATACATCTTGGATGTACTGGGGCAGCAGTGTTGCTGAGGGCTATAACACACCCAGGGCGTGGGTGTATTAGCTGACTAATACACATTTTGTAGTGTTGTTGTGCTCATTAAATATATTGCAGGGAAAAGTTTTAAGGTAAATTAAAATCTAAATTGCAAAGAATTAGCCACAGCGTAACTGGAAGTGAGCAAACACATCTCAAAGAAGGAACCAAAACTGCAGAAGTGCTCATACCTTTGAAACTCCCCCTTTTGTGCATCTTCTTCATAGGTAACAGCCAGGGGTTGTGGTTATTTGGCTGTGGAAACAGCTGGCCCATGTTTGCTGAGCCATTAGTCCCTTGCATGTTGCCTTGGGTCACCATCCAACACTGTAAAGCACAGCTACAGCTGCTGCAAGTCAAGGACAGGTTCTGTCACAAAGACATTTAAATTGGACACTCAGTTTTGCTTGGCAATTGGTAGGGGTGGCATGTCAGAAACTGAGGCAAAAACCCAACAAACACTTGTTCCTAATCATTTCCACCTCCTGTGCAGAGTCTGGTTTCCCTGATCCTTTTCCTCATCTTGCATGTTCATGAAGAGGAGACAACCTGAGGACTTCAGTACTGCATCTGCACTTTGCCCCTCTCTGCGTGGCAGCAGCATGCTTTTCCACAGTGTAGTGCAACTTCCCAGAGTACCTATCTTCCCAACCAAATGTTTGCCACAGCCTTAAAAACACAAAAGAAAGAAGCATCAGACAGCTTATTGTGATGGAGTTTTTTCCCATCTTCTTGTGGATGAGCTTGTATAATGAAGTTCATCTTTATGTCATTAAATACAGCTGAAATAACTTTCCTTAATGGCTCACCAGCCCTGCTCTGTCTGAAAATGGTGAAGTTGTCCTGACCTGAGTCACAACTCTAAAATTGACTACTCATATATATGGGAAAAAGGTTTGTGAGAACACCTTGTTTCCTTTATATCTTTACCTGAAATCCATTTTCTGAGGTTTTTTTCATGTATCTTAGAAAAGAAACATTTTGACCTTCATATTTAGACCCTTGAAATTTCAGAATGAACAGTTAATATTAGATTAAATTAGTAGTTACTTTCACCATGTTTATGGGCAGGTGGTTTTGCTAGGAGTTAGATCAGGCCCTATTTGGTGAGTCATTCCCAGTTCATTGTTGGGGAGGTGTAAGTTGTGAGAGTTACAGCTGCACAGGAGGGTAACATGATTCTGCTTGGTTTAGTGCTCTTTGCTGGTTGGGAGTCTGCACTTCTAGCTCAGATATTTCTACTCTGTATTTTGTAGTATGTTTATAACCAGGGTCCAATTTCCAGCCCTACAATGCTTCATTCTTGCTCAGAGAAGGAACCCGTTACTGTTTTTTTTTTTTTTTAAAAAAGTACTATCTCTGCTGGTTTTTCAGTCCTTTTGCTATTTAAGACTTTTGATATTTAAAGCTAATGTTGGTAATCTTATCATGCAAACACCTGCTTTCCTTCAACTCTGAAACTATTTTTTTGGCTCAGAGAACATCTATTAGATGTTTGCTTTTGACTTGATGTTAAAGTGATCTAGAACTGTGGCTAAGAGCAATGTGTCAAGGATGCCTGCTCATATTCATTCCACCATCGATATTGTCCTAGAGATGAAAGAACCTTCCATTCCCCCAAAGTCATCTGATCTTCCAACACTTTATTTACTTATTTATTAAAATGAGTTACTGATGAAATGAGAAACTTTAAAGCATAATATTATATAGACTTTGCCCCTCCTTTGACTAGAGCAAACTAAGAATCATTCTGCTGATGTCAAAGCTGATGTAAAGGACAGTCAAGAATACGCTTTTTCCAGTAAAAGTGCCAAGGTGCAATTACATGTAATTGTATCTTGTGTGGTAATGATATGCCCGTGCACACAAACAATAGAAGTTGCTCCACTGTGCAAAGGACAGCGTTCAGTTGCCCTTAGTTTATCTGTGCAGTTGACATTTGAATATGTTCTTAGCCTAATTATAAATGTCATTTTAATACAGTTAAGCCAGCATTTTGCTTTTCCTCTCTGTAACTGGTTGGGTTTTTTTTTCTTCCATAATTTGTGACTGGTATAAGGTCTACAGAAAAACTTGCCTTATCTATACCTCATCTTGCGTGCTGTGGCTCTGTTCTTGCAAAAGTGGATCTTTGACCACTGCCGACCACACAAATAAATAATATTAGTGGCTGTTATATCTGTGAATATGAGTTTCTGCCCAGTTTCTGCTTTTTCTGATGTAGTATTTAGGTGTTTTGGTTGCACAGTAAAACTTTTTTTTTCTTTCCCAGTTACCATAAGTATGAGAATAAGTAAACTGGTTTCTTACTCTGAATAAGATGCTTTGGAAAGTATCACCTTAACTGGTTATACCAGAGTTTTAATGTGTGAACGCTTTGATGTCTTGGAAGTCTTCCTGAAAAACACAGGGAAAGAAAATGATACCTTTCAGAATGTGCTCTTTTATGTTCTTTCATCCTTAGTTAAGAGTCCTTGACGGGGCGAAAATAAAAACTGAACTTCCAATGAATGTATAAAGAATATGGATCACCCCTAAGCAATTTGACAGTGGTGTTAGAAACAACTCGTTGTGGTAAAGTGACAAAAACTGTGTGTCCCAGTGGCAGAGGATAGAAAGTTATTTCATTATTTATTTTTTTTTCAGTCACAGTAAAATTATTGTAAGCAGATAGAAAAGAGTAGTAGTTAGCACCTTGTCAGCTTTAGAATCAGAAAATACATCACAGCCTGCAGTAATTGGAACTTGTTTTGACATGGTGCAGAATGCCAATATCTATGTTGTATGGCACTGTGGTTCAAAATCAAAATTTACTGAAAGGGTTTATTAAATTATCCCTGTAAGAATTGTAGTTGAACTCCTTCATTTATCTTGATGAATTGGAAAGTTGTTGTTTCGGAGAAGGAATGAATGACTAAAGAAAATTGTTTGCTATCGTTAGGGTAATTTACATACTATAGAAGATGACACTGTCATGGGTAGAATTTTCCTGCCAACTATAGATGTAAATCCTTGGCCAAAGTTATTATTTGACTTAGTTCTCTTGTATGTGATAGCAGTATTAATGGTATGGTTTCAGAGGGGACAAAAAGTTTCTATTGACTGGGTGAGATTCTTGTGGATTTAATTTTGTTATTTCTAAAAATAGGTAAATCTTGTGCAGAAAGTTACAAAGTTTCTGTACTAATTCCAGCTTATTCTATGACCTTAAAACCTATCCAGTATGCCAGTAACCATAGTAACTCTTTTTTGTTTAAAATTACTTTGACAAATCCACTATTACCCAATATGTAAGTAACTTGATCCAAAAGGAAAATAATTTGGTGAGAGAGACTTGTTGTCCTGGTTTCAGCGAGGTCAATGAGTGAACGAGGGGCTGTGTGGTGCTCAGCTGCCAGCTGGGGTAAAACCACGACACTTGTGAAGACTGAACCTTGCATGTCTGAGTTTTCCTTGGACAGATTGGTGAGGGATGGCCACTTGGGGTGTGCATCAGTAACAGGCACTTCTTCCACTTAGTCCCAGCTAAGCTAAAGCTCCAAGGGAGAAACCCTTAACTCGTAGTAACAGGATATCAGCAAATTGTGCCCCATGATGCTTTCAGGGCTCCGACTCTTGGAGTAGCCTCACAGAAAATGCGCAGGTGTAGCTCAGGCCAGAGGCAAGCAATCTTTCTTCTCACTTTCCATCAGAAAAAGGGCCTCTCTTAATCTCTTTTGGAGGGGAGACTTTTTACCCCTGTGCTACTTAACCCAGCCATGACTTCTGTTAGAGGGAGCAAGGTAAGGATGCAGTTTGTGTTCACCTGGGTGATCAGTTTGATGTACATTGGTTTCCCCAGTGTCCTACTTCTAACGGCCAGGGGTTAGCCTCAGTACACAGAGCCCCTAAGAGTCTGGATCCACCACTATCCTTGATGAAAAAGGAGAAAAAGTATTACAGATTTCACCTCTTCCACATTTAAAGGTCATGGCCTTATGCCCTCTCCAAAAAGTCCCCGTTTATCAGGAGCCCCACTGACCTTCACCATACATCACATAAAGGGCACATGTGCTATATGTGGGGCGTTGGTGTCTGGTCGCCCCATCATTTATGCGGCAGAGCCTCATCACGGCAAGGCTAGTTGAAATGAGGAGGTGTGAGTAGATCTGAAGCTTTATCTGTAGAACATTTTTGCATTAGAGATGTTTGATCACGTTTAGATGGTAATTTATTATGGGAAAGCTTAAAAAAATCTGTATTCTTATCGTGTTCTGTTTATATTACTACAAATATTGCATAACTGATTTGATATTGCTTTAGAATATGAAATATTCTTTAGTACCTGGACAATATTTGCATCACAAGCCTGCTCATTATGTTGATTTTTATTTATCTGAATTTCCTACAAGGGAGGTAAAGTCAGAAGTCCAGGAAAACTGTTGTTCCGCTGGACTATCAGAAGGGGGACATTTCTATGTCCCATTGGGTCTGCTCAGTGGAGCTGAGGAGGCTGGATGGTAGTGGGCAGGATGCGGTCATTACAGCCTTTGTGCACTGCTGTCGAAACTGCGGTAGCAACAGACATCTTTAAACATCTGTCACCGGTGTTATTCTAGTATGATTTTTAAAATAATACGGAGACATGGAGGAGAAACAAATCTATCCTGGGAAGTCATTTACTGCAGCACAACGTTTGGGAGAAACACTGTGGTGATACAAGTGAGAGAGAGAGCATGCTAAAAGCACGTTAGCCAAAAGACAGCAAAATACTTATTTTTCTTTTCCTTTGTGACATAGGGCTTAATATGGCATGTATGGTTGCTTGTTATTGGGAGTTTCTGACTTGTCCCACTGGATAACAGTTGCTTGTAACTTTGGATGTTTTGGCTCTGATTTTTCATAATAGGTGTTGGCCTCAGGTTGAAATTTTCCTAAGCTATTCTTGATGAAATTTCCATACTTTTCTGGAAGACTACTAAGAGTTATTATGTTGTTATTATCTGGTCATAGTTTTAAAAATTCTGATGATTTTTTTTTAACTCTGCTTTTCCGAAAAGTTACTGCCTGTGGCAAGAATTTGACTTTCTGGCTTTTGCCAGCCATTGAAATCTTTTCTTATTTGAAAGGTTTTTTTAAAAGTTTGAAACCCTTAAAAAAGTGGCAACTTCTTATATGCTCAGTAAAGATTTCTTCTATACTAGAAACAGAAATGTCTGAAAATTCTGTCTTCCCAGAGTATGCTAAAGCTTCTTGCAGCTATGCAACTGATTGTATGGTCCCCCAATAGCTGATATTTCCATTTACACAGTGCATGCATCAACCCAATCTGAGACTGAGCATGGACTTTACCTTCCCCACTCCTATGTGTAATAAGATTGTAAGTATGCCAAGCCTAAAAATAAGTATGTTCCAGCATAGGGCAAGAGAATGAAGCGAGAGTCTGCATTTCATGATTGTTGCTTTGGGCTAGAATGAAACAGAGCTACAGAACTGACAGCAGAACTTCAAATTTCCCAGTATATTCTGGGTCACAAGAGCCAATGGTCTGGAAAATGTAAATTTAATGCCTGAGCTAATGTTTTCATGTCTGTTGATTTATTGTGATCTAATGTTTTAATTCCCGCTGGTTGGTCGTCTTCATGGTCTCACGGAATCAAAGCAACAACTGGGGCAAAATCAAAGCGCTGTCGTTTAGCCAGCTCTAAAATGTGCACTTCCTTTCCTACATGTGTATTTTCTGTGGTCCTGTTTAAAAGTCTGCAGCTGAAAACATAGTTAAAATGCTTTCAGCAGTCTTGAAAAATCTCCAAAGTTTCTGAAAATAGGGAATGCTTCTTCCTATAAGGCATATTCAGAAAAGTGTGCACAAAAGAGGGGTATTATAATCAATTACTAGTTCTGTAACTTGAACTACAGAATGAATTATCAATTACATAATAGCTGAAATTACTACTTGTGTAGTGGTAACAAGTAATTTGAGCTTTGTGTGTGGAGTTCATATCTAAAAGTTAGTGTGTGTGTCAAGTTCAATGGTAAAATATTACTGTCAGAGAC
Organism: Balearica regulorum gibbericeps; assembly: GCF_011004875.1. Taxonomy (NCBI): domain Eukaryota; kingdom Metazoa; phylum Chordata; class Aves; order Gruiformes; family Gruidae; genus Balearica; species Balearica regulorum. Next base: position 119,431,467 of record NC_046185.1, read on the forward strand.
ACAAGCTGAGTGATAAAATCAAATGGAAAATACTGTTTTTCAGAGATCTTTCACCTCTGCCTATCAATTTAGAGGCCATGCAGTGCTTCAGAGACTGCACTGATTTCATTGCTTGACGATCTTTGCTCTTGAATGAGAACAACTGGTTTTACTGACCCATTGCCCATGTTACAAACTGCCAGACTGGAATGATTTCTTACTGAAAGGGTATACAAAATGGTATCTGACTGATCATTCATTTATTCTGGATGAGGTGCTATAGTTGTATGCGTTACTGTTGAGCATAGGTCGTGTTTGTTTAGTCCCTCTGAGTTAGAGGCTATACCCCTGGGCACTTGAAATTTTGGTGAGAGGGTGGGCAGCTGAGCAGTATGGCAGGGTTGAACCAGTTTTCTTAGCTGAACAGAAGTAGGGCATTTCACGTTTGCAGCTTGAGAGTCTTGATTAATCGTTAAGTGCTTCTGAATGTCGATGTGACAGTCTTTTTTTTTTTTTTAATCTACAAATCGTGAAAATAATTCTCAGCCGTTTCAGACACGTCACTACAATATCTACCCCTTTGTCATGTTGAGCTCAGAATACTTTGATGTGCTTAAAGGCTTCTAAAATATTTTTAACTGATAGAGAAAACTGGCTGTTTATTACATATTGTGTCTTGCAGATAGTGAATTTGGCATGTGATTTACATTTATGCATAGCTTTTTTGAAAAAGCATTTATTGATTTGAACGTATCTTAGGTACATCAGGCACTCCCTCTGTCCTTGTGCAATACTGAAACACTGGTTAAATATGAACATCATTTTTAATGAGGTTTTTCCAGTGTTGAAGTTGCTGCAGTCTGGTCTGTTCTCCATTATTTTGCCGGTCAGAAGTTGTTGACCTTTAGATTATGCTACAAAATCCATCTGTTGCTGCAGGCTTTTGTGAGGAGAGATGTAAGGAAATATTATCTCCTGTCAATCAGCCATGTAAACAAACCTGAATATAGGCAGTGGCTCTGTTTCCAAGATCTGAGTTCATTCAAAATAAGGAGGGAGAGGAGAAGTTGTGAACCAGTGCTCCCTATCCACTGGAGAATCCTTTCTCAGCTGTTGTACTGTAATAAAATGCCATTGTCCTATTTTAAAATCCCCCTGCTCTCCATGGGAGAAGCTGCTCTGCGGATAACCCTAACCAGTTATCAAATCCTCTTCTGTGATCCAGGAAGATGAAGACCATAACCCCCTCCTTTGCCAGATATCTCTCCATGCCCTCCCCATTGCCAGCTTCCAATTGTTCTTAGGGCAGCCTCACCCGTGAGACTTCCTTGTTAACAATCTGGTATTTGCACTTTTTGTTACGTACCCTAACCACTCTTTGACATTTCCCCTAATTTAGCACTTTCTGTCCCACAGCCTCAAAGACTGCCTAGAGAACTGACCCTCCTTTCTGTCCCCGCAGTGTGGGTTGGCGGCATACTCGATGGTCTTTGGTTTACTGATAAACTAAAAGTTAGTTGTCCTACTGTGGTTTAAATATGGTCGTTCCAGTAACTTTTACTCATATAAATGCCACTGACGTGTCTGAATTAAAATGAGAGTGACAAATGGTTCTCCTAATTACAATGCAACGATGTTCTTACTCTTCACCTGCATTACGTAAATTATCGATGCCTTTTAATTATGCAAATTTTCTTCCACTAACATGGTAAGCAGGCTGTTCTCAAGACTATTTTGGTTATGTTCTCAGATATGTTTGCAACATTTTCTAATTTTAGCTTCCTATATTTTATTAGTCTCTAAACCTGTGATTTCTGCTTATCATTCAAATGCTATCATATCCTAGCTTTACTGCACTTGCATGTCCTATGGCAATAATATTATTCCATTTATCTGATGTCTTTATTTGTAGTTTTCATTTCATTTAGGAAAAAAAAAGAAAGGGTTAGATTTTCTTGGCTCTTAGCATCTATTCAGAAAACTCCCACAGTCCACACCCATCACCCTCTTCTCACAGTTTCATGAATCTGAGCTCTTTGCACTGCCTTATTATCCTTTTAAAAAGTACTTCCCAGTGGTGCTCACATTAAGCAAGAACTAATACACCCACAATTTGTTCTCAGAGTCAAAAGCTAGATATGTTATTATGATATATTATATTTGTGTGCTTGTCATATGCTAAAAATACATGGGAACATGCTCTTCAAAAACTTTTCTCATTTCTGTTTTCATGAGCAAATTCAGAAACTGCACCATACAAGAATTGTCACTCTGAGTATCAGTTTTGAGCAGAGTCCCTGTGGTGTATGAAATTTTTGGATGAAAATGTGATAAGGGATGGAGACGATCACTAGAAAGTGTCTTATCTCCGGGAGCTTTATCCAGGAAATGTTTCAAAGGAAATCATAAGAAATCATTTCAAGGTGATGAGATAGCCTACCTCCAGGTGAGGTGTCTGCAATTTTCTGTGTGTCGTGGAATGTTTATGTCCATAAACATTGAGATGCTAGGACTTAAAAGGTCATTGGAAGTCTGTAGTGGTAATTTAGATGATTGTTTGTGCAGTTTTACCATTACCATTAGGATGTGTTACTTAGCAAGGTCAGTCATCCAGATTATACTCTGAGGTGCGTATTTTTCAAAAAATTGTCTCATAAAAGAGACAAAGATGCCATTCTTCATGGTCTTAATAGTGTATCACTTCATCAAATGAAAAAATACATCATCTGCAATGAAGGTAGTCATTCATCGCTATTTACAAAGGTTTTCAGAAACTATTGTATCTTTGTATCAGGCTTCATTTTGTAGACTGACATATGAAGTATTCCTCTGAAGACAAGAACAGGGGAAGTCTTATACCCCAAAGGTCACTTTTCAGACTTACGATTTTTGCTACTGAAAGTTACATAGTTTGGTCATCTCAACCTGGGTTTTACGTATATAGAATTGTCTAAAAAAAAAATAAAATAAAGTTGTTTACAAAAAGAGATTTTGGAACAATTTGATGAAGTGAATAGTAACAGGTCAGCTGGTCCCAATAGTAATTGTCCAGGAAATTGCTGAGCCTGTAATTATGGTTTGCAGCCTATCAGGTAAATCAGTGTCTATACTAAAATTTTTTAAAGGGCTCCAGGGATCATTCAGAGAACTGCAAACAATTAACTCTGACTTCTGTAAGGCTGAACTGTTAGATATGATAATAAGGAAAAGATGGATAAACAGAAAGATAAATATAGCACATTACGTAAGAGTCACTATGATGTCTGTAGAGGGAAGTAATGTTTCTCCAGCTCCTCTGTGTGTGTGAAGAATTGATATAGTGGACTTGGATTTGGAAAGGCTTTTCTTAAGGTTTCTCAATAGAACTTCCTAAAGCAACTAAGCTACCATGAGAAAGAGGAAGGTTCTCACAGATTAATAATGGCTTAAATGATAGGAAACAATAAATGGCTGGTTTTGCACCATAAATAAAGATTACTGTCATAAGCCTACCAGGATCTTTGCTCTGTAATGCCTTCATAAATTGTCTGGAAAAAGTGATGAAGAGCGCTATGACAAAGATTTTTGATAACACAAAATTATTCAAAACTAAGGCTGATTGCGAGGAGTTGCAGACAACTCAAAATATTGATTGAATGGATGACAGAATTGCAGATAATAAGCAGTAATGATAAATACTGAATAATGTATAGAGGGAAAAATCATCTGAACTATACAGGCCTTGGGGCTTGCAGAATGTTGGTCCAAGAAAAATGTCCATAAGGCCAGAAATGAGTAAGGAACCCTGATCTGGCTGGTCAACCCCTTTCATGGACTGCTACTTGGTGTCTGTAATCGTCACGAGCTCTTAATCTTAGCCAAGGTCAGCCTATGGTCATTCTTACAATAGCCTCTCAGAGGACATAGGCTTTGTAGAGGCTTTTTGAAAGTTTAGGCTTGCTTGATAGGGAGGAAATTATGTCTTTTCCTCATTGTAAAGGTGCTGGGATGTAAAGAAGGTGTGTTCCAGTCCTTGTGCTGCAGCAACATGAAAATGGCTAGTTGGTGGAGGGCTGCGGCAAGTTGGCATCTGGTACAAGATACTTCAGAGCCTAAAGGCACCTGCCTCTACCCACCCTAGTGTATTGAAAGATACAAGAAAGAGGCAAAGTCTGGGTCCAGAAAGACCACTGGGCCTGAGGCACATTTCTCTGATCACACATCCAACTCCTTCGGGAGAAGAATTAGAGCATGTGCATACATCTACTCCCTAGAAAAGTAGAAGGGTACCAAGAAGCATGTTAGCAGCCTCCTGGCAGAGGATGACACCCCTCTTACAGATCCACAGGAGATGCAAGAAGAAAGGGCTCTCTACGTTCACCTTTTCTCTCTGGATTCTGTTCATTCTGGCACTTGCCAAGCCTTGTGGGATTGGCCACCAATGGTCAGCATGGAGCCTGGGAGCAGCTGGAGCTGTAGGAGGTAGTTTAGGCAGGGAAAATAAGACTGAGTGCTGGTGGTGTCTCAGCAGCTAGATGAAGACCTAATGGGAAGACAAAGGATCATTCCTGCCTCGGGTGACAAATCAGACCCAAGATCTTGATTTTCTGGAAAGGTGGTAGCCAAATACTTGTACCTTTAGAATGGATTTTTGCCTGGCATCTACTAAGACAGTCTCTTCCTTCTCACCAACCATGTCCCAGAGGACATATCCAAGGCTTCCCCAAGGACTCTGAGAGAGAACTGATGATGGTGGTGTTACTCCTTTATATGACTGTCTCTACACACAGGCTGTCTTGGGGGATGGGGCTGTGGATGCATCAATGACCTCCTCCAATGATGTGAAGGAGCCCTGCCGTGAATTACATTTGCTGGTTTTGTCGCCTAGGACAAATTTCCAGCACCTGCTCATGGGTGTGGAGGGATGGCTACAAAAACTGGGCTTGGGGTGAGCAGGATCCAGGAGGCAGTGCACAAGAGGAAGAGAGGAAAGAATCAGCAGGAGAAATGGAGTATCTTCTCTCAGAGTGCCCTCTTCCACACATTGTGGTATCCCTCTTCACCCCCTGCTAAGGAACCTGTCTTGTGTTTGGTGGCATTGGCTAGCTGTGCATGCCTGTGGTAAGGGGGCATCTTAGAAGCTACATGAGGTTTTTTGATGGTGCCGTGGAATGAGGGGAGACATCTGTGGATGGTCAACACCTTCCATTATTTAAAGGGACCATATTCCTTCTTCCTGGACCAAAGGCAATCTCTGGATTTGCCCTGGGACCCAGCACAGGGGGAAGCTCTCCCTGGTAAAGCAATGAACTTGGTAGAGGGATCCTTTGAAAAACACCACAAAGAATTCCTCTAGCCTTCCCCATTCCATGCAGTGCCACCGGTACATGACTGGGACTTGCTCTGGTAGCTCTGGTGAGTTCCCCTCCTGCAGGCCAGGTGGTAATTGCCATGGGGCTGCAAGGGAGGTTCCTGCAGGGAGAAAGGACTTGGGGTTATGGGGTGGAAGGACTACTTTTTGGGAAGAAGGCTGAGTAAGGGGAACAGGCTCTGCTCCTGCTGTGGGAATTGCTGTGTGCCCAACCCACTGATTCATGTGCAGGTAAGGTCAGTCCATCTCCCTGTACTGGGTATGGGCTTGGTTTGCACGGTAGCCATTGGAGATAGATAGCCATGTCATGTACCAAGAGCAAAGAGCTTTAGACCTAGGAGGTGGACTCTCAGCAAAGAGAAACAGTAATATGTCATACAGTTGATCTGTCACAAATCCCATTAGCAAATCAAGAATCACAGTAATAAGAGTTGCAAATAGTTCATAGACTAAAGTATGTTCAAATAAACAAAACATCTGTAGAACAGCTATGACTAGTAAGTTAATTAAAATGATACGTTTACTGTAATTTCTAAGTGAAACTAGGGTCTAAATTCACTGAGTAAATAAATGATTGGAAATTATTAATTTGCTTTTATTAAATAAGAGGGAGGACTAGAGAGTGCTGTTCTGAGCAACTGACATGTGATAATGACTGCTCCTGCAGAAAAGCATAATAGAAAGTCGTCTGAGTCACTCATTAACATCTATCACTGACCTTTCTGTAAATTATAAGTCATTAAAACCCAATATAGCTACTCTGAAACTTAAATAGTAATTTTTACCTTACTAAAATGTTTAATTTGAATTTACTGCAGTAGTCTTAGAGGCTCAAACTCTTATTTTGAGCAGGTTGGGGAAAGTAATTGTGATCTAAACTTGATCCAGAAAGCCAAAGCCTCATTTAATATTACTGTATTGAGGGATAAAAGTTATTTTACATTGTTTAATTGTCAATCCATTCCTTGGTTTCACTTCAAAGAGTGCCAATTTTGCTGGCAGTTCAGTGCTCTTAAAACATGTATCTTCTTGGAATAGAGTGAGAACATCACCTCATTTCTTACAGATCATCAGATGTCCACCAATTGGGGGATCTTTGTCTTGGATTGACTTTAAATCAGCAGTTTAGATGTGAAAGACTTGATATTTCATTAGCAATCCCTTGATCCACCCAGTTCCCCTGGGTGCTGTTTTAGAATGATAATCCCAATCATTCTTCAAATCTTTATAAGCAATCAGTTTTAAGTGCAACTCTTAGAAGATAAGACTTTTCCTGCTAGTAAGATCTACACACACAAAAAAAAATCCCAACCAAAAAATGCACAGGTGAGCTAGAGGCTTTGATCAGACAGGTATTCTTTTTAAGTCAGATTTAGTCATTTTAGATTTTGTTTCTGCATGTCTGATACTATGTTAGAAAATAATCCAAATATAGTATTTAAAAAGAGTTAAGAGCTTCAGAACGAACCTCCTAGCCAATTTAGATTGGGTTGAGTGCTTGAAATAGTGCAATAAATCTCTTCTTTAATGTACAAAATTATTTTTAACCTGACATAAAGGTAACTTCCAGGTACCTTAACCTTACCAAAAAGGATCATAGATTTGGTTAAACTTCAAAACTCCTTTAAAATTCAAAAATCCTCTGACAAAGCACTGAGACTTTCTTTAAAAGTCTTAATGTCACTATCTCGCTTATGTTAATAGTTTCCTTAATAGGGTGCCGCTCGTGTTACTTGTTCTCCCTGTTATGTGGTCAGGGCCCTTTGTAGGTCTTTGCTGAAAGCTAGATTTGCTGGTGTAAATTGGAATTGAGTTTATTCCTTTTCCTGGAACAGTAATGAGATCATCGCATCAGCTTTGTGTTGTGACGTGATTAAGTTTGCACTGTGACTCAGTTACTTTGTCCTGGAGGGCAGAGTTATAAGATTGACAGCCACAGTGGATATAGCAAAAGGTAGTATCTTGTGGCAGACATCCAGATGCTCATTCTGCATCTGAAAACTGATTTAAGTCACCTTTTTTTAAAAGAACACAATGTAAGAGTATATAGTGACTTCTTTTTTTTAACAAGAATCTGCCTGCTTTCATTTCCGTAACTGTGTTAATATTTAAATTATTGACCTAATCAGGTTAAGTGTATGGGCTGCAACATCTAATTTTAAGGCACACCTTGTTCATGGTAGTTGTGCAATAGAAAATGCAAAACAATGACGTAATTAGCTGCGCATCAGCAAAAGCATTGGAGGAGTTTTAACTTGAAACCTCTAAGAGAAAACAAACTGCTTTATTGTTCGAAATGCTTTATTTGGAACCCGTGTGTATTTATTATGAATATTACCATGTGCTAATAGTACTTTATAATTTTTTCCCATAGTCAAAAAGAAAATGAGAGGAAAAAATATCCAGTTCACATCCCCATTAGATCATAGCTGAAAGCTGGGTTGTTGGTAGCTGTTTTGTATGCAGTTCAATATGATTTTCTATTCAGCTGAAGCCAAGACTGCAGAAGCGGCAGTGGTGTAAGCTAGGTGTAGGGTTCACTGCCCGATCTGCGTGGGTGCAGTTTGTCAGAACCCTTGCGTTCATTAGAATTGGCTTTAGCCAGCGGTATCCATTCCTTGAACATTAAATTCACCCACGAGATAAAAGCAAAAAACCGACTCATGTATAAAATAAGAAAATGTTTGTTCTTCTGCTGATGCTGAAATGTAACATATTTGGAGATAGCAAAAGCTACAAGGGATCATTTTCTCCGTGAAAGACTTAATCATATAATTCAAGATTGAAGTTTAACTTGTCTCAGCAAGCATTTCATGGCCAAATAAACACTGCATCACAAAGCTGGTTAACAATCAGCCACAGCAGCTGGACTCATATTTATTAAAATTTTCCCTAGGACTTGCTCTGCGCTTTTAGAGAAAAGTCACTTCCCTATTTTTTTCTCTGTAGACATTGACTTCTAGGCTGTTTGCTCAAGATAAGCATCAAAATGAGGATGCAAAGGTCAATCTCTGCTGTATTAGAGAGTTACAAAGAGAAACAGTTGGTTTGTCTTCCAGAGAATGTTCTCCTATTCAAATTAAACTGTTCACTTCCTATAGGAAAAAGGGTTTCTTCTCTGGGAATTCACCGGATTTTGTGTTTATGAAAGAACAGACTCTCCTTTGTTGTGGACTTCTTCACTGAAAGTTTTATCTTTTCAGCTTTCTACCTCCTTATCTCCCCCTTTTAATGACAAAAGTCAGTGAGCTCATGGTTAAGGCTCTGAGATACTGGGTGCAGTGGAGTCTGCTGCCCTGCCTGGTCCATGGCCACCTCCACTTTGCTGTCCTGCATCTCTGCTGTCCCAACCCCACAGAACTGGAAACGTGTCTCAGCCCAGTGTTCATGCAGGCCCACCTTCATCAGCTGTTCAAGCTATCAGGACAAGTTGTGAACCAGAGCAAATGAGATGTAAACAGGGATCTTACTCTCCCCTTCATGCTTTGGGGACAAGAACCCCTGGCAATGAAATGGAGCAGATAGCTGGGGCAGTGAGTTGTTTGTTTAAACCATGGCAACTAAACCAAACAAAACCCAATTGTCAGGGCTCTTGGACAACGTAACTAATGGATGACATAATTAAATCTCAATTTGAATATGTTTTATAAAAATAAGGATGCATTAAAAATAATTGTGCTAGCATCTTTACTCTTTTGATAGCAATTTCTTGCTCAGAATATTAACCTTTAGCGAGTTTTTAAAATAAGGACATCCCTCACAGTGCCATCAAGGCAAGGGAGTTGAGGGAGCGGTTGCCTGCTCAGTTGGAAATCAATACTACCTTTCCAGCTGACTGTGTGGGCACCCCAGTCTTTTACAGCATGGAGTAAAACAAGTTAGTGTAAATCACCAACAGTGGTGGTTCAAGCCAGCCCACTTAACGTTGCCATTTAGTGGGTGCATATATGCATAGATTTCACATTCTAGCTAAGTGGTTGGTAATTTCTTAAACTGCTTTAACTCAAGTGCTTGCAGTTGTTTGACTCTTTACTTAATTGCATGATTTTAATTTAGCTAAAATTTGTTTAACTACACAATGGAGAAGATAAGCTGGAGTATTTGTGGTAACAGTGCCAGACACAGCCTTCTACGTGGAGAGGATGAACAATTTAAGCAGATATTTTGTAACTTCTACATTCATTTCTTGACACTGTGATATATTCCTCCTTGCCTTGTCCCACTTTGGTGATCACAACTGGGCAGTTGCATTAGGAAAAATATTGTCCTTCCCATACCCACCAGCTGCACACACAGACAGCTAGTCTCATTCCCCTCGCTCCATCTGCCATGAAATATTACGCAGAGTTGTCGTGTTGCCCTTCTGGTAATACTGTCAGGGATGAGTCACCAGCTACTAGAGTTTATCCTTAAATAAAATGAGCCTTGGTCTTCCCTGACTTCTTTTATTAACAGTAAAGCAGTACGTTGCCATTCGTGTCATTAGTTAGTGACATCATGTTGGACTCGCAGTCTTTGTATCTTTTTCTTTTGTTGTTGATAGAAGACTGCCAGGTTGAAGAGCTTGATCCTTTTTGCTCCCTAGCATAATAAGAGCACTTCTTGCATGTGTCGGAAATGGCAGCTGATAAGAAAAGGTGAAGATGACTGTATGGCACTGTATTGAGAGAAAAAAGTGATTTATCTTCTCTTTGCACGTTTGCGCTGTAAATCATTTAACCTTGTCTTAGAGCCCTTTTGTTTTTGCAGTTGCGGTAAAGAAATTCCACAGTGTTTATATTCATCTGTATCTTGAAATATTACTATAAAGAGTAGTAAGATGGCATTATATTGGGGACAGCTGCAAGGGTTTCTCTTATACACAGGCTGCCAGGAACTGGAACTCAATGAATTGATAAAAGCATAGGAAAGCTACTCAGGAATCTGTTCCTGCCGGTCACCGGTGAAACTGTGGTAGTCGGCCAAGTGCGGGTATAGGTGAGTTGAGGTAGGGAGAGGAAAATCAATATGAAATTGTCAAATCACCAGTTTCTTGATGTCACTAAAACAGCAGGGCTCATAAAGGGTGAAGCATTTGGAGTCTGAACACGACTTAATGAAATGGCAAGTGTTGACAAAAAACGAAATATGACTGTACTGAGGACTTGTGTGAGATGCGGTGAGTGGGGATGATCTCTGAAGTAACTGTGAACACTTACTCACAACTCAGCCTATTGAACTATTCATTCTACATTAAATCTTATTCTGTTTATTTGGAATAAGTAGTGTAAGTCTGAAAGTATTTATGTGTCTGCATTAAGTGCAGATTTGGGCTGCCGTTTTGGTTGATGGTTGTTTTCACAACCGACATTAAAGTATTCAGTCAATCTGTAATGGCTGTTCTTCAATGACACTGACGTGAGGGAGGAGGCAGGGAATCAAATATGGGACCTGCCCTTGATTTCAGAGAGCAGCAAGAACAAAAGTCTTTATTCCAGTGGCTGGCATACTGCGGACCCATGTTCCTGGGGGAAGTTACTTACCCCCTTTTTTTGGAATGTATTCATTTTCCAAGATGCCCCCACAACGATTAGCACTGTGCTGCTATTTGGGTACTGGGAGCCCAGTATGACTATGAATAGAAACAGGAGCTGTCTGAAAAACAATACTGCCGTGGTCAGCAATGAGAAATACACCCTGTTTTCACACAGACAGATGTTTTGCTTTGGGTTGTACAGTGAAACTGGCAGTTCTGAAACCTGCAACCTGTTTATTCAATTCATAATTCAAGGCCAGTGTAATTCCCAGTGACTATCACTGTTGTTTTCGTTATGGAGTCCTAATTCATTGTTTCTGTGGGCACAAAAGGATTGCCGGACTCATTTGGTGTTTCAGTGCACTGTAATTTTACATAGTGCAATACTGTTGAGATTGCCTAGCTGTGTCATCTGTTGGGCTCATCACTATTACTTCCTTTTGACCTCCTCTCTGTAATTGCACATGGATGACTTACTAGGTGCCGTAAAGATACTTAAATGCAACTGGGCTCATTTTTTAAAAAAAAAAAAAAGTGAATAGACCAAAATTATTCTCTCCGAGGTCAGTGAGGACCAACTAGGTAGCTGTTTGCTCTCTGCCAGAGCCATCTGTCACATGACAATAAGCAAGCATCGATTTCAAAAGTCCATTTGTTTTTATGACAGTTTTTACAATTTTATGGAAATTAAACCATTACATAAAGCATAATTTTCTTCAGAAATTGGTGTTTTATAGACTTATATCCCTGTTCAGTCATTTACATTCTTAGTTGCTTTTTACATAAAGCATAAATATAATGATGCTTTTCTCCCCTAATAAAAATCTTCAGACCTGTTTTTGTCTTTTTTTTCAGTATATGAAAGACTATTCATGTTTGGTACTAAAGGAAAACCTCAAGGGTTCTATGTCCAAGTTTTACGTGTCCGTAGGAACCAAGTCTATAGGGGCTACAAAGGAACTAATGCTAAATGCTTTAATATTTAGCTCAAACTCATAGTTCATAATGATTTTCTAACGAGATTTTGCTACTCTTTTTATTCTTTAAGTATGTATTTTTGATAATCTGTGCTAGTTCTTAATTTAACTCATGCTTTACTTGGAATGGTAAATCTAACACATTGAGTCAAGTCGTACAGATGTTTAGTTGTTGGAGTTTTGTGTTCAAGTCCAGATTATGACCAACGTGAGCATGAGCTTTCCAATTTCATCCTCCATGAAGGTTAATCAATGCCGTACAAAGGTTCTGCTCAGGGGGAGCTAGGGATTTTTGCATACTAGATCAGACTTGAATTGCACCAGTGGATCCATATAAGGACAACTTTGACAGGATCTATTTGCATCACTCTGCCTTTGTCGAGGCATAGTAGTCTCTTATCTTTATGAGGAGCATTTTAAAGCGGGACAAGGGACAACATCAGGTTGGAGAGGTTGTTTGTTTGGGGTTTTTTTGAGGCTGTATGCATTAAAACTCAAATTCCTCAATTAAATGCAACTGCTTGGCAGTTCCTATGGGTTTGTCCAGTTTACCTAAGCATCACAGGCATGGCTGCTCAAGTGTTTGTGTCCTTAGATATAAAAGCATTTATGAATTGCTTGGTTGCTTGCATACTTCTGTATGGTAATTGCCATTTAAAGATCAGCACTTTCCAGGATGTTCTGGGTGTCACTGGTTTTCCTAATTGCAAGATATCTGTAGTAACGATTCTTACCCTTACAAGTATATAAATATTTGAAATTATTTGAATTGTTATAGCATGAAATATGACAATGAAAGATCTAGGTTCAGCTGTACTAGATGAACATGAAAAGAACAAAAGCCATCCCTAACCCATGGAGCATATCAATGAAAGTTGGCTATAACTCCAAAAAAACTTTACGGTCAGACTATTTTGTGATTTTTATGGGGAAATATAAGGTATGACAGATGCTGGCATTCAGGAATCTTATTCCTGAGTTGAATTATTACACCACAAAAGACAGCGGCACTGGAAAAAGATTTACAGGAAACAACATTTAGGAGAGATTGGGAGTTACTTGTCAGAAGCTATTTTAGGAGAAAAGCCGATGAAGAGAGAGAGAGACACTATGAAGGACATTGGAATGAGAGCCTTCTCAGATCCAGGGAATGATGAACTTGAGGGGAAATCTAGATATGCAGAGAATCTGTTGTGTTGTTTTACAGTGTGTGTTCATAACTGGTTTTAGGTTTTTTTGCTCTAAAACAACCAGGAGCCTCTATAACAGCTCCTAAAGGAACATAAATGTAGGATCTGAGCCTAAATTGGACCTGCTGTGGTAATAAAAAATTACTCCAGTGGATTTCCCCTTTCCCTTTGTTAAGGGGGAGGTCATACGAGACCATCAGGGTTGAAGTGTACCTGGGGGTGGTGGTCTCATCAGATCCAGCAAGGCGAGGACAGGCAGCTGCCTGGGAGCTGCGGGAAGAGGGATCGGAGGGGCTTGTGAGGTTTGTGTGAGCTAAGTCTGTGGCCCCATTTTACTAAAGCTGATGTTTGAGTCTGGCTGGGTTCATTGTTTGGACAGAGTGAAACTAGTCTGAAGTGGTACCTCAGGGAGTCATTGGCATGCAGACGACAGATGAACCTGTGTTTGCGGATGAGATCACGAGCAACAGGGTGGCAAGTGTTTATTTTTAATGTCATATTGATGTTGGGCTGGCTTATGAGCATGCATAGCTTGTCAACCCTGCAACACTATGTTGCACCTTTTGCCAGACGGGATTGCAGTTTACTTTTGCTAATGAAGTTGTTGTGTACAGTTGGTTCTAATGGATGTGAAGAGGTTGCCCTATCCAGTTCTGTTAAGGCAAATATTTTAAACTTGCTAGTTGCAGAGGATGGAAACTGGCATAAGGGACATTTTCTGGATTATAAAGACATCTTGTATATCCTGAAAGCGAGCTGAGAACACTGCTCGCAATAAAAACCAAATCAAAAAATCAAACAAGACAGAGTGGTGTTCTGTTCAATAATTACCCTGCAGTTTTACGAATCTTTTCTTACGTTTAGACAATGCCCCTTAGAGTTGGTAATCTTACAACTTTACAACAATCACAGAGCATGCCTTTGTGTGCATTAGGTATGTGCTGAAGGGCAGAGAATAGCCTCAAAGTGGAAGGTGTCAAGAAACGTCTAAAATCAATTAACCATTATATAGCATGTGGGAGACATTCCTTGTCTCTCTGTGAATAGTCCTTGAGACAGCATGGCTTTCAGGCTGCCGGGAAACTGGTACATTTCCAAGTTACCAGTGGAAATTGCTTTGAACGTAGAATAAACCTGCACACACATACAAATTAGAAGAAAACAAAACACGTCGAATGAAATCTTGGCCTTATCAAAGTCAAAAGGAGTTTGCTGCTGACTTCAGTGGAACAAGAATTTTATTCATGAAGGGGGGGGGGGGGGGGGGGGGAAGATTTTTGAACTCTCAAATCAGAGCTAAACTGTCTGATGTAGGGGGGGTTTTGTCACAGATACCTGCTTGTTTTCACATGTATTTGCAGGATCTGAAGGCCACAAAGTCTTTGTAATTGTGTGTCTGAAATCCCTGACTGCAACGTGCTTGCCAAAGCACACCTGGAACACTCATGCTTTTGTAACTTTCATTTCTTGTTTTTATGGTCCAGCAACATTGCTCAGGCCTGTTCAAATGAGTTGGCAATTAGTAACATAAATATAACTTGTCCAACTTGATTTGTTCTTCCCACACACACACGTTCTGTGTGTCTCTCTCTCCAGCTGAACCATGTGTGGAGAGAAGAGTAGCAAGGAAGCACGCTGCGATGGGGGGGAAAATGCCAGGAAGGTTTTTACCCTTTTAGAGTGAGCGCTCGTACATTATGGAGAGCAAAAATAACTCGTGGCTGTCCTAGTGCAGTGTCCCTGTGAGCGCATTATCCTCGGGTGTTCCTCTGCTACGCTTGCACAGCCTGGCAAGAGTTACCATTAATTTTCGTTAAACAACCTGTAAATTGGTTGCACCTAAGCACTTTGAAGGGTCCAGTCCCATGTGCCTGCCTAGAGCACGTCTAACAAATTCCAGATTAAACACCTCACAAAAGGCCGCTGTAGATAGCTGGGATTATTTGTTGCTGGTTTAGGTTGGTTTGGGTTTTACTTATTTATTTATTTATTTTAATTTCTGCTACAAGTATAAAATTGGCCTAATAACTAGAGTGCTCCCCTGGTAAATGAGAGTTCATGCTTAACTTCTCTGACCTGGAGAGCCGTGCTGCCTCCCTGCTGAGTCCCCGTCCCGTGGTGTTATTCACTCACCGCGCAGGAACCATCCAAACCTCCCTGCATCTCCCCGTCCGGTGGGAGCTGTGCTGCAGCAATAAAGATGTGACCTTCGCTTGCCTAGAATAGGGGAGAGGACTGTGGGAGAGCACGGGAACCCATAGCCTGGTGCGGGGGCACTGAGAAAAGGGTTGGAGTTGTGGTCTCTGCTGCCTGAACTGTGAGTTTTCATTTGCTGTGTTAGCAGTCTGAGCTGCAGAGAGCAGAGGGAACTCAGATAACCTCGCGGTCAATACGCAGGTTTCCATGCCCTTCAGCAACTACGCCCTGCCCGCGCACTGTGCGGGTATCTAGGTCTCCGCTCGGGATTCCTCTCTGGGGGCTGACACCTCTAACGTAAGTGTTACAGCCTCTGCTTCATAGGCTCCAAATGCTTTATTGGATCTGGCCCTTCGTTACGCAAAGGTAGGGCTGCATTACTTTGCAAGAGTAATTGGGCGTGCAGGCCTACAGAAGTGACGGCTCTGTTAGATCTGTCATGGGAAGTGATGGATGCGTTTGATATATCTCCTCTGGGCAATGCCAGCTCAATGCATATGCTCGGAGAAGGATTTATTTTGAAAGAAATATTTATGTTTAGTAAGTTTGAACACAATCGATGGATCCGTTAGTTTTATTTCACGTAGCTGCTCACCTGAACGAGTCCCTGTTTGCAATATATTCTTGGTTAGCGTGCTCCTCCATTAAGAAGGAACGGCTGCATATTTCTGGCCGTGTCATCGTGAGTTGTGAATGACGAACCAAGTGACGTGTTTTGTTTGATTACTGCAGTGCCTGTGAATAGCTCAGCACTGACAGCCTGGGAGGAAAAGTACCATTAAATGCCTTGGGATAGGCGTAAGATGGGCCGCAACACTGGAAGGTTTTCTCCTCCAGCCCAGGCATTGTGCCTCATTTCTGAAGTTACCATCCCATTGACTTATTTGCTGGGCTGTCACATCAGCTATAGCGATATTTTTGACGCCACTATATTTTGTGACATTTGTTCCTTAAAAAATGGGAATAAGGTCACACTAAGCAGCTGTGAATAGCCATCAACTTTCAGTCACCACCAGCCCGGACGGCATTTGAAACAGCAGCTTTGGGCGGGGATGAAAGGCTCTGTGTCCTACTGACAGCGCCGTCAGCCAAAGGTGGAGGCAGGAATGACAAGTCTGAGATGCACATTTTAAACTGTGAGGACAGCACCTACTATGAAGACATTATTTGAAATAGTGTCTAGAGGGCAACAGGAGTGTGCTTAATTATTTAATCTTTTTTTTTATTCTGAAAACTTAATTTTTAAAAATATATTTCATCTTCTATATAGGGGAAAAAATATATTGGTGATTGGTTTTACTGCAGTATTATCTGAAGATACAATTCCCATTCACAGCCTCCAGCTGGGGATAAGTGGTACTTTATTCACAGCATGTGTCGATATTCAAGTGACGCTAACATTGGACCTGTGAGTATTGGTGGTTCGGATAAACCAGCCCACAGCGGCTCCTGCGTTACCCGTGCGGCTGTTCTCAGCTGGTGTTGGTAAAGTTGGCGAGAGCTTGAGTTAACTAATCCTGCAAAGGTAATTAGCTCAATTGTATTAAATTTTGAGGAAAAAGTAAGGAAGCATTGCTTTACGAGGTTAAAATATTGAGCATGTTTGGGAAAGAGAAAAAGCCAGTGTGTCAGAGAGCGCATTTATGACATGCCTTGCTTGCGTCTGTGTATACAGGCAGGGTGATGGCTTGTAGAAAAGCATCTGCTGAGTGTGGAAATGGTGAACATCTCCAGCAGTTGTTTATTTGAGAAGATAATACTTGAAGATGCAGCTAAATATGATCCTGAGGCCTTTCTTCAACCAAAAAAAGTTTCAAATAAAAAGCTCCTTATTTTTACCCAATCGATATTTTGCGTTTTACTTCACAGACATCAAGCTTACGGTTTACTTGAAGCCTCAACAAAGCAGGAGAATTTCTTTCTTCTCAAAATAGAGAGTAGTTTACTACTTAGGTCATTTAACTCAGTTATAAATTACAAAATGTGAGTTATGACTAATCAGAGAAAGCAGTTCAGTATTATGAAACCAGCCTTAAGAAAAGTAATTGTCCCTTAGGTTTCCATGCTTTCTTGAAACTTGAATTGCAAAAATCACTTCTACTTAGACCAAGAATCCAAGACTCCTCAATTTATTAGCGAAGATGATCTTCCAGCGAATGTTTCATATCGTATCTTTTCCTGCACTCACCTTGAGCAGCACCATAATGCCTGAACAGCTATCCTAAATTTTAGGAAATACTGATCTTTACATACCAATTATGGTATTCCTTATGGCTCATCCTTGTTTAATAGAACTGAAGGGAGGAAAGCTGCTGAATGGCTATTAGCTTAATAAAGAAAAGCCATTTTGAAATTCTTGTTAAATTGCAATTAGTATACAACTAAACTGAGACTTAATTACATTTTTAATTAAAGAAATAGCTATTGATTATGGCATTGAATGTGTGTTGTAGCCAGCCCTAACAAATAGCAATATTACAAGAGATCATTAAACTAGTTGTTAAAATTCCAAGTGAATGAGAAGTAGGACTGGTGTGGGTAAAAGATACAGCGATGCTGGGTAGAAGAAAAAGATAACGAACTGAGTGAAAAATACATTCATTTCTAAAAGTTTGGTTGCTGATGGTTTTATGTGCTGTCATAATTTATTTTTATCTGTGGAACAAAAGGAAGACAAAGCTGGAACAATTTTTAAATAAGAAACACAGGTAAAGTTTTATCTTGGGTCTTGAAAGTGAACAGTGATTCCTCAGATCAGCCAATATTTTTCATGAGCCTTATGTGAAGCAGCATCTAATCTGTCGTATGCGAGAAGCCTTCTGATCACTCGGGGAGCAATCAGATCCACTACACAGACTGATATAAAGGGCAAATAAATGCCGCTAGGTCAGAGCAGTAACAGCATGGGGACTACTGACAAAAAAACCACAGGCAGCTGCGGTCGAGCTGGCCCCAGGGCACTGGCAGCTCACCCTGCAACTTCCCTGCTACCATAGCATGGATCTTCTCCTGGGCCCAGGGTGCAGACGCCTCGTGGGAGACAGAAGGCAATTTTCTGGACACTGGCAATGGAGAACGGGTGTGGAAACCCCAGCTGCCCGCCTAAATCCCTACAGCCACGTTTTGGCCGTGCAGGTTCCCCATTTGTGTGTGCAGGTGGCACTGCAGACTGGATGGGTCTGTTCTTCACCAACAGCCCTTGGCTTATCTGAGGCCATTAGTTGATGCTCTCAAGAAAGTATGTCCTAAATTCAGTTTAGACTTAATTTGACAGGCTGATCGTGCTGTTAAAGGCCTGATCCTTTCTCTCCTTCTGGTTCCACCTTTACTGCTGAAAGGATCTTACTGAAGCATTTTGTTAGAGAGGGGAGCAGCCCCTACGGATGGATAGCTCAGCAGCCCATTGCTTGTGGCTGAAAGCTGCTCTGAGCCGTGGAGTATAATAGGGAGATGGGGTAGACGATCTCATGGGTCCTTCTGTTCTGTTCATTAGGTTTTCTGTGCATATAAAGCCGTTTTAATCTTTTCCATTCAAATGCATTGTATCCACAGAAATGTATTCTTAATAATGACACAAGGCACGCTGCAACACGAGCAAGTTTATCGTCAGACCCTATGACTCAGCCGGACTAAGTTATTGTTTCAAATAGAGCATTTTAGAATTAAAACTTTGTCTTGGTACAGATTTTACAGTTGAGCATATTTTGAATGTTCTGTCTCTGTATAATGCACAAAGGCTAATTTGTTAAAAGGCTCTGAGGTTTGTACAGATGTCAGCATCCAAGAGTTAGGATGTATTAGAATTAGAGATATCTCTTTATTTGACCTCATAGTTTTATGGAGCATGATCCAGTGTTCAGTGACCTTCCTCCCCCCCGTGACCTCTTCCTCTTTTAAGTGCGCAGGATAAACAAGGGGCACGAATGTGGCAAATGCAAAGAACGCGGCAGCGGCTGGTGAGCCGCAGAAGTGTCAGGGGAAGTGTTTGGTAGCGGCACGAGCGCTCTGTAGGAATGAAAAGCAATGCCTTGTGGTGAAACCACTTTTCTAACTATATTGCTACTATTACGTGTGTCATCGTTCTCACATTCAGAATCTCGATTACAAAACATCTTCTGTATCTAACGGGTGACAAGTAAAGAAGAATGGATTACCGAAATAGAAACTGAAAGGGTCAGATAGAAACCTCAAGAGAGTAAAAAGGTTTAATGACCTGTAATCAGGATTTACCAATGGTTTGTACTTAGGTAATGGCATCACTGTTTTTTTCCAACACATGGGATACATTTTAGTTTACTTCAGACAGGTGTCTGTTCCCTGTTACTGCTTAAGTACAGGATGTTATGATTATAGATGTAGTGACACTGTTGTTGCAGAATTGCTGCTGATAAATTATGGGGGGGTGGCAGCTGTAAATACAGCTTCTCTTGTGATTTAAGAGGGAGATGTGAAGGTGTATCGCCCAGATGCTTGATCAATGGGAAATGGGGCCAGCCTCAGCATGCTAAAGCTTAAACGTCCTTGCCAGATTTTGGGATCAGAAGTTTTTGTTTCAAGCATCAACTCTTCCGGTACTGAAATAAGCAGCTGCTCTGGTCCTCCTCTTTTCCTTTCTCTTTGACCAAGATTTATTTACCTTTGCAAGCAGGAACTGACACGCAAACCTTTTTTTCAGTAATTTTTTGAGAGACAAGAACTTCTTCAGCAAGCTGCCAAGTCTTCAGTGTCTGTCTGTGCCACGGTGCCGTGCAACTTCATGTCATGTCCCCCGTGACCTTCCTGTTCACCCACTTAACTGGTCAGGAAATGCGCGGCCACTTGGAGCTGTGTAGTTATACTGCTTGAGGCTGGAGAAACAATAAACCAGTCATTACAGATTAGTGGGATAAAGCACACCAGCAGCAAAATCAGCTACGGTCAGGATTCACTTGACGTGAAAGGGCATATAGCTTTGGTTACTCAGTCCCCTGCTTTGTAGGTGACAGTCCTGTGCAGGTAATATTCCTAATGACTGATGAGGGGCAAGAAAAATTTCAACTTGCAACGGCTAAGGTTGCAGTGATTTTAACTTGGCTCCTCTCAGAGAAACCCCACGCATCCTGATCTGAAGGCTGATACAACCTTGGTTATTTTGTCCCTGAAGTGAGAAATGAAAATGACTGCCTCCCCAAGATCTCCCTGGAATTCAGATTAAATTTATTTGCGTTGGAACTAAGGATGAAATCAGGATTGGCAGACTGTGATGTGTGAATTTGCACACTTACAGGGACTCAGAACAAGAGTGAATCTCGTTAATTAAGCCAAGACATTTTAGATGGTCTGTGCCTAAAATTCAGTCCCCTTCAGTAAAAGGGATTTTCTCTTGGGTCTCTTTAATGTCACATTCCATTTACAATTGTAATAAATGCTCTAACTTGTTTCCCTCTCCCCTATCCCACAAAAACTGACAGAGAAGAATTTCATGCTAAGCCTTTGATAACGGTTCTTTCTTTTTGTTCCAGATAACTTCAAACGAGAAACGCTCGGAGAGCCTGAAGAATGATGGTGATGCTCTTATCCAAACTCTGGAGAGCCTGGCCCAAACTGCCAGGTGAGTTCCCTCAGGCTTCCAGGAATTTCCAGGGCTGAGAGCGCTTGCTTCCTCTTTTGTCTGTGATGGTCTTCTCCTGTAATCACCTTCTGTGCAGTACAAGCTTCTCAGGTTTCTGTCCCCGGCCCCCCTCCCTACACTGCTCTCCTCCAAACCCCTCTCATTCAGAGCTTACCATATTTCTGCGGCGGCGGCAGCGGCGTGCTTTGATCCCCAGCTGCGGCGAGCCATGGTGTGCTGCACAGTCCGGCTCAATGCATGCGCACATGTGTCGATTTTATTTTTTATTTTTATTTTTTAAATATTTTATTCCAAATACTTGGCCTCTATAACCGGATACTGGTCAGTGGTTCCTGGCAGAGTGGGCTAGATGCACAATACAATGTTTGTGCCCTGTTTTAAAGTAATTGTGTTTTGTGCGCTTGCAAGCTGATTACTTTAAAATGTGCAGCTAAAGAACAGAACTACGTTTGTTTAAGAATACTTGTGGCTTTGCTGAGAAGGCACAAGGCTTTGGGGAATGCCATGGCCGCCTCTGTGAGAACAGAGGTGCTAGTCCCAACAAGTTGGCCAAACCTCAGCTCATCTCCCGTAGACTTTCCCTCATCTAATCCCCCTTGGACATATGAATGAATCAATTACTGTTCTCTGCCCCTCAAAACAAATTTTACACTCCTGCCGTGGGCTGTTAGGCTGCATTTCACTCCTAGTTGAACTGAAATTCATAGAGAAATTGTAGTTTATCAATCAGTTTTTGAAATATTAAGATAATCTTTTCCATGCTCCCAAATGCAGGCTTTATATGGGTGAGTTGTTTGGGAAAATTGGCTCCTCGACGTGATGGCAGGGTGTATGCTGTGTTGGAAGGAAGGGGGGATGTGGGCAGATGTGGAGAGGAAACGTTGGGACATGGTGAGTGTGAGGAGATGCATGCTGAGGACTAACCAAACCTGTTGAGAACAGTCTGCATCCCTCTTGCATACTCAGCTGCTGACTCACGGGTTTTCATATGACACATTAAATTATCTAAGTAAAATAAAATGTCAGCTCTCCCCAGGGGAGACACTGATACCACCACTGAAGGTGACAGCTGGGAAAGATGGGCTTTTTTTCTTTTAGAACTAGTTTTCACTATATCTTGTAGCGTTTCAGTCTTAGATGCACTAGGCAGCCCAGCTGCTGTCTTTGAGTCTGTTTTTCTGACTTCTTCTAATTGTCTGCTATCTATACATTTCTGTACTCAGAAAACCACGTACTACAGAGCCCAAAATAAACAGCACCCTCTTATTTGACACAAGATGCTCCGTAGACCAAATTCTAGCTGCTGCCAATGGCAAGTGTTTTGATATTTTAGGGTAAGCCAAGTTCCTCTGCTGTGCCGAGCTTGCGCGCTGCAGCAGCAACAGGGGAGCTCCACGGAGCTCACGGATTTTGTTTCCCTCCTCCCCTTCTTTGGGGAACACATGTCCCCATCCGTTTGCCTCCAGAGGAAACTGGGAGGGATTCAGCCTGGATCTTGGAGCCGTGATGGACTCAGATTGGCAACTGGCAGGCAGGAGAAGCCTGGGGTTAGCAAGCCTTAACCAGCTTTAGCTGAATGGCCGTTTTGTGTATGGATGTTCTGCAGTCTCCCCAGATGCCCTTATGTGGCGTCTTTCCCAGAATATTCCTTGTGACCTAATAAACTTGGGTCTCCTCACCTGTGCTTTGAACCCTGGTAAGAAGCCTCTCTGTATCTCGTGCAGAATTGGAAACATTTTAGAGAAGGCTACAACAGAGGTCCTGGATCTAAGCCATCCTCTGAGTAGTCTAAACTCCCAGGCCCTTCCACCCACACGTTATCACTGGGTTGCAGTGATTGAGGAGTGGTTTTGCTTTGCTCTTTTTTTGCAGACAGGTTTTTAATCTTTCGGATGCCAAGCCAAGCAGTCACGTGCCAAGAGAGGGGCGCTGCTTGACTGCAGGCTGCTTTCGGTGCTCTCCTGCTGCCGTGTAGCAGCCGTGGATTGCCAAACTCCTCCTCTGCAATAGATCCTCAGCTAGTCAGAACGGGCAGTTTTGAGAGTGACACAGAACCAACCCATTCCCCTGAGTAGCTATGTGGAATCAAATCTGCACTTTAACGTGTGGCATCGTAGCCATTGATTTTTTTCACTGAAGACAGTTGCTGAGATGCATTTGTTTCAGATTACTAAATTTTGTGGTTTAAACTGCTGCTTATTAACACGTTGACTTACATAGTGTGGGCTGATCATTTGGGTTTCCTGGCTAGCTCTGTGTTCCCTAAAACATGGAGTGCCGGTAGGTATTTGTTGTTTGCAGCAACCGAGGAAGTTGCAGATTGATCTACTAGTGTGCTTTCTAAGCTAAAGATGAGGGGGTGGTAGTCTATTAAAAAAAAAATTAAGTACTTGTTTCTGTGGACTAGTGGTAGTATGTTAGAGCCTTCCATAGCTAGGAAAAAATGTTTCCAGAAGGAAAAATTAGGCAAAATACGTATAATAAAAACTTAGGCAAGGAAGCAATGGAGGGGAAGATCCCACCACTCAATCTCAAACCTGCAGAGCTGCATGTGGTGGTGCAAATTGGGCCTCCCTGCAAGAGGTGGGCTACACCTTGGGTGGACCTGCCTCATTGCGTGGAGCACCATGATGTTAAGAAAGAGGGCTGTATGTGTAAAAACCACACTTTTCTCTCAAGCTCAAAGAGAGTGTGTGTGTCTCTGTAGATTCGGGGGGGGCATGATAAATTGTATGTTCTTTTTACAGAGGAGATTGAGTGAGGTAGCAGTTACTGTGAATTTGATCTGAAATTAATTTACACAGGATTTGCTACAGGACAGAATCACTAGTTGCATGGCACTGCTTAACAGAAAAGCAGGGTATGCAGTGCAGTTACTGGCCAGTAAGAATTTTCCAGCATAGAAAAAGACAAATGTGGGCTTTGAACAAAAAGTTTTCCCCTGAGGATGTCTAATAGATGTTACTGGCTTTAAATCCTAGCTCTCATGCTGATGTTGCTGTTGCATCCCTGGCATCTGAAATTCTGAGAACGGTGGGACATGAAAATACCAAGACTGCCAAATGAACCATTTTTTGGACTGGCTTAACCAAATGCGCAAGTTGCTCATTCCTGCAGGAACATCTTCAAATCAGCAGAGCAGCTGTAACTTAGCAAGCTGAGCTGTAGCTGTGCGTATGAATGTCTGTGTGACTCTGGGAGGCTTCAGGGACTTGTTGGGGGTGTGTGTGTGGTATTTTTGTTTGGGTTTTTGTTTTGTTTTGTTTTTTTTTAAAAAAAAAAAACCTGTAAGGATGAATTTTTGATTATTACTTTACCTTGCTGGCATTATGTGATGTAACTCAAATATTTGATAGCCAGTTTGAAAAGTGTAAATTAAATAAATAGTATAGTTATTTCACAATATAAAGTGGTTCACTATTTTATAAGCTGCTGTTAGAGATGTTCACGTGTTTCTCTTTTTTTTGACCAGGTGAATGCCTTGGTTGGTCATATTAAGGGGTGAGCTCATGCTATGACTAGCAATATACTTCATCTTGCACAACCAGAACCAACCCAACCCCTGTGATCACGCAGAGGCTGTGTATGTGGCACATACATAGGCATGATCGATGTTTGTCAGGTTTTTTTGTCGTGTGTCGTTCCCTCCCCCCCCCCAAGTAGCATGGGTTTTTTGGTTTGTTTTTGGGTTGTTTTTTTTTTTTCCCATGAGAATGTGCATCCCTCAGTTGCCTAGCTCTGCACAGCTTAAGCTGCATTGGTGGCATGTCATTGTCAGCCACCAACGCTCCTGGCCAGGGCTTCTCTTTGAAAGCTGGTAAGCTGAGCCTGGCAGTTTGTAATTTATCCCCAGTAAAAGCTGATGCTCTAGGAAGCATCCTCTGGAGCTGGGAGATGCCACGGTGTGTAAAGGAGTTAACTTCCTTTACTCTCCATGTCCCTGAGCTAGCGTTGTGTGGTTAAGTCTGGTAGTATGACCACTTCTTTTTTTTTAATGTTCATCTTTCCAAGCAACAATGGCATGTTCCTGCCACAACCTGGACAGCACTGTTCTCACATACGTGGAGACAAGCAGACACCCCTAGGTAAACAAACCCATTTCACCTTCTACGTTTTACATCAATTTACTTTAAATATCACAATCTTTTTTCCCTAGCTTAACAGCTGGAGTTATAAAAGAGAGGAAAAGCTAGCTGCTGGCTATTCTGTGGTAAAGTGTTTTACAGTAACGGTCTTCCAGCATGAGTGTGACTGAGCAGAACAAAGCTGAATGGCTGGGTGAGACTTGCCCCTCTGCAGCTGCAGTGCTGCTGCTCTGCAAGCATTGGGGGGGGGGGGGGGGGGGCAATCTGTTTTGTAATTCCATTCAGCTCCCAGCACCCTGGGATCCTAACCCAAGCTGGGATCCTTTGCAGCCAAGACCTCCCCTGGTCTTCTGCTGGCAAACCGCAGCACTCAAGCAGAGCTGCCTGGGAGCATTTGCTCTCAGCAAGGCTGGCAACAGCTGCCCCGTGCAGATGCGTGGGGTCTGTGAGCAAGCTGGCGGTTTAAGAACCACTTTCCCTGCTTCCAACTACCCAGGTGCTGCCTCAGCAGCAAAACAGGGTCTGAGCTCACACAGTAACTGAAGCCTGAGGATACATGACAATGGGTTTAAGCTACTGAACCAGGTGATGGTTTTGCAAGCAAAGGATCTTAAGCCAACCCTTGTCACAGTGCACACCAGGAGAGCTGAAGTAATGCCCTGTTCTCACTTCCTGAAGTCATGAGGGCTCAGGGCTCTAAAGGGTAACTGTTCCTTAGCAGGAGGGTTCTTGGCTTCCTCCACTGGTTTTGGACAATTTTCAGAAAACTCGTTAACACGCAAATATACTTTCTGATCTGAAATAATTTGACACAGAGTGAATTAAAAGTTTACTTTAATTTTGAACCATTTTATAACTGCATTTTTCTCATGAAGCATCTGTATCACAGCAGGCTACAATAACTTTGGGATAAAAGGCAACTGGTAAACTGTCCAATACAAGGTTCCAAATAAACAGTTCTTACTGGCCCCTACCCAGACATATCCCAGATAAAGTTTTTGATCAAAAACATGAAATAGATCCACCTGCTTATTTTAAGCATATTAAAAAGGAAACTAATTGGACCATTTCTATTTGTCTAGTTTTTTTATACAAAAAGGCTACACAATGTTACACTTTATTCAGAATACAGTTAGAGCGATTATGAATTAGTGTTCTACACCTTTACTCAATCCTTAAAAATTAGAAACTGCTGTAGCATATTCACTATAACGAGAGACTTTAAAAAAAAACTAACAACAATTACTGCGAAAAGAAAGGCTACTTCCAAAGCAAGCAAGGTCAGTACCATTACAGAGATTTAAAAAAAATAATAAATTTTTAACAAGCAAGGCTAGGGTTTGATAAATTCCATCTTGCAATTCATTCTTGTGCATTCTTCGTTTCTTGAATCACTCCCAAAATCCATTTGTATTATTACTCCTCGACCAAAAAGGACCAGAACAAAAAGTTTACTTCAATTGTTCCCATAGGAAACTCAGCTTGGTTAGTGTGTCAGGCACTTTCTGAGATACTAGCCCACCCCTCGAGCCCTCTCAGCAACTCTACAGGCCAATCAATGCAAGTTCATTCAGATGATACAGCTGCAAAGAGGAAAAAACAAAACAAAACAACAAAACAGGTGTCAGCATTCCTGAGTAAAGGGCTGTTTTCACAGATTAAGACTGCATGAAGCCAGTGCACAAGACATTACAGTTAATTACTTCCACGCTTCACGGCAGAAGTCAGTTTGGAGCGTACTGATCGTGTGTTTCCAGAGCGTTTATTCACTGTTCTGGCACACTGGGACCCAATTGAGCCAATCCCTCCCTGCCAACCAAGTCCTCAGTCCAGTCATCTATTTTTTTCTCTTTTCGTTTTGTTTTTAAATTCAAGGTTGGAGCTTCTTACCTAAAGGATGATTTACAGGTCAGTATCGAACCAGGCCAACTGATTACTGTCACCTGGAGGCAGCCCATCCATAAGGTCCTGGGCATGGCCAAGATCTGGCAGACCATCAACTGGGTAGTCAGCACCAGGGTGGTGGCCACCCATTTCATGTTCCATCATAGGGTCCATACCCAAGGCATCCTGACCGTATCCGCCAGAGTGGAAAGAACGGTAGCTAGGATCTAAGAAAGTTAAAGGTGGCAGAGGGAAAAAAAGCATAATGTTAACAGATGTTAGATGCATCAGAAGCCGCCAGTATCAGTGTGTGAGAAGATCTTTGTAGCCATCTAATTTTATTCTAGTTCAGCCAAGTTCAAAACAATCTGTTGCCTGCCCTTAATGGCTATTCCATTGTTCGAAACAGCCTTACAGTACGATTCTGCAGACAAAGCACACTGCAGTCAGAAGCATGAGCAGATTCCAGCCAAGCCATTAGTCTGCACAATCAACAATACTAAAATTCAACAATACTGCAGCAAAACCAGGCTCCAAGACTGTTGACTTGCTTCTGAAAGACTAGTCAAAAATAGCTTAGAATCCTTAGGGATAGGCTTGCGTTCGAGTCTATAGACACTTACAGACTAATACATTCAATACCAGCTTTTGTTTTAAAGAAAAACTGCACTATTGGAATTGTCAAGTCCATTTGTAAAGAATTTAAATGATTTCTGGAAACAACAGCTCAGTGGGAGATTCTCCCACAAGACTCAGACAAGAGACACCAGTTTCACACATTCATACAGCTCCCATTTCAGTGCTGCCAGTGGTGTTGCAGAAACCAGTTATTTGAACTGGCAGTTCCCCATCTGCCTGTCAGTTTGCAATACCTTGCTGAAGAGTAATTCACTCTTTGCTCATTTGCAGTTCTCCTTTAAAAATCTATGACTTGACTTCATCCAACTTAAGTTTAGTCAAGGGGAACGGAGGAGACATACCATCTGGGCGGTATCCAAGAGGTTCTCCCTGGGCACCAATATCAAGTCCAAGATCTGCTGTCTAGATATACACAAAAAGTTACAAAACAGTTTCAATGTCAGGTCTTTGGGCCAGCACTAGTAATTCTGAGTTTTTAAGGAGTTTTGAAGCTTGCCCCTTTTTAGCAACTCTTCTGCAGTGAGCACTGCAGCATGGTACTTCTGTGAATGCAAAATGCCTTTTTGTCCAAGCATCTGTATCCAATATATAACAGCCAGATTTAGGCAGAGGAATCCATAGATCACTGGAAGGGGGGGTTCTGTTTGGGAACAAAAAAGATGGGGCAGGTCTAGGAACACTCCTCCTCAGGTACAGCTGCCCAACTCCAGCAAGTCAGCTGTTCAGAGACTCCTGAGCCAGCAATAGAGCAGTTAAGAGTTCTGAAGGGACCTCCCCCAGATTGTCCGATTACAGAAGTTAATTGCCTAACTAACTCCAATCTCAAAAAGATATTCTATTTTAGCTTTTTTTTCACATTACTGTGGTAGATACAGATTTTTAGGAAAACAGAAGAGTAAGCACTGGAATACTACATATCAAGGGCTGCTGTCCGTTATTTAGTAAATACATACAATGTAAGACAAGCGAGGCTCCTGAATCTTAAGAATCTGGGGGAAGACAAAGACTTAGTGAAACTTTCCCTCTACCCCATGCACACTGTTTTCAGTCTCAATTCACTGTGTCACCCTTTAAGCATAAAAAAGGCAGTGTGTGATAATCTTCCTGCAAACATTCAAGTCTGCAAACTCAATTCACAACACGAGTTGCATCCCTACCCCAAGATTATTAATCCTACATTGTTTCCTTAATAGAAGCCTCACAGGGTATGTTTTATGTTTATGCTTCCCTCCTATCACTCATGCCTCAATTTTTGCATTCGTTGTTCATTAGGATACAAGCAGCACAGAAATGTACAAAGTTCTTCTGTGCCTGTATCACTGATGGCATCTATGCTTCACTACTGAAAGGAGGGAGGACTTGGAAGCAAGGTCTCCCCAATGAACCATTTATACAAAGACACAACTCACCTCGTTCCAAGCCATTGGCTCAGTCCGGAACAAAGAGCTTGTCAATTCAACCGAAAGTCGCTTCTTATAGTCTTGTGGTTTGTCCTCAGACATTCTGAACAGCACTGCAGCTGCATATGTTGCTATCAACAGGAAGAGTGATTTCAGTAGTCAAGTCTTCTAGCAACTTTTCTAACCCAAGTGTGAAACCTATCTTTTCAGTTCACTTACCAACACCCTCATTCCTAGAATGAAGCAGTTCTGTTAAAGGGGCAGTTGCACCTTCAGCTTCAATTGCTTCAGCTGCTTCCTTGTCTTGAGCCAGTTCACAAAGTACACCTGCAGCTACTCTCTGGATGTTCTCAATGGGAGAGTACAACAACTGCAACCAAAACACAAAGGTTTCTTTAGCTCTTCTACTTGAAACAAGCTCTTCAGCACAATCTGACTTAGCAGTTCTACCAAGGAAGGTAAGAGCCATTTTACTCATTTTCCTTGTATGTACTATAGCATTTTCTTGAGCTCTTGCTTACCTGCACAAATAGTGGAATGGTATTTAGACCCCTGATTACAATTCGATTATGAACATCACGTGCAAGAATATGAAGGGCTCCAGTGCAGCCCTCGACAATTTCTTCCATACGCACACCCTCCTAGTTAGGGAAAGAAAAGACACTTTTTGAAGTTGATATATTGCATGCCATCTTCTAAAATGACTGTCAAAAAGCTGATCACCCTTGTCAACAAATCAACCAAACTTGTCCCCTGCACAAACCCTCTTCCCCCAACAGGGCTCACATCCACTATCTACTGCTGGCCTTCAAACTTCACATCCCTGCTGGGAGTCAGCCCAGTTTATCCAACTAAACTCAGTAACTGAAGCATCTCAGTGGAACTCCTCTCAGTGCTCATTTTTATTTCAGTTCATTATAAACTTCATGTTTGACAACACTGGCTTTTTTTCCCCAAGCTGAATTAGCTTGGCAGTTTACTAAGTTTGAAACAGTGGTTATCAGCAACGAAGAGGCCCCCTCCTGCCTCTGCAAGCGTTAACTACGCTCCTGCACTAGTAGGTGTTGCTTCCATTTATTTGCCCATGCTAAGGCAACCTCCCCTTTGTTAGTGTGTTTAATGGGGCAAAAAAAATCGAGACTGATCTTGCCACAATGACCTGGTACCTAAACAGGTAGTAAGTATGGAGCATGTACAACTTCTCAGTACTTTTACAGCAATAAGCACCCTTGAAAATACGCAATGAGCTGTGATAGCATTCTTAAACTCATACTTCTGAGAAGGATGAGGCAGTTCTGGTTGCCTGGTAGAGAACTACTTGCCCTGCCAGAGTAAGCAAAACCAGTATTTCTATTATCTACAGCATTCAGAATTAAATGGTCAAAGTAAAAGAACCACCAAGGTTTTGGCATTTTTATTTAGTTAGTTATTTAAAGAAAAACTTCTGCTGAAACAGAATTATGAGCATGCCAAGAGTATAATATGAATTAGAGAAAATGATAAGACAACAGCTACGTAGACCAAACAATACATGGCTGAGGCATGCTGCCATCTGAGGAGTTTTAGAGACAAGTTTTACACTTAAACTTCAGTTAATGGTGGCCACTTACCACGAACTGCTGTTGTGTTCCACCCATAGAAGTACGTCGCTGGGTATCTTGATGTGCTCTAACCAGCAACTGAACTAGCCTTGGAATAGCACCTTGTTCACGCAGCGGGGCGTGGTTTGCGGGACAGAGAGCAAGATTGCGGATCAAACCCACAGTAGCCTGCAGTTAAGAAAGGGGGTGGGGAATAAAAGATCATGAGGGGTGTGCTCGCTGTTCGCAGTTTCTTTTTTTCATCAGTTGATCCCAAACACTTAAATCTCTAAGAGACAACACACTCAGTTGCTCAATTGAAACAAATTTCCCATTAGACAAGTTACGTTCCCCAACACCTCAGAAACAGTTTTTCACTGTTAAAATTACATTTAAAAAGCACCAGTTTTCAGCCTTGAAAGCTGTTAACTATTACTCACCTTGATCAAAGGCCAGTGTGATGGCGGGTGCAACAGTTTAACCACCACTGGGAGCCCATAATGGAGACGTACTGCATTTTGAGCCATCTCAGCTTCTTGATGCCTGCTGGTGAGGTGACGGAGCGCACAAATAGCAGGTTCTGTGATGTCTTCCCTGTCTCCAGCCCTAAGAACTGTGCGCACAAGAGCCTCAATGCCACCAACCTGGCACACCATCATCTTGTTCTTGTAATTGTTGCAGGTAAGGTTAGAAAGAATGCCAGCAGCACAAGTCACAACATTAATATCATCTGATCCTAAAAGCTGAACAAGAGTTCCTAGAAGGCCTTCCATTCCCTCCTGGAGGGGGAAAAAAAAAAAAAGAGGAAAAATTTAGTCTCTCTTCTACTGTGTTGGCTTTTGATCCTGATCCCTTAGAAGAGCCATTTACCTGCTTTGTTGCAGCATCTGACAGATTTCTCAGAGTCCAGAGACAGTTCTGGACAAGACGCTGGCTTGGATCTGTGAGGTGGAGTCCCAAAGCTTGCATCCCACCTAGAACATTGTACAGATTTGATACCATTACTCAGATGCTCATCTTGTGAAGATCCTTCTCTTCCCTTAAAGCGTGAGTGCGTACCTCACAAGCTTCTGCATTTTTCTTGGCATTAGTATCATAATAGGGCTAGGCCCTAAACCTTCATCACACAGAAGACAAAAAAACCCTAAAAGTCTTTTTGTGACACTGGACCTTTTAAATGTATGCATATTCTAAAGGGGCCATTCTGACAATGCTCGGCCACTAAGCCATCCAGCTAACAACAGAGACTTCCTTATAATCAGACTGCCTTTTATACTTCTGTATACTAAAGGCCTCCAAAACTAGTTATGGACTGAAGGACCAATTCAAGTTCGATTTTTGATGCTGCTATTCTTGCATGAAATGTACTGATCCTGCAGTACCGTAGAGCTTTTTAAGTTAACATGGGTACAAGGTACTTACCAGCTTCAACAATAGCAGGTTTGTTGCTGGAGCAGACTGACAACACCTTCAGCACTCTACTTGTGGTCCACAATAGTTTCTCATAAGTATAGGTCCTCATTATGTTTACTAGAGCCTGGGGTCCACCGCTTGCCAGAATAATCAGCTGAAAGACAGCAAAAAGTAACATTTATCTGTCACTTCCTGTGCATGTCAGTAGGTAGTAATTGTTGCTGGCCCATCATAGGTTAGAGATCTCTGAAAAACTGTTCCCATCGACTGGTCAGGTCTGTAAGCTTTGTGGTCTCACTATAAGCAGGACTGCATTTCCACAAAATAATTCCTGCATCCCTCACCTCTTGCAGGTCAGGACTGACCGGCAAAAGGCCAACATGGCTGAAGATTCAGAATAAGGTCAGAATAAGGTACACAGGAACTGTTAGGTCATTCATAGCAAGCTTGCTTGTTTTAAGTGCTTCAATAGCAGAGGCACTTACCTTGCTTTCTTGATTGCCATACGCTAAAATCTGAAGGCAGTCCGTTGTGATGGCCAAGAATTTGACATTTGTCTTGTTGAGCAAGGCAACCATTTTCTGCAGCCCACCAGCTAGACGGACAGCCATTTTGGCTCCTTCTTGATGTAACAGGAGATTGTGAAGAGTTGTAATGGCATAGAACAGCACAGAGTCCACTGGGGACCTACAGAAGGAAAAAAAACCTCTTGAGTACTTGCACCTACCAGTTCAAACTAACAAACACAAATACTATCTTAGTAGTCCACATACCCAAGCATTTTAACCAAAGCAGGGATGCCTCCTGATTTGAAGATTGCCAACAAGCCTTCACGGTGATGTGAAAGATTGTGTAGTGTACCTGCGGTACAACGGGCTGTTTCCACATCGTTTGTATTTTGCATGGTACGTACAATAGCAGACACCATTTGAGGAGATCTCATGATAGCATGGCGAGACGCTTCCTTTTTGGATAACTGATGAACCATAACTGCAGCCTTGTTCACCACCACCTACAGAAATATTTGAAAAAAGCTTTTAAGGTCATTGAAGGAGCCCCACAAGCAAGCTACACTGAGGCAAAGAAAATGCTGACCTGGTCCTCATCATTCAACAGTTTGGTCAGTTCTGGGATTGCACGAGTTGCAAGTTCAGCATCATCTTGGTAGTTTATCAAATTAACAACAGCATGTTTTAACATCTGGGATGGCTCAGCCAGGCGTTGCACATTAGTTGGATGAGCAGCATCAAATTGCGTGGATGGGATTTGCATTCCTTCATCCAGTGTTTCAGGAAACATAGCTGCACGCACTCTCTGAGCTCTAGTCATTGCATACTGGCCATCAATATCTGAAAAACAAAGTAAACTGTTACTTCAAACTAGGAGTAAAAAAACCTCACCTTCTAGATTAGTAATAATTCAGTATTTAGGTTTATGTATTGTTAAGCTGCATGTCTAAGCAAACCAGTGTAATAGAAAAGGCCTTACCAGCAACTTGCTCCTGGGTAAAGGACTGAGAGAATCCCTGCTCCCACTCGTACAGGACTTGTGTCGTGTCCACATCCTCCTCTTCAGGATTTCCCTTGCCACTCAAGGAAGGAGCAGTTGTTGTGGCACCAGAATGGATACCAGAGTCCAGATATGATTGTTGCTGCCAGTGACTGACTGCTGCTTTTCTATCTGGCTCCATTGCCATATCCAACTCCATCAAGTCAGCTGTAAGAAATCATTGTTGAACAATTAAATTTAGTTCCATTACTCCAGCATGTATTAATCCTTCAAGAGATGACACAGATTTTAAATGACAATAAACTGTTATAATCAAGTACCTCAACCCCACAGAGGTAGCACTGCAAGTGAGACAGCAGTTTTAAACTGAGGCTTTACGTTGAACCAATGCAGACGTCTATAAACCCGACTAATAGGCAGTGCAATCACTGCTATTGTGACTATCTTAGTCTACTGCTTAAAGGTTCCCTTTTCCACATACTGTGATTATGTACTTGACTGTACGTAAGGGACCCAAAATGCTTACAATGACAAACTTGTTTGCAGGTTTGAGTTCCAGTGTAAGGTATTCATTAGTGTAGTAGCGCAGACATTATTCAATCCAAGTGACTTTAAAAAGTTAAAAAAGGGGAATAAGGAGCCAGTTTAACTGCTCTTTCTTAGAACTGCTAGATTCCAGTAACAGAAATTGTGATGCATTATATACCTTGGGTTGCCATGTTCCTTGTTGTGCTCCCAGAACTCTTTCCTGCTACCTTTCAG
Organism: Balearica regulorum gibbericeps; assembly: GCF_011004875.1. NCBI lineage: Eukaryota > Metazoa > Chordata > Aves > Gruiformes > Gruidae > Balearica > Balearica regulorum. Next base: position 119,465,557 of record NC_046185.1, read on the forward strand.
AGACCCTAAAAAAAGAGCAAGGTTAGAACTTACTAAACACCAATCAGGGCTAGTAAGACAGCATTTCATATTAGAACACTAGAACTGCAAACTAAGACTTCGCGTATCTTGCCATTTCATTACTACAGTGAGTATATTCAAATACTAATTTGCAAACCCCCATGGACAGAGACACAAAAGAATGATATGTATCACCCAGACTTTTTCTCTTCTTAAAGCTGCAAGAGAAAAAGAATTGAACGCTGACCATGATAGAGCCATTTTTTACTTCTTTATCCTTGCATAAGATGAAGTCCAGACATTAAATAAATTCCACAGTGTGGACATGCCGCAAAGACAAGGGCTAAATGTCAGACTTGCTCATTTCTCTCAAAGACAGCTACTTGTAAGATAGTAGCAAAACTGATACAGGAATACAACACGGATTTTCGCAAGGAAAGCTGAAATGACCGTTTAAGGGAAGCTATTATTTCAGTGGTAGAAAGGTTACCTGAAGAGTTATAACTGAACCTCTTCCTTTACGCCATTCCTGTACCACAAGAAGAAAGTTATCTTGCTACACAAAATACTCTTCCTTGAGGTTAAACTGAAAATTGAACCAGCCTTATAAACAAATGTGTGCAACTAAAGGAGAGTGTTAAGTCACCAAACTCACTTTTTTATTTTGCAGAAAATCAAGATAATTGGGGGCAAGAAACTTAAATATGATCAAATGCCCTATCAAAATCTTAAGTGTGCACCTCCATTTGATATCACCAAGCAGGTACAGAAGTACCATAAATCTGTAGCAGTCTCTTCACTAACCCAAAAAGAGAAATTTGAGGCTACAGCTTCACAACAGGTCACTCAAAAAGCTGTCATACTTTTATTTTGTTTGCTCCCCTTCCCCCAACAGTCCAACACAGTTTTCAGCAGGCACAGAGCTGGTGACAGCCTATTCTGGGAGCTAGCCAAGCAGAAACATTTGTAGTGGTAACTAGTGCAGTGAGCAAAACCATCTCTTCCAGCAATCAGCTTTCAATGTGCCGTTGGGTGTTAGAGCTATGCTGATCAAAACATTCCTAGACAATTAAGTAAAGGCAAGCCACTAATCTCTTTAAAGGACAGGTTTGCAGTACTGTGTCAGGAGAACAAAGTCCATTTGACACTGTATTTGTGTAAAGACAGATTTCCCAGTTTTAAGAGGTTCCTTCAGGAGTAGCTTTTAGAAAATCATAATTAAACAGAAGACAGGCCTGCAGTTTTAGTCTCACTGAATAGGTTAGGCAAGTCTGAGGCAAGCTTATATATCACTGTCTCTGAGCCAGCTGCAGGATACTCCAGCAGCTCCTGAGCAAACTCGTTACTCTGCTGTACAAATGCCAGTGCTGTTTGTCCTGACTCTGCACTCCCACAACTTTTGGCAACAACCCTTCCCTGGCTCTTTTAAAATGGACAGTAGATTTGCATCTGCAGTGGATAAGAAGCATTAAGCTGATTTAAGACATAACACAACATGAAGTACCCTGCTATGCATTTGGAAACACTTAGGTCCCTAAACCAGTCCTATTTCACAGCCTGGGAGAGACTGGCCAACTTAGTCTACTCCTCACAATCTGCATGGAGGATGCACTGACAATACAACCATTTTTTTCCAGTCCCTTGAACACTGTATTTTTCCAGCATGCTGTTAGGAGTTTGGGAGTAGCAGTAGTAATGAGAAGGAAAAACTAAGTCATGCTGTCAGTCCACCATTAATACAAAAATTCCCAAGTAGTAAGTTGGAGGAAGTGCCTATACAAAAGCTTGGTAAGTCCCTGCAGGTCTTATGCATTCTTTTGTCAGCCTCACTAACAACTCCCAAAAAGAAAGAAGTGGAATAGTATTGAAAGTAAAATTTGTATCTGCTCCCCCTAGTCCTCGCTGTAAGCCAGATGCAACATTTCCAATAGAAAACTGGACAAGATCTAGCTGCTATATACAATTTGTAATATGCTTAGCACAAAAGAAGATCTATTTTTATTGTAACCTCTCTTGTCTCCTCCCATCAGGAGACTGCTAATAAAAAAGATCACCAAACTAGGTTTGAAGTTATCATACTGGTAGATGTACCAGCCAAGAGTATTGAGTATGCTTTGAGATATTTACTACCACCTCAAATTCAAATACACAATATGGGGCTTCAGAACAACTTTTATATCCTTCCACTGTTGAATTCTGCACAAATGAAGGCAGCTGGCCTACAGCAACTACACTCTGAAATGGTTGTTTCAATTTCAGAAGCCTAAAGAGATCAGAAGAGTCCCTGTACCATTTGGGACAATCCAACAGACCAATCACTAAACTGCAACGCTGTTCCAAAATAAAGCTGAAGAAAACCTACAAAACAGCGATGAAGAATACCAAATTAAGCATGCAGAACTGTGTTATCAGTCAGATAGTCTTTGAAACACTGACCTTCGATCAGCCTGCTAGCTGCACCTGAAAGTTTCTAACATCCTAATCTGCATTTCATACACCCATAACACCCCAGCAATTCGGGGTAGCATTTTTTTTTTATTTAGATGGGAAACTGGTTTTAATCCTAAGGGTTCAAAATAACTGCGGACTAATGGTAGCCAGGGAAAAGGGGCACATTCTATTTGTTTTTAGGGTTTCTGTAACTGAACATTCTCCCATATTTCCATTCCTATTCTCTTCTCATTTTACAAGGCAGTAAACTGAGTGCAGACAAGCTGCTGACTTGTTTTCTTGTGTGTCACTGACAAGGTTAACCGCTACACTTACAAAGGGAGCAACAAACCCAGACTAGGTACAAATATTTGTGCTGTTCATTTTCCTGCAGAAACTGGATCAATACATGCGGAATAGGGGTGAGGTCGTGGGGGAGTAGAAACAAACAAAAAAAACCCCCGCTGCTAGAATAATTAAGCTTGTAGTTTTAAAACCATGAAACACATAGCAGCTCCTTTAACTCAAGCTCCTATTCAAATTTATTGGAGGACATATGACTAGTGACATTACACTGTCAAGGTCAGTAATACAGATCAGGAAGAGACAGAGGGACTCTTACAAAAAAACATTAGGGTAACAGCAAGCTTCAGTAAGCCTCACTATTTTTAAAAGACTACCTGAAACTCAGAATTCAAGTCTGAATTCTGAAAAAATGTCATGTTATATAGTAGTTCATATGGATGTACTGTCAGGAGTATGGGACCGTTAACTTCTCAAAAGCCCCCTCTTCCTCCCCCATGACACTATCCACTTGTTTAGCAAGTATGATCAGCTTTGGGCTTAAACAGAAGTGTGGGGGGTTTTAAATATATATTAAATTCCTCATATGAAGAGCAATACAAGACATTGCACTAGACTACTATCAGTCCCGACCTTACATTTGAATTCTAAAAAACTGAGAAAAACAGTTCTGCAAGCTTAGCTGGCTTGCGAGCTACTACTTTAAGTTACTACAGAAGACAATTCCAATTTCTTGGTTTTCAAAGGAATGAAAGAGTATTTTGATAATGAATAAAACCTAGGCATTAACTCTGGATTTTGGAGAGGAATCAGGCATATGCCAAAGAAGTCAACAAGCCTATAGCACTTCTCAAGTGTGAGCAGCTTCAGTAAAACCCAGATAATTTTCTTTCTAAAGTCATTACACTCCATTAGAACACAGTGAATTGTTTACTTCTACTCTTACAGAGAAGAACAGGCTATCTGGGGGGGGTGAATATCAGCCTGACATTTACCTGCCTGGTATATCAAGACTACAGCACGTTTGCACCTCTGCTGCAGTTTATCTACTATTTTCATTGTTAGTCTATGAAACAGCTTGTATTTGCAACTTGTATTAAATAAAAACATATCCATCTTCTCTCAAGGTTGCTACCTTAATCTTAATAGAATCTCCTCATTAAGATTGACTCAGATTACACCTGGCTCATCTGATAAGTAGGTCCCCTCCTCTTTGAAAAGCAAGTTCAACTTAAAGTTTGCATCTTCCAGAAATATTTTGCTTGAGAGCAGCATGTTACTAAACCATGTATGAGAAATGAAGACTGACACATCCATTCACCATAATCTATTTAAAGGGAACATGTCTACTGACCATGTTTTCATGTCTTGCTCTATGCCTCATCTAGGACAGGCCAAGCAACTGCATCTTTAAATTAACCACTGGTGCTGAATGACACATTTTCTTACGCAGAACAATCAGATCTTAATCTTCTTGTTAGAGTTACAGCAGTTAAAAACATTGATTATTTACATACAAGTGAAGAGAAGTACATGTACTGGAAAACAGTTTTCCTCCAAGTGCTCAGAAGTTATTGCAACCACCAAAGTGTTACTGGAAGCATTCTTTGGGTCTAACTTTGTAACTGGTCTTGTTTCATGCAGCTGCCTGCCAATGATGTTGCCTGTGCATCTGCTTTACAAAGAGTAGCCAAAATATACAGGCAACATCAGTTCCATAACTGATAACACCAGATAATTACAGCACTCATTCCTGTGAGCTAAGAACAGAAATACAAGAACTTAAGGTAGCAGAAGCTTCCTAATTTATCTTAGTTTTCAAGTGGAGATATGAAAAATACATTTGGTTAAGGATTTGTAAATAAAAAATCCTTTGATCTTAACCATGAAGTTGTTATTCTGTTTTCTAGAAAAGGAAGCAGGGGGTGGGGGGAAATCATCCAAGATAATACTGATAGTGGAAACATCAAAAAAGCTTTCATGGTATATAAGCTTTCAGGCATGAATGGCTGACCTGTCTCTAAGCAATTTTTGGTCTAACCTACCCCACAGCTATAAGCACTCTTGCAACAGGCAAGCCTACCTTCTACTGTTTTCAGTCTTATGAAGACATGATCCAACTGAGACAGTCACTTTAATATTCATTAGGAACAGTACTAAACTGATTAACAGGAAGCACAGTTATTTTTTTTCCTTCAAAGAGTGAAGCCTATAATCAGTTTAACTGCTACTAATTTTTTTTTTTTTAAAAGGAAAAGCAAGAAGTCTTACTCTAGCTGAAGAAAATGTGACAGCTACAATTTGAGAGTGAGAACTTACAGGTGACCTCTAAGCAATGATTCATAGACTGCCTAACCACAGATGAAAACAAGGGTAGTACTTGTGGAAAGTAATGATCTAGGGTATTTGCATTCAGTTTCTAACTTTGACAATTCTAGTTTTGGATTAAGAAGGGAGATGACAATCCTTTTAACTTCCCAGGTTATAATTTGCCTTGCAGGTCCCCATTTAAGAAACTTTCATTTTGTATCTTTTAATTATTCCTTATCTAAATGGGGATAAAGTCCTTCTCCCATATCCTCCATGATATTCCAAACAAAACTTAACTTTGAGGATTTTTATCTGACTTCTATTGAGCTCTGGGGTAAAGTATACTTTGTAGGTAATTCTGGAGGCCCTTCATGTATCAGATGCTTCTGCTAGATTAGTAAGAAGTCATGAAAGTACAGTTTCAGTGTTGCATGCTTTAAGGGATTTTGGAAGCTTGCTGTAAGAATGACAGTTGGAGTTTACAATTTTTCTCAGTAATGAACAGGTGATACTTTATTTCAAAGAAAGAACAAACAACATGCTTGAGTTTTACTCTGAAGACTTGCATTTTAAAAAATTTAATTATTGTACAAAGTTACCACACAGGATTAAATACAACAGTTTTCCTTAAATACATTCTATATCCACAAAACAAGTACTGAACAGCATTCCCATATTCTGTCTAAAGTAGCAGCATTTGCAGTCCTCACTTTGTCAACCCTGAAAGGAACAGCTGTATGCAGTGAGTGGAGATTATTTCAAAGTTAAAGTTATATTACAAGCATTTGAGGGCCTTTATTGTCAAATTAGTCACTCACTAGTAGTGACTTCTGGATTAAGAAATTCAGTTTTTCAAATCCCTCCCTCCTCAGACTAGCAGTCTAAGGACCTGGATGGACAAGAACTACTGTGAAACTCATTGAAAACTAGCTCTCAAATAATGGTTTAGGGCTGTAAATTATCACACTCAAAGCAATGGACCACTTGGGTATTTTTGGAGACACTAAAGTTAAGGTTTATCTTACTATCTATACCAGGAATCAGAATACAAAACTTCATTTTTCATATTAATGTCAGGATTCCTTCTGCTTTCAGCAGGCTGGTATTTAATACTAGGAAAAAATATCTTGTCATAAGCCATCTGAAGATATCCTAAGTAAATGGAAGTAACTAACATCAAAAGGAAACAAGTCAAACCATATAGCCAACATGTAAAGGAAAAAACCAAAACACTTCTATCTTCTCTCAGGTTAGAAGACAGAAACACTCAGCTGTAGCCGTCATTACCACCTCAGAAGAAATGCCATGGCAAACATAGTAATGCTGCTCTATCTCTTAAGTGATGTGCCAAGATGTAGCAACTTCAACCATTTCAGTAGTTCTATTGAAAACTAAGAGCTACCAATACTGACAGGACTCTTATCCTGCATGCCACAGCACACACACACCCCAAAATCCAGCCTACTGATCCTAGATCACAACAGAAAAACACTCATTCATAAACTTTAACTCATGACAGAACTGCTCTGGTCATTTCTTCAAGCAACATTTGCTTAACATTGTTCCCTCCAACCACCAAATAAGAATACTTCACTCCACTGAAGTACCCTATCCACTCAGTATCCTATGCAATCCATCCAGCTTGAATTTATCAAAGCTAAAATACTTCAGACCATGCATTCTACTGATGCCTGCTGAATCCACAAAATACAACAGTTGAGTTGTTCTTTAAGATATCTTAATAATTAGACCTGAAAGTCTAAGATCTGTTTCTCCTATTAAACATCAGGAAATGAAGAAACCTGAATAGTATCTGCTTAACTGATTCTTCTCAAAGGTTAGCAGGTTGCAACTTCCAAGCTTTAAAAATCCTTAATACAAACTGAAAGAGGCAACAAACTAGCTCAGATAATCCGCAGAAGTAGAAGAGGGGTATTTGACAGCACACACAGATCTGCCAATGCTCACTACGAGTTACCTCTGCTTTCAGACACTATTTTTTGCTGCTTCATTTCCACTTCATTATTTCTTTTTTCCTTCAGGCATTCCAGTTTGCTATTACATCAATTGTTCTGGCTTTTCAGCCTTTGTCTTCTGTCTTAGAAGTTATCTAAAAATTCCTTTTCATAACAAAGGCAGAAGAGCCTTCCTACACTAGCTTTTATAAGGTGTTTTTTTTTGTAAGAGTTCATTTGATGCCACATCACAAAATAAAGTGTTATGCCTGTCTATTTTCAGTCATCTCAGCAATCTAAGACCAATTAAGAGCACAAAGTAGAGTTTCTATTCACATGCTCATTACCTAAAGCAAACAGCATGCAAATATTTCTGCTCTTGCTAGACTTCTCTAAGAAAGTTGATTACAACTGCTTAATGGCACTGAAGTGCAGGCATCTGGTAGTCTTGACTAAACTTAAACACTGGGTTAGCTGTATTAAGAGGATTTATTCCTCAAAAAAATGTCTAGTGAAGGCAAAACTCAGGTTACAAGGACAGAAAGTGAGGCTTATCTTTGAATCCATGCAGCCTTAGACACACATGGCAGAGGGGAGGGAAAGGGGCCACAAGAACTTTACAACACAGCTGTAAGGCTCCATTCTACCCCACTTCACTTCCATTAGGACTGGAACACTATGGAGTGTTCTGATACTACAGGACATTCACCTGTTTTACCCTCCCCTTCCTCCCAAAAGGGACAGCAGGCTAGTAAATAATCAAACTTCCTAGCCAGCTTGCCAAATGATAACTGTGACAACTCATTAAGTTTCAAGTGCAGTTGAGACTTAATGTAAGTGTAGTAAGATCCACATTTTGTTTTGCTCACCCTAAGTACAGAATGCCACCCAGAATATAGGTAGTTTTAATCAATCACTGAAGAGCAACTTCAGCCACTAACCCAAAGTACAGGTAACAAATCTCAAAAGTAGACTCAGTGCTTTCACTGCCAGATGGGATATCTTCAGCTGTAGGCATTGAGTGTCGCTGAAACACAGAGCTTTGAGCAACTAACACAGCATTTAGGCACTAACAGCTTATGCAATTAGTCAGGGTCTTCACAGGTACTAAGGTTTAAGTGCCCTTTTAAAAACAACCTATTAGAAGTTTCAATAAAGCAACAGTTTCCATTTGTCTGAGCGCCATGGTCAGCCAACAAATACTTGAGATAACTAATCTATAAAATGATGAGAACCTGGAGAATTCAGAACAAGCACATCGGTAAGTTACTAAAAAAGTAAAGTTCACCAGGGAACTGATCTGCACAATCATTCTAAGAGGTGAACTTTCAAACTTTAGAACCTGCCAGAAAGGTCCTGTCCATCCATCCCCCCCAAATGAAGCTGGCAATATCATGTAAGGGTTCTCTAATACCTTTGATGCACCGTATTTTACTCTTTAGGACAGACATTTTAGAGAAATATTGTGGGAAATTACATATTGATTAGGACACCTAGAGAGGTCAAAATGTACTTACTAGCAGCTACCTACTGCCATAATTTCTTACAACTATCAGTGGTGCCATACAGAATTTTGTTCGATGCTGGCCAGAGCCTAAGGCTGCTGGAGTCACATGGCTGGGCATACTATGCAATGTAAAGACTGAACCCTTTCATAGTCCATACTCTTTGCTACTTAAAGGCATACTTGTACTGTAGTATCTGAAATCTCACAGCACTGGATGTTGTCACTTCAGAGAAGTTAGTGTTTGGATCCACAGCACAATTATTTTGCCCTTTACCTAGAGAAGCATTCAGGAGTTGCAACAGGTCTGTCAACACAATCCTTTATATTCAAAATCACAGGCAAGTACACCAGCATGTCCTAACAAGATCTACAAACATAAGAGTGATCTTAAAGAGAGCTATGCTTTCTGCACTGGGTACTTGTTTGTCCTCAATAAAAATCTGGTTGTTTCCATGAGCTATAAGCAGCAGCTGTGCTGACAAATTATCAGGTCATGTTTGAAAGTAATAGTTTGAGAGCTTTTCACTAGCAAGTATACTGCAAGACTATAAAAATCGATAACTTTATTAGTAGACAAGATTGGCTCCAAGTACCTACGTATCCTTCTCCACTGTTGAGGAGCTGTTGATAACCTTAAATGTTAACATGAGATGCAAAGAACTGCTTCAACTACTCATCAGGCATTACACATCCAGCTTTAGAACGAAAGTAATAATCTTCACCACCACATCATGTACCTATCAATCCTTTGACAGCAGTTTGCAGCTCAGTATTAAAGGACTGGTATGACAGTTTCAAGTTTATGAACTTGCATTAAGTTCATAACAAGATTATCAACCCAACTACTCTTACGTCTTAATTGTTTTGACCAACTAAGCACCACCAACTCATGCAAGTAACCTCAAAACAGTTAATTAAGTTCACTTCTGTTCAACAATGGGTTTACTTTGAGATCTTTTGGTCACCAGCAAGCATTTCCAACTAGAGTTTCATTCATAATGTTTGAGTATCTTCATGGCCTGGCAAAACATTAAGGGCAGTTTTATTATCACAGCTTAGAAAGTTACCATCGCTTATTTGTGGGACACAGTTAGGTCTCTCCTGCCTTTCTCAGTTAGGGATGAGCTAGCGTTTCTATCTAAGGTTTCGTTCGCCAGCAGTACTCACCTAATCAACTTGCACTGATTTACATGTGTCTACTTTCACTAAGATGCCTGTAGTAGATATGGCAGTAACCAAGATCAAACATCATTCTTTAGTCTTACCTAGCCACACACCACAAAAAGCTGCCATCATGGCCATTTAGCCATGAAAACTTAAACAAATATTATACCACATTTAACACTAATAAAGTGCAGCAACAAACCACTGCCAGTCCACAAGCTTCCTGCCGACTTAGTTTTGAGTGTCAAAAAGATACTTAATCATTCTACAGTCATTTCTCGTGATCATGAACACTACTAACAAGAAGGTTGACAGACACTGTATTACAGAAGCATCTTTCCCTCCTGTCTGTGTAGAGCTTAACACATTCATTTCCACTCAAATGCAGCAACAATTTAGCAAAAATCTCCCTTCCAAACCAGCAAGTTTCTAACCATAACCTAGTTACTTCTTAGGCTGCAGCCATACAGCCAGCCCTGAATATGGATGTTAAACATTAATCTCCATGGTTTAAGAAAACAGTGATTAGTCATAATTGCACTGACACTAATGAAATACTTATGAATCTGAAAGTGGTTGTCTTTGCTTGTCTGTCAGAACAACTATGTATTTACAGTAAGACATACCAACACTCCAAAAAGTACTGTTTAAGCAACAAACATGCTAATAAGTCTGACACTATGTTTCTTCAACTCACTTTTAAGGCAAACTGACAAGGCAACAGCATTTATCAGCACCTTTAGGATGTTAAGATTTCTGGCCACTGGAGGGCACCTGAATTGTTGCCAGGACAATACAGAACTACTTGTTACAGTTGCTGCAGAGTTGGCAAATTTCTCCAATGCATGTAAGTCTATTTAGCACAGTAAGTCAGCCAAGAAACACTAGTTCCAGCAAACATACTTACAGTGCACACTGTGCATTTCCAACTCAGTAAGATCCAGATACTACCTTTTTAAAAGCAGCAACCTAGAATACTAGATTAACTCTTTCAACCTTTAAGAGAATTAATTTATTCCTTAAAGGCTTCAGAGTTAATTCAGTAGTAACAGAGCAAGAACTTTACTTCTGCCAGTACTAATCCAGCTAGTGTACATTGTTTCCTAAAGCAGCTTGGAGCATTAACAAAAAAGTTCTTCTGTAATGAAAGCTGTAAAGCAACATCTGCACCCATATTTTCCAAGGCAACAAAAGCACAGGACACATTTGCTTTCACATCAAATCAGAGTTAACAGATTCATGAGGGCAAGTTGAGCTACAGGTATGTGTCTCACCTGCTCACCTTATCAATTTGGTGTTCCATATAGACAGAAATACCAGAATAAGACTTCCATTAGTTCTCTCCCTTGCACTCAAAGTTACCCATCAGTGCAAAAACACTTATCTGGCTCCTTCTCATGAGAGACAACACAGGCCACACAACACTAGCATATTAAGACATTACCCTCTTGGATTAAAGCCTGATCACGGACTACAGCAAGTTTTAGCTTGGAATGAAGTGCTAGAAATGGATATTAGAAGCAAACCACTGTCAGGCTACCTTATGTTGGCAAGTCTAACCAATTTAGTTGGTTCATAACATCAAAGCATCCCCAAAACAAGTCTTCCAGTGCTTAACTAGAAAGTCAGCAATACCACCTGCCCATCTGACCAGGATAATCATTTCATCTAAAAAAACAAAAGTCACATGTAATACTTACTGCCAAGGAGTTTGCAGTATTTTGCAAAGCTAATGCAGTGCCATTTCTAAGTTACCACACAGTCACCCTGCAAAGCAGGGGGCTCAGAGCTGGCAAATATGTGCTGGGAAAACCAAAGAACAAGTCTCAACTGCTCCACAGTTTCTCAAAGTTTTATCAGGCTTCATGAAGTTTGATGTTCGAGATAGGCAAGGTCAGTCCTGATTTTCCTGCCATGGTATGCAGCCTACCAAAGTCACAGAACAAGTTTTGCTGCAAGCAACTGCATGATCACCACAACCCCTGCATTACCAGCTTTAACTCCAAATTCACATGAGTTATTTCGATTACTGCTGTATTTGCACACTAGTCTGCCTATTAGACAATATTTTGCAGAAACATCATTATCCAGAAGTTTCAGACTGCACATTCTGACTCTACTTAGTAAGACTGAAGCTTACAATAGCCATGTTTTCTGCCCCATTCTTGCTACTTCCCTTTCTACCACTCAAAATACTGCAAAATTAGTTTAGAAGGCCACTAGTACTAAGTTGTCTTTACATCTGAATTAGCTTTCTTGTGTTCTGAAGAGTAAACTTGAGTTTTTGGTGATCTTAAGTCATGAAATACCAACATCAGTTTCACAAAGAAACCGTATGTCTAAAGGACAACCAGGTTTCATGGCCAAGATTTGATAAGCCAGTTACTGACACACCACGTAGTCAAAGCAAAATGCTAGTGGTCATAGCAGACTATATATCAAGCAAGAAGACCAGCCTATTTACTGTTTAGGCAAGAAAAAGGAAACTTGGTTTACTAAGGACATAACACATTTTAAGAATTGACTTTTTCTATCAAGCTTTACTTTGTATTAAATCCTTGCTTTTAGAAGCTATTGTGCATTGCATTGTCCTTTCCATCAACATGTTTTTACTTATTTCTCTCTCCTAGACTCTTTGAAATGATCAGCCATACAGACCAACATGAACATTCCCACACATATCAGTTTATACTTAAACAGAAAATACCTGAACTAATAGCCAAGCAAATATGACATTTCTTTAGAACAATCCCAGAACAGCAAGACACTTGATATGATTTTTATACTGAAAGGCTGAATTTAGAAAGTCTTAAAGCCTTGTCTGAACACCTAAGCACAGCCTCATTTTCAACAGTACCATACATTAGGCAATTTACACTGTAGCCACATACCTGCAGCTGTCAGCACCTTTTTATTCAAAGTGCAAGATTAACATTAGGTTACTAGACTGTTGGTTACTGAAATTCACATTATAACCCGGCCCAATAAACACCAGTAAGTTTTGCCCTTTGTGCTGTTTTAAAGCCTTGCAGTAGTACCTTTTTGTCATTCAGAAGCAAAATCATAATTGGTAAGCTGCTGTCTGGTGAGCCTGAACTTATCATCAAGAAAGCCCCAATAATCTTTCAGGTACTTTTTTCATCTTTACCTTTACTATAGTTTCAGCACATAAAGATCCCGTTTTACTAAAACCCCTCCTTGATTTCCATCCATCGACCTCAGCATACCAGCCCAGCCTCTTTCCATTCACCACTTGCATACTTTGGGGGATGGGAGGACCACAGATGTCTGGAATATACAGAGTGTCAGAACAATGGCTGCTCCATGAGAAAGAGATCAAGAAGTAGCTGGTTACAAAGATCAATACTGCTATTCCTAAAGTCACAAATTGCCCGTAGTACCTTCACAGCCTGTCCTGTCTTCCCAGAAGGGAATAATCTTCATTAGAGTTTTTTGGGAAGAGATTCAAAAAGAAGCGGCACAATGTCCTAAGTCAAGTTTTAGCTAGGGAAGAATTCAAGGTTTTGCTAGATTTAAGAAACCTCGGTGTCCCAAGAGCAACTGATCATGCACAAAAGACAGATGACCTAAGCCTTTCGGGAAAAAACACATACAGACCTCCCTGTTCCACGGGAAATCAGAAACAAGTGCCCTACATCCTACTGGGAGTAACAGCAAGTTGCTTCACACACCTCAGAAGTACGTTAAGTTTGGGAGGCTGAGGTCGCCGTCGTCCCCCCTAGTCAGCAACGGAAAGCAGCAGGCGCTTCCCCTTGCAGCATGTGAGCCTCCACGCTGCCCAAGTCGTTCGCTACAAGACTCTGGTACCGTGGGTGTTAAAAACTTAATTTGACTGCTCCCAGCTCCGAGGAGCTTCATTTCGGTGACACCCAGAAGCAGCATAACCTCTCCAGCAAATATGCATGCAACTAAGACCGAAAACCCACAAGGCAACAGATTAGTTATCTCCCGCTGACTGCGGTGACCGTGATTAGTTAATTATATTTGCTGCAAATAAACCCGTCCCCTGATTTATTCCCCTCCTATCACCAACGGTGGTCTGCAGCCCACCGGCGAGTCAGTACCTTCCCCCACACACTTAAAAGAGGAAGAGGGAGCATGAAAGTACTCCGGCCTCGGCTACAAACGCAGCCGGGAGCAGACTCTCACGGAGACCCGGGCGGCAGAGACTCGCCTTCTCCTGCAGACCCGAGCAACCACCCCCTCGCCCCAGGACGAGCTTCCCAAGAGACACCTCGGAAGCTGCAGCTGCCGCCTCCCGCAACCACGCAGCTGTCCGGACCTCCCAAAACAAGAGGTCTCTCCTTCTTTCCTGCCCAAACGTCCCCCCCTCACCTCTCCCACCCCCACTCAGGCAGCGTCCCCCGCCCCCCTCCAGCCCCATCCTTCCCGCCTCGGCGCCGGGCACACCCTGGACCCCCCAACGGCTGCGGGACGCAGCGCCCGCTCCCGCCCTCCCCGGGGCACCAGCGGCCGCTGAGGGAGGGGGGCCCAGCCCGGGCTCGCCCCAAGTTCCCGCCGGAGAAAGTGGCACTAACGTTGCAAGGAGGCGAGAGGGCAGGGTCCCCCCGGACTCCGGCTGCTGCTGCTGCCGCCCGGGCGATCCCGGTCCGGTCCGTCTTTCCCTCCTTGTTACCCCGCCGCCGCCTCCTCCTCCTCCTCCTCCTCCTCGCTCGGCTCTTCGCTGACGGCGGTACCCTCGCCACCGCCTCCCGGGTGGCGACCGTACGGGGCGGCAATGATAATCCCCCTTGCCCCGAGCGCCGCTGCTGCTCCTACCGCTGAACCGAGCGAGAGGCTTAAAATGGCGTCGCTCACAAGGAGGTTCTTATAGTGAGCGCTGAGCTCGGATGTATCCTGCCGCCGCGGCCGGGCCCAGCGCGCAGCATTCCACAGGCACCCAGCGCACAGGGCAGGGGGAGGAGAAATAGTGCCCGGCTCCCAGGGCGGAGGGAGACAGAGAGCAGCAGCGTAGGGAAGCGGCTGCGAGCTGGGGGAAGGCCGTGGCGGCGGCGGCGCGGCGGGGGGAGGCAGGGCGGGCCGGGCCGGGCCGGGCCCAGGCGGCGGCTGAGGAGGAGGGAAGCGGCGGTGTGAGGGGCGGGCAGGCGGGTGGCCGGGCCAGCGGGGGGAGGACAGCGGAGACACCTTATTCCGGAGGTGGGGAAGAAGCATCCGAGTTCCCGGCTGGGAGCGAAGTTGCTGCCTGAGGGTGGAGTAGAGGCGGCGGGGGAGGGAGTGCAGCTGAGGGGATTAGTTCGGGGTCCCGCTTAAGGCGGGCGGGGGGAGCAAAGGCGAGCGTGATTCCCTTCCTTCCCTCCCCCCCGCCTTTAATTTGGCCTTTCGTTGCCTGGCGATTTTTTTTTTTTTTTTTAAACGCACGCCACCAACTGTAGCGAAACTCCGTCCTCTCAAACGCTTGTCGCCAAGTCCGTGAGACTCTTGGGCTGTTAAATCGAGGACAAACAGCCCCGGCGCTGGTCTGGGGCAGCCCGCCAAGCTGCCGCCCTGGCCCGGCCAGCCGCTCGGTTCAGCTCGGCCCGGCCCGGCGGCGGGGGGGCCCGCTCGCGTCGGCGGAAACGCGCTCCGCTCTGCCCTTGTAAATATTTGTCAGGAAGCAGTTGCCAAAGAAAGTATATCGTTATGCAATTTATTTATTTTTTATGGAAGAAGCGAGCTTCTTCCCCCCCCCCCCGCACACACCTCCTCCTCGCCCGCCCCTCGTCTTTTTAGTGAATCGTAAAAACAGGAAAAGATTATGAATTGCACAAGGTTTTTCTCGGCGCGCAGAGCCCTGTGAAGGCACGTATGTGGCACTCTCTTCCTCGGCGTGCATGGGCTTGCACAGCAGAATATTTTACGGACTTTTTGCGTGTATTGTCTTGCACTGGCAAAGTGTGTTTAACATACCGGGGTAAAAAAATACACATCCCTCTACGTGAAGCAAGGACCGTATACTCTAACGTGTTTATGTAAAACATCCGTTGCTAGTGAAAGATGGATTTATTTCCCCCCCCCCCCCCCAGTATAAATTTGCTTTGGCACTAGCGGATGTTGGGGGTTGAATTCTTGGTCCTGTGCTGGAGGGCTTTGTGCAGCCTCTCGTTCCCCACCAGCCTCCAGCTTCTGTGGTTCTTGCAGCAGGGAGATGTGTGGTTCATGGAGGGGCCACCTTTATACTCGTTTTTCCACTGATAATACTGTTTTAAACAGGCTGTGAGTTTCTACTCAGTAAGTTACAATGATTCCCCCCCCCCCCCCCCGTTCACTTGTTCAGTAATATGTAGTGTTAGACTAAAGGAGCCTTTTCCACAGTGCTACTTGATTTTCATGTCCACTGCTTTTTTTTTTTTTTTTTTAAATCGGCACTTTTTAAAACGGGATTTCTCCTGGGGGAGGTGAGGAGGAATGAGTAGGGCTTGCTGCACACAGAGGGTACCCCAACAGGCAACCCTTGCAGGTGTACCTGGCATGGGTGGCAAGGGGCCACAACCCAGTGGGGCAAGTGCAGGGGACGGGTCCTGAGTCTGAGGGTTAGCTGTCACTACTAAAATGGCTCTTGGAACGCAGCGGTGATGAAAAAATCCTTGTTTCCTCCCTGCTCCCCCCTGCCGTTGCAGGGCATGTAGCAGTCATCCGCCCGCCAGCCTCCCTGTGCAGTAGGCAACCTCAGGTCCCCGCTAGTAAGGAAATGAAATGCCACCTGGACAACCCTGAAGTCAGAGGTTCAAAAAATACAGCTTTCCTTGTTGTGCTGTTTTCTCATAGGACAGTTGCTCGTTTTGACGACGCTGGCCAAAAGGAGGGCAGGAATGAGGGCGACTGTTGGCAAAAGTTGGCAAAGCAAATCCTGCTGGATCAGGGCCAGTGGGCTGTGAATGCTCATCACCTTCCAGGGGAGTTGCTATGAGCAGAAGGACCTGCCATTCTTGACACCAGAAGTTTGATTCCAATTTACGATAAGAGTCAGAGAAAGTATTCCTAGAGATTGGTTTAGGCATTAAAAAAAAAAAAAAAAAAGTGCGTGGGGAAGAGTTAATTTCTTTGTCCGTCTCCCTTTCTCTGCTGCCTTCCTCTACAAGCTTGGGAAAATCTGGTCTGCCTCGGTTTCACCCTCTGTAAAATGGGAATAGTAATAATGACAGACCCCTCCTTTTAGATCCCTGGATCAAAGGTACTATATAAGTTCAAAGTGCTGTTTCTATAGGGCATTATTGCCAAATTCACTATAAGCAATTCCATTGGGCACTTGATAACAACAGTAGAATCAGTCAAACGCCCTTGATGCATTGCATGGTCCCAGATACCTTTCAGAGCCTCTTTGTGTGCCATCCCACCCCCTGAGGTCTGCAGGGATGGGGCTTTCGGAGCCTGGATCTTGCAGGAGCAGGAGGGGTACAGTCCGTGTCTTTGCTTCTGGCCCCTGAACTATGCACCGCTTTTCTTTTTGACCTGACGAGGACAACTGGAACTAGCCCTTTTAAAAGCAGGTTTAAAACATACAACTTTATATATCTGTATATATCTATAAACGTTTCATGAGGCCTTTAACACATGATGCTAAACTCTTGTTGATTTTTGGTTGTTTTACTCTTGCATGGTTTGTCATTTTAATCTGTATTTGTTTCACTGCAAAGTGGTTAGGATGCTTTCAGATCTAGACACATTGCTAATAGAAATTTGGTTCCTATTAGCTTTGTGATTTTTACCTATTTGGTAGCTAACCATTTTCTAAAATAACACCTTTTTTGAAAAAACACTACCCCAGGAAAACTCATATTCTTAATAGCTGGAAGTGTTACAGTTACGATTATCATGTTATACTGTTCTTTCAATTATACAAATGTTTGTAAAATACATTTTGTGTTTCTGTTTTTTCTAAAATACAGTGTGTTACGGTCCACTATCAAAACAAGAAGAGTAAATATTATATCAGGTATTACAGTGCAGGGCTTCATGAGTAAATTCACAAACAGTCCAGTTATTATTCTTCTTCTACTTTTCTTTCCCCGCCTGAGAAGCACCGAGTGTGTATATGCAGCTTCAGAAGTTTCCTTAGAGCTCTTTTATACTTTAATAGGTTTGTTTTGGTGGCTGTTTGCTAGATGAGTATGCTGCAGAGATATTTTTTTCAAAAGGTCAAGCAGTCTCCTAACATGTCCATTGTGTATCACTGCAGTAAGAAATCCTCAGTGCAAAGGAGAGCTTCATGGTTAAATTTTAAAAGATAATGATTTAAATCTTTTTGTTAGCCTCTTTTTTTTACATCCTTAGCACTGCTTTTGGAGAGTCAACTTTTAACACGGTAGAAAGCAGGAAGCCCATTAATTAAAAATAACAAACAGCTAAAGGTAAAATTAGTTGGTCACCTTTCCTTCCAAAATGCTGGCATTTAGCTGTATTTGTAAGGAACATAGTAACGAATGAGTAGCCATGGCACTAATATAAGGACAAAGCAAAATTACCAATTACAGAAACATCTAGGGCTCTGGGCCTGAATCTTTGATTTCCCGTATGGATCTTAAAAACGTATGCATAATTGGCTTCTAACTGTGCATACTCTAGGAACATACTTGAGAATCAACTACAGATATTTTTTCAGATGCTGACTAAATATATATTCACTTGTCAGCAAAAAAATAGATCATTCTGATCCTATTAAAAAAAAAAAAGAATAAAAGAAAAGGAATGTTCTTCCAGTGAAGTTGTAGTATACTAAAAAAGTCCCGTATTTTCACTTTCGTACAGGAGTGAAGGGAAAAAGAGAGGAGATGCTTGCAGTATTTCAGCATTCTTTGAGATGCAGGACTAATCAGCGTAACTTCTGCCTCATACTTGAGAACTACAGTTTATTAATACACTTCAGAACCTTTGCTATGGTAAAGCAAATAGCTGTGCCATTCGGGCTCATTTTCAGTGAAAACAAAAATGTTCTTTATGGACAAAGAGAGAATTAGCCAAACTCAAAATACTGATGAGATTTCACTTTTCTCAACAATTACAGAAAAAATTCTGTAAGTTTGTAACTTGGGGTCATTTTGAAGGAAAGGGAGACCCTACAAATTATTAATAAATTAATATAGGACATACCGATCAAACCAGCTTGTTAACTCGTTGGAATGACATAAATAGGAGTAGTTCATAAATGTTGTTTCAAGCATCAAAAATAGAATTGTCAGTGGCCACCAATTTGATTTTAAAAAAAAAGTTATTCTTTTCCCTCAGTGTTCTTGTTTTGAATATATACATTATGCCTTAGTGTATCCCTCTTTAATTCAGTACATGTGAATGCCTACAGCAGTTTATATATCAGGTATGTTTCAGAAACTGAAAAAATTCTCCAGCTAATTTAGCAGCTGAGGCGCTACTCATCAGAATATCTGATTACTGGCATATTAAGCAGTGGAACAGAGTAAACACGAAGCATTGCATCTCCCAACACATATATTTTAATTACTACTAACCAAACAAATAGCAAGATGGCTTTATATTCAGAATTTATTGCATGATCACGTAAACAGAAATCCACGATACTGGTCCTTTTCAAAATGTCATTATCAATTATACCGCAGCCCTTAAGTTTGCCTTTAAAATTTCTCTGTGTGCCTGTCTCTTAATGATTATGGGTCTCGCACTCCCCATTTAAAACAATTGCAATGGTTGTGTTCAGGCACCCTGGCAGAAAAAACAGCCAGAAACACAGGCAAAAACGGTAACAGTCGCAGAGGTGTGACACCTTCCTTCTTCTTCCCTAATCAAACTCTGTCCACATGAAACCCCCGATTTCTCAGAGTTGTAACCCTTTAATAGTCGATACTCTAAATATAAAGCTGTACTTGTACAGAGAGCTGTCTTTAAAAAGGTAGTTGATGTATAAATTTTGCCTTTTTCTTTCAATAGCTTTAGGCCAGATTTCCTTATTCCAAGTAATTGATTCTAATATGTAATATTAAACCAAAAGATAGTACATTATTAAGACCTGATTTTTCTGTTCAGACCGTTCTTTCTTAATTACTGTGCAGTCTGAAAATACGAGAGCATCAGGGTAGGAGTTTCATTTGAACAAATCTCCAAACAGGCTGTGCGTGGACTAGGGCTTCGGGTTTTCCTTACGCCGCAGAAAAATTTCCTCTTCCCTCTCTAGCTGAAACCCCTGAGCAGCCGTAAACACCTCTTGCTATCTGGATGCTTGGCTCCCCTAACGCAGTCCCGTCATCTTAAGCAACCACTGGTCAAATGAATTTCAGTGACTGATAATCGAAATTTTCCTTAAAGCCTGCAGCACGGAGGAAGTAGTTGTAGCATTTCTGCAGTTACGGCAAGAAAACACTGTCTTTCTTAACGTCTTGGTTCTCAATGTCTCACCCGCGTGAAATATGGGTAACAACACCATACTCCAGGCATATATACGGACACCATTGAAGAAAGGGTAGGAGCGATGGAGACAAGAGCTAGAAACTCCCAACGCCACAACGCGATTACAGTGTGTTTTCCTTCCCTTGTTCTTTCAATTCACAGTAAATTTCATTCCAGCTCTTAGAAATCATCATTCTTTCCCCCTTTTTATTTCAAAATGGTTGCATATTTTTTTCATTCACGAAAAGGTTAAAGGCGTTTCCCCATCGCAGGAGGGATTATCTTACCAGAGGATTCTGGGACTGCAGATGTATACTGCGGCAAAATCCTAAATTCATCGGCAAAAAAAAATCATTTCCAGACCCCAGCTGCTAAAAATAATAGAATTATAGTAAATCATTGATAAGATTAAAACATAAAGCCATTTTTACGTTCCAAAGTGCTCTAAAACATGAGTCTTTTCTCTTAATTCATTTCTTAAATAATGCAAATTTTAAAGTAGCTTTTCTATCCCAAGCACGCAGCGCCATGAAATCGATAATTTTTGATCTTTTGGTTAGTAGGCAACATGGTGAGCTATTGCAGTGACTGCAGGCAGCAGACATGTTCTTGTCAGCTAAAAATTTTCATATTGTTTTTGAGTCCACGGAGATTTGCGGATGGGATACAGCCAGTTATAGCTTCAGCTTGCACTTTGCTGGGGGGACGTAAACCAGCACCCTTTTAGATGCATGTATAGATATAGATATATGTTTTAAAAACAAGAAGCATTACTGGATTTTAAACAAAAAATTATGTAAAAAGAATGGCTGGTGTGATTATAATCGCATCATGCAGGGTCCACGGTTTCCATTTAGTGAAATTTCGCAGAGGGCAACTTCTTAAGAACATCCCTGCTGTGCAGAGTGAAAAGCATGAACAAACCAAAGACAGAATTCATCTGTGTTTATATTTTACAGACAATGAAAAACCTACTCTTTGTATGCCTTTTTTTCCACCTTATTATTTCACGAAAACTGCAGCATTTTCCCCGCCCCCACCCGAACACTCACCACCCCAGCACTGCGGTGTTCGGTGTTTCATTCTTTCTCTCTTTCTTTCTTTTTTTCCACCTCTTCTTCTTTTTTGCTTTCACAAATTCTGCACGCGCCATCTTTGTCTATTGTTACTCTTTTCTAATTTCTCTTGCCCATTCTCTTTCAAATCAGCTAATAAACAGAAGGCTAAATGCCTGATCAATGCTTATGTGTTGTATTCTCCCCATCTTTTTCTTTCTGAGAAATAAAATAAATTAAAAAAACCCGAACACCCCATGCCCCAAAATTTCTGTATTACCATAACCTGTTGTATACAGTGGTGATAAAAAACATTATTAACATAATAGCAACAGCTGCAGCCTAAATAGAAGCTATGAGATAATAAATGTGCTACAACAAATTAATTTGCTGCAGGTGCTTGTGCTCTGAACTGCGTAACCCAAGCCATTTCAAGTCTGAATACAATTATTATTCCCCCCACACGCTAAAACAAAGTGCAGAGTGAAATATCCTGCTATTAGAAATATCTTGTCCTGTCCCCCGAACGTTTTCACCAGCAGCAAAGAGTGGAAGAAAGGATTTTAAAACCTAAGTAGAAAGCTGTGGCATTTAAAAATATTTAAAGAGGCTTCAAGTCATGTCCAGGCTTGAAGAGATAATGTCTGTTTATACATTAATTTGCACCTATTGTCTCTTAACCAGAGCTCTATAGGTAACGACGCACCAAGGTATTACATATGTGCAATTGGCAAGGCAGGGGCTGTAAACATCTCATTAGTAACAGATGCATATTTGTATACGTTGGCGCTTTCGTTTACTTCATTGCAGAAGGAAAAAAAAAAATCTCTTTGCAATTTGGCTTCTATAATGTGCTGTGAACTAAGCAGGGATTTTTACTGGTTTGTTTTTTGGGTTTTTTCTGGTAAATATAATGTTTATGGAAGCCGGTGAGTAGTTAGCTTACAGGCATGCACCGGTAGCATGTTGCAGCATTCTTCAGACTGCGAAGATGGGAAGTTAAATGAAGCCAAGTGATCTCTTTTCATTTGGGCACTATAATGTAAAAATTAACCATGTGCTTTTTTTTTCTTACTCTCTTCCTCCCCCCCCCCCCCTTTTTTTTTACTGCCCACAGACCTAATTGTCTGAAACCTGGTGAAAAGGGAAAATTAAGGGCTCAGTTGTGCTGGCTTTACTAGCTTTTTCATTGCCACGGTACACGCCGCTCTTTTTTTTTTTTCTTTGCAAATGTAACTAGAGAACTTGTGTGTTTTAAAAGATTGATTATTCTCACAGAGTAACCTTGAAATGTTCTTTCTGTGATCTTAAAAAAAAAAAAAAGTATCGCGTATCCTAAGAGAACTAATCAAACTAATTCCTCGCACAGGACGCATTCCCTCTGTGTTTTGGCATAGCTTTGTAGTGATCAGAGAAGCTCCACCAAAGACTTGGGACGCGGTGCTGTCCGGGAGGGTGGTGCAGATGGAGAGGTGCACTGAAAACCCCACCGATTGCGCAACCCTCGGTGGTGGTGATGAGCACTTGCTCACATGAGTCGGCCCCGGGGAGGTCAATTGGATTACTCAGGAGCAAGTGCCATGTTGCACAACTCGTCCCTAAGCTAGAATTTGCATGTCTCAAATCCCTTTTACCCGAAGAAGAAAATGTATAATCAATTAAGCAAAGATGTATATACTGTGCTGGTGAAAATGGGTTTGGTTTTAATGCTGCTTTTGTATCAGTCTTGTTTTGTTTCTGGGGTTCCTACACGTCTACTCCAAAGATCTGATTTTTAATTTGTTAGTTGGGCTCAGCTTCCATCTATGTCCATAGCTATTTTCTCAGAATAACAACTGGGACATGAATTCCTAAATTTGAGGCATTCATCTGCATAATAGTTCATGGTAATGTGTCTCCCAGTCATCATCCAAGTGAGTAAATAGTATAGCATTTCTGCATATGAAGCACGGGGTGAAAATGCGCTTTCGCAAACTTCTGTGCAGGTATTTCCACAGCCTGGTGTCTCCTTTCTCCTGAAGTAAAGCCGGTGTTACAAACGAGCGGTGCTGTAGGCTCTGTCCCTCAGACCCCACCTAAAGAAATGTGGCGCGCAAGTATTTCAGCATCATGCTCTTAGGAGGCAGGGTGCTGTTCATGCTCACAAATGGTGTCTGTATTTTGCTGGCAGGTGATTGCAGTAGGGGAACTGGATCAACCTTTCATAACTTGTTCATCCATCTAACTGGTTCCTGCTACTGAAGTACCAGAGCAGGCTGGCTCAGGTTGTCAGGACCACATCGCACCATAGGAAAATCCAAATCAAAACTGGAGGACTGAGGAGCAGGTTTTCAGGTTATTTAGGCAGCTAGTAGAGTACTCCATACCATCTCTTGCTCCTGCTAGCAGGTGCTTTTGGAAATGTGCCATCTGCCAAGCAAAATGTCCTGTTTGGCACTCAGCAGGAAAACTGGGAGAGAAGCCATGATTGACCTAGCCCTACACAGGAGAAATGCATGTGTCGGAGAACAGTGACTTTACACAACAAAGCATTGCATGGTGGGACTCATGGGTGGCTCCAGTAAGAAAACATATGCAACTACTTTTGGAGGTATTACACCACCTGATTAATTTATTGGGGGGGGGGGGGGATAAGTAGATGCAACAAGCTGTTTATTTTTCCATTATAAACCACCTCACCAAAGAACAAAAAGGAAGAAGAGGAGATCTGATAGCTGGCTCTGGAGAAAAGCAGATAGTTAAGTGTAAGACAACCTGTACAGTGCATGTAGTGTGACTGGCGACTTTTTATTGCTGTGTGTATGACTGCAACAAAGCAGAGACTAGGGTTTATTTTTCGCGGGCTAATGTGACTCAAGGTTAAGCTTTACTGTGAATTTTGAATGTGGACCTAATCCTGAGCACCCAATTCAGAAAGCATTTGTTGAGCGTGAAGGAAGGCCAACAGGACTACCCAAATTAAAAAAAAAAAAAAACAAAAACAAAATCAAACTGAGTGATCGTGCTAGCACTTTATTGTATCTGGTAATATCTGCCCTTCTGCGTAATTATAAATGACTTTTTTTTTTTTTTTTACCTCATCTCAGTTTCTGCAACCCGTGTTTACACATGTTCTGTTTCTGCAAGTGTATTCTTCGGCACTGGAAATGTGAACGTGAATGCGTGAGTCTGAAGCACTTTCCTGGGCACAGACTCACCCGTTCATTTGTGTGGGTTTTACAATAATGTTTTGTTATTGTTTTGTGTCAATATTTGCTACTGCACTGGCTCTGCCTTTTTCCTTCCACCCACCTTTCTCCTTGCACGCGCTGCCAGAGAAGTGTGATTTGACTGAAACCATTCCAAGAGATATTGCCATTTACAGCAGCGTCACTGGGTATAATTTGTCAGGCAACGTCCGCGGGGCTGGAGGGGAGGCTGCACGTGGACGCGTGCTATGTGTACCCGGGGGGTCCCTGCAGCCCATCCCCAGCCAGCCCACCCGCCAGTCCGGAGAGGGCTGTGCTACGTCTCAGGGCACGAGTGTTGTATGGCTGGAGGTTTTTGGAGCTGGGGTATGGGTTAGCAATTTCTGAGCTCTTCTTTTGCTTCTCTGCAGAGCTGGACAAGTCAGGCACCAGCACAGAGGGATGGCTTGCAAAGGGTCTTTGGGTGAAGGGCTTAACTCTGGGCATCCAAGCCTCTAGAAACAGAAGTGGGGAAAGGTCTTTGTCAGCTTTGCCAACAAATTTACTTATCCCTGTGCATGTGAAATACTGTAGGGCAGAGACAAAGCTACTATGGTTTCTGGGGAAGCCCTCGGTGAGAGGGTTGGGTTGGCAGCTATTTCCTTCTCCTAAGCTTCTTCCTTTGCCCTCCCAGTATTTCTGTGTTTGCCATTGCCCTTCTCAACCATCAGGTTCCTGATCCCATTTAGAAGCAACGCAACTTCTCAAATTATTATTTTTTTGAAGCTGGTTAATGCCATTGCAGAGTGGAGCCGCTCCCCCCCACAAACAACACGATGAGGCCTACTGATGTGGTGCATGGTACAAAGGGACTCGAATATGGCTGAGCTTGTGCTGCAGGAGGAAGAAGGAGCTGATCAGGAGGTCTGTCAGGGGAGGGATCTGCAGTGTGAGCGGGAAAAAAACCCATCAGGAGAAGGGGGGATGTCAGCTGCCAGCACCATCTCCTTTGAAGATCTCCACAACCGGAGAGAGGATCAGGTTGCCAGCAAACTCTCTCTTCCCAAAACATCCTGCCCCTAAAAAAAGGAGAGTGGAGCACAGATTGCCAGGGGCCTTTTCTACTCGCCCCCTCACCCTGTGAGTGTCCCACCCTGCCGCCGCCACCACGGAGGGTCCCGTAACTGGGCGATAGTCCCCCTCCCGCCATGGCTCTGCTGTAGCCGGGCTGGGGGGCGGGGGCACATGCCCTGTGTAACTTCTGACCCACTGCATTTACCCGCTGCATTTCGGATGGAAATAGCCAGCGCCTGAGGTTTTATTTGCTTTCAAACCCATTTGTAACATATTGTCACCCCTGGGTAACTAGCAAGTTTCACCCATGTATGCTGTTTTGTAAACTCTTTGGCTGCATTATTCAGTGAGCGATGGTACAGATCGCAGCATCAAAGAAGGGAGAGGGGGTGCTTTTCTAAACAGGTGAAAATGTGTGAGAAAGAGTAAAAATAATTTTTGGCATGAATTTTCACATGAATGAAGGCGTGAGCAAGAAAAAAGAAGAAAAGCTTTTGGCCTAGACAGAGTTAAATATGAGTTTCACATTTTTTAAAAGTACGGATGATCCAAATCTATTCATTATTTGAAATTCATATCTGGTCCTGTGCATGAAGTGTAAAACTGATACTGACTTTTAGGAATGTCCCTCAAGACCTTTATACACCTACATTCTGTTGCTTTTCCTTTCATCCTCTTGTCAGTCAATACTTAACCCTTTTGGATTCTGACCTTTTGATAGTGTGAGGGCTCAGTATAGAGCTGATTAGATAGTTAAAAGGATATTCTTGCATATTTTCACAAATCAAAGCACTACGCTTGGTTTACTGTGATTTGTGGGTTATATTATTACAGCTACACAGGAGCTTGTTCACTGAGGCACTAAGTCTCTCAAAATCTTCCCTAATTTGTTTCACAACCCTTTATTTATTTGAAAATTCCTCCCCTTTATTATTTTTTATTCTTTCTTGCACGTTAAATCAGATGTTTGAAAAGCACCCCTTATCGAATCGGCAAGTGTAAAAGTTTCCGTGTGATTTGTGCAGTCATTGAGCCTCCCTAGATAGTCTGAACAAACAGTTTGAGAAAGAGCATATGAGACTGGTTAGTAAGCACTGATATAATTTTAAAAAATCCTTTAACCCAAATGGTAGCAAATGTGTAAAATAATGACTAAACAAAAATATTCAACCATCTCTACACATCTAAAACATTTCTAAGTACGTACCAGTCTCAGGTTCATAGTAATATCCTTGACTGTCGTCTAGTTTCAGGAGTATAAGGAAATTGTTACAGAAAAGGTGACAATAATATGTCTTGTTGGAACTGAGAACCAAAATGAAGCAGCTGTACATCAGAGAGAAAATCTGAACCAAGAGACTGATAATGAGTGTGGCAAGTATTTTTTCTTGCTTATGGGTGGAAAAGCCAGCGAAGTCTCCGTTTGAAGACAAAGCACATAGTAATGTGATCATAAAAATCTCCTAATGGGGACTATGTGATGTGCGGTAAATGTATTCCTTTCAATACATTATTCCCTCTACGCGCAGTCTTTCAAGGTTGCCTCAAACCGTACTGGGGATATGATAGTGTCAGCGCAGCTAGATGTGGGCAGAGCTGAACCTCCTGTTTCATTACTATTGCTATTATTTGTGCTGTTATTATTTAATACGTATATCACAGCAGCTCCTCAGAAGCTCAGATAAAAAACGTCGCCCCGTTTTTGTAAGGCAGTGTGCAGACATTGCCAAGGAACCACCGGTCCTCTGAAAAGCCTGCAATTGATGGAAACGAGTGACATTCAGAGGGTGGGGAGAGGAGTACAGTAATTATAGGTGGGGTTGGTAGTATTACCTGTTATTAAGGGCTTGCCTGACACTTCCCATTTTAAGACCTGTTTTTGGTGGTTTGTAACTACTTAGTAAACTTTAACCATTTGTCTTTCACTAGACTTCCGTCCTTGGCTGCCAGTGCTGCTCAGGCGTTATTAACAGGCTGATTTATTTCATTTAGGCATCACAGCAGGATTGGGGCTGACAGAGGGAGCAGCAGCTTTAAAAAAAAAAAAAAAATCAAAAGAAATTTTGTCATTGTGCCTTTCACTGTTTATCTGAAATAGTGACTTAACTATTATAACGTCACCCTGTTTCCTTGTATTCCCCTGGCTGTTAGTCTGCATCCATTTGTGAGCTCTTGTCTTAAACTGAAGTTTGTCTTTCTGTCCTGCATTTGTACAGTACCTTACACAGCCGGGTGCTGGTCCAGGACTGGTACACCTATAAGCTACAGCAGTGCCAAAAAATACCCTGGTTTTGCACAGGACAAATGCTTTTGGGAGGCAAAGAAATATTCCCTGTCCAGAAATCCTTCACGGTCTCTTCCTTATCGATTGTGACTCTCTAATTGCTTACCTTTCCCCTCACACTTAAAGTGCTGGAAATATTTCACATTCAAATATGAGTGGCTTTTCTTGTCAACAACAGCTCCTTTTAGTAAATGCTGTTGCTAAAAATAAAAAGGCTGTTTTTCAGGCTCTGTTTAACCAGAGACACGGTGCTGTTCGGGGATCGAGCCGAGCAAAAGCTTATTCCCTCTACCTGTGTGTTTGGAAGCAGCACAGAGAGCAAGGGATTGAGCCACTGAGTTCATGTTGCCACTGGAAATGCAAAACAGAGGGCCAAGATTCATTAAGATTGTTGTACTAAGTCAATATGACCTTTCCCTTTGTATTTTGCTTCCTTCGATTGACTTGAAATTGGACGAAGCAGTAAGCACTGTGTTCAAGACTTCTGAATTTCTTCAGCAAAGGTCGATGTTTTCAACTGTAAGGGGATCATTGTTTCAATAGTGATTTTTGTGTTACCCATAAAGCCTCACAGGCCATTTCATTCACCTCCTTTATAGTCAGTATTTTTCACCCCCATTAAACTAAAGAGTTGACAAAATCTTAACATGATTTGGCCTTTTAGAATAAATGCAAAAATCACTGGATTCACATTACAATTCCATGTTGTTAACATTGTGCTTTCCATACCTGAAGCCCAATCCTGCAAAGTGTTTCGGGTTCTTTTGTTTCAGTTTTAATTTTAATTATGAGCATTTTCGTCCTCCAGCAAAGTGAATGTCCCTGACATTTGCAAAATCTGTCCCTATATTTTACCAAGTCAGTAATGAAAAAGTTTGAAGGCTGCATGTTCGAAGCTGTTCCTATTGGGATTAAGGATGGTTTCCTAAATGCAGACCTGTGTTCTCTCCTTGTAACCTTGTTATGGACCGTGTAATCTATGGCACACTTTTAGAGTGTAATCATATGGAAAAGTCCTTGGCCATAAAAAGCAAGCAAACAACACTAGATCTCAGTAAACCACAAATGTGCTTCGACATCCGAGTGTGGGCAGACCCAGGAGCTGAAGACGATGCCATGCATCATGCAGAGGGTAATTTTCTGCTGATTTTAAAAAACCCCAAACACAACACACACTAACAAATCTGATTTGACCTAAGATCTTTATGTGGCTGTGATTTGTGATTAATTTATTCTTTCCTTCCTGGGTGGCCTCTCCTAGCTTTCAATGATGTAGCAAAACACATCCCCCTACCCTTCTACCCCCCGTCTTTTAAAAGCAGCCCACAGTCCTTGCTCACAGGTCTGCCAGCTCAAAAGGCAAAACTGACTTTTTTTCCCCTTTTAGGACCATACCCTTTACACACTTGCACATGCACAGAACTCCTGCAGGGGTCAACGGGAGTATATTACGCAGGGATTGAGAAGAGAATACAACCCTGCCTTGCTGGTGTTTTTCCTAGGATCAGGTGGAAAGATGGTGTTTGCAGGACACAGTTTGCTGGCACCACGCCAGGCTCATGCCAGCTGCTGCAAATGCATGGTAATAAGCCTATTTCTATGCGAAAGAGCTTATTGCTAATAATTTCTGTCAGCTTCTAACCGATTAGTGTTTTAGGTTGGTTTTTTTTAAATCAGATGTTTACAAGAAGTATTTTATTTTATTTTTTTTAATGCCGTATTTTAATGCAGTGCTAATGATTATGAGCTCCATCTGACTCATCCAGCCCAGAAACCAACTTATGTTGGTTATTCTAATGATAAAAGCTAAAGTAAAAAAAAAAAATAATAAATCCCCAAACAACTTGATTTTTCCTCCTATCTGGAATTAATGTGAACAAATTTCACAGTAAGAAGCAGAATCTGCAAACAGCCAGACTGTAACCATTTGGGCTCTACATGTGTGCTGCTGGGAAGGGGCACCAAATGGTGGGTGAACCTGCTAGGAGTCAAGAAGACACAAGTCAAATTCTTTAGGAACCGTCAGCCCTAAAAGTGATGGTCTCACCATCTGATGCATGGGGCACTGTTGAAGAGCCATGTTTTGCCAAAGTATCCATTTTGAGCTGTTCTAATAAGATACAATAATTAGAGGCATGGTGGGAGATCCTGTAAATGTCCCTGTGAGCATTAGACAATCTCTGTTCCTTCTCTTGTGGTGCTACGGCTTTTTTTTTTCCTCTCTTTTTTTTTTTTTTCCCTCCTAAACAATAAGGAGGAAAATAAGGAAGAAGAAATAAGTGACCAATACCAGTCTGGTTTCCAGGTAACATCTATCTGTATCACAAAGCAGGCATCAGAGATGGCGTAGGCCATCACAGGGCCCCGGGGGCTGAATTGTTCATGAAGACCAAAACTTACCAGGAGCTGGTCTTTCTTCCATGGCAAGGCTGAGTGGGATGGAAGAACCTGAATTTCTTGCTGATCCTATGTGTGGCTAGACAGGTCTTCACGAGCAATCTCATGTCTTTCATGAGCTTGAAATCCACATTAACATTTTAAAATATCAAGCAATAACTGTATGAGCTTCCAGGCTTTCCAAAAGACTATTTATAGCCTCGTATACCGACAACCAAATTCCTGTGTACGCTGCTATCCCCAGCTGATTTTATTAGGTGAGGTTCTGTTGGATGCCCGTCCCCAAATGACACTTCACATTCTAGAGGGGCCCTCAGACAGTTGCATCTTGGCTCTCTAGCTCTCCTCCAAACAAGATTTGTGAAGGACTAATCTTTGTTCAAGTGGGAAGTGCCA
This sequence comes from Balearica regulorum gibbericeps, assembly GCF_011004875.1. Lineage (NCBI taxonomy): Eukaryota > Metazoa > Chordata > Aves > Gruiformes > Gruidae > Balearica > Balearica regulorum. Next base: position 119,495,973 of record NC_046185.1, read on the forward strand.
GATTTATGTCTGGTCTGTACGATGGAAGGGAGCTGGCTTGACTTCTCCATTCAAGCCTGCCTTAAGTCCTTATCATCCCTGGCAATATAGTATCACACAGGAGGTGAATTCTTTTGGCATCTCACCTGGCATAGCCTATGACTGTCCTCTGAAACATCCAATTTGGAAGGAAAGTCAACAAAAGCATCACTGAGGGGGTGCCCCTACTTAATGACATTTTCTGGAATGGGTAAGAGAAAGGAAAGCTCAGAGTGGGCTTCATGGAGTTACAGACTAGGAGGTCAGAGGTGCTGCTGTTTAACTTGTCTGATCCTGTTCTAGAAGGAACTTAATCTCGATTTAAAAATTTCCAGGGGCAGGGAACCCAGCAAAACCTTTGGGTGGTTCTTCTAGTAGTCAAACATCAGCACTTGTAAAGTCTAGTCTGAACTTGTCCAGTTTCAACTTGCAGCTTCTGGGTGTTGTTACACCTCCATCTTCTGTACCACACAACCCATTATGAAGCTCTGTTCTTACAGACTGATCAAATCCAGTCCTTCATTTTCTCTGTGATAAAATGTCAACCTTTTACTGTATAAGGCAAGTTTTTCAAACCTGCTGTGCTTTACAGCTTATTAACACCTTTCTGGACCAGAGTCACCGGGATGGGACAAAGTGGATGCATATAGACTGTGCCTGAGCTACAAGACAATGTGGTGAGTTAAAGCTGTTGGGTTTGTTTTGACCGGCTCCACACATCCAGGTGGCAGCCTCTGGGACACCGTGATGCAGGAGGCTGGCGTTCTTCAGTGGGAATCCGAATTCTGGCAGCCCCTACGTCCCATTGGAGATCCCAGGAGGCAAAGGCCAAGGCATATGGCACGGCTGGTCACGGCTGAATGAGGCACATCTGTACAGCTCGCTCACACAGATGCAAAAGAGTTGTATTGACCCACGATTTCTGCTACTTGGCAGTTCCTCAGAAGCAGATGGGGCTGCAAGGTTGTTAGGATTCACAGATGAACCAGCACCAAAATACAAAATGCAGCTTCTCTATCCCAAGGTACTCCCACCCTTGTCTTAGAGACTTGGTCTTTTGGCTGCTGCATCTTCTCAGGGATTGGTACTCCCCTGGCTATTCACCATGACCAGGCTGTCATTGCTTTCCAGGACAGAGTCCCCCATTCTGTAACAACCTCCTATAGTCACAGCTTCTTTACATCTTTGTATTGGCGTGTATTAGAAAACATACTCTTTGCTTACTAATAGCTTGCTCTGCATCAGTGACCTCTCTTCTTTGTTCACCTCCAGTCTCTGTGTCATCTGCCAACTTTGTCAGCGAGGATTTTGTATTTTCTTCCAGGTCACTGATAAAAATGCGAAGTAACTCAGCTGTTTTTGTTAGCAGAAAAGGCCCGTGGGGCTGTCCCTTGCAACTTGTGGGTTCTTAGAAAATTTGGGTTTCTTATTATATCAAACACAAACTCCCCCCAAAGGTAAGCTGCCTCGGAAATGACTCCTATCAATATCCCACTTGTATTCCGGAGCACAGCTCTACTGCACAGGGAGAAGAGATTTACGCATATTGAATTCACTGTTATTACTTTGACAAATAGCATAATCCCTCAGAGCTAGTTCCTGCATAATCACTTCTGTATGTTTTTACTGACCTTAGAAACAGAACTAGAGATAAGAATAGTTGAGAAGATGGAAGACAGCTTACCAGACCCTCCTTTGCTCCGGGCTGATACAGGCTGCCTGGAAACCGTTAAAAGATGTGCTCCAACTTCCAGCGTTTTCTTCAGTTTTCTGGTGACAAGGACACCCCTTTAAAGGTTTAGGTTAAAAGAGGGATGTGTTTTGAAGGAAAGCAAAGGAAGAAAATGCATTTTTATTTTGCATAACAGTCCAAACAGATATCTCTGCGTGTATGTGTGTTTTAATCATGGTACAGACATCAGATGCTATTCAGAGGGAGTCAGGCAGGGCTGAAACCCCAAGCAGATGGATTAAGTTTAATGATCAACTGAAATGGGAGCAAATATTGTCTGCTTTAAGACATTTTAATGCTTTATCTTTAAAAGCCTGAATTAAACCGGTGATGAGTCCATGTTGCCTGCTCCTTGCGATTAAGCATTTTGCAGATCCGTGTTCATGTTGTGATTACGTATCTGGGAGTATCTATGACTTTTGCCCCCCAGCATGTTCTTAAGGAGAAGATGTCTTCTCCACACAGCCTTTAACAGTGTGCTATCCAAGTTCTATCAAACCAAATTTTGTAAAACTAATTATTCTTTATTTTTTGGGTTCTTCTCCTTCCACTTCTTTCAAACATGGGATTTTTATTTGTCTGGTTTCTCAATTTTTCAAAGAAGCTAAGTCAAATATATGAGATCTGCGTTTTCTTCCAAAGGCGAGGGTTGCCTGCCGTATCACATACAGCTAACGCCAGTGAAGTTTTAGCTAATGAAACTGTGATAATGTCAAACGCATTTCATGTCTGTCTTTGAGAGGAATATAATGGAGCTGACTGAAGGCTCTGCAGACATTAGAGGCCATTCATGTGTTAGCAATATGAATTCTGTGTGGTGATGCGTCTTCAGGCTTACTGTTGTAAAAGTGTTTGTAACATTTCCAAGGGTTACAGCATGAAGAAATCTGAGCAATTGCATTTACCAGAGTCTGTCAACAAGTTATCTGAAAAACAAGAACCGGGTTCTCAGATCAGATTGATTTATTTATTACCATAGCATATTACATGCCCACATAATATACAGGGCACACATTCAAATCTTTTCTGCTAAAAATGAGATTCAGTAACAACCTATACTTTATTTTTCACACTCCAGCAAGTGTGTACCCGCATGCAATTTTATGACTTTGAGAGATAAATGAAACCTGGATAACATGTTTGACTTTATTTCAGTTTTTTGAATGTCCATATGTGCTTCTCCCCAGTACTTACTATGTCTGTTCCAAAACCTAAATGCTAACAGACATGGCAGAGCAAGGAGAAACCATTGCGATGTCTTTTGGTCCCCGTAAAAAAGTTTATTAAATAACATACTGCTAATTCACACTCTTTAGAGACCACCCAGATATTTCCAGTGCTGTCATATACCTATAACTGTTATTTTTGCAACATATATGCAAATGCATTAAGACTGAGTAAAACCGAATCATTCAAGGCTGCAGTCCAGAATGCACTATATTCTTTTGTTTATTAACTTAAAGAGATCCTAGCCTGACTAAACATTTTTTTTCCAGTGGTTTGCCCACGATTAGTACCTCAGTGAGGTTCTACTATAATTTAATTTATCATAAGCAATGTCATTTTATCAGTAGCATGCCACATGTATTGCCTGCACATTTTCTTAAAGTCTAATTAACCTTCAATATCGCACGGGTTAGTTAGTGTTGAAGGCTTGAGTGTTGGGGTTGTTTTAGCTTGTGTTTTCTTTTAACACCGACCTTTTCAAATTCCCTCCTAGATAATGGGATACGACTTTTAAATGGAAGATATAGCTTTCAAAATGATTCAACATAATAAGAGATAAAACGACTGAGGAACTGAAAAAGCAAATAGTGCCTCTGACTTAAAAGGAAAACAACTATCGGTGCCCCTAGCGATTGTCTAATTTGGAGACATTTGAAAAAGACAGGTCTTAAGAGGGAAAAAAAGCCCTAAACTGAATGCCACCACTTCAGAGTTGTGAATTTCAGCTGGCACCGAGTAAGAAGGGTGCAGATAAGCAGTCTGATGTAAAGCTTCAGGGCACAGAGTTAACCCACCAGCAAATTTGAGCAGGAGGAATGAGCTCCGGCTGGACCAGCACTCGGCTTCGTGCGGCCATGGCAGCTTTAATCCCACGTTACCGACCTGAATGGGAAGAATTGGCTTATACTTGGGGGAAGAACAGTTCTGATTGCAAAAGAAGGCTGGGGTGTGCCCTGCTCTAAATTGTTGTGCTCTGGCCGCATCGGGTGCTGGGTTCAAACAGCGCAGAAAGACCCACGGCTCCCGTGGCGTAGCCTGAGCTCTGCCCCGAGCTGCCGCGCCTTCGAAAAGGTCTGGAGGACCCAAACCAAGGCGGTGATGGATGTTTACCAGTCTCAGGAGTCATCACCGGGAACTGCTGCGGCTCTGAAAGTAAGATCTGTTTTTGGGGTAGGGTGGGAAGATCCTTTTATGAAGAGAGCAGTCTTCAGCACGTGCCAGAAATAGGTACGGTCTCTGCATTTTGTTGCCAACTCTCCAGATTTTATTGGCAATATTTAGTGCTGTTTGTTTAGTACTGCTCCCCCCCACCCACCCCCTGCTCCTGCCCCCACTTTTTTTAAGGAAAGATGCCTGGTGGTGGAAATACCCAGAAAGCACTACCTTAGCACGCTCCAAAGCCTCATATAACAGAAAGCAAATAGAAGAAACACAAGTGTATTTGTTTGGGGCTTTTAATCTTCTGCATTTAAAGCAAATCCACTGATCATTTGAAACCTCAGTCCTGATCTGTGAAGGCTCAGGGTTGCCAATACTATTAGCGTATGCGCTGAAGAGTTTCAGCTGATAAATTTGTGAGTGGTGTGCTCTCTGGTATACTCTCTCAAGGGAAAGTCAGGCTCAGGAGATGAGGTTTGACTTCATTTACTCCATGTGACCTTAGACTGCTGCTTAAAACAGTCTGCTCTTTGTTTCTCCAACTGTCAAATGAAGATAATGATTCTTACCCATTCTTAGGACAGCACTTTGAAATTTATAAATGAAAATATTATTTATATTCAAGAGGTTCCCAGACAAGGAAAATGAATGATTTCCATAAATGCAATATATTTCTTCCTTGCATCATTCCAGTCTGGAACGTCATGTCTAGTTTATGGCACTCACACACACTGAGGATGGGTGTGAGAGACAAGTATTTGTAATCATTTTATATATATACAGTCGCTCTCTATAGCAGGCCTCTGTGTGTAATTTTCTCTATATACCTATATGTGTGTGTGTGTGTATAACAGATGCACAGAAAACCACCTGAAGTGAACGTGAATGTTTCCCATCTCAGGTTAGTGGGGCTGACTGCCTTTGTAGTGCTCTCAGATAACAAAGCTGGTAAATATTTTGTGTGACTTTAAAAGGGCAAAAACTCTATCAGTCTGTTGCCTAGTGAAATACATACGTTAAAAACATTGCTAGTTAAAAGGATGATGTAATGTTTGTCACAGGATGATGCCAATGTGCTTACCTTAACACAATATTAAACTAAGGTCCAGTCTGCATAATTTTGGTTTCTGTCCAAATGATAATGAAAATTCCCAGTGGTCCTCTCTGAAAGGGTGATCAGATGCCCCGAGCACTCCAGGGAAAAGCTCTCACTTTTTCAAGAACAGCCCATTACACAGGGCAACAGCATCTCTAAGAGAGAGTCTAATATCCAAGATAAGAGAAGATCTATTGCTGCCTGCAAAATGGGCAACTGCATCTCCTTCCCTGGTCGACGGACCAACTTGGAGGCTCACTTCTGCCTTCTGCTGTGGGTCTTCAAGCTCAGAAGATTCACTGTTAATCTACATTTTATTCTTCCATCTCCTCCTGATTCTCTGTATTTCTGTATCTGCAGAGATCTTCAGACATGCCAGATTTTCTGCTACAGAAATTCCTGGCTGTCTTTGGTTTGGCTGTGGTTACTTTGAAAGGGGGATCTACTTTTTTGAATGGAATCAGTACACTATGTTTATCCTCCCACAGCCCTTACTTTAATAAATATCTCAGAAGAAATTTCCCGGGGGTTTTCTCTGTCTTTTGCTCATTCTTTTTCTCCATGCTTATCCTTTTTTCTCTCTGGAGTGTTTGCTGCCATCATGAAAACTGTGTTTGGTGAGTGAGGAGAAGAATATGAAAAAGGAGAGTGGTAAAATGAATATGGCAGAAATATACACTGTGGAGAAAAACTATTTCTTCATTGCTGCTTGTAAAGTACCTTGTCTGTTCCTGGTTTTTTACAAATAAACAGTAAGAATATTTTATATTGGGAAGATGATGAAAGGGAGAGAAAATATGACAGAAAGAGTTAAGGATGAATACTGGGAAAGTTGTTACCACCTCTCATACTAGAAGTGTTTGATAATAGGCAATACAAACATTTGCAGATGTACCTGAAGGAGAAAGTCAGATTGGTGCAGGTTGGTTGACCCAAACTTGTGTAGATCTCAGTTCAGATCGCTCCGTAAAGCTGATCTTTGCTGTAAGCCCTGAAGGATGCTGGCTGCAAGGCCTGACTCTGTCCGGGGCTGGTGCTTTCCACACGGCTAAAAGGCTGCAGTGATGACATGATCCTTGCTAGGGAAAGGGCTGTGGAAAACTGAAAAAGCTCACTGCACTGTTTCCATTTCACAGAGAGGACCTTCTTTTTTAGAGAAGAAAAGTTTCCCAGTATAGGTAATTTCACAGCTGAGAGACACTATCATGTTGCCTTAAAGTGGTTATAAAATAAGCGAGAGGATCTATCGCCTTTTTTTTCTAGCCTGTTTTGGAAGGTGGCTGTTTAATATGGGTGTGCTTTTTTCTGGGGAGGTGGAAAGGAGGGACAATGAATAAATAAGAAATGGCTTCTCCTCGGGAGCCAAGGCTAAAGAAATTACCTGTGCTCAGCTCTGGAGAAAAGCAGGACTGCTGCTGTCATTGTGTGGGGACCAGAACGAGAGCAACGGGAGAAACATACACTCAAAACTCGCTGCTAAATATACCGGATGGGAAGCCAAACCAATTCACATCCCATATCAGTAATTTATAACAAAGTCTGCACAGTGTGGAGAACCAATTGCTTGCAATCAATACAGATTTAATGACCTATGAAGGGAAAATAAACCATTCTGCCATAACACAGAAGGTGCTAACAAAGCCTGCTCGAGCCCTGGCGAAGAGAGGGCATCCTGGGGGAAGCGAGGAGCATCCTGTGACGGGGTGCAATTGGACCGCAGGGTCAGCGCAGGAACCATGCTTGGCCTGTACCTACCATCACTGCTGAATGTCTGCAGCATCAAGGGGTGGCAGATCTGTCTGTCAGAGGATCTGAACTTTTTTCCCTGATTGAAGTGGTGATGAAGTCTCCTGATGGAAGCCTTGGGCCTGGTTAAGGAGGAAGGGGAAGATGCAACTTGAAGAGGGCATGACAGAGAAACTGTGAAAGCAACAGTCCTAGGGAGGTTTTAGTAAGCTTAAACGCAGCACAAGGCTGATCTAAATAGTATTTCTAGAAGATCCAAAGAGTCTACCCAACACTACCATTAGAGACCGCAGCTCAGGATTACTGACTGATTTCTTGTTTATACTGTGTAATGTTTCACGGCCCCAGTCAGGCAGAGGTGGGACTGTAAGATATTTAGCACTGAAGTCATTATGAGGCCCTGAGGTGTACTTCAGGAATTATCTGGGCTTTGGCCAAATAATACATTAGACAGTGGTGCATATTTATTATCAGGTTGTCTTGTAACTCCCTGTCTCTTGTTAAAGTTTCTCAGTCGGTGCAGGTAGAAATAGGAGAGACCCACCAAGCCATCTAGTCCGTCTTCTGTCCAGTGCAGGATAGCTCTCTTGAGTGCAGTTGCTTGTGCTTTGCAAGCATAGTGTTAAATGTATCAAGAGATGCATTGCTTCATTTGTGACAGTAATCAATACCCTAACAGACCTGTCAATAAGTTTTCATTTTCTTTTTCATTTTTGCCTTTAAAAATATCATCCTGTTGCAAGTTATGCCCACCAGTGTTAATAACCCTTCCGACATACACAGATGTCTATTGGAACTTCCCCTGTTCATTGCTTAGCCGATACATATATCTTTAGGGCCAGACTTTTACACACTTGCCCATATTATTTTGCTTTGTAAGTAGGCCTGTTAAAATGTAGGGGAAAAGGATGGGATAAGAATTAAAGTGCTACTCCACGGGAATAAAAGGTGCCCCAATCCACCCCTAAACTATTTTAATCTTTCCTTAAAAGTCAGCCCAGACAACCCCTTAGACACTATTGTTGCTCTCCACTGAACCTGCCCTTTTAGATGCTAATAAGGTACCCAGGAGTGAATTTAGTATTCCTAGTGTGGTCACACCAAAGCCATATGGAGTGGAATCTTTTCTTCCCTTTTCCAGGAGATGATGTCTTTGAATCTGCAGCCAAAAATTTCCCTTTCTCTTTTTTTTTTCCTCAGTTACATTTAATGCACTTTCTACTATCACCCTCAGGCTTCTTTCAGCATTACTTTCCTCATTTTCCCTTCTGAGAAATAACTGAGTTTTGGATTATTTTCCCTAGATGTCTAGGCTTGAATTTCTTCAAGTTGAGAGTCCTTCCGTTATTTTCTCCCCATAGGTCATATCATGTCATCAGCTATTAAGCACAATTCTAAATGTGGATTATAAGTTATGGATCTCATTTTCATTGATTTTTCAAGGAGGAGGAAGGAATTGATGATTACCAACATGTCTGAATTTACCTTCTTCCCCTCCGCTATCAGCAACACAAATAACAGGAATTTTATTCATTACAACTTAATGTACAATATGTTATTTCAGATAAAATATTTTCACAAATGTTTACAGCTTAGAAATTGAAAATAGTCTCCTTAATAAGTCAGAAAAGAGATCCTTTAAACCTTTATTCATAGCCAAATGAGAGGTAGAAGCTGTCATGTTTATGATGTACAATAGTTAAGTCTCAGGGAAAAGAAGTATGGGAGTACTCTTTAGGATAGGTGTAGGATTGACTGGGAGAAAACTATAGTCTAGTAATTACAATTTGGGATGCTATATCTGGCTATGCTATAGGTAATGTATTTTAAACTAAATTTACCACTGATGTAAACTAAAAATGAATCCAATTGAATTATACATTCTCTAATGGATGAAGCTATTTCGTCCAATTCTTGCAAAAGTTGAAATAAGGTACACAGATGTTGTTGGTTACAAAAGTACTGCAGAAGAAGAAAGTGTCTGTCACACAGGGAAAAATTCTCCACTCATTTGTACCTAGAGGGAAAATTCATTAAAGTTGCCCTTGTGAAATTGAACAGAGTTTGCTGCTTTGCCTGGATATATTGAAACACAAATAATCCACATTTCAGCTCCATTTTAGAAGGCAGAGATGTTCTTGGCACGAATATTTCTTCTACTTCAGATTAATTCATTAAATTGGATTGCCTTTTCTCATGTAATCAAACTGATACATGTCCTAAGTTCCTATGCAAAGGCATTATCTGAAGATGGAAGGGTGTAAATTCACTTGAAGGAGACAACTGAATTAACTGTGTATCAGCAAGCACACCACACCATGACTGTTTATAATCTCTGTGCACACATCGCCTGGTACAGAGCATTCCACAGCATTAAGAATCAAATCGGGTGGGGGGGTGGGGGGGAAGCTAGAAAAGCAATGGGGTATTTGAAATGGTCACTTCATATCAGTTCTGCTTGAGCATTTTGTGAAATAGACATTTATATTTTTGTGGATAGTGCTGTTAATTACTTGGCATTCCTATGCAGAAATAACTAAAATAAATCCGGAATTTACAAGGAAATTGCATAGTTACACTTAGGTTATGCTAGACTTCAGTACATTTTTGGTGCAAACTTATTCACCAGAAAGTGTGGGTTTGTGTGAAATGATTTTAAATTGGCAACCTTCATGGGCCTTTTTCTTCTACAGTAAGCAAAACTGATACAAAATCTGAATGCATCCAAAAGTGGCTCTTCAAAAAGTTGATTCAAGTCCAAATGTTCTTCAATAGCTGTAATGAGCAGACAGAACGGGGCACAAATTTTCTCAAAACAAATCTGCATAACTTCTAACAGCTCTAACGGGGGATCTCCAGAGCGCTACTCTGCCCCCATGACACAGAGACACGTCCCTTCCTTCTCCATCCGTTGCTAAAGGCAGTATTCCCCAGACAGATTGGGTGATTCCACTGTAAGGGTTTTCATTGCTCAAGACAAATCTACCTTCATTGGTTGCAGTTCGTCTCACACCCCCATCCTTACACAAACTCAAGACCAAACATGTACGGATACCCTCAGACTTAGTTTTCTTTCTTTGCCTCAAGCGTTTTCAGCGTTTCATGGGTCATCCCAATATCCTCAGCCAAGTGCTTTGCCGGGGTCCAGTCTACCATGACAGCGTTGCATTTGGCTGGACCTGGTGTGATCATGGCATGACTGAACCCAACTCAAGTCCAACCCGAGCCCAAGCAGGGTGGTAAGAGGAGAGCTGCTCCCTTGCCCTGGTTACCCTGCGTGGGTGCCCTGTGCAACTGGGTGGGGGACCACCATGGAGGGAATGAAAGCCCCCAGGCACTCTTTGGATGTGGAAGGACACATGCTTGGCCGTTGTCTATAGACTTTCAACACAGTCAGTTAGCTTTCTTCCCAGGAGAAATGAGTTGACCATCAACAGGTATTTTGTTCCAAGATTCCCAACAAAGGGCTTCCTCCTCCCCCCAGTTCTTTCTATAGAGGAGGCCTTGCACAGATGTCTCAGTGAAGACTTAAACTAGACCCAGTTTCAAAAATGAACTTACTTTTCTTTTTTTTCTAGGTACAGCCAGAGTCTGAGATGATGAAATACTGTGGGAATGCTATTGTGGGAATAATCTGTTATATCACTCCAAAAATTGCTGTTCCTGACTTAATTAGCTCACATGGCTTGAGATATGTAACACTGACCATTACAGAAAGCCTGATAATAAAGAGTAATGATACAACACAAACTATTTAAATTAACACAAGCTATGCAGAAACAGACTCACTAGGATGCTGTGTCTCAGTTTTAAGGAAATTCTCCCAGAGATGGGAGGTACTAGAGTCTGTCCTTTAATTTGCTCTACTTTGTCTGATTCTTCCTCTTTCATGTGCTAACTTCCATTCCTTTCCAAGAATACAGACAATTTTGCATATGCAAAACTTTTGGAAAAGTATCCAAATCTTTTGATATTTATCCAGACCAGATCTAACAAGGAAGTTTCCAAGCAGTGATGAACCTAAAACCCAATAAAGCTGAGTAATAATTAGCAGTAATAATAAAAAATATTTTGCAATAATAAAACTGTAATAATAAAATAAAAATGCAAGCTGGATCTGGGGAAATGGAAAGAACATTTAAAATCCAAATGTGAGTTCTGTAATAAAAGTACTCTATGCCACTGTGCAGTAATGGCTCCAAAAGTTATGGCAGCATCCAAAAGCATGGAGCACTTGGCCCAAGTTTGCATTTTTTAAAGCAGTTGGCAAAAGTCTTCTTGAAGAGCAAGCCTGGTGCTTGCAAAGAGAGCGGAGTGCTACTGTGGACTTTGCGGATGGGAGCGCATGGGAGAAGGGTCCGATAGAGAATGGGAACCGCCACATCTGAACTGGAGCGATTTGGGGTAAAACCATGGTGTGGGGTGGGACCTGGCAGAACAGGGAGAGCAGCCTCTGGATGCAGTCCCCACCGCTGGTGCGGGTTTGGCTGTGCCTTCAGCCGTTGGTGCTGTGGCTCGTAGCAGAGCTCTGCGGGGAGCCCGCGGGAGCTTGGCCCACTGGCATGGGCTGGGTACCCAGCCAGGAGGAGAGGGAGGCTGCCTGCTGAGTGCTGCTCTAGAGCCCACCTCACGCTCACTTTTATTTATCAGTAAGTGGCAGTGGCTGGATGTAAAATACTGTGAACTTTTTCATTTGCCTTTTACACGTATTTTGTTCCACTACATGAGCAGGGGACTTTGGCATTAGACAATTACCCCTCTGGGACAGAAGTAATAGTGGGGAGCGTGTACCTACACCTCAGCCACTCGAGTTCGTACCTCATTGTGTATTAGTTCTAGCCACCAAGAAGGGAGGGTTCATGCTAAGGTGCTAGACAGTACAGTGTCTAAATTATAATGGCTGAGGCTCAGACACCAGTTCCCTCCCGTCGACTTTGTTGTCAGGAGATCGTAGCCCAGCAGACGGGTGGTAACAAACAGCTGGGAGGCAATAACAACATTTACTCAATTAATGTGAATGAGAGCCCTACTTTATTTAAAGTTGCTGTCTGCTGACATCAGTATAATGCCATAAGGCAGTGACTCCTGCAGTGGTTTCAGACCTGATCTGGGGAAGTGGAGCTTGCACAGGTCCACCTTTCAGTCCCTGCTGAGGTGTCATTGGGGTTTAATGTCTTCTTGCAGGGGGCACCTCACAGGCCCAAGGCCCTGCATCTCATCAACTGTGTTCTTCATTTTTTCTCATCAGTATCATGGGATCATGAGTTGCTCAAAATGTCAGCTGACAAAAAGGAGACCAAGATTTGGTTCATCAGTTAAAACAAATCAGTGAAGGGCTTTGTGATCTACCAACATTTTTAGTGTAGTGTATAAGACCTGTTAGATCACTACTGCTCTTTGGCCACTTTCCCTATTAATACTTTGATGTCCAAGAATGCAATAGTGCGAAGGATTTTAAGCACATGCTCAAATTTCAAGACAGTCCAAGGGAGCTAAGAAAATGCTTAAATGTTTCCACAAATGTGTGGTTTGGCATCATCCTACAGCCTCAGTTTTATTCACATAGTGTGATGGGAGGCAGATTCATTTTGTCCTTGCGCAGTGTTCATGAGAAAAGACTTAATTTTGAAAATATGATGGTTAGCAATGCGGATGGAGTCCTGGAGTTACCTGGAGACAGGTACATACAAAGTGACTGCATTAAAAATAATTTCGGTGACAATCAATTGCCCTTCAGAGTGGAAGACTGACTTAATTATTAAAAGACTAGCAGTAACAGAAAACAGCTATACATGTGTGTATATAGATATATCACGGATATGAGCCATGTAATTTGTAGCCCAATTTGATATTTGGAAAGATTGGGTTGTTCAGCTCAGAGCCTTTGGACTGACTCCCCGGGATGTCAGTGGAGCCTGTTCCTTGATGCTGTGGCAGTCCTGTTTGGCCATCTCTTGAGTTTGGGCTCAGCAACTACCTAGGGATAGACCATAATCTTATAAGGACAGGATAAAGCTTTCTGCACACAGAGAAGAGGCCAAGCTATTTTATATCTGCAGCCATAGCTCACATGAAGAGTTTCCCTTTGGTATGAGTGAGAGAGAAAGAAAAAATTAAGTTAGACACTTTGGTTTTAAAGAGTCCTTCTTTCCTAACCACACCAACCACTGCCTCCTTCGGCACCAGTGCTATAGTTCTGTAACCAGAGAAGCAGTTACTGAGTAAGTTTAGTGCTGTCTGCACTTTTCCAGCAAGCCGAATTTTTTTTCTGGCTGCATAGTAAATAAAGATAGGAAGTATACCAGGCAAAGAAAAGTGTGTGTGTATCTCCAGAAAGACTATTTGTAAGTCTGTAACAATCTTCATTTTGACTATTCTCTATAAATTTAAGATTGTAAGTACTGAAGTACTGAAATACTGAAATATTCTAGTTTACCCAATAACACAAGTCAGTTAAAATGATTCAATGAGTTTGTCTTCCTCTAGCCAGCTGCAAACTTCAAGAAGAAAACAAATGGCATTCCTCTGAATGCAGAATCACATCATGTAATTTAGTGGCTAAATACTGACATATGTTTATTAGTTTAGGAACCTACTTCTTGCATTTTATTTACCATAAGCTCTACAGGTACCTGAAGTCTTCCTTGACATTTCTTCATTTTGTTCAACCACCTGAATCGGGTGGGGATGAGGTTGCCCCGTGCACGTTTCTGTTACGTTGGCAAAAGTGCCCAAGCGAGCACACATTTTTCTGGCTTGTGTTTCATTACCTTCCTGAGCTGACCTTCTGGAGACATCTGTTTAAGTGAACTTGAGCCAATGAAACACCAGGCAACAGACTGAAAATCTTGGTGTAATTGAGTCATCATGCCTAGTACACGGGAAGCCTGGTGACAATGACAGAGTGCTGTGCAGTGATTTGGAGGGTTAGCTGTTGCACCAGCCCCAGGCACGCCAGGCCCAGATGAACTCACTGAACTTGAGGTGCAGAGCCACCCCACATGTGAGCAATAGGATGCAGAGGTTTTGCTGTGCAAGAGGCGTCCAACCGTCTGCCGCGTGCCCAATAGATCTGATGCATCCCGCAGCTGTGTGACTGCTCATATGCAACTGTTGTGTGCCTGTGTAGCAGTAATTTTCCCAGAAAAAGTGGGTACCTCCTGCCCGAGAACTGTGTGCGTGCGTGGGGCGGGGGCGGTAGATTCCCATTAAATGGGAGCGTGTATCACCCAAAGGCAGAGGCTTGGCAGATCTCCAGATGCGGAGCCTCAGAAGTTACAAACCGAACTCTGCCAGAGCCCTGGGGGAGCTCTTTTTGAGAAAACAGTGAACAATCAGACCCAAATCCCAAGAAGACTGTTATCCCCTCTGGAGGCAAACCAAAAAAAAGTGTTCACACCAGCTCTTCTGCACAAAACCAGGTCTACTGGCAGTGCAGTCAGTTGCCTGGCTGGAAACGTAGATGAAGAAGGAGCTCTGCATCTTTGTTTTCTCATGCAAGTTTTGTTTCCAGAATTGCAGTGATAATAGGAACATCTTGAAAATCTCTGCTGAAACCAAGGACTATATAGGCAGAAATTAAACACAGCTGTACCTAGTAAACAGAATTTAATAACAGCTCTATAAGACTCAGTGAATTGGGATCTTTTTATAAGTGATGCTGCAGCCATGTATGGAACTAATTTGAAGAACCAGATGCAGGACACGTGTGGCTGCCCAGCACTCATGATAGACATGGTAGATTTTGCAATCTCCTTTATGTTCCTGATATTTCTTTTTCTTTCCTTAGGCTTCTTACATTTGTTCACTGCACACACACATACCCTCCTAGACTCAAGTGCTGTCTCTGCTGAAGTTAGTGACAATTTTGCTAATGACTTTTGTGGGACTGAGATTTCATATCTGGTATATATAATAATATCATACTCTGTATATTTTCTCATTTTGGTATATTGGAAAAGACTTCCACATTTCTAGGTATGGTCTAGAGTTAGCATGCAGGCTATAATTAGAAAAAAAAACCACCAAAACCAAACATGATGCACTGATCACCAAAGAAGCATTTGTTTATTTTGCCTACAGTGCAAGTTGGCCATTTCAATATTGGTCTATCTATAATTACATTAATATAAATAAAGCTGGAGTGTCTGTGCTTTACCCAATTGAGGGATACGCTTGAGTTTTAGCTGAGCCAGAGGGATGAATCTAATTTGTTTAACATAGATCAGTCAGATCGCAACTGGCCTTGTAATACAAAGGTGATAACCAGAGATGCCAAAAAGAGCTAGCCTCCTACAGACTTGGATCAAACGGGACCTTCTCCGTGGGGCCCTGTGGTGCACGGATGACACCCGCACTTCAAAGACAACCCACAGAAGAAAAGTGAGCCCGTGACCTTTGGTTCTTCACAACGAACAAAGAAGCCCAAGAGACGGCTGTCGGGCTTCCTTAACTCCATTTGATATTATATTAGGAATACGCAAATCATTAGACTCTGAACTGGTTGGATTTTCTGTTTCTCTGTTTTGTCTCCTGGAAGCCCTCCTGGAGGAATTCTTCTGGATTTAGAGCTTTCTCAGCTTTTCTGAAGGTCCAGGTGAAATGGGAAGGGCTGTGCTGGCAGGGCAGTGCGCTCCTGGACCCGTGTGCGAGTGAAACAAGTTGAGCCGGTAAAGTACAGCCCTGCCGGCGTGTCTGGCCTTGGCACACCAGGCACGGATGGAGGTCGGCTCTCCAACCGGTTTCATGTCCCCGACGGACATTGCTGAGTCAACGAAGCTCTGGCAGGTGGACCTGACCAAAGTCGTTGCTCCGTTCTCCTGCAAGGCATTTGAGTTACACAGGTAATGACAAAACCAAAAGAAGCAGCAAACTATAAACGCTCTGACAAAGAAATCTCTGTTCCTATGTTTATTTGCACTTCCCTTACCTGTGTCCCTGTGACATTATAATCCTGCCAGTTCTCTGGTGTCCACAGAGTATTTGGGGGAACAGAAGTGATAAGACTCAAGCTTCTAATGCAAGTAAAAGAAAAAGAAAATACATAAATATGTCTAAACTTAAAAACTATAAACTATAAATGGAAAAATAGGCAAAAGCCTGTTGCATCTTTTCTCATCTGGCATCTTTAACAATATTGGGTGAGAGCAGCTTTAATGTACGCTGGGATTACCCACACTGTGGCCACCAATCCAGACCCCAACCACACATTAATTTTGTTCTGATCTAAGTAGGGTCCCAATTCTGCTTGTCTGCAGGAGAGGCTGTATTTCTTGCTGCTACCACCACCAGTGATGTTACTGGCTCTTGCAGCACCATCATCCTTCCTCATTCACTGCTCATGCTTCTGATCCATCAACCTTTCTTCAGCTTTGCAGCTACCGCAGCACCCCAGCACCGAGCAGGGGCTGGCACTGGAGAACTCACCCCGCTAGCAGTAACACAGCAAGGAAAAGCAAAGAGAAAAAGGATATTCGCAACCCGAGTCAGCACATCCTTCTTGCTCACCGTCCATCTGCACAAACCCTTGCTGAAGGATGACACAGGGGTGGGATCGAGTGCTCAGCGAGGGCAGGGGGTAGGGCTGCTCAGGATACAGCCCAGGAAAGAAATCCTGAGGAAACCGCAGCCTCAGCTCTCTCAGAAAGGAGCACGTGAGGGCATGCAGTCTCCAACCAGGAGCGCTGCTCGTTTCCACATGAGCAGCCAGTATTGGGGTCAGTTTTCTCATAGTTTTCCCTATGGCAATAGCAGTGAATGCGTGCTGAGTGCCGAGGAGCTAGCTGCAGCATTAGTCGCTGTCTCTTCCTTGACGAAAATACTAATGTGTGACCTGCATACTACAGAGGACTTGGCAATTTTAGATCATTACTGGGGAAAAACATGGCAGAGTTTAACTTGTCTCACCGTAGCGCTAGTGTCTCCTGCAGCAGGGAAGGAAGAAAAGGCTTGACACCACGCTGAATCCACTTTTGTCTTAGCAGGGTACTGGCTGCATCTGTTTGAAAGGCTTGCATTGTATCACTGTTCTTTGTTATCAGGTTTCCCATGGTGGTCAGTGTTACATATCTTACATTGTTTGAGCTAATTAAGCCGGGGAATCAGGGAAAGCACATTTCCGGCGGGGATTTATTGCCAAAAGATATTTCAGCTGAAGGGGGAAAAAAGGAAATCTCCCTTTACGTCCAGCATTCCTGAGCTGTTTCATAATATTCAGCGTTCAGCTTCATGGAAATAAACTGACAACAATGTCGAGAAGTTTGAACTTGAGCAGTTTTCCTCTGTTTTGTTGAATTTAAAAGAATTTGTAATGTAAAAGAAAGCAAGGGATCTGTGTAGCCACAAAAATGAAAATATTTGAATCATGTCGGTTGGAAACAGTTAGACATGCTTGCTAATCTACAAAAAAATTATTGTTTGCTCTCAAGGTGCTTTGTGCCACGCTGTTATTTGCACCCATTTTTATGTTTCCTTACAAGAGAAATGCAAGTGGCAGTGTTTTAAGTCTTCACCGGTACGTATATAGGACACTGGCGGAGGCAGAGAGGCATGGTTCACCATGGTCTGCACCCAGTGTGTTTGTTCACAGCAGCACGAAGGGGTGCTCAAAGCACCCGGCAGCAGGACGGGCTGAGCTCTACTCCATCAGCGCCGGAGCGCGTTTTCCAGCACCTTCAGCTGCCTGGCAAGTGCTGCCCGCGGGGCAGAGCCTTGACTGCGACATGGTTGTCGGCCCAGCCTAAAAGGGAAACTCAGCTCTTACGTATGGGATGTCATATATAGGTTCATTGTTAGGAAATCCTGTGTGTGAACAAAGCCCTGATTTTCTTCCAAATAATATCAATAATCACCGTAGATGGGATTAGCGATGATGACAGTTTCTTCATTTTCACCAGCAGGCCTAAAAGGCTTTGCTGAAAGAGGTGAGGATGATTATCCTCTGCCTGCCAAGGGAAACCTGAGCAACTGGGGAGCGCTATTGATTATTAAAGGCATCCAGTGTTTTGGATGAGAAGGTCCTGTTTTCAGCTGTGTGTAACTTTTGTCAAGCTTTGGCTGTTCAGTGTGAAACTGTCTTCAGATGTCTTCTGAATCATGGTTTGTTGTTTTCTGGGTTGTTTTTTTGTTTGGTTGTTTTTTTGATAGGTAGTTTCAGCTGAAACATTTCAGCTCTCTCAAACATGAGGAAAAAAAAAAAAAAAGGGGGTTTTCACCAGTGGAAAAAGAAAAGGCTGGCAACTTTATCTTTGGGAATCATTGGCAGTGCTCCTCATTTGAAGCAGGGACTGAAAGTCTGATGTCACTATACTGTCAAAGAAAATTTACCTAATTTCTGGGCCTCTGAAAGGTTGCAGTTTACATGTGCTCACCACAGAGGACTGTGTTTTAGCCAAACTCCCCTCATATTTGGCCTGCAGCGAGCAGGCTAGAGTGCAAACTGTCATTGCTATCCGTTAATCCTTTAGGTCAAGTGAGAAGAGTATCAGATAGAAGAGATTCCAACTTTGCTGATGATACATAGAGGTGTCAGTGTGAAGCTGAATGATAACACTTCAGTCTTTCCTAATTTTTTTTTTTTTTCCAAAACAGGAAATTACATGCCAAAGCTGTTAAAAATAAGGTGTTGAGATGGAAAAATCAAAGATTCACAGTCACATAGGAAGAATTTGACAATTAAGGTTCTCTTCGTAATCCCATGCCAGTCCCTTGGTGCAGATTTTATTATTATGATCCATCTTTAATTAAATGATGATGCTAATTTTTTCCCTAAGTCCCCATGCTCATGTAGAGCACAGGATAGAATCATAGAACCACAGAATGGTTTGGGTTGGAAGGGACCTTAAAGATCGTGTAGTTCCAACCCCCTGCCATGGGCACAGACACCCTCTACTAGACCAGGTTGCCCAAAGCCTCATCCAACCTGGCCTTGAACACTTCCAGGGATGGGGCCTCCACAACCTCTCTGGGCAACTTGTTCCATTGCCTCACCACCCTCACAGTGAAGAATTTCTTCCTAATATCTAATCTAAATCTGCCCTCTTTTAGCTTAAAGGCATTACCCCTTGTCTTGTCACTACATGCCCTCATAAACAGTCCCTCTCCAGCCTTTCTTGTAGGTCCCCTTCAGGTACTGGAAGGCTGCAATAAGGTCTCCCCAGAGCCTTCTCTTCTCCAGGCTGAACAACCCCAACTCTCTCAGCCTATCCTCATAGGAGAGGTGCTCCAGCCCTCTGATCATCTCTGTGGCCCTCCTCTGGACTTGCTCCAACAGCTCCATGTCTTTCTTGTACTGGGGCCCCCAGAGCTGGATGTAGTACTCCAGGTGGGGTCTTACTAGAGCGGAGTAGAGGGGGAGAATCACGTCCCTCGACCTACTGGTCATGCTTCTTTTGACGGAACCCAGTATACAGTTGGCTTTCTGGGCTGCAGGTGCACATTGCTGGGTCATGTTGAGCTTCTCATCCACCAACACCCCCCAGGTCCTTCTGCTCAGGGCTGCTCTCACTCCATTCTCCACCCACCCTGTATTTGTGCTTGGGATTGCCCCAACCCATGTGCAGAACCTTACACTTGGCCTTGTTGAACTTCATGAGGTTTGCAGGGGCCCACCTCTCCAGCCTGTCAAGGTTCTTCTGGGTGGCATTCCTTCCCTCCAACATGTTGATCATA
Source organism: Balearica regulorum gibbericeps (assembly GCF_011004875.1). Lineage (NCBI taxonomy): Eukaryota > Metazoa > Chordata > Aves > Gruiformes > Gruidae > Balearica > Balearica regulorum. The sequence continues at coordinate 119,515,619 of NC_046185.1, forward strand.
CCACACAGCTGAGGGTGCACTCAATCCCACCATCCATGTCAACAACAAATATGTTAAACAGCGCCAGTCCCAATACCAACCTCTGAGGTATGCCACTCATCACTGGTCTCCACTTGGACATCGAGCCATTGACTGCAACTCTTTGAGTACTACCATCCAGCCAATTCCTTATCCATCAAGTGGTCCATCCATCAAATCAATGTCTCGCCAATTTAGAGACAAGGATGTCATGGAGGACAGCGTGAAAGGTTTTGCACAAGTCCAGGTAGATGATGTCAGTTGCTCTTCCCTTATCTACCAATGCTGTAACCCCATTGTAGAAGGCCACCAAATTTGCCAGGAATGATTTGCCCTTAGTGAAGCCATGTTGGCTGTCACCAATCACCTCCTTATTTTCTATGTGCCTTAGCATAGTTTCCAGGAGGATCTGCTTCATGATCTTGCCGAGCGCAGACATGAGACTGACTGGCCTGTAGTTCCCTGTGTCTTTGTTTTTTCCCTTTTTAAAGATGGTGTCACTTGTCTCTGCCCTCCCTTTAATCCTGACCCATAAACTCTCTGTCTTCACCCATCCCCAGATGGAGCTCCATGCACTCCAGCTGGTCACTGACATGCAAAACCCTCTCCTTGTCTCCCCTGCCTGTCCTTCCTAAAGGGGCTGTATCCTTCCATTCCAGCAGTCCGGTCATAGGAGCCATCCATCTCCACATCTCTGTGATTCTGCTGTTCAAATTAATGAAGACTGTATTATGAAGAAAGCCCTTGGCAGTAGGGTCTTCACCCCAAGTCCTCCTTTAGCTGGAAGACATGCATCCCATGAGGCAGCAGGTTACAAGAAGGGAGAAGATTACATGGTGCCTTAGGAATTTGACTACTGGGTGGCATACCTGCTCCTGCCACTGCATCCATATATGATGCTGACAGAGTCACTTAAAGCAGGTTTTTCACTGATGGATGCTAAATGCAAATCTCTCACTTCCAGTGTGCCTGCCTCAGCACCCAGAGGTTCCTGAACCTGCTGCTGCTCTTCCCAGGCGAGATGCCAGATAAACAGTGCTGCAAGAGGGGATCTTCACCAGCAGGCCAGAGCTCCCTGCTCACTTTCCCTGTGTTTTTTCCTGAAGGCAAATCAGCTAGACTAAAGTGCAGAGCAGATCGATACTGAGCTTGCATTCAGATAAGTATGACAACGTGTAACAAGTGTTCGTGGGTAGAAACGTGCTCTGGTGCATGCAATAAAGATTGAGAGGGAAAGAGGTGGGGAGAAAGGTGGTGTGGAGCTTGCTGCAATGCTTCCTGCTATGGTTGGACTCAAAAACTGATCGCATGGATAGGCCCTTCGGGTGACCTGCTGAGCTGATAGAAAATAGGAGGACAAGCCACCTGAAAGCCCCTGGAGATCAAGAGGAAGATGAGTGGTACATAAGCAACATGAAGTCTGTGAAATCAAACCATTAAAAAAACATCTCTGAGCTGGTCATCTTCTCTCACCTCCTTTCCAGTACGAGGAAAGGCAAGGCAAGAGGAAGGGGAAGAAAGGAAAAAGCACTGAATATTTTCTTTTATTCCACAGAAGCTCAGGTGCTGAATTTGTTACAAATTTTATTATGTGCAAAAACGATTTCCTAATGTTTTTGGACTGTTTCTCTCCTTGCTTTCCAGTCCCCACTCTTATTGTATTGAAATCCATTAAGAATCTGGTGATGAGTGCCGGACACTTGGAGAACAAGCAGCAAAAGGAGTAATGCTGCCTTCTCTCAGCAGCATGTGGGCGAGCGAGAAAATAGTGTCCTTATCGACTCCCCTGGTGCAGCAATCTGAGTGCCGAGAGCAGCGCAACCTCCTGGGCTGAGAGCAAATGAGGATCAGCAGCAGCGCGGCATTTTCCTGAGGCCATGGTTTGAGTTGGAGTTGCTGCAGCTTTAATAGAGGCTGCAACAGCCATGGTAAACGTGACCCGCTCCATTATTGAATTGTGTGGTGCTGTTTTGCTTTTGCGTTTAATATTGGTAATTATGCAATTTCTAGACAACTTCCCTGTCATAACCAGGGCAGCAATGCTGACAAAACAGGCTTTAAATAAGCACTTGTCAAAGGAACAGCTATTTTTGTTTGCCCTATTTAGCACTCTGTTTAAGGTCTACAGTGGAAATCTCAGACAATTTTAAATACATGGTGGAGTTACTTTATCACTGCATCACAATATTCAAAATCCCCGAAGCTTGGAAAATAAAAGTGTTTTAGCAGAAACTTTTAGTGGTTCCTGCCTGCACATAAAGGTCATAGCTTTTGCAAGACCTGCTTGAGAGCGAGGAAGCACAGACAAGCTTAGGGTTCATGAGCCCTTCTTCAGGTTGTCAGGACTGTTGCGCAGAAAAGATTCAATATCCTACTTTTTCCCATCTCTGAGACCTCCAGAGGGTTCTCCAGGGGAAAAGAAAGAACAAAAACACCAACGCAAGACCTAGCAGTCCTGCTGTTCCTCGGGTAAGAACCAAAGAGAAAGCAATCTCAAAGCCTCTTAGTTCATAATTAAGAAAAGACAAGAAATCCTTTTCCCCTTCCCTCATGAGCCATGTCTGAGGCGATGGTCTCCTGGCTCCTCAGGCACTGGGCTGCCTTGTTTGCCTGATGCTGGGAGCAGGGAGCACAGGTACAACTTCAGCACATGGTGAGAGTTTTCTTACCCAAGATGCTGTGAAGGGGCAACCACAAGTCCCTTGCCTAGCCGTGCAGCAAAGTAGGGATGTGCACAACCTGAAATAAGTGGGGGCTCACTCTTCAGGTAGAGAAAGGGAGGCTAGATGGCCAGTGACATGAGTGTGACAGTCATTGGGGAGTGCTTCCTTTAGGAAGTAAAACCACCAGCCAAACACAAAAGGATTGCAGAGTTACACGTGGGAGCAATTGCATACTGGTTTATTTAGGCTATCCTTTTTTCTTTCTTTTTTTTTTTTCCCCCTCCATTTCCAGACTATGAACTTCCTAGCCTGGCTATTCCTGGGAAGTTTGTGATGTGTTTCCAGAGAGTTTCTGGAGCTCTGCTAGGACAGTAGCCTCACACAGTTGCCTTAAAAAAGCTCTGGGGAGGAGGAAAAGTGTTCAGGAGGATCCTTACTACCTTTATGCAGAGGACAACAGAAGCAACAGCATTTGAGGGTCCTGTGTTTTGAGCAACACCCTTGGCTTCCCCTCCTTCTCATCTCTACCAGCGGATGCCAGAGAGACAGCCAAAGCAAACATAACACATGGGAAATGGTCTGTAAATCCAAAACAAAAGAGGTTTTCTTTTATCAGCTGTTTCCTGTTGTCAAAGAATAAATTATTGCTTTAACCATGGGGTTTTTTTGTGCAGTGTGCATAGAAACATGGTAAATTATTTAACTTTTCCAGCAGAATTTAATTTTATTACATGTATTAAAATAATCCTGGTATTAAAATAATATCATCTATGTCTCTTTGTCCCCACAGCATTCCCTCTCTTCTCTGGTGCCTGTGATAAAAAAAAAAGATAAGGCAGTAGCTTAGCAGGTTAGACAAAAAAATGCTTCTTTAAATTATCGTAATTTAATGGCACCTGCCTTATTCCACCGAGCCTGTTCTGCTCCACTGCTGGAAGAGTGCAGAGAGGCTGGTGCGGATGCAGGGTCACCCCGCGTTCCCGGAAATCCCCGGCTGCTTTGCTGCGGCTCTCTATCTCCTGACTCCTAAATGAGCTCCTGCAACACCGGTCACCCACTGCTCCAGAGGGTGAGCTAAGAAGCCAAAAATAGCCTCTTTTCTGATAATACAGGGCTCCGCTTATAAAGGCGACATTCTGGCATCCCAGATAAGATGTACACAGCCTCCTCTGGTTACGTTTTCAGCCTCCCGAGCCTTTTCTCTGCCAGGTGGAAGGGCTCATGCGGCGCTTTTCCTTATATGCGGGTGCTGCTGGAAAAGCCTTTCCAGGAGATGCTGTTGGTGGGATGAGACGGATCCGATGAAATCGTGGTCACCAGGACGAGGACTGTGAAGCGGGGTGGGTTTGCTTTGCTCAGCACAGCACTGACAGGCGTACCCGTGGCTGTGTTACGGAGCATTCCAGAGCTGCAAGGGGTGAGCAATCCCTTGGTGAAGACAAGAGTGTTTCCAAGCTGTGGCCCAGGGCCTGCTGTGGGTACAGGGCGATGGGAAGCACCTTCTGCTGCCTCATCTGCAGGTGCAGGTTTTGTAGCATTTGGGTGAGAAAGGGGGTGTGAGCTGTGAGAATAGCAAATAGTCCCCAAAAAGTGTGGGAACCACAGTTTTACTGGGCTGAAACCCCTGGCCTAAGAAGGCAGACGTCAACTCTGAGACGTGATAATCACGCTGTCTGACAAGATGTTTTCAGCCTGGCTGAATTGCTGGCTGTAGATACATCATGAGCAGGCCCTGGCTTTTGGAGCGCTCGCAGGGGTGTATTTTGTAGGCAGAGCACCGTGCTCCCCTTTGGCACCTGTATTTATGTGAAACTATGATACTCGTGCACGGATACCCCATCTAACATCCCTGGCTGGGCAGGGACTCTTCTCTGAGTCCTGGCTGGGTCATTTCTGAGTTAGAAGAGGTACAGAGCCCAATTATGTGAGCATATAATAAGTATATTCCAGAGCAGAGAAAACAGTGGGCAACCAGGGGTAGACAATGCCTTCCTTCAGTAACCAGGTCAGTCCTGCACCTTGGGATGAGGTACTCTGCCTCCAGAAACGGTGTTAATTAGGAAACACTTGAGAAAGTGGAATTTCCTGCTACTCTGTCAGCTCCTCCTCTTGCCACAGGAGTCTCCACGCTTCGCCTGGCACACCGACAGTGGACACTAGCACAGCCTGTCTCCTCCATCTTACCTTTATGGGGGAAAAAACCTGGAAGATGTGCTGCCAGGAATGTGCCGTAGGGGAAATGTGGGGAAATGTGCCGTAGTCGTGCAAAACACGTCTCACCTTCAGCAGCTTCAGCACTCATCTCTCTTAGGTCAGCAACTGCCATGGCATTGTCATACAGCTAAAGTGCTGCAGAATATTCTGGACAAGATGAAGGTGTTTTAATGTACGCTGATGCTTGGTTTTTAACTGAGGGATTTAGCATATGTTTGCATACATGATGTTAAATTCTACTGTAAATAAGGCATAGATATGAGCTGATAACCATGCTCTAGAATAAAATGTGACTAGAAACACTGGTTGCTTTAAGATTTGATAATCATGTAGTCTAGCAAGTGTGAATTAGGACATAGTCAACCTGTCTGAAGTATTAGCAGAAGACATATCGTGAACAGACCCTTACTTTTGGAGTATTTACAAGGTAGTAAGCTATTTATGTGGAGCAACATACACTTGGTCATGAAAACAATGCACCCAAATCTGATTCTTTAGGATGTGTTATCCTCTGACTTCCATCAGAATAGCCCAAGAAAACCCAGGGTAAGCAACAAACTGGTCTCAAATACAGCTGTCCCATTTTAACTCAGAAATATGCTATTGGAGCTCTCACTTCCTAGAGGCGAGGAGCTTACTGCACAGCTGAATGGTCTGCCAGGACTCCCATTAGCTGTGTGAGATGCCTCCCTACCTCAAGTGATGGCTCATCCAAGGGTTTTTGTTTAAAATCGCAGCAGGGGTGGATTTCTCAAGCCCATGATGGGCACCAATGCTGTGCTTATGGGGGTTGGAATAACGATGTGTGTGGCTCTGGTGCCATTAAATAAGCAAGCCTAGAGACATTAAGGAGTATTTTGCTGCTTCTGAGTTTATTCTGTGTGGTTTTGGCTGAGAAAGGCTTCTATTTCTTTCTATTTCTTTCTATTTCTTCTATTTCTTCCTTTCTTTGTATCAACCCATGGGCACTAACAGGCGATAGGAGTCTAAATGCACTGTTGGGTCTGGGCCTGCAGTACCTATCACACGTGTATCTTGGATATTTTTGCTTTTGCTGCTCATTGATTTTTATTTCTTTCCCCTAGGATATCTTTGGAAATGGGGTCTTCTCAAATCCTGTGTGTGCTGTGCTCAGGAGGGAAGGATTTTGCAGATGTTGCCTCCAACGGGAGCAGGTGGGGAGGGACTCAGCAGTGCCCCTCTACCTCCTTGCCATGGCATTGATCTGACCAGAAAAATGAACAGGAGTCCCCACATCTTCAGGAAAATCACCATGTTTTTTTTTTAACTAAAAGGTGAGTCTGGTGATTCCCGTGGTTCACGTGGGCCCCACCAGCCTGCAAGCTTCTAATCCCCGTGCTTCTTGCAACACATGCAGCCAGATGTATATATGCAGGGAAGCTCTTTGTAAGTACTGTGCATCAATGACCAAGGAGAAGAGGTGTTTTTACTAGATCAACTCAAGAAGTTTTTCTCCTCCTTCCCTAACTCAGCTATGATACTATTTAATTCTCCTGCCTGTGCCTGAAATCCCCATGTCTTATCACAAGTGAAAAGGGAGCCGCTTGTAAAACATTTATAAACTTTGTAAATGTTATCTTAAGCTTTTTTTTTTCCAGGAGACATGTCATCAAATGTGTGGACCCATATAAAACCTTTGAGGGAGCAAAAGGCTGGAGGTGGGACTGAGTCTTGACTTCAGATATTAGAAACTTATTGGTCATATTTATCACTTCACAGCACAGAGAGGAAATGCTAAGTAAATATTCTTATTTTTTAATAAGGGAATGTCTAGGCTCCATTCTTTGTAGTCCTGAATCTAATAATATAACATCAGCTGCCTGTTCTTGGCAGTTAAGTCCTCCCCTGAAACAACATATTTATAGCTCTGCAACCTCTTAAAAAACAGTGGGCCAAACAAGCTATTGAATCAGCCTGAGTGCTGTGGTTTTAACTGGGGATCCTTTCGGTTTAATGAGAATGCACCAGGATTTGTGGTTCCCCCAAGGAGCAAGACGCCAGAGAAACGATCTACCCAGGACTGACCAGACAGGGAGGGAGAGCTCAGGAGACTTGCGAAAATGGAAAACAAGAGCTAGAATCTCTCTCCTTCCCTCTTGAGCCACGTTTTCATTTCAAAGGCGGTACTATCCTTTCTTAACTGGGTGCTTAGAGTCTGGTTTGAAACAATTATGATCATTCACACGAAGCACTTTATTTTCCATTTAAGACTGTGTAGCAATAGTGATTGAGAATTCATGTCCCCCAGGCATAGGGTAAATGAGTGCAAATAAAACATCTCACCACTGGTGTTCAAAGATGTGGCCTTTTATTTATTTTCACAAGGGTAGAGTGTCACGTTATTTTTTAGAGTGTCTTCATCTTGTGAGGTTACTGTGTGCAAAATTCAGGAAGGCTTTTGTTGCAGGACTAGGATTAGCCCTAACACTGCAGTGGACTGGTAGATCAGCTGCCACAAAATACTTCTACTTAGCCCAAGTATATGTGCTACTGGCAGCACGTAGAGGATTGGTCTCCAGACCCCATTCTGAGCAAGGTCAGGTTTACAAATGAACAGGTTCTCTTTGCGTGTTAAATACTAATCAAAAAGAAGGGAAATAAATATTTAAGCCCACCTCAGGTATAATATGCAGAAATTGATACACTAGGCAAAACCCTGAGATCTCAATTCCTGAGCTGTGGCGAAGAGCTAATTGAGAAGCCTTGCAAGCTTGTTGGTATTTTCTTCCTGCCAGGCTGGCCATGTGCCACGTGTGGTACAAGCCGGAGCAACCTGAAAGCTTGGTCCAAAGAGCTAATGTTGCCTGGTACCAAGGTGGGCAGCCCAGTGGGTCCCATCTCTGCAGCACGGTTGTGCCCTCTGCACTGAGCACCAGCATGGGGAAAGGGCAGCCCCATGGCTCTGCTCCTTGTCCCCTCTCCCCGTCCACACCCTGGTACTCCTGGAAACATCGTCCTCAGCAGGTCTCCCTCCATCCTGGGCTGTGACAGCCAGGAGGAAGCAAGGCTGGGACTGTGGCTGTCTCCCAGAAAACGTTTTCCTTAGGTTTTCTTCCCTTCTGCAGGTGGGATCCTTTCAGCCTAATCCATCTCTGCAAACGGTGGCTGTTGAAACCAGAGAAGAAAAAAAATACTGATCTGCTAGCTCTTGGGCCAAAAATAGGTATTTGGTAACAGCTCACCAAATTCCTCCAAGGGACAAATGAATGGTCCACTGACAAGCCTTCTGTTTTCCTCCACCATATTTACTGACCAGCCAAAATTTCATGGCTATTAAACACGGGCACTTATGGACAGGAAAGGTCATCTCACCTAGTGCTTTCTACAAGCCATCTTGATGTCTTGATGAAATCAAGAAGAGGATGCTGTTAGATGGAAGCTTCTTTCAGCATGGAGAAGACTAGACTGGAGGGGTGAGGCCTTTTCTTTCCAGTGATCGGTGAATTTTGCCAGAGGATGTATTGCTTGTCTCTCAGTTCCATGCTCTGGCTTTTTATTTTTAGACTGGATGTTGGCTATTGGCAATCATGATTGCAGTCTCTCGGAGCACTGCTTCGGGTGACATTCATCTGGAGAATGTTGAAACATAGGGGAAATAATTATAAGCAGCAGCTGCAAGACATTTTTCACCCCAAAGGACACACAAAAAAAGCCAGTACAACTTTGAACCATGAGGGTTCAGCTGAGGATAAGAGCCAACCCCTTCATCAAGCTAGCACAAATCCCACAAGCAGACAGATCCGTGCAGTGTGGCGATTCCTGAGTAAATACAGTTAGTCTTGATCTGCTATCTCAAGCGGATCTGGACTGGGATCAACCCCCTGCTCCTGACAACAGGCCAGGTCTGCCTCCCCTGCTAAACTGCCCTCTGTGGCTCACAAAGCCATGGTGGCTCTCCTGGTCTCCTAGCCTGGACCCAGCACAGGTGGGAGCTACTACATCCTCCCAAAGAACAGGAGTAGTGAAGCTGAAGTTGTGCCTGAAATTTTCTCTCCTCTGTTTCCATCCCTGTGGGTGCTGATGAGAGGGAAGAGAGCTGGCTTGAGCTACTCAGGAGCCTTCTCGCATCAGGAGTGTTCCTTTCTTGCAAACTGGATGTTATTCCTCTTCTGCTGCAGTCACAGATAGCCCACCGCGATTCAAAACGAGCAGGGCAAGCTCCATGCTGGGATTGAGAGGCACCACCCAAATGTCCACTTAAACCAGGTTTGAACTTAGCACTGGAGAATAATTTAGGTCGGGAAGGACCTTCTTGACCAATTCCCCACTCAAAGCAGGGCCAGCTTCAAAGCAAGAGCAGGTCTGAACAGTCTGTGCTGGGACGCAGGGGCTGCTGCATGCCTGCCTGTGAGCCGTGGGGCTGAGGGCTGCCTGGCCCACCTCTGCCACACCAGGCCGCTGAATGACAGAAATAGGATGTGTTCAGATTCACCCTTGAAAAATACTGTTTAATTTGGATACCTCAGAGACTAGAAAAAGACCATGCCAGGACCTTCCCTGACTGTTGCATTATCATGGTCCTCTTTGCCTGCCTACTGTCCAAATCGTACCCACCAAATCTTTGCTGGTGCTACTTGGATTAAAGCCAAATAACGAAGGACCAAGCTACCGATTGACCCACTATATCTCCCTGTTCTACTGGAACTGTGGAGACCTGTACAGCCAGATTCGGGGCCACGCACTCAGTGAGGAGGAGACTTGATGGAACCTGAGATGGCTGCAGCCCTCTCAGCGTACTTAGGGGTTTGCAAGTCAGGCCAGTGTTAAAAGATGCATGTAGCTTAAAGGCTTTTTTTTGTTTGTTTGTTTCAGTTTAAGGATGTGTATAGCTACCTAGTTAGTCAACTATCTGTCCAGCCATCCTCGGCTGTTATTTTTCACAAAGACTGAGACATATGTATTTATACACATACATAAATAAATATGTCAGCATTTTCTGTAACCTAGCATTTATAGGATGCAAGACACCTCCCAAAGCTAAATCTGACATAATAAACCATCTATACATTCCAAAACATTCATGGTATACATTAGAATATGCATAAAGGCTTTTGCTATTTCTGCTGTTGAAAGCAAAGTTCAGGCCACATTAGTCTGATCGCGCTATTTTGCACTCACCCGTGGGCGTTTGTGCTGTACACGCTTTGCTCTGAACTGCTGTAGGATTCTTTCCCACTCGTTGACATCAACTGCAGGAGAACTTGGAGTGCTGGGGTGAATGGGGGGAATTGCAGACGAAGGCACTGAAGCTTTACCGGCACTCAGGCAATCTCGTCTCTGTCTCCCCTAAAGCAATCAGGTCCCAGCTTGAGCTAAAGCATAGCCGTGCAAGCAAGCACAGGTTCAAAGTGCAAATAAATACGTGCTTGAGGGCTCCCTGTGGGGATGGAAGGTGAGCAAAAGCAAAGGTAGAGACATGGTAAACATAGCCAGCCTGTCTGGAAGGAAGAACAGGTTTGCATAGGATGGGGAGCTGGGAGAACATATATATCACCATTCTGCTTTCTGAACTCTGGCAAGTCATCTGAGTTTCCGTTCTTCTTACAGAAAAAAAGTGTTTATCTAATGGAGATTGGAGGGAGGTTTATATAATTAATATTTGTTACATATTTTGACTTAGACATAGCCTAATTCAGTCATCTCTGAGGCTTTCACCGAGGTGCAGAAGGAATTGTGTTAATGTCAGTGAAGGAAAAACTACCACTTTCACATCAAAACTAGACTCTTCCTCTGAATCTTATGTGTTGTCTGTATATGTGTATACACATGCAGACACACACACTCTCATGCATATATATCTGATCTCCTAACAGCAGGCACGTGGCATCAAAAGGACAGTGAACAAACTGGGAAGGGAAATGCTGTTGCTGCAGGTAAACTAAGGCTTCCGTGCATTTTTTCAGATTTATCCGTGCAGATATTTTCAGTTTTCCCAGATGTAGGTCCATTCAAAAAAGCACCGAAGAAGAATACTCATTTGAGACGAACATGTTTTTCTATAGAGACAGATGGGTCTTGTTATACGATTCCTTTTCAAATGGAGGCTCCAGCGTGAGGACATTTTGGGACCCCAGGTCCTTTGAGGGGGAGAGAGAGAGTTCCTGATCAGACCAGCAAGGACTCCCTGTGGCATTCAAATGTTGACTGTGAAAAGCAAAGTGAGTGAAGCTTTGCTTTGCTTGACTGAGCTTTACCTTACCAGTTATTGTTTTGAAAAGTGAAGAGATACCTACTATATCTCCTGGGAAAGTGAGAAGCAGCTTGCTTTGGAAGAGATTGCTATTATAGCCAAGTTCTCAGCTTAGCTCTCTATTTTTGGCTTTATGTATTCGCGTCCGCTTGAATTTCCTCTGCAATAACAGCTTTGTGATTAAATGACTAGAATAAATGGTTTCAGAGTGTCTGGGGATGGGCAGAAATGAAATTATTCATTTATTGATAGATAGTGAGGTAGATATTGATTTATATAGGATATTAAATGCTCTGGAGCAAGGGAATTAAACAGTATTTAAAAGAGGAAATATTGCCAGCTTGTTTTCTACTTTTAAGCACCTGTGGGGAGAATACTACTTTGCTAATGTTAGACCATTTGAATGTTTTGAATTATTTAGGGATCTTCAGTATAGGCTGGTGCAAGCGTAAAAGCTTGCCTATGATAAGTCAAATTTGTTAAAAAAAACCCCTACGTGTTCTTCCTCACCGTCCTTTATTGTTCGTCACCTATGGTACTTGCCTAAAGGAAATACAGCCAAAGCAGAGAGTTCAATTAAGAAATCTATCTACCTGTCTACCTACCTATATATCTGTTTGTCTCTCTCTCCTACTCTGTGGATGATATTACAATTGCTAGACATTACATTTTTATAATCTTTATTTCAAGCTAGGCTCTCATAAGCATCCTATTTCAGGTGAAATATATCATTATCCCTGTTACAGTAGAGCGCTGGCTTTATAAAGAGAAGGATGAGAAAATTCAGTTAATACATGAGCGAGTTCCTGCAGAGCAGAAGCAATGAAGCCCAGGGAGGGACTCATCCGTGTGGGTTTCTGATGCCTAATAACAGCCGAGCTCTTGTAGTCAGTCCTTCAGCGGAGAAGCAAAGAGGGTCCCTCTTCTCTACTTAGTCCTTTATTTTCACAAAACCCGTAGGGATGAGATATTTCTGAAACTTCACCCCTCTATCAATGTGCCTGAAAACAAAAGGCTTCAAGAGTTACCAGGGGAGATTAACGGACAGGCACTCAGGCAGCCTAATTTGTATAGGAAAGTGGCCTAAAAATGAATCAATAAGCCTTGAACCATGTGTGCAAGAGCAACTGTAGCATCCCTAGAGAATAAGGAGGAGGAGGAGGGCTGCCATGGCATGCACTTACCCCATCCCAGCCCCAAAACACGCCAGCACACTTCCCGGTGTGCAGGAAGGTGCACGTGGCCTGTGGCCTCGCCGAGGACACCCTGTGACCCGCAGGAGAGGCAGGAGGCGAGACTAGGGATCCCCAGCACCTCCTTCCTTCATCACACCGTCCTCCCTGGCCTGGCTAACCCCCTCCTCATCCTCCACTGGCTGTTGTCCTCCGGAGCATTTGCTTCCAAAATTACTGGTAACTCCTTCTGGCAGGGGTTTTCCCCCTTTGCTTTCTTTTTTTAAGGTTTCTGTGTCTTTTCCAGATCTTCCACAGAGCAGCTATGGTTCACCACAGAGCTTGCTTTGTTGGCAACCTTTTGCAATGTTTTATCTTTTTTGTTGCTGCAAAACAAAATGCTTCTCATGCTTGTGTCCTCTGGTGATGGGTATGTTTCAAATACATCGCTGACGCGTTCAGAGGTGTAACGGGAGACATTTCTCTCCACATGGCATATTAGTGTTGACAGATAGGGGCTATAACTGCCTACCAACATGAGTGTGCCATAACTTTCCTCCTGGACAGCATTACTGTTCAGTAAGGTCTCTTTTCATCTCTTTTAGCTTTCTCTTCAGGCTTTCAACTAGGGTTGCTCAAAACTTTTTTTTTTTTTTTTTGGCAGAAAGTGGCCTATCAAATACATGCAGGTCACAAAACCCAAAATATTTGCTTTCTGTAGATAATATTCACTGTTTCTCAAGGGAGAAAGAAAGCACGGGAGTCAGTGCTAAGATGAAGTGAGTGCCTCCCAGTTTGAAATAAGAATATCTGCACAGCTTAAATAACTGTTTTAAGGCCCAGTCTGTGCTGCTGTTCCCACCAGTTTTGTCAAATCAGTGCTAACATATCCGGGGGCAAATACTGCTGCTCAGGTTGAATAATGGTGTATTTTCATTTAGTGTAAGGTACTGCCCAACCTGCCCAACCACCAGACTCACAACCCAAGTTGCCTTGTGCCAGCCCAGTTGTGGTAACCAACTCGGACCATTGTAAATGCCAGCCAAAGAACATCTGCTTAAACCTCCTCCATTAACATGTTTTGTTTTGAAAGCAGCAGCCCTGCCTCTGTGCCCTTGAGGAATTGAAGCACAAGAATTCCAACCATAAGTCAAGTCCCAACGATCCTAAGCTAACCAGTCTAAGTTAAATATGAAACGTATAGCCCTTTGCACTATTTTAAATAAATCTGCTTAAAACCACACCCTTGGGGACTATCTATATGAGAAATCTAGTTCGTAGTAATGTGAAATGATGGGGTAGTTTTGGCTGAGCTAAGCAGGGTCCAGCTGCAAGGGGCAAGAGAAGCAAAGCCCTGCAGCACTTTAGGCCACCTCCCATGGTTTAGGGTGGGACAAAGTGGCTGCTGGAGGTGTCTCCCCCTCTTGAGGGAGCTTAGGTGATTTCCTGAAGTCTCTATTTCTTTGTCTAAAGATTGCATCACACAGCCAGGAAGCCATACCCAGTGCTGCATGGGAATACAGGCACTAACTATTGGATGATCAAATACTCAAAATAACATGACTGCGAGCAACTCATGAAGAAACATGAACTCACGGATGTTCATGAAAACAGTGAAGTTGGCAATTACAAACCAAGAAATCAAGGTACTCGTGTGTCGATCATAGATCAATTGTAACCTAATTATAGGGCTATTAACAAGCTGGTAATTTGCTTGTTCATTCAGAATCTTAAGTACAACCTTAATGTTAGTTTTTCGCCACTGGTTCAGAAATAGCTGTAAACACCATCAATTTCTCTAATGTGTTAGCATACCTTAGGATGTGTTGGCCTAGATAGCTCCTGGAAATTTTCAGAACAAGACTCTCCATTTTATCTCAAGATCTAATGCAGATAGAGTGAAAATTTTGGCAAAAAGTGAAAACAAATTGCAGTGAAATACTTTCTCTAGGAATAAAGTGAAGGAATTTTGTAATTCCATTCAAAATGCTCTTGGTGCTGCACATCACCCTTCCAGAAGTAAGATTTCCATAAACATCTCCATGGAAGTTCATTTATTTCAAAACTCATAGTAGTAATAATCTCTCTGTCTATCTACCTAATCTCTCTGTCTATCTACCTAATAAGCACATTCTCTGAGAACATGAATAACTTCTATATCTACACTGCACACTAGGTCTCTGTGTATGTTTCAATTTAAACTTTTCCATCGTAACCTTCCTTTTTGATTACAAGTCAGTAATATTGATGTTTTCCATTTTCTATCTTTTCCCTTGTTTTAAAGATACGTCAACAGGAAAAAAATAGTCAGCTCCCTTAACGTATAATGCAGCTCCATCTCTGATCCAAGTTCATTAATAAAAAATAAAGATTTGTGATTATTTCAGATGAGTGCCTAACAATACCTTGTATGTGCTACTTTTGCACATAATTAAGAATACATTTCTCACATCTTGTTTCTTACAGATGCAAATAAAGTTCACTTCCTCCCCTCCCCAAATGTTTTAGAATATACTTTCTTTACACAGACTTCCACATTTTTTCCAATATCTTACTTTCCTATGACCTAAATACTCTCCAGAAAGGCACTATGTCTAAGGTCAATGAAACAGGAAAATGAAACCCTGAGAGCAGTCACAGAAACTACCTTTACGCTCACCACTTCTTCCAGCAGCAATGGTTAAGTTTAGCAGCAATCTATTATTAAACAGACCAGGACACTTCAGTCTAGAGAGAGATGACCGGGGCCAAGGTGGACTACAGCAGTGTGCTATAAAACCACAAATGGCTGGAGAAGGTATAAACACAAGGATTATTTACTGTTCTTGACAGTGAAAATGGGATACCCGGCGAATTAATCAAGGAGTGGATTTAAAACAAATCGAAAGAAGTCGCCAGCACAGTCTCACCCTGGGAAGTCATTGCCGCAGGATATTTAGATGGCATAAGTATAAACAGGTTCAAAAGTTTATTGCATTAATTTGGGGGGGTAAGATTGATTAAACATGGTAAACATAAACACAGGCATGAATGTCATGGAGAAGATGAATAAAGACTGCTTATTTACTATTTCTCACTATTTCACTTGATGCCCAGTAGCTTGTTGTTGGGTTTTGGAGGTTTTTTTCAGTTGACCAGGCAGTAAATTTCAAACACACACATGTAATTAAGCTGTGGAGCTGATTGCTAGAGGATGCCAGGAAGGCCAAAAGCAAAATGCGATCAGAAAGTGATCGGACAGATTGAGATCAGAAAAGACTCTTGAGGGATGTTAAATACAACAATATGAAGACATCCTTCAGCTCGGCTTGTCAGAAGCTGGAAGCCTACGCCAGAGGAAGGATGAATATGAATTTACCCTTTTCTTGCACGTTTCCTGAAGCATCTGCTCTTGCCGACTGCCAGAGACAGCTTTCTGGGCTATTTGGTCTGACCCCGCTGGATGTTTTGTAGGTCTGTATCCAACCTGATCAGTAGTAAAGTGGCATTTGGATCATCCTCAAAACAGAAGTGACACTGAAAGGAAGGGGAACAACAGAGGTAGTTTATAATCCTCCTGCAGCCACAGCTTGTTTGCAGGCTCAGAGGGATGACAGCACATCTCTGTGTGTGTTATAGGCCTAATGGATCTGGTCACTGAACTCCATAAAAATATCAATTTACCTGGTTTGGGGTTTTTTTTAACTGAAAGTTTTAGCTGTAAGAGTTATACAAAGGTAGCGAGTGTTGCTACAGCTGGGTTAAACCTCTGTGAAAAAGATAGTTTAGAGGCATCTTTCATTTATAATGGCTGCAAGAGGCATTAAGCATGTGTCATCATCCTTCCCCCCGCTCCCCGCAAAAGGCAGACTGGGTGTTTTTTAGGGATTCAGTTGCTCTGCACCGCAGCACATGGGCTGAATGTTGTTTCAGGGGTGTGGTGAGCACCTTTGCTGCTGTAGGAAAAAAAAAAAAAAGCAAAGGTGTATATGGAATAACAGAGCTCACAGAAGCAAAAGAAAGTTTGAACAGAGTCTGATGATTATGTGGTTTTAGCAGAATATTGGAGTCAGTTTTGGGTCAGGGTGTTGACCAAAGAAAGTTTGGAGGAAAGAGTAGGGAAATGACCATATATATATTTTTTTTGGTTCCTCCTGTGCTTAAAGAAGTAGGGGTTTGTACAGTCTTCCAAATAAACAGAATTGCAGCAGAGATACCTGGTTGCATCACCTATTTCTCCTAAGTGGAATAAGCTAGAAGAGTTTGAATTTTCATTAACCACTCAGCCTAAAGGTATAATAAAGCATTTTACAGAAACCACAGAGACAGGCAGGATGGCCCAATTCTGTTTGCAGTGCGATGCATGGTGTTTCCATTCATTGAGAGGAGATTTGACTTCTTATTTCTTTGGTGCCTGAGTTTCCAGCGGTGAAAGGGAGACGTTCAGGATTGCACCAAGCTGCACCAAGAAATACTCTTTGGTTTGCAAGCGACCTCTGTGAAACAGCATCCGTGCATTTTTCAAGAGGACCCTCACAACCGCAAATCAGCCTCGAGTCGATTTTAAAGTGTGGCAGGCAAAGTCTTAATTCGTGTTATTTTAGAATGTCTATTTGTTCTGTCCCTGGAACACCTAAATTCTGTGCTCGTGAGTATTTTTGCAGAACAGCCACGCCAGGCTCTGGCTGGGGATGGGGGAAAGGAGAGGGGTGACGTGGCTGGTTACCCAGTGCAGCAAAGCAAATCTCCATACATCCAAGAGCATCCCTCAGAGGGGGTGTTTCAAAAAGGTAGCAGCAGTTTAGGAGTTCTGCCATATAAGTAATTTTATTTCTGCAAACAGAAAGGGGATAAAAAGCCCTACCTAGCTTTGTAACCCAGATGGGTTAACCCAGTGGGGTAACCCACTGTCCCTCCCTACTTCTGGGCTTTTCCTTTTTTTTTCTTCTGGTATATAATGGCAAAGCATGTTAGGCCCAGAGCTCAGACGTGGGAGTCTGTGAGAGCACGGCAGCTCCAAGACAGTAAGTGGAGGTGACAAGTTCCCGGCAATATTAAACATTAACACTGAATATTTTGTTGGTATTTAACTCTGGGACGTTTCATGTTACTGAGACAGAAACAGAACATCCCCCCTCACCCCCACTATTTTGTTCTTAACTCCTCTGCTCTGTACATTCAGAAGGCTGGGATGCGAGATGCCAGCTCCTTCGGGGTTGAAATGGCTTTATATAAACTAGCAGAGAGGGCGAGCTTATGAAGTGGAGACAGGATCTAATTCTGTACTCCGCTGAGACGGTGACTTGAAGATGGGGAATACTTTGTGTACGAGGTGGGCGTGCTTACGTGTGTATATATATATCTGTGAAGCTGAACACAGGAGAAATCCCGCTCCTTTGGAAATCGGACAGTGGCAAGCAGCTGAGGGGGAGAGGTGGAATTTTAAAGTGATCTTTTAAAATGTTTATGTATATTTTGTTGCTGCTGGAAATCTCTGTTTGCACTTCAGGGAGGTTCCTGAACTTCCCATGTTGGGTAGCAGCTGGCCCAGAGGGGCAAATTCATTTCTGCTGCAAGACAGGAGGAGTTTTGTCAGGGAAGCAGCTGCCCTGAAGCACCCCCTGCGCTTGGTCTCTGCAACTGGCATGAATGCAAGGTCAAGATCCACTCCCCACATCTCCCTGGGTGCTCCTTGCATTCGCCAGCCTACAGCCGCGATCCTGGCGCAGAGCAATCATCAAACCTGCCATGGCTTTCGGCACCTGCTTTACATGCAATTCTGATTGACCGATACATTTTGGGAGTACCCATTACAGCGGCGTAATTGCCGCCCTGACTGGGAGCCAGTGTAGACCACAGAGAGAAGCAGTTTCCATCAGCGGTCCCGGTGCGGGGCGAGGGTGTGGTGGGAGCGCTGGGAGCACCGTACGGGAGCACATCCTGCTTCCTCTCCCGCGCGCCCTCTCCTGCTGCGAGCATCCCATGCTGCACGAGGCGACGAGGAGCCAGGAGAGGAAACATTCCCCTTATGTAAGAGGAAATGTAAACAAGGGTATATTTACCAACAGCGCTGTCTCCAAACACCCTGGCTGTGCCAGCTCTGCTACCGGTGGGAGTTGCCGCGCTTCTGCTGAGCTCAGTGACTGTTAACCGATAGCATCTGAGGAGCTGGTTCTCACATGTTGAAAGAGAAAGACATGCAAATGCACACACCCCTGCAGATCTCCATCGACAGGCTCCCAAACTGCAAGTGGGAAATCAGGGTGGCCTGGGGAGAATGGCATTGCTTGCTCACCCAAATGCTCCTGAGGACCCCTCCCTCATCCATTCCCCGTTCCTGCAAGAAGCCGCTCTCTCTTCTGTCCACTGATATTATTCCTCCAGGACCTGCCATCCACTGGCCCTAAGCCCTTTGTTTGAGACGTACTTCTGCCTGACCAGCAACATTTGCAAGGTGCCCATGCTGGTGGCCTGCAGTCAGCTTTTTGCACCAGAGTTTGCACCAAACTTTAAGTCAACTGGTTTCTGAATGTCCACCTCAAAAAGTAATCAGCTCATTTCCGTCTCACAGGCTTCTGCACGTGCAATATATGTCCCTAGGACTTTGTGTGAATTGCCTTTAGGCAAAGGGCAGAGCAAAATATCTCCAGTGTGCACATCATGAAGACCCCCATGTGTTCAGGCTATACATGAGAAATGGTTCTTATGCCCCTGGGACACATGGAGAGAGGGTGGGGTGAGAGAAAGGGAAGGGAACCTGCTGGCACCTTGTGCTGTGCAAGATGTGCACACTCGCTGGAAACAAAGGACAGTGGGGCCTGAATTTCCATTTCCTCTGCCCTGGCAACTGTGCAGCTCTTTAGCTTGGTGGAGCTAGTCCCTGTCTAGGGGTGTGTTACTGTAATCAGGATCCAGCCCACTGCAAATCACATCCTCTCCAACTCGCCTTCTGTGGTCTTTAATTCACCTTTCCATTTACACTGTTGTAAATCAAGATTAACCCCATTAAATGAATGGGCACGTACTAGCATAAAAGCAGTGTAAGTGGGAGGCAAATCAGATCCAGTCTCTTTATGGGGATGTTATCTGATTATTTACTATGCTGTTAAGTAACAAGTGCTATCCATAGCAAACTTAACAGCAAACAGTAATGTGGTGCTGGTAAGATACACAGCAATTTACTGTTATTATTTGTACATTTTACAACATTTTAGGAGAACAATTTGTTGGGATTTGGGTTTTGTTTTTTTTTTTAAAGTAAGCAAGTTTGTGCTCTCTCTTGAATACAAAAGATCATTGCTACCCTGTTTTGTTTCTCACAGATTTTGTTTTGTCTTCTGGTTCCTTTTGGGGGATGAGAGCCACGTTCTGAGAGTGAGCAAGCTTTTTGAGAAGCAGCAGCACAAAACCACTTATGCCTTGAGGGAGTGCTAAAGAGTGGTGATGCCAGGTGATGCCTGTTGCACACTGGGGACAGCAGATACCTTTCCTGGCATATTTTTGTGTGGAGCATTGGTCTGATTCTGTGGTGGCCACAGCCTGAATGAAAAGGAATGACCTTCAGGATACTTGGCAAAGACACAAGAACGCAAGGCATCGGCAGGGATGGAGGAGCTGGCCCTGGGGATGGGGTCAGAGTATCGCAGAGATGAGGCTCAAGGCTTGTCCATATGGGACAAGCTGTAAATAAATGGTGGTGGTTAACCCGGCAGCGGTTAGCGTGTCCATTAGTGCATGCTAGAAGTGCACAGAGTCACCAGCAAAGGGTTGAATCACTCAAATGCTTTTAAAATTAAATGTTTTCTAAAAAGACATCCTTTCTTTCCTGTTTAACCTAGCAGTTTAGAGGGCAGCCTCTGAAACATCTGTACCGGCCCCCCCCCGAGACCTTAACCACAGAGCCGCTGGGCATTCACCTCCTGGGCACCCCTGCTGCTGCCCAGCTACATGCTAAGCTGGATGGAGGAACTGGTTTTAGTTAAAAATTAATCCAGATAACCGCAATGATTAGTTTCTAGCTGCCTCAGTCCCCTGCGTGAAAGAACTGACGCCGGCTTCCTGAGAGCCTGGAGCAGAGCTGTGCTGCTCCTCACCCCTCTCGCTGCTCCCTAGGTGCCTGCGCCTCTGCAAGTGAAATGCCTTCCGCTGGATGTGGTCGACCCCTGCATGTCCCTGAGAGTGACTCCTGCAGAAAGCACAAAGTCAAATTCATGCAGTATTCCTGTTTCTTCACCGCCTTCCTGCATGTTTATCTATAGAGGGGCTCGTTTGCCAGACTGCCACTCCAGCGTTTGCCCTCTGAAAACAAGAGGGAAGAAACGATGGCACAGGCCACCACGTTGGCACTCACGCTCTGCCTCCTCAGACTCATTGCATGAAGCTAACTGGGTCATTTGCTTTCTGTAGCAAGGTTGTTTTTCTTCCCCCTCAAGTAAAACTGGCTTTTATGTAAATAATTTTTGGACCAGCTGCACTGAACTAATTATCTGGGTCATTCAAATTTCTGCTTCTGGAAGTAATTATGGCCTTTGGGACTATACTGTATAATACTGATTTATGATTGGAGACTGAGAGTCTTCCTTATCTGCATGAATAGTATAAAGCAAAGTTAGCAAATCTTCCTTACATCCTCAGGGCCACAGAGCGCTCCTCTCCTGCGCACAGAACTCCCTTTCGGTCTAATAAGCATCTCCCTTCTCCCCTTCCTCCATACGTGCAAAATGAGGACTCTCGTTCTGGATATACACCAGCAGGCTCTGGTCTGCCATTTGGGACGGTGCTCCAGCATCCTTATCTACTTTTTTTTTTTCTGCCTGAAGCTTTATACCCCATTAGCTCTTAACTGGGGCGTCAGTAAAAAACAAGGAGGAAACTTCATAGAGAGGAGCAAGCAAATGTGAGGTGATGAGCAATTGGGAGGACTGGGGCCACTGACATCCGGTGAGAAAGAACTCAGTTTACACAGAGACGTAGGTGTCCTAGATTTTGTTTGTGAGAGGCTCTGAGATTGCAAGGTTGTAAGCTGCTCTACCTGTGTAGAAGGGCTGTCCTGCACTGCAGGCAGAAAGGGGACTTTGGCAGGAAAAAGAGGGTGAGAGGTGGTCTCAATTCATGCCACATCTCATTTTGGAGTGGCTCGGCCATTCTCTGCCCCGAAAGGGGTAGAACAGCCTTGGGGCTGCTCTCAGCTTGGCAGTGCTGCGTTAACAAGGAGCACGGAGCTGGTGTACAGCCACCGCTGGTTTCTTGATCCCACGGCCAGCTCCCATGCCGAGGAAAGCTCGTTTAGCTCTGAGCATTAGGCTTTCACTAAGAACAAGGACCAAAAGCTCTGAGCTAAAACAAAGCTGTGTAACACCAGGGCAGGAGAGGACATTAGTCTAAAGACACAGTCAAATCAATTCACAGAATGTGAATAAATGTTCTATCATCAGCCTTATTTTTTTAATTATATGATTCATATATAATACAGCAATACAGCATATTTATATATCACTAGACATAAAGACAAAAATGAACACAGACTCAGAGTACTTCAAGCTTTTTGAGCTCATCTTCAATTCATACCTGCACCTCTCAGCAACCTCTCCCTTGACAGACTCCTTAACCGTCCTTTATTCTTTTTTTCCCAACTAGTTTATCCCTTTCTAACTAAACCAAATGCAAATAAACCATAAGGCAGTAAAATAGAGGAGGGCACCAAATATGAAATCTGTTCCTATCCCAGTGCTCAACTTCTTGTACATCGCAGCCTCCCATAGTCAGTGCCCAGTTTCACTCTTTCAGCAGAAGGATCTGCCTGCTCTTCTGTGATCCTTCTGCACCCAGAGCTACAGGGTCCTGGCCACAGTTAAGCACTCTTAGGCATTGCTACAGTAAATATGACTAATTATAACAGCAAGCAATAATGCTTCCTAACTCAGAAAAATCACTGTAATTATCTGTCCCATTTACATGCCACAAACGCTAAAAATGAAACTAAATGAAAAATAAATGAAAACCTGGTGTAAGATGATCAGAAATGGATAACATTTTCCAACTAAAATTTTCTTTGTCTAGTTGGCCGTGGTAAAGGAAGGAATGAAAAATGTAGATTTGCCAGTTAGAAAGTTATACTTCATACTTACTGACTGAGTTTTCCTAAATTGTTTGTTCCTGAAAATGTAACCACCCTAAAAAAATCCAACATCCCACTGAATCATTTGGGAAGCAGCATTTGTTTTTTCTGATTCAAAACTATTTTTCATTTAGAAATTTTCCTTTAATGTGCAGCTAAGCAAGTTTTAAAACACTCCACAGTGTTTTAAACAAAACTGAAACTATCATGTCAAGTAAGGAAAAACCCCACCTGATCCAGACTGAATGTATGTGATTTTATGATTCACCAGAAAGTGTTGAATGTTTTTCTTTTTCAGCATGATTGAAACCAACTTCTGTCTTGCTTTTCCCTGATTTTTGGAACTGGCAGGAAGCCAAAACCTCATTTGCCTACCTGTAGAAAGCATCATTAGTCATCAACATGTTTAGATGGGGAATAGCTGGAAAGTTAGGTGCTCCAGAGATCAATAGTAGACCTGATCTTACTTAACATTCTCACTAATGATCTGAGAGTGTATGTGTACTCTATATTAATTGTATTCATTGATGCCACTCAGATTCAGAAGGGTTGTGAACCCCAGTGGGGAGAATGGGAGCTTGAATAAATGGACAGAAAATTAATATCCTTTCAAATTGATCCAATTAAGGATGTTCTTTTCAAAAAATGCTAGTTAATAGAGCTGGGGAAAATAGCCCAAAATGCAGATGTTAGCTAACAAGAAATACTCAGCAATGGTGTTCAGAAAAATACTGGATACTGGGTGGCCGCAAACTGGAAAGAAGCCTGGAGGGCAATGTAAAGGCAAAATATTTCTCACCTGTTTGGGTTTCAAAAAGAAATAAAACAAACTCATGGGAAAAAGGTCCATCAAAGGCTTTCACACTCAAAGCTGCTGACATGAGCGCCAGCTCAGGAGGTGTCTGCAGTCTGCCAGATGCCACCAGGGAAAGCTCTTCTTTACTTACCCTTTTTATGTGCTTCTTCAATTCATCTGCTGCTGGCCATCGTTAGGGATACAATCATAAGACCCTTTCGGTTTAGTCCAATATGACTGCTCATATTTCCCTGTGGACATCTCTGTTTCCTGAAAGCTGAAGGTCCCTCCTCAATAGCGGATCAGTAAAATGATGCTTAGCTGGGCAGCCCAACACCAGAGAGAAGCAGCACTGGAGATGAGTGGAAGCATGTGGATGAAGTAATCTGTAGCCAACAGCAGGACAAATTACAGAAGATTCCTGACACTGGGAGCTGCCAGGGTGGCAAGAAGAAACCCTGCCCCTACAATGTCCAGACCATTTCTGGAATCATATAAATGTGGAAGTGATATTTTGTTGGCTGTTGTACAGGAAAAAGCATCTTCTATTATAGCAGGTAACTAGCAAATGGGTCTAGTAGGTCTTCTCCATTTTTAACCTCTCCACCAGTTGTCTTCTACCTTTGATCTTGCTAGAAATCAATGAGCTCACCTAATCAATGAAGAACAGTGCATATAGATTGAAGGCAGCTCTATGTGATTCTTTGAAGCTCTCAAATGTCAACTAAAACATCGTAAAAACTTTTCCAAGTGTATTTATTGGCTCATCATTTATAACAAGACTAGTACAGAGAGTCAAAGACACAGATCATAATGTCTGCAAACAGACATGTCTGGAGCACTTAATGTAAGTCCTGCGGTAGGGCAGGAGTCAATATTTATTATGGATACATCAATGATAGCTGAGAACAAGGATCAATTTTCCAGTGAGCATGGGAGGAGTGGTCACTCACCTTTTCTTAGTTTTCATGCCTCCAGGACTGCTTGAGCAGCTTGAAGCAATCATCAGACGAGGTTTTTTCCCTCACTTCTTATTTTTTAATTCTTAGTTACTTCAAAATATCCTCCTCTTCCCTTCTCTGGCATTTAAACCAAAGCAAAACATCTCCATCTCAAACAAGTTGCTCTGATTTTTCCCCTGAGCTCTGACTCACTGAATAACCTTGTGTGCCTCTGGTGGTCGCACCTCCATCTCCTTCCCAGGAGCTGACCACCACACCATCATTAGCACTGCCTGCCAGGAAACTCTGTAAAAGATGTCCCTAAAGCAGCACCAACATCCCCACTCAGCGGGAGGGCAGATGCACCCTGGGGGACAGGCTGCACGTTGAGTGATGGCAGCGGGCACCAAAGTGCTCTCCAGGGCACAATTATGTCTGCCATCCTCTCAGTGGGGCCAGGGTTTGCTGGGACAACCTATTCATACCTGGGGCAGATAAACAGGAATGAAGAAGAAAATTAAAATATTCACTGAAGAGATGGGAACATTTCCTTAGCCCAAATCCTCACGCCTTTTTTGCACTGACCCATTTCATTTGGAGCTGTGATTTTCTTTTATGGCTAGGGTCTAACCAATGCCAATACTACTGAGATGGCCTTTGATGCCAAGCCCCATTACAGCTCAGTAGGTTTAAAGCCAATGTAGTAAATGTGGTACAAACCCCATATATAGGGCACAGGGAAGGGCTAGAGAAAGCAGATCACTTACAAAGCAGTTTGATGTGAACAAAGTCCTTGCAGGCTGCAATGGGCACCACTGTTAAGACTGGGCCACAAGTGCCTGATTTACACATCACAGATTTTGCATGCCAGCCTGTCCTCCTGCTTTTGGCCCTTTCCTAAAAACTAAGAGTGGGCCATGCCTCAGAAAATGTAGGCAGCCCTGTTTGAATAGAAACCTTCTGCTAGACCTAAATTCAGCAGAAGTAAGAGTGCATGAAGGTTTGGACTTGCATTCACTGATCAGACAGTTTGGATAGCGATGTCTGCAACCCTGCAGCTTGTGGCTGTCCTTCTGCCAGCATTACTGCCCTGAGACCGCTGGCACCAGTCCCACCAGTGCTCTTGCTCTCAGCTTGGTGTCTTAGCACAAACTCATCCCCCTCAGGAGTTTGCACTTACATGCTAGGGCTGCACCTGGGTGGCTGCAATGCAGGCGCAGGAGCTGATGTGCAGATGCTGTTGCGAGGTTGGTACCTCCTTGCAGAGGAGTGGGGACAGCTGGGGACAGGGACATCTCACACCTCTGCAGCATGATCTTCTAAAGCCCATCCACCAGAGCCCTGAGGCGCTCCTCTTCGGGCGAATCATCCTGTCTTTTTCTGCTGCAGACTCTGCACTGCACATACAAAACTTCCACTCCTATAGAGAGAGGCTCCCAACACGGGCAGCATGCCAGAGATTTGCGAGGATGGAGAGGAGAGCCTGAAAGGCTGCATCCTCCCCATGCCCTGGATCCACTGCTCTGGCTTCTTCTGTTCTTCTGCAGCAGTCACTGGGGACGGTTTCTAAATTGCAAGAGATCCCCAGATTGCTTAGAACTAGCAGTAGGTCTTTATCATCATTAATCTTTCATAAATCTTAAGCCTAAAATAAATGGCGTGACAGCTCTGAATGTCAGGAATCATGGGCTGTGGCAGTTTTGTTTACAGATGTTGTATATGTGCGTTTAGGAATGTGGTTGGCAAACCTCCTCTATTATTTGTTCTGGCAGCACATTGTTTATACTTTTCTTCCTGTTTTTGAAAACAGAAATTATTGTCTCAGTGGCTAGATAAAATACTTCTTATACAAAAGAAAGTGCTGCTTGAAGAGAAGCACTTTCGTAATTTTTTTTTTTTTTTACAGCAAAAGAGAAGAAGAGAGATTTCTGGGACCTCTCACATTAATATTTTATGAACTGTCTGAGAAAAGGTTTAAAGGACAAATGGCTGAAAATGGGAGATAATGTGGTGCGGTGGACTAAATGCACCCTGGAAGTGAGTTGGTTCAGGCTGTCTTCTTCCACCCATCCATTACAAACCAGGTAGGGCCAGCTCTTAATAGCCAGAGTCTCTGCAGGCAGTACTTGGCGTTATTGAAGCCGCCCACAAAACAAAACAATTGGCTCAGTCATTGTCCCTCTGAAATTGGAGTAAATTTGGTGACGAGGCTAAATCCTTACAAAATTAGTTGCAATTACTCATGAGAGTGAGCACACGAAGGCCGGCGAGACTCCTGGCATGAGTGAGGGCTGACCAAATGAGCAGGTGCTGCAGACCCAGGAGGGATGTGTCTATCGGGGACCCTCAGTGCAGCAAGGGCACCCTCTTTCTCCAGAAGTGCTTGACAGAGCTACTGGGGCAAACTGAAAGCCAGGGTGCATGCAACCTGAATTGCCAGCCCAGTAAGGGCAGGGAGGTGACATGAGTTACCAAAGTCATTCCCTGGATCCATTGCTAAATCAGTAATATAGTAGAGTTAAAAATTATAGAGGATATATAGAGCAAAAATACAGAGGACTATGTTGATCGATCTGTACTTGGTTTTATTGTAAGACCCTTGTGTTACTAAGGGGTCCTGCTTTACACCCTGCGAGGGCAGACCAGAGCAGGTAGAAATTCTGCAGCTCCTAAAGCAGCAAAGGGAGGAGCTCAGAGAAGTCTCCTATCAGATTTATTTTTCTTTTCTGAAATATTTCACTCATTTCCTACAATCTTAGTTGAGGCACCTAACTAAGGACTTACCTAGCCCACGTCTCTTAAACCCAAACTTTTCTGAAGGATGCAGCTTATCGCTATCATTATTGTCCATTGCATTGATACTGACAGTAGTCAGTATGGCTGCTGTTGTCACTTATCATGATACAGCAATCACTTTCTCGGGGAAGCTGAAGTGCCCAGACCACCACCTTCTCACTGAGATCTACACACAGCAGTTGGCATCAGAATGGCAGCTGGATGCCACAAACATTGACAGAGGTCTTTTGTTGTTGTTGTTGTTAATTAAAAGACTGAACCATTTAAAGGCAAGCTGAAAGCAAATAGTGTAGGCTGTGGCACCAGATCACAAACATAACTCATCAGTGTAAAAAGCCAAGAAATACGCATTTGTAGAGCAAGGTTTTAATGCACATAATCTCCCTCTGGCTTCCTGATGTCAGAGGTGAAGTGCGTGGACATCCTTTTCTTTAGCTTGTGCCCAGATGGCGAGGCATGGCAGCTCATCCACAACAGCCGTTAAAAGAGGCTCTTCCACCCGCTGTGTCAGGGAATCAGCTCTGGCTATACGATGAGCCAAGCTCAATCAGTGTCCTCTGCTGATGTGAACTCTTGCCACTTCACTGAAGCCAAAGGATGAAGCAGCTTTGCTTGAGCTGAGAACCCACCTCCCTCCACCTTCAAATTTATTACAATGATTTTGGATAACAGCAATGGGAAATTCCCATAGTCAGAGGGGAAATACTCACTTCTGTACCTCTTCCAGTGCCCAGTGGGCACTAGCAGCTCTCTTTGTTGGGCCAGACAAAAAGGCAGCCATTTAAACAAAAAATATCTAGGATAATGACGTGCTTTTTCAGTTTACAGATTTTGCACTCCAGTGCTGACTGAATGCCTGTACACTTTATCATCAAACACTGGGCAAATTCCAGGACCACCTGCATTGAGTTTTGCTGGTGATTTCCCGGTGCTCCCCTGAGACAAGAAGCACTGGGGAGGTGGTTCAGCTTGCAGTGGGACTGCACCCCAGATGTGCAATGCTCCTGCAGTTCAGGTGGGTCTTCCTTCTTCTCCCTCACTCTTCACCAGGTGCACTGAAATGTTGGGTGAGGAGCACCCAAGAGTCCAGAGAAATGCTGATGTATCTCTACAGGCCAAGAAACAGGAAAAAAATTGACATCTCTCCCCGCTTGGGTGGCTGGCGATGGAAGGCAGAAGTCGCTGTAGATACCAGGTGTATTATGATTTCCAAAGGAAGTGCATGGGAAGGTCACAGAGCAAAATCAGATATCATTTCCAACACAGAGAGAGATTAAGAGGATCCAACATTTCCTTTCTCAGCTTATCCCCTCTTCACAAATGCAGGAGCTGTTTTGTGGTTTTTTTCAGCTGTTGTGACAGTAAATCCCTAAGATCAAAACTTTGGAAAATAAGCACTCTGCCTTTTGGGAAATTTCCATGACAATCATTGCTTCAGTTTCCCTGTGCTGTTGGCCGTGGTTTGAGATGACATCCATCCTGGTGGCAGTGGTGTGGCCCTCCTCTTCTCCAGCTCAGTTCTGATTGCAATGCCACATCAAGTAAACCCAAAGACCAGCAGCCTCTGTGAAAATACTCCCACTAACTTCAAAGGACTTCGGATCCAACCTCACACAGTGGTCAAACACTAGACATACCAGGGCAACCAAAGCAACCATTGCTCACAGCTGCAGCTGTAGACACACATAAAGATAGCAGAGACATGCGTAATGCATTTCAGCTTGGATTGCTCCAAACAATGCAATGGCTTTTTTGAATGTGGAGGTTTTAGTCCTTCACAGCATCCCCTTATCTGAACCTATTCTATCAGAGCCTGTTTACCTAAGGGTTTATTCCAGACTCAAAATGGGATACATAACCAGCAATAACTCCTTGCCTCCACAGCCAGTTGGAAACTGTCTGCTCGCTTGTGCTGCTACACATCCGTCAGGTGAGGAGACATCCAAACACCAAAACACAGTATCCTGATTTGCTGATGAGTCTGAGCACTAACAAACAAGACTTACCTGCATGGGTGCATACATTCTACATTCAGATGTACAGAAATATAAATATAAATATACATACATATATGTTCATCTTGGGGTATATAAAATAATCTACTGTGTAAATCATATGGTTCATATCTTATTACCAAAATACAGTTCTAAAGGAGTTACTGTGCCTTGCAAAGGATCTTCATGACAACAGCAGCATCCCTCAGGGAAGCTGGTGGAATGACAACCTGATGCAGAGACAGTGAGAAGTATCACAGCAAGATGCAGACCCTGCCCCTGTGCAAGCAGCACAGAAAGCCACCATGTTGCACCACTATGCGCCAACTGAAGGTAGGGTCTTTGCTGCCCAGCAAAGGGGCTGGCATGGGGCCCTTCCCTTTTGACTGGAGGGTATATCCCATGCAGGAAAGCTGCTGCGTAACATTGAAGGATATAGCACCCTACAAATGCTTCAAGCCCCTGCACAAAAGGTAATAAATAGTATGCATTCACCAGCTACATAACACATTTGTGATTTTGTAAATCTGGAGATATGCTCACTCTAGCTCTGTTGGAGAAGACCTGACAGTAGCTTCATAGCAGGTTTTAAAGTCTGAGGAATTTGGCTTAGCATGCTGATGGAGCCAAAATGCAATAGATTCCTTTATTTATTTATTGCTTTTCAGGATAGAAAGTTCTCTTTGAGTTTTCAGTAAACTTTTGGAGGACATTTTGGTCACTGTCAAGTAGAAAAAGAAACAAAATAAAAAAACCAGTCACCCTTTCACTCTCACTTTTATGCAAAACTATGGTCTATCAAAACACTTGTCTGCTATATAGTCGTGCACCAGGGAACTTTATGCAGAGTTGTTCTCCTTGGGGGAAAATATGAGGTTTAGGTCTGCGCTACAGTGCAATCTTAGGGAATGAGATATTTGCATTGCATCATTGTGCATTTTGGAATTTATGGAGAAAGGGAAAAAAGATGATAAACGTGATGTGCAAAGACTAGAGTGTGTTAAATGTTTTAATGATTTTTTTTTCATTGTGGTGTACTGTCTAATAACATAGCATGCCAGTGCTACCAGATATGACCAATAAAGTGGCAAAGCAGTTTATCTTTTCCTGTTTTGCTGTCAAAGGCAACAGTTTTGTCCATTTCTTTCCCATTCACTTGAAATTTTCCATCCTGTGTTTCTTACGTTTTGCTGTTTTTGTTTGGTTCTAAGTATCAGCAGAATTACTTCAGCTTTCAAATTTGACATAGGAGAACTGAATAGAGCATTTTTCTCACTGGCTGGTAACAGCTCTTACTAAAAGTGCCTTGTGTCTTAGGAGATAGGGCATGTTGAAAGATCTCTCTACTAATGTGTTTAAATTTCAGTGCAGAAAGGTTGGTTCCTTTCAAATGCATCAGCGGGTAGGGGGTCTCAAAGAATTAGCTTGTGGAGGAGGCAGTTTTAATATGACTTTCCTAGTCTATTCTTCCCAGGAGAGGTGGCGAATGCCATGCCAGGCATGAAGTCCAGGCTGGGAGTCGTGAGACTTTTGCTCTGTTCCCAGCTGCCGCAACCCACTGTGCAAACCTGGCAAAGTCAATTAACCTCTCTATTAATTTTTTGTCTGTAAAAATGCAGATGCTTTTAAAAATGGGTGACTGAGTCAAACACCAGGCACGTTCATGAAAAGACAACTGTTGACTTCAAGATCAGGCTTGTAAGTCTCACAGGTGTGGCGAGACGTGATTCAATAACGTTTGTAAAGATCTCTGAGGTTCTCAAATGGAGGATGATCTGAGCAGGTAAAGAATTTTAGTGACAAATCCTAATGAACACGCACCTATTAATCCCTCCTCCCCTCTCCTCCTCCCCCCCCCCCCCCCTTTCATTTCAAAGTAGCAATAAGAATGAGATTTAAAGTATTTATTGAGTGGTTGAGAAAGCCAACTTTTGACTCCGTGCCTTAGAGCAGTGCCTGGGGCAGGCAGTAATTGTGCAGAAAGGCACTGATAGCATGTCGTCTTATTGCTTAAGAAAGGTGCTTTTCCAATTTGCTTTGTTCACTAGGTTGCTGTACCAGACTTGAGATTCACGGCTATAAATACAGCGAGCTATATATAAATACACACACATACATATACACACGCACACACAGACTGTGACTCAGACACATTACCAGCACATTATAGCTCAAGTCAGTATAATTGAAAAAAAAAAGGAAAAAAAGAGAGTTCAATATTTGTAATAAATAGGGCCCAATCTCAAAGTCACTTTAGCAGGCTTTATTCATGTGAGTATTCAGACCTGCTGAGAACAGACTGGCTCATAAGCACAAAAATTTCTGCTAGACCTGTAAATTGAACCGTGTAGTCAGTGGGGTTTGGAGTTGTATATCATATTGATATTTTCAAGATAAGAAAAGGGACTGAGATTGTAGTAATTGTATTCAAATTTTCAGACCTGAGAAGTTTTGTTATTTATTGATTGGGGGTGGAATTTCCTGGTGTGCAGAGTGATTGCATTTGGACTATACACCCATTCAATCTGTCTACAGTCCTTGAACTGAGATTGAGGAATTTGAGAAGGTTTCCTGCACCTTGAATAATTCCAGAGTGTTTGGAAATACTGAACTGCCCAAAGGAAACCTGATCTATGTCTCATCCACCACACCGTGGGGCAGGGTGGTGGATGCACTTCAAGTTCCTTTGATCCTGAGCATGGGGTAACATGTAATGCTTCCCTTTTCTGACTTGCTTTAGGTTAATTTCTGTAGTTAAGGGCTTGATGTACATATTTGTGATTATACATTATATATATATATATATACCATCGACCTCCCAGTATATAATTAAACCCAATGTTTTTTACCAATGTCTGTGACAATGAAACTCCACATGAGAATAGCAATAGGAATTGGATATTAAGAGCTATAAATACATTCAAAATTAATCAATTATTTAACAATATGAATGCATTTCTGAAGCTATATTCCAGATCTTGCAGTTAAACTGCTACACAAAGCTCAGTGGGCCACATCCGCTTATCTGACAATGTTTCTGAAATACAGTTTTACAATTTTCTATACAAACTTACTGTGATTTTTCTTTCTGAAGGAGCAAATGGAGTTGCTGGTTTTGGCCCTCAAAAGGCTGTTTAGGAGAAGCAGAACTTATCATGCTTTATGAACAGCAGGAGGAAAGTCAATCAATAACACTTTTCTGCTCTCCAGTTTGAGAGCCCTCAGATATGTGTTGTCAATTGAAGTTACAAATAGATGTTATTTAGTGCAAAAATTCTGTCTTTAAAATGCAGCAAAGAGGTCCAAATTCTGTTCGCAGTTATACCATAGTGAATCAGGAATGACTTCATTAACTATACATAGCATCAAGACATTAAGGTCAAGAGATCTTCCTCTAGTTTTCCTTAGTGCAGTGGACTACAAAATTTGGTTTCCCTTCTCTGTATTCCAAGTTATGTCTGAATCTTTTGGTAACAAAAAAAAGTGTATCTTTATTGCTTGTACAAATCTAATTGCAGTAGAACTCTGGGAGAGCGAGAGAATTACTAACTAGGTGGCAAATACCAGTTCTCCTTTCCGAGGAGAGATGGACACAAAACCTGTGGTGTAATGGGGAACCACCCAGCAAAGAATCATTTTGCCAAAGAGCAAAGGAAAGAAGAAAATCCATACTTTGGTGGTCACTTTCTTCAAGGGTGTGTTAGATGTCAAAATGGAATTTCTGTGTTTTAAAATATGCTTGGTGACCACATGCAGGCTTCTGACAGACCTTTAAAACAGCATTACCACAAAACCATAGTCTGCCTGTGTTGAATATATAGGCTACGGTGCATACCATGGTAATCACCACAGCATTACCATACCATCTCTGATTGATCAAGTTACTGCAGTGGCCCACAAGCCATAAGTGTGATGTCTGGAAGGCCCAAATGGTAGCATGCAGGCTGCACTGGCTGCCTGGAATGACTCGTCTTTTCTGAAGACCTCAGATGAGAGCTCCAGGCTGAGGACACATGAGCCCTCATTCCCCAACCCTTTGCTCCTCATGAGAAGAAGAACCTAAGAATTTGGCACAATGGGCAATGGGCAGATTTATGAGCCATTGGCTAAGGGTGATTTCATGGGTGAAAGTCATCATCCAGCAGTGCCTTATCAATGAGAGCAAAAATGAGACCTTCATTGGTTTTGAACTTAGATTCTAGAACCAGCTACAGCACTGAGGAAGTGAATAATATATCAGTAGTATGACTTTAGATGAGACTGAAATAAGGATACTCTGTGTGGCTTGGTAGATATATTAGAGAAGGTGAATCTTTTTCTATTTCTTTCCACTTTTTTCTGTCTTGACAAATGCATGGTGAGAGAGAATCCATGTTGCTTAGCAACTCCTTAGGATGCAGAAAGAAATCAGTCAATACAATTCTGAATTAAAGCTGCAATGACCCACAGAAATTTTTCTAGAGAAAACCAATAGCTATATATTCTCCATCTTTTTCCTGAAGTCACATTAGCTCATAAGTCAAACTCTTTAAAATGAAAAATCATGGAAATAGATAGGTGTTTCTGAGGTGGAAGAAGGGGGCTAATTTATTGCAGGACTCTAAAGAAGCAGGAACTCAGTTTGAATTCTAGCAATGCTGATTAATTTAGTTAAGGTTCAGTATGAATTTAGCCATTTTGGCACATGAATCATTTGTGAGCCAGTCATGATTTCAGTCATGTGACAAGCTGGATTAATTCCTCCACTTGTTTGAATTGTCATTATATTGCTATTGCATCCATAGCAGCTGAAGCAACTAGCATTGCACCTATAACAACTGAAGACGTAGCTTATACGCGTCAAGCCCTCAGCAGAGCACTTGCATCAAACCCTCCACAGCTGAGCTAAAGTATGGTCTCTTGGTCTTAGCCCATGAGTGAGCATACAAGTCACAGAGTCCCGTTTTTGGTACTGGATGGTTGACTGAGCATTTTAAGAATGTGTTTAATCACCAAACACAACAGGCATTTCTGCAAAAATCAACAAGATGATCAGGATTCATGAACATTCCCATCAAAGCTAACAGGTTTCTGAGTATTCAAAAACAGTGATAAACATGACTTCCTAGAAATTCAAGAGAGATAAATTTAGTTCCTTTACTCACTGTAGTATTTATGCACCCATTTATTTGTTTTTACTATTTGACCAGAACTCATTTGAATTTTCAGTAACGCAGGATTTGGTCAAAGTGGTAAAGTAACAGAGGAAAATGAGTACGTGAGGAAACTAGTGTTGTTTTGTTACAACAACAAATTGCAAAGCACACCTCTGACTTAGCAGTCATTCTTTGGAAGCTGCAACATTCAAAGGATAAGCCAAACCAGTCTCATCATCACTTTTTAGATCAGCTATCGCTTCCTGTTCAATGAAAGAGACAGACAGGAGAAAGTTTTCTCTCTCCTTTTTCTCTTTGGGACATTATTAATAATTATTAAGATCACTGCTACTACAGTAATGCTTGTGACTCCAGTTGCATTACAATATATTAATAACTCTTCTAGTTTCTTGTGCATTTCCTAGACGGCCACAGTGTCGGGACTGCTGTATGTATATAACTCCCATCGGCTTCAAGGAGTGTGCAGAGCAGCTGGTGAGGCCACCTTGGCACCACCGGCAGAGGGACAGCATCTGAATACGGTGTCAGTGCTTCAGCTGGGTCACAGGTGTGGACCCTGTGTGCTTTGCAAGGTCCTTCTGAAATTCATAAAAGAATCTGCAAAGGTGTATGTCCATGTAGACCAGATTCTGCCTAACAAAAGTTCCCCCAAACCACTGTTTAAAAATACCCTTGCACCTGCCTTGCCTTTGGTGACATAAGTAAGCAACACTCTGTATGGGTAATTGTCTCGAATGTTTATGTCCATACTACCGAATGTTTATGTCCATACTACCGAATGTTTGTCCTCTTTATTCACAATTTTCTTTCCTGTAACTTTTAGTTGTGTGAACTGTGAAAGATTACATCTTGCTATATCTGAAAATAAAACATAAGCTATATATGGTGTTAAACTGATACACAGTGTACTACAGAATAATGCGTGGAATATTTTGTACTGTTTGATAGTACATCTGTCATGTTTATATCACATGTAGAGTTATGATATATAGAGAGGTTACTTCTGCTATATGTGCATGTTATGCATGCAGCTATATATAATGCAGAAATATAACACTAATAGAAATATGATATGATCTAAACTTAAGAGAAATAATTTCTCCTTAGTATCTATCAATATTAAAACAGTTCTGTAAGTGTAGCAGAAGAGGAGTGAGATTTTTCAGTCTGTTTCTGTTTGCAGACATCTGCAGGCCTGTCAGTACAAAAAGGTGCCTTTCCCATCGGTTCTCGAGACACATCCATGAGGGACAGAATCCCTTGCAATACCTTAAAGGATCCCAGGTGAAAAAGTTGAGCTTTTGCGGTAGTTGTTTCTGGTTTTGCTAAAACTAGTGATTTATTCTGTTCTGCTCTCATCTCCATGTTATGTAAATAATATTGTCTCAATTTAATGAAGTGAACTTACTAGGATTGCGTACAAAACCAAGGGGTTTGGCCATATAACTTCAAGACTTTTCTGCCTTTTAGCATTTTGAAACAATTTGCTGTTCACAGTGACTGTAGTGTGCAAACGTCTCCCCCATGTGTGTTCAGCATAAAGCAATTAATCTTACAGCACTCCATGGCATTCAGCTTGCTGCCCTCCAGGTGACTTGCACTCTGCACACCGGGACACGGCGGCACTGCCAGTCAAACCTACGTGCTTTTGGGAAACAGTAATGGTTGGCCAAAGGATGAGGGCCTTCGGGCTACTCGTTGCCGTCAATACGTGCAACATGCCAGCAGTGCCGCGTCTGACATGCATGAGGTAATTTGATGGAGGATGGGCGTCTGTGATGAGTCACTTCATGGTGTTGGTGGGTTTGGAGATCATTCTCACTGCTGTATATAGAAACTGGCAGGGGACCCAAGGCAGAGTGAAGGGGCAGCAGGATTCTGCTTGCACAAGTTTAGCAGTCTAAAAGAATCATAGAATAGAATTGTAGAATGGTTTGGGTTGAAAGGGACCTTTAAAGGTCATCTAGTCCAACCCCCTTGCAATGAGCAGGGCCATCTTCAACTAGATCAGGTTGCTCAGAGCCCCATTCAACCTGGCCTGGAATGTTTCCAGGGATGGGGCATCTACCACCACTCTGGGCAACCTGTTCCAGTGTTTCACCACCCTTATTTTAAGGAATTTCTTCCTTAAATCTAGTCTGAATCTACGCTATTTTAGTTTAAAACCATTACCCCTTGCCCTGTCGCTACAAGGCCTACTAAAACATCTGTCTCTTTCTTTCTTATAAGCCTCCTTTAAGTGTTGAAAGGCCACATTAAGGTCTCCCTGGAGTCTTCTCTTCTCCAGGCTGAATGACCCCAACTCTCGCAGCCTGTCCTCATAGGAGAGGCATTCCATCCCTCTGATCAGCTAGTCTACGCTACTTCTGTAGTCTCCCTTTATAACCAGTGGAGGGAGAGGAAGGCATCTCCTCGGGCCAATCCATCTTGTTACAAGGCAGGTGATTAAAAGGACGGCAGGGAGGCTAAACTGTCCCCTGAAGTGGTTACCTCCCACCACTGGCTATGGAAGAACCTGAGACTGGGTATCTGGCAGCTTTTGTGTCACTGATGCAAGGTGGGAGAGGAGTATTCCTGTGGGGAGAGATGAAGTCAGTCTAGGGTTCATCCCCGGCATGCTTGTCACTGACCACCCTCTTCTCCTTGGGAGACCAAGGCTGCCTTTGCTGTGACAGAGGAAACATAAGAGAATTGCAAAGCACTGGATTCATTGAGCAATCCATGGGAACTTAGAATCTCATCCTCATGGGATCCACCTGCTAACCTACACACACACCCCCATGCACACACATGGCTCCACAGCAGGGCCAGGGTGTTCACGCTGCTTTTGGTTCCCAGCCAAGAAGGTGCTCTGCAACCCTTCTCAGGATGGGGTGGCGTGGGCAGACTGCCCACTCTGGCGTTTTCCAAGGGATGCATGGGGAGATATTTCCGTCCTTGAAACTATTTCATATCTCCTCCAGGGCTGCATGGAGTTAAGCTGAGGGAGGCACTGGCAGCTGGGGGAACATCATGCCAGCTTCCCTATCTGTGCTTCCTCACCTTTCCCTTCACAGTTAAGGCAGGAAGGGGAAGGGAAGGGAAGGGAAGGGAAGGGAAGGGAAGGGAAGGGAAGGGAAGGGAAGGGAAGGGAAGGGAAGGGAAGGGAAGGGAAGGGAAGGGAAGGGAAGGGAAGGGAAGGGAAGGGAAGGGGAAGAGGAAGGGGAAGGGGAAGGGGAAGGGGAAAGGGAAGGGGAAGGGGAAGGGGAAGGGGAAGGGGAAGGGAAGGGAAGGGAAGGGAAGGGAAGGGAAGGGAAGGGAAGGGAAGGGAAGGGAAGGGAAGGGAAGGGAAGGGAAGGGAAGGGAAGGGAAGGGAAGGGAAGGGAAGGGAAGGGAAGGGAAGGGAAGGGAAGGGAAGATCAGAGGCTGCAAATCAGCCAGTGAGCTATGTCAGTATTCCTTTCTTGGTGCTGAAATGAATGATGCTTAGTCTTTTAGTTAATTTGAAGGGCCCACATCTGGAAGCGCTTTACATAGCCTCAGCCTCTGTGGCAATTTGCCTGAGTAAGCACCTCAAGATTTAGCCAACAGAGAACGTGCACTGCATAGCTCATTAAGAGCCTAATCACTCTCCTCTGGGTCAAATTCAAGTGGCTATTAAAATCAATGTATTTATTTGCCAGGAAGGGTGCTGAAGAGGTCATAAGATGTATATGAAATGTTTCCTGGAAAAATGACATTGAGGTAACAGTATGAGAAAGACCCCGAGCTGGCTTAGACGCATCCTAACCCCTTGCTGCTATTAGATGTGGGGATTTCTGCACCAGGGAAGAGGGAAGGCGAAGGGTGTCAGCTAGAGGAATGATGAAAATATCTCACAGTCAAGTGACAAGAAGCCCGTGGCACATCAAATAGCAGAGGAGGACTATGCAGATAACAGCTGGCTGACAGGGGAACCGTTTCCTCTGATTGGAGGCTGTCTCCAAGGAACATGGACTGACTCTTTGCTTACTGACCTTGAAAATGGAAATAATTTCAGAGGCAGCCTTCTCCCATTTGTGGAAGTTTAAGCACATTTGTTTCTATCAAATGAATTTGAATTCAAGTTCCTGTGACATCACAGCAAAAGGATCATTCCTCGTTTATCAGTGTGTCTGTTTTGGTATACATGACAGAGCCGCTTAAAAAAATGTTTCCCATGTGTGACTTTGCCTTGTGTAAAATAAGATGAAAGGGTCTGGGGACAGAGCTGAGATTGTGAGGAACCGGGGGAGGGAGCATCCTCTGGGCAAACATCATCCAATGCCCAATGGCTGGGGACGTGCTGGGAGCCGGGAGGGAAGGATGCATTTCACGAGGAAGAGATTCAGTTGCAGGAGAATATGAGGACGACTTTACTTGGCACTCTGCCTGCGCGTGTAAACAGACATGGTCCAAACGCAAGTATGCGTCTCCCTACACAGACATCTTCAACCTCCCTTCCCCCTTACTAACGAATCTTATGAAAACAAACTCTTCCCAGAACAAATCACTGTTTTCCCAAACAGTGAACTTTTCTGTTGCAAAGTCAACAAAGTCCTGCAGAAATTCTTGGAAAATCTCCAGAGATGTGCAAAAAAAAAAATGACAGTAATTTTTTGTCTATCATGACATGCTTTCAGGACCCACAGAGGCTACTGGGAGCTGAGGGCGGTCTGTATTTCAGCAAGTCAGAGCTCCTCTGCAGATTTTCTCAACATCGTATAGCTGGGTCATTTTAATTTACTGGCTTATTCTTTATACTCTCATTTTAGTGCCAGCTATCACTGCAAGAAGGAGGCAAGGTGATTGAAACATCCGGTTTGGTTTATTAAACTGAACTGCTCTCCTACACTGATGGGGAGGTCACCTTGCAGGTACCAGAGGGCAGGAACAGGCACACATTGCTGACTAGCTGCTGGCTCTGCAGGTTTACACTCTTAATTTCCCCCATGGTAATTTCTTTGGTTGCTATATCAAGCAGGATTTGCAGATCCACCAGCTAGGTCCTGATTCTGGACCAGCTGCAATGCAGAGGCTGAACCAGCTTTAGCCACCTTTGTTCTGAAATCTTAGAGAAGCTGAGCACAGGGCACACAGTCGATACGGTGGCCTGGCTCCATTTCTTGATGAATGTCTTCACTGCAGTTGCTGGTCACAAAAAACCTCTAAGCCTGGCTTACGTTAACATCAGGAAAGTAGATTTAGTGATACAGGTAAATTAGATTTTATTTCCACTTGGCCAGTTTATTTTGCAGGGAGAAATGAGGCTGACCGTGCCAATGGATTTGTTTTTCTTCTGTCCTACAGTCCACTTCTAGCTGTATTTCCAGGTCTAACTCCCTCTTTTTCTTGCATGGAGTTACCTGCTCCATTTTTGCTGCACAACATTGAAATCAGCATGATACTCCCAAAGCATCCTCATATGGGGAGGTTTACCTTGGCTATAAGTCACCTGAGGGCGGAAGGTGCCATGGGCTGGGGAGGAGCCCCAGCACCAGGGACCTAAGGGAAGAGGAGCATTGGGAGAGCTGCTGCAAGCAGGGAGCACCCACAAAACAGGTCCCCTCCCATGTTCCCAGGGCAATTGAGCGAGGGGAAGGAAGATGCAGCTTAGCTACATCAGCCACCAAGCAAAGCTGGAGGAGGAAAGGCGAAATCAGCGCTGGGAGATGATGGATTGGCTGCTTAGCGTGACGGCAGCAGAAAGTGGCCTCTCTGAGGCCAGCCACTGCCTGCGCCAGACGACATCGGGGTCTCTTGTCCACCATGCCCTGGCCGGTTGCCAGCAGACAAGGCGGGGAAGAAGTGGGGAGAGGATCACACCACCGTGGGGAAGGAGGTGTATAAATAGTGCCTGTTTGGAAGGCCAGGTGTGTCCGTCCGATTCGAGCCAAGCATAACAGGAGGGAGCAAGGAGTGCGTGTTCCTCTCCAGACCCGGTTCCTGAAATTCATTTCCTCCTATGTGTTTCTGTTATTATGGGTGGGCGGATTAGGGAGGAAGGAAGGAAGGAAGAAAAGAAAGCAAAAATCTTTGTCTTATTCTTGGATCTCACACCCCTGAGTCTTTATTTGTTTACTTTGTACCTGCTCGCTTGTGCATTGTTTGCCCTGCGTACGTGGCTGAGCCACTCTAAGCCCTTGCTTCTGCTGGAGGGGCAGTTTTGCTCTGCTGTCTCCCACTCCTCTTCTTCACTCTGCCTATCCCTGCTGCCAAGTGCACGAGCTCCTCCATCCCCCTAGTCCCAGGATCATCGGACCTTTCAACTGAATCAGCTCACTTAGTTGACAGAAACTTTCTTTTACTGGGTTAGTGAATTGAACTGGTGCAGAGCTAGTTCAGACAGGCAAGGCAGAGAGAGAGAGTAGAAGCTTTGCAGCAAGAAGGGGGAAAGCACGGGAGGACACAGACTTTTCTTCTTCACCTGCTATATTGGTTCCCACTCTGGGGTGTAATTTAATCACCAGCTGCTATCTTGGCACATTGTTGTTTTCCATACTCTCAGGAGGCACCTCCAATTCAAACATCACCCCTTCAACCTGGAATAAAGCTTCGGCTCCCATGTACTTCTAGCTTTCTACTGTAAAGCTGGCCTTGAATTGAACTCTCTGACAGAGCATATCTGGCCAGTGCTGTGGTCACATTTATGGTCATTCCTTCTGCCAACATTTTTTACAGCATGCTAGGCTGTTATGATGAACCCCTTGCAAAACAAGGACGTGGCAACAGAAGGTTTCCCTTGTCATCCTGGAGGCAGACCCAGTTATTGCAGGTGCTCTCTCTGGCTACCTGGTCCTTCAGCATAAAGTCAGTGCTGGTATCCGTTCACTCCTGGGAAAACACGGATGGCGTCAGAGAGGCTGGCAGCTAAACAGCGTGGTGGGGATCATCGTTTTGCTTACAGTGCCCAGGCAGCCGGCTTCTTGCGAGCACAGAGCAGGCAAGCCACTCTGCTTCTGCCATCCCTTGCCCGTGGACGCAGAGAACGTGTGCCTGTGACCACTGGGGACAGGAGGGGTGGGATGGAGGGCTGTGTTGCCACTGGGGGCTGAGGAGGCAAATCTCTGTCCCGGTCATTGTGGCTTTGCTGCCCAGCACGTGCATCACATGCACAACCACCTTCCCGGCCACGGGGTGCCCTGGTGCCTGGTTCACCCTAGAGACGCCTGACAATCGCCCCGCTGCATGGGGGAGCGCAAGCCCAGAGCCACGTTGCTCCGACCGTGCGTCTGGGCCCAGCCCCAGCTGCCTGCCATCGGCCGTGGCTGAGCACGGTCTCTTCCACCCCACGCGCCTTTGCCTCTGGGTGATGTGGGCTGTCCACCCTGCCTCCCCAGCAGCTGGAGGCACGTTTGCAGACTAACTGCCACTTCATTTGTTCCCCTTCCTCTGCTCTCTCTTTCCTCTAACTTTCTGAAATGGGAACTTTATTTGAAAAATGGGCAACGCAGAAAGAGGCTGCGTGGCCCTGGGAACGTGGTGTCAGGCAGAACAAAATCATCGCCCAAGGAGGTGCTTCCGAAAGACTTTGAAAGAAACTGGAGCACACATGTTCCTCTTCTCCCTCTGTTTTTGTCACGTCTCTGTAATACAGTGGACATTTTCCCGGCTGCTCGGCAGGGCTGACAGCATGTTGTCAGGATGGGGCTGTGTCCTAAATAGAAACTCTGCAGGTTTGGAAAGTTCCCTTCCTCTAATTGGAACCAACTCGCGGCGGTGAAGAAAAGCTGCAAAATTGTTTTAAGCTATGAGCAATTATAACAACCCTTACAGTGCCAGTGACACTAAGAGGATTTGTACTGGATTATACCTAACGTTAACATGATCTAATGCTGCATGAATATCGCAGCCCGCAGCAGGCCCAGCTCTCAGAGTCGGGTTCCTTGTTCTTCAAAGTCATCCGGGGTTTGGGGAAGGAGGGGAATGAAGCCGCGCAGGGAGAGTTTTGGTGCAATGTCATGTCTCGTTTAAACATCACAAACAGGCAGTGTTAAAGTATCAGTGGAAGGCAAAGTGGATTTTAAGGAGACCCAGCCAGCCTCCTGTTATCTGGCACTCGCCCCCCTGGGCAGAGAGGTACCACAGGGATCTCGCAGTGAGGCGACACGACAGTGCCACGCCAGCCGTGGTGCCAGGGCACACCGGGTGACCCAACTGTGAATCCCTCCCCTCTCTCCAAGCTGTATCGCATCATCTGAGGCAGCTTTAAAAAGTGTTTTAAAATAATCTTTTCTTTTATAATGGCATGGTGAGACTTCCACTGGTGCAGGCA
Source organism: Balearica regulorum gibbericeps (assembly GCF_011004875.1). Classification (NCBI taxonomy): domain Eukaryota; kingdom Metazoa; phylum Chordata; class Aves; order Gruiformes; family Gruidae; genus Balearica; species Balearica regulorum. The sequence continues at coordinate 119,557,948 of NC_046185.1, forward strand.
GAGGAAAAAGGGAATGAATTGGGGTATGCCTTCATGCGCAGAGATTTCAGCGACCCAAAGCTTTGGCGGAGCAGGCTGGTAGGGTTTATATGCAGGTAGTGATGCAGAGAAGTGCGGTGTGCAGGAAAGGAGGTGAGGAAGGGACAGCACGGCAGCTGAGTCTGCAGGCTGGGGGCCTTGGAGAATACCTGCCCTGCTACTGACTTATTATAGGGCTTGCAGGGAGTCGTTTCATCTCTCTGTAGATCAGTTCCTCAACGAGCAGAATTAAAGCAATAACGTTTTGCGCGGTGGGAAGGGATGAAGAGAAACCTGCATCGATGTGAGGCACTCAAACCCTACAGCGACTGGGGAAGGCAAAGATGGAAGGCAGGTAGAAAGGAAAGGAAGTCACTGAGTGAAAAGAGACACATTCTGGCCTTGAAGGTTTTCCTTCTCATCTTGGATTTTGCTAGTAAAATCAGCAGAGCCAACAAAAGTTCTCTGGGGACTTAAACTTCAGGTATGGCTGAAGGTCACAGAGTACAGATTGTGCTTGGGAACTACCCAAGATTTGCCTTAGAGCAGCGAGGGAGCACCTGATCAAATGGATGCAAAATGTTTCCTCAGCCTAGACTTAGTGCATGATGGAGGGAATTAATGGGGGTTAAAATGGCTTTATGTGCAAAATGGGAAGCCCATCCCTGCTAGTGCTAGTGAGCTCTGCAGTGCTTTGCTTTGCAGCAGAGGTGAGGAATGAGGCCAAGAGGTCTAAACTACATTGCTGTATATACTGCCTTTGAATTTGGCCCTGACAGTAGCTAGCTTGGCCGTGCTTCTTACTAGTAGCATAATTTGACTGATGAATGGAAGAATTTCATATCAGGCCCTTAGGAGATTTTATACCACTAATATATTTATTTTGCAGAGATATGTCAAATACAAGTATACCTATGCAATGTTGAACTGTAATCTGTCCCACCAAAATCTGTCTGGGGAGTAAGTTCAGACCCCAAAATAGGATATGACAAATATCAGGCAACTAACATCAAGGAGCATGGCTCACATAGTCTGTTGCCTCCCCGTTCTCCTACAGCCCATCTCACTACAAGTCTTGTGCACCCTATCAGTCCCAATTAAGCACTCTTCTGAAAGTTCAGGCACAGTGTTGTTATGCCAAAGTGCAAAAAACCTATGAGCTAAAATAAGTACCCACAGGAAGATGAACTTAGCTTAAAAAGGAATGTATTACAGAGAAGCAGAAACAGCATGAATCAGAAGGAGGGTTGGAGATTTGGGCCTTTGAGCCCTCCAGCTGTGAAGGATAACAATGTATATTTTTAAATGGGAACAGAGATCTCCCATAGTGGGGTGTTTCTAGGAGCAAATATTGGGGGGCGGGCTCTGTGACACCATGAGAGCCAGCAATATTTTAAGCATATTTCAAAAGGAGATTATGCAGCTGGCAGAAGAATAAGGTTATATTACACAGAAAAAGTTAACAAATAATTTAGGTGATTTTACACTTCTCACAACTTAAAAAAAAAACCAAACACCAACAAAAAACCCAACCCAGTCTGAAATGTTTTGGCCAAAAGAGGCAAACGATTTGTACTGATTGCCAAAAGCGTTGTGGTGCTTCATGGTTTCATTCTGCTCCGTCATTAGCCTCCCAGCTAGGATTTCATCTTCTGCAATGCAGCGTGCAGCCCCTCAGGAAGCAGGAAGAGGAACATTACAGAGAGGAGACAAAGAAGGGAGGGGAGTCGTGGGGCTGAGGGAAACCGTGGGAGATGAAATCTGTTGGAAGAGGTGCCACCACCTCCTCAGCCTTGGGATGAATGTGACCCACTGTGAAGTTTCTCAGAACTAGTGCTAATATCCTGGGTTTGCAGTACTTAGGCAGCAATTATCACCTATAAAATAGGTGCTAATGTAGATTTTCACATTCAGAGGGCCAGCTGCTAAGCTGGTAGAAATGGGTGTACCTCTGTGGACTCCACTAGAGCTAGACTGGTTCATGCCAGATGAAAATGCTCCCCAGAATTTTTAAGACTCCAATTAATCTTAAAATCAAAATAAAGAGAAGAAAGAGTGCACATTGATCCCTTCATTTTAACAGGAAATTTAAATTTGGAGATGTCTGAAGTTCCACCTGATGAATGATTGAGCTGTGAGAGGCCAGTAGTAGCATGCAGCATCACACACTGGTCATTTTGTAATAATTGCAAGGGAAGTATTTCTGGAAAGGAACTAATAGAAAATTAGGGTGACCTGGCAGAATATAGCAGCTAGTTTTCAGCCTATGCCCTTCCATCTTGGCAGGATACTGTTTTCCTTCATTCTGTAAAATACTCAGGTTGATACGATACAGCTTTTAAAAATGGGGTCCTAAAGAGAAGATCTACTAATGTCTAAAGGAAAAAACAAATAGCAATTTGTGATTTTAAAGTGTCAGGGACTTTTTTTGTGTAGGTACACACAGCTGCCAGGTCAAAGTGCTACCTTCCTGTAACTATACTATAGCGTACATTTCCCCAGTAACACACCGGCTGTTAGTTGAATCTCATAGCAAAGAATCAATAAAGTCAAGGCAATTTCCTTAACATGCCATCTGTAAGAGATTATGGAAGGGAGGTGGGAGAAGGGTTTGCCTTAGTGGCTAATGCTTTACTAAAGTTCAAATGAGGCAATATATAGTAAAATAAATTCAATCTATATTTTCTCTTCTTTCAATTTTAGTGGGGACTAAATGAAATGGAACTGTGTTGATTCTATCCGGTTCAATATATCTTCACTTTCTAATAACCAAGGTCATTTTTACCTTCATGGAAAAAGAAGCCTAATATAAAATACTCACCCAGACTGAACAAACACATATTCGCACTTTTTCAAAAGCCAGGTAGATGACTGATATATTATGTAATTCATTTCATGGCACACTGCTGAATGTTTTTTTATAGATAGTGTTTAACCTTGCCAATTTTGCTCTGAGATAATCACTCCTTTGAGGATAAAATCTCACATTTAACATTAGAAGAAAAAAGAACCCCCACCCGCCAAAATCTGCAGTTTACAACAAATAACGGGGAAGTTACTTCGCCAGAAAGATAACGATTAGAGCAGTTTTCACTGCTGACTCTGTGATTAGCCGGTGGTTGTTATAATATTAATCAGAAATACAGTGATAACTGCTTAGACTACGTTTTGATACAGCCAGTGAGCAATGACAAAATGCTTAGACATCTTACAATAATGTATTTCTGCCCTGACTAATGGAACTGGCAAATAGATTCATAAAAATCCCCTATATTTAGCACTGGAGCTATTCTCAGAGTGCAGGAGCTTTGCTTGTGGTTCTCTAGAGTTTATGATCAGGAATATTAATATCGCCGGCATCTCGTGGAAAGGATGCAAACCCTGGAAGACACCTCTGAAACACCCAAGGGAAGTACATCAATGGCGAAAGTCTGCAGGGTCAACACAGTGCCCATTTGCTCTGTGAGCCCTGATGCTCCCCTGGAGACTGCCTTTGAGAGAGGAACAGTGCAGAAGGTCAATGCAAAGTGAAATTTTACCTGGAGGGAGGAAAAATATGTATAAGCCCAGATTCATCCTATCGTGCTGTAGGCACGTAGTCGAGGTGTCTAAGTTTGGAGTGCTGTCAGCCCTTGGTTCCCATTATAGTCAAGGCAGAGAGAGACAGGCACCTCCTGAGGGCAACTCAGCCCACCTACGATGTGAATCAGCCTCGGGAGAGCCTGTGTTTCACCCCAGCTGCTGGAAACCAAGTGCCTGATGTGCCATGAGATGAATCCTGGCCTTGACACGTGTGGATGGGACAAACTGGCTCTGACTGAGAGCCTCCAGCCAGGAAAGAACCAAACGTAAATCAAACGCTCATCTCATTTACTGAAATGAAAGATTTCATTAACTTTTAAAGATATTTCACTCTTGCCTCCACCCTTCCCTTTCAGGCACGTGCTTGAGACCATTACTGGAAGCACCGTTCATTAGGTAAGACCCTGTCCTTAAGCATTTCCAGTTCAACCAGAAGCAAGTAGTATTGGGGCTCCTGGAGGAGTTTGGCCCTTCCATGGGTTTTCTCCTCAGATTTTGCAGGCTACAAGAGATTCTGGAAAACATCCAGCCAGGACCAGACTCGGCGATCTTGATCTAAACAGTCAAAGAGGCATTTTAACCCACTTGTTCAGCTAAGAGTTTTCACTATCGGGATTGCTGGCTTGGGCCAGAGGTGACCAGATGCAATGGGGGGAGTATAAAAGCATTGTACACCTTAAAGCTCACTTTAAATAAGGCCTATTTTAGGGACATAATATGCAGCATAAGGCTTTGAAGAGGCTTCATGCATGGGGACAAATTGTCCTTGAATGGCAGAAGCAATATTCAGAAATTAATGTGGGGACTCTGCATTTTGGTTTCTATTCATTTAAGCTTTCCCCTTATTGAAACTCCATCTCAAATCCATCCAGAAGTAGCAACTAACTTTCAAAAATACATTGCAAATAAAAGCCCCCAAGAGACAAGCCTCGTCTAAAGACATTGCTTTAAAACATCCATAAGATCTCTGGCAAAATTTCTTTGCCTATGGAAGATTAATTTTTTTAGGAAATCTATCTCTGCTTTTTTATTCTAATCTGTTTGACATAGGTTTCACTGCACAGAAAGATTTTAAGAGCACTTGCATCTTCAAACTATACTTCATTTTGCCTCTATATAAATCAGAAGTGTAGGCTCTTTTTCTTAAGTTTACTAACCCAAACAGCAAAGACCTGAGTTCCTCTGGAACTACTCACGTAGAGTAAATAATTAGACCTTGATCTGATGAAGGCACTTAACAGCAGGCTTATTTTTAACTCCATGAGTGCAGTCATTGAATTCAAAGGGATTGTTTGGATGTTTAAGTTGAGAGCATATTTAAGTGCATTGCTGATCAGAGCGTCCTAATCCTTGAAATGTGCCATTGATTTCGGCAGGGCCACTGGCACAGGGTGATGTCGGGGGCTGAGGGCAGCAGGACTGCAATCACGGCTTGTTGAAATCATGGGAAGCTATTTTTTTACCCCTTGGACACCAGGACCCTCTCCAGAGCCACAGAGGCTGTGGTTTGGTTTTGTTTGAGTGGGTTTGGGGTTTTGTTGGAGTTTTTTCCCCTTCTAATTTATGTTAATCCATATCTTCCCCATTCCAGGAAAATACTACCTCAGCTACATGAAATGGGAATACTCATCCTAGCCCCAAGATAAAATGCTTGGAAAACATGACCAGGGAACAATCAGCAAACAAACTGCCAGGCCCTGCAATTCTTCACTCTTGTGCCTAATCTCGAAAGGAGGCTAAGACCAACAGCACACTCCTCGCTGAGCAAAGATTACTTATCAGCTTAATTTGATACTTTTACAGACAGCTGACATATGCTTTCCTCCTCTTCCCCCTGCCCCTTCCCACACTCGAGTTTAAATAGGGCTGAAGTGGTGCATAAGACTTCTGCTCTTCCTCGCTGCTGGGTTGGGTTTCATCTCATGTGGGAAAGAATTGGTGCTGTTGGGCTCAGGGACCTGATCTTACCAAAAGGAGCTTACTTTTCCTCAGAGCAGCCCCATATGCCTTTTTCTTCCTAACAGATGTACTACCAGAAAAACAGATTGGTGAAATGGAGCTTGTTCCTTAAAGGTGAACTGAAACGCTTATCTACCATGTTTAAAAAACAAAGTCTGCTTCTTTGAACCACACACTTTGTAGGGCGCGTATTTGATGCAGCCGCACCACAATCATCCTTGGAAATGTGACGAGCCAGATGAGAAAGAGATTTACGGGCCCAATTTTTCAGAGCTACAGTAGCTCAGAATTACTGAGTTTCCCCATTCAGGGCAATGTGAGAGGCCACCCTAAGTCTGATGCAATTTAAACCACTCCATAGATCATGCTGGACATCCTCTAATATGTATCATTACAGCCTTACTGAACCTGATAGATGCTAGCCAGGGAGGAGGATGAGGTATGCTCCATTACATATGCTATGAGCTTGTCCTCTTTCACTGCACCATGTCCCCAGCTGATGCAGATCAGCGGAGCTCTGGTGCAGTTAATGGCTTTTGTGCCAGTTTTCACCATTTCACCAGGATCTGGACAGTCATGTTTATTGTGGCAGCTCAGAAGGGTCTTTAGTTTTTAACAATGCCTATGGAGTTTAATTCTCTGCTCTGCCTGTGTGACTGCAAGCAAATCCCCTGTGACTCAGGCTCCCCTTCTTGCATGGGGTCAAGTCTGCATCCCCACCTCCCAGTCTACAGCCCAAGAGTCACCCTGGCTGCACGCTGCTCCCTGTCCTCAGGCATGAACAGCTGGGAAACCCTCAGCAAATCAGCGCCAAATGCTGAAAATCGGGCTGCATGGGAGGCTATGATACAACTACACCACTCAGTAATGGGCACTATGACAGAACTGAAGTTATCACAAATGGGCAGATGCGGTATCAATTGCAGGCTGGTCTCATCATACATGTCAGGGAGAGACAAGGTTTCCTCTATGTTTCTTAACACACTTTTGAACTGACACAGACGATCCAGGCAAAACACAGGTACCAAAACCAAACCCAACAAGGACCCCAAATAGGGTGCACGCTGTCGCTCCTTCCACAGCACTTTCCTTCTGCTCCTTCTGTTTCTGAGGTCTTAGGTTTCAAATATGATGAGAACTTTTTAAGAATTTTTGAGTCCTCATTATAAAACCATTTTTCAGTCTTTGGCTTACATGAGATGCACTCGTTGTGATCAGCTTCAGGTACTTCTGGGCGAGTCAGAGTTTCTCATATCTGTATAATAAATATTTTTTGTAGTACACCCATGATTGATCATCATCTCCATTTGTGTATTTATGACTGTGACAGTTACAGAACTCGCACAAGAAGATACATTTTTTAATGATGTTTACACTCATTTCAGCAATCATAGTTATATATAGCTACATATTTGAAAGTCCTAAATAAACAGGTTACAGCTCACATGCATCATCTGAAGACTTAGCCCTTAACAAATACCTGGCATGTTTTGTACACCTGATAGGTACATATACATTTTAAAGGCATTATATATTTGAGTATAGATACGTAAAATAAATATAAATATGTGTGTATCTATTGGATATAAAAGTATATAATGCGACATACAACAATACACACCTGTCTACACACATATGTGTGTCCACGCGTTTGGTACCATAATACTTTTGAATCCTTGCATCTGGAAGGTCTGTGTTACAGTAACATTTGGGAGCTTAAAATAACATAGCTGCCATGCTAGTGCATGCCAGAGGAGCTGCTAGCACTGCAACTCCTCTCAGAAAAGGGAGCTGTGAGAGCGGCAGAGAAACCCGTGGGCTGTACTGAGGGGTGAGGGGCTGGAGAAAGCCCTTTGGTGTACGTTGCCATTCACCGCATGATGCACGGGAGTGCTGAGGGGACTTGGTGACACACGGAGAGCCCATACCTTTAGCGGGTGTGCAAACACTACACACACATACAATCAATATGACTGCAATTTAATAGTATGCCCGTGCGCGTGCTTGAAATGCGTACCCCAGGTGGGACAAACAGCTGGTATGCAGTTTTTTGCAGCACAAGGGTCCCACGGGAGCAAAGGGACGGGTGTGTTCAGGGAGCTGGGCAAGGGCGCCCACAGGCATTTAGGTCCTGTGGAGGGGGCAGCGCGCGAGCGGGGGGGGCTCGTTCTGGCAAAGCTGCAAGCAGGGCTTACAAGGTGAAGTGAGAAGGGAGATGGCTGGTGTGTGTGCCATCACGCCCCCTTCTCTGTTTTGTTTCTAAACCGCATCAGAAGGTGTTAGGGAAAGATAGGACTTGACTGAGCACTGACTCTGGGTGCGTGAGCCATCCAGCTCCAGGTCTGCATTCGGTGGTTCAGAAATCATTCATTTAACCCCCGCAAAGGTTGCAGGCCTTCACCTCGTAGTCACTGTGAGAGAAGCACGAGCTCCACTGAAGCTGATGGGAGCCTGTTGTGGCCCCTGCTGAGGAAAGGTGGCCCTCGTGTCTCCTCCCTGCCAGCTTCCCCTGCCTTGCGCCTATACCCAACAGCACGTGGGGCCTACACGCAGCTCGCTGCCATGCCTCTGCCCAGCTCCTGCTGCTGTCTCCTGCTCTGATGACTGCTAGCACAGCACAGCATGGCATGGGGAAAGTATGCCGTGGTACAGCACAGCACAGTAGCAGGCAATGGATACTGGTCCTTGCAGAGCTTCCCGCCCCACTCCCTTCCCTCTTCCCCTGCCAGCAGTTGCAGCCAGCACCTCCCTTCCTGAGTCTAAAGGAAAACTGTTTTTGCAGCCGTGCTTAGCTGGACCTGCTACAAATATTCCCAGGGACACAAAGTTTTTCCTTGGCTGTTCTCTGATAATCTGAAGAAGTGTTTCAGCTGTTACCCCTTGATGCCAGGGACCTTGTGCAAGCGGTGGCGGAGACCGTTCCCCTCACGCCCCCTCACTAGCATGGCTGCAGGTCCTGATCCTCAACCACAAAGTCAGTCTGCAGTATCTCCCCAGACACCCTCCTTCTCCACCACATTGGTTGCTCACACTGCATGGAAACCAAAGCCTCAGGTCGATGGTCGTCACTCGTATCCCCACAATTGTGGTATAAATGACTCAGGTGAGAGTCCAGGATCACCTGGATCCCGAAAGCCACACTTACAGCACCTGCTGTAGAGGTTGCCCAGTAGCTCCCACTGGTAGCCTGGGTGGTGTCCACGCCTGGTGGGAAAACATAGCTGCTGGTGACTCTGATGCTAGAGGAGCTGAGCTTGGCTGAAAAGACAAGCCTAGCTGAGAGCCATCAAATGGCATGAAAATGTAACTCATGAGTGGGATTGCATGTTCTAGACCCAATTCCTTTCCCCTTATTCAAGCAAGAAGACCCATTAAAATGAAAAGAACTGTCTGTGCGTGCACATGCATTTTCCTTTTTGATCAACTACCTCTTTGCTGAAACGCCTAGTAGAGTGTTTGAAATCCCTATAAATGTTAGATGTCCATGATAAAAGACAGTGCCCTTATTTGGCCCGTGGCCATTTTCCATGTTTATTTGCTTATTTATTTCAGTTAAGTGCAACACACCAGTTGATGCGCAACACCCGTGTGCCGCAATACGGCTCTGGGTTGCCTTGGCAACGGGTGGAAAGGGTTTTGAAGAGCCAGAGAAGCCCATGCTAATGAAAACAAGCATTCAGGGGGCCTCTCCTCCAGGTGGGCAAGAAGAGGCCCCCCGCTGGGCTCCCTCGCCCAGCCTGCTTTCAAACAGTCTGGTGCTTTAAACAAAAAAACTACAAAAAACAACAACAACAAAAAAGCCCACCACCCAGCCCCCTCTGCTTTTTTTTCCATGCTAAAACGCAACTACTGATTAAAAGTTCTGAGACAGTTCTTTGAAGCCTTTCATTAATAGGTTTCCTTTATGAATCCAAATTAGACGGTCAACGCATTTTCCTTCAAAAAAAAAAAAAAAAAAAGAAAAGAAAGAGAACTATTATGGAAATGTTTGTTGTTGTTGCTGCTGCTGGCTTTTACATGTTTAATCTCCCACATGTGCATCCGTGCCAGATGGCACTGCCCGTAAGATGGGAGATAATCTTTGCACACCATCTTCACCAGGTTGACTCTGTCCCCTGGGCTGCTGCAGGCTGTAGGTCTCATTTGGGCATGGTGGAAACCATGGGCTTTGTCATGGGCTCTGCCTGGGCTCAGCACCCACAGTTCCCACTGAAAGTCCCAGATGAGGGTGGGGACAGGGTGTGTTATTCACAGAGGTCTTGTAGGAGTGAGGCGGTGATACTGAATGCATGAAGACATCTCTCCATTCGAGGAAATGGGTCTTCTGGAAAGACATCTGGGCAGCCATGCTCAGGAAATTGAACTGTCATGAGGAATATCTGAGCCTATTCAATTGTCTGTTTTGGAAACATGAGGGAAAGGGTAATGAGTGACACTAGGAGCTGAGCAGGAGTATAGCCACCAGCTTCAGTGAGATTCACGTGTGTCCCTCTTCCCTTACAGTTGTCCAGCAACTGCTGGGTATTCCCAAGGGCCAAACTGCTAACTGGCTCTATGAGGTGATGCCCATGGGATGTGCAAAGAGGTAAGTATGTAAATACGGGAATGATGTGAAAGGGGAAACATCCAATGAAGTCCTGAACACAGGCTGAAGGTTGCTTTAGGCTGGTGATGGTGGATAAGGGGGTGAAGAGCTTCTGGACATCAAGGCCAGCAGAAGGGCACTGTATGATAATCTGGGGCAACAGATTTCTGTTCCTATTTCTGTTTCCATGAGAGCTTTTGTTGTGCAGAGCAGAACACGTTCTTCCGTGGACAATGATAACCAACGCTTCTTAATGCACAGTTGGGCTCACAGTCCAAAGTCTGAATCTGTGGCACAAAATTATAGGAAAGAGAGAAGTGGCAGCTGGGAGTGAAGCAGAGCCCTGTGACAATGATAATGAAGCAAGAGAAACAGTGTCCAGCAGGCCAGCAAGGAGGTAACCGCAGAAAGCCATGGAGGGAGATGCCTAACTTCCCTGCCATGGGCAGTGGTGTTTGCACACAGCTTGCAGTGACATGGCAGGCAGCTCCTCCAGCAGAAGGACTCTTCCACCTCCTCAGAAGCAACGGGAGGTGACTGCCTATTTGGACTGGTGAAATGTCACAAGCTCCGAAGAAAAGAAATTGGGATAACTGTCCCTTTCAGAAATCTGAAACCAACCCAGATCATGTGAGGCTGGGGACAAAATCCCAAGAGTCAATGGCATAGCTTCCAGCGTTAAGCAAAATATATGTATATTTTTTGGTAGGACTCTTCACCACTTGTAGGTGACTCAGTGCCAGAAACTGACTCATGTTGAAACAGCATTACAGCAAGACAAAGAAACTGTGTAATACACCACCAGGGTTTCGGTCTGATAATAGTCTCATGGAAGGAGTGTTTTACTCTGCCCTGAACTGCAGCGAAGCTTATCACCAAGAGCAGTGACGTACTGGTCAGTTCGTTAATCTAAGCAAAGGGGAGTGAAACTGGAAATGTTTATAAGTGATTTCCCTCTGCTGAGGAAGGAGATAAGAATAACTATGACAACGCTCCTAAAACATTTGTTGAATGTTTCATTCTAAAATGAAGCATACCAAAAAAGAAGGCAGTGCCTGAACAGGGGGTGGGTGGACTAGAGAAAAGCCTGCTCCTTGTAGGTGCCTCCCCAGGAAAAGCAGCATTGCAGCTAAAATGTCCACAAGTAGTTTTAGGGTGCCTGAAGTCTTTGGATCGCCAAGCTGCAGCAGGGCTCCTTTATGGAAGGAAGATGTTCAAAACTCTGGAAAACAGGTCTCTTTCAGGAACACAAGAACCTGAGGATCCTCAAAACATGAATTTACATTTGGGATTACAGGCAACTGTGATTTCAGAGGCAGTAAGTTAGTGCCCATGAAAAACTGTCTCTGAATTGGGACATTTCTGGAAGTTTTTATAATCCCCATCTGAGCTGGCTCTGAAATAGACCAAGAAACAAATTCATCAAACCACATGGGGTGCCTGCAGGAAAGCAAGGAAGGTCAACTGAAGTGATAGCAAGGACATCTGCAGTGTGTCGTACGTTTCACTTTGCGGGTGCCCCTGTTACATCTCTGCGAACTTCTCGTGTCCTCAGTGCCATCCCAGGAGCTGCGGTCCTGTGTTCTGCACCAGCACGAGGGTTTGCACCGCTCCAGCCAAGCATGCAGCCCTCTGCCAGGCTGGGAAATGAGGCCATGAGCTGCTGCTGCTCTTGTTGTTGGGAGGGCGCGAAGCAGGGCTGACCCATCTACTGCCCTGCCAAATCTGTGCGAGACCCTGAATTGTTCCAGGCTTGGCTTATGCTCCAGAGCTGCCCCACATGAATAACCCCACGCTGTGCAGGCTTGCTCATGGGCTTAGGTGAACAGCCAAGATCTGTGTTTACTTTTTTTGGGCATGGCAAAGACATCTAATTGCACCCACAGTGTATTTCAGAACTATTTAACGCTTATGTTACAGAATCCAAAGCATGATTTGCTCCTTGTGGCTCCTAAAATCTGCAATATGGTCCTGCCAATGAAAACATAGAGACTTGGCTATGCAAGGAAACAGCTAGCTCAGCAAAAACAGTGGCCTGTTGTTGTATTTGCATTGAAGAAGTAGAAAAACATCCACTACCCACAGAAATGCCGCTCCATTTTGTTCTTGAAAGTGGCAATTTAGAATTAAAGGCAGCTGAATTACATGGGCAACATGGGAAGAATTTGTTTTATGTGGGAGCCGCTATACATACACAACTTTGCTGTAAGACTTCTATATTGATCATGGTAACCTGCCTGGGTCACCTTGCAGGGATATCACCAGTTACGGGGATAATCTGAGAGTCTAGTAGCATACTCATTTTATCTGCAGTGCTCTGCACAAGTACTCATAAACCATCCACTGCTATAATGCAGCTGCTCTAATGCCCTTAGTCATTGCTGTAGACTATGTCCCTAGATTGCGCTGGCATGTAAAACAGAGGAAAAGGACATAAAAATCTGGATACGTCTCATTTGTACTCACCATGGAAATGATTTGAAACTATTGCCTTCACTGTTTGGTTTTTGTATTTTTTTTTTTTTTTCATGGAAAGCACCACAGACTTAATGGCATGCAGCTTCACTGGTGAGAAAATCCTAGGTATCTACTTCATGATATATAAATGGCAAGGTATTTCATTTGTGTCATCTGTAATGTGTTTCATCTAGATAGCTTAACACTGATGTTATTGTATGTACAATAAGACTGGACAGGAGCCCCATTTGATATTAATGTCAGGAAGTTTGCTGGAAACATGCTGGGTCAGATACATCCCTGTGCAGAGACACATAAATTGGCAGTAGTAGTCCTTGAACTGGAGGAGAAATATCTTCTAATGTCAGGATGTTTAGGAGGGGTACAATATACAGCTATGTGAATGTGCATGTAAGACCCTAGCGCAGACCTGGAATTGCTATTTTCCCCTTCTCATTGGGGACTTACTCTAGCAGTAGTCTCCACCTAGAGAGGGTCTTGGAGGTAGCCTTCAGCTGAATGAGAGGTCCATGGGCTCATACGCTCCCCTTTACTATGATTTCTATGTAACTACATATCGCCAGGAGAGAGCTGCAGCCACTGTAGCTACATGGTAAAGCTCTTCTGCAGCACAGGCAGTGGTATGGTACAAACACTACTTATTTAAACCTCACAGCACTGATTTGCCTTAGGTAAATTCATGCAAACTATGGCTTGCTTCTTATACCCTTTTGCATGGCTGGTTGTCCCTGCAGGAAGGAGCAAGCTTTGTGCTTAGTAAGTTTTGGGTAGAAGCTGGTCATTGCAGAGGGTGGATGATAATGGGTGGATGGGATATAGTTTTGTTCTTCCCAGCTCTTGCCTCTTCCTGCCAGACACATGCTTGTACTCTTGGTAGTGATATCAGCATTATCCAGGCCAAGGTTTAAAAAAAATTGTGAATGAGACATTTCCCCAAATCAAAAACATGGGCAGTAGATTAGATTATATGAAATAAATGGAAGGTTCATTTCCCCTCTATGCTAAAGGAATGCCGTGTCCAGGTTTGAACACTGGGCTTCAAGAAAGATGTGAAAAAAAATGGAGAGGACAGTCTTAATAACCAAAGGTCTTGAAAATATGACTTGCAAGGAAAAGCTGGAAAAAACCACTGTACTCCACTGCTGTGGCAGGTAGAACAAGAAGAAATGGGTTTAAATTGCAGTAAGGACAGGCTAGATATTAGACAGCATTTGGTAATAGCAGGACTACTGTAAGTGCTGGAGTAGATTGTCTGGGCAGGTGGTGCTGTCCTCAGTGTGGAAGGTGCTTTTGAGCAGCTTGGACAAACATGCGTTGGAAATGACACCAACATAGCTAACCCAGCCTTGAGGAAGCCAGATTGACTGCGAATGAAGTTGACTGTTCAACTGGGAAGGAGCTAGTGATGTGTAATTAAAAGGCTGTGATTTCAGTATTCCAGCAAGAAGCGAGCTTCTGAGGGGCGAGTCTGGGTTGCATACATCCATTGCATACATCCAGGCTGGCCTGGGCTTGGAGTGTCCCCAGGCCTGCCTGTGTCAGCAGAAAGCCAGCCCAGTTCGTGAGATGCACCTCTTCCTATTGATAGAGGGCACAGACGCTGTGTTTTCCTACCTGATATTTCCTTTGGCACGTCATGGGTTTTTCTGCAAGCTAATTGCATGCAATAGCTTGTGCTACGGTATGCAAGGCTCACTGTCCATGGAAAGTATCTTCATTTAAACTAATAATGTGGAGCATTGGTGTGAGCTGACACTCACTTTTAATTACTGTTGGCCAATTCCCCCCATGCTGAAGCAAGTCTAACCTGCTCTGCACCACAGGAGTCAGCAAGAGGGTATGAGAACTCCTTGGGATGCCATATGATGAATCGACCGAGGGACTGCCCTTCTGGGAATAACCCCATTTGGCCTGAGATGGGATGGAGAACCCTTCTCCTTCCTCCCCATCCTCTCATCCCTGAGGTGTGGGGAGGAAGAACGACCTGGACAAAACCAAATCTATGGATGGCAACTACTTCTGGACCCTCCCCGATCCCCACCTCCTTTGGAGCTGCCTTCCCATGTGAGCTCTGGGGTCATCAGGGGATATGGGACATAACAGTTCTGGGATAGGACAGGTATGAAAAACCCACAGCGATAAACTCTGCTAAATTAATTTTGTTTGTTTCCCCTGTGAAATCCCCCTCAAGCGCCAGGCGAGGTGATGGATGAGAAGAACAGAGTGACCCATGGTGTCCTGCACCCGCTTCTGAGTCTGGTCACGCAGCCTGTGTTTAAATTTTCTCCTCACCACCCCGCGGTGTGTAGCTAAACTTAGCTCTCAGCCACCGCGGATCTCAGGTAGGCCACAGCAGCTCTTAATTCAAAGGAAATACTGTTTCCTGTACAGGCTGATGCTGAAAATATCGTCAGAGGAAGATGAAATAAATTACTCATTAATTCCTGGTCACCATATTATAAGGAAATTACTGTGGCACTAGAAAGATTCAGAAAAGAATCGAGAAGGTTAATTTGAAAACTAAGACATGAAGCTTGTGAGGCTAAAAAGAACTGGTTTATATTGACCAGAATAAAAAAAAAAAAGGAGAGAAATGGTTTTTCTTAAAAGACTACTAATTGAAGTATGTAAAAATCCTAATGGCTAATTTCAGCCATGGTTCATACTTTCATTCCATCGCAGATAAGCACAAATGGAAATAAAGTAAAAAGAAATTGAGGGCAGTGTCAAGAAGCACTTCCTTACACAAGCAGTAATTGGAGAGTGAGGTGACCTGTGAGGCAATGTCATGAGACGAAAACATTAGTGTAATTAAAAAAGCATTTAGATGCAGTACGAGGAGAAAGAATGAATGAACTTTGGCAGAAAATGTCTTTCCCATCCCCTCTCCCAGCCCACCAGAACACGTGCTTGGACTCCTACAGTCACGTGTCTTTCCCATCCCCTCTCCCAGCCCACCAGAACACGTGCTTGGACTCCTACAGTCACGTTGGTTTGAACTACTCTAAGTCCTACCACAAAACCCAGGAAAGTGGAAATGACTCTTCTAGGCTGTGGCTTCTGATTGCACTGAAAATGTTAACATCAATGTCATGGGACTGAGGTCAATCATTTCTCATCACAGATGAGAAATGGATGGTTTTCTGAAACACAAACCCATGCAGTGCGTGAGTAGAGGACATCTTAACCCATCTTTGCCGAAGAGAGTGATGTCAGCCCCATCCCCGACCCTGCTGCCGGGGAGGTGGAGTGGGCAGGGGAGAAGAGATGAAGCCGCACCAGTCCTTACTGCTGAATCACTGGCCATGGGAAAGTCGTTTGGCTTCAGGTGCAAACTAATAGCATGTTTGTGCTCCTGCTGATTCATGCAAGCAGTGAGTTAAGCTCTTCCCCCAAGCAAAGGGACGTGCCCTGCAGCAGGGCACTGCACCCCCTGCACGGGGGCTCATGGGGAAGCGGGGGGATGTCCCTCCTGCCCCTCCACACACACGTGCCCACGTATGGTGCACCAAGGGTTTTTGGAAAGCTCAGCGTAGCTCCCAGCTGTTGTCTCTGCACTGTTACCCTGAATACTGCTCCTGGCCCAATTCTGCCACCTTTGCTCCCACTGAAGCTTTTACAACATGTTGTGCTTTTACTGTACACAGCTGCTTCCCTGCAAGCTCTTGAAATTGTGAGGGTTAAATCGCACCAGTATGGAAACCAAGGGAACTTTTATCACTGGCGAAAGATGGCAAGGATTTTTCTAAATCAGAGATTTTCCTACAGTAGAACTTTTGTTACTGGAGCAGATCTATAATAATATCACTACTGTTTCAGTATTTTTATAACAGTGCTGCTGGGAAGAGCAGCTCTTTTAATACAAATGCTGTCATTTAGAATTGCTGCTATGGTAGAAATCTTAAATTAAGCACTGTCCTTTATACAAAATACAGCACCACCTGCTTGAACAGAGAGCTGATAAAACACTGTATTTTTTTCCATGCGTCACATTAAATTACCCAGCAATATAAAAGAAATGGAAGTACACAAAAGTCAGAGCTTTTTTCTGAAATGGCTTCACCCGTATCTTCTCCTTCCAAACACAATGTGCTGGGTGGGGGACAGAGATAGACTGAACAGATTCTTCAGAGAAAATTCCTTCAAAATGACCAATTTTTATGTCAAAACTACATGCAGAACCACAGTTCTGGTGTCCCTTCAATTCAGATCCATAACATGTCCCCAGCTGCACAAAATGTCTGTGAACCACAGGTCTAGGAAAGGGACTTCTAGTATAGCTATACAACGAAATTGCCCTACCAAGGCCAAAAGTTCATTTGCAGTATGGCTTATACCAGTTTTGCTAGTGAATAATTTTCTCGCTGATATAGCTAAATCAATCTCTTGGGTTTTTTAAGTTGCTTTGTTTCGGCTTTCTAGGCAGTAGAGAAGTGTCATTGTTTTAGCATTAGACCAGGAACTGGGGAATATCTCATCAGCTTAGATGAGTGTCCTGGAGTGTCCTTGGAAGGGCAGCACACCTCCTGCCCAGCCCACACCTGGCTTTCTTTTCCACCAAAACCAGGGCACATGGTGGCTGAGGACAGCTCAAAACTCAGACTGATATGCAACAAGGACCCAGCTTGACTCTGCACCCAAATGCCAGAGCGGAGCCCCAGACGTGCTGACGGAGGCTGAAGCACAAGACAGAGGCGATATCTAATCCCCTCACGTCCGCCATGTGTAACCTCATGGCCAGTAGCTCCATGCGCTGCTGTCAGAGGTCGTCCTCT
The DNA here is from genome assembly GCF_011004875.1 of Balearica regulorum gibbericeps. Classification (NCBI taxonomy): domain Eukaryota; kingdom Metazoa; phylum Chordata; class Aves; order Gruiformes; family Gruidae; genus Balearica; species Balearica regulorum. The sequence goes on from NC_046185.1 coordinate 119,575,345, forward strand.
GCACACTAGATCATGAGAGTTCGGGCTGGCAAAAATACAAACCACAATACCAAGTCTTATGCCTGAGTGTCTTTGAACCATTTTTGAGGTCCTCTTGCCACCTACAGATTATTCCAGCAGAGGAAACACACTCATGACACATTCCCAAGCATTACACCATTACATAGTATTTATTCTTCTGCACGTCAGATAATTGGCAAAGCATACCGATGACAGTCATTTCTTCCATGGGACAGTGTGCATTAAGACTCCTGTGATGGGGCTGTGTTGAGTTTGCGTGGCAAGGTTTTGGTAGCAGGGGGGTACAGGGGTGGCTTCTGTGAGAAGCTGCTAGAAGCTTCCCCTGTGTCTGATAGAGCCAATGCCAGCCGGCTCCAAGACGGACCCACCGCTGGCCAAGGCCAAGCCAATCAGCGCCTCTGTGATAACATATTTAAGAAAGAGAAAAGCAGTTAGGGAGAGAGCTTTTGCAGCCGGAGAGAGGAGTGAGAAGATGTAAGAAACTCTGCAGACACCAAGGTCAGTGCAGAAGGAGGGGCAGGAGGTGCTCCAGGCACCGGAGCAAGATTCCCCTGCAGCCCGTGGTGAAGATCATGGTGAGGCAGGCTGTCCCCCTGCAGCCCATGGAGGAAGGATGAGGGGGTGTAAAGATTCCACCTGCAGCCCGTGGAGGACCCCACGCCAGAGCATGTGGAGGCACCTGAAGGAGGCTGTGGCCCATGGGAAGCCCACACTGGAGCAAGCTCCTGGCAGGACCTGTGGACCCATGGAGAGAGGAGCCCACACCAGAGCAGGTTTGCTGGCAGGACTTGTGACCCTGTAGGGGATCCCACGCTGGAGCAGTCTGCTCCTGAATGTTCTGCACCCCGTGGGAGAGACCCACGCTGGAGCAGTTCCTGAAGGACTGTAGCCCGTGGGAGAGACTCACGTTGGAGAAGGTCGTGAAGGACTGTCTCCCATGAGAGGGACCCCACGCTGGAGCAGGGGAACAATGAGAGGAGTCCTCCCCCTGAGGATGAAGAAGCGGCAGAAACACCGCGTGCTGAACTGACCGTAACCCCCATTCCCCGTCCCCCTGTGCTGCTGAGGGGGGCGGAGGTTGAAGTTGGGAGGGAAGTTGAACCCAGGAAGATGGGAGGGGTGGGGGGAGGTGTTTTAAGAGTTGGTTTTATTTCTCATTCCTTTACTCTCTTTTACTTAGTAATAAATTACATGAATTCCCTCTCTAAGTTCAGTCTGTTTTGCTCGTGACGATAATTAGTGAATGATCTCTCCCTGTCCTTATCTCGACCCATAAGGTTTTTTTGCGTTGTACATTTTCTCCACTGTCTAATGAAGGAGGGGAGTGATAGAGCAGCTCTGGTGGGCACCTGGCCCTCAGCCAGGGTCAATCCACCACAGGGGTATATAAAGCTTGGCTTAGATCCAGAGAATTTTGGAGGAGGTGCTGACAATATACTCATTAATTTACAATTACGTTCCTTCAGAGAGCCTCCTGGCACTTTCCAAATACTGTTTAGAGCACATACCTCTTTTAAGAGACAAGTATTATGACTAGGAAAGTCAAAAAACAAGGACAGAGAGGTTTAAGTAACTTGTCCAAAGCCCTACAAGAAGGCACTGTCAGAGGTTACCATAGAAATAAGTCTTGTTCTATAACCATCTGTTCACAATGGGTTGAATTTTCAGAAGAATGCTCGGGATTTATTTATATTTGACAGAAGTGTATTATTTTTGCTACATTAGGTATCTGCTGCTTGGGAGAAAGCAAGAATTTGGTAATAACTAATGATTCCTTAGTTACTGTGAAATGTATGAGAGGTTGACATTGAGAGGTTGACATTAAGAGGTGACAAAATGGAGTTGCCATTACAAATCAAGCCCTGATCCAACAAAGTCTTTCAAAATGCTAAATTTTGCCTCACCAGAGTCACTGAAGTTTCCAAAAGATGTAAAATACGTGCATACATCCCTGCAGGGTCCAGTCACAGTCTCTGTTTGAGGGTGTGCCTTGTAACACCCTGACTACTGGAAGTGCGAGAACCACAGCAACCTCCAAAACCTGCTAAAACTCCAGTCGCTTCTCCCAAATGCGGCACTAGGAATATGCCCATTATGGTAACAGTGCCTAGAGATCTGGTATCTGTCAGGGATCTAGTCGCCATCACATTGGGCATTGCACAAACACATTAAAACGACAGTCACAAATAGCTGATGATGCAATTGGTAACACTGCTGGGCAACAGCAACATAAGCATTGAACTGTAACTACTAAAATATTTGAATACCCTCTTTACAACCCTCTTTATCAAACCTTCATAGCTTCCTTCTTCCAAGAATCCTAGCAAAATACCAATTAAAAAAAAAATAAACAACCCCCAAACCTAGAGCACTATATTACGGACACCGTAACACCGCACTTTGCCAGTTTGAGTCTTGTCCCATCCCACCCTCATTGCACTACTGGCTCATTTTCTGTTACAATTCTGGTATTTCATCTGGAGGAGGAACATTTCCTCTATGGCTTTGGGAGAGAAAGAGACAACTCCCATTTATTTGTTCCATTGTCCTCCAGTACAGAAAGAGACTGACAAGAATCAACAACTTCAATGTATTCAATGCCATCAAGCAATGTGAAAATGATTACCCGGTAATTTTTTTTGGTTTGCAGAAAAAAAGGTTGTGTTTTAACAAATCCCAGCCACTATATTCCTGAAGGTTGTGGTGGTTTTTGAGAGATAAACATGAAGAGGCTTTTAAAGCTAAATCTCATTGCCTGAGGATTGTCCCCATCCTGGCATGTGGTATTGAGCAGGTATTGGTAAAATAATGATAATTGTCTTTGAGGCAAGCTGTACCCATTAGGACCTGGAGAGACATCACTGGTATTTTTTAATGTTGTACAGCAAGGTTAGACAATAGTTTATTTTTTGTCACTGATACCTTGAGGTGGGTTTGCACTGATAATATTTTCTACATTTTCGGATGAAATAGGCTCTGTTAAAATGACTTGGCTGGCAGTATAAGGGTTGTGTTAGCAAGGATCGCTTGTTGCCAGTCTATTCATAGGCTGTTGGTCCACAATCCCATAAGTAATATACTCAAGTGAGTAACTATATTGGATCAGCAGGCCTGAGTGTCCTCAGCAAGAATAAAGAGTTTAAGCAAGACTAAGCTGTGTAAATTAATTATATTCTGATTGCCAAAAGACTAAGAAAGCTCTCTATAACTTTGTAAATTTTCTGTAATTTTTGCTTTTCTTAAAAATGTCCGAACATGAAGTCTCAGACTTAAAATTTTTACTTGCTTTGATTGTGAATTAAATCATTTTCTCATGAGAAATAATTAATTGTTAATTGTTCTTTCTCTTTTTTTAGCCTTATCTCATGGAATAAGTTGTCATTATGAGAGACCAAAAAGCTCATTTTTCTCAGGAAAGCCTAGATTCCAGGACATATTGAAAACCTGATTGTAAACTGGATATTTTGGCAGTAGTAAGAAAGCAGGGCCTCTTTTGTATGAAAGATAATCAAGCAGCAATATCGCTTGAATACCCCAGATAAAAACAATTGTCTGCTTTACAGGTATCTGGCAGATGAGAGGTCAGCCTTGGCTGATTCAAGCCATATAGGTATTTCTTTTCTTTTTTTAGTAATTCTTTCTCGTAAACAGAACTTCATCAGACTAAAACAGCTCTCTCTTTTTGTGTGGCTGCTCTGTTTTCCCCTAAGCAAATTCTTCACATGCCCAGAAGGAATCTTGTTTCCAACATCTGGGAGTGCTTTAGAGGCTTTCATTATTTATATGCCAAGATAATATCTCTTGCACATGAATGTGCTACTGTTCCCATTGATTAGATGTTTGCTGATTAGTGCCAACTGCAGTGGGCTGTAGCTGGATGCTATTCTCGGGCCCTCGATTTACATCACAAACTATGGGTCTCCAAACGCCCATCTGACCTTCAGGAATTCATTAGATTTTGACTGCTACTGACTTGGAAAGACTATAAAGTGAGGACTTAGGGGGAAAAAAAAAAAAAAAAAAAAAAAAAAGCTGGCGTTTAAAATTAAGGTTAAAGACACACCAAAAGGAAATGGTAGAAAATAGTGGTTTAAATGGGAAAAAAAACCCAGAGTGAGAGGCTGAAGAATGAGAAAGGACAATTTCTTCAGCATTTGATAGCTGAGAGTTGTCTAGCTTGTCCCAGAGTGAGCTGGGAGTGAAGGGAGCCCTTGCGAGGCCCTCATGCACCCATCTCCTCAGGGTCCCCAGGGCTCCCCCCAGCATCTTCCCCATCCTCACAGCCTCTGGCCAGACCTGGCTGCTGGCTGGAAAGTGCTCGTCTCAGCAGAGGCGGAGGGGAAACAGGGAAAATGCTGATAGGGCCAAAACCTGCCACTCTGAGAGCAGCTTTGAAACCGTAGCAGGAAGCTTCGCAATAACAATGAATGCACGTATTCAAAACAGGAGAGAAAGCACGGCTTCCCTATCATTTCCTCATCGCTTTGTTAGGAAACGTTTCTCAAGCTCTGTGCTGCAGCAAACCACCTGCAATTATATTAAGAAAATGAATTAAAATATCACATAATGCTAAGACATTTCTGAGCATGTGGGAAGTAGCAGGTCTTTGATGAGCTTACCAAGTTTCTGAGAGGACTAGTTTGCATCTCATCATGGACCACTGGCAGTGCTGGTAGCACGCTGCTGTATAATCTGCGAGGCTGGTGGCCACGATAGCCCTGCTACTGTGAGGAGGTCTGCGGGGATAGACCTGGGTCTTCACAGCCCAACTCAAGTAACTCACTAGAGTTCAGAAATCAGTGCCGAATTGTTGCCTGCGTGTCAAGAATTACTGGATAAATATGCTTGTTTGAACCCCTCAGCAATAAATGACTATTCATTCTGTTGCAGCCAGCAGTGATATATAGTACACACTGTATTTGCAGAGGGACTGCCCAGATTTACTCAATTTCCGATTTGTTTTTTTCCAGGTGACTTATGATGCTTGACTCAATTTTTGGTGCGTCTTGCATCTTTAGAAGCAATATTGACAATTCATAAATATTTCCAAGGTTGACGCTTCAGCACGCATACTGTATGCTTCCTTCTGAAGCTATTTATAGGACTACTCAACGTTTTGTTTGCTTGTTTTCACTACTGCTGACAAGGACCTGATCCCAAACCACTTAGTATACTTTACTCTCTCCATGTCATTGTCACTATGATCTAACCAACAACTTGATTAATTTGATTTTAAAGTTTCTAGGAAATTAAAGACTATAGCATTTTAGGTACTTTTCATCATACACAGATGCCCAGCAATGGAAAAACAGACATCAGCTCCTCAGCTGGCGTACACTGGGGTAACTCTATTATGGTCACTGGAGCCATGCTAATTTACAGCAGTTGTGGATTCAGCTTGCTTCCAGAGCACGCACTGATTTTACCATAACTCTTTATTTCCTGGTTTTCAGCCATTTAAATGTAAGTGCATTTGACATTTTGGGAGGGTACAAGGCATTGCTGTGTCAGTCGTGATGCTGTGTTAATGATGCTTTTGGGCAATGAATAATAATCATGGGCTAGCTTGGAAATTACACTCCTGATTTTATTCTGGTAGTCTACTGGATTAGCAATTAAATTTCAGGTTATTTAAATACCTAAAGGGTCTGGGAGTGTAGAGAGTTCTGACTTAATACATTAATAAACAGTGTTGTGGAAAATAACTTTGGTCAGCAACAGGGCAATTGCAATGGCTTTGGTGGTGGAGTAAGTCTAAGAAGCTCCCTGCTCATGTGCACCTCTGTGGTGACAATGTGACTGCTGATTTTTTTTGATTTAAATTTAAGTCCCCTCTTTTTTTCCCCAGAGTGTATATGCTAACCCAAACTATGTCACCGATATCCCTCTCTCCGTAGCTGCTGACACGTGAGCTGCGCTTCTCACTGGTGTCCTCACCTCTTCCATTGGTCTTGCAGCAAGGCTGTGGGTGGGCAGTGCATTTCTAGGGGACGTTACTATTCTTGGGCGACCATTCACTTCCTTTCCAGCATCATGACACCAACTAACGGAGCGTGCTGTCACCTGTACCTTCGGAATGAAATTGTCGCTCAAAATCCTTGTAACAAAATGATGAAGGTTCCATATAAGAGAAATTCTCAGCAGTGACTATAAAACACCATTTAGGCAGATTTAGAGCTCTCTAGCAGGATTCATATGAAATAGGAGCTGGCGTTGTTTCACGGGCTTTGAACACACGCCAGTTTGCAGCACACCGGGGGCTGATGGGCTCTGGGCAGTTCTGCGAAGGGCTGTCCTGGGCTCCCCTGCTACGGCTCTGCAAACTCCCAGTGCTGGGGAAGCCTCTTGCCACTGCAAGGGGTCCAAATGGAGTCTTCAATTTGGTGAGCGTATGAGAAGTGTCTCACGGGTGGGTGTTTGAAATCAAAGGTCTACCTGTTTGGTGCCAATACGCCAAGCTTTGTCCGTGGTTGCTAAGAACTGAGAGTTGGCTTCAAATCCAGCTTCACTAAAAGTGACTGCAGGTATCATCTAAAGAATTTAGAGATAAAGGCTGCTAAGGCCATGAGAGGTATTGTTATTAAAGGGAGGTTTTGGCATGTATCTAAAAAGAACATATTCCTAATTATCTGTTCTTTCCCTCATTTCATACTCACCACGCGATGGATCTGAACACGTGCACAAAAACTAATGTATTACTGTGTGAGTTATTTCAGAGCTTCCTTTTTAACATTACTAATTGACCCACTGATGGATGCTTACTCTCCTTAACTTTATCACTGTAATGTTGTTCTAGCTAATTCCCTGCTGAAGCAGCAGAGCTACCCATTAAGTAAGCGCTACAAGCTGATAAGGAACAGCAATATGATTTATGCATTGCATCAGGAAACAGGGACAAATATTGGCATCAAGGTGACTTATTTGCCTATGAAGCCCATAGCAAAAAGGTCCTCAGCAAGGAGCACCAGACATCAGTTATGACATCAGTTCATCATAAGCAGGGAGCTAAACACTTATTTTCTACTCTAAGCAATACTCTCTTCAGCGCAGAGGATGCAAGAAGGCAAAAGACCAAGGGCAGCCAGAAATACTGTGCATCTGCAATTCAAAATGGTAGATACAGTCCAAGAAGGGAAAGCCAGTTATCAAGACTTGTATGTGAGCCTTGGTCCTTGGGTGCTTGCAGGAGGAGCCATGGGCATTGCAGCTGAGGGCGAGGTGGGAGCACAGTGCTGCTGTGTCTGGAGCAGGGGGCAGTCATGGTCAGTGGGTCACTTGAGGCGGCATAGCCACCAACCAGGTAGAGTACAAGGTCCCACAAAGGCCCCAGGTCACTGGCAGCAGGACAGCCATGGTAACAAGGTGTAAATTAATTAATACTCTCTGTCTCAGCATTTCCTCATCTCAGCACAAGGAAGATTTGTCTCAGTGCTAGGAAGAGGTTTGCCCTTTCCTGTGTATGGAAACACTAACCTTGTTGACTGTGAACTATCATATGCACTTGCAGAGAACTAGTGAGGTGGTTAAAAAAGAAATCAAACCGGGCAATAAAATCTGTGACAGCCTATTTTTTTTTTTCCTCTCATGTGACATGGTGGGTGATGAGTCATAGTTTTTTATTTGGGTGCTGACAACTTTCCTTCCTCTACTCCATAGACATCATGACGATCAGCCTCTTAGAGCCACAGCTCCATTTTAGCCAACATTCCACCCAAATCTTTATGGCTGTTCAGGGCCAGACCTGAGGTGTGTTGGCCCCAGCTTCTGTCTCTGACAGCAACTGCTAGCAAGCACTTTAAGAATATAATAAATAAATGGGCAACCATGAGGGATCTTCTCCCACTAGCAAGCTCCAGCTTCTGGAATTCTGTCATTTAGTGAGTCCCTGAGCTACAGAGCATATCCACATCATTGTGTTTAATGGTCCTTGGTGGCCCTTTCTTCCACGAATTTTTTAATTGCTTGCGGAGATGGTTTTGCTTTTGGCTTCCACAGCATCCTGAGTTCCGTAATGTAATTGTGTGCTTTGTGAAAGACCACATCCTGCTTAATTTCAAAGAATAGATGAGATCAGGTATGTTCAGGATACTGTAGCTGGAGCATTACAGACCTTCCAGGCTTACAGTGCTGCACAGTACCAGACCAAAACTCAGATGACAGATCCCTACAGTTGCCTATATACCCATCTTCATATCCTCTTCTTCATATGGTACTGTGGGATGTAGAGATCTATAAGCAGCTTTAAAAAGAGGTAAGCAACTAGCACTCTGGTAGGCTTCTGTCATAAAAACCCTCTCACAGATGAACATGGAAGATGGGAGTGAAATAAGGTGTGTCTTAATCCTGCCTTCACATCCAAGAGTAGCTCACTCTAAGGTTATGTCAACTTGCTTAAAGCAGAGATTAGTATGTCCTAGAGAAGCCAGTATTTCCTTGTGGGATTTTCAAATTGCTGAATTAGACTATGTCCTGCTGATGTTCATAGCAATCAGGTACCTATTCTGTTTCTGTGCTTTTGAAAATCCTGTATGACATCCATCTCCATCTTTTAGGCATAGACTACCTGAACGCTAAGCCCTTATTCTGAACTGTTTTTATGTGGTTTGTAATGCTTCATTTTTCTGTAGGATCCATTTTATGAGCAGCTGAAGCTAAAGTTCACAGCAGTTGGACAGATGTGAGCTGCTGAAGAAATATATGAACTGATCCTTGAAGCAGGGCCAAGGAGGATGGGTCCGGGGCTAGAGCAGGACTTGTCAATGGGGTGCAGGAAGGGGGACGTCCCCTGGGTGCAGACACAGCATATGGGGTTTCTGGAGCTCAGCCTTTGAATAGGGGAAAGGCAGAAAGAAGGATCATGGTTGGGAAGGCATCACAGTGGTGAGCAAAGCTTCCGGAGAGTGGATGTCAAGCTCGGGAACGTGCTGTGATTTTTAACTGCTGGCTCTACCATGACAGACCAAACCCTCCCCAGCATTGCCATACCGCCCCAGATCTCAGAGCCTGGAGCCACCGCTGTGCACCGTGTCTGAGGGCGGATACCAAAAAAAAGCAAAACAGAGAAATGCTAACATGTTCAAGAGGTTCAAACGTTTCCTTAAGCTCTCTGGGCATCAGCATTCTCACCTGTAAGGCAGAGACGGCCCAGCTCAGCAGCTCATAATATTATTGTGAAATGCAGATAATTAATGCTTGGAAAGTTTCATGAGCTATTGAAAGCACCATATAAATGCTAAATATTATTATTGAATTACAGTATGATTGAAACAAATTGATTTGTTAGGAAAGTTTCAATGAATCATATTCATAACGAATTCCATTTAATTTACAGCAGTGAGTCATTAACTGGCTCTTCTGCTGATTTATTTATACATCCTGCTGAAAAGATAACTGATTTAAAGAATCAGATCTTAAGATAACTGGTCCTCAGAACTGTGGGATCAAGCATTTTGTAAAAAGTGTGGTAATATCAATCCATATTTAGCTATCGCCTTTCCATCATATTTAATCCTGACAAAGGTTGTGCAAAGCACCTGCAATAAAATGTGCCCTTTTTTGAGTGCTCTGAGCTTGCCTGAAAATAGAGTGCTTCTCCTAAAGCCCAGGGCTTCATTAAACTTCGTCCAAAATTAAATGTAACATTTTCTGATTCTCTGCAGGCTTCGCTATGCAGGATGATTAGAAGCTATGAAGTACTGAGTGCTGGAAACCCAAATTGCTCCTGGATTGAAACCAAGCTTCAGTGAGAGAGCTCACTTCAGGGGAACGATTCAAACCACAGGATGGAATGGCATAGGATGGTGACATGTCTTTGGTCCTGCTGTGCCTCAGTTTCCCTCTCTGCAACAGAGATGCAGGGCTACTTCTCTGACAGTATAGAAAATATCATTTGGAGGTTTGGATGACAGTGTCCAGTGTCTCAATGAGCTACACCAGCCTGCATCAAACACTCGTTATTAACAGCTGCACAGTAATGACCCACTCCGAAGCAAATCACTGCCAAGGGGCAGGGGAACAACATTTAATCACTGGAGGAAATTTCAGAGAGGAAGCTTCTTTTGGTGGTGACAGGAGGATTATACTGGGGTTTTTTCCTATGGATGCTGCAGTGAGAGAGGGGAGCAGAAAAAGGGTGAACCCTGGTTAGATGGAGGGACAGGAGAAGGGAGTGCACACAAGAGGCAGCTGGGTTGCAGGAGAGAGGGAACAGGGACAGAGGTGACAAGAAGGATGAAGTTGTGCTGTGAAGAGCTCGGTAGAGTGGAGTTACACGTTTGAGCTGGGTTTACGGAAGAAGCATCTCACACCTTCATAAAGAATTTGCCTATTAAAATTCTAATTAAAAGCAGTAAATCAGGGCTCAGCAAATGGAAAAAGGCGAAATGAGCTGGGAAGAAAAAGGTTTATACAGAGGTCTTTCAAGACACAATTAAAGAGGAAATTTTCAGGTAAAACTAGACGCAGCAGGATGACATTCTTCTCATACACTAAAGATAAAAGATCTCTTGCACAAGGGCAGTCATCTCCCTCCACCTCCCCTGGCCTGCAGACCCCCTGAGGGTACCTCCAACCCAGCCACCAGGGATGGGGTAGCTGGTTGGGTGCCAGTGAGATGGGACAGGGTCACTCTGGGACAGCACCGTGCAGGCTGGTATGAGGTAGGATGCAAGATTAGGACCACAGACACTGTAATAGACAATATCCAAATCTAATAGTTTTGCTACAATTGTTGTTGCTTTCACTTAGCATCATGGTACTATCTGGCAGAGGTATATTGCCCACCATTAACACAAGGGTTTCTAAAATTAGAGGAAGGCAAGTACTGGCAATTCACAAGAATTTTATACTTTTTTTTTTTTTCCCCAAGCCTGAAAGAAACCCAGTGATACTTCTGAAAAAAACAGGAATGAGACAGTTAAAGTGTTGTACAAAGTCTGCCTTTAAAACTTCCTTTTTATTTTCTGATCATCATTTTTGATCTTCTTCAATCAAATGGAGCATCACTTAGGAACTGATGAAAAGAGAACCTTCATCTGGTTATTAACTCCTTGATGAAAGACCTGTAAAAAGTGCATTGTTCATTTACAGGACTTTGGAAAATAATGAAAATTAACTAAATTCTTTATAAGATACATGGCTTCTTGCAAGGTATAATTGGGCACACACACTGGAAAAGCAGACCAGTTACGATTGCAAAGATGGGAACAGTGTCATGCAGTTGCCATTAAAATAAACGAATTACTAGACTCCTGATTCCCTTCCTCACTGCATGTATAAACTCCCCCTCTAAAAGACACTGATCTGAAAGGTAGGAGAGGCAGCTAAAGTAGGCTAGCTAAAAATTGTCTGTCCTAATAGATACCAAATCAACTTTTTTTTAAGATACCAAATCAACTTTTTTTTTTTAAGATATGACAAAATTTTACAGGTCATCTTTGACTAGAAGAAAAAATCTTTTCTTTGTAGAAACATGCACCCTAAAAGAGTGACCTGGCAATGCTGTTCCAGCGCTATCCACGAGCTGTGCTTGTGTGCCTCCTGGTCTCAGATTTCTTTCTCCATTCTCACAGCAGGGCTATGTTTCCTATGATGCTTTACAGTATAGCCAGGGAATGACTTGATGCTTGTTGCTGGGCCTCTCCCACCTAAGTCGTACTTTGTCCTCTGCTCCCTACTCAGAGAGAACAAGGGAGGAGGTCCGGGACCTCCACGGAGGCGGACACGGATGCAGGTGGAGCAGAACCCCTGTCGAGGCAGAGGAAGAAGGTCCTGCTGGCTGTTTGCACTCACTCCCCGCCAGTGCGTGGTCGGTGGAAACCCTCCTTTAGCCACATCAACGCAAAGGCAGAGGAGGTGTGATGCTGCCGCAGTAGGTGCACGGACCGCTTGGGCTATACAGGCACTCCAGAGGATGCTCCTCTGTCCCCTCTGAGTCCCGGCAGCCCTTTCTGTCTGCCCTTTCCCTGCCGGAGCCTCTGCCCGGGACAGGACGCAGCTGGCAGTTTGGGGCAGGTGGAGAGGTAGAAAGGAGCCCCTTTTTCAGAGGATTGCATACCTCATCCTGTGCCGCCGTTGCTGCCCAAAGGCTTGCTTTTTGGAGAGATAACCCACAGGAGGCAATCGGCGCAGGAAAGAGGGAGAATGGACCCCAGTTCTTTGCTGAAGTCTTGAAATTGGAGCAAATGTTTCTATTCACTTTATTCCAGGATAACAAAGGATCAAAGCTTGGGCAAAAACATTTGGGCAACTGTGCCATGTGTCAGAGTGTTTCAGTTCTTCCCTCTCCAAAGAAAGGAGGGAAAACAGAAAAACTTCAGACTTTCCTCCATATTGGCAAAAGAGGATATTTAATTTTTTTTTTTTGTTTCAAACTCATACTTAGGTTAGAAGGCTACTTAAATCAATATCAATGTAGCCTGCTATTGCTACCATGAAAATGTTTTATTTTTAGTTGAGCTAAACATTTGACCCAAATTTTGACCCAAATCACATTTTTTCTTTTTTTTTTCCACATGAGAAAACAAAACAGAACTAAAAATTCATTTCAGATATTTCAGAAACAAAACCTTTTTTTAATCCCTTTCTTGGACCAGTGTACTGTGAAACAAACAAACAAAGAAAAACAAACTCACAATCGCCAATGATAGCCCAACAGGGAAAGAATACCAGGCTTTCCTTTAAGGTGGTTTTGACTCTTATTTCAGTCATGTTTTGGATTTCTATGGGTCTTGGAGACTTAACTATTTCCAATTGTGCTGGAAATGAGGGTGCTACATTTATGTAGCTGCATTTGTGACGGATTGCACTTTCACACCTAGGCATTTGAATTGCTCTTGCTGTGCCTAGGTTGGAAAGCTAGGTGTTTTGCCAAATGACTGGATGAATTTTTTTGCTTCAAGAAAATTTCAGTAGCATCTTCTGGGTGATATCCTCTGCTGTGACACTGGGATGGCAAACACCTGTCTTCTGATCAAATACCTCCTGGCCTGGCCATGCATTCAGCCAGACTGAATGGTGTCTTTGAGGAGAGCACAGAGTTAAAAATAAGATCCAGAGTTAAAAATAAGTAGTTAAAAGCTTATAAATGGTTAAATGCTTTTATAATAAAAGGAAATTGCTGCAGGAAGTGATTCCTTATATCCCAGGCTCTGCCAATTGTTTCCAATCAGTGCAGGGTAGGGTAGCTATTATCTCACTAAGTCATATTAATGTGTTTGTTGTTGCTGCTTTTCCTTTTAAACTGATCTACAGGTCAGCTTGGGTTCTGCTGCTTACCTTGTGCTTTGTTTGCCATAAAAGCTGTTTTGTGGGGGTCTTTAAAAACTCTAATCCCTCACAATAGAATGTTATCATCTCCTCACATTATTCCTCACTGGACGGTGCCGATTATCAGGATATGATGCTCTGAAATGCTTCTCTGGTCCCATTTGCCCAGTCACTCTTCCTTCCCTAACCCAAAGACCCTGAGGACAGCTGGTCCTTCACCCTGAGGATCTGAGCCCTTCCATGCAGAGCCACCTTTGCCGAGACCTGGCCACTGGAAGCAGCTCATCGCATGGCCAACAGCATAAGAAACATCCTCTGATTTTTCTTAAAGACTGCGCTGGTACGAGCACTGATGCAGCTTTCAGAACAGTCTTCTACTAGCTGAGTCAACTTCCATCAGCTCTGCCGTGGTGACAAGGTTTGCACCCGGAAACTTGCAAGTACAGGTGATGTTTCTGATGACATACAAACAGACACACACATGGCCAGATACCAAGAAATCTTGGCACAGTCACACAGGACACAAGGGATGAGGAAGAAACAGAGATTTTGAGGGCAATGTTCTATTTTATGGAGGACCTCAAAAAAGAGGTTGGGTTGTGACCCTGTGTGGACTGTCATGGCCTGTGGAACAGTTTGGGAACTGACGTTTTATGGGCTCTGTTGTCATGTTACATTCTGCGATCTCACAAAAGCCTCAACCCAAGCAGACAAATGGCTTATAATAACTTTTTACTGGCAAAAACTTAAAGTCAGTAGGTGGTGACTAGATGAAAATGGGGGAAACTCTTCAAAAAAAGATTGTAAAAATAATAACTTGATTCAGTGCACTGAGAAAATCAAAGCCTGTCACTGCCAGTATTGATGACAAACAATCTCCTTCCCTCCTGCTGGAGGCTGGTTCTGCATTACAGCCTGGACTTGTCCCTCCACTCCTACTGAAGCTGGTCCTGAGAACCAGGATGGACAACCTTCAGT